>NW_026622852.1:981922-2289422 GCF_023065955.2 Ursus arctos
AAATGTCCCTGTTTTTTTTTTTTTCTCCTTCTGTAAAGCTCTGGATTTGGACTGCTCACACTTGCTTTCAGATTTTATCATCTACATTGAGAAGAGTTGCCCTGGAATTCCTTTCCCTATCACGGGTTGCCGGGATGGCATCAAGATCCTCCTGATCCACTGAGAGCAGTGTGGTGTATTCCCTTCGTGTGTTCTCTGTATGAGTATGGACAAAATTGTCATTCAGAAACAGTCCACTTTTCTGAATTTAGAAGCTATTAAAGGAAGCCAGTTTCATTGAAAAATCAAAATTAACTAATATGGAAAACCTAGAATTTTCATCTGCAACTGTGGACAAATTGGAGTGTGGAAATGAAAAGAAAAATTTAAAAAAGAAACAAATTTCTCTAAAAGTGAGGCAGCCAACTTGAGAGAAGGAATTCAGAAAATTGACACGAACATACCTGTAGAAAAACAGTTCAGATTTCCCATCGTGGGGAGCTTCACACCTGTTAACCAAACTGCAAGGGCTGGGCTCACAGAGTGACAGTTGAAATGGAAGGGAAGGTGTGCATCATCATCAGGTTGCCGTGGCGATGGCTCATGCTAGAACTTTCAGAGCCCAAGGCAGCTCTGCACACTGTGCATTGATAGAGGAAAGTGGGTCGGGGTTGGGTAGATGGATGATGGGTATGAAGGAGGACACAGATCAGCACTAAGTGTTGTATGTAAGTGATGAATGACCGAATTCTACTCCAGAAACCAATACTGTACTGTACGTTAACTAACTAACTAAAAAAACAACAACAACAACAACAACAACAAAAGGATACCCTTAGCAGGGACATATAAGAGACTTAAATTTTCTTTTTACATCTGCTATTCTATAAAACTTTTATTAGTAAAACACTGTTTAAAAAAGTCTTTCCTGGGTTTCCTGGGTGGCTTAGTGGGTTAAGCATCTGCCTTCAGCTCAAGTCAGGCTTCTGGACTCCAGGGATCAAACCCAGCATCAAGCTCCCCACTCAGTGGGAAGTCTGCATCTCCCTCTGCCCCTCACCGCACTCGTGCACTCTGTCTTGTTCTCTTTTGCTCTCTCAAATAAATAAGATCCCCAGGATGTCCCTGTTTTCCTTCCAAGGAGCCCGTTGAAGCCAAGAGTGACACTAATGTCTCAGGGGAGGACTGCCTGAGCCACAAGCTAAGTATGCAAACATATCTCCCTCATTTTCCAATAAATTTCATTAATTTGGATTCCAAGTTTCCTTTCTGCAGGGGATAGAAAAACATTCTTGGAAACACTGGATTTCTCCTGTGTTTCAGATTATAAAGGTCCTTAGTGCATTGACCTCCCTCTCTCCTGCCCTCCATCCTGAATTTCCGTTGTGTAATGTGGATAGTTCTGTGTGGACAGCAGGTCCTCCCCACCACTGGATGGGGCCTCCCGTGGTGTGTGTGCAGGTCATGGGGCCAGGCTACTCTTGCAGTGGGTGTCCTGCATGGACTCATAAGATGAGGCAGGTCCCAGCTGGGCAGGACTCTCTGGCTGCTGAGGTCAGTCTGTGCACTCTGAGTGTTTGGACCCCAAACCTCTCTGCTGGTTTCACCCCTTGTCCATCCACTCCCTAGAGCTGTCATGCAGGGGGCCACATAAATTGTAACCATCTGCCGGACCAGCAACATGTTCTGTGTGGTCCCTTGCAAAATGAAAATTCAGAACCCCGTGGGCAGAAAGCTAGAGATAATAAGCAGTTCTAGGCAAGAAAGATAGAAATGATTTTCTTTATTTTACGGCTTAGATAACATAATAGGATTAAAGAATCCATGAGTAACAGCATAAATTTACACATGACGAAGCCATCCTTTTGCTTCTAGGGGTAATGCAATCATGCCATTTTATCCAATTGATACCTAAACAGATCATTTTTCTGGCACGGTTTTGTAAAACTTTATGAAATATGTCATTAAATGGATACTTTTAAGAAGTTAATTTTTGGATAATATCATCAAGTAATTGCTGTCACTTTGGCAAATGTCGGATAACAACGATTCTTAGTTTATGCCTTTGAGAGGATTTTTGTTGTTGGTGGTGGTGTGAATGTAAGTATAGGTATTTAGAGTACCTTATAGGCTGTGATGGATCACAATGAATGGATTTCTGAAGTGATGTCAAAGTATAAATTATATTTATAACACCCAGAGCTGATTCTTGTGAACCAAAGTTTCCACAAAGATTTATTTTTTTATTTTTATTTCTTTTAGATTTTATTTATTTGACAGAGAGACAGCCAGTGAGACAGGGTACACAAGCAGGAGTGGGGAGAGGAAGGAGCAGGCTCCCAGTGGAGGAGCCCCATGTGGGGCTCGATCCCAGGACTCCGGGATCACGCCCTGACCTGAAGGCAGACGCTTAACAACTGAGCCACCCAGGTGCCCCTCCAAAAAGATGTAAATGGAAACAACTCAATTTCAGGAACCTCAATTTAACTTGAAGTGTATTTTGTCATTTTCATGTTTCCTCTGGTATTTGCCATAACCTGATGATGTGTCAATAGCCTCGAGTGGGCTCTGCATTTGCACATCATTCGTGTCCATCAAGAGTAGACGCTGGAAAACACCTGAAACCTCAATTTGGGGAAGTAGGGACGGTCATCTGGGAGACAAGGATTGGCGAGAAATCCGGTGTGCCCCTTATTTTCAGCAGGGAGAGCAGGTCTATGAAGGAAAAACACAGGCACTTGTTTTGAAAGAACTGTGGTGAGGGCTGGCCGCTAACAGTTGTTACATTGTCTCTAGTTCAGTCCAAAGTAGAAGGCTGTGTTGGAGGAGGTGGTCCGGTTGTAGCTGAGCAGTTACAAGTGCCAGGAGTCCACAGTTCGTGGTGATCGGAAACTGAAACAGGAGATGTGCAGATGCATTACTTCTGTGTCTTCGTTTCCACTCTAGTTGGAGTGGCTCTCTTAGCAAAACTTACTTCATTTTGAATCTTTTAAAAAATTTTTTATTGTGTTATGTTAGTCACCATACAGTACATCCTTAGTTTTGGATATAATGTTCCATGATTCATTGTTTGCGTATAATACCCAGTGCTCCATGCAATATGTGCCCTCCCACTCACTCAACATACATACACTCTCCTTACTCTTGTTCCCTCTTTCATCCCCCCTCCCTCTTAACTCATCCCTGTTTACCTTATACATTTAATGTACACTTGGTATTTCCTGAGTACCTGCTATCCTCCCTAGAATGTAAGGTGCCCCAAGGCAGCGATTTCGTTCTTGCTCGTTGCTCTGTCCCAGAGCTTAGAACAATAACATAACACATGCCGTGAAGGGTTGCTTAAGAAATGAGCAAACAGAGCTTAGTTAAGTGTTTGGCTTAACGCTACACCTCATTTTTAAGGCTTAATTTATAGTGGGGTTAACACTGTTTACCTCACAATGGATATGTGATGCAAAGAGATGGAAAAGCATTCTTTCAACTCTCTATTGCCATAGCCTGTGAAAATAAAGAGAAGCCTTGTCAAAGCAAACTCGGGGGAAGCTGGAAGGGACAATCAGAGCACTCAGTGTCAGTTACAGGAAGGATTGTCAATTACAGACCCAACAGAAGAATCCTCAACAGGAAAGAATCATCAATTACAGGCCCCAGCAGGAAAAGATGTACATTGCATGTCCTGTAAGAAATTGACTACCCCTGCAACCCAGACAATGAGAAACTGTCATCACCCCCAATTCTTGCTTTTCTGCAATGGACTTTCCTTCAAAACAACCTCTCCCAACTTCCTCCTTCTTTGCCATAAAATAAGTCCCTCTCCTTTGTTTGTTGAACTTGGCTATGGTTTTGCCATAGCTTGCAGGTCCTGAATTGTAATCTCTGTTAATCCCAAATAAATGCATTTTTGCTGGTAAAATATCTGATTGTTTTATTTTTAGGTGGAACCATCCAAACTCAGGATGTCCCAAAGGGAACTGTCTTCATTTATTTAAAGAAAAAATAGTAGATGCCTCTCACTCCCCTGCTCTCATATAACTTTCATGCTAGTTAGAAAGACACCTATTCAACAATCACAGAGTTACAGAATTCAAAATTGTTATAGATGACATAAGAAATAACAGCAACAATAATAATAATCAACAACAATAATACTGAGTTTAGGCATCCACAAAGAATATTGCCATTAGGCTAGCAGAGTTCTTTTGTAGATATCTGCCCTGGGAAATGCTGGAATGTAGGGCGTGCAACAAACCTCTGCCTGCAAGAAGGAAGGAGAAAGCTTCTCTTTAGCCAAGATCAGGGACCTGACTCATTTTTCATGGTGGGTCAATTAGTGAGTGCATCCTAATATCCATGGGTACCTGCTGTCTTTAAAAGTAGAAAGAAGCTGGGGCTCCTGGGTGGCTCAGTTGGCTGAGTGTCTGCCTTCAGCTCAGGTCATGATCCCGGGGTCAGGTCATGATCCCAGGGTCGTGGGATTGAGCCCTGTGTTGGCCTCCCCACTTGGAGGGTAGCCTGCTTCTCCCTTTCCCCGGCTTGTGCTCTCTCTCTCTCTCTCAAATAAATAAATGAAATCTTAAAAAAAAAAAAGTAGTACAGCATAGTGACAAGGCCTCCAATCTCAGTCTTCCTGCCCATTAGATCACCTTTCTGGTCTCAGTGTTTGCATCTATAAAATGGGGATGATAGTAAGAGCATTTGCTTCTACATTGGTAGATGGTTGAATGAGATAATACATGTAAATGACATGATGCATTATGAGTGACTGAGATTATTCTGGAATTATTCTGGAAAATACATCCTAGAAAAGTGCGCTTAAAATGGACCCTAAAAATCATTATAGTCTACCTAATAGTTCGTGGATTACTGCAATGCCTAGCTTTATTTTCTTTCTTTAGCTGCCTATCATTTAACCATTTCAGTTTAAACGCATACACCCTTCAATAAAAGGATTAGGAAAAAAAGGAGAATAAGCTATTATTTAATGTACCGTGTGTAATAACACCCCAGGCACCTCAGCCTCATTTTTGTTTTTCTGCTTCAGGATTTTTACTGTTCCCTTTGCCTGCAATGCTTTTCCCTGGGGCATGTGCATGGAAGGCAGCTATACACCACTGAGGCCTCCACTCAAGTGTCTGTTCCTCAGAGTGCCCTTTCTGGAGCTCCCGACACAGCCTCCACACTCAGCCCACCTTCTCCTATAGTTGTCATTACTATATCAAGTGATTCTGTTCTTTGATGTTTCCCTGCCGTTGCCTGTCTTCCCTCCAAACTGTGAACTCCATGAAGGCACGACAATGTCTATCTGGTTCACCACTCTGCCCCTGGTGCCTGGAACAGTCCTGGGAACAGGAAAGTTTTCTCAAATGTCTGTCAGGTGGAGGTGGAGCAATAATGTGAAGTACGCAAAAGGGCCAGGGGAGGAAGAAAAACAATAAAAATACTGAAAATAAGGGGCGGCTAGATGGCTCAGTCATTGGGCGTCTGCCTTCAGCTCAGGGCGTGATCCTGGAGTTCTGGGATCGAGCCCCATGTTGGGCTCTTCCCCTGGGAGCCTGCTTCTTCCTTTCCCACTCCCCCTGCTTGTGTTCCCTCTCTTGCTGGCTGTCTCTATCTCTGTCAAATGAATGGGTAAGATCTAAAAAAAAAAAAAAAAAAAACTGAAAATAGCCTGTTTTCTCCACTTAGTAACTTCACATATATTTGTACAGTACTAAAATAGCAGGCCATTTAAAATTAAATATAATAATTTCTACCTCCAAATTCTCACAACCCTTGACTTTTTAAAATGATTTTATTTATTTATTTATTTATTTATTTATTTATTTATTTGAGAGAGAGAGAGAGAGAGAGAGAGAGAGAGAGAACAGGCAGAGGAAGAGGAAGAAGCAGACTCCCCACTGAACAAGGAGCCCAATGCAGGACTTGATCCTAGCACCCTGGGATCATGACCTGGGCCGAAGGCAAATGCTTAACTGACTGAGCCACCCAGGCGACCCACCCTTGAACTACTGATGCTCAGCTTATTGTACTTCATTTTCTGGTGACTTGTGAATGTCTTATTTCTCTAACTGGACTATAAATTTCTTCCATCAGGTGTGCAGGACATTCTTTTAATTTTAATTTCACATAAACAATGAATAACAATTAGTAAAAGGACATTCCTAATATTGCATGGGATATCATATTTGTTGCTTATTCAGAGAAGCCAAATGAGGGCTCAAAGCCTGAGTCAGTCTGCCAAATTCCTGTCCCCTAGTGGAGAGAGATATACTCTGGGGCCTGAGCTCAAGGACTGAGTAAGGCAGAGAGAACAGGCAAGTCTCCATAACTGCACTTCTAATCCTGACCCGCCCTCCTGCTAGATGTCCAGGCCATTCGAACAGGCAGCGCCTCTTTCTCTTTGGACTGACTCTACCAAATTACTAGACTCCTAGAGGACTTGCATCAAGCCTCGCTCTGCAGACGTGAGACACATGGTGTTTTTAGTCTTTGTCATCCCATAGAAACTAACACACATCAATACAAATTCACATCCTTACTATAACGAACTGCACAGTCTGGATGAAAGCTAAGCATACCGCTGGCCCAGCAGTGAGTTCCAGGTTTGGGAAGTACTCGCCATGCAGAAGCATCATCTCATTTAGCCTTTGCAACAACCCTACAAGGCAGAATATCTGTAATCACACCCATTTTACAGAAAATGGACCTGAGGCTCACAGAGTTTAAGTCACATAGCTAGAAAGAAGCAGAGTGAGGACTTGACCCCAAGCATCTTGGCTCAAGCATCTATGCTTGTAACTACCTCATTCTACTTTTGCCTGGAGCAGTTCAGGGTACAGAGAGGGGAAAATAAACAGATTTTCCAAAACGAAAGTTAGAAGCATGTGGTAAGGAAAATGATGGGGTCGTGGCACTTTTCCAGACCCTAGAATGTACAGAGAAAAAAAAAAACTGTGGCTTCAAGTCACATAATCCAAGCATGAAGCAATCGCTTGTGAATTCTGCTGTGTCGCAAATGTCTCATTTAACCCCTTCAGATCTAGAGTTAAGTGTGTCCTTCAGTCCCCATTTCAGTGGAAGTGTCAATACTAGGGTCTTGAGGCAAAGACAAGTTATGTGCCACAGCCCCTAAGGAAATACTGAGCATCCAGCTAATGTAAATATCAGGGTAATTTTTTCAAGGATCCTTTACCCCACCCTGCCCTCTCCCTGGGCAAGAGTGCGCCCTTTCCACACAAATTGCAAAGCCTAGAGAATGAGACAAATGAACTTGTGTTTGTCTCCTGTAGATTGGGGGAAAGTGTTTGGTGGCAGATTCCAAATGGTTTACTTGTTGCCGGAGTTAGTTCCTGGTCTTAACACCAACTCTGAAAGGACATTATTGCAACAGCAACAAAGCAGCAGCAGCTTCATTTGCACAAAAGCTCCCTGGCCAGGGACACAAGTCTCTGGAATACAGTTGTGACTTGGTGTCAAACAAACTATGTAACTTTGGAAGCGCTCAAAGTAGGTGTGCTCAGATGGGCAGAAGGTAAAAGCTGCCAGAGTTGATGGTTTTAAAATGTGAACAGAACTAAATTTCACCTTGTCTCAGGACACAAGAGCATAAACGTGATTCTGTTTGAGGGAAATAAAAAAGGCAACATCGGAACATTCATCAACAATGGGAGGCCGAAATGGTGCAGGAGAAGACCTTTGTTTCTCTGCCCAAAATGTAGCTGAAAATATACATTTTGCAGCTGTATTTTAAAATACATAACATTTTTGGAAGCCAGTCCCTTGTCATCAATCTGACAGTCCACTTCTGCCGGAGCTTTAACATTTTCAAAACGTAATCTTCAAAGCCCAAACAAGAAAAAGAGTCTAAAGGACATGAAGGATCCCTGGGGGGGAATCCCTGTTTGATGACAACGCACACTGCCATGAATTTCCCCTGTCAGAGGGAGGAGGCGAGAGAGCAGATGGCTGTGTTAGCTGACCGGACAGGCGAACAACAGAGACTGCCATTCCGTTTGCTCAGGTAACTGGAGTACTTCTTCCACTCAGGTTTCTCTGGATCCACCACGTGTCAGGACCCTTTCGGGTGAAAATCACAGCCACCCAACTCAACAAACAAGCTAAAGCAAGAAATGAAATCGATTGGCTTACATGACTGCGTGACTGCATGTGAGTTCCACATGACTGCAAAATGTAGCCCAGGAGTCCCAGGCTAGATGCTCAGTGTCATGAGACTTCCACTGTTTCCATCACCGTGGTCCTCTCAGATCTCTTTCCTTCCGTGTTGACTTCATCATCCCAACAGAGACCCAAAATGGCCTTCAACAACTCAGGCAAAAAAAAAAAAAAAAAAAGGGCTTTGGTATAATTCCCATTGGTCTAGCTCTGAGTCACATGCTCCAGGTTCTGAACCAATCACTGTAGCCAGAGGGATGGCTGATGCTGATTGGTCACATCTGGGGCACGTGTTCACTGGTGGCGCTAGGAATGAGGTGTGTTACCTTATAAACCTGGAAGGATGGTGACTCCGCCCCCCCCCCCCGGGTCACCTGCTATAACTGGTAGGAGGGGAATAGGTCCTGGGCAGGCAAGAGCAGAATTCATTCTATCTTCACCATGGGATGTCCTGAGCCTTCTTGCACATCTCCAGTGATTCTTCGAATGTTCACTTCTTGTTCAGAACTTCTCCCATATGTTTTCCTGTTACCCTTGGTGATTTCCTCAACACTCCTGAGGCCGGGGTTATAGGTTTAGGCTGAATCACCTCAAACATCTGACACGACCCCCCCTTCCTTTATTGTCCAAGATGCCCCTATTATGCATTATTGTGCATAATCCCTGCTATGGTCTGAATGTTTTTGGCCCCTTAAATCCATATATTAAAATCCTAACTCCCAATGTGATGGCATTAGGGGGTGGGGTCTTGGAGGTGTTTAGGTTATGAAGATGGAGCTCTCATAAATGGGATTACAAAAGAGATCCCACAGGGGCACCTGGGTGGCTCAGCCTGTTGGGCATCTGCCTTCAGCTCAGGTCATGATCCCAGAGTCCTAGGATTGAGCCTCACACTGGGCTCCCTGCCTGGCTGGGAGTCTGCTTCTCTCTCTCTCTCTGCTCTGCTCATGTTCTCTCTCAGTCTCTCTCTCAAATAAGTAAATAGAACCTTTTAAAAAATAAATTAAATTAAATTAAAAAAAGAGAGATCCCACAGAGTTCCCTTGTCCCTTCCACCATGACAAAATAAGAAGGTACCAGCTATGAACAAGGAAGGCAGAGCTCACCAGAAAATGACCATGATGCCCTAACAGCACTCCTTCTGGGCTTAAGGGGTAACTTGCTTCAAGTGAACACAGTCCTTACTTGCTGACCTAAGGCTCTTGACCTGTAACAGAACTAATAGCCTTGTTTTGAGATTTGCAGGCCACTCACCTTAAGGAATGAAGAACCAGAACTTTCCCAGGCCACAGTGGTCAGCAAGTCTGTTTGAAGCCACCTCGGTTTTCTGATCAGCCTAGCAATTTTTTTTTGACCAAAATGTTTTTCTTTCTTTTAGGTCACACAAATGACTTTACTGACCTCCCTTGGCATGCCCTCCTTTGCAGAAAGAACAGAGGACTCGTGCACATCATGGAACAAGAACCAGATCCCCTTGCACAACCCCGGAGCACTGAAGCAACATTTGTAGCTGGCATGGAGTCTGCACATGATGAAGAAATGTTGCAGGCCACTGCACCTCCTTTGCTGATGAATGACCCTAAACCCCTTTAAAAATGCCTGGGCCAGGTGGAAACCTCAGAGTTGGCTTTTGGATAGGAGCCCACCTTCTCCCAAGTTTGCCGGTCTCTTGAATAAAGCTCAAATTCCTTTCCAATCGAAACTCATCTCTTCCATGATGATCTTTCAGGTGACGTGCAGCCAAACTTGGGTTCACTAACAATGCTGACTTGATCTTGGACTTTTCAGCCTCTGGAACTGTGAGCGAGCATTTTTGTTATTTACAAACTATCTAGGCTATGGTATGGACTAAGGACTTGGGCAGGGAGTGGGTTTGGAATTAGAGCATATCACAGAAAACCAGAGAACCCCAAATGCCAGATAGCACTGACAGTCCATCTTATGAGCCTTCTGATGCCAGAAGGCTGGGGTCAACTTCCTCCCCACACAGCCATTCTCCCAGCTCTTGTATCATGCTCCCATCTCAAGGCCTCCGCCATGTGTTTTTCAGGCACCAGGTGAAAATCAGAAATTCAGATGATTTTATTATTTGAGCAGTTTAGTTTCTTTTGTCTCCAGTTCTCCATTCCAGGCTATGCTCTGGGCTTTGCCTTTCATAACCAAAAAGGCCGCTGAAGTATTTTCCTAAATCACAGTCATAAAACACTTCTTTCCTAAGTTAAAACTGGCGCCTCCCAGATCTTGGCTATTGTACCACAATGCTGCAGTCAACATAGGGGTGTATGTATCTTTCCGAATTAGATATACACACCCTTATGTTTATTGTGGCACTATTTACAGTAGCCAAGCTATGGAAGCAGTCCTAATGTCCATGAGTAGATGAATAAAGATGTGGTACTTATATACAACAGAAAATTACTCAGTCATAAAAAAGAATGAAATCTTGCCATTTGCAATGACATAGGTAGAACTAGAGGGTATAATGCTAAGTGCAATAAGCCAGTCAGAGAAATACAAATACCATATGATTTCACTCCTATGTGGAACTTAAGAAACAAAACAAATGAACAAAGAAAAAAAAGAGACAACCAAAAATCCAACTCTTTTTTTTTTCAAAGATTTTTTATTTATTTATTTTAACAGAGAGAGAGACAGCCAGCGAGAGAGGGAACACAAGCAGGGGGAGTGGGAGAGAAAGAAGCAGGCTCCCAGTGGAAGAGCCTGATGCGGGGCTCGATCCCAGAACTCTGAGATCACTCCCTGAACCGAAGGCTTCAACGACTGAGCCTCCCAGGCGCCCCCAAAAAACCAACTCTTAAGTACAGGTAAGAAACTGATGGTTGCCAGAGGGGAGGGAGGGCAGGGAACAAGTGAAATCGGTAATGGGGAGTAAGCTTATCATGATGAGCACTGAGAAATGTACAGAACTGTTGAATTGTAGGGCATCTGGGTGGCTCAGTTGGTTAAGTGTCTGACTCTTGGTCTCAGGTCAGGTCTTGATCTTGGGGTCATGAGTTTGGGCCCCACATTGGGCTCCATGCTGGGCATGAAGCCTACTTTAAAAAAATAAATAATTGTTGAATTGTTAAATTATACAATGAAACTAATGTAACACTGTATGTTAATTATATTGGAATTAAGAAATAAATATAATTTTTTTTAAAAACTGGTGCCTGTTAGTGCAAATCAAAACCACAATGATATATGACTTTAAAACTACTAGGGGGATGGGGGTGTCTGGGTGACTCAATCAGTTGGGTGTTGGACCCTTGATTTCAAGTAGGGTTGTGATCTCAGCATTGTGGGATCAAGCCCCATGTTGGGTGTAGAGATTACTTAGATAAATTAGACTTTAAAAAAAGAAATATATATAATGGAATATTTTTCAGCCACAAAAAGGAATGAAATTTTGAAGTATGTGATTGTATGAATGGACCTCGAAAACATTATGCTTAGTAAAATGAGCCAGACACAGAAGGACAAGTATTAGATGGTTCCATTTACATGAGGTATCCAGAATAGTTAGGTTCATAGGGACAGAAAGTGGAATAGAGTGACTGGGAGAGGGGAGAAGGGAGAGTTATTGTCCAATGGGTAGAGTGGTTTAGTGGAAGAAGACGAATAAGTTTTGGATATAGATAACAGTAATGGTAATTATGCAACATTATTAATGTATTTAATGCCACTGAATTGTACATTTATGAATGGTAAAAATGATAAATATTATGTTATATACATTTAACCACAATATTAGTTGATTGATTAATTGGCAACACCCCAAAATTTGTCGTTTTTGCTTTTGTTGAGACTTCTGCAGAGAAAAACTATAAATAGAAATGTATTACCTGAAATGTAGGGACTTGGATATCACAGATAAACACTACAGTCTGTGATCATGCAAGTATTCAGAAACACATTCAGATGCTAGGGTTAAAGACATAAAAGATGAGCTAATGAGCAGCTGTTGGAATTTACTAGCGAGAGAGATCGCCAGCTCACCGTCTTTTCCAGTTTTTATTCTTTCTACTCCAGTATCAAGAAAATGATTAATTTGAAATCTTGCTTTTAGCAAATGTTTTTGAGATGACCATAATTCATCGTCGTATATTTTTTCTTTTTTTATTATGAAGTATAATTGAGATACATCCAGTATAATTGCTATACACGTGATGTTATATTAGTTTTAGGTGCACAACATATTGATTTGATAATTCTATATGTTACTGTGTTCACCATGACGAGTGCAGTCACCATTTGTCACCATACAGTGTTACTAAAATATTATTATTATTTATTTAAAGATTTTATTTACTTGTCGAAGAAGGAGAGGTAGAGAAAGCAGAAGCAGGGAGGGTGGCAGGCAGAGGGAGAAGCAGGCTCCCTGTTGAGCAAGGAGCCAGATGCGGGACTTGGTCCCAGGACATAGGGATCATGGCCTGAGCTGAAGGCAGATGCTTAACTGACTGAGCCACCCAGGCGTCCCAAAATATTATTGGCTGTATTCCCTATGCTGTACTTTTCATCTCCATGACTTATTTATTTTATATTTGGAAGTTTGTACCTCTTAACCCCCTTCATCTATTTCACCCATGCCCAACCCACCTCCCTTTGGCAATCACCAGTTTGTTCTCTGCATTTGAGTCTGGTTTATTTCTTTTGTTTTTTTATATTCCACATATGAGTGAAATCACATGGCATTTGTCTTTCTCTAACTGACTTATTTCAATCAGCATAATACCCTTTAGATCCATCCATGTTGTTGCAAATGGCAGATTTCATTATTTTTTTTATGCTGGAGTAATATTCCAGTGTGTATGTGTATGTGTGTGTGTGTGTGTGTGTGTGTGTGTGTGTGTGTGTGTGTGTAACCCATCTTCATCTATTCACCTATTGATGGACACTTGAGTTGCTTCCATATCTTGGCTATTGTGAATAATTCTGCAATGAACATAGGGGGTGCGTATATATTTTTGATTTAGTATTTTTGTTTTCTTTGGAAAAATACTCAGTAGTGACAGAGGAAGGAGGGCCTGGAGGATTATCAGAGTCCTAGGGTGGTGTGGAGGGGTTGCTCTAAGACGAGATGGGCTCTGTCCCTTGCCACTGCACGGCCTAGGGACAGATGAGGAGCCCGTGGAGCCTGGATTTTGGAGGGGAGGGAAGGAGCAGAGAAGGTGACCACTCAGAGCCAGTGCAGCCCCTGTCCACTGTCAGCCAGATCTTAGTCCAGGCTGCTCGGATGGCTGCTCAGATCAATAGTCAGACGTTGAGGGTCCCAGACTCCATTCATTAAATTATCAGAGCACCAGCCTAGATGGCCACTTTCCCAGTTAATTGACAGGAACTGCTCAGCCAGGGTTGGTCAGTTGAAGGGAAGATAATTCTTGGCAGAGCTGACATGTGAGAGCTGTTTAGGAATGTCCTGGGTTCTGAGTCAACCTGTGAGCTGAGCAGACCACTCGCTGGTCACTGAGGGTGGTCAGCTGGTCACCAGGAAGGCTCCACGTGAGGAGGCCGACAGTGCAAAGGTGCTGGGGGAGGACGGCCACAGTTGGGCTTCCCCTGGCCCTTTGGAGGGGCTTCACGTTGGGAGCATCTGCATTGGATTTTGGGTCAGGGATTAAAATCTAGAGGCAAGAGGCTAGGTCAGGGTTTGAGGTCTTTTCTCAGCCCAGGAAACTCTTTCAGCCATCAACTGTCTCCTGCAGAAATCTTGGGGCAGGATATTTTGAGAAAGAGTGAGAAGAGCCCTTGGTTTGTGTACAGGGCATGACCTAGTGGTCCCAGGTGTTCAGGGACCTCTGTCCTCAGGGAACCAACTACATTCCTGTCCCAGATGCATCACACGTCAGTGTTGTGACTCTGGACAAGCCACTTAAAATCTCTAAATTTCAATGCTGTGAACTCTATGATGTGGGTTACAATCCACAGGGCTGACGTGGGGACTGCAGGAGATGAGAACAGATCTCCAGACTGGCAGCCAAGTACAAGCAGAACCAGGTAACCCTCGCTTTCTTCTTTCTTGTATTACAGGTCTGGGAGAGCCTCCAAGTTTCTTCTCGGTGACACCACACACCACCTCCTCTGTTCTGATCCAGTGGCAGGTAAGGGCTGGGAAGGGCGGGGTGTTTCCTGAACTGGTGTCCGGAGCTGGGACCTGCCCTCCAGACCACGTGACAGCATCTGAGGGTTGGTGGCAGGTCAGAGGACACGACGTGGTTGGTGTGCCCACCTGGGGGGAGCACCACGGACCCCCCGAGCCAAGCTGTGGGAAGGAGCCTGAGCTCGGCTCTCTGAGGAGGGCCAGTGTGACAGCGGGGCTGGTGCAGAGCCTCCAGGGCTGAACGTTGCAGGCATTTGGGGAAGGGCGGCCCAGCGAGGCCTCCATGGTACACACAGAACTGGGTGTCGTACGACAGGGCCAAGAAACCATAACCTGAGGAGTGATCTCTTCTACAGTGATCATCTCCTATCAGACAGAATACCCATGTGTCCTCCCTACGTTCCAGGTGTTAATCCTCAGTGAAAGTCCGCTCAAGGCACCTCTATCCTAGATAATGAAGTGGTGTTGGTGGGCCATGGACAGCACTGGGCACTCTGACCTCTCCTTGCCTTATTTCCAATTTGGGTACTTTTGCCAACAGCAACATGCATTGAAGACAAAAGTCACAGAGAGGAGAACTGGCAAGGAAGGATGCCCTGTCCCAGCAAGGGTGCTCACCGGGTCTGTGGAGAGGGCTCAGCCAGGCCGGGGGGTTGGGTTCAGAAGCCCAGCTGGAGCTGGGCCAGAGAGGCACAACACAGCAACAGGCAGGGCCAAGGGCAGCGATGAGAACGTCGTGGGAACTCTTGTCAACAAGGGAAGTTCCTGAGGCCAGAATGGGGCAGCCTTCCTGGGGAGGGGGAGGGCAGTGCCTAGAGCAGAAGGTCATGGGGTAAGGAGATGGGAGCAGGAGCCCTGGTCTGTGTTCACGGCCACAGTGAGGTGAGGTCTGCCTAGAAGTGGCCACACTGGGCTAGTGGTCCATGGAGGGGTCTGTGCAGCTGATCTTCTTCCTCCAGGTTGATAAGATTGTCCGGGAGAGTGCCAGCATCACATCCAGACCAGGCAGGAGAGAGGGGATGGTTTGAGGTCAGGAGATGTAGGGGCCCTGGTGATGATGGAATCCAAAGCAAACTGTGGTCTACACATGGCCTTGGAGAGGCAGATGCCATGCCTAGCTGGGGGCAGAGCCTGGCAAGAGGGGAGGACTGGAAGGGACTCCGTTAGAGAGGGAGGTGCTGAAGGGCATGCGTGGGCATGCCAGGAAACCCAGAGGAGGCTCTAGGGGACCCTGTCCTAAATGGACTGCCTCCATGGGACTTGTAGGCCAGGACAGAGCATGCTGGAGACCCCTCCAGGCTAGAGCTGCTGCCCAGCAAGGAGCAAGGGGGAGAAGAGCCAGGTCACGGGCACTCCCCGGCCATCCTGGTGCTGCTAATGGGGCAGGGGTGCTGGGTGGGAAGTCAGGACAGGAAGGCCACGGTGGGGTGTGTACACCAGCCATGAGGGGGCTTCCTGAACTCTCAAGTGGTGGCCCCTAACCGCTGAAGGTTCCTGCTGCCTCTCCTTATGTGGCAGCTCAGTGGCATCAGTAGGTATTAGCTCCACTCATGTGCAGTTTGACCATGAGTGAGGAGCACGTTTAGAGGTTCTATGGGGGTTAAATGGACAGACTTGACACGGTCGCTCCAGGAGGGACGAGAGTGGGGCTTTCATAGCCTGGGCTCTGTGAGGCATGCAGAATGTGCAGGAATTGACGGAGTGGCTGTGGACCCTTCCTTCACTCCACTGCCAAGTGACACGTCTCAAGAAGTGAAGGAACCCTTAAAGGTGACAGTTCCAAATGTCTTCCAATGAACATGGAAGTTTGCTGCCTGGTGTTCTGTAGTTTCCAGCCTCACCAGTGTGGGGACAGGATGGGAACTGGCTCCCACCCCTGCCTCTGGGTAGCCATATCCCCTGAGCTTGTCTCAGGGCCCCCACCGGCTCTAGGTCTGTGGACCCCAGTTTGCCAGTGGATGACGTGTCCCTGTTAGGCGTGGCTGCCTCCCCATTCTTCCTCTGTAAAAATAGGAGGTTAAAGGTGAACTTCAAGATCTCTGATGTAAGGCCCATTAGGTCTCACAACCCCAACTTCCTGTAGGGCCTTTGGTGGGAGGTGGGAGACATTCAAAATGGAGATTCAAGGTCCCAAGAGCTTCTGTTTCTCACCCTCCACTAACTTAATCAACCCAAAGATTGGTCTTCTCTACTGTGCTAAATTCTACCAGAAATTTAGCATTTCCTTTGTAGATGTGGCATTTGGCTTGCCAGTAACTAAGTAAGCTCTTTTTCTATAAAGACATCTCAGAGCCTTGGAACAGACCATCACCTCTACAAAGTGGCTTTTGCCCCGTGCCGTCCTGGCCCCTGAGCACATGGGGCTCGGAGCCCCGTGGTTGCCGTCGGACAGCTCTGTGACTGGTGGACGGCTGTACCAAAGGAACTTGGCATGCGTGTCCATCAGCTGTCCCCATTCAGAGCCCAGTAGAACAAACTAATCGCAAGAAGCCCAGAGCAGGAGGTGGTCAATAGGATATATTGTAGAAATAAATACCTGTCAACTGCCGGGCAACTGAAGTATAAAAAAATATGTGTAATTTACTAAATCAGAGCAAACAAAATGAAGAGACTATTTTTAAATATAGATTTGCATTCCAAATGAAATGCTTCACCTGTAAACCCCCTTCTTTCCAGTAATTTGTTTAAAAATGCGAACACCACCTGTAAATTCAAGGCTGCTGACCCACTTAAATGTCTCCTCCATTAGAAAATGTCAAGTTTGATTTTTCCTAGTAGGATAGTCAATCCCTGCCTTTCATGGGGCCCAGCATTATTTGAAATCTAAGGATTTGAGTGTGTTTTCTAGACAGTGGCGGTATTGTGGTCACACTGAGTACAACTCATAACAGACACCAGTGTTTCTCAATTGGTCACAACATTTAATCTGGCTATTCTGAAACTTGCAGTGGCTCATACAGTCTGTCACTCAAGTGTAGTTCCCTTTGTGTGGCTATAGACTCTCCTAAGTGGATTTTGAGGCCATTTTTAAGCAGCAGCAACAACAACAACAACAACAACAACAACAACAACAACAAAACCCAAAAAACAAAACAAAACAAAACAAAAAACCCCCCAAAACAAAACAAAACAAAACAAAATCTTAGCAATAGATCACATCACACACATTGGCCTCAGCAGAGGGTGGACCCAGTGTTGTATTAGGCACCTTCCTAAGAGGAGCGTGACTGCCACCTGGACGGGGGGGGGGGGGGGGCAGCAGCGGGGCCTTTTCAGGATGTATTTGGGGTTTGTTTCTTCTCTCACGTGGGCTCCATCACCTGCAGAAGACCAGGTCCTGTGTAGGATGCCGATCGACCAGAGGTGGACAAGACAGACGCCAGGCCTTAAAGAGCTCCTGTTTCCTGGGCTGAGCCCTAGGACACATCAATGGGAAGACAGTGGAGGAGGAGCTGGGAGGAGACCCTGAGCGGGTTTGTTCACCTCCCTGAGCCTCGGATTTCTCACCTATACACGGCACCCACACCTCCAGAGCCACAGGGGACTGAATGGCAACGTGGCCATGGGGCGCATATAAAGTGCCCTGCATGGTGTGCTCTCAGGGGACAGGTAAATGCAGGTGCTGCTTTCGCCCTGATGCTGCTGGTAATGGGCTGCTTTTTTCTGCCTCTTTTCCCCCACAGGGCCATCCAGGAGATCCTGCTCACCAGCTCAGAAGGCCTGTGCCCTGGAGCCTCGAGTGAGAGGAGCCGTTTTGATAGTGACTCGCAGCTGGCCATGGAGCTGTCTGCCAAAGAGCTGGAGGAGTGGGAGCTCCGGCTCCGGGGGGAGGAGGAGGAGCTCCAGCAAGTCTTACAGCTGTCTCTCACGGAGAAATAGACCTTTCTGCTCACGGGCTGCACAAAGCAGGGCTTCTGGGCTGCACGCGGGTACTGCATCACTCGTGCCCTGGGGCTGAAACAAATCAACAAATCATAAAATGGGCAGAAGATATGAACAGACACTTTTCCAATGAAGACATACAAATGGCTAACAGACACATGAGAAAATGTTCAAAATCATTAGCCATCAGGGAAATTCAAATCAAAACCACACTAAGATACCACCTTACGCCAGTTAGAATGGCAAAAATGGACAAGGCAAGAAACAACAATTGCTGGAGAGGATGTGGAGAAAGGGGATCCCTCTTACATTGTTGGTGGAAATGCAAGTTGGTACAGCCACTCTGGAAAACAGTGTGGAGGTCCCTTAAAAAGTGAAAAATTAAGCAACCCTATGATCCAGCAGTTGCACTACTGGGTGTTTACCCCAAAGATACAGACGTAGTGAAGAGAAGGGCCATATGCACCCCAATGTTCATAGCAGCATTGTCCACAATAGCCAAAGCATGGAAGGAACCAAGATGCCCCTCAACAGATAACTGGATTAAGAAGTTGTGGTCCATATATACACTGGAATATTACTCAGCTATCAAAAAGAACGATTTCTCAACATTTGCTGCAACATGGATGGCACTGGAGGAGATAATGCTAAGTGAAATAAGTCAAGCAGAGAAAGACAATTATCATATGGTTCCCCTCATCTATGGAACAGAAGAACTAGGAAGACCGGTAGGAGAAGAAAGGGATAAAGAAAGGGGGGAATCAGAAGGGGGAATGAAGCATGAGAGGCTATGGACTCTGGGGAACAAACTGAGGGCTTCAGAGGGGAGGGGTGGGGGAATGGGATAGGCTGGTGATGGGTAGTAGGGAGGGCACGTATTGCATGGTGCACTGGGTGTTATACACAACCAAAGAATCATGGAACTTTACATCAAGAATCAGGGATGTACCGTATGGTGACTAACATAATGTAATAAAAAAATATTCTTATAAAAAAATAAGTGCTCTGTAAGTGTTCAAGTAGCTGCTGCCTCTAGAGAGGGGGCTTCGATGGCCACAGAGCAGGGAGGGTAGAGGTGTACTTCTCGTCCTTTACGCGGGAGGATGCATTACCGCTCCTCAGGAATGCCAGTTCCCTCCTGGTTCTGGTGAGGATGCAGGACCAGAGACTGGCTCGGGGGGTTGCTGGGGAAGCAAGCCGGCAAACCAACATTCTGGCCTTGGCCTCCCTTCCCTGTGGATGCCCTTCTCTGCCTGTGGAGCCTGTTTCTGCCAGGATAGAAGGGACCAGATTCTGATGCAGATGACAAGATAACATCCCCCCCTTATTCCCCCCACCTCCCCGCAGACCCACATGGAGACACACAAAGGCGCTTGGCTGTCTTCCCTGGGAACCCTGCCTGGGGAGCCTTCCTGCTCTCCCACATCTTCTCAGGGGCACGCACCCATCCCTGGAGGAGAGGCATCATTTATTGGAGGGACTTAATTCAAAGAGGCTCTGAACAGGATAGAGGGTCAACCCAGGCCAGAGTGCTCTTGGTTTCAGACTCTGAGGGAGGGAGGCTGACTTCTGGGGGTGCAGGGACAGCTGCATGTTCCGGGCAATGGTGGGGCTCAGCTCTGCTCTCTGGAGGGCCAAGGTCAGTTTGGCTCTGCCTTGGCCATGCCCTACACGCTGGAAACTCAGTCCTGCACCATCCGTCTTGTCCCACGGACCTCCTCAGACACCCCTTCCCTACCCCTGCTCCCACTGAACCCAAAAGGCATACTGAGGTGGCCCTTGCATGGCTGCCCACTGTAAGATCCTGAGACGGTATATCAAATGTTTGGCAAGAGTCACTGAGTGGAATGACTGAGGCTGTTCTCCCCACCCCATACCCACTTGACTATCTGAGACTCGGCCTCTTGGTCACCTGCTCTGTGAGTCTCCTCTGCACCTGCCAGAGCACCCAGCACCAGGGACATGGCGGTATCAGCACACCTGCAGCCCCCCATCCTGCCTTCTGGGGAGCCCTCTACTGCATGTTCTCTGGCCTCCTGTTGGTCTGTCTGAAGTCCATGGTAGACCCTTACCCAGCTTTCCAGATCACACTGGATTGATGGCCTCTCAGTATCCCAACCACCATAACAAGAAAATGTTTATCAGCAAACCACCCACACATGGAAAGCCCCCCCCCCCCGCCGCCCCACCCCAGCCCAGGGCCCCCCAAGCCCCGGAGTCTGTGCAGCTCAGTGGCTCTGTGGTTCTGGGCGCTGTACCATGCAAACACAAGGCAGTCAACTGTGAAGAGAAACTGCAAATCTCAAAGGAGGAAGGTAACAGGTAGGTGCATCAAAAGAAAGGATTTAAATATCAAAGGATTGAGACAGGCTTTAGGAACCTGGAGAGGCCCTTGAATGTTTTTGTTTTTGTTTCTGTTTTTTCGAAAACAAGCCAGGTCTGCTGGAGCCTGAGCCTTGTAAGGACAAAGGGAGTCTGCGGTGTCCTGCTCACTGGCTTGCAATTTCCTCAGACTCGCCAACAAAATCAGCTTGCTGTGTTTGCTTCCATCTGCTAAATATCAGTGCTACTCCCAAACAGAACCCCAGTTGTGTTAAATGTAAGATTAAAATATGAGCCACAGAGACAACCACAGTTTCTCTGGGGGCCTATCCTGGCGACAGGCGCCTTGCGTGTGCAGAAGAGGAATCTCTGCGTAAGGCCGAGAAGCTGGAAGGGTCCCCCTGAACCTCTCTGTTGGTCCCCAGCTCACCCAAGGACTCACGTTAGGACCCATGCTCCCAGGTTATAAAAGAGGAAGACGGAAACGTGGGGAATGAGTACCCAGTGCTACTGGGTGAGCTGAGGGCTCAGGTTTGCAGCCTGGGATCTGAGCCCCAGCATCTTGAAGGAAGAGCGACCCTCCTCTCCTAAAAGTTGGCCTGCCACTGGGCCTGGCAGGATCGGCACCCAAAAGCACAAGGGATCTTGGGGTCTGCTTCTGAGGTGGGAGACAATGGGTAAGAACCACCTGGAGCTTTCAGGGGATCTCAACTCAATCACTTCCCTGTGCTTCTGTCAAACGGCAAAACTGAGGAGTGGTTCGTGAATGAGAAAAATGGGGAAACCTCTCAAAACCCAGTACAAACTGAGGGCTTCAGAGGGGAGGGGGGTGGGGGAATGGGGTAGGCTGGTCATGGGTAGTAAGGAGGGCACGTATTGCATGGTGCACTGGGTGTTATACGCAACTAATGAATCATGGAACTTTACATCAAAAACTAGGGATGTACTGTATGGTGACTAACGTAATATAATAAAAAACTATTCTTATAAAAAAAAAAAACACCCGGTTATCCTTTGACCTTATAAATTATTCAAGTTCTAGGATGCTAATGAATTGTAGGGGTTTGGAAGCCAATCAAAGGAACCTCTGTTCCACTTGTGAGCCCTTGAAGTAGATTCACAGCGAGAGGCTTCGGAGTGCTCCGAGCTGTCTGCTGCTCACGGAACCCCACTGCTCAGCAGCCACTGCCCTCTCTCCCCGGGGTGACCCCTTCCTGGCTTGGGATGAAGCGGGGCCTCTCTGTGGGAGCCCATGTCTGCGGGTCCAAAGGCGGCAGCTATGGAAGATGCTTGTGTCTGCATGCCTGCCTGGGTCCCAGCTGGCTCACCGTCCTGCAGCATGGTCACCTCGTCCATCTCCGCACTGAAGTCACTGTCCCTGATGTCATTGGTGGCTTTCAGGCTCAGCTTGTAGGAAGTAAAGGGCCTCAGCCTGAAACACAGAAGAGCCACGAGGGCCTGAGCCCCTTGCCTTTGTCCTGCTCCCAGCTCTGGCCACAGGGAGTGGGCAGCCAGGAGGAAGAGGCACTCAGTGACCACGGAATCTGTCCTGCCCAGGGAGGGGCCCTCAGGCAGCCGGCGCTGTCCTCACAGCCTGCCCCCAGGAACAGAGGGCTTTCTGGGTGGAGGGGAGTGGGGAAAGTCCAGGCAGGCCCAGGCTGGCGGTTTTACTCGGGGCCCCTCCTGTCATTAGAGCTTCTCCTGCAAAGCAAATCACCGCTCTCTGAGGGATGCGAGAATTTCTCAGGAGGAGCTGATTACCGCAACCCTCCCAGGATTCAGAGCCAGAAAAGAGGGCCCACCTAACCATTTCCTTGCTCGCCCAGAAGTGCCCCTTCGTGGTGGTCTGCCCTGGCCAGCCCCACCTGGCTCCAAAGACCATCTCTGCCTGCCCCTCGTTTCTGCACTTGTCTGGCCGGCAAGAGCGCCACGCCTTGGACAGGCAGTGCCCGGGTTCACTGCACAGCAGTTCTGTCTGCTGGACTTCCTGTGATTCCCATTGCAAGGACGAGAAAATCAAGGCCCAGTCCCATTAAGGCCTTGCCCCCTACCAGAGGACTAGCCAGAGGCTTGGCCGGGGCTGGAAGAAGATCTTGTGTTGGGGCAACCTCTCCGCCTTACCTGAGACAGAGGTAATGCCAGTTGTCCATGGGGGAAAATGTCCCCGCCTGCCTGCTGATGGGGATTTAAGGGGCACAAATACTCTGGGTGCGTGGCTCGTTGCCACCGCTCAGGCCTCCCTCCTTCCCTCCGTTGAGCAGGTCCGTGTTGATGGTCTCCTGTGCTGAGCTCTGTACCACACACACTCCAGACAGACTTCTAAGCAGAGGACGTTCCAGTCTTCCTTGGGTCACTGGCTGGCCTGCTCCTGTGGCTTTCCTTACCATTACTTCTGAAGGAGCAGATGAGGAGACCCCCCCACCCCTGCCCCGCTGGCAACAGCTCTGTTTCAGGTGAGGCTCTGCCCCTGTGTCCATCTCCCAGACCAGGAGAGCAGGAGTGGCTCTGGACTCTGCCTGCTTCCTCAGCTACCAGTGGGCAAACCCTCACTGCCTCTATGCTGGGCCTCTGTCCTCCCTCCCAGGCCAACCTGTAAACTCGTGGGTTTCAAACCAAGCACTGTGGAACCCCCGGAGGCTCTGAGGGATCCTCTAGGAGACCAGAGGGTTCCCATGCCCCCCGAGTCAGACAACAGCAGCCCCACTTCCATCTGATTTGCAAATGGGGTCTGGGTAATCCTTTGCCTAGAGGAAGGTTCCTGTGTTTTCAAAGACTGATAACTATCTTTGGACACTGGATCAGAAGAATCTTCCTCTAACTGTTTTCATATGCCCTCCTGCCTAAGATGGAAGTACAGTGGTTCTCTGTCAGCCGGCACCTCAAAGGATGCTCTCGTGCCAGCTTGCCCTACTACGGCTGGTCCGCGACCGCAGGTCTGTCTCCTGACCTCTCTGTGCCCCCATTCCACAGCTGGAGAAGGCATGCCAGGTGACCTTGCTTTGGCCTTGGCTGTCCTGGGGGTGCTTCCAAAGTTCCATCCTTAAGAATGCTCTTTGTTCCTGGTTTCTGGGGGAGCTATCCTTTATAAAGTTAAAACAAATTGTTTCCTATCTGTTTCTGGCTTCCTAGGAACTATTTTATCTAATTCTGGTGACAACCACATGGTTTTCTCCTTGGGTTCCTGCCTCAACCACCTGAGGCCCCATATTTGCATTAGCTTCTCCTTCTTAGATTAGACGGTGGCCCAGGGCGGTTTTCAGGAACGTGCACTCTGAAGCCCAACAGCCTACATGCTAACCCCCACATAGCCTTGGGCAGGTCAGTGAGCCAGAAGCATCTCACCTGGGCTGACAGAAGCACTGAGATCATGAGGCGGTCATGCAGATTCCGTTCAGAAGCAGCACAGGAAAGAGACTCTATCTAGTACCCAGGGCAGGCTCACTGCATCCTGGCTGCTCTCCTTATCATCAGGACCCTCTGGCAGCAGCTCAAGTGACTCCAGGAAGAGCCTGTGCCCTGCACACTGTCCTCTAGGCCCATCCATCCCCTCACCAACCCCACCATGATTTGTAAGTAACCGTTCCCCTCCTGGACGACTGTTTGCCTTCCCCCACAGGAACAGGGACCGAGGTGGTCTCCTTTACTGCTGTGCCCTCAGCACCAAGAACAAGGCCCCACACCTAGGAGGCTCTTGGCGAGGAAGGGAGGAAGAGAGGAAGGAAGGGGAGGGAGGGAGGAAGGAATGGGGGTAGGACTCGGGAGGGGTGAATGAGAGGACGCTTGTCACCATCAACATGGTGTCTGGCACATGTCAGCATGCCAGAAATGACCCTCGTCCTTGTATTTAGTGCTCGTGTTCACTTAGCATGTTACATTGAGGACATGTGTCAGACGTGTCATTGATCCCTCCATGTTTAGCACCTACTGTTCTCTAACGCTTTGTTTTGGAATCTGAGGCAGGGCCGCCTCCTCCATTCCCACCCCAGCACACACAGCAGGGGTGCAGTTCACACCCGTCAGACAGCTGGAAGTGTCCCCCAGGGTCTGAGGTCAAGGGGAGGGTTCACGGAGAGCAGGAAGCAGAGTTTCCAGCTTTAGGCCTGTTTCCCGGGCTCATGTCATTTACAGGACTGTTAGCTGTCTCGGGGGCCACAGGGCACACCCAGGGGCTGAGCTACAGGAGCACCCTCTCCTCCGGGTAGGAAGCCCACTAGGTGCCCTAAAAATAGACCAAGAGGGACCCAGCAGCAGTGAAGGGAGCTCCATGGGAGGTGACAACAGTCCCAGTGTCCCCTCTCCTGGGCCCCGGGCCCCTGCAAGTTCACCCAGCCCTTCCTCCTCATCCCTGCATAGCCAGTCCTTTAGACCCCTGGTCTACCTCCCAGTCCTGAACTGGCCTCCACCCGCCCCTGGGCTCTTGCCCTGCTCTCCCCTGAGGCAGAACAGGACTTCAGGGCTGGTGACCTGTGTAGAAAGGCACAAACCATCCTGGACCCTCTTCCTCAACCCCTCTCATTTCCCCCAGTTCTGTTCCCTGTTCACATGCCAGGCCCACATCAGGATCGGCCCAACCAGAATCCAGAGTCTGGTCCTGGCATCCAAGCCTGGGGAAGTCCTCAAACTTCTCTGAGCCTCCCTTTATTCATCTGTGAGAATGGCGGTACCGGTACCCGGCCCTCCCAGGGCTGCCATGACAGTCACAGGACATGACCCCCTCATGGAATAGGCAATTCCTACATGTGACCTCCTCTTTCTTGTCTTCCCAAAGTCCTCCTCTACCCTGCCCACAGTGACCTCATTGTCCCCAGATGCATCTGCCACACACAGACTCCCTTGGCCTTTTCCCACTCAGCACCCTCTACCTGCCAGCTTTCTGCCATCCACACTCGAAACTGGCTGGATTTAGGTAAATGTTTGAGGTAACACCTTTTCCTAAACTCCAGCTGTCTGGGGAGGGAACAGGTCGGTGGCTCAGGACGCTCACTGTCCAAACTCACAGGAAGCAAGCACAGTTAGAAACCAAGCTTGTGCTTGACCTGCTGTTCAGCTCCACAGCCCAAGTACTCGGGTGAGGGTGGCACGGAGGCGGCTTCCTGTCCCTGTCCCTGCCATGGAGCTTGAGGCAGAGTCTCATACACAGAAGGAGCTCCCTACATTCATTTGCCCGGTTTGGTTATGAAAATAAAGCCTGAGTCCTGATCATTTTAGAGGCTACCTACCGCTGCCTTTATGCCTCATCTATTCAGAACTCGTGATTAGCATCACAAAGATCAAAGAATATTGAACCCATGCAGGATATCCCTGGCCATTTAAATTAACCTGACTTTTCACGTGGCTTTATTTTTCAAAATGGCATGGAAGAAGCAAAGAAAGAACCCCATGGAGATGGGGCCAGCATCCTGACTTGAACTGAATCCCTCTAGTTTCACACAGTAATCCCCTTCTGGCCCTCCTGGTTGGGTCCATCGCATCACCCTGGGGACTCGCAGAGGAACAGCAGGACCTGTTATCAGTGGATACACAGCTGTCAGCTGAGCTCACACTGCTGCTGTCTCATCCTAGTAATACCCAGAATGTCTGTGTGGCTCTGGGCCCACAGGCCTTCTCCTCCTCTATGGTACTGCATGTCTGCGGGATGCAGCCCCGATATGTCCCTCAACCCAGAACCTCCCTCCTGCTCCAGACCCACGCCCTCTAAATGTGGGGACGGCCACTTGATGTAGATGGCAAAACTTTTTGCTTTGAACTTTGGTTTAAACTTTTATGTTTTCTGGTCATTGGCAGATTTCAAGCAATCGGCAAATGTAAAATGTAAAAAGAACATCGAGAAAGAGGAGGATAAAGTTTCTCTGAGGCTGTTGAACAGGAGGGAGGCCACACCACGGCCACGTGCAAAGCGCTGCTTTCCTAGAAACTCGGCCCACGGCATGTGTCTGTTGACGAGTGGAAGAGACCCTGGAGGGGATGGACCACAGCGTCTCCCACACCAAATCAAACTGTCTGCCAGGAAACATGGACCCCTCCTTTCCAACGTGACGTCCCCTGCTCACCATTGTCTGTTTGATCTCAGGAAGCTCCGGGACAGAAAAGGCCATTGGAGTTCCTTTCTCTCCTGTCTTTCACATGGCTACCCAAAGGGGTGACTCCCTGTGATGCCCAGTGCTGACCACACCCACGTGTGTATCACGTGGCACCCCAGTCACATGCTTACACCTTGAACCCAGGAGAGGGAGCTCCTTTTCTCTCTAAACTTTGCTGTTGCCACATGTCAGAGGCAGAGACAGAGCCACATGCCAGCCCCCACTCCTCCCCCACAGCTTGGGGAGAGGGTGCCTGAGGATCAAGGCCGGTGCAGGAGCTCCCCCACCCCGGCTGCTCCTTTCCCTTGGCTGAGGTTCAGCAGCATGCAGAAGCTGAGCTGGGCAGCCTTGCAAAGGAGGAGGGTCAGGAGGTGCACCCGTGGGTGGTACTGGGGCTGCAGGCAAATATGACCTTTGCGATCCTCAGCTCTCCTCTGTAGAATGGGGACGATGACCTCCCCCCACTGGGCTATCATGTGGGTTCAATGAGAAATGTGAGATTTCACAGCACAGTGCTCAGAATAGGGGGGGAATCAGTACATGGTGTTCTATCTGAAAGGTGAGAGGAACATTGGCCAGCCTGGGAATGGGGTATAGGCCTCCTCCATCATCCCAATGAGAGGTGCTGGCCAGGGTCCTGGAACCCTCAGAGCAGGTGGGACATGCTCCTTCGTGGCCCCCTCACAGCCTGACGTGAGCTTCAGGGAATGTGACCACAGTCAGGGCCAGAGGAAGAGGACAGGAAAGATGCGAGGCCAGCTCCCCAGACAGGCCTGCCCACCAGAAAGACCCAGGGGGCTTCTACAGGGTGGCGTGAGCCTGCACAGCCCAGGCCTGCTTGTGGAGACACGAGGCCTGAGGTCACTTCTGAGAATCCTCACCTAGATGGTTAGATAGCCCTGGTCTCCTATGAGCCATCATAAAGGAGAATGCCCTGGTCTCCAACCATAGCATGGGGGGGGGTGCCCTCATCCCCCACTGCAGAGGGGGCTACCTTGGTCCCCCACTGTAGAGGGGGTGCCCTGCTCTCCCGCCATAGAGAGGGGGTGCCCTGGTCCTTCACTGCAGAGGGGAGGGTGTCCTGGTCCCTCACTGCAGAGGGGGTGCTCTGGTCCCTCACTGTAGAAGGGGGTGGGAACATGAGGAGGGGCCCCAATGAGGCTGTAGGTGCCAAGAACTTAGCTGTGGTGGTTGGCACCACTCCCCTCTGCCTTTGCCGGTGGTTCCCTCAGCAGCTGGATAAATGCTGGGTTCTCAAGGTGCAGTGGGGAGGCCTCTCCAATTTCCCTCCTCAGCCATCACTAATGGATGACAGAACAAGTCTGCCTTGCTGACTAGGACAGAGAGCACAAAGAGAAGGTACAACTCTCTCAGCCTGTGACACCCCTTCCCCCCACCTCCCCCTCCTCCACATCTGCCTCTCAGGGGATAGGGCACTAGAGCCCATACTTCCAGGCTCCCTGGCCCCATCATGTGTGCCTCATCCATCTCTGGGACCTGGGGTATGCACATGACATGCACAGGGCATGCCCAGAGGACAGACCCAGGGCAGAGGCCAGAGTGGCTCCAGGAGGTGGGAGTCCTGGTCCCTGGTACAGGGAGTGTGCACTAGGAGAAGAGAGTTCAGCTGTCCGGGTGCATCTCTGGCCCACACATATTCTCTGCTCTGTTCCCTGGGGAGGGCGTGCCTGGCTCTGGGTACCTTTCAACAGCATAGGCTTTGGCCTTGTGGCGGATGGATGAGGAGTAGGTCTGCTGCTCTCCCCGGGGCAGCTCTCGCACCTGCACAGTGAAGTAGTGGATGGGGGGGGGGCGTCGCTGCCCGGGACCCACTGGAGCCGGAGGCTGTGCACAGTCACTTCTGCCAGTGACTCCAGGAGCTCTCGGGGGGGAGGGGAGGGGCCACTGGACGCTCTGCAACCAAAATAGAACAGACCAGGGACACGTGACCAGCTGCTTCTCCAGGAAGGCACCATGTGAGCTCAAGCATGAGGACGCGGGCTGCCTATGAGGGCAGAGAACAGGGAGCTCATTCCCAGTTCCGCAGGCACCTGCGGCTCCCTCACAGCCGATTCTGGACCTGCCCCAGCCTGGACCTCACGGGAGACCCTGGCTTGCTCCCAAAGCGCTGCTCTCTCCTGCCGGAGACAGTCGGACAGACAGGAGGATGAGCCCACACGTGCTCCGTGGCAACCACACGTCCCTACAACATCTCGAAGTTGACACCTGGGCTCTGCTGAGCACATCCAGGCCCTTGTGGACTCTCCCTGTGATCTCAGGCTCAGTGCATCTGTTATTCTGACTCCTTCTTCCTGGAAGCCAACCCGAGCCTGAAACAAAGACGGTGTCCCACTCGGCTCCTCCGGGGCGTGTCACCGCCACTCTGTCCCCACAGTGCTGGCGACTGGAAGTGCAGAGCACAGGGAGCGGGGACCTGGCTCCCGAGCGTGGATCGTTCCCAGCATGCATCTCCCCGTCCCATCAATTGCAGCAGAGGAACCCCACAGAGGAAGGAATAATTGATTGTTTATCATGAAGATGATTGATCCTGTTGAGAATGTGTGGTGGATAATGAAGCAGTGATGATCGCCGACCCTGAGGTGATGGCGGGAGGAGCCCTTCCACCTGACTGCGGTCGGCACTCCTCTGGGAGCACACACTTGGGCTGTCGGGGTCCTTCTCCCTCAAAGCAAGAGCCCTGCATCCCCTCACCAGCCACAAGGACCACCCTCCTGGGCATACTGGCAATTGGTGAAGCTCTGCTGGGGGGGTCTGCAGGCCCTGGCAGACATCCCCTAAGCTCTATGGGCCCAAGGCAGGTGGTGCGGGTGGTTGGCATGTGGGCTGAGGTGTGGGCATGCATCCCCCAGCCCCATCAGCAGCAGCCCCGCTGTGGACCAGGGTGCCTCCTGGAGGGCACTCCTGATAATGCTTCCGTCTGGATTTAAGTCATGTCACACCTTTAGCAAACCTGGCTTTCCCTGTGCCTTAGAAAGTGCTGAATTTATCTACGGGGTTGCATCAACTCTGAGGAAGATGGCAAGTGCCTTTGGGAGAGGCACTCAGGGCCCTGAGCATGCCCCGGACAACAGGGAGCCTGAGGACCTGAGCCAAAGCTGCAGGAGGGGTTCTCCTGGCGCCTGTCCCCAGTCTCACCAACCCCACCCCTGCGCTGGCAGCTGCAGGTCAGACAGCGCTATGTGCCAAAAGCCAGGGGCCAACTATGCATGGCTGTCTCTCCACCCACCTCAAGCTTTGGCGTCTCCAGTGACTTCAAGGCTTCCTTCCCCCAGTTAGCAGTAGAGGTAACCTTTGTCAGAAGAGGGGCTGTGCATTTGTCTTCATCCTTGGGGGACTGAGGCTCGGCGGTTGAGGTCAGGGGACTCACAGCAGGCTACGGCCTTCCCCTGGAATGTGTGGAGCCCTGGAAGATCTGAAGCCACCCGTTTACTCTGTGCACAAGCACCTTCCTGTCATCCTCTTCCCTGAGACCTCTGGGTCTCTTCCTGATCTCCCAACCTGGAGTTGGGGTGGCCCTGGGGAGGGAGCCTGCTGAGGCAGATTCCAGAGTGAGGCTGGAGGGCATGTCAGGTGCTCGCTGAGATGGGAACCCACAGCAGATTTCTGTAGGTGAAGGAGACTGAGTGTCTGTGGAGGGTGTCCACGTCACGGCCTCACAGCTGTGTCCCCGGCAAATGACTGAATCCGTCTGGGCCCCACTTCTGTAGAACTGGGGCTCACAGCGCTTTGTTCCCCAGGCCTTTGTGAGGATAAACCAAGACAATGTACAATAAACATCTCACCAGTGCTTGGAACGGAAGCAGTGGCCGTGGAGACAGATCTCCCTATGACTGCTGGGTAGAAAACTTGTTTATTGAGCCCCTGCTGAGCTGCGCACCTGGTTTTGAACATCAGCCATCAAGTGCCTGGCTTCAGGGAGCTGCACTCCAACAGGATGACTCAGAGCCACCCTGGGCCAGTTACACAACCTCGCTGAGCCGCGTCTCCATCTTTAAACCTGGGACATTCCTGTCTTTCTGGTTAATGTCAGGCTGTGCAGACATGCGACAGTGCATGGCCTGACCCAGGAAGCCATGGACCCAGCAAGTTCATGGCTCCCATTTAGGCCCAGCTCTCCTCCCCACAGCACCACAACAGTGGACTTGGCCCCGGGGTCGTACGTCTCTCCTCAGTGGTGATGACAGTGGCCACCAGCAGCAGCCCATAGTGGTGTTTTGTCTTGGCCAAAAGCCTGAAGATGTATGCCAACTCCAGGGCCAGCTTGGCTGCTGTGAACTGCCTCACCGTGGTCCCCACCTCCACCGTCGTGAACGTGCTGGGGCTGTAGCTGGCCGGGCGGTAGGGGATCTGGTACCCTGTGGACAGGGCAGGAGGACCACACATTGGTCACGTCACCCCCCTCGGACCCCACATTCCCGCCACCCTGCCACCACCGCTCTGCTTTCTTTCCCCGACATTCTTCCTCCTCTGCCAGCATCTGAGAGGGAGGGCACAGCCGTGGTGATGGATGGAGACTCTGAGTGCTGGGTCCCCATGACCCTCATTCCCCTTCATCCTTCCCGCCACCAAGATGTGGACACAGTTTCATCTTCCCCAGGGCTGTTGGAGCTGAGAGAACATGGCAGGAACCAACCAGTGCTCGTGAGGGACAGGCCCAGTGCTCCCTGCTTTTTCTCTTCCTCCTCACCCCTCCTGCCACCCCCCCCCCCTTATCCTCCCAAGGGCCCAGGGCAGTGCCTCCTCCTAGAATGTTCCTTCAAGTGTGCCCTTCTCCCATGGTTACAAGTCTTTCCCCTCAGTCATCCTCCCTGTCTGTCCACAGATCCCAGCTTTGGGAATGGGAGCTGGTGCCAGCTCAGCATTGTCCCCTGCTGTCGGCCCCTCCTCTGCGCCCACCCCCAGGAAACCCCAGCATGGCCCCCATCCTGGGGGTTCCCCTGCAAATAATAACCCCCTGCCAAGGAAGCAGTGGGGTGCACGTTCTCAGTTCTGGGGGGCTTCCACAGCTCTGAATGGCTCCTAAAACTCCTTGGTTTTCAAGGGATTGCAATTGATGAGATGTTATGAATGACCAAGCCTCCCAACCAGGCTGTGCCAGACCGCCTCCACGCATGTCTGAAGAGGCAATGCCAACTGTCAGACCCAGCCCGGGACCCAGCTGTGCTCCTGCCCTGATTAAAACCAGAGCCTGTGGGGTGCGATGGCATCCACAAACACAGAAGACAGCCAACCTGCTCATTGACAGATGATGTGGGCCTCAAAGTCGGGAAGTCATGGGGTCCAGAAAGAACTTGTGTTTACTCAATAGATATGTGCCCCACGAACCCAGGAAGCTCTGGATCAGCAGAGGGGCTTCTTGGGTCCGTGACAGCAAGGGCAGAGTGGTGACAACAGTTACTGTCCCCATGGACTGTGCTCAGTCAGCCTCCAGGCCTCCCGGGTCCCTTTCTGCAGCCACCTATCGCAGTCAGTCCCTCCCAAATGTCCCCTGGGGGACACACTGCCCCTCCTGAGGACCATGGCTCCACAGTCGGACCAACAGCAGCTTGCCTCCCCTGGGCCTCTCTGCTCTGCACTCTCCTCCCTTCTGTTCATCAGCAACAGGCAGGAGCCTGTTTGGGTCCATCCAGCCAACTCCTGGTGGACATGCCATCCCAGAGCTGACCTAGGAAAAATTCCTCAGCCCCTCAAACTGTGAGGAGTGCCCTCCACTCTCTGTTCCACTCACCACCTGCTTGTTTACAGGCCACATGCCTTGATGAGACCCTGGGCTTCCTGGAGACCTGGAAGGCATCTGTCTTGGCCTCCCCACAAAGTCCTTGGAGTGGCAGGGTTTCAGGGCCCTGAGGTGGAATCATGCAATATTGGTCTTTCTCTCCATGCTTTATCTCACAGAGCATAATATGTTTTCAAGGTCCGTCCATGTTGGGGCATATTTCAAAATTGAATTCCTTTATAGACCTCCAGTTAATAAAAGTGTATCGATATTGTTTTGCTAATTATAACAAATGCACCACATCCATATAAGATGTTATTAGTGGAGGAATTGGGGTCGGGGGGGGGCGTGGGTTATGGGAACTTTCTATATTATCTGTTCAACTCTTAGATTTGTATAAACCTCCTGTTGTCAATAATGCCTATTAATTTTTTAAAATCCGAGAACACTCTTTCAGGGAGCGATCTGTGTCAGCCAATATTGGTTCGAACATCAGCTAAAGGTCTGTACGTTAGCTAAAGATGTTGTTTACTGGTAAAGGTGAGCCCATTCTTGAGTTAGAAATGCACGTTGACTGCTGGAGTTACAGCGATACTGATTGACTTGATCATTTGCCTTTGCATACAGAAGAGAAGAATGTGGCTTCACATTTTGATGGTTTTCTCTTAAATATGGGTCACTGAATAAAGTAGCATCATTCTTCTTGAATGAACCTAATGAGTCCATTCCCACAGTACCTTCAACTGGGTCATTGGTAGGGTGCCCCCTGTTGTTTGGCCAGAGGCAGAGTTTTCAGAATCACTGCTTGGGGTCAGGTGATACTCTTGACTTCAGGCAGGAGCTGCGAGCACCTGAGAAAGTTACGTACACCCCTCTGTGTCTCATTTGCCTGTTCTGAGATGTTGAAATGTGACTGTGGCCTACTTATTACAATTATGTTATGAGGCTAAAAGTAAATAAACACAAGGAAAGCCTTAAGAAAAATAAAATAAATGACTGGTGTTTCATAATCACCCTAAGTGTTCAATCACTGAGCAACTGCAAGAATAAGGTAGACACTTGGTGGTGGTGGAATCCAGAGAGGGGACGTGGATGGCTCCACAGCAAGAGAGGATGGACGCTCACTCTTAGCTTTACATGGGAAGGATGCTTTACTGCTCGTGGACAATACCTGTTACCATCTCCTGTAATCCTCAGGTCAGCCCTATTGAGGTGGGTGGGGGGCAGAGCAGGGGCTGTAAGCCATATTCTAGTGGGAGGCACTGAAACGTAGAGAGATTAAGTGACATGCCAAGAGTTACCAGTCACTTTTGCCAACATTAGAGATAGATTTCTTACAGGATTTTTCTATTTATGCACTTCCCACCAAAGGGAACACTGTTCTCATTTGGGGCAGACGTAGTAATTCCTCCAAGTCGTGTGCCTGAATCATCACAAGCGGCCTCGGTTTGGAGCTGACACAGGAGTTGGAATGTCCAACCTTGGTGATTCATTTCATTTGATGAAATCAGAAGTTCCCAGAGGGACGTACCATGGGGGGTCCGCGGACGGATGGCACATCCAGCAGTCAGAAACCCAGGAGTGACGTCAGGGATGTTCTGACCTATCAAGGGTAATAATTAGTAGAATGATTAGAATAAGAAAACGGGAGTAAAGGGGTCATTCTGGGTGAATGGCAACAAGGGTTTATGGAAAATGAGAATTATTTTAACTGAGCAGATACAAAACAGAAAAAGAATTAAATGGGAGTCTTGACCCAATATCTTGTGTGGAAACTTCCCACTAGCCATCTCAATTTGCCTGTTCTGAAAATCTTGGGGCAGCTGCCTGCTTCTGAAGACTGGCTATTTCCAGAGGATCTCTGAGAAGCCTCAGTTTGAGTAGCCCTCTAATTGTGTGAAATTCTGATTTTTTAAATTATTTTATTTATTTTAGTGGAGACATGTGAAGCCAAGGGTGAACTCCCAGGAGTTACACTGCTTTGTTTTTAAACAGTACCTGAAGGGGTCCCTTCAGGGGATGTGTAAGGGCAGTTTTTCTCTGATGTCTCTTCCTGAGGTTGAAGATCATGAAGAGGCTTCCAGGAAGATTTCAGGAATGGAGGCCTGAAGCTGTTGGTGAAAAACTTGGGCACTATTACAAGAGCTCTTTGCAATATGCTGCCATGTCTGCACGTAGTAGGGTAGTGCAATCTAGTCTGGGTAGTGAAATTCCTAGAGATAAGGAACTTCCAGCTACTCATTTAGTGGGAGAGCCCGTGTGTTCCCAAGGGAATGGACTGGAGAGCCATCATCACTAATGTGTATTTGCACCCAGGGAGCTCACAAGTTTCTGAAAGTTTTGCTACTTTTAATGGAAGGATGAAAATGTTTTGCCCACTTGAAACAGTTTATGTCTTAAATAATGAACTGTGTTCCAGCAAAATTGTAATTTCTTGTGAAACTCTATATTTCTTTTTGGCCAAGGTTGAGAGCAAGTAAAGAGAATCCTTTTTAGAGGCTTTTTTGTACTCTGGACAAAGTCGGAGATCATTCACACGTTATATAAGAACTGAATTACAAGGGAAACTTAGATTTCCTTTTTCAGTCTTGATCGAGCACATGGGAAAAGGAGAGGGGCCTTCAGTGAACTCCTGGGCCATGACTGTCCAGGTATGTCGCTGTTCTGTCCAGGAGAGAACAAAAAGGATATACCCTTCTGGTCTCTTAGTGAAACAACTTTGGATTCAGAATTTCTTTTGGAGGCCTCAACATAGCATCCAAAATGTGCTGCCCACTGGGCTTCCTCCTTTCCGATGATGCTTCTCAAATGAATGATTTTGCTCCGATCAGGTTGTCTAGAGTTGGCCCTGAAAAGCCAAATCATCGTTGGTGAAGTCGTGGGGAACAAGAATTCGGTTTGTGATGAATGTACACATGAGCATCAGACATTTTTTTCTGGAAGAGGATAGGGGTTAGGTTTACAGGATTCCCAAGAGAGCTGGTGACAGCTGGTAGAAATAGAACATTTGTGCATCTCATGCCTTGAGCCCCCAAAATGATAGGGCGGAAGAGAGAGATGATAGATTTGAAGATCCAAGAACATCAAGTGCCTGGAGGAGCCCAGGTCCTGCAGGAGGAGGATCATAAAAAACAGGAAAGAGGAACTTGGCCAAAGCTACAAAAAGGACCTTCTCAATAAGAGAGAGGAGAGGGGCGCCTGGGTGGCAAAGGCGGGTAAGCATGTGACTCCTGATTTCAGCTCAGGTCATGATCTCTGGGTCCTGGGGTCAAGTCCCATGTCAGGCTCTGCCCTCAGTGGGGATTCTGCTTTGGGGTCTCCCTCTCTCTTCCTCTGTCCCTCCCCCACTCGTGCCATCTCAGTCTCTCCCAAAATAAAATAAATAAATCTTTACCAAAAAAAAAAAAGAGTATAAAAATGAAAGAGGAAATAAATTACATGCGGATGGTGGATCTATGGGTCCGAGTCTTCGCATCCTGCAAAGTCGTCTTCCTTACGGACGACAGTGGGCATTGTCATGGCCTGGTCTTGGGAAAGGAAAGGGGACAATCAGGGTGAAGTGAGGACTCAGGCCACTGCCCCCGGGATTATGTCCCCGACCCCAAAACTCAATGCTGCCCTCAGCTCCGCAGTCCCCCCACCTCACCACCCATGGGGCCGTGATCCCTTTACCTCACTGATGAGAAAGGCGTCCAGGGTCTCTGGGCCCTTCCCAGCCCTCAGATTTCATAACCGGGACCAGGAAGCAGTGCCTGTCAGCCCATTCTTTCAAGAGGCAGCCACGGTGGTGCCCATGACTTTCTGTCCCCATGATTTCCTACCTTCCTCTGCTCCCTCCTGCTACCCTCCCTCCTCTCTCCCTGTATCATTAATTTCTTATTTCCCTTCTCCTGTCACCTCCAACAACCAGACTGTTCTCTGCAATGGGAATAGTGGAGGAACAATCATGGGTTTACTGACACGCTCCCTAGTCAATCAGTTGATCAATGAGCCAATGCAGCTAACATGGAGGTGGCTGCCATGGGCCTGGGGTGATGCTGGGCCATGAGAGTGACCATCAACTGGGCAATCAAGTGACTGCCCCATGCCTGGGCTCATCTTGAGCACTTGAGACACACTTCCTATTGATGACAGCCCGTAAGTGTCCTAGCCCAGAGAGGAGATGAATGTGACAGTAGAGGTAATGGTACTTGTCCGAATTCCCCTAGTCTGTCAGTGGGGTGATGGGCATTCTCCAGCTGGTGTGGCCACATAAACACCAGTACCTGCAGTGTTCACCAAAGACCCTGAGACCTGGAAGGACTAGGGGAGGCCCCGAGCAGATGGATGGAAGGTCCGAGGGTGGGCTGTGACCACGATGTGGGGACCAGGCCCATCGCTGTCAGTGGGATCTGACAGGAGCAAAGACCCTGGCCCCGCTTCCCAGAGCCTCTGTCCTGGGCCCGGTCAGTCCCAGGAGACCAGCTCAGAGGGACTGTGAGAGCCAGTGTGTGCTGCCAGCCCAGCAGCCTTCACATAGGCCTTTAGAATTCCCGTCAGCCAGGGAGGGTCTCCGGGCAGCTGCATATGAGCCTCTCTCCCATGGAGCCAAGTGAAGGTCTTGCTCTGCTCCCAGTATAAGGGATGTGGTGAGGAGAAGAGAGAAATGTGCTCCAGGATGTGCCTCTCACCTCACCTCTGCAGCAGAATGCCTCGGGGAGTATTGCTCGCTATGAATGGGGTTAGAGCATATGGAGGCATTTGGTTCCCAGGCATGAGCTGAGGGCCACCGCTTGGCCTCCCGCGGTAATAGGGCTATAATGTGTGCCCTGTGACAAGATTTCTTTATCCCGTCTTTTCTTTTCTTTTCTTTTTTCTTTCTTTCTTCCCTTCTTTCCTTTTTTTTTTGAATGTGGACAATGGCCATTGTGCAGTGGCAGTGGGATACACCTCCTGGAGAAATATGAAATCTCTCTCTCGCTCTTTCCATCTCTGCCTCTCCCTCTCTGCATCTCTCTTTCTGTGCCTGACTCTCCCTGTCTCCCACACAAAAACACAAACAATCATACCACATAGAGCCACAAAAGACACCCCAAACCCAAGCCTCATGCACACACATCCACACCACACACAGGGAATACAATGGCTTCCTAGGACTGTAGACACATGGACACACTTTTTCACCTGGGAAATCTCCTGTCCACCACACCCCCACAAACCAATCAGGGTGGCTCGCCAGACTGAGGATTGCAAGGATGCCCCACCTGCATTAACATCTAGAGTTTTATCTCAGGAAGAGGCTGATTCCAGAATACGTACCACATTCAGTGGATGGTGCTGTCACCTGCAGGTACAGAAAAGAGGACACTGTGAGGCTCAGGTCATGTTATACACTGTCTGTCTGCGTGAGCTTTATTTCCCTCAATGACTTTAGGAACCCAGATGGAACACAGTGGTTGTGTCCAACGACCCCAAAGTAAGTGAACTGGATGCCTTAGGAAGTTGTTTTTCCTGGGGGACATGTCTGTCCAGTCCATTCAGGATGGTGACTACAAAATGCTTCATCCAAGCAGGAGAAAGTGATACTGAGGGACAGGATCCTACCACAGCATTTAGAACCAGGTTTGGTGTCGCCAATGGTAAATGTCCTCTCAAATCAGCTAACGGTTGGCAGAGACAACCACTCAATGCTCTCCCAAAAAGGAAAATTGTATGAGATCTATATGTATAATCTCAAATATACATTGTCTCATTTTCATCGGAATTTGATTGGAAAGAAACCAAGAAAGCAACATCTGTTCCTCAGACAAAGAACTTCTAGCTCACCATGGCGAGAGGTGTGCCTCCGGCGCTGTCTCCTTTGATGTGATCGATGTCTTCCTCCAAGGCATCTAGGACACAGAGTACCTGTCAGCACATTCCTCTTGTTGCTCAAGAATATTCATGGAATGTTGCTTGATATGGACACGAGGCTGGGGTGGATGGAGCCAGCTGGTTTCCAAGCATGGACTGAAGTGCCCCTGTTGGGCCACCCACTGCAGTAAGGCTCTAAAGTGCGCAGTGTGATAACATGGCTTTGGAGAAGGGTGATATCATGCAGTATCTGTCTGACATATCTTCCGGAGAAATATGTCTCTCTCTCTCTCTCTCTCTCTCTCTCTCTCTCTCTCTCTTCTCTCTCTCTGTCTCTGTCTTTGTCTTTCTCTTGCTCTCTCTCTCTCTCTCTCACCCACACACACACACACACACACACACACACACACACACACTCACAATCACACTACACAAGACATCTAACCCCCAAGCCTCATGCACACACACCCACACCACCCAGGGGGAATGCATTGGTTTCCTAGGACTGGAGACACATGCACATAGTTTCTCACCTGAAGTCTGCTTTTCCCCACACTCCCAAACCTCAGTCCTACCAGGAACCTGGAATCAGATGGCTCTCCAGACTGAGGACAGTGAGGATATCCCCCCACCTGCCTTACCACCTAGAGTTTTTCCTTAAGGCAACCTGGTTGATGTGAGTCAGTTAGTCTACAAATAGGCCGCCTGGTTGCACACTGTGGTGTCGTGATAGAGCCCCACCCCTCCCTCTGCCTGTAGCGAAGTCTCTCTATTTTTTCTGCCAGGACGAAACTCCTCCATCTGGCCATCTGAATGGGAGACAGACTAGAGGACACAGAGTACCTTCCCGCCATGGTGCTCTATCTCATGAATGACTCAGAGTGCTCTGCTTGACTTCAACAACAGAACAGTGGAGATGGATGTGGTTGGTTAAACAGCATGCAGTTGCCAATGGCAAGATTTGATTCCTTCTGATGGTTGAGTAATTTACAGTGTATCTATATTACAAACTGAGGGCTGCTGAAGGGGGGGGTTGGTGAGGGATGTGGTTGGTTTAACAGCATGCACTTGCCAATGACAAGATTTGAGTCCTTCAACAGTTGAGTAATATTCCCATATATCTAGAGAACACACTGAGGCTGCTGAAGTGGGGGGATGGGTTAATTGGGTGATGCGCCTTAAGGAGGGCACTTGATGGAATGACAACTGGCTGTTACTGCAACAGATGAACCACTAAGTTCTACCCCTGAAACTACTAATACAGTATATGTTACCTAATTTGAATTTAAATTTAAAAAAAAGCCTGCAGTTGGCTATTGGTGAGCCCCCTTCTTCATGGAAGGAGATGCAGAGAAGAGAAGCAGCAAAGAAGGGAGAAACAGAGTCCTGGCTTTGCCATTGAAGGCAAAGGTACACCTGAAATGAACAGAATATGGTGTGTCAACTCAACTACTTCCATTAAAAAAATAATGATGAAAAACAAAGACACCCTAAAGACAGAAGATAGTCCAAAAATTTAAAAATATGAAATAAATAAAAATAACATCATTAATCTTATGGTATTTTCCCGTCGACGCAGTGTGTGTCTCATGTATGTGTTCACTGAGTCGGGTGGCTCTCCGTGCTAGCAGTAGTCATCCACTAATGGGATGGTCCTTTACAGTGGGAGGCCTGGGTTCCTCCTGACATCCTCTACCCCAGCTCTGTAAGAGAGGTGCAGGAAAAAGAGTGGACACTGGGTTAGTAACCAAATGTTACTTGGACTTCTTATTTGTCCTTGTTGCTTGGGTGTGTCATTGCCAGCACTGGAGGCTTTCTGGGGCTCAGGGGGATGATGCAATCAAAGAGCACTAAACTATCTCTTGATTCCCGTTTGGGGCCAGCCTCTAAGAAGTGAACCAACACTGAGAGAGATTTACCAGGTTTTTCAATGTTATGCTTCCCAGTCTCAAAATCTGTGAGCTGGACAGTAAGTTTGGACCTTCTGTGTGCTTTTCACACTAAGGGCTATGCACAAGTCTGCCCTCCATGTGACCACTGAGGCCACCTCATGATGGTAGACAGTACTTGGGATCTCTGTAGACTCATGCAGTTCAGATATATACACAGGCCTTGGAAAGATCCTGCATGGTTTCTGTTGAACCCATGGCTCAGAGCTATGATTGTCATTGTGGTAAGTGCAGTTCAGTATGTCAGAGTAGCAGCATGGGCCCAGCCACCTGGGTGCACATTTTGGCATTTCCACTTAAGAGCTTGGGCACATTCAGCTCTGTGCCTCAGTTTCTCCATCTGAAGAGTGCCCTTAGCAAGCAAAGTACTGCATTGGTGGTGAGGGTTGAATGGTTAGTGTAAGTAAAGCATGCTGTGGAAATGCTCAGGAAGGTTTCTTGGAGGTGAAATGTCTCATCTGAGATGCCATAACTTCACAAAACTCAGAGCTGCAGTCAAACTCTCCTGTTCAAGCTCCCAGGCCAGTGCTTTCTCCACGACACACACCTGCTTTGTCTAAAAAGGACTCCTTTATGTTAAGCCAGACCCGGTGTTTAAGGAGTCACATAAAGGTCTCAGAAATGCTTTTGCTGACTGCCTGAGGACACACTAAGTGGCCATTTCCCAAAATAATGTGCATGATGCTTCCAGAATGAATTAGTTGCCTGAACTGACAGCTATCTGGTCAAACATGACGAACACCAGTTTACTGGTGGGAGAGAGAGCTTATGTACCTAACATACTCGTGTTCTACAACGTGTGAAACTCTATCATCTTGTGTGATTTCCTCCTCCTACACGTGAGCACCTCAAGCTAAGATCTGCTGCCCAGTCATGCAAATGACCAGTGCTTCGCCTTTGTACAGCGCGCTGGATACAGACTCAGGGGACCTGACCTGTGCATTACCTCACAACCACATGAATAGAGGCTCGTGCTTTTCTAAAGCTGGAGCTCTATGTGCACAAGGATGCAATTGTCTACATACAGAAATTCATATGTCTCTTCATCTCAAAACGTTACCTTTTCTTTTTTCTATGTTACTAACTCCCTATGTACATGTGTATCTATCCATCTCTGTCAATGGGTTTCTTGGTCTGTCATTGTGTGTGAAAGGCTGGATACTCAATGGATATATGTAAAGACACATATATTCTCTATTTTCACTAGTCCATACCTCTGGGAGGGTAACACGTTGAGTGAAAGCATATGGCTGATATTTCTGTAAACCTCTAACTTAGGATAACAGCCAATGTAAAAGGTGGAACGTCAAAGAAAACGTGTGTTTTGCTACGTAAGCTGATATCTAGACACAGGCTTCTTGGCTGTTTTTGGAGATGTGGTTATATGAATGGAAGCAGCGTGTGCCCAAGTATCTTGAAGTCAAGACACATTTCAGGAGAAGGGAGATTGAAGGCACATGAAGACAAAAGTAGAAGTCTCCACATGCAAGGATCATGGAAATCACTGTCCACCCTACGAACAAGAAAAAGCCTGAAGACACTGAAAAATCAACCACTCTCGGATCCATGGAGAGGGGAGGACACAGGACAAACCATGGCCCTGAGGAGACAGGAAAGGGAACACAGGGAATCCAGGTTTCCTGGAGCACAGACTCTCTAGCAGAATATACTGTTTCTCCAGCTCACCTGGAACATTCAGCAAGAGACCACATACTGGGCCATAAAACACACCCCAACACATCTCAAAGAGTAAAAGCAATACAACAGCTGCTCTCACACCTCTATGAAATTAAACTAGAGCTCAACCACAGCAAGAAATCTTGGGAAATCCCCAAATAGCTGGAGATTTAAAAAAATGGTCAAAGAGGAAGTTTCAAGAGAAGCTTGAAAAGATGTTGAACTAAATGAAATGAAAATATAAGTTGACAAAAATGTATGCAAAGGCAGTGCTTGGGAGAATTTATACTACTGAATGTCATCGTGTTGGAAAGTAAGAAAGATTCAAAGTGAATAGGCTTCCTCCTTAGAAAACAAGGCAAAAAGAGTCATGTCATATAAAGCAAGTAAGAGAAAAAAAATAATATAATTGCAGATACCAATGAAATGGAACACAAAAAAACTCTCAGAGAAAATCAACCAAACCAAGACAAAAGCTGGTTCTTTGTAAATATCAGTAAAATGGATAAAGCTCTAGCCTGATTAACCATGAAGAAAGAGGGAAGACACACATTAACATGAGATGAAAGAGGAGACGTCACATTGAAAGGATTCTAAAGGAATACATGGGAAAATTCTAGGATTCGTGAAAGGAAAGGGGCCAATTCCTTCAAAGTCACAAAACTACCAAACCCACTGAAAGAAACAGATGATCTGAACAGGCATGTATCAAAGACATTTAACTGATAGTTAATACATTTCCCAGAAAGGAAGAGCCGGCCCCAGATGGTTTGACTGGTGAATCCTATCAAATCTTACAAAGCAAAACACAGTCTTGCTGTGTCATCCAGCCATCTCACTCCTAGGTATTTACCCTGTTGAGTTGAAATATGTGTCCACATGAAACCTGGCCCAGGAGTGCTTCTATAGGCTTGATTTATGAACACCAAATCTAGAGGCGACTAAGCTGTCCTACACTAGGTGAACGGAGAAACAACCGGCAATACACCCTTACAATGCAATGTGATTTGGTAATAAACATAGCTGAGCTACTGGAGCACATAGCTGGCTCACTTAGTTAAGCATCCAACTCTTGATTTTGGCTCAGGTCATGATCTCAGGGGCATGATATCCAGCCCCACGTCAGACGGGTTCCCTGCTGAGCGTGGAGGCTGCTGAAGATTCTCTCTACCTCTTCCTCTGCCCCTCCCCACACACTTTCACTCTCTCTCTCAAACAATAATAAAAAGGAGATTAAAAAAATAATTGAGCTATCAAGTCACAAAAAGACATCGACGAATGTGAACTGTATAGATAAAAGTGAAAGAAGTCCGTCTGGAAAAGCAACATGCTTTACAGTTCCAACTAGATGACATTCTGGAGAAAGGCAAGCTATAGAGATGACAAAAGGTCAACGGTTGTTAAGATTTCTAGAGAAAGGGCAAAGGCATGAATAGGTTAAACACAGGATTTTCAAGGCAGTGAAGTTACTCTGTACATGGTGGATACATGACTTTACGCATTTGTCAAAACCCACACTCCTGCACAACACAGAGCAGACCTTCCTAGCGATGCTGGCCTTCAATGAGTATTAATATCGCTACACTGGTTTGTGATTCGTGACATGTGTTCCACACTGATGAAGCTTTTAAGGATTGTGGAAATTGTGTGCCAAGGGATAAGGGTGATAGGGAAACTTTTTATATTATCTGCTCAATTATTATCTTAATCTAAACTTGTTCGAAGTAATAACGTCTATTCATTAAAAATAATAAAAGATCTATTTTTCCTAATATTTAACAACAGACTAATGTCCATTCATTAGCTTCACTATACCTACCATGAAATGTGAACAGACTTGAGTTGCAAATGCCATTTGACTCCTGTGGTTATAAACTAATGAGTGACCAGCTAAATTAAAATTTTCACATGTGAAACAAAAATAATATGGCTTGGCATTTTTGTCTTAAGTATGGGACACTGAAAACGAGTGTAATGATTCTTCTTCTTTTTTCTTTTAGAGACAAAGAGAGAGTGTGAGCAGAGGAGGGGCATAGGGAAAGGGAGAGAGAATCTGAAGCAGGCTCCATACCCAGCATGGAGCCCAACACGGGGCTCAGTCTCATGACCCTGACATCATGACCTGGGCCAAAATCAAGAGTTGGACACTACCCAGGTACCCCTAGAATAATTATTCTTGAATCAACTTAATGAATGAATTTCCACAGTACCTTCAACAGGGTCAGATGTGGGGTGAACCTTCGGCTTTATTCTTCTGGCCAGCTTCCGGAGACCTAGAGAAAATATGGATGTTTTTTTCACTTTTGTTTTTTGTTTTCTCAGAGACCTTGGGAAATGCATGACAACAGAAAGAGCTGTTGACATCTTTCTATCAGAAGACCATAGAAAAAGGGGTGATAAGTTCATCAGAGTTCAAATTTTTGATCCCATGGTTCATCATTTGCCTAGCAAAGCCACCTGAGTCAGAGAGGGCTTTAGGAAGGTCTTAGGGTTCATATAGCCTTCAAATACCCCACAGAGAATGTAAACTGATGCAGTCACTATGAAAACACAATATGGGACTTCATCAAAAAAAATTCACAAAAGAACTATCATTACACCCAGCAATCCCACTCTTGAATAAGAAATCCATTTGAATTCAAATCTAGATTTCAGAGAAATATCTGCCCATGTTCGGCAGCACTATTTACCAAAGCCAAGCTATAGAGACTACTTAATATTGAGTGGGGGAGCCGGCACAGGAATGGAGTTGGTTCCTTGGGGAGAGAGGCCCCGGAACACCTACACCTGCCCAGACACCTGAGATCAAGCCCTGCAGCCCTGAACCAGGGCTCCCTCATCTCTTTCTCATATCCTCCAGCACCAAGTTGTCTGTGGGAGACAGTGGATGCCCTGGCGGAGGTGCCTGAGCCAACAGCAAAGTCCAAATCGTAGCTCACCTTTGCACATCTAGGTTTCAACCCCTGACCCAGAACACAGTGCAGATGCCCCTTGACAAGCCCCTCTGAAGGGCCAGGGGAAGCCCAACTGTGGCCATCCTCCCACAGCATTCACCCTACTAGCTGTCTGACATGGAGCCTTCCCCGGGACCACTTGAGCACCCTCAGGGACCAGTGGTCTGCGGGGCTCCCAAGCTGATTCAGGACCCAGGACTTTCCAAACTAATTGTCACATGACAGCTCTACCAAGAATTAGCTTCCCTTCAACTGACCAACCCTGGCTGAGCAGTTCCTGTGAATTAACTGGGAAAATGGCCACCTGGGCTAGTGCTTTGCTGGTTTAATAAATTAAGCCTATGACCTCTAGTATCTCACTGGTATTGATCTAAGTAAGTCTCCAAACTGCCTGGGCTAAGGCCTGGCTAAGAGTGAACCGGGACTGCACTGGCTCTGAATGGGCACCTTCCCTGTTCCTTCCTTCCTCCCCCAGATCCAGTTTTTATAGACTCCTCATCCTTCTCTAGACCCTGCAGTGGCAGGGGACCAAGCCCCACCTCCTTTGAGAGGGACCCCTCAGGGGCTCCTGTGTGGCTCAGTGGGTCACGTGTCTGACCTGGCTCAGGTCATGATCTCAGGGTCCTGGGATTGAGCCAGGCCTCTGTTTCTGCACTCAGCTTGGTGCCTGCTTGTCCCTCTTCTCCCTCCCCCCACCACATCCCCCTTACTCAATTGTTCTCTCATTCTCTCTCAAATAAAATCTTTTTTTAAAAAAAATCAGGGAATATACAAAGGACACATAGAGAGGGACCCTTCCATACCCACACCCTGGAGAAGATCCCCCGTCACGACTCTCCATAAGGATCACCCAGACCTGCTTTTGCATTTGAATCTATCATCTGCTGTATACTATTTTGCACATGATAATAAGCAACCTTTTATTGAGAGACTTAGATTCAGATATAAGCATGACTTTCTGTTGCATTTCATCTCACATCCTTTGCGAGGAAGCTCATCAATTGTTGACGATTTGTCAATAACGAAGTTCTATCATTGAAAACCAACCACCATTATTCATTTGATGCTGTTTGACTTCTAGTCTTGCTTTGCAAGGCTATGTGTATATAGTCATGAAGCATGGCCTCTCTCCATGCTTGCACTTACTAGCCAACAATGGGAGAGCTCCAGAAGGAGCAAAGGCCCCCACTGGAGCATGGACACTCCCTGGCCCAGCTGGACAAGTGCGTCCAAACAAGGATGATGGACAGCAGGCTGTTATGAGTGTTTGAGTTCTTGTTGGTCACTGTCCCTAAAGTGTGTAGTTCATGGCATTCAAGCATTTTTTTAGGGCTCATGGGGAGAACGTTATCAAATCTACAACACTATGTCCCCAATTCTTTTCTTTCTGTTTTTAAAATAGGCTCCATGCCCAACATGGGGACTGAACTCATGACCCTGAGATCAAGAGTCAAATGCTCCACTGGCGGAGCCAGCCAGGCACCGCCCAGCGTGCTCCCTATTCTTATTCTATTTGTGCCATGCCCTGAAGAGTGACCATGCTATGACACTGATTGGCCAGGCACTGACCAGCTCTGGACAGAAGGTTAATCATGAACTGGTTCTTTGAGTCTTATTTTTCCTTGTCCCAGGAGTGTCCCTAAGCTCACAGGATTTTGGCATGACTAGGGCTTACTCATACTGACAATGCCATCAAATACCATGAAAGGGTCTCCTCCATTCTGACCAGATTGAGGTCAGGTGCTGAGGAGTAGCTCAGCATTCAAACAGAGTTTGACTGGCTTGTCCTAAACGGTGCCTCCAAACCCTCAGAATCTTTGAACTGAACACAATCATGGCTTCAAATGGACCAGGCTTGCTACGTCCTTTTCAGATGAATGACTAGGGCAAAATCTGGACTTCTATGGCTCAAGAGCTTCCCTGGGCTGTGTGACCACCGAGCTGACCTCATAATGACAAACAGTGTTTGGGATTCCCCTTGGCTCAGGGAATTCCTGACATCCACGCAGATGCTAAAGCTTCTTTACACAGTAACTACTGATCCCATGGCTGAGTCATAAGTGCAGTTCGGTGCAGTAGTTAGAGCACGAGCACTGGACTGCAGGCCTGGGTTCACCTCCTGGCTCCTTTACTTACAGGAGTTCATGAACCTGGTCACATTCATCTCTGTGTCTCTGTTCCTCCAGCTGAGGAATAGGGAGAGGAAGCAAATCATCACATAAGTGTGTGATGAGCACTGAATGAATGAACACCTGTCACGTGGTCAGAAAGGTGAATTAGAGGGTCTAGCTCTTGTTTGAGATCTCACAATTTCACAAGTTCCAGAGCTGGATTCACATCTGGGAGTCTGAGTTCCCAGACCATTGCTCTGTGACACACAGCTGCTTTGCCTAAATACAAGCATTTTACCCCAACATGATTTCTTTTGGACAGAATCAGAGGCAAACAACAACAACAACAACAACAACAACAGCAACAACAACAAAAAGCAAACGAGCAAACCTATTGCTGTCTCCCTGAATCCACTCTCTGGGGCCCTTGTCCACAAATATCCATGACTGTTCTCTAGAATGTTCCAGTTGCCTGTCTTAAGGTCAGCAGATCAAATGAGATGAATCCCAGTGTAAAGGAAGGGAGGGTCACTGTTACAAAGTCTTGTGTTTTCAAACATGTGAAACGATGCCATCTTGCATTATTTATTCCTCACACAAATAGAAGTGCCTCCAAACAAACTTTTGTCAAACTTGTCAACTCATAGAAAAAAAAAACCACATAGCTTAGCTTTTGGGAAGAGATCTGGATGAAAGTTCAGGAGAACTAAGAAACACATTACATCAAAACCACTTTAATGTAGACACGTTCTGTTTTCAAGCTACAATCCTATGTGCAAATGTATGCAATCATCTATATATACATATATACTTATATATATAATGTGTGTGTCTCTGTTATTGTGTCTACATCACCTATTTTTCTTTGTGTATCACTAATAATCTGTGTACTTGGTTATCAATCACTCATTAACTCGATCCATTAACCAGTTACCCATCTTTCACCATACATTAAAGGCCTGCTATTCATTGTGTCACCGAGAAAAAAAGGTCATGCTATTGTCACCATACTTACGTCTGGGGCGCTGAATGGGATGGGTGGTAGCATACCATTAAAATCTCTAGAAAATGTCATTTTGGATAACACCCAAAATTCTTAGAAATGGAAATGTGTGTTTGGGGGTCATAAATTGAAACGTAGACTCTCATATTCTGAGGATCTCTTTGGGGCAACTATTGATAGGAACGAACCCACATGTCCCCAAAATCCTGAAATCCATACCCCTTTGGGGATGAATTGTACAGGGCAGACATTGTAAGACACTGAGAAAACAATGATAAATGTCCTCCATATCAACCTTTCTGGGTTCACTCTAAATTTCAGAAATGCATATTGTGAATATAGAATTTAGGATGCTTAAAAAAAAACATAAACGAGGGGCGCCTGGGTGGCACAGCGGTTAAACGTCTACCTTCGGCTCAGGGCATGATCCTGGTGTTATGGGATTGAGCCCCACATCAGGCTCTTCTGCTATGAGCCTGCTTCTTCCTCTCCCACTCCCCCTGCTTGTTTTCCCTCTCTCGCTGGCTGTCTCTATCTCTGTCGAATAAATAAATAAAATCTAAAAAAACAAAAAACAAAAAACTTAAACGAACATAGACACTGCCGTATTTTCCCCCCTTGAGAACCTAGGGGTGACAAGTGAGGGGTGCAGGATATCATAGGAAGTAGTCCATTGTTCTCCATGGAGGACAAAAACCAAGGCTGCTAGCTCAGTAAAACCACCAACAGTAGAAATCAAGGGATAGAACAAAACTATAAAACATATGTAGATGAAATTGGGAGAGAGGAAATTTTCAATGATGAGAAAAATGGTTTGAGAAAGAGTGAACTGAGTCATAGCAAACAGCATTCAGAAGATCATTATGAACATACCATCACAGCAGGAACCACAGCAGGAACCACAGCAATTTCCCTTTCTGAGTTGGAGCAGCAGAGCAAACACCAATCCACAGGAATGGGTCAGCTCAAAGAGTCCCAGCTGGAAAGGACAGCAGAGGTGTGGCTCAAGTCACCATGGCGACGGTGTCATCATAGACCTTTCAGAGTCAATGCAGCTGCACAGTGGCCAACTTCTGGTGTCAACAGGGGCCTGTCTTCACAGACAAGGGGGGCATGGGAGAGTAAACGCTTTGTTTTGAAAGTTGAACCCCAGTCTCAAACATTCTCACTCTTTTTTTTTTTTGAAAATAAACGACATGAGGGGGATGACCTGCCACCCCCCCCAAATAGAGTCACTAGCCAAACTTCAGGGTGAAGAGGGAAAAGAAAAACAGATTGAGAATAAATAGAGGTCCCACTCTTGATTTAAAACACCATCCCCACCCATTCTATCCTCCGGAGTCACCAGACATTGCTAGAACAAAGTTTAAAATGGGTCCCAGATGAAATGAAGAGCAGTGTTCACAGAAATTCCATTCATCAAATCATATTTCTCTAAGCATATACTAATGAAATTATGTCATTCTCTCACTGTCTATGCATACTACCTGATTTTCCTCTGTGTATAGCTGAGAGGACGTACTTAGTTACCTCTCGACCTTTGTGAATTTCTTGGTCAGTATGTGTATGTAAAGCAGACTCTTCACTGAATAATGAGGGGGGAAATATCACTGTATTTTCACCACTGCATTTCTGTAATAGTGAATGGGTTGAGGGCAATACATACAACTAGTACTTTTGTAAATGAAGTATTTTAAATACTCCCCAAAATGCAGGATTCAGTGTGTGTTCTGGCTCATGGATGGGCACTCAATAGACACAGGATTTTGATCTGTTCATGAAAAGTAGCAATGGAAACGGAAGGAACCAGCTCCAAATATACATAAAGAAGGAAACCTTTTAGAACAAAACCAAGTGCCATGGACTTAACCAAGCAACTACAATACATGGTAAAAAAAAAAAAAGTGTATGTAGTCGGGGAACCTGGTGAATCCTTGGACTCTGAATTTTGGCTCAGGTCATGATCTCAGATTCGTGAGATCAAGCCCCAGAAAATAATGGCATAAAACAACCCCTTTACTTTGGTAAAGTACTACTTTGGTAAACCTGGTCACAAGGTTAGGAATTCATCCAGGACACAATGCTGACGTTAGAAAACGAAAGGTTTCAAATATCCACACCCAGGATGATCCCCACTAGGTAGAACTTGGGGTCCATGAAAAGAGCAACCCTAGGCCCAGTGCCAATAAATAAATGAGGGCTTTCTATTTCTCAAATCCACAATCCAGAATCCAAGTTTTGCAGGCAGTTGGAACTTCCTGTGTTAGTGAACAGATTCTTTGCAAATGCCCACATCTATTCTTTGCATGTTCCCCAGATCTACTTCCCAGTAGGGTGGCCAGAGGGCAACCAAGGGGAGTCCATGATGCCAGTTGTGTAGCTGAACCTCTCAGCACCTCTTTCGGATTCTATCTGAACCGAATGCCCACTTTGGACACTCCTCAGGGTAGCAGAAATCATGAGGTTGTCATTGGGTGTATCTACATCTGAGGTCATACCCATTGGAGAGAAAAAACAAATTCAGCCACTGGTCAGAATGCAGAGCCTGGACATAGAAGAGGCCCACATATTCCTTTTGCATTTCAGTGGCTTCTCTCTGCTCTTTCCACAGTCAATAAACCTTCCCACAGAAATCTGTCCTGAACATCGAACTCAGGACTCAATTAATGATGCCTATAAGAGAGACCTTGTCTCACAATCATTAAGCAGTGAATCAGTACAAATGTTGTAAGGAGGGAAATAAGCAAGACCAGACATAGGGGGCAGTATGATCTGTCCTGATAATGGACTCTGTTGGGTGGCTCACTTGTGTCCAGAGCAGGACTCAACCGTCAGTCTTTATCAGACACCTACCAGGTCACTCTACTCTGCACTTGGGACTGAGGGGCACAGGCCCATAAAATGCCCAAAGTCAGATAATTCCCACCTTTCGTGGTGAACCAACTGTGATATCACAATCTCTGAATCCTTAATGAGGAAGGGGGCAGTGGGGTCATTTCGGCATCCATGGCTTCACCTAGGGAATAGCTCTCAGCTAGGCTCCAGATCTTTGATCTTGGAAACCAACTTCCCCTACTGCCAGTCGAACCTGACTCCATTCTTCCAAGAGACCACAGAGCACAGAGGACCCCCCCCATGGGGGGGCTTTATGCAGTCAATTGGTGCAGTGGAGGGAGGAGATGTGTTCATGTTTCAAGTACACCCGTGTGCTCTATTTCCTGACACCAACCATAACCGACTCGCCAAGTTCTCCAACAATTCAATTCATACTCACGGATTTCAGGGCTCAGTCCTGCAAGTCTGTCCCCACTGCAGAGGCCAGTCACAAATGAGGTGTTCAAGCTACCCACACTTCTGCCCAACCACAAGGTCAGGTATTCCCTCAAACCCCCTCCTTAGGGTTGATAATTTCACTAGAATGACTCACATCCACAAGTGGATGGATAAAGAAGATGGGCTCCATGTATACAAAGGAATATGACTCAGCCATTCGAAAGGATGAATTCTTACTACTTACATCGACCTGGATGGAACTGGTCGATTATACTGAGTGAAACACAGCAGTCAGAGAAAGACAAGTATATGGTTTCACTCATAAGTAGACTCTAAGAAACAGTGCAGAGGATCATAGGGGAAGGGAGGGAAAACTGAACTGGAGGTCATCAGAGAGGGATAAAAACCACGAGAGACATTTAAGTATATGAAACAAACTGAGGGTTGCTGGAGGTGAGGTGGGTGGGGGATGAGGTAATTGGGTGATGGGCATTAAGGGGGGCACGTGATGCGATGAGCACTGGGGGGTATACGCAAATGATATATTATTGAACACTACATCTGAAACTAACGATGTACTATATGCTGCCTGATTGAATTTAAATTTTAAAAAAGGAAAAAACAATTATAAATACACTGTAATAAAAGTTATGTGAATGAAGGGGAAAAAAGGTCGACTCAGAAGTCAGGAAAGCACTTTACTTACATCGACCAGTTTATTATAAAGAATACAACTCAGGAAACACCCAATGGAAGAGATGCGTATAGCAGGGAAGGTCTAAAGGGGGTGGGGAGTGGTGGAGAGCTTCCACGCCCTCTCTGGGGGAAAATCACTTTTCCAGAATATTAATGTGTTCACCAACCACTTGTTCAAGACTTTTTATAACCCAATCTTCAGCCCCCTCCCCTCACAGATGGCCAGTGGCTGGGGCTGAAATTTCCAATCCTTGACTCCCAGTTTGGTCCTTCTGGTAACCAGCCCCACTGTGATGCCATTTCTGGGCCCCGCCCTATGTCAGCTCTTTAGCCTAAACTCTGGAGAGGTCTGTTGGAGATTTTATGTCTCTCCTATCCATCAGGAAACTGCAAGGATTTTACGAGTCCTGTGCCAGGAACCAGAAATTAATTAATTAATTAATTTGCTTTTTAAAAATTCTCCACAAAGAACTTCTCCAGAAAGGCTAGGCAGACAGGACATTGGCTTGCCTCTTCAAACTACTTCATGGTGGCTTCCCAGAGGGAGATCACCTGGACAGTTGAATGGCAGGATCATCTGTGATTTAAATGCTATTGTTTCCTGAAATCCTTTCATCCTTAAAGTGGAAATACCTAATGGGTCCTAACTAAATGTCCTTTCTAGTGCTAAGGAATGAACACACAAAATCAAGGGCACATGGTCCAAACCGAGAGAGATCGGAAATGCCGATTGGAAACCAAGTCTAGAATCCTCACTGGGCTTTGAGCTGAGACGGAAGAAAGATCCGAACTTAGGCGGATCCCCAGCTCTGCCTGAAGGTCCTGCCTGGCCCAGACACTAACCCAGAGCAGGGTTGAGTTTAAGATGTCCTGACAGTGCAGAATTCTCCACCTTCTAGATCAGGGCTCTCTGATAAAAACCTAATGCAAGACACAGACATGGTTTCATGTTTTCTAATAAGCACACTGGAAACAAGAGCAATGAAAATGGTGAAGTAAATGTAAATGATGTTTTGAGTTTGGTTTTGTTTTTTAAGGAGGCTCCTGCCCAGTGTGGAGCCCAAGGCAGAGATTGAACACACAACCATCAAGACCTGAGCTGAGATCAAGAGATGGTCTTTTAACCAACTGAGCCACCCGGGCACACTAAATAATGTATTTTTAATTCACTATCCCCCAAATGTTCACATTTCCACATGTGACACAAGAAAGGTGGCCACATTTCAAGGGCTCAAGAGCCACTCCAAGCTGGTGCTACCATATTGGACAGGGCAGACAGAGATCGTTTACATCATGGAATCCTATTGGCCAGTGCTGTTCAGGCTATCTCAGGCTATACTGCACTTTGATTTATGAACATCCCGAAATAATCCACTTCTTCAGACTGAGTACTGAGACTCACACCTGTGCCTGGGATTCTCAAACCCAGAGTCAATGTGGGACAAAATTACGTACATGTTGCCAGGCATGGGTGGTAGTGGCTCAGTAACGGTTTAATCAACCTTGTCTAAACTCTCCATCTTGCTCTCTCTTTAGTCACCCTCTGTAGAATGTGAGAAACCCATGAATGGAATGAATGATTATCAATCATTTTAATGAATGAAAATAAATTAATGTAGGGCTCCTCTCTACTCGCCTTGAATCCTGGCCTCCAGGCGTTTACACGGTGATGAGGCTTCCATTGGTGTTCTCGCTCTCCCTGTATTCACATCCCATCAATGTCTCTTCGGTCTGAGATTATTTTTACTCCATTAAGGGGTACATAATAGAATATTATACCCAGGGGGTGTATCTTCCCAGTTCTTTGGACACATTATATTGGCTTCCAGTGGTCCCCAAGCAGGGAGTGCTTTGGCCCCCAGGGAACACTCGGCAATGTCTGGGTACATTGAAGGTTCCCAACTGTGGGGCGGGTGCTACTGGCATTTGGTGGGTAGAGGCCGGGGATGCTGCTCCACATGCTACCAGGCTCCCTGCAGCTCCCACAAGAGTTCCCTTGCCCCAAATGTCAACAGAGCCAAGGTTGAGAAGCCCTGTCTTAAGCCATGTCTGCTAACACCCTTTAAGAAAAATGGGGGTTCCTAGGGGAGCCCTGCATTGGGCTCTGCATTCAACATGGAGTCTGCTTGAGATTCTCCCTCTCCCTCTGCTCCTCCAACTCACGCTGTCTCTCTCTCTCTAAAATATACAAATAAATCATTTTTTTAAAAAAAAGAATGAAAAGTGGGGATTCCTCCTGATCTCTTTTAACCCAATATTAAATGGTCACTATCTATCTCTATGGAATTAGTCACAGACCCCACTGATGTAAAAAGGAATACACCTATTCTTATATTTCAATTTTTTCAAAGTAGCGAAAGTGTTTTGGGAAGTGTTCTCTCAAAGCTCACTCTCTGGACCCAGTCATTTCTCCCCAACTGTTTTTCTCCATGATTGCAAGTATGTATTTTCAAGCATTGTTAGACAAACTGGAACGGGCCCCAGACCACCCGAAGTTGGACAACAGCCTTTCCTTTTTGAAAATTTTGCAAGAGAGCATAATAGAAACGAGACATCTAAAGTTGCAGTAAATCATATCGTGTCTTTTATCCAAACTAAAATTCATATTCACAGAACAATTATTACTGATCAGCCATTTCACACAATTTTTCACCCCTTGTTAATGCTAATAAAGTGTATGAGTTTTGAATCTTCGGGTGGCTGACCAAAGTGTGACCCCACAGCATGTATAGCCTGTTAGAAGGCTGTGTGCCTCACAGTCAAATCCAACCACCATTTCTAAATATTGCAACTCATGAGTTTCGTATTTGCTTTCTTTTGTTCACCACAAGTTTGGATACATTTGAAAATGTCCAAGAATAATGAGAATTGTAGACTTTACTTCTGAGATGGGAAATTACAAATACTTTTCATAACATCTTCATATTTCCCTTCTTTTTTTTTTTTTAAAGATTTTATTTATTTATTCGACAGAGATAGAGACAGCCAGCGAGAGAGGGAACACAAGCAGGGGGAGTGGGAGAGGAAGAAGCAGGCTCATAGAGGAGGAGCCTGACGTGGGGCTCGAACCCGGAACGCCGGGATCACGCCCTGAGCCGAAGGCAGACGCTTTAACCGCTGTGCCACCCAGGCGCCCCTTTATTTCCCTTCTTGACATCGTACCACAACTTAGGTAAATGGCCTTTGGTTTATTCTTTACATAATGTCCAATCAAATTTTTTCCCTTCAATTATGTTATATTGTTTTACATTACTCCTAGATAAGCAGGAAAGTGTAGGGAGCATGAAAATCAAGAGATAATATAAGGGAAATCAGATTGATTTCAAGTTATAAAATTAAATTCTACATCAATTACTGGATGGATCAATTACTGGACATCAATCCAGTAATAACTATTTGTTGTCTATTTTTTGCTGGATACTCCTTGTAGTTGATATCCAAAATCAAGACCACAGACCCAGCTATTAAATTTGTCTCATTCAAAAAGAATTAAGACCACACCCATCCAAAAAGAAAAGAATAGTAACCGATTCTATTAGAAATGTTTATAAGTTGGGTATCTGGGTGCTTCAGTCAGATGGGCGTTGGATTCTTGGTTTCAGCTCAGGTCATGATCTCAGGGTCCTGGGATCCAGCCCTGTGTCAGTTCCACACTCAGGAAGGAGTATGCTCCCCTCTCTCTCTCTGCTCCTCTCCCTGCTTGTGAGTGCCTTCACTCTAAAATAAATAAAATAAATAAATAAATAAATAAATAAATAAATAAATAAATAAAATCTTTTTAAAAAGAGAGAAGGGAGAAAGAAGAAGCAGCAGCATTTATAAGTTGTCCTGGGAGAGCAACATAAAGAAATGATTTGTCTTGGGACAAAAGGAAACGTTCCTACAGGTAGGAATAATTGAGGGGACAATGGATTTAGCTGAGCTTTGCCATGTCATTAAGGTTTAATGGGGTGCCTGGGTAGCTTAGTCACTTCAATGGCTGACTCTCGATTTTGACTCGGGTCATGATCTCAGGGTGGTGCAGTCATTAAGGGTCTGCCTTCAGCTCAGGGTGTGATCCCAGAGGTCTGGGATCGAGCCCCCCATCAGGCTCCTCCGCTGGGAGCCTGCTTCTTCCTCTCCCACTCCCCCTGCTTGTGCTCCCTCTCTCTCTGGCTGTCTCTTTCTGGATCAAATAAATAAAATCTTTTAAATAAAACAAAATTAAAAAAAGATTCTCTCTCTCCCTCTTCCTCTGCCGCTCTCCTCCCTATAAAAAGGATAAAGGTTTCCAGAAGGAAGGCAGGCTGAACATTTACCTATGAGTTTAAACTGCTCTAATTTTTAGTAGTCTTGTGAGGAGCGGGAGGTGAAGATACCCCTCATTATCAAGAGACAGAAATGTTTACTAAACTGAGCAGTTGTGGAATCAGATGGGTCCTTGCCCTCTGCTGGGCATTTCAGATAGTAGAATGGAGGAGGGGGTAAGCCTGGGTGGGGACAGGGAAGAGGGAAGAGCTGGCATAGTTTCAGATGCAGCACCACCTAGCGGCCGGCTGTGTTTGCGACCACTGGACTCACCAAAAGTTCAGGTGTCACTCAAGCCCGGAAATCCACCAGGGCTTTCTCTATTTGAAGAGAAAAACACAAAATAAGTGAGGCACAACAACAAAAACCTCTCAAATTTCTCTGAGGGTTTGCCAAAAAGGATATTTAAAATATGTATAATTTATGAACTGTTGTTATGACCTTCCCATATTTTGAATCTCACATATATTTGGCTTCATGGTTTTGATACACCTGTATTTTTATATTTCACTGTGCAATAAAACATGGTAGCAATAAGAGATTTCTTTTTTTAGTCACTGAGTGGCAATAAAATCAACGTGAAGAATCCATCTCAGAGGATGGGAATGAAGCAGAGCCAAATGCCATCCCCCTTGCTTGGTTCCCCATGATTCCTTAGCAAATAGGTTGTGTGTCCATCAGTCTGGACCTGCATGTTCTAAATAGCTGAGCTAAAGTGAAAGAGAATTTGTACCGATATTAGTGATGGGTGACTATTAATTAGTAAAGCTGAAGGCTTTAATCTTAAGAAAACATGAGTCGAGTTGAAATTGGAATTTTACCTTCCATGGTGTGGATTAATGATGAAGCATGAATTTTTACAAGTATATATATGGAGTAATATATACAGAGTAATGTTGATAAAATTAAATACATGACTGATTTTGTCCAGAAGACAAGAAAGAAATTATACTTATTGGCCACAGGCACTTCTTGAGATTTGTAAATACTCAAATTCAAATTTTCTGAATGTGTAGCTCCCTTTGAAATTTTGGTCAATGCTGAATAAAACCATTTGTGGTACACGCTTTCTGTCATTGGCAAATCGCTTTTCTCTTAGAATTAAATTAAAATGAATCAGATTCAAGAGGTGAATGCTGGAATGGTAGGGTGGGAAGAGAACACTTTCCCAGAAAGTGCCCCTTGTGGATCATTCTTGTTCCAGAACCGAGTCACCTTTGGAGGGAGTGGGAGACCTGAGAAGAATCTCACAGAGGACACACCCAATCTTGTGCAATTTTGTTTTTAACTTCTCAGCGTTCTACAAAAGGCAAATATGAGAGAGCAAAGTCTGGGGAATGAAGTATTTTACTAATACAGCAAGTGTTTCTGAGCCCAACTCCATTCCGAGCACAGCGTGTGCACCTAGAGACACTGGGGGCACTCGGGCTCTCTGCTCCCGGAGCTGTGGGCAGGCCTAGATTTTCAATACCCACGCTGGAGAGATGACCAAGTCTTCCTTTTCCTTAACCAGATCATAGCTTGGACTGTCCCACGAGATGCTGAACTGAGCTCCCCATTGACTGCTTCCACCCCTCAGCTGCTGCTCCGGGTCTGAGTGGCGGCCAGGTGGGACCAGCTCCCCGAGCCGAGTCTGGCAGCGTCTGGCAGACGTCTAATGTGACCCACCTGCCTCAATCATAACTTTTCTAGTAGCCACATTACACAGAGTAAAATGAGAAAAGTCAAAAGAATTGTAATTGGAAAAATGGTATCATTCCAACACACATTTACGTCAATGAGACTGTGTTTTAAAAATCTCAATAAAATAATTTAAGTTCTCTTTCTTATTCTGGTTTCAGCATCCAGTGTGCATTTTACACTCAGAGCACATCTCAATTCAGGTAAGCTGAATTCCAGGTGCTCGAAGGCCACGGGTAGTTGGTGGCTACGATATCGGACACCCCAGATCTGGTTCATTTCACCAGCTCAGGTCAAAGCTGAATGACCAATTGCACCATTTATCCTAAATAGCATCTCAGATATCAGAAGTTCCGGGCCAAGAGTCATTTATTTATATTTATATTCATATTCATATTTGTATTATGCTGTAGGCCATATCCTTGTAGAGGGATGAGAAATACTAGGTACATGACAGGTCTATGCAAGCAAAGAGGATAAAACCTCAAGCCCTCATGGTCATTTGGGTCATTAGGAAACTCCAGTATACTTATTATTCCCGAGAGTGGGTCTGGTTGAACATTTTAAAGAACGAAGAAAATGTCTCATCTGCCTAGGTTATATAGAAAAAACTATGTACCTAAACTGTGCTTATAACCGTGGCCCCTAGTGCATCAATTCATGGCTGAAGGAGCCCCATGGGAAAGGTTTTTCATGTCCCTTCTGCTCTGTGGTCACTCAGAAGAATGAGATCAAGACACAGGGTCAGTTGGGGGAGCTGGTGTCCAAGATCAGGGATCTGAAGTCCTGGGTTCTGGGACGCACGTCCAGGGACAAGAGGAAGGAATTGGGCCCTGCTAAGTGAGCGGCTGAAACACAGAGTCTAACCCAACCTTCCAGTCCTGAAATTATCCTGTGGGCAAGGAAGCTTCACCATGGTCCCAGGGGAAGGCAGGGAAGCTCCTCTCTATGCAAAGCTCCCACTGGGGAAGTTAATGTATGTAACTCCAGGTGAGAAAGGCCAAGTCCCGCCCTCTGGGCCTGTGAGGAGAGGGAGTCTGATGACAGAGGCTGAGAGTGGGGACCCTGCCCCCACCCCACCTGCAGTACGACCCATCCTGACACCGGCACCTGCACAATGGACAGAGACCTGAAACTGCCCTCTTTTCCTTGCTCACATTCCTTCTTCTTCCTCGCTCATCATCAAACCCTGCCTGTGACTTTCAGGTAAAATCCAATCAGTACACCTCATGTTAGCATCATTACTCTTATGCCTTTATATATTCCCGCAAGAAGAGGGGACAGAAGACACTGCTTTTTCAACTATAATACAAGTTGTATTTGTTTTATTTTTTTTTACAAAAGTGGAAAGTGAAATGTATGCAATTTTAATCCTAACTGCTTAAGATATTCTGAATTCACACTGCATGGAATTTCCTTCCCATCTGAGTGCTTCGTTTGGTTCTCATGTACATGAGTCATCTCCAGAGTCTGAGAAATGCTGCTGCGAGGTGACCCAGGCCCTCCACACGTCTCCACAGAGGCAAGAAAGGAAACTAACTTGTCCAAATTCCTCTCCTCTGTCAGGGGGGTGACAGGGGCTCTACAGCAGGGGCAGCCCCACCAACACCCGTGCCTGCCAGCATTTGCCCCGAGAGCTGAGCCCTGGAAGGACTGGGGAGGCCCTGGGCAGGCCTGAGGGGAGGACCCAGGGTGGGCCGTGACCACGAGGTGGGAAGCAGGCCCATCGCTGTGTGGCTGGAGCAGCAGGTTTGACAGGAGCGGGGACTCTGGCTCTGGTGCTCAGAGCCTCTGTCCTGGGCCTGGCCAGTCCCAGGAGCTCAGTGGGACTATGAGAGCCATTGTGTGCAGCCAACCCAGCAGCCTTCACACAGGCCTCTAGAATTCCCGCCAGCTGGGGATGGTCTCTGGGCCACTGCACCTGGGCCTCTCTCCCACGGAGCCAAGTGCAGGTTTTATTCTGATCCCAGGTCCAGGGATGTGGGCAAGGAGAGGAGGAGAGAGATGTGCTCCAGGGCGTGCCTCCCACCTCACTTCTGCAGCAGGACCCGGGAGCAGTGTGGGAGCCCCACAGGGAACATTCTCTGTGCCATCCTCCCTGGCAGTGCCCTTTCCCCCAGGGCAGACCTGAGGGCTGCCCCTGCAGGGGCTGGTCCGAGACCCGAAGGTGCAGAAGGAGAGGGTCCCTGGTGCCTCCCGCACCTGGCTCACAGGGAAGCACTCTGTCTCCAGCTCAAGTGTGCGGGACAGACTGTGTCCCACCAGACCGCCTCTGGCAGGGGTCATACCACACCCGACCCGGTAACTCCCCTGCTCAGTTCCCAACACACGAGATTCAAACATGAGCCAGGTTTGCTGCTTGGCAGACGCAGAGCAGAAAAGAGCAGGTCTCAGGGAAAGATCATCTTAAATAACAGAGCACACCTGAAACCCATCCACATAATATTTCCTACTATTTTGTCATTGATATATGAAGAAAACAAGACAAACATCACACATATTTACTTCTCTCTGATTTCACAACCCCAGTCTCCCACCTCAGTCTGCAAAGCAGCCGGTGAGCGAAACTGCTCCTGGAAACCTCCTCCCTGGATTCCTACCTGAATGTAGCTCTCTTCGGGAGGAGGAGGCAGCAAGCAGAGAGAGGAGTTGAAATGGGAGAGCACGGCAGGGGAGAGGGAGGGAAGGAGAGATGAAGGGAAGGAAGGTCAACCACCAGTTTTGATTTTGTGGTTCCTAGTGTAAATGACACAGAGGCGGTCTGTCAGCCCTTATCAATTTCCAGAAAGTGAATGGAGACTGGATTGTTTGCCAGAGCTCGCTGACATTATGGTGACCACATTAACTCCAGTAGGTGTAATCTGAGCGCTGAGCACGGGCCAGGCTCTTTTCACAAATCAGCTCCTTAACCCCCCACAAGCCCTGTGATCTAAGTTCCCTTCCTACCCACAAGGAAACTGGGTCTCAGAGAGATGAAGTGACCTGCCCAGAGCTGCACAGCACATAACTGGACAGGCTGTAATTCAAACCCAAGTTCCCAGATTCCAAATGCCAGAGACTTGACTGCCACACTGTCCCACTCTCCAAGGAAATTGCTATTTATTGAGCTCCTACTATATGCGTGGGGCTGTGTGAGGCATGAGGGATACAGGGATGAATAAGACAGAGCAATTCTATGGGTGGCATGTCATGTGTCGTCTGCACTGGGAACCTCGAGGATACAGCCAACTTGTTCCCAGTGTCTAATATGGAGCATGGCCCACAGCGGGGTCTCAGTTGATGTTGGCTGAAGAAATGCACCCACATGTGCCCTTGGTTGCTTTCACTGATGGAGTCCCATGACTGCTGCCCATTTTAAAGCCAGCAAAATGCGCAACGAGACTGAAAACTGGAACTACAGTATGCTCACTGGAACCAGACTGAGAATGGGAGCTCCGGGAGCATGCGGGGGTGGCTGGCGGCTGGCAGTGTTAGAAACACAAAGGATAGAGACACACTGGCCCTGGAAATGAAGGCAGCAACGCCGGGTGTGGGGCGCACATCCCGGGAAGGTGCAGGGTTGAGCAGCACCAACAGAATCAGAGTTAAAGTGGCCAGAACATCAGTGGAGAATGGTCCACGATCCCTCTGTTCTGAGACAGAAGCTGAGATTTGGCCAATGTTGCTCTGATTCTCAGAAGAGGCACAGCAAACCACCAGGGAAAGCTGCCAGAGAACAAAAGCCTGGAAATACCGGCTCACAGTGTGCCCAACTCCATCCCCCCTCGCAGGCAACATGGAGACGTTACCCAAACAGCGTTGCCTGAGTATCGGCACAGCAGGCCCCTCCCCCAGAAGGCAGGCTGAAAAATCAAGAAGCCCACATCCCTAAGATCCTTATAAAACAAGGGCGCACTTCTTGGATCCCGGTCAATAATTTGGTCTCTGGACAACCCTGCAACCTATCCTCATCCGAATGACGAGAAGGAGAAATCCCCCCCCCAGCAAAGAAAAGACAATGAGTCTGTGGCCTCTGCCACAGAACTAATGGATATGGATATAACCAAATTATCAGAAATGGAGTTCAGAGTAACAATGGTCAAGATGATGTGTAGACTTGAAAAAAGTATTAACGAAAATGTTAATGAGAATATAGAATCTCTAAGGGCGGAAATGAGAGCGAATCTGGAAGAAATTAAAAATTCTATGAGCCAGGGGCTCCTGGGTGGCACAACGGTTAAGCGTCTGCCTTCGGCTCAGGGAGTGATCCCGGCGTTCTGGGATCGAACCCCACATCAGGCTCCTCCGCTATGAGCCTGCTTCTTCTTCTCCCACTCCCCCTGCTTGTGTTCCCTCTCTCGCTGGCTGTCTCTATCTCTGTTGAATAAATAAATACAATCTTTAAAAAAAAAATTCTATGAGCCAAATGCAGTCAAAACTAGAGGCTCTTACGGCCAGGGTGAATGAGGCAGATGAACGTAGCAGTGAATTGGAGAATGGGCTAGTAGAAGAGAAAGCTAGAATAGAATCTGGACTCAAAAAAATCCACGCTCAAGAATGTAGGTTACGGGAGATTACTGGCTAAATGAAACGTTCCAATGTCAGAATCATCAGCATCCCCGAGGGGGTGGAAAAAACAGAGGTCTAGAAGAGATATTTGAACAAACTGTAGCTGAAAAGTTCCCTAATCTAGCAAGGGAAACAAACATTCGTGTCCAAGAGGCAGAGAGGACCCCTCCCAAGCTCAACCACGACAAACCTATGCCACGTCACGTCATAGTGCATTTCGCAAATATTAGATCCAAGGATACAGTATTGAAAGCGGCCAGGACAAAGAAATTTCTCACGTACCAAGGAAAAGGTATCAGAATTACGTCAGAATTGTCTACACAGACCTGCAATAGGGAAAGGATTGGGGGGACATTTTTAAAGCTCTTTCAGAGAAGAACATGAAGCCAAGGATCCTTTATAAAGCAAGGATGTCATTCAGAATTAATGGAGAGATAAAGACTGTCAAGAATTGCCAGTGATTGACCAATTTTGTAACCATGAAACCAGCCCTACGGGAGATATTAAGGGGGGTTCTATAAAAGTAAAAAGGCCCCAAGAGTGATACAGAACAGAAAGTCACAATCTATAGAAACAAAGACTTTACTGGCAACATGGCATCATTAAAATCATATCTCTCAATAATCAGTCTCAATGTAAATGGCCTAAATGCTCCCATAAAACACCACAGGGTTGCAGATTGGATAAAAAGAAATGACCCATCCATTTGCTATCTACAAGAGACTCATTATGAACCTAAAGATACATTCAGACTGAAGTAAAGGGATGGAATACCAATTTTCACCCCAATGGACCTCAAAAGAAAGCTGGGGTAGCAATTCTCATATCAGAAAGATTGGATTTTAAACTAAAGACTATAGTTAGAGACACAGAAGGGCACTATATTATTCTTAAAAGATGTATCCAACAAGTGGATATGACAAATATAAATGTGTATGCCCCCAACAGGGGAGCAACAAGATACACAAGCCAACTCTTAACCACGAAAGAGACAGAGAGATAAAAATACGTTAATAGTAGGGACCTCAACACTCCAATATCAGCAATAGACAGATCACCTAAGCAAGAAATCAGCAAAGAGCTTTGAATGCCATACTCGACGAGTTGGACCTCGTAGATATATATAGAACACTACACCCCAGAACCAAAGAATACTCATTCTATTCTCATGAATAGACGATGTTCTGGGTCACAAAACAGGTCTCAACCGATACCAAAAGATTGAAATTATACCCTGCATATTCTCAGACCACAACGCTCTGAAATTGGAACTCAACCACAAGGAAAAATTTGGAAGAAACTCAAACACTTGGAAACTAAGAACCATCCTGCTCAGGAATGATTCGATAAACCAGAAATCAAAAATCAATTTAAACAATTTACGGAGACCAACGAGAATGAAAACACAACGGTCCAAAACCTATGGGATACTGCAAAGGCAGTCCTAAGGGGGAAATACATAGCCATTCAAGCCTCACTCAAAAGAATAGAAAAATCTAAAATGCAGTTTTTATATTCTCACCTCAAGAAGCTGGAACAGCAACAGAGGGACAGGCCTAATCCACGCACGAAGAAGCCGTTGACCAAGATTAGAGAAGAAATCAATGAATTAGAAACCAGGAGTACAGTAGAGCAGATCAACAGAACTAGAAGCTGGTTCTTTGAGAGAATCAATAAAATTGACAGACCACTGGCAAGACTTATCCAAAACAATAGAGAAAGGACCCAAAATAATAAAATGATGAATGAAAAAGGAGAGGTCACAACCAACACCAATGAAATTGGAAGGATTATTAGAAACATTTGTCAACAGCTTTATGCCAATAAATTAAGCAATCTGGATGAGATGGAGGCCTTCCTGGAAACCTATAAACTACCAAGACTGAAACAGGAAGAAATTGATTTTTTAAACAGGCCATTTAATTATGAAGAGATTGAATCAGTGATAAACAACCTTCCAAAACACAAAACTCCAGGCCCAGACGGTTTTCCTGGGGAATTCTACCAAACATTCAAGGAAGAAATAATACCTATTCTCCTAAAGCTATTTCAAAAAATAGAAACAGAAGGAAAGCTACCAAACTCATTCTATGAAGCCAATATTACCTTGATCCCCAAAACAGGCAAAGACCCCATCAGAAAGAAGAATTACAGACCGATTTCCTTAATGAATACGGACGCCAAAAACCTCAACAAGATACTGGCTAATAGATTCCAAGAGTTCATTAAAAGGATTATCCATCATGACCAAGTGGAATTCATCCCTGTGATGCAAGGGTGGTTCCACATTCACAAATCTATCAGTGTCTTAGATTTTATCCAGAAAGAAAAATTCAAAAATAATATGATTCTCTCAATAGATACAGAAAAAGCATTTGATAAAATACAGCTTCCTCTCCTGATTAAAACCCTTCAGATTGTAGGGATAGACGGTATATTCCTCACCCTCATAAAAACCATCTATGAAAAGCCTACAGCAAATATCATTCTCAAAGGGGAAAAGCTGGAAGTCTTTGCCTTAAGATCAGGAACATGACAAGGATACCCACTCTCGCCACTATTATTCAACATAGTACTAGAAGTCCTTGCAACAGCAATCAGACAACAAAAAGGGATAAAACGCATCCACATCAGCAAAGAAGAAGTCAAACTGTCTCTCTTTGCAGATGACATGATACTCTATATGGAAAACCCAAAAGAAGTCACTCCCAAACTACTAGAAGTTATAGAGCAATTCAGTAATGTGGTGGGATAAAAAAATCAATGCTCAGAAATCAGTTGCATTTCTATACATGAATAATGAGACTGAAGGATAGGAAATTAGGGAATCCATCTCATTTACAATAGCACCAAACACCATATGTTACCTTGGAATTAACTTAACCAGAGACGTAAAGGACCTATATTCTAGAAACTACAAATCACTCTTGAAAGACTTTGAAGAAGACACAAAAAGATGGAAATATATTCCATGCTCATGGATCGGAAGAATTAACATACTTAAAATGTCCATGCTACCCAGAGCAATCTACAATTTCAGTGCTATCCCGATCAAAATACCGATGATATTTTTCATAAAACTGGAATAAAAAGTCCTTAAATTTGTATGGAACCAGAAAAGGCCCCGAATCACCAAGGAACTGTTGAAAAGGAAAAACAAAGCTGGGGGCATCACAATGCCGGATTTCGAGCTCTACTACAAAGCTGTGATCACAAAGACAGCATGGAACTGGCACAAAAACAGACACATAGACCAATGAAACAGAACAAAGAACCCAGAAATGGACCCTCGGCTCTTTGGGCAACTAGTCTTTGATAAAGCAGGAAAAAACATCCGGTGGAAAAAAGACAGTCTCTTCAATAAATGGTGCTAGGAAAATTGGACAGCTACATGCAAAAGAATGAAACTTGACCACTCTCTCACACCATACACAAAGATAAACTCCAAATGGATGAAAGACCTCGATGTGAGACAGGAATCCATCAAAATCCTAGAGAACATAGGCAGCAACCTCTACCACATCAGCCAAAGCAACCTTTTTCATGACACATCCCCAAAGGCAAGAGAAACAAAAGATACAATGAACATGTGGGACTTCATCAAGATAAAAAGCTTCTGCACAGCCAAGGAAACAGTCAAAAAAACTAAGAGGCAGCCCACGGAATGGGAGAATATATTTGCAAATGATGCTACAGATAAAAGACTGGTATCCAAGATCTACAAAGAACTGCTCAAACTCAATACATGAGAAACGAATAAACAAATCATAAAATGGGCAGAAGATATGAATAGACACTTTTCCAATGAAGACATACAAATGGCTAACAGACGCACGAGAAAATGTTCAAAATCATTAGCCATCAGGAAAATTCAAATCAAAACCACACTAAGATACCACCATATGCCAGTTAGAATGGCAAAAATTGACAAGGCAAGAAATAACAATTGCTGGAGAGGATGTGGAGAAAGGGGATTCCTCCTACATTGTTGGTGGGAATGCAAGTTGGTGCAGCCGCTCTGGAAAACAGTGTGGAGGTACCTTTAAAAGTTAAAAATTGAGCTACCCTATGACCCAGCCATTGCACTACTGGGTATTTACCCCAACGATACAGACGTAGTGAAGAGAAGGGCCATATGCACCCCAATGTTCATAGCAGCTTTGTCCACAATAGCTAAATCGTGGAAGGAACCGAATTGCCCTTCAACTGGGGACTGGATTAAGAAGATGTGGTCCATATATACAATGGAATATTACTCAGCTATCAGAAAGAATGAGTTCTCAACATTTGCTGCAACATGGACGGCACTGGAGGAGATAATGCTAAGTGAAATAAGTCAAGCAGAGAAAGACAATTATCATATGATTTCTCTCACCTATGGAACATAAGAACTAGGAAGATCGGTAGGGGAAGAAAGGGATAAAGAAGGGGGGGTAATCAGAAGGGGGAATGAAACATGAGACTATGGACTCTGCGAAACAAACTGAGGGCTTCAGAGGGGAGGGGGGTGTGGGAATGGGATAGACTGGTGATGGGTAGTAAGGAGGGCACGTATAGCATGGTCCACTGGGTGTTATAAGCAACTAATGAATCATCGAACTTTGCATCAGAAACAAGGGATGTACTGTATGGTGACTAACATAATATAATAAAAAAACATTAAAATAAAAAAATGACAAAGAAAAAAAAAGCCACCAGGGGCTCACGGGGCCCTGCTGGTTCTCCTGCCCTGAATGCTCAGCAGCACCCAAGGGGCCCAGGTGGCTGCACGGTGGCAGGCTGACTCCAGGACTGGAGCTCAGGGGTCCCCAATCCCAGGAGTTGCGGCACCAGGCCTCTGGTGAGGGACCCCTCCATGGCCGACATAGGGTTAGGGTTAGGCGCCAGGAGAAAGGCATTGCAGATCCACCAGAAGTGCAGCGACCTGCACCGAGGTCTAAGGTGAGGGCGCGGGGGAGCGTGGGCCCCAGGGTTGGGGCCTGGGGGGCCGTCGAAGGTCACTGGGGGCTTGAGGGGCCCTGCCGGTTCTCCAACCTTGAATGCTTGGCGGTGCCCTGAGGGGCCCAGGTGGCGGCACAGCAGCAGCCTGAGTCCGGCTCTAGGGCTTGGGGGTCCCCAGTCCCTGGAGCTGTGGCGCCAGGCCCCTGGGGAGGGGCCCCTCAGCGGCCGACCTAGGGTTAGGGTTAGGTCCCACGAGCCTGGCAGGCCCAATCCGTCAGCTGTGCAGCGAGCGGAGTGGAGGGTCGAGGTGAGGGTGTGGGGGAGGTGGATCGTGGGCCTAAGGGTAGTGGCGCGGGAGGCTGTGAAGGTCGCTGGGGCCTCGAGGGACCCTGCCCCTTCTCCCGCCATGAATGCTCAGCAGCGCCTGAGGGGCTCGGGTGGCAGCGTGGCAGCAGGTTGAGACCAGCCCTGGGACTTGGGCATCCCCAATCCCCGGTGCTGTGGCACCAGGCCCCTTTCGAGGGGCCCCCCCGGCGGCCGACCTAGGGTTAGGGTTAGACCCCAGGAGCCCAGTAGGCCAGATCTGCCAGGTGTGAGGCGAGCAGAGTGGTGGCCTGAGGCAAGGGCCCGAGAGGGGGAGTGTGGGCCCAAGCATTGTGGCGCGGGGGGTCATCGAAGGTTGCCGGGGGCTCGAGGGGCCCTGCCCGTTCTCCCGCCCTGAATGCTCGGCTGTGCCCCGAGGGACCCGGGTGGCGGCAGGGCGGCAGGCTGAGTCTGGCACTGGGGCTCAGGAGTCCCCAATCCCTGGCACTGTGACGGCAGGCCCCTGGGGAGGGGCCCCTCGGGGACCGACCTAGGGTTAGGGTTAGGCCCCAGGAGCCCCGCAGGCCCGATCTGCCGGCTGTGCGGAAGCAGAGCGGCAGGCCGAGGTGACAGCGTGGCGGAGGGGGAGGTTGGGACCAAGAGTTGTGGCATCAGGGGCCTTAGAATGTTGCCTGGGACTCGGGGGGCCCTGCCCGTTCTCCCACCCTGAATGTTCAGCGGCGCCCCGAGGGTCTGGGTGGTGGCACTGCGACAGCCTGAGTTCAGCACTGAGGCTTGGGGGGTACCAATTTCCGGGGCTGTGGCGCCAGACCCCTTTGGAGGGGCCCTGCGGAGGCCGACCTAGGGTTAGGGTTAGGGCCCAGGAGACCGGCAGGCCCGATCCCTCGGCTGTGCAGATTGGAGTGGGGAGCCAAAGTGAGGGCATGGGGGAGTTTGAGCGTGGGTCCAAGGGTTGTGGCACGGAGGGCCGTCGAAAGTTGCTGGGGGCTCGGGGGGCCCTGCCCCTTCTCCCGTCCTGAATGCTCGTCAGCACCCCGAGGGGCTCATGTGACGGTGCAGCATCAGGCTGAGACCAGCACTGGGGATCAGGCGTCCCCAATGCCCAGGGCTGCGACGCCAGGCCCCTGGGGAGGGGCCCCTCGGCAGCCGACCTAGGGTTAGGGTTACGCCTCAGGGGAGGGGAACCTCGTTGGACGACCTAGGGGTAAGGTAGGGCCCAGGAGCCCAGCAGTCCCAATCCGCCGGCTGTGCGGTGAGCGGGCCGGCAGGCCGAGTTGAGGGCGCCGGGAGGGGGAGTGTGGGCCCAAGGGTTATGGCTCAGGGGCCATCGAAGGTCCCCGGGGACTCGGGGGGCCCTTCCCATTCTCCCGTCATGAATGTTTGGCGGAGCCCCAAGGGTCCAGGTGGCAGCACGGAGGCAGGCTGAGTCCGGCGCTGGGAACGGGAGTCCCCAATCCCTGGCGCTGTGGCGTTACGCCCCTGGGGAGGGGCCCCTCAGCGGCGACCTAGGGTTAGGGTAGGGCCCAGGAGCCCGGCAGGCCCAATCTGCCAACTGTGCAGCTACAGAAGCGGTGGGCTGAGGTGAGGGTGCAGGGGAGGGGGAGCGTGGGCCCATGGCTTGTGGCATGGGGGGCTGTCAAAAGTCACCCAGGGCTCGGGGGCCCTGCCCCTTCTCCCGTCCTGAATGCTCGGCGGTGTCCCGAGGGGCCCATGTGGCGGCAAGGCAGCAGGCTGAGACCAGCACTGGGGCTCAGGCATCCCCAATCCCCGGCACTCTGGCGCCACGGCGGCCAACCTAGGGTTAGGGTTAAGCCTCAGGAGCCCGGCAGGCCCGATCCGCTGGCTGTGCGGCCAGCAGAGCGGCCGGCCGAGGTGTGGGCACGGGGGAGGGGGAGTGTGGGCCCATGGCTTGTGGCACGGGGGGCTGTCAAAAGTTGCCCAGGGCTCGGGGGCCCTGCCCCTTCTCCCACCCTGAATACTCGGTGGCACCTCGAGGGGCCTGGGTAGCCACACGGCGGAAGTCTGAGTCTGGCGCTGGGGCTCGGGGGTCCCCAATCCACGGCGCTGGGCCGCGAGGCCCCGAGGAGGGGCCCCTCAGCAGCAACCTATGGTTAGGTTTAGGCCCCAGGAGCCCCGCAGGACCGATCTGCTGGCTGTGCGATGACCAGAGCGGTGGGCTGGGGTGAGGACGCTGGGAGGAGTGTGGGCCCAAGGGTTGTGGCGCGGGGAGCCATCGAAGGTCGCTGGTGGCTCTGGAGGCCCTGCCCATTCTCCCGACCTAAATGCTCAGCAGTGCCCCAAGGGGCCCGGGTGCGGTGCTGTGGCAGGCTGTGTCCACTCCGGGGCTCGGGGTCTCCAATCCCCCACGCTGCAGCGCCAGGCCCCTGGGGAGGGGAGCCTCGGTGGCCGACCTAGGGTTAGGGTTAGGCCCCAGGAGCCCCACAGGCCAGATCCTCCGGCTGTGCGGGAGCAGTGCAGCGGACCGAGGTGAGGGCGTGGGTGACGGGGAGCATGGGCCCAAAGGTTGTGGCGTGGGGGGGGGGGGGCCGTTGAAGGTCCCAGGGGACTCAGGGGTCCCTGCCCATTCTCCCACCCTGAATGCTCGGCAGCGCCCCGAGGGGCCCGGGTGTTGGTGTGGCGGCAGGCTGGGTCCCGCGCTGGGGCTCGGGGGTCCCCAATCCCGGGGGCTGCGGCGCCAGGCCCCTGGGGAGGGGCCCCTTGGCGATCGACCTAGGGTTAGGGTTAGGCTCCAGGAGCCCCGCAGGCCTGATTCACTGGCTGTGCAGCAGCGGAGCGGCGGGCCAAGGTGACAGAGTGGGGAAGGGGGAGCATGGGCCCATGGCTTGTGGCTCGGGGGCTGTCGAAAGTCACCCAGGGCTCGGGGTCCCTGCCCCTTCTCCTGCCCTGAATGCTCAGCGGCGCCCCGAGGGGCTCAGGTGGCGGCGTGGCAGCAGGCTGAGAGCAGCCTTGGGGCTCCGGCATCCCCAATCCCCTGGCGCTGCAGTCAGGCCCCTGGGGAGGGCCCCCCTCCCCTGGCAGCCGACCTACGGTTAGGGTTAGGACCAAGGAGCCTGGCAGGCACGATCTGCCGGCTTTGTGGCGAATGGAGCGGGGAGCCAAGGTGAAGGCGCATGGGAGGTGGAGCGTGGGCCCAAGGGTTGTGGTGCAGGGGGCCGTTGAAGGTCCCAGGGGACTCAGGGGCCCCTGCCCGTTCTCCCATCCTGAATGTTCCACGGCGCGCTGAGGGTCCGGGTGGTGGCACAGTGGCAGGCTGAGTCAGGCACTGAGGCTCGGGGGTACCAATTCCTGGGGCTGTGGCACCAGGCCCCTTGTGAGGGGCCCCTCGGCGGCCGACCTAGGGTTAGGGTTAGGCCCCAGGAGACCAGCAGGCCTGATCCGACGGCTGTGGGCGAGCTGGGCTGTGGCCGAGGTGAAGGCATAGCGGAGGGGGAGAGAGTGGCGCCAATGTTGGGATGCCTGTGGCCGCCTAATGTCGCTTGGGGCTCGGGGGGGGGGGGTCCAGGGGTCCCAGCCAGTTCTCCCGCCCTGAATGCCTTGTGGCCCGTTCCCAATTCCACTGGATGTCTTCTGTTGTGGGAGCCTGGGAAAGGGGAGTGGCTGAAGGCGGTCAGGGTGATCCATTATAATGGGCCTCATTCAATGGTATCATTCAAATGCAGAGAGATTTCTGTTAAAGTCAGATCCTGGGGCTTCTCTCCACTGAATGGCTTTCCCCAATTTCCCCAACACTTAGGCTCCAGCTGCAAACTTCTGGGAAGAAAGGGAGGGAGGGAGGGAGGAGGGTAAGGTGAAGAAAGGGAAAGAGGATCTCTGAAGAGTTCACCTCATCTGGGTGTCAGTCCTTCATTCCATTTCTATGAAACATGGACAGAGGCCTGCCTTCTGTCACTGCCTCAAGCTGAAGTAAGTTGCAGTAGAGGCTTTGGAATGGAAGAGTCTGATAGAGTGCAGGTCACAACTTTTGGTCCCTTGTGTTAATGGAGGGGGTCTCAGAGATCGTTCCTTATCTGAGAACTTGGATATTTTTCTACATAGTTTGGTACTACATGACTTCATTGATTTTATCCCCAACTATACTCTATGGAATAGTAACAGCATAGTATAACCCAACTGTTTCATTCTGTCTCAAATTGATCTGATCCGGTGGGCCTCAGAGAGTACAGATCGGTAAATCAGTCTGAGCCCCTCCGCCCGCAGCGGAGGCAAAGGTCGTGGTGGTTAAGGGCTTCTTTTAGCCAAGTAGCTTAGTGTTTGGTTTTACCTACATGGGTTCTTTTTTTTTTCTTTACATATCTTTATTAAGTAATCTCTACACCCAACATGGGGCTTGAAGTCACAACCCCGAGATCAAGAGTCGCATGTTCTACTGACCGAACCAGCCAGGTGCCCCTATTTATATGGGTTCTTATTTCCAAAGAGGAGTTAATAGAGGTGCTGCAAGCAGAGTTAACTATCACAGACTCTGCCTCATTCAGCAAGCAATCCGGTAGTTCATAAGAGACATTTCTATGGAAACAAAAGGAAAACACTGGTTAATGGTTGGAACAAGGGATAAACCCAGTGTCTAAGTCCAGAGTACTGCCAGTGAGAAGGTCTCTAGGATGTCAGGCTTGAAGCATCCTCAGATAGAGTGAGGGTGGACAGGGGCAATCTGACGAATTTGTCTGGTGTGTAGTTCAAATGTCTCATTTTGAGTGGCCCATAGAGCAACAGGCACAAAGATTGTCTATGTATGAGCTATCGTTGCCATTTCCCTGAAATTTATTTCAAGTTGTCCAGCTTTCATTTGCCAGACTTCAAGAAAAAGGGCAGTTTCAGTTCTTAATGATTGTAACGTAAGAGAATGGGAGAATGTTGGAAACCTTAGTTTGAAGAGTCATGGTCAGAGACTCAAGGAAATCCAAAGGATTCAGGATCCAGTCCAGGTTTATAGGCAAACAACATATGTTCAAAGATAATTAATCAGAACTAGCACCTAACACCTACAAAAGTGTGCTATTGAAATACAATCTTTCTCCCTAAAGTCACCTTCATTCCTGTCAAAGATAGCCAAATGAAGATTAATTTGTTTGTAAAACAAGTCCAGTTTTTAACAAACGTGGCCTAATCATTTACATAAGCACAGCAAAAATAGCAATTGTCCATATCATATATAAGGTCTTTTCTTTTTCTTTCTTTCTTCCTTTCTTTCTTTCTTTCTTTCTTTCTTTCTTTCTTTCTTTCTTTCTTTCTCTTTCTTTCTTTCTTTCTTTCTTTCTTTCTTTCTTTCTTTCTTTCCTTCCTTCCTTCCTTCCTTCCTTCCTTCCTTCCTTCCTTCCTTCCTTCCTTCCTTCTTCTTTTAAATCTGCTTTGATGTAGCTTTTTATAAGGAATTTTACATTGAACTTTTAACTGCCTTTTTAAAGCCAAGAGCCAAGCCAAGTATTTCCCATCAGCTTTGTCTGCAAGACCTGTAGATTGGGGTCAATTGCTCTCATCTTGAGGTCCTCCAAATTTCCTGAAGTTCCTGCATCTGTCAGGAGGTAGCATTCTTTACTCACCTGGTAAGACTGAGGAGAACACTATAAGTAATGTATCAGGCCAACATTTCCAAGGGGCTTTATTGGCTCCAAAAACTCGATCTGACTTTCTTAAACCTGTCTCATCATATCTGAGTCTATGCTTGTGTCTATGAAAGATGACTTTCCAGGGGCACCTGGCTGGCTCAGTCAGTAGAGAGCACGATTCTCTCTCTCTCTCTCTTTCCCTTCATTTTTAAAAAGGTTTTATTTATTTGACAGAGAGAGAGAGAGAGAGAGAGAGACAGCGAGAGGGGGAACACAAGGAGGGGGAGTAGGAGAGGGAGATGCAGCCTTCCCACTGAGCAGGGAGCCCCAATGCGGGACTCCATGCCAGGACCCTAGGATCAGAACCTGAGCTGAAGGCAGACGCTTAACAACTGAGCCACCTAGGCGCCTGCGAGCAAGACTCTTGATCTCAGGGTGATTAGTTCGAGCCCCATGTTGGGTGTATGTAGAGATTAACAAAAAATAAAATCTGAAAAAAAAAAAAAGCTATTCCAGTCAAAGCTTTGGTAATAGAACCAAACTTTCCAATGGTATCTTGTTACAAGGAACACAGATACCCACTGAAATTAGGCAAATAATTTATAATTGCCATAAAAGAAATAAAAATATTGTATAATTGCCCTAAAAGAATCCTGGAGGGATACAGGTATGGAGAAAAGATAAGTATTCGAATTTGTTTATAGAAGAACATTTTTATCAAATTTCTCTAAGTTGTAGGTATCTTTTTTTTAAAAGATTTTATTTATTTGAGAGACCCACAGACAGATAGTGAGAGAGAGCATGAGCAGGGAGGAGAGGGAGAAGCAGGCTCCCCAGTGAGCAGGGAGCCCGACAATGACGTGTGGTGTCATGAAAACGGAAGCATGTGCAAAAGTGTGTACAAAAACAGAAGCGTAAAGCGCCTTGCTTACTCTATAGAAGCACACTGTATAGACACCATGTCTCAACTCACAACTTCTGTCATGAAGATGGAAGCCTTGGCAAGAGTGTGTGTGAGCGTGTAAAGAAAGTGCCTTCTACTTAATTCTGAGAACCAAGTCTGTGTAGATAGAATACAATATAGAACCCACTTCCTGACGAATAAATCAACCAGGGTTTTCTTCCCTGTGTGTTGAAACTTAAGGAAAGTGCCATAAACTTAATAGTAGTTGAGAGCACGGGGTAGATACCATCTTACAACCCACAACTTCTGTCATGAAGACAGAAACGTTTGCAACGTTGTATTGAAAGCATAAGGAAAGGGGCAGAGACTTAGCTTCAAGAAAGGACCATACCGAATCCATCCTTCAAGGCACGTCTTCTTTCATGAAGTTGGAAGCATTCTCAGAAGTGTGTTTCTCAGCATAAGGGAATTATCGTACGCTTAACTGTATGAAAGAACTCCATAGAAAACCGTCTGAAACTCACATCTTCTCTCATGAAGCTGGAAACATTGGCTCAAGTGTGAGGGAATGTGTAAAGAAATGCCATTTACTCCTCTGAGCACCAAGCCTCTGTATAGAGAATGCAACCTCAAACATCCTAATGCATGAAGAGAGAAGCTTTTTCAAATATCTCTGTTGAACTATAAGAGAAGTGCCATACGCTTAACATTAAGAAAGAGCACCATCTAGAGACAACCTTCCAAATCACATCTACCTTCATGAAGATGGATGTACATTCCAAAAGTGTATATGAAAACCTAAGGAATGTGCTGTATGCTCAGGTAAGAACACCCTTTGGAAAAGAACTTCCAACTCACATCTTCTGTAATGACGATGGAAGTACTTGTAGAAGTGTGAGTGAAAGCATAAGGAGAGGTTCTACCTAAGTAGTTGTGAGAACCAAGTCTGTGTTGATAGAAGGCAACATCAAACTAACATCGTGCCCTATGAATATACACGCCTCTTCCAATATGTGCATTGAACCTCAAGGAAAGGGCAATACACACAAATCTCATTCAGAACACTGAATAGACACCATCTTCAAAGTCACATCTTCTGTTAGGAAGATGGCAAGTTTTTTGAAAGTGCCTACGAATGCATAAGGAAAGTGACACCTACATTATGCTAGGAGATAGCACTCTATATAAAAGCATCTTCCACCTCACATCTGGTGTCATGAAGTGGGATTATTGTGCAAAACAGCATCTGCAAGCATCAAGATAGTGCCCTTTGTTTAACTACGTAAGAACACTACACAGAAAGCATCTCTCAACTCACATCTGTCGTGAGGGGGAAAGCCGTTCGAAAAGGTTGTGTGAAAATGAAAAGCAAGTGCCATCAGTCCATTCAATGAACCAAGTTTGTGTAGAGAGATGGCAACATTGATCAGTGAAGATACCAGGATTTCCCAATACGTGTGTTGAACCTTAAGGAAACTTCTACAGACGTTAAGTCTCAGTAAGAAGAGGGTATGGAAAGGGTTTTCCAACTCCCATCATCTGTCATGATGATGGAAGCATGTTTCAGAGTGGGAATGAAAGCATAAGGAAGGGGTCATTAACCAATCTTTAAGAAGGAACATTGTATTGAAGACGTCATTCAACTCAGGTCTTCGGTCGTGAGGATGAAACCACTTGCACAGGTGTCCAAGAAAAGATAAGGAAAGTGCCATATACTGAAGTCTAAGAATGAACACAGTAGAGAAAGCATCTTGCATCTCACAGTCTTCTGTCATGAAAACAGAAGTATGTGCAAAAGTGTACGAAAACATAAACATAAAGCACGTGGCTTAACTCTATAGAAGAACACTGTATAGACACCATATCTCAACTCACAACTTCTGTTGTGAAGATGGAAGCCTTGGCAAGAGTGTGAGCGAGCGCGTAAAGAATGTGCGCTCTACTTAATTGTGAGCACCAAGTCTGTGTAGAGAGAATACAATATCGAACCCACCTCCTGATGAATGAATCAACCAGGGTATTATTCCCTGTGTGTTGAACATTAAGGAAAGGGCCATAAACTTAATAGTAGTTGAGAGCACTGGGTAGATAGCATCTTACAACCCACAATTTCTTTCGGGAATACAGAAAATTTTGCAACATTGTGCTGAAAGCATAAGGAAAGTGGCAGAGACTTAGCTTCAAGAAAGGACCATACCGAATCCATCCTTCAAGGCACGTCTTCTTTCATGAAGTTGGAAGCATTCTCAGAAGTGTGTTTCTCAGCAGAAGGAAATTATCTTATGCTTAACTTTACAAAAGAACTCCGTAGAAAACCATCTGAAACTCACATCTTCTCTCATGATGCTGGAAGCATTGGCTTAAGGGTGAGGGAACGTGTAAAGAAATGCCATTTATACAAATTGCGGGACTCAGAGGGAGGAGGGTGGAGGAATGGGATAGGCTGGTGATGGGTAGTAAGGAGGGCACGTATTGCATGGTGCACTGGTGTTATACGCAACTATTGAATCATCGAACGTTACATCAAAAACCAGGGATGTACTGTATGGTGACTAACATAATATAATAAAAAAAATTTTTAAAAATGCCGTTTACTCAACTCTGAGCACCAAGCTTCAGTATAAGGAATGCAACTTCAAGCACCCTGATGCATGAAGAGAGAAGCTTTTTCAAATATCTGTGTTGAACTGTTAGAGAAGCACCATAGGCTTAATACTAGGTAAGAGCACCATCTAGAGACAACCTTCCAAATCACATCTACCTTCATGAACATGGATGTATGTTCCAAAAGCATGTATGAAAACCTAAGGAACGTGCTGAATGCTCAAGTAAGAACACCCTTTGGAAAAGATCTTCCAACTCACCTCTTCTGTAATGAAGATGGAAGTACTTGCAGAAGTGTGAGTGAAAGCATAAGGAGAGGTTCTATCTAAGTAGTTGTGAGAACCAAGTCTGTGTTGATAGAAGGCAACATAGAAATAACATCGTGACACTTGAATATACACGCGTTTTCCAATACGTGTGTTGAACCTTAAGGAAAGGGCAATATACACAAATCTCAGTCAGAATACCGAATAGACACCATCTTGCAAGTCACATCTTCTGTTAGGAAGATGGCAAGTTTTTCAAAAGTGCCTATGAATGCATAAGGAAAGTGTCACCTAATTTACGCTAGGAGAGAACACTCTATATAAAAGCATCTTTCATCTCATATCTGGTGTCATGACGTGGGAGCATTGTGCAAAACAGCATCTGAAAGCATCAAGATAATGCCCTTCCTTTAACTACATAAGAGCACTACACAGAAAGCATCTCTCAACTCACATCTGTCATGAGGAGAAAAGCCGTTCGAAAAGGTTGTTTGAAAACTAAAAGAAAGTGCTATCAGTCCATTCAGCGAACGAAGTTTTGTAGGGAGATGGCAACATTGATCAGTGAAGATACCAGGATTTCCCAATACGTGTGTTGAACCTTAAGAAAACTGCCATAGACATAACTCTCAGTAAGAAGAGGGTATGGAAAGGGTCTTCCAACTCCCATCATCTGTTATGATGATTTACACAGGTTTCAGAGTGTGAATGAAAGCATAAGAAAAGGGCCATTAACCAATATTTAAGAAGGAACATTGTATCGAAGCCGTCTTTCAACTCACGTCTTCAGTCATGAAGATGAAACCGTTTGCACAGGTGTCTAAGAAAACAGAAAGCAAGTGCCATATACTGAAGTCTAAGAAAGAACACAGTAGAGAGAGGGAGTTAAGATGGCGGAGGAGTAGGGGACCCCTTTTTCAGCCGGTCCCCTGAGTCGAGCTGGATAGGTACCAGACCAGCCTAAATAACCACGGAATCAGCCTGAGACGCAGGAATATGCATCTGGATCTCTACAAATGAACATCTCCAGCGCTGAGTATTGAGGTACCAAGAGGGGAGCTGTAAACCGTGCACGGATATCGGAAGATAAATGGAAGGGGGAGGGAGCCGCCGCGTTTGGGCGCCGGGAAGCGGCAGCCACCTGCACGGGGGAGCGGGAAGACACACAGAGGGCACCTGCGAGAGAGCGGACTGAGACCGGTGAGCCGTGAACGCGCGCGCCACCAGGCATCTCCCGGAACACCGGAATCCCGGTGTGCTCACGGGATCCAGACTGAGACCGGGAACTCCCGGAGCGCGCGCGGGGCGGCTGGCGGCTGGCGGGCCACCTGCACGGGGGAGCGGGCGGACTCGCGCTCGGCACCCGCGAAACAGCAGACTGAGACCCTGAACCGGTGTGCGCGCGCCACCAGGCTTCTCACGAAACTCCGGAATCGAGGTGTGCTCACTGGGCATAGACTGAGACCTGGAGACCCGGGAGCACGCGGGGCGGCCGGTGGCTGGCGGCATTAGAAACACAAAGGACAGAGACGCGCGGGCCAGTGGCTGGCGGCATTAGAAACACAAAGGACAGAGACGCGCCGGCCCTGAAAGTGAGGGCAGGGTTGCCGAGTTGGTGCGCACATCCCGGGATGCCGCAGGGTTGAGCAGCACCAACAGTAACAGAGTTAAAGTGGCCAGAACATCAGTGGAGAACGGGCCGCAATCCCTCTGTTCTGCGACAATGCAGCCTCTGCTGCTCTGACCCTCAGAAGAGGCATAGCCGGCCGCCAGGGAAAGCCGCCAGAGAACAAAAGCCTGGAAATACCGGCTCAGAGAGTGCCCATCCCCATCCTCCCTCGCAGGGGACACGGAGACTCTACCCAAACAGGGTTGCCTGAGTATCGGCGCGGCAGGCCCCTCCCCCAGAACACAGAAGGCAGGCTGAAAAATCAAGAAGCCCACAACCCAGGCGCCTGGGTGGCGCAGTCATTGAGTGCCTGCCTTCGGCTTAGGGCGTGATCCCAGCGTTCCGGAAAGGAGTCCCTCATCGGGCTCCTCCGCTGGGAGCCTGCTTCTTCCTCTCTCACTCCCCTGCTTCTGTTTCGTTCTTGCTGTCTGTCTCCCTCTCTCAGATAAGTAAATAAATAAAATCTTTAAAGAAGAAGCCCACATCTCTAAGTTCCCTATAAAACAAGGGGCACGGCCTGGGACCCAGTCAATAATTTTGGGCTCTGGAAACCCCGCAACCTCTCTTCATCAGAATGACAAGAAGGAGAAGCCCCCCCCAGCAAAGAAAAGACAGTGAGTCAGTGGCCTCTGCCACAGAAGTAACGGATATGGATGTAACCAAATTATCAGAAATGGAATTCAGAGTAACAATGGTCAAGATAATGAGTAGACTTGAAAAAAGTATTCAGGAAAATATTACTGAGAATATACAATCCCTAAGGGCGGAAATGAGAGCGAATTTGACAGAAATTAAAAATTCTATGAGCCAAATGCAGGCAAAACTAGAGGCTCTGATGGCCAGGGTCACGGAAGCGGAGGAAAGCGTTAGTGAATTGGAGGATGGGTTAATAGAGGAAAAATTAAAAATAGAAGATGGTCTTAAAAAAATCCACGCCCACGAATGTTGACTACGGGAGATTACTGACTCAACGAAACGATCCAATGTTAGAATCATCGGCATCCCCGAGGGGGTGGAGAAAAACAGAGGTCTAGAAGAGATATTTGAACAAATTGTAGCTGAAAACTTCCCTAATCTAGCAAGGGAAACAAAAATTCGTGTCCAAAAGGCAGAGAGGACCCCTCCCAAGCTCAACCATGACAGACCTACACCACGTCACGTCATAGTGCAACTCGCAAATATGAGATCCAAGGATACAGTATTGAAAGCGGCCAGGGCAAAGAAATTTCTCACGTACCAAGGCAAAGGCATCAGAATTACATCAGACCTGTCTACACAGACCTGGAATGAGAGAAAGGGTTGGGGGAGCATTTTTAAAGCTCTTTCAGAGAAAAACATGCAGCCAAGGATCCTTTATCCAGCAAGGCTGTCATTCAGAATTGATGGAGAAATAAAGACATTTCAGAATCGACAGTCACTAGCCAATTTCGTAACCACGAAACCAGCCCTACAGGAGGTATTACGGGGGGTTCTATAAAAGTAAAAAGGCCCCAAGAGTGATACAAAACAGAAAGTCACAGCCAATACAAACAAAGACTTTACTGACAACATGGCAGAATTAAAAGCATATCTCTCAGTACTCAGCCTGAACATTAATGGTTTAAATTCTGGTTTCAAACGCCACAGGGTTGCAGATTGGATAAAAAGAAATGACCCATCCATTTGCTGTCTACAAGAGACTCATTTCGAACCCAAAGATGCATTCAGACTGAGAGTAAGGGGATGGAGTACCATCTTTCACGCAAATGGACCTCAAAAGAAAGCTGGGGTAGCAATTCTCATATCAGATAAATTGGATTTTAAACTACAGACTATAGTTAGAGACGCAGAAGGGCACTATATTATTCTTAAAGGAAGTATTGAACAAGTGGATATGACAATTATAAATATATATGCCCCCAACAGGGGAGCAGCAAGATACACAAGCCAACTCTTAACCAGAATAAAGAGACATATAAATAAAAATACATTAATAGTAGGGGACCTCAACACTCCACTATCAGAAATAGACCGAACACCCTGGCAAAAACTAAGCAAAGAATCAAAGGCTTTGAATGCCATACTCGACAAGTTGGACCTCTTAGATATATATAGAACACTACACCCCAGAACCAAAGAATACTCATTCTATTCTAATGCCCATGGAACATTTTCAAGAATAGACCATGTTCTGGGACACAAAACAGGTCTCAGCCGATACCAAAAGATTGAAATTATCCCCTGCATATTCTCAGACCACAACGCTCTGAAATTGGAACTCAACCACAAGGAAAAATTTGGAAGAAACTCAAACACTTGGAGACTAAGAACCATCCTGCTCAGGAATGACTCGATAAACCAGGAAATCAAAAATCAAATTAAACAATTTATGGAGACCAATGAGAATGAAAATACAACAGTCCAAAACCTATGGGATACTGCAAAGGCAGTCCTAAGGGGGAAATACATAGCCATCCAAGCCTCACTCAAAAGAATAGAAAAATCTAAAATGCAGTTTTTATATTCTCACCTCAAGAAGCTGGAACACAACAGAGGGACAGGCCTAATCCACACACGAGGAAGCAGTTGACCAAAATTAAAGCTGAAATCAATCAAGCAGAAACCAGAAGTAGAACAGATCAACAGGACTAGAAGCTGGTTCTTGGAGAGAATCAATAAAATTGACAGACCACTGGCAAGACTTATCCAAAAGAAAAGAGAAAGGACCCGAATATTAAAATTATGAATGAAAAAGGAGAGGTCACGACGAACACCATTGAAATTGGAAGGATTATTAGAAATTTTTATCAACAGCTATATGCCAATAAACTAAGCAATCTGGAAGACATGGAATCCTTCCTGGAAACCTATAAACTACCAAGATTGAAAAAGGAAGAAATTGATTTCTTAAACAGGCCAATTAATTATGAAGAAATTGAGTCAGTGATAAACAACCTTCCAAATAACAAAACTCCAGGCCCGGACGGTTTTCCTGGGGAATTCTACCAAACATTCAAAGAAGAAATAATACCTATTCTCCTAAAGTTATTTCAAAAAATAGAAACAGAAGGAAAGCTACCAAACTCATTCTATGAGGCCAATATTACCTTGATCCCCAAACCAGGCAAAGACCCCCTCAAAAAGGAGAATTACAGACCGATTTCCCTAATGAATATGGACGCCAAAATCCTCAACAAGATACTTGCTAATAGAATCCAACAGTTCATTAAAAGGATTATCCACCACGATCAAGTGGGATTCATACCTGGGATGCAAGCGTGGTTCAATATTCGCAAATCAATCAGCGTGATACATCATATCAACAAGAAAAGACTCAAGAACCATATGATCCTCTCAATCGATGCAGAAAAAGCATTTGACAAAATACAGCATCCTTTCCTGATTAAAACCCTTCAGAGTGTAGGAATAGAAGGTACATTTCTTAATCTCATAAAAGCCATCTATGAAAAGCCTACTGCAAATATTATTCTCAATGGGGAAAAGCTGGAAGCCTTTCCCTTAAGATCAGGAACACGACAAGGATGCCCACTCTCGCCACTATTATTCAACATAGTACTAGAAGTCCTTGCAACAGCAATCAGACGACAAAAAGGGATCAAAGGTATTCAAATCGGCAAAGAAGAAGTCAAAATGTCTCTCTTCGCAGACGACATGATACTCTATATGGAAAACCCAAAAGAAGCCACTCCCAAACTATTAGAAGTTATAGAGCAATTCAGTAACGTGGCGGGATACAAAATCAATGCTCAGAAATCAGTTGCATTTCTGTACAAGAATAACGAGAATGAAGAAAGAGAAATCAGGGAATCCATCCCATTTACAATAGCACCAAAAACCATACGTTACCTTGGAATTAACTTAACCAGAGACGTAAAGGACCTTTATTCTAGAAACTATAAATCACTCTTAAAAGACATTGAGGAAGACATAAAAAGATGGAAAGATATTCCATGCTCATGGATCGGAAGAATTAACATAGTTAAAATGTCCATGCTACCCAGAGCAATCTATACTTTCAATGCTATCCCGATCAAAATACCGAGAACGTTTTTCAAAGAACTGGAACAAATAGTCCTTAAATTTGTATGGAACCAGAAAAGACCCCGAATCTCCAAGGAACTGTTGAAAAGGAAAAACAAAGCTGGGGGCATCACAATGCCGGATTTCGAGCTGTACTACAAAGCTGTGATCACAAAGACAGGATGGTACTGGCACAAAAACAGACACATAGACCAATGGAACAGAATAGAGAGCCCAGAAATGGACCCTCAGCTCTTTGGGCAACTAATCTTTGATAAAGCAGGAAAAAACATCCCGTGGGAAAAAGACAGTCTCTTCAATAAATGGTGCTGGGAAAATTGGACAGCTACATGCAAAAGAATGAAACTTGACCACTCTCTCACACCATACACAAAAATAAACTCCAAATGGATGAAAGACCTCGATGTGAGACAGGAATCCATCAAAATTCTAGAGGAGAACATAGGCAGCAACCTCTACGACATCAGCCAAAGCAACCTTTTTCATGACACATCCCCAAAGGCAAGAGAAACAAAAGATAAAATGAATTTATGGGACTTCATCAAGATTAAAAGTTTCTGCACATCCAAGGAAACAGTCAGAAAAACTAAGAGGCAGCCCACGGAATGGGAGAATATATTTGCAAATGACACTACAGATAAAGGACTGGTATCCAAGATCTACAAAGAACTTCTCAAACTCAATACACGAGAAACAAATAAACAAATAAAAAAATGGGCAGAAGATATGAACAGACACTTTTCCAATGAAGACATACAAATGGCTAACAGACACATGAAAAAATGTTCAAAATCATTAGCCATCAAGGAAATTCAAATCAAAACCACACTGAGATACCACCTTATACCAGTTAGAATGGCAAAAATAGACAAGGCAAGAAACAACAATTGTTGGAGAGGATGTGGAGAAAGGGGATCCCTCCTACATTGTTGGTGGGAATGCAAGTTGGTACAGCCACTCTGGAAAACAGTGTGGAGGTCCCTTAAAAAGTTAAAAATTGAGCTACCCTATGATCCAGCCATTGCACTACTGGGTGTTTACCCCAAAGATACAGACGTAGTGAAGAGAAGGGCCATATGCACCCCAATGTTCATAGCAGCAATGTCCACAATAGCTAAATCGTGGAAGGAGCCGAGATGCCCTGCAACAGATGACTGGATTAAGAAGTTGTGGTCCATATATACAATGGAATATTACTCAGCAATCAGAAAGAATGAGTTCTCAACATTTGCTACAACATGGACGGCACTGGAGGAGATAATGCTTAGTGAAATAAGTCAAGCAGAGAAAGACAACTATCATATGATTTCTCTCATCTATGGAACATAAGAACTAGAATGATCAGTAGGGGAAGAAAGGGATAAAGAAAGGGGGGGTAATCAGAAGGGGGAATGAAACATGAGAGACTATGGACTATGAGAAACAAACTGAGGGCTACAGAGGGGAGGGGGTGGGGGAATGGGATAGACCGGTGATGGGTAGTAAGGAGGGCACATATTGCATGGTGCACTGGGTGTTATACACAACTAATGAATCATCGAGCCTTACATCGAAAACCGGGGATGTACTGTATGGTGACTAACATAATATAATAAAAAATCATTATTAATAAAAAAAATAAATAAATAAAAGGTGGAAAAAAAAAAGAAAGAACACAGTAGAGAAAACATCTTGCATCTCACAGTCTTCTGTCATGAAAATGGAAGCATGTGCAAAAATGTGTACAAAAACATGAACATAAAGTGCTTGCCTTAACTCTATAGAACACTTTATAGACACCAATACTCAACTAACAGCTTCTGTCGTGAAGATGGAAGCCTTGGGAAGAGTGTGTGCAGGCTGTAAAGAAAGTGCCGTCTACTTAATTGTGAGCACCAAGTCTGTGTAGAGAGAATACAATATCAAACCCACCTCCTTATGAATGAGTCAATCAGGGTTTTCTTCCCTGTGTGTTGAACCTTAAGGAAAGTGCCATAAACTTAATAGTAGTAGAGAACACTGGATAGATAGCATCTTACAACCCACAACTTCTGTCATGAAGTCTGAAAACATTTGCAACATTGTGTTGAAAGCATATGGAAAGTGGCAGTGACTTAGCTTCAAGAAGGGACCGTACCGAATCCATCCTTCGAAGCACGTCTTCTTTCATGAAGTCGGAAGCATTCTCAGAAGTGTGTTTCTCAGCACAAGGGAATTATCATACGCTTAACTGTACGAAAGAACTCCATAGAAAACCATCTGAAACTCACATCTTCCCTCATGAACCTGGAAGCATTGGCTCAAGGGTGAGGGAATGTGTAAAGAAATGCCGTATACTCAACTCTGAGCACCAAGCCTCTGTATAGAGAATGCAACTTCAAACATCGTGACACATGAAGAGAGAGGCTTTTTCAAATATCTTTGTTGAACGGTAAGAGACGTGCCATAAGCTTAACACTAAGAAAGAACACCGTCTAGGGACAACCTTCCTAATCACATCTACCTTCATGAACATGGATGTATTTTCCAAAAGTATGCATGAAAATAAGGACCGTGCTGTATGCTCTAATAAGAACACCCTTTGGAAAAGATCTTCCAACTTACAACTTCTGTAATGAAGGTGGAAGTACTTGCAGAAGTGTGATAGAAAGCATAAGGAAAGGTTCTATCTACGTAGTTGTGAGAACCAAGTCTATGTTGATAGAGGGCAACTTCGAACTAACATCGTGACCCATGAATACACACGCGTTTTCCAATACGTGTCTTGAACCTTACAAAAAGGGCAATATACACAAATCTCAGTCAGAACACCGAATAGACACCATCTTCGAAGCACATCTTCTGTTAGGAAGATGGCAAGGTTTTCAAAAGTGCCTACGAATACATAAGGAAAGTGTCACCTAATTTATGCTAGGAGAGAACACTCTATATGAAAGCATTTTCCACCTCAAATATGGTGTAATGAAGGATGAGCTTTGTGCAAAATGGTGTCTGCAACTAACAAGATAATGCCCTTTGTGTAGCTACATAAGAACACTACACAGAAAGCATCTCTCAATTCATATCTGTCAATGAGGAGGAAAGCCATTCGAAAAGCTTGTTTGAAAACGAAAAGAAAGTGCCATCAGTCCATTCAGCGAACCAAGTTTGTGTAGAGAGATGGCAACATTGATCAGTGAAGATACCAGGATTTCCCAATACGTGTGTTGAACCTTAAGGAAACTTCTACAGACGTAAGTCTCAGTAAGAAGAGGGTATGGAAAGGGTCTTCCAACACCCATCGTCTGTCATGATGATGGAAGCACGTTTCAGAGTGGGAACGAAAGCATAAGGAAAGGGCCATTAACCAATCTTTAAGAAAGAACATTGTATCGAAGCCGTCTTTCAACTCACGTCGTCAGTCGTGAAGATGAAACCGTTTGCACAGGTCTATAAGAAAACATAAGGATAGTGCCATATACTGAAGTGTAATAAAGAACACTGTAGAGAAAGCATCTTGCATCTCACAGTCTTCTGTCATGAAAACGGAAGCATGTGCAAAAGTGTACAAAAACATAAACATAAAGCGCTTGGCTTAACTCTATAGAAGCACACTGTATATACACCATGTCTCAACTCACAAGTTCTGTTGTGAAGATGGAAGCCTTGGCAAGAGTGTGTGTGAGCCTATAAAGAAAATGCTGTCAACGTAATTGTGAGATCCAAGTCTGTGTAGAGAGAATACAATATCGAACCCACCTCCTGACGAATGAATCAACCAGGGTTTTCTTCCCAGTGTGTTGAACCTTAAGGAAAGGGCCATAAACTTAATAGTAGGTGAGAACACTGGATAGATAGCATCTTACAACCCACAACTTCTGTCATGTAGACGGAAATGTTTGCAACATTGTGTTGAAAGCATAAGGAAAGGGGCAGAGACTTAGCTTCAAGAAAGGACCGTACCGAATCCATCCTTCAAGGCACGTCTTCTTTCATGAAGTTGGAAGCATTCTCAGAAGTGTGTTTCTCAGCAGAAGGAAATTATCGTACGCTTAACTGTATGAAAGAACTCCATAGAAAACCATCTGAAACTCACATCTTCTCTCATGAAGCTGGAAGCATTGGCTCAAGTGTGAGGGAATGTGTAAAGAAATGCCATTTACTCAACTCTGAGCACCAAGCCTCTGTATAGAGAATGCAACTTCAAACATCCTGACACATGAAGAGAGAAGCTTTTTCAAATATACGTGTGTAGAGTCAACCTTCCAAATCACATCTACCTTCATGAACATGGATGTATTTTTCATAAGTGTGTATGAAAACCTAAGGAACGTGCTGAATGCTCAAGTAAGAACACCCTTTGGAAAAGATCTTCCAACTCACCTCTTCTGTAATGAAGATGGAAGTACTTGCAGAAGTGTGAGTGAAAGCATAAGGAAAGGTTCTATCTAAGTAGTTGTGAGAACCAAGTCTGTGTTGTTAGAAGGCAACATCGAGCTAACATCGCGACCCCTGAATATACACGCATTTTTCAATACATGCGTTGAACCTTAAGGAAAGGGCAATATACACAAATCTCAGTCAGAACACCGAATAGACACCATCTTGCAAGTCACATCTTCCGTTAGGAAGATGGCAAGTTTTTCAAAAGTGTCTACGAATGCATAAGGAAAGTGTCACCTAATTTACGCTAGGAGAGAACACTCTATATAAAAGCATCTTTCACCTTATATCTGGTGTCATGACGTGGGAGCATTGTGCAAAACGGCATCTGAAAGCATCAAGATAATGCCCTTCCTTTAACTACATAAGAACACTACATAGAAAGCATCTCTCAACTCACATCTGCCATGAGGAGGAAAGCAGTTCAAAAAGGTTGTTTGAAAATGAAAAGAAAGTGCTATCATTTCATTCAGCAAATGAAGTTTGCGTAGGGAGATGGCAACATTGATCAGTGAAGATACCAGGATTTCCCAATACATGTGTTGAACCTTAAGAAAACTGCCATAGACGTAACTCTCAGTAAGAAGAGGGTATGGAGGGGGAGTTAAGATGGTGGAGGAGTAGGGGACCCCTTTTTCAGCCGGTCCCGAGTGGAGCTGGATAGATACCAGACCAGCCTGAACATCCACGGAATCAGCCTGAGACACAGGAAGATACATTTGGATCTCTACAAATGAACATCTCCAGCGCTGAGTATTGAGGTAAGAAGCGGGGAACCGGGAAACGCCTCACAGATATCAGAAGATAAACAAAAGGGGGAGGGAGCCACTGCGTTTGGGCGCCGGGAAGTGGTAGCCACCTGCACAGGGGAGCGGGCGGACTCCCGGACCGGTGGAGACCATGAGCCGGAACACACGAGACCAGACTAAGGGCTGGAGTTCTGGAGCGTTTCGGGCGGTTGGTGGCTGGCCACTGGCGGTATTAGAAATACAAAGGACAGAGATACGCCGGCCCTGGAAGTGAGGGCTAGAACCCCGGGTGTGGCACACATCCCGGGATGCTGCAGGGTTGAGCAGCACCAACAGAATCAGAGTTAAAGTGGCCAGATCATAAGTGGAGAATGGTCCACAATCCCTCTGTTCTGAGACAGAGGCTGAGATTCAGCCACTGCTGCTTTGACTCTCAGAAGAGGCACAGCAAACCACCAGGGAAAGCTGCCAGAGAACAAAAGCCTGGAAATACGGGCTCACAGTGTGCCCAACCCCATCCCCCCTCACAGGGGACACGGAGACTACCAAAACAGGGTTGCCTGAGTATCGGCGCGGCAGGCCCCTCCCCCAAAAGGCAAGCTGAAAAAGCCACATCCCTAAGATCCCTATAAAACAAGGGCGCACTGCCTGGGTCCTGGTCAATAACTTGGGCTCTGGACAACCCCGCAATCTCTCCTCATCAGAATGACGAGAAGGAGAAATCCCCCCCAGGAAAGAAAAGACAATGAGTCTGTGGCCTCTGCCACAGAACTAATGGATATGGATATAACCAAATTATCAGAAATGGAGTTCAGAGTAACAATGGTCAAGATGATGTGTAGACTTGAAAAAAGTATTAACGAAAATGTTAATGAATTTCTAAGGGTGGAAATGAGAGTGAATCTGGCAGAAATTAATAATTCTATGATCCAAATGCAGTCAAAACTAGAGGCGCTGATGGCCAGGGTGAATGAGGCAGAAGAACGTATCAGCAAATTGGAGGATCAGTTAGTAGAAGAGAAAGCTAAAATAGAATCTGGAGTCAAAAAAAATCCAAGCTCAAGTATGTAGGTTACGGGAGATTACTGGCTCAATGAAACGAACCAATGTCAGCATAATGGGCATCCCTGAGAAGTTGGAGAAAAACGGAGGTCTAGAAGAGATATTTGAACAAATTGTACCTGAAAACTTCCCTAATCTAGCAAGGGAAACAAACATTCGTGTCCAAGAGGCAGAGAGGACCCCTCCCAAGCTCAACCATGACAAACCTATGCCACATCACGTCATAGTGCATTTCGCAAATATTAGATCCAAGGATACAGTATTGAAAGTGGCCAGGGCAAAGAAATTTCTCACGCACCAAGGCAAAGATATCAGAATTACGTCAGACCTGTCTACACAGACCTGGAATGAGAGAAACGGTTGAGGAGGGGCATTTTTAAAGCTCTTTCAGAGAAAAACGTGCAGCCAAGGATTCTTTATCCAGCAAGGCTGTCATTCAGAATTGATGGAGAAATAAAGACCTTCCAGAATCGCCAGTCATTGACCAATTTCGTAACCACAAAACTAGCCCAACAGGAGATATTACGGGGGGTTCTATAAAGGTAAAAAGGCCCCAAGAGTAATACAGAACAGAAAGTCACAATCTATAGAAACAAAGACTTTACTGGCAACATGGCATCATTAAAATCATATCTCTCAATATTCAGTTTCAATGTAAATGGCCTAAATGCTCCCATAAACGCCACAGGGTGGCAGATTGGATAAAAAGACATGACCCATCCATTTGCTGTCTACAAGAGACTCATTTTGAACCTAAAGATACATTCAGACTGAAAGTAAAGGGATGGAATACCAATTTTCACGCCAATAGACCTCAAAAGAAAGTTGGGGTAGCAATTCTCATATCAGACAGATTGGATTGTAAACTAAAGACTATAGTTAGAGATACAGAAGGGCACTATATTATTCTTAAAGGCTGTATCCTACAAGTGGATATTACAATTATAAATATATATGCCCCCAAAAGGGGTGCAGCAAGATACACAAGCCAACACTTAACCACAATAAAGAGACAGAGAGATAAAAATACATTAATAGTAGGGGACCTCAACACTCCACTCTCAGAAATACAGAGCACCCATACAGAAAATCAACAAAAAACAAGGGCTTTGAATGCCATATTCGATGAGTTGGACCTCATAGATACATATAGAACACTACACCATAGAACCAAAGAATACTCATTCTATTGTAATGCCCATGGAACATTCTCAAAAATAGACCAGGTTCTGGGTCACAAAACAGGTCTCAACCGATACCAAAAGACTGGAATTATTCCCTGCATTTTCTCAGACCATAATGCTTTGAAATTGGAACCCAACCACAAGGAAAAATTTGAAAGAAACTCAAGCACTTGGAGACTATGAACCATCCTGCTCAGGAATGATTCGATAAACCAGGAAATCAAAAATCAATTTAAACAATTTATGGAGACCAACAAGAATGAAAACACAACGGTCCAAAACCTATGGGATACTGCAAAGGCAGTCCTAACAGGGAAAAACAGCCATCCAAGCCTCACTCAAAAGAATAGAAAAATCTAAAATGCAGTTTTTATATTCTCACCTCAAGAAGCTGGAACAGCAACAGATGGACGGGCCTAATCCACTCACGAGGAAGCAGTTGACTAAAATTAGAGCAGAAATCAATGAATTAGAAACCAGGAGTACAGTAGAGCAGATCAACAGAACTAGAAGCTGGTTCTTTGAGAGAATCAATAAAATTGATAAACCACTGGCAAGACTTATCCAAAAGAATAGAGAAAGGACCCAAATTGATAAAATTATGAATGAAAAGATAGAGGCCATGACCAACACCAATGAAATTGGAAGGATTATTAGAAACATTTATCAACAGCTTTATGATAATAAAGTAAGCAATCTGGATGAGATGGAGGACTTCCTGGAGACCTATAAACTACCAAGACTGACACAGGAAGAAATTGATTTTTTAAAAAGGTCAATTAATTATGAAGAGATTGAAACAGTGATAAACAACCTTCCAAAAAAAAACCTTCAGGCCCAGATGGTTTTCCTAGAGGATTCTACCAAACATTCAAAGAAGAAATAATACGTATTCTCCTAAAGCTACCAAACTCATTCTATGAGGCAAATAGTACCTTGATCCCCAAACCAGGCAAAGACCCCCTCAAAAAGGAGAATTACAGACCGATTTCCCTAATGAATATGGATGCCAAAATCCTCAACAAGATCCTGGCTAATAGAATCCAAGAGTACATTAAAAGGATTATCCATCATGACCAAGTGGGATTCATCCCTGGGATGCAAGGGTGGTTCCACATTCACAAATCTATCAGTGTCTTAGATTTTATCCAGAAGGAAAAATTCAGAAATCATATGATTCTCTCAATAGATGCAGAAAAAGCATTTGACAAAATACAGCATCCTTTCCTGATTAAAACCCTTCAGAGTGTAGGGATAGAGGGTACATTCCTCAACCTCATAAAAACCATCTATGAAAAGCCTACAGCAAATATCATTCTCAATGCGGAAAAGCTGGAAGCCTTTGCCTTAAGATCAGGAACACAACAAGGATACCCACTCTCGCCACTATTATTCAACATAGTACTAGAAGTCCTTGCAACAGCAATCAGACGACAAAAAGTTATAAAACATATCCAAATTGGCAAAGAAGAAGTCAAAATATCTCTCTTCGCAGATGACATGATACTCTATATGGAAAACCCAAAAGAATCCACTCCCAAACTATTAGAAGTTATAGAGCAATTCAGTAATGTGGCGGGATACAAAATCAATGCTCAGAAATCAGTTGCATTTCTATACACGAATAATGAGACTGAAGAAAAAGAAATTAGGGAGTCCATCCCATTTACAATAGCACCGAAAACCATACGTTACCTTGGAATTAACTTAACCAGAGACGTAAAGGACCTATATTCTTGAAACTATAAATCACTCTTGAAAGATATTGAAGACACAAAAATGGAAAAATATTCCATGCTCATGGATTGGAAGAATTAACATAGTTAAAATGTCCATGCTACCCAGAGCCATCTACACTTTCAATGCTATCCTGATCAAAATACCGATGACATTTTTCAAAGAACTGGAATAAATAGTCCTTAAATTTGTATGGAACCAGAAAAGGCCCCGAATCACCAAGGAACTGTTGAAAAGGAAAAACAAAGCTGGGGGCATCACCATGCCGGATTTCGAGCTGTACTACGAAGCTGTGATCACAAAGACAGCATGGAACTGGCACAAAAACAGACACATAGACCAATGGAACAGAAGAGAGAACCCAGAAATCGACCCTCGGCTCTTTGGGCAACTAGTCTTTGATAAAGCAGGAAAAACTTCCAGTGGAAAAAAGACAGTCTCTTCAATAAATGGTGCTAGGAAAATTGGACAGCTACATGCAAAAGAATGAAACTTGACCACTCTCTCACACCATACACAAAGATAAACTCCAAAGGGATGAAAGACCTCGATGTGAGACAGGAATCCATCAGAATCCTAGAGGAGAACATAGGCAACAGCCTCTATAACATCGACCACAGCAACCTTTTTCATGACACATCTCCAAAGGCAAGAGAAACAAAAGATACAATGAACATGTGGGACTACATCAAGATAAAAAGCTTCTGCACAGCCAAAAAACGAAGAGGCAGCCCACGGAATGGGAGAATATATTTGCAAATGATGCTACAGATAAAAGACTGGTATCCAAGATCTACAAAGAACTTCTCAAACTCACGAGAAACAAATAAACAAATCAAAAAATGGGCAGAAGATATGAACAGACACTTTTCCAATGAAGACATACAAATTGCTAACAGACACATGAAAAAATGTTCAAAATCACTAGCCATCAGGGAAATTCTAATCAAAACCACACTGAGATACCACCTTATTCCAGTTAGAATGGCAAAAATGGACAAGACAAGAAACAACAATTGCTGGAGAGGATGTGGAGAAAGGGGAACCCTCCTACATTATTGGTGGGAATGCAAGTTGGTACAGCCACTCTGGATAACAGTGTGGAGGTCCCTTAAAAAGTTAAAAATTGAGCTACCCTATGACCCAGCCATTGCACTACTGGGTATTTACCCCAAAGATACAGACGTAGTGAAGAGAAGGGCCATGTGCACCCCAATGTTCATAGAACCATTGTCCACAATAGCTAAGTCGTGGAAGGAACCGAGATGCCCTTCAACAGATGACTGGATTAAGAAGCTGTGGTCCATATATACAATGGAATATTACTCAGCTATCAGAAAGAATGAGTTCTCAACATTTGCTGCAACATGGACGGCACTGGAGGAGATAATGCTAAGTGAAATAAGTCAAGCAGAGAAAGACAACTATCATATGATTTCTCTCATCTATGGAACATAAGAACTAGGAAGATCGGTACGGGAAGAAAGGGATAAAGAAAGGGGGGTAATCAGAAGGGTGAATGAAGCATGAGAGACTATGGACTATGAGAAACAAAGCGAGGGCTTCAGAGGGGAGGGGGGTGGGGGAATGGGATAGACTGGTTATGGGTAGTAAGGAGGGCACGTATTGCATGGTGCACTGGGTTTTATATGCAACTAATGAATCATTGAACTTTACATCAGAAACCAGGGATATACTGTATGCTGTCTAAGATAATATAATAAAAACATTTTAAAAATAGTAATAATTAATAATAATGATAATGATGATGATGTTATGGTCACCTAAGGATTTGGATCTCCCTTGTCAGACAACATGGCTCTGGTCCAGATAAGGATGAAGACACAACCTCAGCCCATGAAGCAAAGCCCACACCCTCAGGGATCCTGACACGCCTCACGGGTGAATAGTTCCGATGCTACATGGAGTTGTCTGAGTCTAAACGATACAGGCAACCTCCAGCATTCATTCTGTTTTCTTCATCAATTCCCCAGCTCAAGTCGCAAGTGACTCACCAGGTCAAGCTTCCGGAGCCCCAGATGGACCTCCAGGTAAGCACCCCCACCCCAGCGGGGGAAAAAAAAACCATGAACACTCACAAAGGATTCTTTTAATATTTCACAAGACTGTTTTCCCATTGTTTAATTAAACCGGGAAATACAAATGCACAGATAGCCCCTTCTACTAGCAGGTCCGATTCACTTCACTGATCGAAATAAGAGCAGGAAATAAAAGAGTAACAGATTTTCTGAGGACCCATCATGTCCATCACCTCAGGTTTGAAACTTCGCAGACATGCAAGGAAAGAAGCACCACCAAACATCTCGGCCTGGCAAATCTGACAGTCTGAATTGGAGTGACAGGGACAGACAATGAGGCTGTGTGTGCTGGCTGAGTCTGGTGGCCCTGAATCAGGGGCTTGGCCAGCTCTTCACCTGTGCCTCACCTGTCCTCAGCCAGTAACCAGCTCGCAGCCCTCGCCTGTCACAACGGTTACACGGGAGACCCACAGCCACCCCGGGAGCCCGCCCTGCCCACACCCTGCTGCAGAATGCACTCAGCTCTCCTCTGGGACCCATCACCTCTACCCAGACCTGGAACTCCCCTGTCTGCTGCAAAGCTCCAGTATTCCCCCTCTTCTTCCAAAATTACACTGGCCCAAGACTTTCCTGAGAAAGGGAGAAGGCTACCTAATGAATGGTTCACACCTTCTTTCCCTTTCTTTCATATTTATCTCCACTTATCTTCCTACCTGTGCAAACTGTTAAGTGATGTATGCATGGAACATGAACGTGCTCTGAGATCTCAATCTTTCATTGCAGCCTTCTCAGGCCTCCTTATGCAATAAAATACCATATCCCTAGGACAGGGAGTTTTAAAATTATTATTTACAGAATAATACAGGCCAAATCACCTCGTTTTTAGTTGCTCTTCACTAGGCAGAACAGTTTCTGTGTAAAAAGACTTTCCACAGATATGACCTTCCGTTAATTTCTCTTTTTCTTTTTTTTTAAATTTTTTATTATGTTATGTAGTCACCATACACTACATACTTAGTTTTTGATGTAGTGTTCCATGATTCATTGTTTGCATACAACACCCAGGGCTCCATGCAATATGTGCCTTCCTTAATACCCATCACCGGCCTATCCCAATCCCCCTCCCCTCCCCTCTGAAGCCCTCAGTTTGTTTCCCAGAGTCCATAGTCTTTCGTGGTTCATTCCCCCTTCTGTTCACCTCACCCTTCATTCTTCCCTTCCTTCTCCTACTGATCTCCCTGCTATTTCTCCTGTTCCATAAATGAGTGAATCCATATGATAATTGCCTTTCTCTGCTTGACTTATTTCACCTTCCAGCAATCTCATAAGGAGGAAACAGAAACTCTGTGGGATAACCTGACTCACCCAGTGTCAGGCAAGCTTTTCCAGAACTCAGCCCAGGGCTCCTGTCTTCAAGCCCCTTGAAGCCACCAGCATGCCTCTATCCAAAGGAATTCCCAAAGACTCTCCTTCTGACTCCACCACCAAAGAAACGACAGAGAGAATATGGCACCTCAAAATATCGAGATGATACATCTAGTAAAGCTAGATAGTCAAGCTCAACTTTTAAACAGGAAAAGGCTGCTTTGAATAATTTTGAATTTTCTCTCAACCCTCATTGTAACTCTTTAGATGAAAAGACTAATCAGTGATGAAACATCACCTTTGACAAATGACAAGACATCATCCACATCTGTATCTGATGAAAAAAAAAGGCATCTAACTCTAAATGGTGGCTACTCACCCATATCTTAGGCCCAACTGAATAAACACTGTTAGATGTAGATCTTAAAAATACACAAAGAGTAAATCTCACCTTCCCTTTCTAATGAAAGAGTGTTTCTAGGAAACAGCTGTTCAAAATACATTCATAAGCAGTCAATGAACAGAGAAAATGGGATCCCCTGCAAAGTGATCCAGGCTCAGAAACTAAGTACCTCCTTCACCAAATCCAGAACGCTGACAACTATTACTTAAGTTTTACTTCATGGCTCAACTAGAGAAAAGAGAAAAGCCCAGGAGATGGTGGGTTAATGAGAGATTTTACCTCCAGTCCTGATGTGGATATGACATTTCTCCAAATGGACCTGCCACTTTCTCTGAACACTGGCGTCCTGTGTCAAGCTGCCTCACTGACTCAGATGCAGACGTTCAAAACCTCAGGTCTCGCAGAGCCAGAGCAGAGAAGTGTTGTCAGCTGGGGAGAAGGTGGCTCCTCAGACCTAAAGCCTGCACACCTGCTGCAGTTTCTGGGAGAAGGGGAAACACAGACTTGTCTCTTAGTAGTAATTATCTTCCAGCCCATTGCAACTGTTCCCAGGGAACAGGGAGCACAATGCTGAAGTTGGGTAACAGCTCTGGGGCTTCCTAGCACCACACCTGTGCCTGAGGGAACAGGGAACACCCTGCTCAAGGTCCATTACCTGCACTGTGTCAGGGAACAGGGGCCACCCCACTGAAGTTGGGGACTGTGCGGTCCTTACTCTCGCTTTTGCTGGGGAACACGGGAAACCCTGGAATGTCTGCGACCCATCCCACAAAAGCTCTGCTGAGCGGGTGCCCTTGAGTCTGGGGCGTAAGGCCAGTTGACAGAGACTGGGCAGAAGAGACTTTCAAGGGAAAAAGAAAACTCACCTGAGTCTCCACGATGAACTCTCTCCACATGCCCTTCCAGAACCCCGCCTCTCACCCGGGGTGCCCCTACTCCCAGACCCCCCCCCCCCACGGGCACACAGCACACACTCACTCAGCCAGGAACTCCACAGGTCGACTCTCTCAGAGCTCCCCTTCCTTGGCTCCCGGTCTGCATCCTTGGGCTGCTCCGGGTCCACCCACAGAGATGTAGCTCCACCCCCACAGGGTGATTGGTTGGGGAGTGTGGTGCTTCTAGCCCCTTGAATGCCGGGCAACCACCCCCATGACTCACAACTCTGGGAGCACAGGGGGTCCAGGAGGTGCCTCCTTGGCTCAATGCCCTGTGCAGGTGTGACTGTGATCACGGGCAGGGCCCCAAACACACACACACACACACACACACACACAGCCCCTTCCATGGACCCCTCTAGCTGCAGACCACCCTCAGAGCCTTGCCCCTTCCCTTCTGCACCAACCCTCCCTGCAGGGGTGTGCCTGGTTCCTGGCAAGGTCAGCTGCTCTCAGACTATTCCAGCCTTGGGCTTTAGGAAACGCAATGCTTTCATGCATGTCCAAGGCAATTTTAAGCCCAAAAAGGAATGCTCCAAGGAGGAATAGCTTCGCTTTCTTGTCTCACCCATGGAGTGAATAGTGCTTCTCAGACCTTCAAAGCATCCTTCTAGGATGAGCTCATTTGTGCTGGAATCTATATATACACGTGCTTGGTTCTGCAGGGAAGGGGCCAGGAGGAACAGCCGGCCTTCTGTGCTGTCGCAGTTGTGAACCAGGAACATTTATTTTTCACTTGAAAAGAAAACATAGTGTTACTGTCGACACTAAATGAAGGAACCTTTTAAAACATTTTAAAGAGAAAGGAAGAGAGTTTTATTCAAACCCAAGTCAGGACAGCTGCCTGGGAGACACAATCTTCACAAAGAAGGGAGTGCTCCAGGGAAGGAACATTTAGGGCAGGGTTATATATTTGTTCTGCTTTGTGTTATGTACAGTTACACATCACGATGAGGAAGAAGATTCCAGAAAGTGACAGACTTTTTCTTATGTTTTCAGTATGTACAAGTCAGTGTGACTTTAATCTTATGGGAGCCAGAGAGGTTCTTTTGTGTTCTCACCTTGATGTTGGCAAAGGCACTTTTTGGTTCTCTTTTTCTTTTTGAAGCAGATGGACAATATGTGCTGGGGGCAGAAATAGGGCCCATGCTTTGAGGGTTTGCCCGGTCATTTTGAGCTGGGTAAAATGTTAAAGGAGAGCTTCCCTGGGAGGCCAAGATCAGGGCCCACAGGTGGTATGAGATAAAAATTACTCTTATCCTTTTCATCACTACCAAATGGAGGAACTTGAGATGAAAGCACCTTTCACATAGTACAGAGAAATCAAAAGGACCCCTACAGAAGGTTACCTGCTCCATGGTCAACACAGGTAACAGAGGCGTTCACGGTCTTTGGACTCCTCCCCTTGTCCTGCCCAAATCTCTGAAGCATAGAGATAATTTACAGTCACAATTTTAGACATCTTAGAGATGTCTGGCACCATTCCCTTGGACTACGCAATACAACAGAATAGCTCACTGTCACAACACGAAAGTGCCTCTGGATACACTAAGTTCTTTCTCTGCAACTTTTGCCTCATGGAAATCACAATCCTAACATAGAAACACTACGATGGTTGGGAAGTAAATAATCAGAGGTAAGGGAATATTTTAGCAATCTTTAGAAGCATTGTCTCACTCTGTAGAAGAGGCTGAATGTTTTTAAAGACTATTTCCGACCTTACAGCACACTCTGAACAGACCAGAGCCTCCATCAATTAAAAAAGGATAGTTCTTTCAGTCACTTTAATATCAGAAAAATATTATAATATCTCTATTCCTGGGGCTCTTTAAGTCTCTTACTCAAAGGTCCTCCACTGAGATAATTATCTTCATGATCATGATGGGCAGAGGTGAAAAGGGCAGCCGAATTCATTCCAGTTGGCCACACAAGAAAATCCTAATACTTCCTAGGTTTCCAGATCGAGAAGACCAGAGGTAAGAGCGAAATGATACCCTGTATGGAAGAATAAGGGATTTGGAGTCAGTTTGGAGATCCCACTTAGGTTTCTGACACTAAAATCCTCTGTAATTCATATAATCTCTGAGCCCTTGTCTAACCATCTAGAAAATAGGACTCATTCTATCTACACCCTAGTTTAGAAGTTTAAGAGGGAGAATGCTACACAGAGCCAGTATGGAGTCTCCAAAGAGCAGGTGCTCAGGAAGCCATAATTACCATTGGGTCTATTTCTTTTCCAGAGAAAAGAACACATGTTGAAACCGTTTTTCTAAAAGATGACTCACAAGATGATTTTCAAACCTTAAGGAAGGTCAAGAAGCTGCTATTGTGTCATAATTCTCTCAGAAATCATGTTGTTAGACTGGTGGGGACGATAGCACCATCATCACTAGGATTGGGGAGCTTCCCATCTCCATATGGCTATGTTGAATCCCTTAACTCAGGGCCACTGAACGGACAGCTGGAGGGAGGTGGGGGGGGGGGGAACAGGCCAAGGCTGCCAGGTGTAGCTGGGACATGCAGAACTCTGATAGGAGGCTTAACTCCTGTCTACGTTAGGATAGTCAGTGTTCTTCAGAGACAAAGGGCCATTGTGATGTAGAAAAGTGGAAAATATCTATTGCGATTCCCTCTCTGACACTTAGGATATGCAGCAAAGTTGCATTGAATTTTTAAACAAGGAGGGACTTCCTGGTTTTCTTTTCATGAGGACTAGGGCTCTATTCCTTGGTGGCCTAAGAATAGAATCTAGTTAATTTCAGGATTTTAAAATGTAGACATGATTCATGGCCCAACATAACATCTGTTTGGGGAAATAGTCTATGACCACTGGAAAATAATGTATTCTGCACTTATTATGGAATGTTCCATAGATGTCAACTAGGTCACATTTGTTACCAATGTTTTGTCTGCTTTTTCTATCAGATATTGAGAAAGGCATATTGAAATTTCCAAACAAAATTTCCAAAAAAAAGGAGGAAAGCCATTCAAAAAGGTTCTGTGAAAACGAAAAGAAAGTGCCATCAGTCCATTCAGCGAACCATGTTTGTGTAGAGAGACGGCAACGTTGATCAGTGAAGACACCAGGGTTTCCCAATACATGTGTTGAACCTTAAGGAAAATGCCATAGACGTAACTCTCAGTAAGAAGAGGGTATGGAAAGGGTCTTCCAACTCCCATCGTCTGTCATGATGATGGAAGCACGTTTCAGAGTGGGAACGAAAGCATAAGGAAAGGGCCATTAACCAATCTTTAAGAAAGAACATTGTATCGAAGCCGTCTTTCAACTCACATTGTCAGTCGTGAAGATGAAACCGCTTGCACAGGTCTCTAAGAAAACATAAGGAAAGTGCCATAAGAAAGAACACTGTAGAGAAAGCATCTTGCATCTCACAGTCTTCTGTCATGAAAACAGAAGCATGTGCAAAAGTGTACGAAAACATAAACATAAAGCGCTTGGCTTAACTCTATAGAAGAACACTGTATATACACCATGTCTCAACTCACAAGTTCTTATCTGTAGCATCATTTGCAAATATATTCTCCCATTCCATGGGCTGCCTCTTAGTTTTTTGGCTGTGCAGAAGCTTTTTATCTTGATGAAGTCCCATAAATTCATTTTATCTTTTGTTTCTCTTGCCTTTGGGGATGTGTCATGAAGAAGGTTGCTTTGGCCGATGTCGTAGAGGTTGCTGCCTATGTTCTCCTCTAGAATTTTGATGGATTCCTGTCTCACATCGAGGTCTTTCCTTCATTTGGAGTTTATTTTTGTGTATGGTGTGAGAGTGGTCAAGTTTCATTCTTTTGCATGTAGCTGTCCAATTTTCCTAGCACCATTTATTGAAGAGACTGTCTTTTTCCCACCGGATGTTTTTTCCTGCTTTTTCATATATTAGTTGCCCAAAGAGCCGATGGTCCATTTCAGGGTTCTCTATTCTGTTCCATTGGTCTATGTGTCTGTTTTTGTGCCTGTACCATCCTGTCTTTGTGATCACAGCTTTGTAGTACAGCTCGAAATCCGGCATACGGATGCCCCCAGCTTTGTTTTTCCTTTTCAACAGTTCCTTGGAGATTCGGGGCCTTTTCTATTTCCATACAAATTTAAGGACTACTTGTTCCAGTTCTTTGAAAAATGTCCTCGGTATTTTGATTGGGATAGCATTGAAAGTGTAGATGGCTCTGGGTAGCATGGACATTTTAACTATGGTAATTCTTCCGATCCATGAGCATGGAATATTTTTCCCTCTTTTTGTGTCTTCCTCAATGTCTTTCAAGAGTGATTTATAGTTTCTAGAATATAGGTCCTTTACGTCTCTGGTTAAGTTAATTCCAAGGTAACGTATGGTGTTTGGTGCTATTGTAAATGGGATGGATTCCCTAATTTCTCTTTCTTCGGTCTCGCTATTCGTGTACAGAAATGCAACTGATTTCTGAGCATTGATTTTGTATGCCGCCACGTTACTGAATTGCTCTATAACTTCTAATAGTTTGGGAGTGGCTTCTTTTGGGTTTTCCATATAGAGTATCATGTCATCTGCGAAGAGAGACATTTTGACTTCTTCTTTGCCGATTTGAATACCTTTGATCCCTTTTTGTCATCTGATTGCTGTTGCAAGGACTTCTAGTACTCTGTTGAATAATAGTGGCAAGAGTGGGCATCCTTGTCGAGTTCCTGATCTTAAGGGAAAGGCTTCCAGCTTTTCCCCATTGAGAATAATATTTCAGTAGCCTTTTCATAGATGGCTTTTATGAGATTGAGAAATGTACCCTCTATTCCTACACTCTGAAGGGTTTTAATCAGGAAAGGATGCTGTATTTTGTCAAATGCTTTTTCAGCATCGATTGAGAGGATCATATGGTTCCTGAGTCTTTTCTTGTTGATATGATGTATCACGCTGATTGATTTGCGAATATTGAACCACACTTGCATCCCAGGTATGAATCCCACTTGATCATGATGGATAATCCTTTTAATGTACTGTTGGGTTCTATTAGCAAGTATCTTTTTGAGGATTTTGGCGTCCATATTCATTATGGAGATCAGTCTGTAATTCTCCTTTTTGAGGGGGTCTTTGCCTGGTTTGGGGATCAAGGTAATATTGGCCTCATAGAATGAGTTTTGTAGCTTTCCTTCTGTTTTTATTTTTTGAAAGAGCTTTAGGAGAATAGGTATTATTTCTTCTTTGAATGTTTGGTAGAATTCCCCAGGAAAACTGTCCAGGCCTGGAGTTTTGTTATTTGGAAGGTTGTTTATCACTGACTCAATTTCTTCATAATTAATTGGCCTGTTTAAGAAATCAATTTCTTCCTGTTTCAATCTTGGTAGTTTATAGGTTTCCAGGAAGGATTCCATCTCTTCCAGATTGCTTAGTTTTATTGGTGTATAGCTGTTGATAAAAATTTCTACTAATCCTTCCAATTTCAATGGTGTTCATCGTGACCTCTCCTTTTTCATTCATAATTTTAATAATCTGGGTCCTTTCTCTTTTCTTTTGGATAAGTGTTGCCAGTGGTCTGTCAATTTTATTGATTCTCTCAAAGAACCAGCTTCTAGTCCTGTTGATCTGTTCTACTGCTGGTTTCTGATTGACTGATTTCTGCTCTAATTATTTTGAACTGCTTCCTCGTGCGTGGATTAGGCCTGTCCCTCTGTTTCTGTTCCAGCTTCTTGAGGTGAGAATATAAAAACTGCATTTTAGATTTTTCTATTCTTTTGAGTGAGGCTTGGATAGCTATGTATTTCCCCCTTAGGACTGCCTTTGCAGTATCCCATAGGTTTTGGACTGTTGTATTTTCATTCTCATTGGTCTCCATAAATTGTTTAATTTGATTTTTGATTTCCTGGTTTATCAAGTCATTCCTGAGCAGGATGGTTCTTAGTCTCCAAGTGTTTGAGTTTCTTCCAAATTTTTCCTTGTGGTTGAGTTCCAATTTCAGAGCACTGTGGTCTGAGAATATTCAGGTGATAATTTCAATCTTTTGGTATCGGTTGAGACCTGTTTTGTGTCCCAGAACATGGTCTATTCTTGAGAATGTTCCATGGGCATTAGAATAGAATGAGTATTCTTTGGTTCTGGGGTGTAGTGTTCTATATATATCTATGAGGTCCAACTCATCGAGTATGGCATTCAAAGCCTTTGATTCTTTGCTTAGTTTTTGCCAGGGTGTTCTGTCTATTTCTGATAGTGGAGTGTTGAGGTCCCCTACTATTAATGTATTTTTATTTATATGTCTCTTTATTCTGGTTAAGAGTTGGCTTGTGTATCTTGCTGCTCCCCTGTTGGGGGCATATATATTTATAATTGTCATATCCACTTGTTGAATACTTCCTTTAAGAATAATATAGTGCCCTTCTGCATCTCTAACTATAGTCTCTAGTTTAAAATCCAGTTTATCTGATATGAGAATTGCTACCCCAGCTTTCTTTTGAGGTCTATTTGCGTGAAAGATGGTACTCCATCCCCTTACTCTCAGTTGAATGCATCTTTGGGTTTGAAATGAGTCTCTTGTAGACAGCAAATGGATGGGTCATTTCTTTTTATCCAATCTGCAACCCTGTGGCGCTTTATGGGAGCATTCAAACCATTCACATTAGCACTAAGAACTGAGAGATATGATTTTAATGATGCCATGTTGCCAGTAAAGTCTTTGTATTGGTTGTGACTTTCTTTTGTTGTCACTCTTGTGGCCTTTTTACCTTTATAGAACCCCCCTTAATATCTCCTGTAGGGCTGGTTTCGTGGTTATGAAATTGGTTAATGACTGGCGATTCTGAAATGTCTTTATTTCTCCATCAATTCTGAATGACAGCCTTGCTGGATAAAGGATCCTTGGCTGCATGTTTTTCTCTGAAAGAGCTTTAAATATGCTCCCCCAACCCTTTCTCTCATTCCAGGTCTGTGTAGACAGGTCTGACGTAATTCTGATGCCTTTGCCTTGGTATGTGAGAAATTTCTTTGCCCTGGCCCCTTTCAATACTGTATCCTTGGATCTAATATTTGCGAAATGCACTATGACGTGACGTGGCGTAGGTTTGTCGTGGTTGAGCTTGGGAGGGGTCCTCTCTGCCTCTTGGACACGAATGTTTGTTTCCCTCGCTAGATTAGGGAAGTTTTCAGCTACAATTTGTTCAAATATCTCTTCTAGACCTCTATTTTTCTCCACCCCCTTGGGGATGCCTATGATTCTAACATTGGATCGCTTCATTGACTCAGTAATCTCCCATAACCTACATTCGTGGGTATAGATTTTTTTAAGACCAGCTTCTATCTTCGTTTTTTTCCTCTATTAACCCATCCTCCAATTCACTAACCCGTTCCTCTGCTTTGGTGACCCTGGCCGTCAGAGCCTCTAGTTTTGCCTGCATTTGGCTCATAGAATTTTTAATTTCTGTCAGATTCGCTCTCATTTCTGTCCTTAGGGATTCTATATTCTCAGTTACCTTTTCGTTAATACTTTTTTCAATTCTACTCATCATTTTGACCATCGTTACTCTGAATTCCATTTCTGATACTTTGGTTACATCCATATCCATTATTTCTGTCGCAGAGGCCACATACTCAGTGTCTTTTCTTTGTTGGGGTGGGGCTTCTCCTTCTTGTCATTCTGATGAGGAGAGGTTGCGGGGTTGTCCAGAGCCCAAATTATTGACTGGGTCCCAGGCCGTGCCCCTTGTTTTATAGGGATCTTAGGGATGTGGGCTTCTTCTTTAGAGATTTTATTTATTTATTTATCTGAGAGAGACAGACAGTCAGCAAGAACGGGAACAGAAGCAGGGGAGTGGGAGAGGAAGAAGCAGTCTCCCAGTGGAGGAGCCCGATGAGGGACTCCTTTCCGGAATGCCGGGATCACGCCCTAAGCTGCAGACAGGCGCTCAATGACTGCACCACCCAGGCGCCCCAGGTTGTGTGCTTCTTGATTTTTCAGCCTGCCTTCTGTGTTCTGGGGGAGGGGCCTGCCACACCAATACTCAGGCAACCCTGTTTGGGTAGAGTCTCTGTGTCCCCTGCGAGGGGGGATGGGGATGGGCACGCTGTGAGCATGTATTTCCAGGCTTTTGTTCTCTGGAGGCTTTCCCTGGCGGTTTGCTGTGCCTCTTCTGAGAGTCAGAGCAGCAGCGGGCGAATCCCAGCCTCTGTCTCAGAACAGAGGGATTGCGGCCTGTTCTCCACTGATGTTCTGGCCACTTTAACTCTGATTCTGTTGGTGCTGCTCAACCCTGCAGCGTCCCGGGATGTGCGCCACATACCCAGGTTTCCAGCCCTCACTTCCAGGGCCGGCACGGCTCTGCCCTTTGTGTTTCTAACACCGCCAGCTGCCACCCACCCCTGCACGCTCCCGGATCTCCCGGTCTCAGTCTATGCTCTGTGAGCACACCGGGATTCCGGAGTTCCGTGAGAAGCCTGGTGGCAGGCGCACCCAGTTCAGGGTCTCAGCCTGCTGTTTCGTGGGTGCCGACCGCGAGTCCGCCCGCTCCCCCATGCAGGTGGCTGTCGCTTTCCAGCGCCCGAAAGAGTCAGCCCCCTCCCCCTTCCGTTTATCTTCCGATATCTGTGCGCAGTTTCACGACTCCCCAATTCATACCTCAGTACTCAGCGCTGGAGATGTTCATTTGTAGAGATCCAGATGTATCTTCCTGCGTCTCAGGCTGATTCCGTGGTTGTTTAGGCTGGTCTGGTACCTATCCAGCTCGACTCAGGGGACCGGTTGAAAAAGGGGTCCCCTACTCCTCCGCCATCTTAACTCCCCCTCGTCAAATGCATTTTCTGCATCTACTAAGAGAATCATATGATTTCTGAATTTTTCCTTCTGGATAAAATCAAAGATACTGATAGATTTGCAAAATTTAAACCACCCTTGCATCCCAGGGATGTATCCCACTTGGTCATGATGGTTAATCCTTTTAATGTACAGCTGGATTCTATTTGCCAGGATCTTGTTGAGGATTTTGGTGTCCAAATTCATTAGGGAAATTGGTCTGTAATTCTCTTTTCTGATGGGGTCTTTGCCTCGTTTGAGGATCAAGGTAATATTGGCCTCATAGAATGAGTTTGGTAGCTTTCCTTCTGTTTCTATTTCTTGTAAAAGGTTTAGGAGAATAGGTACTATTTCCTCTTTGAATGTTTGGTAGAATTCCCCAGGAAAACCATTCGGGCCTGGAGTTTTGATTTTTGGAAGGTTGTTTATCACTGTTTCAATCTCTTCAGAATTAATTAGCCTGTTAAAAATCAATTTCTTCCTGTTTCAGTCTTGGTAGTTTATAGGTTTCCAGGAAGTCCTCCATCTCTTCCAGATTGCTTAATTTTTTGGCATAAATCTGTTGATAAAATTTCTAATAAAGCTTCTATTTTCATTGGTGTTGGCTGTGACCTCTTCTTTTTCATTCATCATTTTATTAATTTGGGTCCTTTCTCTATTCTTTTGGATAAGTCTTGCCAGTGGTCTGTCAATTTTATTTATTTTTTCAAAGAACCAGCTTCTAGTTCTGTTGATCTGCTCTACTGTACTCCTGGTTTCTAATTCATTGATTTCTTCTCTAATATTGGTCAACTGCTTCCTCGTGCGTGGATTAGGCCTGTCCTTCTGTTGCTCTTCCAGCTTCTTGAGGTGAGAATATGAAACCTGCATTTTAGATTTTTCTATTCTTTTGAGTGAGGTTTGGATGGCTATGTATTTCACCCTTAGGACTGCCTTTCAGCATCCAATAGGTTTTGGACCATTGTGTTTTCATTCTCATTGTTCTCCATAAATTGTTTAAATTGATTTTTGATTTCCTGGTTTATAGAATCATTCTTGAGCAGGATGATTCATAGTCTCCAAGTGTTTGAGTTTCCTCCAAATTTTTCCCTGTGGTTGAGTTCCAATTTCAAAGCGTTGTGGTCTGAGAAAATGCAGAGAATAATTTCAGTCTTTTGGTATCTGCTGAGACCTGTTTTGTGACCCAGAACATGGTCTATTCTTGAGAATGTTCCATGGGCATTACAATAGAATGAGTATTCATTGGTTCTGGGGTGTGGTGTTTTATATATATCTACGAGGTCCAACTCGTCGAGTATGGCATTCAAAGCTCTTGTTTCTTTATCGATTTTCTGCATGGGTGCTCTGTCTATTTCTGAAAGTGGGGTGTTGAGGTCCCCTACTATTAACGTATTTTTATCTATATGTCTTTTTATTGTGGTCAAGAGTTGGCTTGTGTAACTTTCTGCTCCCCTGTTGGGGGCATATATATTTATAATTGTCACATCCACTTGTTGGATATGTCCTTTAAAAATAATATAGTTCCCTTCTGTGTCTCTAACTATAGTCTTTAGTTTAAAATCCAATCTGTGTCATATGAGAATTGCTACCCCAGCTTTCTTTTGAGGTCCGTTGTCGTGAAAGATGGTATTCCATCCTTTACTTTCAGTCTGAATGTATCTTTAGGTTCCAAATGAGTCTCTTGTAGACAGCAAATGGATGGGTCATGTCCTTTTATCCAATCTTCAACCCTGTTGCAAGTTTTGGGAGCATTTAGGCCATTTACATTGAGACTGATTATTGAGAGATATGATTTTAATGATGCCATGTTGCCAGTAAAGTCTTTGTTTCTATAGATTGTGTCTTTCTGTTCTGTATCACTCTTGGGGCATTTTTACTTTTCTAGAACCCCCCTTAATATCTCCTGTTGGGCTGGTTTCGTGGTTACGAAATTGGTCAATGACTGGCGATTCTGGAAGGTCTTTATTTCTCTATCAATTCTGAATGACAGCCTTGCTGGATAAAGGATCCTTGGCTGCATGTTTTTCTCTGAAAGAGCTTTAAAAATGCCCCTCCTCAACCCTTTCTCTCATTACAAGTCTTGTAGACAGGTCTGACATAATTCTGATAACTTTGTCTTGGTACGTGAAAAATTTCTTTGCCCTGGCCACTTTCAATACTGTATCCTTGGATCTAATATTTGCGAAATGCACTATGACGTGACGTGGCGTAAGTTTGTCATGGTTGAGCTTGGGAGGGGTCCTCTCTGCCTTTTGGACCAAATGCTGTTTCCTTTGCTAGATTAGGGAAGTTTTCAGGTACAATTTGTTCAAATATCTCTTCTAGACCTCTGTTTTTCTCCACCCCCTCAGGGATGCTGATGATTCTGACATTGGAACATTTAATTGAGTCAGTAATCTCCTGTAACCTACATTCATGAGCATGGATTTTTTTGAGCCAAATTTCTATTTTAGCTTTCTCTTTTACTAACCCATCCTCCAATTCGCTGATACGTTCTTCTGCCTCATTCACCCTGGCCGTCAGAGCCTCTAATTTTCACTGCATTTGGTTCATAGAATTTTTAATTTCTGCCAAATTCACTCTCATTTCTGCCCTTAGAGATTCTATATTCTCATTAACATTTTCCTTAATACTTTTTTCAAGTCTACACATCATCTTTACCATTGTTACTCTGAATTCCATTTCTGATAATTTGGTTATATGCATATCCATTAGTTCTGTGGCAGAGGCCACAGACTCATTGTCTTTTCTTTCCTGGGGGGGATTTCTCCTTCTCGTCATTCTGATGAGGAGGGGTTGCAGGGTTGTCCAGAGCCCAAATTATTGACCAGGACCCTGGCTGTGCACCCTTATTTTATAGGTATCTTAGGGATGTGGGCTTCTTGATTTTTCAGCCTGCCTTCTGGGGGAGGGGCCTGCCGTGCCGATACTCAGGCAACCCTGTTTGGGTAGAGTCTGCATGTCCCCTGAGAGGGGGGATGGGGATGGGCACACTGCGAGCCGGTATTTCCAGGTTTTTGTTCTCTGGTGGCTTTCCCTGGTGGTTTGTTGTGCCTCTTCTAAGAGTCAGAGCAGCAGTGACCAAATATCAGCCTCTGTCTCAGAACAGACGAATCACGTACCATTCTCCACTGATGTTCTGGCCACTTTTACTCTGTTTCTGTCGGTGCTGTTCAACCCTGCAGCATCCCAGCATTTGCGCCCCACACTTGGCATCCCAGCCCTCACTTCCAGGGCTGGCGCATCTCTGTGCTTTGTGTTTCTAACACCACCAGCTGCCAGCCACCCCCGTGTGCTCCGGAGCTCCTGGTCTCAGTCTGGTTCCAGTGAGCACACCGGATCTCCGTTTCAGTCTGGTCGCGCATGTTCCCTGGCTCACTGTCTCAGTCTGCTCTCTCGCGGATGCTGTTCCGCGAGTCCGCCCGCTCCCCCGTGCACGTGGCTACCGCTTTCCAGTGCCCAAATGTGGCGGCTCCCTCCCCCTTCCATTTATCTTCTGATACTGTGCATGGTTTCACAGTTCCCCGCTTCGTATCTCAATACTCATCGCTGGAGATGTTCATTTGTAGAGATCCAGATGTATCTTCCTGCTCCTCATGCTGATTCCGTGGATGTTCAGGGTGGTCTGTCCTTATTGATTTTCTGTTTAGATGATCTGTCCATTGTTGTAAGTGGGGGTGTTAAAGTCCCCTACTATTATTCTGAAGTTGGTGTTTCTGGTGATGTTCTCTATTTCTTTCTAGTCAATAAAGATTAGTCTTTTTGGTCTTTATTTATTTGGTCTTCTTCTTCCCCACTCAAACAGTCCCCTTTAATATTTCTTGCAGGGCTAGTTTAGTGACCACAAATTATTTTAGTTTCTGTTTTTCCTGGAAGGTCTTTATCTCTCCTTCTATTCTGAATGACAGCCTTGTTGGATAACGTATTCTTGGGTGAGTATTTTTCCCATTCAGCTTCTTGAATATATCATGACACTCTCTTCTTGCCTGCTAGGTCTCTGTGGATATGTCTTCTGCTAGACTTATGCATCTACTCTTGTAGGTTAAGAACCTTTTGTCTTTAGCTGCTTTCAGAATTCTCTCCTTATCTTTGCATTTTGTAAGTTACACTATGATATGTCAACCTGTGTTTTTGATTTTGAGGGGAGTTCTGTACCTCTTGGATTACCTCTTACCTTTCCCAGATTATGGAAGTTCTCCACTATAATTTGTTTAAATATACCTTCTGTCTTGTTTGCCTGCTCTTCTTCTGGGACTCCTATGATATGAATATTATTTCTCTTTACAAAATAGCTTATTCCCTAAGTCTATATTCATGATCTAATAGTTTTCTTTCCTTTTTCTTTTCAGCTTCATTATTTTCCATAATTTTATTTTCTAAATCACTTATTTGTTCCTCTGCAGCGTGTACCCTCATTATGATTACCTACAGTGGGAATGGATCCCAGTTATAGCATTTTTGATTTCAGCTTGACTAGAGTTTAGTTCTCTTATATCTGCAGCAAGGGTTTCTCGGGAGTCTTCTATATTTTGTTCAAGCCCAGATAGTATTTATTATGACTGTTATTCTGATTCTTTTTCAAATATATATTACTTATATGGGTTTTGAGCAAATCCCTGGCTGTGGTTTCTTCTTGCTTTTTCTTTTGGGGACAGTTCCTCCATCTTGTTATTTTGTCCTGATAAAAGAAAAGAAAAGGAAAAAGAAAAAAAGAGAGAGAATAAAAATATATAAAAAAGATAACAAAATAATGTGAGAATCTTAAAGATAGTAATAAAAATAAGAATAAAATTAAACTGAAAAGAAAGCTAGATACCATTTCCCTTAGAGAGAACGTTTGCAGCACTTTCTGTTCAGATTTGGTGTGTGCAGGGGGTGTGTGTTGGTCTTCTGGCAGAGGGGCCTGCTACGCTGCTTCTCTGGCGCTGGCTCTAGTGGAGATGCATCTGCCAGGGTTTGGTGTAATTGGCTTTGTTCTCCACTGAGGGGCACTGTTTAGCTGACGTGCAGGGAGAGAAAGGGCATGGCCCCACTCTCTGGTCCCTAGAGTGGAAAGCTTTCATCAGCCACTCTTCAGAAAGCCCTCACAGAAAAATAAACAATCATTCCTCTTCTGTCCTGTCTTCTGTCAGATGTCTGTCCTCACCCTGTCTGTATCCCAGCCATCCACCTACCAGGCAGTGCAGCCTTCCTTTGTTTTATCTTAGGTGCACAGCTGGGTTTCAAAACTCTAAATATCAGGAACTCCAAAGGTGCAAACCCACACTGTTCTTCCAGGAGACAGACACACACTTTTGCCGTTTGCTGGTTTATTTCAGAAAAGTGGACCAGTTCTGGTTAAGATGGCAGAGGAGTAGGAGACACCTTTTTCAGCCGGTCCCCTGAGTCGAGCTGGATAGGTACCAGACCAGCCTAAACAACCACGGAACCAGCCTGAGACACAGGAAGATGCATCTGGAACTCTACAAATGAGCATCTCCAGCGCTGAGTATTCAGGTACGAAGCGGGGAGCCATGAAACTGCACACAGATACCGGAAGATAAACGGAAGGGGGAGGGAGCCACCGCGTTTGGGCGCCGGGAAGTCGTAGCCACTTGCATGGGAGAGCGGATGGGGCTTGCGGACGGCACCCACAAAACAGCAGACTGAGACCGTGGGCCGGGTGCGCGCGCCACTAGGCATCTTGCGGAACTCCGGAATCCTGGTGCGCTCACTGGATCCAGACTGAGACCGGGAACTCCCGGAGCGCGCGGGGCGGCTGGCGGCTGGCAGCATTAGAAACACAAACGACAGAGACGCGCCGGCCCTGGAAGTGAGGGCTGAGACGCCGGGTGTGGGGCGCACATCCCGGGACGCTGCAGGGTTGAGCAGCACCAACAGTAACAGAGTTAAAGTGGCCAGAACATAAGTACAGAACGGGCCGCAATCCCTCTGTTCTGTGACAGAGGCTGAAATTCGGCCGCTGCTGCTCTGACTCTCAGAAGAGGCACAGCAAACCGCCAGGGAAAGCCGCCAGAGAACAAAAGCCTGGAAATACATGCTCACAGCGTGCCCATCCCCATCCCCCCTCGCAGGGGACGCGGAGACTCTACCCAAACAGGGTTGCCTGAGTATCGGCGTGGCAGGCCCCTCCCCCAGAAGGCAGGTTAAAAAAATCAAGAAGCCCACAACCCGGGCGCCTAGGTGGCGCAGTCACTGAGCGCCTGTCTTCGGCTTAGGACGCGATCCCAGCGTTCCAGAAAGGAGTCCCTCATCGGGCTCCTCCACTGGGAGACTGCTTCTTCCTCTCCCACTCCCCTGCTTCTGTTCCCGTTCTTGCTGACTGTCTGTCTCTCTCAGATAAATAAATAAATAAAATCTCTAAAGAAGAAGCCCACATCCCTAAGATCCCTATAAAACAAGGGGCACGGCCTGGGACCCAGTCAATAATTTGGGCTCTGGACAACCCCGCAACCTCTCCTCATCAGAATGACAAAACGGAGAAGCTACCCCCAGCAAAGAAAAGACAGTGACTCTGTGGCCTCTGCCACAGAAATAATGGATATGGATGTAACCAAAGTATAAGAAATGGAATTCAGAGTAACGATGGTCAAAATGATGAGTAGAATTGAAAAAAGTATTAACGAAAAGGTAACTGAGAATATAGAATCCCTAAGGACAGAAATGAGAGCGAATCTGACAGAAATTAAAAATTCTATGAGCCAAATGCAGGCAAAACTAGAGGCTCTGACGGCCAGGGTCACCAAAGCAGAGGAACGGGTTAGTGAATTGGAGGATGGGTTAATAGAGGAAAAAAACGAAGATAGAAGCTGGTCTTAAAAAAATCTACACCCACGAATGTAGGTTATGGGAGATTACTGAGTAAATGAAACGATCCAATGTTAGAATCATCGGCATCCCCGAGGGGGTGGAGAAAAATAGAGGTCTAGAAGAGATATTTGAACAAATTGTAGCTGAAAACTTCCCTAATCTAGCGAGGGAAACAAACATTCGTGTCCAAGAGGCAGAGAGGACCCCTCCCAAGCTCAACCACGACAAACCTACGCCACGTCACGTCATAGTGCATTTCGCAAATATTAGATCCAAGGATACAGTATTGAAAGAGTCCAGGGCAAAGAAATTTCTCACGTACCAAGGCAAAGGCATCAGAATTACGTCAGACCTATCTACACAGACCTGGAATGAGAGAAAGGGTTGGGGGAGCATATTTAAAGCTCTTTCAGAGAAAAACATGCAGCCAAGGATCCTTTATCCAGCAAGGCTGTCATTCAGAATTGATGGAGAAATAAAGACATTTCAGAATCGCCAGTCACTAACCAATTTCGTAACCATGAAACCAGCCCTACAGGAGATATTACGGGGGCTTCTATAAAAGTAAAAAGGCCCCAAGAGTGATACAGAACAGAAGGTCACAACCAATGCAAACAAAGACTTTACTGGCAACATGGCATCATTAAAATCATATCTCTCAGTAATCAGTCTTAATGTAAATGGTTTGAACCATCCCATAAACACCACAGGGTTGCAGATTGGATAAAAAGAAATGACCCATCCATTTGCTGTCTACAAGAGACTCATTTCGAACCCAAAGTTGCATTCAGACTGAGAGTAAGGGGATGGAGTACCATCTTTCATGCAAATGGACCTCAAAAGAAAACTGGTGTAGCAATTCTCATATCAGATAAATTGGGTTTTAAACTACAGACAATAGTTAGAGATGCAGAAGGGCACTATATTATTCTTAAAGGAAGTATTCAACAAGCAGATATGACAATTATAAATATATATGCCCCCAACAGGGGAGCAGCAAGATACACAAGCCAACTCTTAATCAGAATAAAGAGACATATAAATAAAAATACATTAATAGTAGGGGACCTCAACACTCCATTATCAGAAATAGACAGAACACCCTGGCAAAAACTAAGCAAAGAATCAAAGGCTTTGAATGCCATACTCGATGAGTTGGACCTCATAGATATATATAGAACACTACACCCCAGAACCAATGAATACTCATTCTATTCTAATGCCCATGGAACATTCTCAACACTAGACCATGTTCTTGGGCGCCTGGGTGGCACAGCGGTTAAGCGTCTGCCTTCGGCTCAGGGCGTGATCCCGGAGTTCTGGGATCGAGCCCCACATCAGGCTCCTCCGCTATGAGCCTGCTTCTTCCTCTCCCACTCCCCCTGCTTGTGTTCCCTCTCTCACTGGCTGTCTCTCTGTCAAATAAATAAAGTCTTTAAAAAAAAAAAAGAATAGACCATGTTCTGGGACACAAAACAGGTCTCAACCGATACCAAAAGATTGAAATTATCCCCTGCATAATCTCAGACCACAACGCTCTGAAATTGGAACTCAACCACAAGGAAACATTTGGAGGAAACTCAAACACTTGGAGACTAAGAACCATCCTGCTCAGGAATGACTCGATAAACCAGGAAATCAAAAACCAAATTAAACAATTTATGGAGACCAATGAGAATGAAAATACAACAGTCCAAAACCTATGGGATACTGCAAAGGCAGTCCTAAGGGGGAAATACATAGCCATCCAAGCCTCACTCAAAAGAATAGAAAAATCTAAAACGCAGTTTTTATATTCTCACCTCAAGAAGCTGGAACAGCAACAGAGGGACAGGCCTAATCCACGCACGAGGAAGCAGTTCACCAAAATTAGAGCTGAAATCAATCAAACAGAAACCAGGAGTACAGTAGAGCAGATCAACAGGACTAGAAGCTGGTGCTTTGAGAGAATCAATAAAATTGACAGACCACTGGCAACACTTATCCAAAAGAAAAGAGAAAGGACCCAGATTATTAAAATTATGAATGAAAAAGGAGAGGTCACGATGAACACCATTGAAATTGGAAGGATTATTAGAAATTTTTATCAACAGCTATATGCCAATAAACTAAGCAATCTGGAAGAGATGGAATCCTTCCTGGAAACCTATAAACTACCAAGATTGAAACAGGAAGAAACTGATTTCTTAAACAGGCCAATTAATTATGAAGAAATTGAGTCAGTGATAAACAACCTTCCAAATAACAAAACTCCAGGCCCGGATGGTTTTCCTGGGGAATTCTACCAAACATTCAAAGAAGAAATAATACCTATTCTCCTAAAGCTATTTCAAAAAATAGAAACAGAAGGAAAGCTACCAAACTCATTCTATGAGGCCAATATTACCTTGATCCCCAAACCAGGCAAAGACCCCCTCAAAAAGCAGAATTACAGACCGATTTCCCTAATGAATATGGACGCCAAAATCCTCAACAAGATACTTGCTAATAGAATCCAACAGTACATTAAAAGGATTATCCAACACGATCAAGTGGGATTCATACCTGGGATGCAAGCGTGGTTCAATATTCGCAAATCAATCAGCGTGATACATCATATCAACAAGAAAAGACTCAGGAACCATATGATCCTCTCAATCGATGCTGAAAAAGCATTTGACAAAATACAGCATCCTTTCCTGATTAAAACCCTAGAGTGTGGGAATAGAGGGTACATTTCTTAATCTCATAAAAGCCATCTATGAAAAGCCTACTGCAAATATTATTCTCAATGGGGAAAAGCTGGAAGCCTTTCCCTTAAGATAAGGAGCTCGACAAGGATGTCCACTCTTGCCACTATTATTCAACATAGTAATAGAAGTCCTTGCAACAGCAATTAGACGACAAAAAAGGATCAAAGGTATTCAAATCGGCAAAGAAGAAATCAAAATGTCTCTCTTTGCAGATGACATGATACTCTATATGGAAAACCCAAAAGAAGCCACTCCCAAACTATTAGAAGTTATAGAGCAATTCAGTAACGTGGCGGGATACAAAATCAATGCTCAGAAATCAGTTGCATTTCTATACACGAATAACGAGACCGAAGAAAGAGAAATTAGGGAATCCATCCCATTTACAATAGCACCAAAAACCATACTTTACCTTGGAATTTACTTAACCAGAGACGTAAAGGACCTATATTCTAGAAACTATAAATCACTCTTGAAAGACATTGAGGAAGACATAAAAAGATGGAAAGATATTCCATGCTCATGGATCGGAAGAATTACCATAGTTAAAATGTCCATGCTATCCAGAGCAATCTACACTTTCAATGCTATCCTGATCAAAATACGTAGGACATTTTTCAAAGAACTGGAACAAATAGTCCTTAAATTTGTATAGAAACAGAAAAGGCCCCAAATCTCCAAGGAACTGTTGAAAAGGAAAAACAAAGCTGGAGGCATCCGTATGCCGGATTTCGAGCTGTACTACAAAGCTGTGATCACAAAGACAGGATGGTACAGGCACAAAAACAGACACATAGACCAATGGAACAGAATAGAGAACCCAGAAATGGACCCTCGGCTCTTTGGGCAACTAATATTTGATAAAGCAGGAAAAAACATGTGATGGGAAAAAGACAGTCTCTTCAATAAATGGTGCTAGGAAAATTGGACAGCTACATGCAAAAGAATGAAACTTGACCACTATCTCACACCATACACAAAAATAAACTCCAAATGGATGAAAGACCTCGATGTGAGACAGGAATCCATCAAAATTCTAGAGGAGAACATAGGCAGCAACCTCTACGACATCGGCCAAAGCAATCTTTTTCATGATACATCCCCAAAGGCAAGAGAAACAAAAGATAAAATGAATTTATGGGACTTCATCAAGATTAAAAGTTTCTGCACAGCCAAGGAAACAGTCAGAAAAACTAAGAGGCAGCCCACGGAATGGGAGAATATATTTGCAAATGACACTACAGATAAAGGACTGGTATCCAAGATCTACAAAGAACGTCTCAAACTCAATATGCGAGAAACAAATAAACAAATCAAAAAATGGGCAGTAGATATGAACAGACACTTTTCCAATGAAGACATACAAATGGCTAACAGACACATGAAAAAATGTTCAAAATCATTAGCCATCAAGGAAATTCAAATCAAAACCACACTGAGATACCACCTTACGCCAGTTAGAATGGCAAAAATAGACAAGGCAAGAAACAACAATTGTTGGAGAGGATGTGGAGAAAGGGGATTCCTCCTACATTGTTGGTGGGAATGCAAGTTGGTACAGCCACTCTGGAAAACAGTGTGGAGGTCCCTTAAAAAGTTAAAAATTGAGCTACCCTATGATCCAGTCATTGCACTACTGGGTGTTTACCCCAAAGATACAGACGTAGTGAAGAGAAGGGCCATATGCACCCCAATGTTCATAGCAGCAATGTCCACAATACCTAAATCATGGAAGGAGCCGAGATGCCCTTCAACAGATGACTGGATTAAGAAGTTGTGGTCCATATATACAATGGAATATTACTCAGCTATCAGAAAGAATGAGTTCTCAACATTTGCTACAACATGGACGGCACTGGAGGAGATAATGCTAAGTGAAATAAGTCAAGCAGAGAAAGACAACTATCATATGATTTCTCTCATCTATGGAACATAAGAACTAGGATGTCGGTAGGGGAAGAAAGGGATAAAGAAAGGGGGGGTAATCAGAAGGGGGAATGAAACATGAGAGACTATGGACTATGAGAAACAAACTGAGGGCCTCAGAGGGGAGGGGGGTGGGGGAATGGGATAGGCTGGTGATGGGTAGTAAGGAGGGCACATATTGCATGGTGCACTGGGTGTTATACACAACTAATGAATCATCGAGCCTTACATCGGATACCGGGGATGTACTGTATGGTGACTAACATAATATAATAAAAAATCAAAAAATCAAAAAAAAAAAAAAAGAAAGAAAGAAAAGTGGACCAATGACTGATTTGTGGTTTGGAGTTTGTGGTAAAGCACAGGAGAGAGCCAGATCCAAGGCTCACCACCCTTAGGCAGGGTCCCTAGATAAGCCCTTCTGCCACTCCCAAATGTACTCTAAGCAGGGGAAGCGTTTTTCCCTGTGCAACTGCCCTCCTGTATTATATATCAGGTGCACAGCTGTGTTCCAAAACTCCAGATTTTAGAGATCCAGGTTGATATGCACCTGTGTTGATCGCCTGAGGGGAGGTCTCACAGCACTGTGGCCCTCCACCCATTTTGTCCAAGAAATTACTTGTGTTCTCATGCAGCAGCTCAGAATTTCTGACAGCCAAGCTGTAAGCCTATATCAAGATTAGCTGTTCCAGAAACAACTGGTAACTGTGGTAATGAAAGGGGCCGCTCAGTGGTGACTGTTGAGTCCCTCATCCCCGGAAAGTCAGTCCCCACACCCAAATGTTCTCCAGGCTGGGAGAGTGCCTCACCCTGTGTAACCCAGGGGATCCTCAGACCACTTTGTCCACTCCCAAATCTCCACCCTCATTCCCCACTGGACCACCACTGATGTCCCAGACCTTTGACACTAAAGACTCTGCTTTCTGCTGTTTATAAAATCTCTCAATAGTCCACAATTCTCCTTTTCATACTCAGTGGTTTTGGTGAGGAGTTTTTCTCTTTTTTTAAAATTCTTTATTTAAATTTCATTTAGTTAACATAATGTGTTACTAGTTGCAAAGGTAGAATTTAGTGATTCATCAGTTATATATACCACTCAATGCTCATGACCTCAAGTGCCCTCCTTAATGCCCATCACCCAATTACCCCAAGACCCCACATCCCCTCCAGCAATCCTCAGTTTGTTTCCCTACACATATGTTCATCTGTTTTTTTCTCTTAAATTCCACATATGAGTGAAATCATATGGTATTTGTCTTTCTCTGACTTAGTTCACTTAGCATAATGCCCTCCAGTTCCATCCACACATTGCAAATGGCAACATTTCATTCTTATTGATGGCTGAATAATATTCCATTGTGTATGTATGTATGTATGTATGTATGTATGTATCTATCATCTATCTATCTATCTATCTATCTATCTATCTATCATCATCTATCTATCTATCTATCTATCATCTATCTATCTATCTATCTATCTATCTATCTATCTATCTATCTATATCTATCTATCATCTATCTATCTATCTATCTATCTATCTATCTATCTATCATCTATCATCTATCTATCTATCATCTATCTATCTATCTATCTATCTATCTATCTATCTATCTATCATCTATCTATCTATCTATCTATCTATCTATCTATATCTATCTATCTATCTCTATCTATATATATCACTTGTTCTTTAACTATTCATCTGTCAATGGACATGTGGGCTCTTTCCTATCTTTGCTATTGTGGACATTGCCACTATAAACATTGGGGTGCATGTGCCCCTTCAAATCACTATGTTTGTATCCTTTGGATAAATACCTAGTAGTACACTTGTCGGGTCATAGGGTAGTTCTATTTTTAACTTTTTGAGGAACCTCCATACCATTTTCCAGGATGGCCACAACATTTTGCATTCCCACCAACAGTGTAAGAGGGTTCCCCTTTCTCCACATCCTTACCAACATCTGTTGTTTCCTGAGTTGTTCATTTTAGCCATTCTGATGGGTATAAGGTGCTATCTCATTGGGGTTTTTATTTGTATTTCCCTGATGCCCAGTAATGTTGAACATTTTTTCAAGTGTCTGTTAGCTATCTGGATGTCTTCTTTGGAAAAATGTCTCTTTATGTCTTCTGTCCATTTCTTGACTGGAGTTTTTGCTTTTTGGGTGTTGACTTTGATAAGTTTTTTGGATACTAACTATCTGATAAGTAATTTGCTGATATCTTCTCCAATTACATACATTGCCTTTTATTTTTGTTGACCACTTCCTTTGCTCTACAAAAGCTTTTTATCTTGATGAAGTCCCAATAATTCATTTTTGCTTTTGCTTCCCTTGCCTTTGGAGATGTGCCTAGCAAGAAGTTGTTGTGGCCAAGTTCGAAGAGGTTGCTGCCTGTGTCCTCCTCTAGGATTTTGATGGATTCTTGTCTCACATTGAGGTCTTTCATCCATTCTGAGTTTATTTTTTGCATATGGTGTAAGAAAATGGTCCAGATTCATTCTTCTGCATGTGGCTATCCAATTTTCCCCACACCATTTGTTGAAAAGACTGTATTTTTTCCATTGGATATTCTTTCCTGCTTTGTCAAAGATTAGTTGACCATAGAGTTGAGGGTCTATTTCTGGGTTCTCTATTCTGCTCCATTGGTCTATGTGTCTGTTTTTGTGCTACTACCATACTGTCTTGATGATTACCGCTTTGTAACAGAGATTGAAGTCTGGAATTGTGATGCCACCCACTTTGGTTTTCCTTTTCAGAATTACTTTGGCTATTCAGAGTCCTTTCTGATTCCACACATATTTTAGGATTTTTTGTTCCAGCTCTGTGAAAAATGTTGATGGCCTTTTGATAGGGATATCATTGACTGTGTAGATTGCTTTGGTTAGCACAGACATTTAAACAATATTTTTTCCCAATCCATTAACATGGAATGTTTTTCCATATCTTTGAGTCTTTGTCAATATCTTTCATAAGCATTCTATTGTTTTCAGAGTACAGATCCTTTACCTCTTTGGTTAGGTTTATTCCCAGGTATCTTATGGTTTTTAGTGTAACTGTAAATGGGATCAATTTCTTGATTTCTCTTTCTTCTGCTTCAGCGCTAGTGTATAGAAATGCAACTTACTTCTGTGCAGTGATTTTATATCCTGTGATTTTGCTGAATTCCTTTATCAGTTCTAGCAATTTTTACATGGACTCTTGTGTTTTCTACATGGAGTATCAAGTTGTCTGCAAAGAGTGAAACTTTGACCCTCTTTGATGATTTGGATGCATTTTATTGCTTTTTGTTGTCTGATTGCTGAAGCTCAGACTTTCAGTACTATGGTGAACAACAGTACACAATGATATCCCTGTCATTTTCCTGACTTTAGGGGGAAAATTTTCAGTTTTCCCCTTTGAGGATGATATTCACTATGGATCTTTCATATATGCCTTTTATGATATTGAAGCACACTCCCTCTATCCCTACATAGTGAAGAGTTTTTATCAAGAAAGGATGCTGTTTTTTATCAAATGGTTTTCTGCATCTATTGAGATGACGATATGGTTCTCATCCTTTCTTTATTAATGCCGTGTATCACATTGATCTGCAGATGTTGAAACAATCTTGTAGCCCAGGAATAAATCCAACTTAGTCTTGGTGAATAATCCTTTCAATGTATTGTTGGATCGTATTAGCTAGTATCTTGGTGAGAAATTTTACATCCATGTTCATCAGGGCTGTTGGTCTGTAATTCTTTTTTAAATGGGGTCATTTTCTGGTTTTGGAATCAGGGCGATGATATATCCTTCCCGGATTATCAAAGAAATGATAGAGTGAGTTTGGAAGTTTTCCTTCCATTTCTGTTTTCAAAAGTTTCAGAATGATAAGCATTAACTCTTCTTTAAATGTTTGGTAGAATTCTGCTGGGAGGCCATCTGGCCCTAGACTCCTGTTTCTTGGGAGATTTTTTATTACTGATCCAATTTCTTTGCTGGTTATGGGTCTGTTCAGGTTTCCTATTTCTTCCTTTTTCAGTTTTGGTAGTTTGTATGTTTCTAGGAATGTATCCATTTCTTCCAGATTGCATAATTTGTTGGCATGTAGTTGCTCGTTATATGTTTTTATAATTGTATTTCTTCAGTTTTGGTTGTGATCTCGCCTCATTCATTCATGACTTTATTTATTTGGGTCCTTACTCTTTTCTTTTTGATAAGTCTGGCTGATAAGCCCCTAAGCTTATCAATCTTATTAATTCTTTTAAAGAATCAGCTCTAAGTTTCATCGATCTGGTCTACTGTTTCTGTGATTTCTATATCATTGATTCCTGCTCTAATCTTTATTATTTCTCTTTTCTTGCTAAATTTAAACTTTATTTGCTATTGTTTTTCCAGCTCCTTTAGGTCTAAGGTTAGGTTCTGTATTGGAGAATTTTCTTGTTTCTTGAGAAAGATCTGTATTGCTATACACTACCCTCTTACAACTGCCTCTGCTGCATCCCAAAGGTTTTAGACTGTCATGTTTTCATTTTCATTTCCTTCCATGCATTTTTTAAATTCTTTTTTAATTTCCTGGTTGAACATTCATTCTTCCCTGGGATGCTTTTTAACGTCCATGTATTTGTGGTACTTTCCAAATTTTTTCTTGCAGTTGACTTCAAGTTTCAAAGCAATGTGCATGGTAAAATTTCAGTCTTTTTGTAACAGTTGAGACCTGATATGTTACCTACTATTTGATTTATTCTGGAGAATGTTCCATGTGCACTTGAGAAGAATGTGTATTCTGCTGTTTTAGGGTGAAATGCTCTGAATATACCTGTGAAGTCCATCTGGCCCAGCATGTCATTCAAAGCCCTTCCTTCCTTGTTGATCTTCTGCTTAGATAATCTGTCCATTGCAGTGAGTGGGGTGTTAAAGTCCCCTACTATTATTGTATTATTATCACTGTGTTTTTTAATTTTGTTGTTACTTGGTTTATGTATTTGCTTCCATTTTAGGGACATAAATATTTACAATTGTTAGATCTTCTTGTTGGTTAGACCCTTTAATTATGACACAGTGTCCTCCTCATCTCTTATTATAATCTTTTGTTTAAAATCTAATGGATCATTGAACACTACATCAAAAGCTAGTTATATGTTGGCTAATTGAACATAATATAAATAAATAAATAAATAATAAAAATAAAATGCAATTTGTCTGATATAAGGATTGCTACCCCAACTTTCTTTTGATGTTTACTGTTTACGGCAACATTTAAACAAAAGCCACTCCTAGGCTTGCTGATTGCAGCGACTTCCTTGCTCCAATGTTTGGGAACTTTGCCACACTCAGGCAACCCCATTCTTTCTGTGACCCCAGGAATTCTGAGGTCACACTGTCCCATCAACTATTCTACCCCACTTTGTTACCTGAGCACCTTTCAGTCAGGGAAGTCCCTCAGTGGAGCAGACTTGTAAAAGTTCTGATTTTGAGCTCCACTGCTGTATCACTTTCTGCTAGCCAGCTTATGGAGGCTCCCTTCCCACATGGTTTATCTTCTGATATATCCCCTCAGATTCACTTCTCCTCACCTCCTACCTTGCAAAAAATGGTTGGTTTCCTACTTGAAGATGTGCTTCAATTCCTTTCTTGCATCTTAGGTTGAATTCACAGATGTTCAGAATAATTTAATAGCTATCTAGTTGAATTCAAGGGACCAGATGAAACAAGGGTCTCCTATTCTTCCATCATCTCACTGAAATCTTTTAGCACTGTTGGGTGGGATGAGTATAGTGGCACCCCATAACTGAAATTTTATGCCACCCACTCTTCAGTGAGTCTTCACAGAAAAGCTGTCAATAACTCTTTTGTCCTGTTTCCATCTGAACTCTGTGTTCATCTGGCCTGTGACCAAGTGTTTTTATCTCAGACATGCAACTGAGTTTCAAAACTCCAAAATTCCTGCAGCTGAAAATTTCCCTAATATGGGAAAGGACACAGACATCAAAATTCAAGAGGCACAGAGAACTCCCATTAAATTCATAAAAGCCAGCCATCACTAAGTCATATCATAGTCAATTTAACAAAAGACACAAAGAAAGAATCCTGAAAGCAGCAAGGGGAAAAAGTCCTTAACCTAAACAGGAAGATCAGGGTTGCAGCAGATCTCTCCACAGACACTTGGCAGGTCAGGAAAGAATGCAGGATATATTCAAAGTTCTGAAGGGGAAAAATATGCAGCCAAATGCACTTATTGAGCAAGGCTGTCATTCAGAAAAGGAGAGATGGGAGTGTCTGAGACAAACAAAACTAAAGGAGTTCATGACCACAGGATCATCCCTGCAAGAAATATTAAACAGGACTGAGTGAGGAAAAAAGACCAAAAGCAATAAAAATTAGAAAGTAATAGAGAACATCACCAGAAACACCAAATTTATAGGTAACAAAATGGCACCAAATTAATATGTATCAGTAATCACTCTGAATGTAAATGGGCTAAATGCTCCAATCAAAAACTATAGAGTATCAGAATGGATTAAAAAAAAAAAAAACAAGATCCATCCATATGTTTCTTACAAAAGATTCATTTTAGAAACAATGACACCTCTAGATTGAAAGTGGGGTGAGTGTGGGGAGCCATTTATCATGCTAATGGATGTCAAAAGAAAGCTGGAATAGCCATATTTGTATCAGAAAGACTAGATTTCAAACCAAAGACTATAACAAGATATGAAGGGCATTATTAAAGGGTCTATCCATCAAGATCTAACAGTTGTAAATATTTGTGCCTCCAATTTGGGAGCACCCAATAGAGGAATCAATTAATAAGAAACATAAAGAAACACATTGATAACAATACAATAATAGTAGGGGATTTTAACGCCCCACTCACAGCAATGGACAGATGATCTAGGCAGAAAATCAACAAGCAAACAAAGGCTTTGAATGACCCACGAGACCAATGCCCTCAATGGATATATTCAGAACATTTCATCCTAAAGAAAGAGAAAATACATTCTTTTTGAGCCCACGTGGAATGTTCTCCAGAATAGATCACATAGTGGGTCACAAATCAGGTCTCAACAAGTACAAAAAGATCAAGCAATCAGACAACAAAAACAAAAACAAAAGGCATCCAAATCAGCAAGGAAGAAGTCAAACTTTCACTATTTGCAGAGGACATGGTACTCTATGTAGAAAACCCAAAATACTCCACCAAAAAGTTTCTAGAACTAATACATGAATTCAGCAATGTCACAGGATATAAAACCAATGCACAGAAATCTGTTGCATTCCTATACACCAATAATGAAACAGCAGCAGAAGAAGAAATAAAGGAATCAATCCATTTACAATTGCACCAAAATCAAGATACCTAGGAACAAACCTAACCAAGGAGGTAAAAGATCTGTACTCTGAAATCAATATAACACTTATGAAAGAAATAGAAGAGGGCACAAAGAAATGGAAGAACATTCCATACTCATGGATTGGAAGATTTGACAAACATTGTCAAAATGTCTATACACCCAAAGCAATCTGCACATATAATGCAATCTCTATCAAAATACTAACAGCATTTTTCAAAGAGCTTGAACACACAATCCTAAAATTTGTATGGTATCACAAAAGACCTTGAATAGTGAAAGCAATCCTGAAAAAGAAAAAGAAAAGCAAAGCTCGAGGAATCATGATTCCAGACTTCAAGCTATAGTCAGCAAGACAGTGTGGTACTAGCACAAAAACAGACACATAGATCAATGGAGCAAAATAGAAAACCTGCAAATGGACCCACAACAATATAGACAAATTATCTTTGACAAAGCAGGAAAGAATATCCAATGGAAAAACGTCTCTTCAACAAATGTTTTTTGGGAAATCTGCACAGCAACATGCAGAAAGGTGAAACTAGACCACTTTCTTACACCATACACAAAGATAAATTCAGAATGGATTAAAGACCTAAATGTGAAAAAGGAAGCATTCAAAATCCTAGAGGAGATCACAGGCAGCAATCTCCTTGACCTTGGACAGAGCAACTTCTTACTAGAAACATTGCCAGAGGCAAGGGAAACAAAAGGAAAAATGAACTGTGGGACTTCATCAAAATAAAAAGCTTCTGCACAACAAAGGAAACAATGAAAAAACCACAAGGCAGCTTGCAGAATGGTAAAAGATATTTGCAAATGACATATCAGAGAAAGGGTTAGTATCCAAAATCTATAAAGAACTGATCAAATTCAACAACCAAAAACCAAATAATCCAGTTAAGAAATGGGCAGAAGACATGAACAGCCATTTATCCAAAGAAGAGATCCAGATCACTAACGAACTCATGAAAAGATGCTCAACATCACTTGGCATCAGAGAAATACAAATCAAAACCATGATGAGATACCAGTTTACACCTGTCAGAATTGATAACATTAATAGCACAAGAAACAACAGGAGTTGGTGAGGAGCTGGAGAAAGGGGGAAACTCTTGTACTGTTGTCGGGAATGTAAACTGGTACAGCCACTCTGGAAAATAGTATGGAGTTACCTCAAAATGTTCAAAATAGAACTATCTTATGACCCAGCATTTGCACTATTAGATATTTACCCAAAGGATACAAAAATACTTGTTCAAAGGGGTACATACACCCTGGTGTATATGGCAGCATTATCAACAATAGTCAAGAATTGAAAGAGCCCAAACGTCCCGCAACTAATGAATGGATAAAGAAGAAGTGGCATATATATACAATGGTATATTACTCATCCATCAAAATGAATGAAATGTTGCAATTTGTAATGATGTGGATAGAACTAGAGGGTATTATGCTAAGTGAAAGAAGTCAGTCAGAGAAAGACAAATACTATATGATTGCACTCATACGTGGAATTGAAGAAACAAAACATGAACATAAGGGAAAGGAAGGAAAAATAAAATAAGGTGAAAGCAGAAAAGGAGGCAAATCATAAGAGACTCTTAACCATAGCAAACAGATGGTGTTACTGGAGATCATGTGGGTGGAGGGGGGATGGGGTAATTGGGTGATGGGCATTAAGAAGGGCACTTTAAGTAATGAGCACTGAGTACTGTATGCAACTGACTAATCACAAAATTGTACCTCTAAAACTAATAATACACTATATGTTAATTAAATTGAATTTAAATAAAGAATTAAAAAATAAGTCTGACAGAGAAAGATAAATATTACATATATTCTGACTTATATTATCAACCTAAAAGAACCGAACTCATAGAAATAGAATGGTGGTTGCCAGAGGGTGAGGAAAAGGGGAAGATGTTAGTCAAAGGGTACAAATTTCCAGCTGTAAAGAAAATTAGATCTGGAGATCTATTGCACAACATAGTGACTATAATTATTGATACTGTATAACTTGAAAGTTTTTGAGAGAGGAATGTTAAATGTTATCATCCCACACACACCCACACAAAAGTCATAATTACGTGAAGCAATGGTAATGTTAATTAACCTTATTGTGATAAGCATTTCGAAATATATATGTATCTAATCTTCACACTGTTCACCTTAACTTTACATGTTATATGTCAATAACAACTCAATAAAGCTAGAGAAAAAAGTTACACAATCATTAAAAACGATCATCAGGGGGCACCTGAATGACTCAGTCAGTGGAGAGTCTGCTTTTCTCTCTCTCTCTCCTCTGCACCTTTCCCCAGCTCGTGCATGCTCTCTCGCTCTCTTGATAGATAGATGATAGATGATAGATAGATAGATAGATAGATAGATAGATAGATGATAGATGATAGATGGATAGATAGATGATAGATAGATAAAATAAATAAATCTTTAAAAAATAATCATCAGGACATAGGAAAATGTTTCTTTGTACAAAGGTAAGGAAAAATTATATAAACAAAACAGTATATATACTATGATGACTAATTATACTTTAAAATATATATTGAAATGAAAGTCTAGAAGGTAATAGAACACAAAGTTACTAAGGGTTATATCTGGGTTCTGAAGCTAATATTGATTTAAATTTTCTTTCTTATTCTTTCTGCACTTTCAGGTTTTTGGTGATAAATATGTATTACTTTTATTTATTTTTATTTTTTATTAATCTTTTTAAAAAGGTTTTATTTATCTATTTGTCAGAAAGGGGAAAAGAGAAAGAGAGAGCACACACAAGCAGGGGGCGTGGCAGGCAAAGGGAGAGCAGGCTCCCCACTGAGCAAGGAGCCCAACATGGGACTTGATCCCAGGACACTGGGATCATGACTTGAGCCGAAGGCAGATGCTTAACTGACTGAGCCACCCAGGCATCCCAAAGATGTATTACTTTTAAAATAAAAATTTAATCAAAGAAACCATAAATATTTTTATCATTGTTATTATATGATTGAATATATATTCAATGAATAAATATTATATGATTGAATATAAATGAATAAAAGATTTCAAAAGTTAACCATGCTCTTACACAGATTCACATACATTACATATGACGATGACACTAATTGTTCATGGGAATGAAAGCCCTTCAATTTGGGGGTCAGTTGTGGGTGAACTCCCCCCCCCCTTTTTTTACATCAATTTATATTAGTGTTGGGACTATGATGTTTGTAGTCCTAGTTATCTTTGTGATTTTTTAGGTTGAATAAAACATATTACGTTTGGATGACATTGATTCTGTTCTGGGGCTTCCCAGAGCTTCTCCTTCACACAGCCTGGAGGCTGTGGTAGATGTTATTAATAAAGATGACAACAATATCGAAGAATTGGTAGCTGACTTGGTGTTTTAAAAATCACTTGTACAATTATTACCTCACCTCTCTTAACCACTCTATTTTTAATTTTATGGAATTGGAAACATGGAAAAATAAAGAAAACCTGAAATCAAATTTGAAAAGAAGGCATTTAAATACTAATTTGAATTAATAATGTTATTAAAGATTCCTCTCCCCCAGAAACTATACTGGTGAGAAGAGAGTCAGAGAAATGAGATGACCAGATGGGAAGAGAGGGGAAAAGAGCATTGTGCAAATATTCCTGCAGTGTTTCCTTTTCCTTTTCTACTTGCGGGCCTGTAGGCAAGTTACACAGGCTTCCTAAACCTCACTGGCTTCATCTGTAAAATGGGAAAGTAATGAGAATGAGTGCACTTGAAAACCCAATGAGTTAATTTATACATATATGTATGTGCAGTGTGTTCATGCAGTGATGGGTGTTGTATTTCTTCTTTTTCTCCAAACCAGAAAAGTAGTGTTCTTTCTCACTTCAAAATATAGGGCCTAAGTGTTACTGGAATCCGGTTCTTGGGCCTGACAATGATAGAAAGGAAGCTGTACCCAAAAATCAAAGCCACAGGCAAAGCTTTACTGGAGCTAAAGCTGGAACTGAATGGAGACACAGCACTAATAGAATAATTATACTGGCTCTCTGAACAAAGATGAGGCCTGCTTACATAAAATTCCCTCCTCCTGATTGGATGGAAGGGCCTCACCCTAATTGGCCAATATTGGTAGGCAACTTAGGCAGCTCATTGGTGATTTTTGGAGCCGAGGTCCTCTGTTTTAAGTCTGGCTTGTGTGTGGGTCACAACCTGGTTCTTTTCTGAGCAGCAGTTAAATAATAGCAGCCAACAGAAAGTACCACAGGTATACAGTGTTTTTCACTTCGGGTTTATTCCCATGGACCCTAATTGTCTTGCAAGCAGGTGGGAACCCTGGGAACCCTATTGATTTATCTTAGTCTGCAACTTTGCATGGTTGAGGAGGAAAGATATTTGTAGGACAGGGAAGCTAGTGGCTGCTCTGGGCAGGTGGCAAGCAGGGAAGTTGTCCTGCACCTGCCTTGCAGTTTTACTGGTGAGTCACTGTGGTTAACTGGCCTCTGGCCAAGTTTGGAATAAAGTCAGAAAATAGGGTGAGCTGAAATCATGTCACCCAAAGGTAGCATAGCAGAGTGGCTAATGGCTTAGTTTGATGGTCAGTTCAGCTGGGTTTGAATCCCTGTCCAACCCCCCCCCCTGCCCCGACACACACACCACGCCACAGCTATGTCTACTTGGGCAAGTTACTTGGCCTTCTTATGCTTCAGCTTCCTCTTCTACTAAAAAGAGATGATGATGATGATGATGATGATGATGATGATGATAAAACCTACCTCACAGGTGGTCTAGAAGATAAAAAGATTTTTTAAAAAGCATTTAGAACTGTATCTGGCATGTGGTAAGTGTTCACTCTTCTTATTAGTCATGCATAAGCTCCTTAAGAGCTATGTTACTTCTGTGAGGCCCAAGACTGTGTAGGCTCCCAACCTTGACCAGAACAAGATCTGGAATATGGCAGGTAAGAGGACCAGCTGAATTACCTTGTGTAGTTTTCGTTTGGTTACTAGTTTGATTCTAAAAGACACCAGCCAACAAAAGAAACAACCCTGCACTGGCTGGGGTGCAAAGCAAACACTTCTGAGCCAGGCAGGCTCAGCATTCCAGAGACACAGGCAACCTGAGAAGAGGTGCTCTGGAGGGAATCACAATGGGAAAAAAAATGGGCCTCACAGTTACTACTGGTCCTGTAGCTGTCTGATAAAGGCTAAGCAAACAGCAGAGAAAGAAATCTGACTTTCTATAGAAGAAAAATGTTTGAGAGAGGAGAGGAAGATGGCCACAGAGTAGGAGGACCCTAGGCTTGCCTCATCCCATGAACATAACTAGATAACTATCAAATCATCCCAGAAATTGACCTGAAGACTGACAGAACAAACTCCACACTAAAGAAAGAAAAGAGGCCACATGAGAGAATGTAGGAAGTGCAGAGATGTGGTTTAGGGGAGAAATGGATTGAAGGCACTGCAGAGGGGAGAGACCTGTCATAGTGGAGAAAGAGAGAGAGGAGCACACAGGGAAATGCATGAAGAGAACATTTCCGTCAAGCCATTGGCTTGGAAAATGAGAGGGCCTGAACTCTGTGAATTCTTGCAACCAGTGGGGATTAAAGCCTGGAGTTTTAAAGGTCAGCAGGTTTTTCTGGGGTAGAGCCCAGAAAGTACTGCATTGCTCCTGGAGAGAAGGCAAGTAAACAACCCAGGGGCAGACAGTGTGGAAACAACAATCTGAAGAATGCCTGGGGCACACAGCAAGGACATAATTTGCTCTTCTCATGTTACCTTCCTGAGAGGTAGCATTAGTGGAGATACCTCTCCAGGAACAAAGGAGCTGAGCAATGCCATTTCCCTCTTCTGCCCCTCAATATAAACACAGAGCCACCTGCAGGAAGCAGTGCAGCAACCTCACTGGCTACCTAACTTCCATACACCATGCCCCAGCCCCATGCACTCTGCTGGGATTGCCTTTCTCATTCAAGCTTGCCTCAGTCCCAGTACAGCAGGCCCATCCTCCAGAATACCAGCATAAACCCCTGTCCATACTATGTCTCCCAAACAGAGTTCTGCAGGGCCTCAGTCCTGGTGGAGGTGGTGTCAGGTCTTGTTTCACAACTGACCAGAGCACACCTAGTTAAAACTTGCCACATTCAGGCCAAGGATAAAACACTACCCATAACAAGGAAGGAGAGCCTCTGCAGATGATAGGCCTGTAGGATAGAGCAGCCAAAACACAACAGCAAAGCATATGCAGCACACACCAGAGACACTCCCTCTGAAGTGCCAGTCCCTGGGCACTACATGAGCTTTTCTTCATTAATCCATTACTTTTAAAAGAAGAGACATAACAGGCTTTTCTAACATGTAGAAGGCAGAGATTTAGAAAAAAACGCAAAGACAGAGGAACTTATCCCAAATGAATGAACAAGAAAAAGGTCAAAGCTAGAGATCTAAGCAAAACAGATATAAATAACATGCCTGATGGGGAATTTAAAGAAACAATCATGAGATACTTACTGGGCTTCAGAAAAGAATAGAAAACATCAGGAAGACACTTCCACAGAGATAAAAGAATTAAAAAAGAATCAAACAGAGATGACAAATGCGATAAATGAGATTGGAAACATGTTTGATGCAGTGAACAACAGGTTGGAAGAAGCAGAAGAATAAATTAGTGACCCAGAAGACAAAGTAATGGAAACTAATGAAGCTGAACAAAAGAGAGAAAGAAGAAATATGGACCAGGAGAATAGACTTAGGGAACTCAGTGACTCCATCATATGTAATAACATTCATATTATAGGAGTCCCAGAAGAAGAAGAAGAGAGAAAAGGGGGCAGAAAAATCATTTGAAAAAATAATAGCTTAAAACTTCCCTAATCAGAGAAAGGAAACAGATATCCAGATCCAGGAGGCATAGAGAACTCCCATCAAAATCAACAAAAGCAGCCCAATACCAGACATATTGGAATTAACTTTGCAAAACATAGTGATAAAGAAAAAAATCTTAAAAGCAGCAAGACAAAAGAGTCCTTAACTTATGAGGGAAAACCCATAAGGCTAGCTGGAGATTTCTCAACAGAAACTTGGCAATCCCAAAAAGAGTGGCATGATATATTCAAAGTGCTAATTGGGAAGAATCTGCAGTGAAGAATATTCTATCCAGCAAGGCTATATTTACAATAGAAGGAGAGATAGAGTTCCCCAGACAAACAAAAACTAAAGGTGTTCATGACCACTAACATAGCTCTGTAAGAAATATTAAAGGGGACTCTGTGAGTGGGAAGGAAAGACCAAAAGTGAGAAAGACAAGAAAGGATCAAAGAAAAACTCCAGAAACAATGACAAAACAAATAATAAAATGGCAAAAAATTACATATCAATAATTGCTTTGAATCTAATCAAATGCTCCAATCAAAAGACATAAGGTGTCAGAATGGATAAAAAAAAGAAGACCCATCTATATACTGCCTACAAGAGACTCATCCAGACCTAAAGACACCTACAAGATTGAAAGCAAGGGGATGGAGAACATTTATCACACAAATAGATGTCAAAGGAAAGCCAGAGTAGGGAGAAAAGGAGCTAAGGTGGTGGTGTAGTAGGGAGACCCTAGGCTTGTCCCATCCCTTGAATACAACTGGATAACCACCAAATCATCTGAATACCCAAGAAATAGGCCTAAGAACTGACAGAACAAGCTTCACAACTACAGGCAGAGAAGAGATCACATCGAAGAAGGAGGCAAGTGCAGAGATGTGGTTTGGGAGAGAAACAGATAACTGCTGCAGAGGGGAGGGAGCCCTGGTTGTGGAGAAAGGTGAGAGGGAGAGGAGCATACAGGGAAACACACACGGAAAATACTTTCCCAAAGACATTGGCTAGGAAAATGAGAGGGGCTGATTTTGTGAGTTTTTGCAACCAGCAGGGTTCAAAGACTGGAGTTTCAAAGGTTAGGGGGCTGGGCTGGGATAGAGCCCTGAAGGTGCTGCCCTACTCAGAGAAGTCAGAAAAACAATCCCGGGGCAGATGCCATGATCCGAGTATTGCCTAAGGCACATGGGGGAGAGACTATTTGCTCTTCTTGAAGTGCATCTATGAGAGGTGGTGTTCACAGAGCTGCCTCTTCAGGGACTAAAGAGCCAGCAGGCACCATTTCCCTCCCCAGACCCTCAACATAGGTGCAAAGACATCTGTTGAGGGTGGTTAACCTGGACACTGGCTGTTTACTTTGCTTACTCCAAATCCCATGCCTCTGCATTCTGACATGACTGCCCTTCTCAGTCAAACCTGCATCTGTCCCATCATGGCAAAACCCTCCCCCAGAAGACCAGTGCAATCCCCACCACACCACGGCCCTAACATCTAGAGTTTTAAAAATCAGCAGGTTGGAGTGGTATAGAGCACAAAGTACAATGCACTGCTCCAGGCAAGCAAACAACCCAGAGTGTGAAAACAGTGATCTGAAAAATGCTTGGGACACATAAAGGGAAATTATTCACTCTTCTGGTAGTGCCTCCCTGAGAGCAGCAAGCACAGAGAACCCTCTTTGGGGGCAGAGGACCTGGCTGGTGCCGTTTCCATCCCCTGCCCCTCACCATAAGTACAGAACCACCTGCACTAAACAGCACAGTGCTGACAGCAGCTGCCAAACCTGCTTACGCCATGTCCCACTCCCCTCTACTCTGCTGGTACTGCATTTCTCAGGCAAGTGTGCCTAAGGCCCAGCTCAGTGGGCCCATTCACCAGAAGACCAGCAGAACCCCCAAACACACCATGTATCCAGACCACAGAGTTCTGCAAGTCTTCAATTCTAGTGGAGGTAGAATCAGGTCTCTTTTAACAAGCATACCAGAGCACATCTAGTTAAAACTTGTCAAACACTAGCCAAGGTCCAAACACTGCCCACTGCAGGCAAGCAGGACCTCTGCAGACAACTGGCCTGAAGGATAGAGCAGCCAAAACACAGCAGCAGAGTGCATGCAGCACACACCAGAGACACTCCCTGAAGCACCAGGCCCTAGATTTTATATGACCTCTTCTTCATAAAATCATTACTCTCAGGAGCAGGAATCACAACAGGATTTTTTTAAAAAAGGATTTTATTTATTTGAGTGAGAAAGAACACAAGCAGGGGAGATGCAGAGGGCAAGGGAGCAGCCTGATGCAGGACTCTATCCCAGAATCCTGAGATCATGACATGAGCTGAAAATAGACACTTAACCAACTGAGCCACTTAGGCACCCCCAACCGGCTTTTCTAACACAGAGAAGAGGACAGAGACGTAAACAAAATGCAAAGGTGGAAGATCTCATCCCAAAACAAACGAACAAAAAAAAAAAAAAAAGAAAGAAAGAAAGAAAGAAAGAAAGAAAGAAAGAAAGACTCATGTCCAGAGATCTAATCAAAACAGTTGAAAGTAATAAGCCTGGGGAATCACCCTGAGACGCAGGAAGATACATCTGGATCTCTACAAATGCACATTTCCAGCGCTGAGTACTGAGGTCGAAGCCGGGAGCCGTGAAACCACGCACAGATACCAGAAGATAAACGGAAGGGGGAGGGAGCCGCCTTGTTCATGCGCCGGGAAGCGATAGCCACGTGCACGGGGGAGTGGGCAGACTCACGGACCAGACCAGCACCTGCAAGAGAGCAGACTGAGAGCCAGGGAACACGTGCCTCCAGACTGAAAACTGGAGCTCCCGTGAGCTCACTGGAACCAGACTGAGACCAGGGGCTCCGGGAGAATGAGGGGGCTGCTGGGGGATAGCCACTGGCGGTGTTAGAAACACAAAGGGCAGAGATGCACCAGCCCTGGAACTGAGGGCTGGGAAGCCAGGTGTGGGGCACACATCCCGGGACACTGCAGAGTTGAGCAGCACCACAGAAACAGAGTTAAAGTGGCCAGAACATCAGTGGAGAACGGTCCGCGACTCCACTGTTCTTAGACAGAGGCTGAGATTCGGCCAATGTTGCTCTGACTCTCAGAAGAAGCACAACAAACCACCAGGGAAAGCCGCCAGAGAACAAAAACCTGGAAATACCGGCTCACAGTGTGCCCATCCCCAACTCCCCTCTCAGGGGACACGGAGACTCTACCTAAACAGGGTTGCCCGAGTATCGGTGCGGCAGGCCCCTCCCCCAGAAGGCATCCCTAAGCTCCCTATAAAACAAGGGTGCACGGCCTGGGTCCTGGTCAATAATTTGGGCTCTGGACAACCCCGCACCCTCTCTTCATCAGAATGACGAGAGGAGAAATCCCCCCCCAGGAAAGAAAAGACAATGAGTCTGTGGCCTCTGCCACAGAACTAATGGATATGGATATAACCAAATTATCAGAAACAGAATTCAGAGTAACAATGGTCAAGATGATGTGTAGACTTGAAAAAAGTATTAAGGAAAATGTTAATGAGAATTTAGAATCTCTAAGGGCGGAAATGAGAGCGAATCTGGCAGAAATTAAAAATTGTATGAGCCAAATGCAGTGAAAACTAGAGGCTCTGACGGCCAGGGTGATTGAGGCAGAAGAATGTATCAGCGATGCCCACTCTCACCATTATTATTCAACATAGTACTAGAAGTCCTTGCAACAGCAATCAGACAACAAAAAGGGATAAAAAGTATCCAAATCGGCAAAGAAGAAGTAAAACTGTCTCTCTTTGCAGATAACATGATACTCTATATGGAAAACCCAAAAGAATCCACTCCCAAACTATTAGAAGTTATAGAGCAATTCAGTAATGTGGCGGGATACAAAATCAATGCTCAGAAATCAGTTGCATTTCTATACACGAACAATGAGACTGAAGAAAGAGAAATTAGGGAATCCATCCCATTTACAATAGCACCAAAAACCATACGTTACCTGGGAAATAACCAGAGATGTAAAGGATCTATATTCTAGAAACTATAAATCACTCTTGAAAAACATTGAGGAAGACACAAAAAGATGGAAAAATATACCATGCTCATGGATCGGAAGAATTAACATAGTTAAAGTGTCCATGCTACCCAGAGTAATCTACACTTTCAATGCTATCCCGATCAAAATACCAATGACACTTTTCAAAGAACTGGAACAAAAAGTCCTTAAATTTGATGGAACCAGAAAAGGCCCCAAATCACCAAGCAACTGCTGAAAAGGAAAAACAAAGCTGGGGGCATCACCATGCCGGATTTCAAGCTGTACTAGAAAGCTGTGATCACAAAGACAGCATGGTACTGGCACAAAAACAGACACATAGGCCAATGGAACAGAACAGAGAACCCAGAAATGGACGCTCAGCTCTTTGGGCAACTACTCTTTGATAAAGCAGGAAAAAACATCCAGTGGAAAAAAGACAGTGGAAAAAAGACAGTCTCTTCAATAAATGGTGCTAGGAAAATTAAACAGCTAAATTCAAAAGAATGAAACTTGACCACTCTCTCACACCATACACAAAGATAAACTCCAAATGGATGAAAGACCTAGATGTGAGACAGGAATCCATTAAAATCCTAGAGGAGAACATAGGCAGCAACCTCTATGATATCAGCCACAGCAACCTTTTTCATGACACATCTCCAAAGGCAAGAGAAACAAAAGATAGAATGAACTTGTGGGACTTCATCAAGATAAAAAGCTTCTGCACAGCCAAGAAAACAGTAAAAAGCAAAAAAATAAGAGGTAGCCCACGGAATGGGAGAAGATATTTGCAAATGATGCTACAGATAAAAGACTGGTATCCAAGATCTACAAAGAACTGCTCAAACTCAATACACAAGAAACGAATAAACAAATCATAAAATGGGCAGAAGATATGAACACACTTTTCCAATGAAGACATACAAATGGCTAAGAGAAACACGAAAAAATGTTCAAAATCATTAGCCATCAAGGAAATTCAAATCAAAACCACACTAAGATACCACCTTACTCCAGTTAGAATGACAAAAATTGACAAGGCAAGAAACAACAATTGCTGGAGAGGATGTGCAGAAAGGGGATCCCTCCTACATTGTTGGTGGGAATGCAAGTTGGTACAGCCACTCTGGAAAACAGTGTGGAGTTCCTTTAGAAAGTTAAAAATTGAATTACGCTACGACCCAGCCATTGCACTACTGGGTATTTACCCCAAAGATACAGACGTAGTGAAGAGAAGGGCCATATGCACCCCAATGTTCATAGCAGCATTGTCCACAATAGCTAAATCATGGAAGGAACCAAGATGCCCTTCAACAGATGACTGGATTAAGAAGTTGTGGTCCATATATACAATGGAATATTACTCAGCTAACAGAAAGAATGAGTTCTCAACATTTGCTGCAATATGGATGGCACTGGAGGAGATAATGCTATGTGAAATAAGTCAAGCAGAGAAAGACAATTATCATATGATTTCTCTCATCTATGGAACATAAGAACTAGGAAGATCAGTAGGGGAAGAAAGGGATAAAGAAAGGGGGATAATCAGAATGGGGAATGAAGCATGAGAGACTATGGACTCTGAGAAACAAACTGAGGGCCTCAGAGGGGAGTGGGGTGGGAGAAAGGGATAGACTGGTGATGGGTAGTAAGGAAGGCACGTATTGCATGGTGTACTGGGTGTTATACGCAACTAATGAATCATCGAACTTTACATCAGAAACCAGGGATGTACTGTATGGTGACTAACATAATATAATAAAAAAAATTAGAAAAAAAAAGAAAGTAATAAGCCTGATGGAGAATTTAAAGCAACAATCATAAGGGTACTTGCCGGGCTTAAGAAAAGCATAGGAAACATCAGGGAGACACTTAATGCAGAGAAAAAGAGTTAAAAAACAATCAGTCAGAAATGAAAAATGCAATAACTGAGATTCAAAACAGACTGAATGTAATAACCACAAAGATAGAAGAAGCAGAGAAATAAATAAGTAATATAGAAGATAGAATAATGAGCAATAATGATACTGAACAAAAGAGAGAGAATTATGGACAAGAAGAATAGACTTAGAGAACTTAGTGACTCCATCAAACATAATAACATTTATATCATAGGAGTCCCAGAAGAAGAAGTGAGCAGAAGGTTTAGTTGAGGAAATAATAGCTGAAAATTACTCTGGGAAAGGAAACAGACATCCAAATCCAGGAGGCACAGAGAACTCCTATCAAAATCAACAAAGCAAGGACGCCTGGGTGTCTCAATGGGTTGTTTGCCTTTGGCTCGTGTCATAATCCCAGTGTCCTAGGATCAAGTCCCACATTGGGTTCCTTGCTCAGCAGGGAGCCTGCTTCTCCCTCTGCCCCTCCCCCTGCTCATGCTCTCTCTCTGACAAATAAAAAATAAATAAATAAATAAATAAATAAATAAATAAATAAATAATAATATCTTTAAAAATATCAACAAAAGCAGCCCAACGCCAAGACATATTGTATTAGAGTTGCAAAATATAGCAATAAAGAAAAAAAATCCTAAAAGCAGCAATACAAAAGAAGTCCCTAACTTACAAGGGAAAACCCCTAAGTCTAGCTGCAGATCTCCACAGAAAATTGGCAAGCTATTTATTGAAGAGACTATCTTTTCCACTGGATATTTTTTCCTGTTTTGTTGAAGATTAGTTGAACATAGAGTTGAGGGTCCATTTCTGGGTTTTTTATTCTGTTCCATTGATTTATGTGTCTGGTTTTGTGCCAATACCATACTGTCTTGATGATTACAGCTTTGTAATAGAGCTTGAAGTCTAGCATTGTGATGCCACCAGCTTTGGTTTTCTTTTTCAACATTCCTCTGCTATTCAGGGTCTTTTGTGGTTCCATACAAATTTTAGGATTATTTGCTCCAGCTCTGTGAAATATGTTTATGGTATTTTGATAGGGATCACATTGAATATGTAGATTGCTCTGGGCAGCATAGACATTTTAACAATATTTATTCTACCAATCCATGAGCATGGAATATTTTTCCATCTTTTTGTGTCTTCCTCAATGTCTTTCATAAGTGGTCTGTGGTTTTTCAGAGTACAGATCCTTTACTTCTTTTGGTAGGATTATTCCTAAGTATCTTATGGTTTTTGGTGCAATTGTAAATGGGATCGATTCCTTAATTTCTCTTTCTATAGTTACATTGTTAGTGTATAGGAATGCAACTGATTTCTGTGCATTGATTTTATATTCTGACACTACTGAATTGCTGTGTGAGTTCTAGGCATTTGGGGGGGGGGTCTTTCAGGTTTTCCACTTAAAGTATCATGTCATCTGTGAAGAGAGAGAGTTGACTTCTTCTTTTCTAATTTGAATGCCTTTTATCTCTTTTTGTTGTCCGACTGCTGAGGCTAGGACTTCTAGTACTGTGTTGAACAACAGTGCTGAAAGTGGATATCCTTGTCATGTTCCTGACCTTAGGGGAAAAGTTCTCAGTTTTTCCCCATTGAGAATGATACTACCTGTGGGCTTTTTGTGTATGGCTTTTATGATATTGAGGTATGTTCCCTCTATCTCTACACTGTGGAGAGTTTTAATCAAGAAAGTATGCTGTATTTTGTCAAATGCCTTTTCCGCATCTATGAAGAGGATCATATCATTCTTGTCCTTTCTTTTATTAATGCAGTATCACATTGATTGATTTGTGAATGTTGAACCACTCTTTCAGCCCAGAAATAATCCCACTTGGTCATGGTGAATAATCCTTTTAATGTACTGTTGGATTCTATTGGCTGGTATCTTGGCAACAATTTTGGCGCACATTTTCATCAGGGATATTGCTCTGTAATTCTCATTTTTTGGTGGGGTCTTTGGTTTTTGACGAAGTTAATGCTGTCCTCATAGAATGTGTTTGGAGGTTTTCCTTCCATTTCTATTTTTTAAAACACCTTCAGAAAAATAGATATTAGTTCTTCTTTAAATGTTTGGTAGAATTCTCTTGGGAAGCCATCTGGCCCTGGACTCTTGTTTGTTGGGAGATTTTTTTATTACTGCTTCAATTTCCTTGCTGGTTATGGGTCTGTTCAGGTTTCCTAATTCTTCCTGTTTCAGTTTTGGTAGTTTATAAGTTTTCAGAAATGCATCCATTTCTTCCAGATTACCTAATTTGTTGGCACATAGTTGCTTATGTTCTTAAAATTGTGTGTATTTCCTTGGTGTTAGTCATGATCGTTCCTCTTTCATTCATAACTTTATTAAATTGGGTCCTTTCTCTTTTCTTTTTGATAAGTCTGGATAGGGGTTTATCAATCTTATTAATTCAGAAGGAGAGAATTTTAAGCAGGCTCCATGCTCAGCCCAGAGCCCAATGTGAGGCTGTATCTTACAACCCTGAGATCATGACTTGAACCAAAATCAAGAGTCAGACACTTAAGCAACTGAGCCACCCAGGCACCCCAATAACATAAGTTTTGTACTAATTATGTTCAAAGAATTTAAGATATATAAAGAATGGTCAGTAAATCAGGCCCTGTATAGCCAGGAAGACCATGTGCAAATGCTTTGCAATTCCAGGACTTCAGCTCTTAGTGAAGAGAAGCAAGGCTTGAAGGAGATTTTACTACAGACTAGTGGAAGCATACAGGCATCAAACCAGCTCTGATTATGGTATTTGTTAATGATTGCCCTTTTTTAGTGGCTATTGGCCCAAATTCATCCCTTAGGAGGTAAGGATGCTAAATTCAAGCTCCGAAAGCTAAGTTAAAATTAATGTTCTACTTTTTTGGTTACTATGTGACTTTAGAAAATTATCTGTCTGAGCTTCAGTTTTCTCATCTTTAAAATAGGGACAATAATACTTGCATCATAGATCAAACAATAATGGATCCAAATGTATACATCTTTGTGATAGCCTAAATAATGACCCCCAAAGATATCCTGGTCCTAATCTCTGGAACCTTTAAACGTTACCTCATGTGGAAAAGGGTGTTTGTAGAACTGATTAAATTAAGGATCTTGAAATGGGTACATTATCCTGGATTATCTAGGAGGGTCCTCAATGCAATCACAATTACCCTTATAAAAGGGAGGCAGATAAGATTTGACTACAGACATTAGACAAATGGCAGTGTGATCACAGAGGCAGACATGGGAGTGATGAAGCAACAAGCCAAGGAACACTGACAGCTACCAGAGGCTGAAAGAAGCAAGGAAAGGATTCTCCTCTGGAGCCTCCAGAAGGAGCAAGGTCCTGCCAATACCTTGATTTTGAGCCAGTGAAAGTGATTTCAGATTTGTGGCCTCTGGACCTGTGAGAGAATAAATTTCTGTTGTTTTAAGCCATCAGACTTGTAGTGATTTGATACAGCAACCCTAGGAAAGTAATATAGATCCTATTGAAATATAAGAGATTGTTCAAGTTACAGGTTCTGTGGTGTCTTAGAGTTCTCCAGAAGTCTGACAGTTCCAGTAAAATGAGACAATGTAAATCCCCATGCTCTTGTGCTAGCCAATTTGCTAGAGAGAAGCACAGGTAAGATTTAGGAGAAACCGGGTCCTGGTCAACTTTAGGGTTGAGGTGGTTTTACTGGGGTTTTACACTATCCTTCACAGAAGACAGAGAAGACTGATCACAGATATTTTTAGTGACTCCACCAAAAATGAGGAGTGAGGCTCCACAGGTCTCATGAGGTGTGGGAAACTGTCCTCCTAGGAAAAGGTGCAGAACTGTGTTGGTTTTGTTGCAAATGAGGGGTCAGAGAGGGAAGAAAAGGGAATAGAGTGATCAAGTTGCCAAAAGACTAGATGCCTTCAACTTCTTCCATCTTCATTCAAGTTATAAAAAATAACAAAATGTTTGGTGTAATGGACTTTTCCCCAAAAAATTTTAATGTGAAATTTCACATATACACAGAAGTTGAAAATTTAAGTAGCAATCATGCATATACCTACTACCTGTTTATTCCACATATATTCATTGATGCATCCTTCTATCTATCCATACATCCATCCATCCAATTTTTTGATGCATTTTAAAGAAAGTTGCAGGTGCCTGCATACTTTTTGCATGCATATCATTAACTGGAGTGGTTTGAGTGGATTTGGGGGTGAGAATTACAGAAGGTTCTCAGCTTTGTTTCTGAACTGACATGGGAAAGAACTAGGGCAGCAGAGGTGGATGCAAGAACACAGAGCAGGAACCTGCAGAAGTCATGCCAGGGAGTACACTGAAATGTGGGGAGGGGCTGGTTCCCACAAGGCCAGGAATTGGATTTGGAAAAAAGTTTAACCATGTCCATTTGAGGCAGGAGGCATTCTACCTGATGTCTGCACTACAATCATGCAGGCAAATGCCTAGTTCTGATGTACCTGTGCATGGGGCAGATGAGGCTGGTGTAGTGCTTATAAGTACAACAGTCGTTTGTGTGCAAAATTTTAAAGGAAAAAGATCTATTTAAAAAAAAAAGATATATCACCAGAAGGAGAAATGATAAAGGAAAAGAGATATTTGAAGAAATAATGACAGAGAATTTCCCCCAAATGAATGTCAGACACCAAACCACAGATACAGGAAGCTCAGAGAACATCAAGCAGGATAAATGCCCTTGTTCCAAAACAAAAACAAAAACAAAACCCTACATGTAGGCATATTATATTCAGAATGCAGAAAATAAAAGATAAAGAAAAAATCTTAACAGAAGCCAGAGGGGGAAAATACCCTACTTGTACAGGAACAAAGATAATAATTATATTCCACTTCTCCTCAGAATCCATGCAAGCAAGAAAGAAATATTTAGTGTTGAGAGAAAAACAAACAAACAAACTGAGAACTCTGTATCCTGTGAAATTATCCCTCAAAGGTGAAGAAGAAATAAAGATTTCTCAGACAAACAAAAATTGAATTTGTTGCCAGGAGACCTGCCTTGCAAGAAATGTGAAAAGATGTTCTTCAGAAAGAAAGAAAGAAAATGATATAGGTAAGAAATCCAGGTCTAAGTTAAGAAAGGAAGAGTGCTATGGACTCTGAGAAACAAACTGAGGGCCTCAGAGGGGAGGGGGTGGGGGAATGGGATAGACTGGTGATGGGTAATAAGGAGGGCACATATTGCATGGTGCACTGGGTGTTATATGCAACTAATGAATCATCGAACTTTACATCAGAAACCAGGGATGTACTGTACGGTGACTAACATAATATAGTAAAAAAACATTAAAAAAAAAAAAAAGAAAGGAAGAGTGTTAGAAAAGGGAAAAATAAAAGTAAAAGTTCACATTCCGGAAGTAACATACAGTTAATCCTCAAGTCATGTGTTTTTAGACTGAATAATGCCTGGAGCGTGCAAGGACATTGCTTCCTCAAGGAAAAGGGAAGAAGGGAGTCTTCCAGGGCATAAAACCAGGGCACAGGACTTGGCCCAAATCTGGATGAAGGGTACGTGCTTCTGCCTGAGTTGGGATTCTGAAACTCCACTGGGTGGGGAGAGGAGAAAGGGGCAGCCCAAATCTTGCATCCTGTCCAGCCAGAAGCTGGATACTTAGTTCTCTGACTGGCAGCCTCACTCTAGATCACAGGAAAGAGAAAAGCAAGAGAGGCTCTGGGAGGGAAGCCTCTAACCACCAGAAGCAGCAATGCTGAGGCAATGAGCCAGTGGCCACCAGGGACCCCATGAGAATTGGGCACAGTGAAAGTTTTAGACACCCCAGAGGTTCTGCATCAGAGCAATGGACCAGCGGCTGCAGACCCAGCAATTATTTGCCACCATTTTACCCTTGCCTATACCTCTAGCTTGAAGAGCCTGGGGGAAAGGTATTTGATTCATGGTTTTCCTCCCTAATTTCATGGCTTATTAGCCAAAGACAGGGAAATACTCAATCTGGAGATTTGAATTTTAAAGTCCCATGCTCAGGAAAACTGAAATGAAGCAAGGGCCCAGGCTACCATTTATGGGGATGGGAGTAGTTGAGAAATGGAATCAGGAAAGGCCTACTGGGTTTACCTCTCAAGACCCACCTGCCCTCAGAGGTGAGCATGCCTGCAGAAACAAAGACAGTCTGGGTCTCTCCTGCCAGGGACTCCGGTACCAAAACACAGTCTCCTTCTGGTCATCTTCCATCAAAGACGGTGGGCCTCCTTAGTTGAGAACCAATATGTTACTTTAGGTACTTACCTAATTATGTCACAGAATCAACAAATCCAATGCCAGGAATAGGATTTTCAACACTAATGGAAAAAACCCTTGAGTTGGTGCTAGGAATACTAGGTGCTAGATCTCTGCCATAGATATTTGTATGACTTGAGCAGGCCACTTCACCTCTCCATCTCTGCCTCTGCTCTAGGAAGAGACCATCTATCACTTTAAATTCATTTAGACCTAGCCCACTTTTTCTGCATAAGTAGTGAGGAGTAGGCAGAGCTGGTCTGGATGTCTGGTGGAAGGGCAGGGTCCTTAGAGCTACTACCTCTTGATTGTGAGATTAAGAATGTTCTCACAGAGGTATAGTTTTAGCAGACCAGGACTGACCTAACATATGAGGGTGTCAATGGGCCATACTGAGATGAACTAGTCCAAGGCCAAGGAGGGGAAGCCTAAAGGTCATCTTTAGCCTCTAAGGAATAGAAGGCCCAGGTCTGGGGCTGTTCAGATGGCTTTCCTGGGAAACTGTATGTAGGCTCCCCAGTTGGCATGGGTTTTGGGGGGCTTTTCTTCATCAGCCTGCACTTCTGTCCAGGCCAGAGAATTGAATAAATCAAATGGTTCTCAAACTTTAGCTTGTGTTAGAATCACCTGGAGAGCTTGGTAAAACAGATTGCTAGGCCCCAACCCCAGGGTTCCTGATTCAGTAGGTCTGGAAGGAGACTGAGAGTATGGTTTTCTAGCCAGTCCCCAGGGGCTATTGCTGCTGCTTGTGAGGACTACACTTTGAGACCACTGAAAACAATTTTATTTCATGTGCACCATGGTATATATAATCCTACACAACACTCACTACAACCCTGGTGGGTAGATTCTGGGCAGTCTGTAAAGTTCTGTTATGAGTTGAATTGTGTCCCTGAAGAGATAAGTTGAAGTCTTAATGACTTGTACTTCAGAATATGACCTTAGTTGGAAATAGGGTTGCTGTAGATGCAATTAGTTAAGATGAGATCCTATTCCAATAGGTGGTATGGTGAGCCTTTAATGACTGGTGTCCTTATAATGACTGGTGTCTTTACAAGAAGACAAAGACACACAGACAGGACATCACCATGTGAAGACAGACACAGAGCAGACAGACATGTGACAATGGAGGTAGAGATAGAAATGATGCATCTACAAGTCAAGGAATTCCAAGGACTGCCTGACACTGAAGGTGGAAGAAGCAAGGAAGGAGTCTCCCCTCCATATTCCCAGGGAGAATGGCCTTGCTGATATCTCAATTTCAAACAGCCTCTAGAACTGTGAAATAATAAACTTCTGTTTTTGAAGCCTCTCAGCTTCTGTTACTTTGTTAGGGCAGCACTAAGAAGCTAATACACACTAGAAGCCAAACTGGATTTAAGCCATTCTCTCCAGATGACTGTTATTCCTCAATTACCATGACTCTAACTGAAGGACCAGGGAACCCTTCCTAAGCCAAAGAGACCTATGGACATGAGGTGGCAAAGACATTGCCCAATGGGGGTGCTCCATTCTGGGTAGTGACAAACAAGCCCAGTCAGATAATTTACCTGTGTCAAAGTGATAAGGAGGTAACAAGAAGTATAAGGAGAAGCAGTGGGTGCCCTTTGCTGACAAGTCAACATTGCTTCAATAATCTCTTTAACAAAGATGGGGCTTGCTCCAGACCTCCATGAAGCAGCTCCCAGCTCAGCCCTGGAAATGTCCTACCCTTCCTAACAATAACTTCTCTGCCTCATCTGAGGCCACTTGTCTTTGCAACCTGGAAGAATGTGGATAAATAAGAATAATCCTAAATTTTAAAATTATCTCCATTTTATAGTTGAGCAAACTGAGGCTCAGAAAGATAGGGTAACTTATCCAAGGTCACATGGCTAATAAATGGCAAAGATAGGACTTGAACCCCTGATTCTTATTTTACCACTGTATTCATATTATCTCTCATTGGAAAGACCCAAGCAGAGACTCTTGGGGTGAAGTGGAGTTTATTGCTAGCATCCAACATTCCAGTCAGTACTCCCTGAAGAGCACATAGTGCCATGCCATGGGCCTGAGCAGGGTGTTTAGCACATAGTGACCTTGACAAGCTGCTAAGAAAGTGGTCATTCCCTTTCTGACTTTAGGGCCCAGAATTTGACTCAACCCTGTGTATCTGCATGCATTTTTCTAATAAACATTGATTACATACCTTCTGTGTTTCCCAGCCTTTGGGTGTTCATGCATTTCTTTCATTTGAGGCATTATCCTTTCAACTCTTAATCACTGTACGACAACCCCCTCCCCAATCAATCAGTATGATTTATACTATTGATGAATTTATACAGGAAAAGGGTATATGCCTCACATTGTCCCAGTCTGAGAAGGTCATACTTCTCACATGTCACATAATTCTCACATGACAGAGAACATTAGAGGTTCAAAAAGTGCAAAAGCAACTCAATTTTTTTGGTAACTACTGAATTCAGTACTTGGCATATGATGGGCATTTAACAAATATTTATTGGCTGGATGAAAGAATTTCCGCAATGTCTCTGTTAGGAAATATGTACCATCAGGGTCAGTTGTAACTCCATCTCTTCATTCATTTATTATTTTATTCATACATTCAAGAAATAGCTGTAAAGCTCCTACTTCATGCCAGCAACTGATAATGCAAAGGTGAACAAGACACAGTCCCTGCCCTTGAGAAGGCCAAGGAAATCAACATGAAGAGTTCCTGAACACATGTTCTAAATAAATAACTAAATCTGGGGGAGAGTAACAAGTCTTAAAGCTGTTTTATGCTGGACCGTGTTTAATTCCTGGGTGGTTTTCCCCTAGGTGAGGCACCATGGTAAAGGATCTGTACTCTAGAAACTACAGAAGACTTATGAAAGAAATTGAGGAAATCACAAAGAGATGGAAAAGTATTTCATGCTCATGGATTGGAAGAATAAACATTGTTAAAATGTTTATGCTGCCCAGACCAATCTACACATACAAAGTAATCCCTATCAAAATACCATCAACATTTTTCACAGAGCTGGAACAAATAGTCCTAAAATTTGTATAGAACCAGAAAAGACCCCAAATCACCAGGGGAATGTTGAAAAAGAAAACCAAAGCTGGGGACATCATAATGCCTGAAATACAAATCGAAACCACATTGAGATACCACTTTACACCAGTTAGAATGGCTAAAATTAAAAACACAGGGAACAACAAATGTTGGCGAGGATGTGGAGAAAGGGGAACCCTCTTACACTACTAGTGGAAATGCAAGCTGGTATAGCCACTCTGGAAAACAGGGTGGAGATTCCTCAAGAAGTTAACAATAGAGGTACCCTATAACCCAGGAACTACACTACGGGGTATTTCCCTCAAAGATACAAATGTAGTGAAATGAAGGGTACACTTGTACCCTAATGTTCATAGCAGCAATGTCCACAATGACAAACTGTGGAAGGAGTCAAGATGCCCTTCAATAGATGAATGGATAAAAAAGATGTGGTTCATATATACAATGGAATATTACTCAGCCATCAGAAAGGATGAATACCTACCATTTACATCAACATGGATGGAACTGGGGGGTATTATGCTAAGTGAAATAAGTCAATCAGAGAAAGACAATTATCATATGGTTTCACTCATATGTGGAATATAAGGAATAGTGCACAGGACCATACGGGAAAGGAGGGAAAACTGAATGGGAAGAAATCAGAGAGGGAGACAAACCACAAGAGATTCTTGACTCTGAGAAACAAACTGAGGATTGCAGAAATGGAGGTGGGTGGGGGGATGGGTACCTGGGTGGTGGGCATTAAGGAGGGCACGTGATGTGATGAACACTGGGTGCTATACGCAACTAATGAATCATTGAACATTACATCAAAAACTAATGATGTACTACATATTGGCTAATTGAATTTAAATTAAAAAAAAAAAAGGAATGGGAGATTGGTCATCTCCATTCTGCCACTTACTATCTAGTGACCTTGAGTAAATTACCCAAACTTCATAGGCCTCAGCCTTCTCCTCTGTTAAGTAGAGGTAATAACAATATCCAATGCTGTGGAGATTCAAGGAGGAAATGAAATAATCAGTTAATCGCTTCACTCAGTTTCTGGCATACAGTAAGAATACAGTACATTTAATATGACACCTAAGGACTGAACTGACTTCTTTGTGGAAAGGGACTGTGTTGTGGGCTGTTTGTTAAATATTTAAAGAAAAAAGGCCAATAAAATGTTCCCTGAATGTTGGAAGAAAGAAAGAAAGAAAGAAAGAAAGAAAGAAAGAAAGAAAGAAAGAAAGAAATAAGAAAGAAAGAAAGAAAGAAAGAAAGAAAGAAAGAAAGAAAGACCAACCATACAAGTAACTGGACCTATAATGGCTCTTCATGGTGACGTGGCCCAAAGGGCACTGTTTCTTGTAGCACCAGTGTTGTTGAAATCTTACACCATGACAAAACAGTTTGAGAAACTCTGCTGACAATTTTCTTTCCTTGAAGAGTCATAATGTGTATTAGTATATTAAGGATGTTAGAACAGTTATAATGAAGAAATTTGTTTAAATTTATTTAGCTCAGTAATGTCCAACCTTGTTAGTCCAATAACATACTCAAAAAAACAAAAACAAAAAGCAAAAAACAAAAAACAAAACAAAAAATACCTCCTGAAATTTAGACTTAGAAGGAAACACTGGACAGAGAGTGATGGTTGGGTCCAGAGTCCCTGCCTCTTCTCTGGGTTTTTTCCCTCTTCTTGGGGTTCTCTCAGCTCACTTTCTGCTGTTAACTCCAGGGCTGTTCTGATGTCTCATTAAAACCCTTTCGTTTCTTCTGGTAGAGCTGATACTGACAAATTTTTCAAAGAGTTTAATAAGCACCTCTAGAAAAATACAAAGAAATATCAAAAAATGCACCAAGAATCTGATTTCTGGGTGCAAGTCCCTGATCCCACCATAGCCAGATGCTCTCAGGCATTGTCCCCTTGAGACTCTAGCTGAGCTGGACTCTCTTGATTCCCAAAAGGTTGCACAAACCTATGTGCACAATAACTGGCAAAAGGAAATCAGCTGTTCTTCTGGTCAAATTCAACCCCAATCCCCAAAGCCCTGGTCCTCTATAAAGACTCACTGTAGAACAAAAGCTGAATGCTATTTTTGCTTTTTTTTCCATAAAAGCAAAAATCTGTTTCTTTTAGTTATCAAAAAAAGGTGCTAATGTAGATGTTTTGTAAAAGCCAAGTGATGCATTGTGAACTTTTGAAAAACAAGGAATACTTGTATTCTAAAAAACCCCAAGCTGTGCTCTCTCCTTCAGATGATAGCTCAGGTCAACTGGATTATTTCTTAACATAACAAAAAAAACAAAAATGCTATGTGGAAATTTCTTTTCAAAAGAAATCAGGGTTGGGTGCCTGGGTGGCTCAGTCACTTAAGTGTTCAACTCTTGGTTTTGGCTCAGGTCATGATCTCAGGGTCATGAGATCAAGGTCCACATTGGGCTCTGTGCTCAGCGTGGAGTCTGAGATTCTCTCCTTCTGCCCCTCCCCCTGCTCACGCACGTGTGCTATCTCTCTTTCTCTCTCACTCTCTCAAGTAAATAAACAAATAAAATCTTAAAAAAAAAAAAAAGAAATAGGGTTGGAGAGCTTGGGAAGATGGCAGCCAAGGAGGACCCTAAGGTCAATCCATCCCATGTTTCCAACTAGATATCACTCACATCCATGTAAATAAACCAGAGAGTGATCCAAAGCCTGGCAGAACAAACCCACAACTAAATGTAGAGAAGAAGCCACATATGAGAGGTTAGGAAGGGCAGAAAGAGTGGTCAGGAGCTGCCTGCAGGAGCAAGGGAACTACTGGCATGGAGAAGGGAAAGAAATGGTCCCTCACACCAGAAAGCCCACAGAGCAAAGATGAATCCCCCTAACATTTGCCACTGAAAACCAGAGGGACTGAATTCGCTGAGTTTGTATAACCAGCAGGACATGGAGCCTAGAGATTTAAAAATCAGCTGACTCAGAATTGGGTGAGTCAGAGGTGAGTGATAGCTGGGTCTCTACCCTTAAAGAGAGGAGGCTGCTGAGAGGCACCACGAAAGTGACAGCTTGCACAATATCTGGAGAAAACAGGAGGAAGATATGTTTATACTGATTTTGGAGCATGTTGGGAGACTTCCAGGAACAAAGGAACTGGGTAGGCACAATTTTCCTACCCTATCTCACAGCATAAACACAGGGCCAACTGCAGGACTGAACAGACACTTGCTACTTAACTTGTTAGCAGTGTGCCATACCCACTCCAAGCCTGCTGGCCTCAGCAGTGGGCTCAGCACAAATTTTTGTAACACTCAAAAAACACACCCTGCCCAAACACCTGGTACACAGATGCCTCTCCCACTCTCAGAGTCACTGCCTCCACCTCCACATGCACCCCAGGCAGCCACATACTTCAGGGGATCCAACCGAGGACTACCAGCATAGCCCAAATTTTGCTAATACTGCTGCCCTGCCCCTGAGCCCTCCTGCAGTCACGCCCCTCAGAACCCATCTGCCTGGGTCTCACTAACACTACAGAGAGCAAACATAGACCATAACAGGTACACAGTCAGTGAAGACATCTAGACTGAAAGAAAAAGACTCAAACACAATAGCAGGATGTAAGTAACACAAATAGGAGACTCCCCTGCTGTTGCATTCTGGTGAATGGGGGACTGCACTGCAAGGCAATAAGGACCTCTTCTTCATAAAACCAAAACTTTCAAGAGCAGAAAATGTAGCTGTAGCTGACTTTCTTAACACAGAGAAACAGACACAGAGAGGTAGACAAAATGAGAAGACAGAGGTCCATACTCCAAATAAAAGAACAGGACAAAATCACAGCAGGAGATTTAAGTGAAACACAAAAAAGTAATATGCCTGATGCAGAATTTAAAGTAATAATCATAAAGATACTCACTGGACTTCAGAAAAGGGTGGAGGACATAAATGAGACCCTTGACAAAGAGATGAAAAATAACATATCAGAGATGAAGAACTCAATAAATGAAATTAAAAATACAATAAATGGAATAAATAGTAGATTACAGGAAACAGTGTGACCTTGAGGATACAGTAATGGAAAGCAATCAAGCCGAACAAGGGACAGAAAAAAAAAAAAAAAAAGAAAGAAACACTGCATAATGAGAATAGACTTAAGAGAACTCACTAACTCCATCAAATGTCATAACATTCACATTATAGGGATCCCAGAAGGAGAAAAAAGAAAAGGGAGGGCAGAAAATGTATTTAAGAAATCATAGCTGAAAACTTTCTGAACCTGGAGAGTGAAACAGAGATCCAGATTCAGGAGGCACAGAGAACCCTCAAAAATGCAACCCCAAGGGGTCCACACCATGACACATAGTAATTAAAATAGCAAATAAATAAATAGGCAAAAAAAGTGATAAATAATTTTAAAAGTTGTGAGGAGGAGATAAGATGGTGGAGGAGTAGGGGTCCCCTTTTACAGCTGGTCCCCTGAGTTGAGCTGGAGAGGTACCAGACCATCCTGAACACCCACGAAATCAGCCTGAGACACAGGAAGATACATCTGGATCTCTACAAACGAACATCTCCAGCGATAAGTATGGAAGTATGAAGCGGCGACCCGTGAAGCTGCACACAAATATCGGAAGATAAACAGAAGGGGGAGGGAGCCACCGCGTTAACGTGCCAGAAGGCCATAGCCACCTGCAGGGGACACGGAGACTCTACCCAAACAGGGTGGCCTGAGTATTGGCGCGGCTGGCCCCTCCCCAAGAAGGCAGGCTGAAAAATCAAGAAGCCCACATCCCTAAGATCCCTATAAAACAAGGGTGCATGTCCTGGGTCCTGGTCAATAATTTGGGCTCTGCACAACCCCACAACTTCTCCTCATCAGAATGACGAGAAGGAGAAATCCCCCCCAGCAAAGAAAAGACAATGAGTCTGTGGCCTCTGCCACAGAACTAATGGATATGCATATAACCAAATTATCAGAAATGGAAATCAGAGTAACAATGGTCAAGATGATGTGTAGACTTGAGAAAAGTATTAACGAAAATGTTAATGAGAATATAGGATCTCTAAGGGCGGAAATGAGAGCGAATCTGGCAGAAATTAAAAATTCTATGAATCCGATGCAATCAAAACTAGAGGCTCTGACGGCAAGGGTGAATGAGGCAGAAGAATGTATCGGCGAATTGGAGGATGGGTTAGTAGAAGAGAAAGCTAAAATAGAAACTTGGCTCAAAAAATCCAATCTCAAGAATGTAGGTTATAGGAGATTACTGACTCAACGAAACATTCCAATGTCAGAATCATCGGTATCCACGAGGGGGTGGAGAAAAACAGAGGTCTAGAAGAGATATTTGAACAAATTGTACCTGAAAACTTCCCTAATCTAGCAAAGGAAACAAGCATTCGTGTCCAAGAGACAGAGAGGACCCCTCCCAAGCTCAACCACGACAAACCTATGCCACGTCAAGTCATAGTGCAAATCACAAATATTAGATCCAAGGATACAGTATTGAAAGCAGCCAGGGCAAAGAAATTTCTCATATACCAACGCAAAGGTATCAGAATTTAGTCAGTCCTCTCTACACATACCTGGAATGAGAGAAAGGATTGAGGAGGGGCATTTTGAAAGCTCTTTCAGAGAAAAACATGCAGCCAAGGATCCTTTATCCAGGAAGGCTGTCATTCAGAATTGATGGAGAAATAAAGACCTTCCAGAATTGCCACTCATTGACCAATTTCGTAGCCACGAAATCAGCCCGACAGTAGATATTAAGGGGCATTCTATAAAAGTAAAAAGGCCCCAAGAGTGATACAGAACAGAAAGTCACAATCTATAGACAAAGACTTTACTGGCAACATGGCATCATTAAAATCATACCTCTCAATAATCAGTCTCAATGTGAATGGCTTAATGCTCCCATAAAACACCACAGGGTTGCAGATTGGATAAAAAGACATGACCCATCCATTTGCTGTGTACAAGAGACTCATTTTGACCCCAAACATACGTTCAGACTGAAAGTAAAGGGATGGAATACCATCTTTCACGCCAATGGACCTCAAAAGAAAGCTGGGGTAGCAATTCTCATATCAGAAAGATTGGATTTTAAACCTAAGACTATAGTTAGAGATACAGAAGGGCACTATATTATTCCTAAAGGATGTATCCAACAAGTGGATGTGACAATTATAAATATATATGTCCCCAACAGGGGAGCAGCAAGACACACAAGCCAACTCTCAACCACAATAAAGAGACATATAGATAAAAATAAGTTAATAGTAGGGGAGCTCAACACTCCACTATCAGCAATAGACAGCTCACCTAAGCAGAAAATCAACAAAGAAACACGAGCTTTGAATGACATACTGGACCAGATGGACCTCATAGATATATACAGAACAGTACACCCCCAAACAACAGAATAACATTCTTTTCAAATGCACATGGAACTTTCTCCAGAATAGACCACATACTGGGTCACAAACAGGTCTCAACCGATACCAAAAGACTGAGATTATTCCCTGCATATTCTCAGACCACAATGCTTTGAAATTGGAACTCAACCACAAAGAAAAATTTGGAAGAAACTCAAACACTTGGAGACTAAGAACCATCCTGCTCATGAATGATTCGATAAACCAGGAAATCAAAAATCAATTTAAACAATTTATGGAGGCCAACGAGAATGAAAACAAAAAGGTCCAAAAACTATGGGACATTGCAAAGGCAGTCCTCAGGGGAAAATACACAGCTATCCAAGCCTCACTCAAAAGAATAGAAAAATCTAAAATGCAGTTTTTATATTCTCACCTCAAGAGGCTGGAAAAGCAACAGAGGGACAGGCCTAGTCCATGCACGAGAAAGCAGTTGATCAAGAATAGAGCAGAGATCAATGAATTTGAACCCAGAAGCACAGTAGAGCATATCAACAGAATTAGAAGCTGCTTCTTCAAAAGAATTAATAAAATTGACAAACCACTGGCAAGACTTATCCAAAAGAAGAGAGAAAGGACCCAAATTAATAAAATTATGAATGAAAAGATAGAGGTCACAACCAACATCAATGAAATTGGAAGTTTTATTAGAAGCTTTTATCAACAGCTTTATGCCAAAAAATTAAGGAATCTCAAAGGCCTGGAAACCTATAAACTACCAAGACTGAAACAGGAAGAAATTGATTCTTTAAACAGACCAATTAATTATGAAGAGATTGAAACAGTGATTAAAAACCTTCCAAAAAAGTAAACCCCAGGGCCTGGTGGTTTTCCCAGGGAATTCTCCCAAACATTCAAAGTAGAAATAATACCTATTTTCCTAAAGCTATTTCAAAAAAAATAGAAACAGAAGAAAAGCTACCAAAATCATTCTATGAGGCCAATATTACCTTGATCCCCAAACCAGGCAAAGACCCCATCAAAAAAGAGAATTACAGACCAATATCCCTAATGAATATGGATGTCGAAATTCTCAATAAGATCCTGGCTAATAGAATCCAACAGTACATTAAAAATATTATCCATCATGAGCAAGTGGGATTCATCCCTGGTATGCAAGGGTGGTTCAACATTCACAAATCTATCAGTGACATAGATTTTATCAACAAGAAAAAAGCCAAAAATCATATGATCCTCTCAATAGATGCAGAAAAAGCATTTGACAAAATACAGCATCCTTTCCTGGTTAAAACCCTTCAGAGTGTAGGGATAGAAGGTACATTCCTCACTCTCATAAAAACCATTTATGAAAAGCCCACAGCAAATATCATTCTCAATGGGGAAAAGCTGGAAGCCTTTCCCTTAAGATCAGGAACACGACAAGGATGCCCACTCTCGCCATTATTATTCAACATAGTACTAGAAGTCCTTGCAACAGCAATCAGACAACAAAAAGGGATAAAAGGTATCCAAATCAGCAAAGAAGTCAAACTGTCTCTCTTCGCAGATGACATGATACTCTATATAGAAAACCCAAAAGACTCCAGCCCCAAAATACTAGAACTCATAGAACAATTCAGTAATGTGGCGGGGTACAAAATCAATGCTCAGGAATCAGTTGCACTTCTATACACGAACAATGAGACTGAAGAAAGAGAAATTAGGGAATCCATTTCATTTACACTATCACCAAAAATCATACGTTATCTCGGTATTAACTTATCCAGAGACATAAAGGGTCTGTATTCTAGAAACTACAAATCACTCTTTGAAGACATTGAAGAAGACAGAAAAAGATGGAAAAATATTCCATGCTCATGGATCAGAAGAATAAAGATAGTTAAAATGTCTATGCCACCCAGAGCAATCTACAATCAATGCTATCCCAATTAAAATGCTAAGGACATTTTTCAAAGAACTGGAACAAACAGCCCTTAAACTTGTGTGGAACCAGAAAAGTCCCTGAATCTCCAAGGAATTGTTGAAAAGGAAAAACAAAGCTGGGGGCATCACGATGCCAGATTTCAAGCTATACTACAAAGCTGTGATCACCAAGACAGCATGGTACTGACACAAAAACAGACACAAAGACCAATGGAACAGAATAGAGAACCCAGAAATGGACCCTCGGCTCTTTGGGCAACTAACCTTTGATAAAGCAGGAAAGAACATCCAGTGGAAAAAAGACAGTCTGTTCAGTAAATGGTGCTGGGAAAATTGGACAGCTATATGTAAAAGAATGAAACTTGACCACTCTCTCACACCATACACAAGATAAAAATCTTCTGCACAGCCAAGAAAACAGTCAAAAAAACTAAGAGGCAGCCCATGGATAGAAAGAATATATTTGCAAATGATACTACAAATAAAAGACTGGTATAAAAGATCTACAAAGAACTTCTCAAACTCAATACGCCAGAAACAAATAAAGAAATCATGAAATGGGCAGAAGATATGAACATACACTTTTCCAATGATGACATACAAATGGCTAACAGACACATGAAAAAATGTTCAACATCATTAGCCATTAGGGAAATTCAAATCAAAACCACACTAAGAGGGGCGCCTAGGTGGCACAGCGGTTAAGCGTCTGACTTCGGCTCAGGGCATGATCCCGGCGTTATGGGATCGAGCCCCACATCAGGCTCCTCCACTATGAGCCTGCTTCTTCTTCTCCCACTCCCCCTGCTTGTGTTCCCTCTCTCGCTGGCTGTCTCTATCTCTGTCGAATAAATAAATAAAATCTTAAAAAAAAAACACACTAAGATACCACCTTACGCCAGTTAGAATGGCAAAAATTAACAAGGCAGGAAACAGCAATTGCTGGAGAGGATGTGGAGAAAGGGACTCCCTCCTACATTGTTGGTACAAATGCAGGTTGGTGCAGCCACTCTGGAAAACTTGTGGAGGTCCCTTAAAAAGTTAAAAATGGAGCTACCCTATGACCCAGCCATTGCACTACTTGGTATTTACCCCAAAGATACAGACGTAGTGAAGAGAAGGGCCATATGCACCCCAATGTTCATAGCAGTATTGTCCACAATAGCTAAATCATGGAAGGAGCCGAGATGCCATTCAACAGATGACTGGATTAAGAAGCTGTTGTCCATATATACAATGGAATATTACTCAGCTATCAAAAAGAACGACTTCTCCACATTTGCTGCAACATGGACGGCATTGGAGGAGATAATGCTAAGTGAAATAAGTCAAGCAGAGTAAGACAATTGTATGTTTTCTCTCATCTATGGAACTTAATAACTAGGAAGATCGGTAGGAGAAGAAAGGGATAAAGAAGGGGGGTAATCAGAATGGGGAATGAAGTATGAGAGACTATGGACTCTGAGAAACAAACTGAGGGCTTCAGAGGGGAGGGGGCTGGGGGAATAGGATAGGCTGGTGATGGGTAGTGAGCAGGACACGTATTGCATGGTGCACTGAATGTTATACACAACTAATGAATCATCGAACTTTACATCAATAAATAAATAAATAAATGAAAATTAAAAAAAAAAAGAATCTTAAAAGTTGCAAGAGAAAAGAAGACAGTTACACACAAAGAAAATTCTATTATGCTATCAGCTGATTTTTCTCAGAAATTTTGCAGGCCAGAAGAAAGTGTCATGATATGTTCAAAGTTCTGAAAGGGAAGTCAGTAGCCAAGAATACTCTGTACAGCAAGGCTATTATTCAGAATAGAAGGAGGGATAAAGAGTTTCCCAGCCAAACAGAAGTTAAAAGAATTCATGATCACTAACCCAGATCTACAAGGGATTTAAGGGGGACTCTGTGATGGAAAGTGAAAACTTTTAGCAAGACTAAGAAAAATAGGAATCATAAAAGGAAAAAAAAGTATACCTATAAAAATCACTCAAGAGAAGCACAAAATAAAAGGATATAAAATATGCCAAATATCTAAATCGGGGGAAATGAAGTAAAGAACGAGTTCAAAATGTAGATTGCTATATGCAGAAGATGTTATATATAAACTCAATGGTAGCCACAAATAAAAAAAAGGTAATAGGTATTCCAAAAATAGACATTAAGGAATCAAAGTATATCACTAGAGAAAACCAGCAAATCATGAAAGAGAGAAAGAGCAGAAAGGATCAGAGAAAAACTACAAAAACAACCACAAAATATGTAACAAAATGGCAATAAATACACATCTATCAATAATTACTTTGAATGTAAATGAAGTAAACATTCCAATCAAAAGATTGATAAGGTGGTTGACCTTCCAAGATGACAGAGGAGTAGGAGACCTTATTTTTTTGTTGGTCCCAGGAATTCACTAGATAGCTATCAAATCCTTCCGAACACCTATAACCTCAACCAGAGATCTAAGAAAAGATTGAAAGTGAGGGGGTGGAGGGAGGACATAAGATGGTGGAGAGGTTGAGGACCCCTTCTTCAGCCAGTCCCCTGAGTCGAGTTGAATAGGTACCAGACCAGCTTGAACATCCACAGAATCAGCATGAGGAGCAGGAAGATACATCTGGTTCTCTACAAATGAACATCTCCAGTGAGGAGTATTGAGGTACAAAGTGGGGAGCCGTGAAACCGTGCATGGATATCGGAAGATAAACGGAAAGGGGAGGGAGCCGCTGTGTTCAGGTGCCGGGAAGCGGTAGCCACCTGCACGGGGGAGCAGGCGGACTCGCAGACCGGCACCAGTGAGAGATCAGACTGAGACCGAGAGCCAGGGAACTCGCGCCACCAGAATGAAACGGAGCTCCGGTGAGCTCACTGGAACCAGACTGAGACCGGGGGCTCCGGGAGCGGCGGGGGTGGCTGGCGGCTAGTGCCTGGCGAGTAGCGCCTGGTGGTGTTACAAACACAAAGGAAAGAGACGCGCTGGCCATGGAAATGAGGGCTGGGACGCCGGGTGTGGAGCGCACATCCCGGGACGGGACGCTGCAGGGTTGAACAGCACAAACAGAAACAGAGTTAAAGTGGCCAGAACATCAGTGGAGAACAGTCCGAGATCCCTCTGTTCTGAGACAGAGGCTGAGATTCGGCCACTACTGCTCTGACTCTAAGAAGAGGCACAGCAAACTGCCAGGGAAAGCCACCAGAGAACAAAAGCCTGGAAATACTGGCTCACAGTGTGCCCATCCCCATCCCCTCTCGCAGGGGACACGGAGACTCTACCCAAACAGGGTTGCTTGAGTATCAGTGCAGCAGGTCCCTCCCCGAGAATGCAGGCTGAAAAATCAAGAAGCCCACATCCCTAAGCTCCCTATAAAACAAGGGTGCACAGCCTGGGTCCTGGACAATAATTTGGGCTCTGGACAACCCCACATCCTCTCCTCATCAGAATGACGAGAAGGAGAAATCCCCACAGCAAAGAAAAGACAATGAGTCTGTGGCCTCTGCCACAGAACTAATGGATATGCATATAAACAAATTATCAGAAACAGAATTCAGAGTAACAATGGTCAAGATGATGTGTAGACTTGAAAAAAGTATTAAGGAAAATGTTAATGAGAATATAGAATCTCTAAGGGCGGAAATGAGAGCGAATCTGGCAGAAATTAAAAATTGTATGAGCCAAATGCAGTGAAAACTAGAGGCTCTGACGGCCAGGGTGATTGAGGCAGAAGAATGTATCAGCGAATTGGAGGATGGGTTAGTAGAAGAGGAAACTAAAATAGAATCTGGACTAAAAAAAAACCACGCTCAAGAATATAGGTTACGGAAGATTACTGACTCAATGAAATATTATAATGTCAGAATCATGGGCATCCCCGAGAAGGTGGAGAAAAACAGAGGTCTAGAAGAGATTTGAACAAATTGTATCTGAAAACTTCCCTAATTTATCAAGGGAAACAAACATTCGTGTCCAAGAGGCAGAGAGGACCCCTCCCAAGCTCAACCACGACAAACCTATGCCACGTCACGTCATAGTGCAATTCACAAGTGTTAGATACAAGGACACAGTATTGAAAGTGGCCAGGGCAAAGAAATTTCTCACGAACCAAGGCAAAGATACCAGAATTATGTCAGACTGGTCTACACAGACCTGGAACGAGGGAAACGGTTGGGGGGGGGGGCATTTTTAAAGCTCTTTCAGAGAAAAACATGCAGCCAAGGATCCTTTATCCAGCAAGGCTGTCATTCAGAATTGATGGAGAAATAAAGACCTTCCAGAATCGCCAGTCATTGACCAATTTCATAACCACGAAACCAGCCTGACAAGAGATATTAAGAGGGGTTGTATAAAAGTAAAAAGGCCCCAAGAGTGATACAGAACAGAAAGACACAATCTATAGAAACAAAGACTTTACTGGCAACATGGCATCATTAAAATCATATCTCTCAATAATCAGTCTCAATGTAAATGGCCTAAATGCTCCCATAAATGTCATAGGGTTGCAGATTGGATAAAAAGACATGACCCATCCATTTGCTGTCTACAAGAAACTCATTGTGAACCCAAAGATACATTCAGACTGAAAGTAAAGGGATGGAATACCATCTTTCACGCCAATAGACCTCAAAAGAGATGGGGTAGCAATTCTCATATCAGACAGATTGGATTTTAAACTAAAAACTATAGTTAGAGATACAGAAGGGCACTATATTATTCTTAAAGGATGTATCCAACAAGTGCATATGACAGTTATAAATATATATGCCCCCAACAGGGGAGCAACAAGATACACAAGCCAACTTTTAACCACAATAAAGAGACATATAGATAAAAATACGTTAATAGTAGGGGACCTCAACACTCCACTATCAGAAATAGACGGAGCACCCATGCAGAAAATTGTCAAAGAAACAAGGGCTTTGAATGCCACACTCGACGAGTTGGACCTCATAGATATATATAGAACACTACACCACAGAACCAAAAAATATTCTATTCTAATGCCCATGGAACATTTTCAAGAATAAACCATGTTCTGGGTCACAAAACAGGTCTCAACCGATACAAAAGACTGACATTATTCCTTGCATATTCTCATACCACAATGCTTTGAAATTGGAACACAACCACAAGGAAAAATTTGGAAGAAACTCAAAAATTTGGAAGGAACATCCTGCTCAAGAATGATTCGATAAACCAGGAAATCAAAAATCAATTTAAACAATTTATGGAGACCAACGAGAATGAAAACAAAAAGGTCCAAAATCTATGGGATACTGCAAAGGCAGTCCTCAGGGGATAATACACAGCCACCCAAGCCTCACTCAAAAGAATAGACAAATCTAAAATGCAGTTTTTATATTCTCACCTCAAGAAGCTGGAACAGCCACACAGGAACAGGCCTAATCCACGCACGAGGAAACAGTAAACCAAGATTAGAGCAGAAATCAATGCATTTGAACCCAGGAGCACAGTAGAGCAGATCAACAGAATTAGAAGCTGATTCTTCGAAAGAATTAATAAAGTTGACACACCACTCGCAAGACTTATCCAAAATAATAGAGAAAGGACCCAAATTAATAAAATTATGAATGAAAAGGTAGAGGTCACAACCAACACCAATGTTATTGGAAGGATTATTAGATACTTTTATCAACAGCTTTATGCCAGTAAATTAAGCAACCTGGAAGAGATGGATGCCTTCCTGGAAACCTATAAACTACCAAGACTGAAACAGGAAGAAATTGACTTTTTAAACAGACCAATTAATTATTTTTTTTTATTTTAAAGATTTTTATTTATTTATTTGACAGAGATAGAGACAGCCAGCGAGAGAGGGAACACAAGCAGGGGGAGTGGGAGAGGAAGAAGCAGGCTCATAGCGGAGGAGCCTGATGTGGGGCTCGATCCCAGAACGCCGGGATCACGCCCTGAGCCGAAGGCAGACGCTTAACCGCTGTGCCACCCAGGCGCCCCAACAGACCAATTAATTATGAAGAGATTGAGTCAGTGATAAACAAAACAACCTTGCAGAAAACAAAACTCCAGGCCTGGATGGTTTTCCTGGGGAATTCTACCAAACATTCAAAAAAGAAATAATACCTATTCTCCTATGCTCTTTCAAAAAATAGAAACAGAAGGAAAACTACCAAAATCATTCTATGAGGCCAATATTACCTTTATCCCCAAACCAGGCAAAGACCCCATCAAAAGGGAGAATTACAGACCAAGTTCCCAAATGAATATGGACGCCAAAATCCTCAATGAGATCCTGGCTAATGGAATCCAACAGTACTTTAATAGGATTATCCATCATGACCAAGTGGGACTCATCCCTGGGATGCAAGGCTGGTTCAACATTTGCAAATTGATCGGGGTCTCATGGTTTATCCAAAAAGAAAAATTCGGAAATCATATGATTCCCTCAATAGATGCCGAAAAAGCATTTGACAAAATACAGCATCCTTTCCTGATTAAAACCCTACACAGTGTAGGGAAAGAGGGTACATTCTTCAATCTCATAAAACCATCTATGAAAAGCCTACAGCAAATATCATTCTCAATGGGGAAAAGATGGAAGCCATTGCCTTAAGCTCAGGAACATGACAAAGATGCCCACTCTTGCCACTATTATTCAACATAGTACTAGAAGTCCTTGCAACCGCAATCAGACAACAAAAAGGTATAAAAGGTATCCAAATCACAAAGAAGAAGTCAAACTGTCTCTCTTCACAGATGACATGATACTCTATATGGAAAACCCAAAAGAATCCACCCCCAAACTACTAGAATTAATAGAGAAATTCAGTAATGTGGCGGGATACAAAATCAATGCTCAGAAATCAGTTGCATTTCTATACATGAATAATGAGACTGAAGAAAGAGAAATTAGGGAATCCATCCCATTTACAATAGCACGAAACACCATACGTTACCTTGGAATTTACTTAACCAGAGACGTAAAGGGCCTATATTCTAGAAACTATAAATCACTCTTGAAAGACATTGAGGAAGACACAAAAAGATGGAAAAATATTCCATGCTCATGGATCGGAAGAATTAACATAGTTAAAATGTCCATGCTACCCAGAGCAATCTCCACTTTCAATGCTATCCTGATCAAAATATTGATGACATTGTTCAAAGAACTGGAACAAATAGTCCTTAAATTTGTATGGAACCAGAAAAGGCCCTGAATCACCAAGGAAGTGTTGAAAGGGAAAAACAAAGCTGGGGGCATCACAATGCCGGATTTCAAGCTGTACTACAAAGCTGTGATCACAAAGACAGGATGGTACTGGCACAAAAACAGACACATAGACCAATGGAACAGAAGAGAGAACCCAGAAATCGACCCTCGGCTCTTTGGGCAACTAATCTTTGATAAAGCAGGAAAAAACATCCAGTGGAAAAAAGAGAGTCTCTTCAATAAATGGTACTGGGAAAATTGGACAGCTACATGCAAAAGAATGAATCTTGACCACTCTCTCACATCATACACAAGATAAACTCCAAATGGACGAAAGACCTTGATGTGAGACAGTAATTCATCAAAATCCTAGAAGAGAACAAATGCAGCAACATCTAGGACATCGGCCACAGCAACCTTTTTTATGACAGATCTCCAAAGGGAAGAGAAACAAAAGAAAAAATGAACTTGTGGGACTTCATCAAGATAAAAAGCTTCTTTTTTTTTTTTTTTTTTTTTTTTTTTTTTTTTTTAAATGATTTTTTATTATATTATGTTAGTCACCATACAGTACATCCCCAGTTTCCGATGTAAGGCTCGATGATTCATTAGTTGTGTATAACACCCAGTGCACCATGCAATACGTGCCCTCCTTACTACCCATCACCGGTCTATCCCATTCCCCCACCCCCCTCCCCTCTGAAGTCCTCAGTTTGTTTCTCATAGTCCATAGTCTCTCATGTTTCATTCCCCCTTCTGATTACCCCCCCTTTCTTTATCCCTTTCTTCCCCTACCGATCATCCTAGTTCTTATGTTCCATAGATGAGAGAAATCATATGATAGTTGTCTTTCTCTGCTTGACTTATTTCACTTAGCATTATCTCCTCCAGTGCTGTCCATGTTGTAGCAAATGTTGAGAACTCGTTCTTTCTGATAGCTGAGTAATATTCCATTGTATATATGGACCACAACTTCTTAATCCAGTCATCTGTTGAAGGGCATCTCGGCTCCTTCCACGATTTAGCTATTGTGGACATTGCTGCTATGAACATTGGGGTGCATATGGCCCTTCTCTTCACTACGTCTGTATCTTTGGGGTAAATACCCAGTAGTGCAATGGCTGGATCATAGGGTAGCTCAATTTTTAACTTTTTAAGGGACCTCCACACGGTTTTCCAGAGTGGCTGTACCAACTTGCATTCCCACCAACAATGTAGGAGGGATCCCCTTTCTCCACATCCTCTCCAACAATTGTTGTTTCTTGCCTTGTCTATTTTTGCCATTCTAACTGGCGTAAGGTGGTATCTCAGTGTGGTTTTGATTTGAATTTCCTTGATGGCTAATGATTTTGAACATTTTTTCATGTGTCTGTTAGCCATTTGTATGTCTTCATTGGAAAAGTGTCTGTTCATATCTTCTGCCCATTTTTTGATTTGTTTATTTGTTTCTCGTGTATTGAGTTTGAGAAGTTCTTTGTAGATCTTGGATACCAGTCCTTTATCTGTAGTGTCATTTGCAAATATATTCTCCCATTCCGTGGGCTGCCTCTTAGTTTTTCTGACTGTTTCCTTGGATGTGCAGAAACTTTTAATCTTGATGAAGTCCCATAAATTCATTTTATCTTTTGTTTCTCTTGCCTTTGGGGATGTGTCATGAAAAAGGTTGCTTTGGCCGATGTCGTAGAGGTTGTTGCCTATGTTCTCCTCTAGAATTTTGATGGATTCCTGTCTCACATCGAGGTCTTTCATCCATTTGGAGTTTATTTTTGTGTATGGTGTGAGATAGTGGTCAAGTTTCATTCTCTTGCATGTAGCTGTCCAATTTTCCCAGCACCATTTATTGAAGAGACTGTCTTTTTCCCACCGGATGTTTTTTCCTCCTTTATCAAATATTAGTTGCCCAAAGAGCCGAGGGTCCATTTCTGGGCTCTCTATTCTGTTCCATTGGTCTATGTGTCTGTTTTTGTGCCAGTACCATGCTGTCTTTGTGATCACAGCTTTGTAGTACAGCTCGAAATCTGGCATTGTGATGCCCCCAGCTTTGTTTTTCCTTTTCAACAGTTCCTTGGAGATTCGGGGCCTTTTCTGGTTCCATACAAATTTAAGGACTGTTTGTTCCAGTTCTTTGAAAAATGTCCTTGGTATTTTGATTGGGATAGCATTGAAAGTGTAGATTGCTCTGGGTAGCATGGACATTTTAACTATGTTAATTCTTCCGATCCATGAGCATGGAATATCTTTCCATCTTTTTATGTCTTCCTCAATGTCTTTTAAGAGTGATTTATAGTTTCTAGAATATAGGTCCTTTACGTCTCTGGTTAAGTTAATTCCAAGGTAACGTATGGTTTTTGGTGCTATTGTAAATGGGATGGATTCCCTAATTTCTCTTTCTTCGGTCTCGTTATTCGTGTATAGAAATGCAACTGATTTCTGAGCATTGATTTTGTATCCTGCCACGTTACTGAATTGCTCTATAACTTCTAATAGTTTGGGAGTGGCTTCTTTTGGGTTTTCCATATAGAGTATCATGTCGTCTGCGAAGAGAGACATTTTGACTTCTTCTTTGCCAATTTGAATACCTTTGATCCCTTTTTGTCGTCTGATTGCTGTTGCAAGGACTTCTAGTACTATGTTGAATAATAGTGGCGAGAGTGGGCATCCTTGTCGAGTTCCTGATCTTAAGGGAAAGGCTTCCAGCTTTTCCCCATTGAGAATAATATTTGCAGTAGGCTTTTCATAGATGGCTTTTATGAGATTGAGAAATGTACCTTCTATTCCTACACTCTGAAGGGTTTTAATCAGGAAAGGATGCTGTATTTTGTCAAATGCTTTTTCGGCATCGATTGAGAGGATCATATGGTTCCTGAGTCTTTTCTTGTTGATATGATGTATCACGCTGATTGATTTGCGAATATTGAACCACGCTTGCATCCCAGGTATGAATCCCACTTGATCGTGATGGATAATCCTTTTAATGTACTGTTGGATTCTATTAGCAAGTATCTTGTTGAGGATTTTGGCGTCCATATTCATTAGGGAAATCGGTCTGTAATTCTCCTTTTTGATGGGATCTTTGCCTGGTTTGGGGATCAAGGTAATATTGGCCTCATAAAATGAGTTTGGTAGCTTTCCTTCTGTTTCTATTTTTTGAAATAGCTTTAGGAGAATAGGTATTATTTCTTCTTTGAATGTTTGGTAGAATTCCCCAGGAAAACCATCCGGGCCTGGAGTTTTGTTATTTGGAAGGTTGTTTATCACTGACTCAATTTCTTCATAATTAATTGGCCTGTTTAAGGAATCAATTTCTTCCGGTTTCAATCTTGGTAGTTTATAGGTTTCCAGGAAGGATTCCATCTCTTCCAGATTGCTTAGTTTATTGGCATATAGCTGTTGATAAAAATTTCTAATAATCCTTCCAATTTCAATGGTGCTCGTCGTGACCTCTCCTTTTTCGTTCATAATTTTAATAATCTGGGTCCTTTCTCTTTTCTTTTGGATAAGTCTTGCCAGGGGTCTGTCAATTTTATTGATTCTCTCAAAGAACCAGCTCCTAGTCCTGTTGATCTGCTCTACTGTACTTCTGGTTTCTGCTTGATTGATTTCAGCTCTAATTTTGGTCAACTGCTTCCTCGTGCGTGGATTAGGCCTGTCCCTCTGTTGCTGTTCCAGCTTCTTGAGGTGAGAATATAAAAACTGCATTTTAGATTTTTCTATTCTTTTGAGTGAGGCTTGGATGGCTATGTATTTCCCCCTTAGGACTGCCTTTGCAGTATCCCATAGGTTTTGGACTGTTGTATTTTCATTCTCATTGGTCTCCATAAATTGTTTAATTTGATTTTTGATTTCCTGGTTTATCGAGTCATTCCTGAGCAGTATGGTTCTTAGTCTCCAAGTGTTTGAGTTTCTTCCAAATTTTTCCTTGTGGTTGAGTTCCAATTTCAGAGCGTTGTGGTCTGAGAATATGCAGGGGATAATTTCAATCTTTTGGTATCGGTTGAGACCTGTTTTGTGTCCCAGAACATGGTCTATTCTTGAGAATGTTCCATGGGCATTAGAATAGAATGAGTATTCTTTGGTTCTGGGGTGTAGTGTTCTATATATATCTATGAGGTCCAACTCGTCGAGTATGGCATTCAAAGCCTTTGATTCTTTGCTTAGTTTTTGCCAGGGTGTTCTGTCTATTTCTGATAGTGGAGTGTTGAGGTCCCCTACTATTAGTGTATTTTTATTTATATGTCTCTTTATTCTGGTTAAGAGTTGGCTTGTGTATCTTGCTGCTCCCCTGTTGGGGGCATATATATTTATAATTGTCACATCCACTTGTTGAATACTTCCCTTAAGAATAATATAGTGCCCTTCTGCATCTCTAACTATAGTCTGTAGTTTAAAATCCAATTTATCTGATATGAGAATTGCTACCCCAGCTTTCTTTTGAGGTCCATTTGCGTGAAAGATGGTACTCCATCCCCTTACTCTCAGTCTGAATGCATCTTTGGGTTTGAAATGAGTCTCTTGTAGACAGCAAATGGATGGGTCATTTCTTTTTATCCAATCTGCAACCCTGTGGCGTTTTATGGGATGGTTCAAACCATTTACATTAAGACTGATTACTGAGAGATATGATTTTAATGTTGCCATGTTGCCAGTAAAGTCTTTGTTTGTATTGGCTGTGACTTTCTGTTCTGTATCACTCTTGGGGCCTTTTTACTTTTATAGAACCCCCCGTAATATCTCCTGTAGGGCTGGTTTCGTGGTTACGAAATTGGTTAGTGACTGGCGATTCTGAAATGTCTTTATTTCTCCATCAATTCTGAATGACAGCCTTGCTGGATAAAGGATCCTTGGCTGCATGTTTTTCTCTGAAAGAGCTTTAAATATGCTCCCCCAACCCTTTCTCTCATTCCAGGTCTGTGTAGACAGGTCTGACGTAATTCTGATGCTTTTGCCTTGGTACGTGAGAAATTTCTTTGCCCTGGCCGCTTTCAATACTGTATCCTTGCATCTAATATTTGCGAAGTTCACTATGACATGACGTGGCGTAGGTTTGTCATGGTTGAGCTTGGGAGGGGTCCTCTCTGCCTCTTGGACACGAATGTTTGTTTCCCTTGCTAGATTAGGGAAGTTTTCAGCTACAATTTGTTCAAATATCTCTTCTAGACCTCTGTTTTTCTCCACCCCCTCGGGGATGCCGATGATTCTAACATTGGATCGTTTCATTGAGTCAGTAATCTCCCGTAACCTACATTCGTGGGCGTGGATTTTTTTAAGACCATCTTCTATTTTCATTTTTTCCTCTATTAACCCATCCTCCAATTCACTAACCCGTTCCTCTGCTTCTGCGACCCTGGCCGTCAGAGCCTCTAGTTTTGCCTGCATTTGGCTCATAGAATTTTTAATTTCTGTTAGATTCGCTCTCATTTCTGTCCTTAGGGATTCTATATTCTCAGTAACCTTTTCGTTAATAGTTTTTTCAATTCTACTCATCATTTTGACCATCGTTACTCTGAATTCCATTTCTGATAATTTGGTTACATCCATATCCATTATTTCTGTGGCAGAGGCCACAGAATCACTGTCTTTTCTTTGCTGGGGGGGGCTTCTCCTTCTTGTCATTCTGATGAAGAGAGGTTGCGGGGTTTCCAGAGCCCAAATTATTCACTGGGTCCCAGGCCGTGCCCCTTGTTTTATAGGGATCTTAGGGATGTGGGCTTCTTCTTTAAAGATTTTATTTATTTATTTATGTGGCAGCCAACCAGCGAGAGAGGGAACAGAAGCAGGGGAGTGGGAGAGGAAGAAGCAGGCTCCCAGCGGAGGAGCCCGATGAGGGACTCCTTTCCGGAACGCCGGGATCACGCCCTAAGCCGAAGGCAGGCGCTCAATGACTGCGCCACCCAGGCGTCCGGGTTGTGGGCTTCTTGATTTTTCAGCCTGCCTTCTGTGTTCTGGGGGAGGGGCCTGCCGCGCCGATACTCAGGCAGCCATGTTTGGGTAGAGTCTTGGCGTCCCCTGCGAGGGGGGATGGGGATGGGCGCTCCCTGAGCCGGTATTTCCAGGCTTTTGTTCTCTGGCGGCTTTCCCTGGCGGTTTGCTGTGCCTCTTCTGAGAGTCAGAGCAGCAGCGGCCGAATTTCAGCCTCTGTCACAGAACAGAGGGATTGCGGCCCGTTCTCTACTAATGTTCTGGCCACTTTAACTCCGTTACTGTTGGTGCTGCTCAACCCTGCAGCGTCCCGGGATGTGCGCCCCACACCTGGCGTCCCAGCCCTCACTTCCAGGGCCGGCGCGTCTCTGTCCTTTGTGTTTCTAATGCCGCCAGCCGCCAGCTGCCCCGCGCGCGCTCCCGGATCTCCCGGTCTCAGTCTGGATCCAGTGAGCGCACCGGGATTCCGGTGTTCCGCGAGATGCCTGGTGGCGCGCACACCCGGCTCACGGTCTCAGTCTGCTGTTTTGCGGGTGCCGACCACGAGCCCGCCCGCTCTCCCGTGCAAGTGGCTACCGCTTCCCGGCGCCCAAACGCGGTGGCTCCCTCCCCCTTCCGTTTATCTTCCGATATCTGTGCACAGTTTCATGGCTCCCCGCTTCGTACCTCAATACTCAGCGCTGGAGATGTTCATTTGTAGAGATCCAGATGCGTCTTCCTGCGTCTCAGGCTGGTGCCGTGGTTGTTTAGGCTGGTCTGGTACCTATCCAGCTCGACTCGGGGGACCGGCTGAAAACGGTGTCTCCTACTCCTCCGCCATCTTAACTCCTCCCTATTTTCAAGATAAAAAGCTTCTGCACAGGCAAGGAAACAGTCAATAAAACTACGAGGCAGCCGACAGAATGGGAGAAGATATTTGCAAATGATGCTACAGATAAAAGACTGGTATCCAAGATCTACAAAGAACTTCTCAAACTCAATATGCGAGAAACAAATAAACAAATCAAAAAATGGGCAGAAGATATGAACACACTTTTCCAATTATGACATAAAAATGGCTAAGAGACACATGAAAAAATGTTCAAAATTATTAGCCATCAGGGAAATTCAAATCCAAACCACACTAAGATACCACCTTACGCCAGTTAGAATGGCAAAAATTGACAAGGCAAGAAACAACAATTGCTGGAGAGGATGTGCAGAAAGGGGATCCCTCCTACATTGTTGGTGGGAATGCACGTTGGTACAGCCACGTTGGAAAACAATGTGGAGGTCCCTTAGAAAGTTAAAAATTGAGCTACGGTATGACCCAGCCATTGCACTACTGGGTATTTACCCCAAAGATACAGACGTAGTGAAGAGAAGGGCCATATGCACCCCAATGTTCATAGCAGCATTGTCCACAATAGCTAAATCATGGAAGGAACCAAGATGCCCTTCAACAGACGACTGGATTAAGAAGTTGTGGTCCATATATACAATGGAATATTACTCAGCTATCAGAAAGAACGAGTTCTCAACATTTGCTGCAACATGGACGGCACTGGAGGAGATAATGCTATGTGAAATAAGTCAAGCAGAGAAAGACAATTATCATATGATTTCTCTCATCTATGGAACATAAGAACTAGGAAGATCAGTAGGGGAAGAAAGGGATAAAGAAATGGTGGTAATCAGAATGGGGAATGAAGCAGGAGAGACTATGGACTCTGAGAAACAAACTGAGGGCCTCAGAGGGGAGCGGGGTGGGAGAAAGGGATAGACTGGTGATGGGTAGTAAGGAGGGCACGTATTGCATGGTGCACTGGGTGTTATACGCAACTAATGAATCATCGAACTTTACATCAGAATCCAGGGATGTACTGTATGGTGACTAACATAATAATAAAAAAAAAACATTAACAAAATACCTATTTAAAAAAAATCATTAAAAAACTCCAAAATGTAGAATGATGGGATTAACACTAAAGTAGAAATTAATAAAATAAAAACCAAAAAAAAGAAAAAAAAAAAGAAAAGAAAGTGAGGGGGTGGAGAACAATTAATTATGCTAATGGACATCAAAGGAAAGGTGGGTCGTAGCAAACCTTGTATCATGCAAATTAGATTTAAAAAAATTTTTTTTATTATGTTATTTTAGTCACCATACAGTACATCCTTAGTTTTTGATGTAGTGTTCCATGGCTCACTGTTTGCATATAACACCCAGTACTCCATGCAATATGTGCCCTCCTTAATACCCATCACCAGCCTATCCCAATCCCCCACTCCTCTCCCTTCTGAATCCCTCAGTTTGTTTCCCAGAGTCCATAGTCTCTTGTGGTTCATTCACCCTTCTGTTTACCCCCCCTTCATTCTTCCCTCCCTTCTCCTACCGATCTCCCTGCTATTTCTTAGGTTCCATAAATGAATGAAACCATATGATAATTGTCTTTCTCTGCTTGACTTATTTCACTTAGCATAATCTCTTCCAGTCCCGTCCATGTTGCTGCAAATGTTGGGTAATCATTCTTTTTGATGGCTGAGTAATATTCCATTGTATATATGAACCACATCTTCTTTATACATTTGTCTGTTGAAGGGCATCTCGGCTCCTTCCACAATTTAGCTCTTGTGGACAATGCTGCTATGAACATTGGAGTGCATATGGCCCTTCTCTTCAGTATGTCTGTATCTTTGGGGTAAATAACTAGTAGAGCAATTGCTGGGTCATAGGGTAGCTCTATTTTTAACTATTTGAGGGACCTCCACACTATTTTCCAAAGTGGCTGTACCAACTTGCATTCCCACCAACAGTGTAAGAAGGTTCTCCTTTCTCCACATTCTCTCCAAAGTTTGTTGTTTCTTGCCTTGTCCATTTTTGCCATTCTAATTGGTGTAAGGTGGTATCTCAGTGTGGTTTTGATTTGAATTTCCCTGATGGCTAATTTTGTTGAACATTTTTTTATGTGCCTGTTAGCCATTTGTATGTCTTCATTGGAAAAGTGTCTGTTCATATCTTCTGCCCATTTTTTGATTTGATTATTTGTTTCTCATGTATTGAGTTTGAGAAGTTCTTTGTAGATCTTGGATACCAGTCCTTTATCTGTAGTGTCATTTGCAAATAACTTCTCCCATTCCATGGGCTGCCTCTTAATTTTTTTGACTGTTTCCTTGGCTGTGCAGAAGCTTTTTTATCTTGATGAAGTCCCACAAGTTCATTTTTTCGTTTCTCTTGCCTTTGGAGATGTGTCATGAAAAAGTTGCTGTGGCCGATGTCAAGGAGGTTACAGCCTATGTTCTCCTCGGGCATCATGTTGCCTGATTTCAAGCTATACTCCAAAGCTGTGATCACCAAGACAGCATGGTACTGGCACAAATACAGACACATAGACCAATGGAACAGAATAGATACACAAATTAGATTTTAAACAAAAGACTGTAATAAGAAATGAGGAAAGACACTATATCATAAATAAAGGGTCTATCCAACAAAAAGATCTAACAATTGCAAATATTTATGCCCCTAACATGGGAGCAGCCAAATATATAAAGTAATTAACAACAAAATAAGGAAACATATCAGTAAAATACAATAATAGTAGGGGACTTTAACACCCCACTCACTTCAATGGACAGATCATCTAAGCAGAAGATCACAAGGAAATGAGGGCTTTGAATAACACACTGGACCAGATGGACTTCACTTAAAGCAACAGAATGCACATTCTTCTCAAGCGCACATGGAACACTCTCCGGAATAGATCATATAGTGGGTCTATATACTCGGTCACTAATCAGGTCTCAACTGGTACCAAAAGGTCGGAATTATTCCCTGCACATTCCAGACCACAATGCTTTGAAACTTGAACTCGATGACAAGAGGAAATTTGGAAGGAACACAAATACATGGAGGTTAAAGAGCATCCTATTAAAGAATGAATGGGTCAACCAGGAAATTAAAGAATTTTAAAAAATTCATGGAAATGAAAATAAAAACACAACTGTTCAAAACCTTTGGGATTCAGCAAAGGCAGTTCTAAGAGGGAAGTATATAGCAATATTAGCCTTTCTCAAGAACCAAAAAAGGTCTCAAATACACAAGCTAACCTTAACACCTGAAGGAGCTGGAGAAAGAACAGCAAATAAAGCCTAAACCAAGCAGGAGACGAGAAATAATAAAGATTAGAGCAGCAATCAATGAAATAGAAACCAAGAGAACAATAGAAAAGATCAATGAAACTAGAAGCTGATTCTTTGAAAGAGTAAGATCGATAAACCCCTAGCCAGACTTTACAAAAAAAGAAAAGAGAAAGTACCCAATTTAATGAAATCATAAATGAAACAGAAGAGATCACAACTAACACCAAGGAAATACAAACAATTTTAAGAACATATTATGAGCAACTATACGCCAACAAATTATGCAATCTGGAAAAAATGGGTGCATACCTAGAAATTTATAAATTACCAAACTGAAACAGAGATATATAAAACCTGAACAGAGCCATAACCAGCAGTAATCAAAAACTTCCCAATAAACAAGAGTCCAGGGCCAGATGGCTTCCCAGGGGAATTCTACCAATCATTTAAAGAACTAATGCCTATTCCTCTAAGGTTGTTTCAAAAAATAGAAATTGAAGGAAAACCTCTAAACTCGTTCTATGAGGCCACCATTACCTTGATCCCAAAACCAAAGACCCCACCAAAAAGAATTACAGACCAATATCCCTGTTGAAAATGTGTGCCAAGATTGTCACCAAGATACTAGCCAATAGGATCCAACAGTACTTTAAAAGGATTATTCGCCATGACCAAGTGGGATTTATTTCTGGGCTGAAAGGGTGGTTCAACAAATCAACATGAATTGTGGCTCAACACAAATCAATCAATTAACACAAATCTTAATAAAAGAAAGGACAAGAACCATATGATCCTCTCTTTAGAGGCAGAAAAGGCATTTGACAAAATACAGGATCCTTTCTTGATTAAAACTCTCCACAGTGATAGGGATAGAGGGAACATACCTCAATATCATAAAAGCCATATATGAGAAGCCCACAGCAAATATCATTCTCAATAGAGAAAAATTGAGAACTTTTCCCCTAAGGCCAGGAACATGACAGGGATGTCCACTCTCACCACTGTAGGTCAACATAGCCCCATCAATCAGACAAGAAAAAGAAATAAAAGGCATTCAAATTGGCAAAGATGAGATGATATTTTATGGAAAATCCAAGGACTCCATCCCAGAATTGCTAGAATTCATACAGGAATTCAGCAACACGGCAGAATATAAAATCAACGCACATGGTGTGCCCGAGTGGCTCAATTGGTTAAGCATCTGCTTTCAGCTCAGGTCGTGATCCCAGGATCCTGGGATGAAGCCCTGCGTCGTTGGGTTCCCTGCTCAGCAGGGAGCCTGCTTCTCCCTCTCCCCCTCCCCCTGCTTGTGCTCTCTCTCTTGCTCACTCTCTCTAATCAATAAAAACAATTTAAAAAAAATTAAGATATATAAAAAATAAAATCAATGCACAGAAATCAGTTGCATTTCTATACACTAACAGTAAGACAGAAGAAAGAGAAATTAAGGAATCGATCCCATTTACACTTTCACTAAAAACAAGTAGTTATTTAATCTAAGTCCTCAGCTGATGAGAACTGTCACATTCCTTTATTCTGGTAGATGTTTTGTTTTGTTTGTCCACAACAGTTACAGAGAGCTGGTGAGCAAAGGTAACTGTCCCACTGAAATGCTTCTGGGCTATACACAGTTGACTCTCAGGGTAGAATAATCTAATAATCATAAGATGTCAGGTCAAATCAGTTCTGGTTTCAGTTAGATTCTAGGTAGGTCATATCTACCTTCAAAGAGAAAATTTTGTCTGCGTCTTGCAAATGCACAAAACCCACTCTCCCCAGGGGACAGTAATCTCTGAATATGTCACAGAGAAATCAGGGAGCTTAGTGTTACAGGATTTTGTGTCCCCTTAGTGCCTGCAGTTCTTGGTCACAGTGCTTCAAAGAATGAAGAGGTAAACCAGACAAAGAGTGGTGGGCAGGAAAGCAAAGTTTATTGAGCAAGAGAATAAAGCCCCTGAGTGGGTTGCCCCCGGAGTTTCTAAGCTTAGGGGTTCTGAGCTCTTTTGCAGAACTTTCTTAAGCAATCAGGTGTGCTGAGTCATGCTAATCGGGCTTTGGTCATGTATCTGTCTACTTATTAGGTTAATGTCCACATGCTGATGGGTTTTTTTTTCCCTGACATCTGGGGCCTTAGGTCTTAACTGCCCCTTGCCCGTGATATTGACAAATGTTTTTGTGGTTAACTGTCTTATTTTAGGACGTTTGCAGAAGTCATTTCTGCAAAGCAGAATGTCAGTGTGGTCCTAAGCTACAAACAGGATGTCAGTGCTATTTTATTTCAGCTGTCCTGACTCCGTATTTTCTTGTTGGGGACCCTGGCCCTGACTACCTAACTGTCTAGCTAACTCCTAACATTAGGAAGTTTTTAGGAGGGTTTAGGGATCTTCTATTTCCTCTTCTTGATCAAGAGGGGGTGGGACTAGATGGTCTCCTGTTCAGAGACTAAAGGCTCTTTAACTCTTTGAGGTGGGGATGAGGGAGGGTATAGGGTGCCCAGTTACATTTGAATTTTAGATAAAATACAAATACTTTTTTTAAAAAAGATTTTTTATTTATTTGACAGTGAAAGAGTGTGAGCGGTGGGGTGGGGAAGGGGCACAAGGGGAGGGAGAAGCAGACTTCCTGCTGAGCAGGGAGCCCAACACAGGCCTTGACCCCAGAACCCTGAGATCATGACCTGAGCCAAAGGCAGATGGTTAACTGACTGAGCCACCCAGGGGCCGCACAAATAATTTTTTTAATAAAAATATGTCCCATCTGGTAAGCAGGACATAATTATACTAAAAAATATTGCAGGGGACATAATTATACTAAAAAGTATTCATTGTTTATCTGAAATCAGAAACAATTGGATATCCTATATTTTGGCTGGCAACCCTATGGAGGAGAGACCTATTTAAAATAAATGGCTTCCCGGGGAAGAAATCCTGAGATTGGGGAAAACAGAGGCCACAATGAACAATCACTTTTTGAGGAGAGGAATGAAGGCGGTTTCTTTCATGCCAATTAAGCAATCACAGATGACCCCGTCAGAAATCCAAACTCATGACTAACACGGGACTAGAGACAAGGAAAAGCAATTTAAAAGATTAAGAGCCAGAGAAGCAATCTTCACACACAGGGCCAGCCAGCCGACAGAACAATCCAATCCAGAAAGGTAAGAGCATGGCCTTCTTGCCCATTGTTGTTGTCCAAGAGAACAGGTTTTGGGGGATTCTGGTGGGCTCCTCTGCCCTGCCTCATTGCTTCCCTGATGCCTGGCAGTCAGCAAAATTTCTCCTCAATGTAAGTCTCCAGCTTCTGAGGGCTCATGAAGTCTCCTCCTAGATCCTGTTCCTAGACTGCCAAGAAGAAAAGCAGAGAACCAGGAAAAGCAGTTATTCGGGCTGCATCCTGTTTGTGGTTCTGCTTGTATATTCTCCTGTCACATGAAAGACTGCTTCTCTTGGTTTGGAAAGAGGTACGTTTGTTGTCCCTACGCTGTTTTCAGGGTTTACAAAAACAATTTAACGCAGAATTGAGTTTTGTATCTGTAATTTTGAACACAGGGCTCACCCCTACGTTATTCACCTGAGATGATCGTGAGTTCAACTATAATTTCTTTTTTACAACTGGGAGGGAAAAATTACACACGAAATGCCCCAATGGAAAGGGTTCATGTGGCAAATTCCCCACTCTGTCCTCCCACTTCTCTCCTACTATTTTAAACAGGCTCATTAGTATAACTCTATTATCAGAGCTTTGAAATTAATGAGAACCAGAGGGAAGAAAAATACATGATGGGAAGGAAAGAAAAGAAACCATTGTTGGTTTCCCACCAGCACACTTCAATCATGACCTCTGCAGTTCATAAGCTTTTTGTCTGTTTGTATTATGGTTTAAAAGTTTGTATTATACTAATGAATCATCGAGCCTTACATCGGAAACCGGGGATGTACTGTATGGTGACTAACATAATATAATAAAAAATCATTAAAAAAAAAAGTTTGTGTTATAATATATATATTCTGTGTGTGTATGTGTGTGTGTATATATATATATGTATTTAAGCCCTATTCATGAGACTTGAATGAGGGAGAAGCAGAAATTAATTTCAAAGGGAGGGAAAACAAATTGTTAGACAAAGTCAGGTTATGGGAGTCCCCATTTTGTTTTGGGTGGGGTGAATGAACATGGACAAGCCCAGGCATTTCCTTTGTTGGAAGGTGGACTTGAAGGATGCTGTGCTCAGCCACATACTCATATGTTATCATAACTGTCTATATGGCCAAAGATTGGTATCAAATTAATACCTTTGGAGAAAAACAACTCATTTTATTAACCAGTCTTGTGCCAGGGAAAGTAAAGAATGAATAAAAATGCATTTTGTGGGGGCACCTTGGTGGCTCAGTCAGTGAAGCATCTGACTTGATTTCAGCTCAGGTCATGATCTCAGGGTGGTGAGATCAAGCCTCACACTAGGCTCCATACCGCGCATGGAGTCTGCTTAAAATTCTCCCTCTCCCTCTCCCTTTCCCTCTGCTCCTCTCCCCCCACCTCTCTAAAAATAATTAATAATAATAAAATGTCATCTTTAAAAAATGTATTTTGTTTCTCTATAAGTTTGTGGTGTAGAGTCAAATTGAAGGCAAATGAAGAGCATCTCCCTCCCCCATAATAACTCAATTTCAAAGTTTTTTGCTTTTCTTTGTAGTTTCTTCTTTGAACTTAGTTTTCGTTTGGTAGAAGCAGTAGAAACCTGAGCAATTTCTACTTGATATCAATGAAAATAGCAAGTATAAATCCGCTCACAGAGAGAAAACAGAGGGTCCCAGCTATCATTAGTACTCACCTGGAGAGAATGTCTTTGTGGGTATTTATGAAATGCTGAGTGAGGATGTTTCTGAATGTGCTGAGTGATGCCTGTGTGCCCCTGCTATTAGGTGTCCTGTGGCCTGCCCCCACAAGATGCCAAGAGAAGAGGCTCACTTCATCCTTGGTCACCCCAAGAAGGGGCACAACCACTCCTACATCACAGCTGAAGAGTAAGTTCGAAACTGAACCCAGTGGGGTTTCCAGTTTGCCATTTGCTGACACCAGCTGCTGATTTCCACAAGTATATGCCTGTCAGTAAATCTCCTAGCGTTCATTTCTCCTAAGAGCAAAAACACCGGCAATGAGGTGAGGGGACCCCGTGGTCCTACAAGGGGCTCACTCAAGCTTTTCTGAGGCCATAGAGGCAAGGAGATAGGAATGATAATAAGTTGGATCTTGGCTTTTTTTTGTTTTTGTTTTTTTGGTCTGTATTCTTGGTTATTAGGCATTTGTTGTAGGTTCCCCAGCTGGAAAACATCTATCTGGGAGCAAGATGACTCTTTCCTCAAGCCTTGTTCTCTCTACTCCACTCAGGCTCCTGGAGATGGTTTGCAGACAGAACAAAGGTGAGTTGCCAAAGAGCTAGTGAGAATGTAGGGCAGGTATGTGCAACTCCATCTGCAGACTGACCCCAGGGTGAAGATGGTGGTCATAGCTTCTGCATCATAATTTTATCCTAAGGAAAGGTATTTAATAGTATGAATTAATTTTAAATAATTAGTCATATGATTCAGCATTTCTAAGTGCTAAGCAATGTATAATCAGTCTAAGATGTTATCCTTATCTTTGAAAAAATCTTACAGTGTAGTGCAGAATTAGGCTCAAGAATAATTTTAGGAAGTGTTAAGTGGGATGCATAGTGGAATGATAGGCTGCTGGGACACACTCTGCATATACTACAGTACACAAGAGTGTGGTGCTCTAGGTCGGGTCCCACCCTCTGGGTGGGGACTCCAACAGGACAAATGAGGTACCAGGTTTTTATTTGGACCATGTCTTAAGTGGTCCACTCAGAACTTCTTGCAAACTTGCTCTCCCTTGGGAAGGAGATATTGAAAAATCTTTACTAGAGTGAACTAGCAGGGGCAAGCAAGATGTAGAACCCATTAAAGGCACTGAGGAAGAATTTAGGCTGAGAGCATTTCCTCAGAAGACCCTAGTGGGATTCTCTAACATCCCTGCATGGTCAGTAGGGAATGGGGATGGGAAGATCTGAAAAAATGTCCCAAGAGCAAAAATATACTTTTTGGGGTATGTTTAGGGTACACACGAAACTAGGTGGGATATGGTTTCAGCTTCTGTATGATGAATTGACAAACTGTATCTCTGTGAAACCTCAGTAAAAAGAGTTTGAGGGGTTCTTTCAGTCAAGAGGACGTAAGTCACTCATGGAGCTTGTAAAATGCAGTTTCCCAGGCATTGCTTCCAGAGAGGCTGATTTGGTAGGTCTAGGGGTGGAGCTCAGAGTCTGCACTTTAACATGCATCTCAGGTGACTCTGTTTCAGGAGGCATTTGGTGTCACTCTGGAGAGTCCTGCCCAGCTGGGCAGTGGGTTCTTTTGATGTGTCTGGCATATCCTGATATTTTCCACTCTATCAGTCACTTGGGTGTGTGTGAATGCAATGTGACTGTGCATAAAGAACTGGAACAGAGCTCTGTCTGTGTCAAGATGTCCAAGGGGATGAACACAGACTTGGTGAGTGAAGTTGGAGCACAAGCATTCTAGGAATTGAATCAGATGGCTTCAGTCACAAGAGCCCACTGAATGCTCCTTGTGATAGCTTCATTTCAGGAAAGGGCGATACGGCAGGAAAGGCACCAGTTGGGTATCTTAGGCCAGTCACTGTGAATGCTGGTTCTGCCACTTATCAGTTGTGCAGCCTTGGACATTTTACCAACTTAAAATCATGGGGTACCAGCTGTGACATGAACATCATATCTACCTCAGAGGATTATTGTGAGGATGAAATAAAAGCCTATATGTGGGGTGCTTGGCACAATGCTTGGCACAAATCAGTGCTCAGTGAATGACAGAGTAGCTGCTAAGGTGGTGGTGATGTTGATGAGTCGTGGTAGGTCTCGGCTTCATGATCCACGGAGTGGGCGGACTGACCTGCATAATTAGGTCAGAGTTTTTATCCAGCACTGTCATCCATCCCGTTTAGTGATAGACAGGAGAGACTTGATGCCTCAGCTGCTTTGAGAAGGAGGTGGTCCAGTACGTAATACAGCGCAAAGATCTCTCCAGGAGAAACCTCAGCTATATTCACCTTCAGCTGCTCAATCTCCTATAAATCACCCAGATCTGCAGAGCCCTTCTTTAGCAAGTCACAGCATTCTCCACTTTGATCATGCTATGATGTGGAAAATCAGGCAGATGTTAGCTAATTGATAGTGTTATACAGGGAAAGCACAGCTTCAGGTTCTGTTTCCAGGGCCTTTGTGGTAACTAATCCTTCCCATGGGCCACTGGACAGAGGGCTCAAAAGGCTGGCTTAGATGTTCAGATTGCAGCCTGCTGCTGAGGAGCAGACCAGTCTCAGTGATGCTACAGCTTTGCTCTAGGTTCAGCTCAGACACTTCTCCCCAAGACTGAGCCCCAGTGCTATATCTTTTAATAATTCAGGCCTGGCCAGTTAAGAGGTACTTATTGAATATCTGCAGTCTCTGACTCCAAATGTCAGCTGGCATCTCTGACTTGGCAGCCAAGCAGGCTGGAGAGATAAGGCCTCTTATTTCAGAATCCCCAGGGTTCTATCCCCAGCTCCATTCTGAAATATCTTTTCCAGATCACTCAGGTAATAACAGAGTAAGCAGCAAGGACTGACCCATCTGGTTTGGTCCTTGGTGATCCGCAACTGGATTCCTGGAGCAAGCAGAGGCCAGAGAGGAGCTTACCTAGTTGAATGTAACCATGAGACACATGACCCAACAGTAAGGCTGGTATCTGGTATCCCCATGCAATAGTTACAGTCTTGGAGACCTCTAAATCCCACAAACCCTATTTCCACCCCTTCAGTCAGAATGTGCCAGCTCCAAGCCCTCAGTGACTGCTTTAAATACTCTCTCCTTCTCTTCATTACCTTTTCTCCATTTCCAACCAAAATCTGCTTTGTGGAAAGTTGTGGATCCCCTCATTCTCACTAGAGTGTCAATGACCCACAAGAGGTGAAAGTAACAGAGAATTAAGCTGTTAGGACAAAGGAAGGATGATCTTTAAAGATGGTATTTCAGATCTTCAGTTCCAATTGCAAATGGGAAAAAAATGATGTTGGGGCTAGCATCATGCCCCAAATCCACATATTTATAGCTATTTTAAAGAAGACATTAAATGGCTCATTCATTTTGCAGTTTTTTCATTTTTTATTAATATGTTTGGCCATCCATTCAACTGTCCATTCATCCACCCATCCATCTTCAAGAAATATTTTTTGAAACACCCAGTGTGCCTGACATTTGCTAGGCATTGAGGACTCAAATTAAAAAACAAACCCAAAACCAAAAAACTCATTTGGGAGTTCCTTTCCTAGAAGGCATGGGTAAGCACACTGCCTATTACCACCGTAGGGCTGTTGATGAGGGAAGCCAGAATGGGTTGCCATCATCCTGGGTGGGCTGATGCTGAGTCTTTGAACATGAATATATCAGTCATGGGCAAGGAGTGAGGGGACAGGTTTCAGGTAAAGAGGACACAAACACAAATGAGACAAACTCAAGTTCAAATCCTGACTCCATCTTGTGCTACCTCTGTATGTCCATCAGCAAGGCACTTAACATCCGAATCTATTTCCTCATCTGTGAAATGGGGGTGATAAGTGGGGCCTACTTTCAGGGTTGTTGTGAGAATTAAATAATCTAATATATACAGAATGTTCATCATTATATCCAGCTTAGAGTAGATCTTAAGTCAATGTTAATTATGAAGACTTTTCGTGGACTGGTAGTGGGGGAAAATGTTTTAAACTAATCCTGATGAAAAGAAAAGATAACTCCGTCTCTGTGAATACACAGTTCACACATGCATCAGCTGCTACTGCACAGTTGGAACGTGGGTGGAATTTGGGTGCTTAGGCCACGCCAGTTAGCACTACTTGTGTGGGTACACAGCTGTGAGGCTCCGAAAGAAGCTCTTGTCCCTTGATATAGGTGCTGGAGGCCTGGTGGGTGTTCAGTGTGGTGTGGGGTAGGGTGGGAAACTACTTGGGGAATGGAATGTATGGTTTTGGGCTGGCAAAGCCCCTGTGAAGATTGAAGATTGATGCATGTTTCATCACAATCTAGAACAAGATTTCTGTACCCAGATGGATTTGTCTATTTCTTGGGCCAGGGCTGCAGGGATTGGAATCCTGACAGTGATCCTGGGATCTTTGCTGCTCATTGGCTGCTGGTATTGTGGAAGACGAAGTGGATACAGAAGCTTGAGGGTTAGTAAAGTTTCCACCGCTGGGATCCCTCCAGATCCAGGACCCCCTTGCCCTTCTTTTTCTGAATTTCTGGGGAGTGGGTAACATTCTCATGATCAGCTTTAGCTCTCATTTCTGGTTCTGATGAGTCTTTCTCTACTTCGTACTTCTCAGCTCTTCCTTTGCTTCTGCCTGGCATGAACCCCAACCAGAAACTTGGCCCATCTCTTTGGTTTCCCTCACAGCAAATTGGAGTGCTTAACTATGTGTAGCTGAGCACTGATATTTGTGGGGTACAGGAGCAGGGGTTCTGATCCTCTTGCACAGCAAACAGCAGCATGGGAGATGCTCCAGGTCTTACCAATCCTCCTGGGAATTCCCACTGGTTCTGTTTCTGACTTAGTGGCCTGCTTATCTCACCTCGCTGCCTTACCCCTTTCTTCCCAGGTTCCCTGGGAGTTCCAAGTTCTAACTCTGTTATACCAAGCAATTTAGCATACGTAGGGCCCATTCAGCCATCAGTACAGTGAGGAAACCATTCACCCCTCTCTTTCTCTCTCTCCCTTCCTCTACCTTTCCCTCCCTCTCTCCCTTGTTTATTACACACCTGAAAACTTATGAGTTGATACATAATGGAAAAAATTATCTTTGCAAAAGATGTTGGAAAGTACCATTCCTCCCTCACTCAGCAAACAATTTAGACAAAAGATTCTGTGATGGAGGGGAGGGCTGGTGTGGTGGGGGTTTGGAGCTTGGTAGTCTGAAAAGGGGAAGAGAAAGGTGGCAGCTATAGCTTTGACTTCTTCTCCTTGCCAGGAAGATTGGGCAGTCCCGTATGTCCCTTTCTTAATGCCCATTTTGCCAGAGTGTCCCAAATAAAAATCATGAAAGACAGGGCAAGTTTGGGGGCTGACACAGCCACTGTGCAACAGTCCTCCAATATGTTGACATTTAGTGGAAAGGAGAAGTTGCTGAGTCTGAGTAAGATTCCAAAACAACTGCCATAGGAAAGCCTTGGGCTAGGAGATTAGGGATGGACCTTGAGCTCATATGATACCTCACTGTGGCTGTCCACAACTGATTAGGGAGGGACTTTGCTCTCTGCCACAGAACTCCATTTGTGCCCCTAGCACGGAGTTAACATTGTTTTGTAATTGGTTATTTACTTTTTGCCTCTTCCACCCCTTTTCTTTCCTCCATTTATGAACTGGGACAGAGTATTTCTTACTCGTCTTTATACCTCCAGTGCCTGGCACATAGCAGCCACCCAAATACTGGCATCAGGATTTGGTCTCATTGTCTGCCATTGACTTTGTTGGTGACCTTAGAGTTTAACTTCTTGGAGTCTCATTTGCTCTGTTTTACACCTGGGCACATGCGATATAACATGATGTAATCAGTCTTTATTTAACATATATTTTCTTCTATATTTTTATTTAATTGTTTGTACTTAACTTTTAAGGAGTAAAAGCTCTACAAACTCAATATGTTGGTACCCATTTCCTAACTGTCCACAACTACTAGCTTGATGCTACTAGACAAAAATACGATTTTTTTCCTTTCTACTTCAACACTCTAATCTTAAATTTAACCCTAACAGAGAGTCTTTAATGTCATGAGCTCAGACACTGTGAACATTTTGCTTAGTAAGGTTCAAGTTCAACCTACCGTGTCTCCATTCCTCTAGGTCTATACCAGTGATTTGCAGAGTTTCTGGAATTTTTATGAGATGGAGCTGTGTTTAAATTCTCTGGTTCCCATGGCATCTAAAATGCTGACATTTATTTTTTAAATTAATATTAAAATTTTGTTTTGAGACTTTCACACGTCCTGAAAAGCTGGGTTGGGAATCAGTAGTCTAAGAAATGTAGGCAAAATTATGTACAACAGTGCACTAAATACTACATTTAATTGCATAATTACCTCCCTGCCTCTCTTCGGAGTTTTTTTTTCATTTTGTTTTGTTTTATTTATATTTATTTATTTATTTATTTATTTATTTATTTATTTATTTAAGTAGGCTCCACACCCAATGTGGAAGATTCTTTTCATTTTGAAACCAAAGCACAAGGTATATCTGGGTGGCTCAGTTGGTTAAGCGTCTGACTCTTGACCTCAGCTCAGCTCTTGATCTCAGGGTCAGGAGTTCAAGCCCTACATTGGGCTCCACACTGGGCATGGAGCCTACTTAAAAAAAAATAATAGAAAGCCAAAGGACATAAATGACAATAAACGCAAGCTTCAGATACCTGAGTCACTCCAACAGCAACCTGTTTTAAGCTTTGAAATGTTTACTCTCCCACTTTCGTTGGCCATAGAATGGTAGCAAGGTTGGTTGGAATTAAGATTTCCTAAAATGTTTCCATTGACTCACAATTCCCTTTAGTCCTGAAAAACATCTTTTGAAAGGAAAGACTGCTCTTTGAGGCAACTTGTTTCTGCAGGAAGATGATTTGTAAGGGGATGAAAGTTATTTTTGTATTTACCAACTTTATCCTTACACTTGGAAGTTTAGGACATAATGCTAATTGATTCTTGGAGAATTCTGAGGCCCCTGCTGACAGCTCAGTTTATACTCATGTCTCATGTGTTGTGTTTCTCAATGCATGGTCAGGGGGCCCCTACACTCAAATCTCCTGGAGCTGTTGTTAAAATGCAGATTCTGGGACCTCTTTGGGAGTGAGACCCAGGAAGCTGCTTTTTAAAATGCATGCTGAAGATTGGGTTAAGATGGCGGGGGAGTAGGGGACCCCTTTTTAAGCTGGTCCCCTGAGTCGAGTTGGATAGGTACTAGACCAGCTTGAACATCCACGGAATCAGCCTGAGATGCAGGAAGATACATCTGGATCTGTACAAATGAACATCTCCAGCACTGAGTATTGATGTATGAAGCGGGGAGCCGTGACACCGCGCATGGATATCGGAAGATAAACGGAAGGGGGAGGGAGCTGCCGCGTTCGGGCGCCGGGAAGCGGTAGCCACCTGCACGGGGGAGCGGGCGGACTCACGGACGGCACCCTCGAGAGAGCAGACTGAGCAGACTGAGACCGTGAGCCAGGGAACGCGCGACCAGACTGAAAACCAGAGCTCCGGTGTGCTCACTGGAACCAAACTGAGACCAGGAGCTCTGGAGCGTGCGGGGGCGGCTAGCGGCTGGCAGTGTTAGAAACACAAAGGACAGAGATGTGCCGGCCCTGGAAGTGAGGGCTGGGACGCCGGGTGTGGGGCGCACATCCTGGGACGCTGCAGGGTTGAGCAGCACCAACAGAAACAGAGTTAAAGTGGCCATAACATCAGTGGAAAATGGTCCGCGACTCCACTGTTCTGAGACAGAGGCTGAGATTTGGCCACTGCTTCTCTGACTCTCAGAAGAGGCACAGCAAACCGCCAGGGAAAGCCGCCAGAGAACAAAAGCCTGGAAATACTGGCTCACAGTGTGCCCATCCCCATCTCCCCTCTCAGGGGACACGGAGACTCTAACCAAACAGGGTTGCCTGAGTATTGGCGCAGCAGGCCCCTCCCCCAGAAGGCAGGCTGAAAAATCAAGAAGCCCATGTCACTAAGATCCCTATAAAACAAGGGCGCATGGCCTGGGTCCCGGTCAATAATTTGGGCTCTGGACAACCCTGCACCCTCTCCTCATCAGAATGACGAGAAGGAGAAATCCCCACAGCAAAGAAAAGACAATGAGTCTGTGGCCTCTGCCACAGAACTAATGGATATGGATATAACCAAATTATCAGAAACGGAATTCAGAGTAACAATGGTCAAGATGATGTGTAGACTTGAAAAAAGTATTAATGAAAATATTAATGAGAATATAGAATCTCTAAGGGAGGAAAAGAGAGCGAATCTGGCAGAAATTAAAAATGGTATGAGCCAAATGCAGTGAAAACTAGAGGCTCCGACGGCCAGGGTGAATGAGGCAGAAGAACGTATGGGCGAATTGTCGGATGGGTTAGTAGAAGAAAAAGCTAAAATAGAATCTGGACTCAAAAAAATCCACACTCGGGAATGGAGGTTACGGGAGATGACTGACTCAATGAAACGTTCCAATGTCAGAATCATTGGCATCCCTGAGGAGGTGAAGAAAAACAAGGTCTAGAAGAGATTTGAACAAATTGTACCTGAAAACTTCCCTAATCTAGCAAGGGAAACAAACATTCGTGTCCAGGAGGCAGAGAGGACCCCTCCCAAGCTCAACCACGACAAACCTACGCCACGTCACGTCATAGTGCATTTCGCAAATATTAGATCCAAGGATACAGTATTGAAAGCAGCCAGGGCAAAGAAATTTCTCACGAACCAAGGCAAAGGTATCAGAATTATGTCAGACCTGTCTACACAGACCTGGAATGAGAGAAAGGTTTGGGGGGAGGGGCATTCTTAAAGCTCTTTCAGAGAAAAACATGCAGCAAAGGATCCTTTATCCAGGAAGGCTGTCATTCAGAATTGATGGAGAAATAAAAACCCTCCAGAATCGCCACTCATTGACCAGTTTTGTAGCCATGAAACCAGCCCAACAGGAGATATTAAGGGGGGTTCTATAAAAGTAAAAAGGCCCCAAGAGTGATACAGAACAGAAAGTCAAAATCTATAGAAACAAAGACTTTACTGGCAACATGGCATCATTAAAATCATATCTCTCAATAATCAGTCTCAATGTGAATGGCCTAAATACTCCCATAAAATGGCACAGGGTTGCAGATTGGATAAAAAGAAATGACCCATCCATTTGCTGTCTACAAGAGACTCATTTGGAACCTAAAGATACATCCAGACTGAAAGTGAAGGGATGGAGAACCATTTTTCATGCCAATGGACCTCAAAAGAAAGCTGGGGTAGCAATTCTCATATCAGAAAGATTGGATTTTAAACTAAAGACTATAGTTAGAGACACAGAAGGGCACTATATTATTCCTAAAGGATGTATCCAACAAGTGGATATGACAATTATAAATATATATGCCCCCAACAGGGGCGCAGCAAGATACACAAGCCAACTCTTAACCAGAATAAAGAGACATATAGATAAAAATGCATTAATGGTAGGGGACCTCAACACTCCACTATCAGAAATAGACAGATCACCTAAGCAAGAAATCAGCAAAGAAACAAGAGCTTTGAATGCCATACTCGACGAGTTTGACTTCATAGATATATATAGAACACTACACCCCAGAACCGAAGATTACTCATTCTATTCTAATGCCCATGGAACATTCTCAAGAATAGACCATGTTCTGGGACACAAAACAGGTCTCAACTGATACCAAAAGACTGAAATTATTCTCTGCATATTCTCAGACCACAATGCTTTGAAATTGGAACTCAACCACAAGGAAAAACTTGGAAGAAACTCAAACACTTGGAGACTATGAACCATCCTGCTCAGGAATGATTCAATAAACCAGGAAATCAAAAATCAATTTAAACAATTTATGGAGACCAACAAGAATGAAAACACAACGGTCCAAAATCTATGGGATACTGCAAAGGCAGTCCTAAGGGGGAAATACATAGCCATCCAAGCCTCACTCAAAAGAATAGAAAAATCTAAAATGCAGTTTTTATATTCTCACCTCAAGAAGCTGGAACAGCAACAGAGGGACAGACCTAATCCACGCACGAGGAAGCAGCTGACCAAGATTAGAGCAGAAATCAATGAATTAGAAACCAGGAGCACAGTAGAGCAGATCAACAGAACTAGAAGCTGGTTCTTTGAGAGAATCAATAAAATTGACAGACTGCTGGCAAGACTTATCCAAAAGAATAGAGAAAGGACCCAAATTAATAAAATTATGAATGAAAAGGTAGAGCGCACAACCAACACCAATGAAATTGGAAGGATTATTAGAAACTTTTATCAATAGCTTTATGCCAATAAATTAAGCAATCTGGAAGAGATGGATGCCTTCCTGGAAACCTATAAACTACCAAGTCTGAAACAGGAAGAAATTGATTTTTTAAACAGGCCAATTAATTATGAAGAGATTGAGTCAGTGATAAACAACCTTCCAAATAACAAAACTCCAGGCCCGGACGGTTTTCCTGGGGAATTCTACCAATCATTCAAAGAAGAAATAATACCTATTCCCTGAAGCTGTTTCAAAAAATAGAAACAGAAAGAAAACTACCAAACTCATTCTATGAGGCCAATATTACCTTGATCCCCCAACCAGGCAAAGACTCCATCAAAAAGGAGAATTACAGACTGATTTTCCTAATGAATATGGATGCCAAAATCCTCAACAAGATCCTGGCTAATAGAATCCAACTGTACATTAAAAGGATTATCCATCCTGACCAAGTGGGATTCATCCCTGGGATGCAAGGGTGGTTCAACATTCGCAAATTGATCGGGGTCTCATATTTTATCCAAAAAGAAAAATTCGGAAATCATATGATTCCCTCAATTGATGCAGAAAAAGCATTTGACAAAATAAAACATCCTTTCCTGATTAAAACCCCTCAGAGTGTAGGGAAAGAGGGAATATTCTTCAATCTCATAAAAACCATCTATGAAAGCTTACAGCAAATATCATTCTCAATGGGCAAAAGCTGGAAGCCTTTCCCTTAAGATCAGGAACACGACAAGGATGCCCACTCTCGCCACTATTATTCAACATAGTACTAGAAGTCCTTGCAACAGCAATCAGACAACAAAAAGGGATCAAAGGTATTCAAATCGGCAAAGAAGAAATCAAAATGTCTCTCTTCGCAGATGACATGATACTATATATGGAAAACCCAAAAGAATCCACTTCCAAACTATAAGAAGTTATAGAGAAATTCAGTAATGTGGCGGGATACAAAATCAATGCTCAGAAATGTGTTGCATTTCTATACATGAATAATGAGACTGAAGAAAGAGAAATTAGGGAATCCATCCCATTTACAATCGCACCAAACACTTAGGTTACCTTGGAATTAACTTAACCAGAGACGTAAAGGACCTATATTCTAGAAACTACAAATCACTCTAGAAAGACATTGAGGAAGACACAGAAAGATGGAAAAATATTCCATGCTCATGGATCGGAAGAATTAACAGCTAAAATGTCCATGCTACCCAGAGCAATCTACACTTTCAATGCTATCCTGATCAAAATATTGATGACATTGTTCAAAGAAATGGAACAAACAGCCCTTAAATTTGTGTGGAACCGGAAAAGGCCCCGAATTGCCAAGGAACTGTTGAAAAAAAAAACAAAGCTGGGGGCATCACAATGCCGGATTTCAAGCTGTACTACAAAGCTGTGATCACAAAGACAACATGGTACTGGCACAAAAACAGACACATAGACCAATAGAACAGAACAGAGAACCCAGAAATGGACCCTCGGCTCTTTGGGCAACTAATCTTTGATAAAGCAGGAAAAAACATCCAGTGGAAAAAAGACAGTCTCTTCAATAAATGGTGCTGGGAAAATTGGACAACTACATGCAAAAGAATGAAACTTGACCACTCTCTCACACCATACACAAAGATAAACTCCAAATGGATGAAAGACCTCGATGTGAGACAGGAATCCATCAAAATCCCAGAGGAGAACATAGGCAGCCACCTCTACGACATCGGCCAAAGCAACCTTCTTCATTACACATCTCCAAAGGCAAGAGAAACAACAGAAAAAATGAACTTGTGGGACTTCATCAAGATAAAAAGCTTCTGCACAGGCAAGAAAATAGTCAAAAAAACTAAGAGGCAGCCCACGGAATGGGAGAATATTTTTGCAAATGAAAGACTGGTATCCAAGATCTACAAAGAACTTCTCAAACTCAATACGCGAGAAACAAATAAACAAATCATAAAATGGGCAGAAGATATGAACAGACACTTTTCCAATGAAGACATACAAATGGCTAAGAGACACATGAAAAAATGTTCAAAATCATTAGCCATCAGGGAAGTTCAAATCCAAATCACACTAAGATACCACCTTACGCCAGTGAGAATGGCTAAAATTGACAAGGCAAGAACAATTGCTGGAGAGGATGTGGAGAAAGGGGATCCCTCCTGCGTTGTTGGTGGGAATGCACGTTGGTACAGCCACTCTGATAAACAGTGTGGAGGTCCCTTAAAAAGTTAAAAATTGAGCTACCCTACGACCCAGCCATTGCACTACTGGGTATTTGCCCCAACGATACAGACGTAGTGAAGAGAAGGGCCATATGCACCTCAATGTTCATAGCAGCATTGTCCACAATAGCTAAATCGTGGAAGGAGCTGAGATGCCCTTCAACAGATGAGTGGATTAAGAAGTTGTGGTCCATATATACAATGGAATATTACTCAGCTATCAGAAAGAACGAGTTCTCAACATTTGCTGCAACGTGGACGGCACTGGAGGAGATAATGCTAAGTGAAATAAGTCAAGCAGAGAAAGACAATTATCATATGATTTCTCTCATCTATGGAACATAAGAACTAGGAAGATCGGTAGGGGAAGAAAGGGATAAAGAAAGGGGGTGTAATCAGAAGGGGGAATGAAACATGAGAGACTATGGACTATGAGAAACAAACTGAGGGCTACAGAGGGGAAGGGGTGGGGGAATGGGATAGACTGGTGATGGGTAGTAAGGAGGGCATGTATTGCATGGTGCACTGGGTGTTATACGCAACTAATGAATCCTCGACCTTTACATCAGAAACCAGGGATGTAATGTATGGTAACTAACATAATAAAAAAACATAACAAAATAAAATAAAATGCATGCTGAAGTTTGACTGCAGGTGCAGAGAACTGGCAGTGAGCTGGGGGAGTAGATCATGCCCCTATCCTATGGCAGGTGAGAAATCTACAAATAAGAAAATTTGAGGTGATAATTGAGGTAAAGGGAGAAAATGCATTAAATACTCCACCTGCAGTATATTGCTGGGAGTTGGGGAGAGAAGCAGACTCTTCCTGCATCCTTACATTAAGATTAGGGCCCTTGTGCATATATCCTTCAACGGGAGTAGCATCAATAATAGTTTCAGACTAGAGTTTAGGAAAATTACTTCTTACAGTGTGCAGACTGTGTAGTTATCAGCTGTAATCCATGTCTGGCCTCACCTCATTGATGTTCCAAACACTTCTGCCTGAGAAACCTACCTTGATGCCCTCTTCCAACCTAGTAGAGCCCAATGATCAGTCACAATCTGCAGAAAAGGCTGACGAGCTGCTCAATATCCACGCAGCCTCCCTGTTCCAGCCCCTCTTAGCTGGTACCACAGAGTGCATGCTGCTAATACCCTACTGTCTGAATTTGGCTCATTGGTATGTTTAGGGCTGTATTTTAAAGAAATTGAATTAGGTGCCAACCTAGGTACAACTAGGTGTAAAAGCAACATCTTACCTGAAAATCTTTATTTCTAGTATCTTTTTAAAAAAATCAAAAGATCTGGCAAAAACTGGCAGCTGTATAGTGGTTGTCCCTTTAGATGAGATATACTCCTTCCTTTCCTATGGCCCCCACCTGTCCCCTCTGACCCCTATGCATTACTTGCCCAGTCCTTCTAAAGATCTCGGTATAGCCGGGTCACCCAGGTGCAGGCAGTAAGGAGGTGCTTTCTGTGCAGAGCAGTGGTTCTCCACGTAGCCCTGGATCAGCAGTTTTGACAGTATCACCTGGGAACTTGTCAGAAATGCAAATTATGGGCCTCACCCTAGATCTACTGTGTCAGAAATTGTGGATGTGGGCCCAGCAATCTGTTTAACAAGCCCTCAGGTGATACTGATGCAAGCTAAAGTTTGAGAACCACCGTGGAGAATTTAACAACAATAATAAAAGCAACTAAAAGTTAGTCTGCTTTTTATTATCACAATGTGCCAGTAATTTAAAACTATGTCAGTGATGAAATACTCCACCTCACCATGGTGGACCACTCCTGAAGTCCCCACTTGAGTATGTGTCTCTGTTCTGTACTGTTATCCTTCTATTCTGGGGATGGAGAATATCACCCCCTAAACCTATGCAAAGCACCAAACTAAGCTTTCACCCACCCCTCCCCACAATAACTCAGGGTGCATAACTTAGCCTTAGATTGACTAGAAATCATGTTGCAACTTGACTCGGAAGCTCAGGCTACAACCACAACATTTCTACCACAACATATGCATTTGTAGTGTTTAAGATATTTTGCTGTCATTATGAAGAAGGCAGAAATAGGCAGTGCGTCCCTGTTGCCAAGTTTTCTCACCCACTGACCCTCATGCATTCACATTTCAGGACAAAAGTATTCATGCTGGCACTCAAAGTACCTTAACAGGAAGATGTCCATGTGAGGGGTTTGGTCACCAGGACAGCAAACTGCCTTTTCAAGAGAATAACTGTGAACCTGTGGTAGGTTGAGATCCTGCATCTTGGTGTTTATTGTATGGCTGCTTTTAACTCAAATGAATAAAATTATTCCAATTTAAAAACTAAGAGCAATGTGAATATACTTGATGCTCTGAACTGTACACTTAATAATGGTAAATTTTATATTTTACCATAATAAAAAAATAAACAATAACAAAGATAAAAAAACAGGGAAGCAGAGAGATTTTCTTAAATTGTGTCCTCTCGTACCCAGGTTTTCTAGGGTCAGTGATGAGATCCCTACACTAAGATCCAAAGGAAGAAACTGATTCTGGATACAATATTGTTTTGTCTTTTGTCTTTAGTATATTTGCCTTTTTCTGAATGTAGACACATCTAAGGGAGGGGGAAAAAGCATCTGTGAGTAATTGTATAAGCTGTGAGTCCAACAGGGAAGCCGCTGGCCACACGTGGCTCTTAGCACTTCTAACATAGTAGCTTGAACGAAAATGTTCTAATACATACCAGATTTCAAAGACTTAGTATGAGGAAAAGAATACAAATAATTCATTAATGATTTTTATATCAATTACATGTTGAAATAATATTTTGATATGTGGGATTAAATAAAATATATTATGAAGATTAATTTTACCTGTTTCTTTTTTGTAATGCAGATACTAGAAATTTTAAAGCTACGTATGTGTTATCCTCTAATTCTTTTGGACAGCACTGGTACAGATAGAGTATATCATAATGGTTTAAAGAACAGACTCTGGAGCCAAATTACTGTGAAGTTGTATGACCTTGGACAAGGAAGTTGACCTGCCTGTGACTGTTTTCCAACCTATAACATGAAAACAATGAAAATACTCCTAGAATTGTTGTGAGCATTAAATGAAGGCCTAACACATTTGTGCCGTACTGACAATAGCACTGGCCTTTAGCCACAACTACAAGGACCTATCCATATGGTATAAATAAAATGTATATTAGGTGGCTTTAAACAGTGTTCAAGAATTCACCAGTTAGGGCTTGGGACTTCTACTGGCAAGGATAATGAAGGTATAAATAAGTTTCTCAGATTTGGGGAAGGCTGTTAGCTCTATTTTTCTCTAGTCTTCCCCCTCCCCCCAACGTTTCAACACATATACTTGTGAAATTTAACAACGATTATCTTGTTGGCTGGTAATTAATGTGGGCACTTCAGTCCAGATAAGTAGTACAAATATGATGCTGACCATTAACTTTACCCCTCTGCCAGAAACCTGCGCAGTGCAGCCAATCCCACACTCTCCCTTTCTCATTCTCACAGGTTCCCAGTGCTCCACCTGCCTATGAAAAACTCTCTGTAGAATAGTCACCACCACCTTATTCACTGTGAGAATGCTGAGAGGTGATGAAATTATTTCCTTTACACTTTTGCTGGACTTTAATATGGACATCTAATGTTCTGCTTCAGAATACCGTTGAAATAGTATACATCATCTCTAATAATAAGCTTGGTATTAAATTCTTAGTAGAGCAACTAGCAATAGTAATTAAGTGCAGGAATGATGAGAAATCTTAGAATGCAAAAAAACTTTGTCAATAAACATTGTAATGCCTGATACTATTTGTGCTAGTAATAATTCTAATAAATTTGTGTTATTTTCTGAGACAGTTCACGTGTGTGTTCTGGGACCATTCAATTTCTTTTTAGTTGAAATTTGGCTAATACCTAACAAACTACTATTCTGATTTTTGAAGAAGCAACCTTTTGACCAACATGAAATCTAACAGAATGATTGCAGATGACTCTGTGCCATGGAGTGCTCACAAAGGATAAGTTTATAGGTTTAAGACAAAGAGCTGATTGATTGCTCTACCAAATTATAGTCAGATTCATTTGACTAGGAAAGTGTCAGTAATGTCTCTGTGTTCTAAAATTCCATGATGCTACAATAACATACTGCAGAGATCCTGTATCTTGAGTAATACATATAAAACAGTTTTAATTACATTTCACTTCAAGACTCAATGCTATTACAATTAATGACAAAATGCTTTTGTTAAAGCAGAAGATGGTGTAAGAATTTAAATAAGATACTATAGTTTGGCTGATGTCTTGCCTTAAATGTTCCAATGGCAGTTTAGCTCCTCTGGGCTGCCAAAGCCCTCTCAAAAAAACATATAGAGGTAATCATAAAGGATCAAAGATTCTGGAATGGTGTGGAATGGTGGAACAGGGCATAACATTATTAAAATTTTTTTGTTGACATCTACATATCACCTATACTATTATTTATCTAATATTTATTCTTTCAGTCAACTCATTTAAAAATTTTTTTTGGCTTAAATTATCACCACCCTAAATGGAAAATCAGTATCATTTCCCATAAGTAGAAGATAACCATAAAAAGAAAGATAATGAAGTATTTTTACTCAAACCTAGAAGGATACCGATGACGATGACTGCAGAAGGCTGACACCTGCTCTTTTTATTTAAGAGGGAGATTAGCAAGAAACAAAGAGCTTTCTTGCAAGAGAAAGAAATTACTTTCTTGCTATGTGATTCAGTGTTACTTAATGCTGAGTCAGTAAACCACCTAAAACCATCTTGTGTCATCGGAAACACCAGTATAGCATAACTGTTTCATTTTCTACCAGACAAGATTGCACTGAAGAGAAAAAACACTGAATAGCCTTAAACATATTGAAAAAAGACATTGAACAAAATACTGAAATAGCTCCCTACTGTTCTTTGATTCTGTCCAGTCTTACCACTTAAAATAAGCCCTCTCCCTCCCCTTTTCAAACAAATACATGAATTCTAAAGTAAACTTCAACAGAATTGGGCCAGCTCCTTTTCTCGTCGCAAGTCCCAGTCTAAGCCTCAATCCTCCACATTTATAGAGCACGTGGCTTGGGGCGCCTGGGTGGCTGCAGTCAGCGTTTTCTGCTAATTCAAATGTACTAGACAAATAATATCAGTTATCACTCTCTATTTGTGCAGTAAGCAAAGTTAGAGGGTTCTGTTTTATAGAGCCTGGCCTTCCCTCCTCCTCCTGCCCTGCACTAGCTTTCAGAGAGTGTTGTCTGTTGCTTGAGACAAGGCCCAAGTCTCTGGGTGTTTCCACAGGAGATTCTGATACGGCCTCCATGATTTTTTTTTAAGGTTAAGGGTAGGTATACTTTAAGGAGAAAAAAAAATCCATCCCAAAGATTTTCTGCCTGGGGTTAAAGTAAGTGAAGACTAGACTCATTACACAAACCAATGAAGCCCCCAAGTCACCTCCAGTGAAGGCCGGTCCTGTGAAATCACAAACACTGAGTTTTGCAGCACTTATAAATATCTGGACTGGTCCACCCATCACTTGAGAACATTGTAAACCTTTTCCAAAAAGAACAGAAGTGAGTCCCCTAAACTTCATTTTCATGGCTTTACTTTAAAGACATACACAGTCACTAGAAGATGCAGCAAAATCCCTCAATCTCAAGTGACAGATGCCAAAACATCTTAAAAGCATCTCAGAACACCCATCATGGCTGGTCTGGGTAAAAACACTCAATTTTAAGGAGGCCTAAAACGGCTATTCTAAGAAGCTGTGCAATGGAAGAAAAAGCGTGGGGAAGGAAGCACAGAAAATAATGCTTGACAATTTGAAAACACAAATGAAAGAGGCTTTAAGTTATAAAGAGAGCCTGTTAAAATCTCTAAAACCACACTAAAGACAAGTTTGCTTGCTCTGTTTAGAGAAGATTATGTGGATGATGACAACTTGAAATTAGACAAAGAGAAAATAAAAAAACTGAGAATCCCTGGACTGCCAATTAGAAGTCAATCTGAAGAAATACACGGATGCTGTTAATTTCTTCTTAATAAGGCTTGAAGGAGAAAAACAAGGACAACTTAAAAAGTTAAGTGAAGGAAAATAAATGAATCAATCACTTTTAATTCAAATGCGTGGTCTCCAGAATGAACAAACATCTTTGCAGTCTAAAAATACTGCTTGAAATTCAGATTAAAAAACTTCAGTTAAAACTTCAAATAATGCTTGAACTACATCAAGAACCTATAATGCATATCTGCAGAAAATCCATCAAGGAGAGAATTTACTGCTTAGAAGTCTAGAAGAAACTTCCCAAAGTATATGAAGCCATGTACATAAGAAGTGTGACTCCTACAGGAAGATGGTCTTGAGAAAGAGAAAGAAACACTTCCTTTTTTCAAAGCTGGATTGTCTCCCCTGAGAAAGAACAGCTTGGCTGAGAGAAAGCTTGCTAAGAAAATAATCAGAACAAACAAAATCTGGCTCAAGAAGTGTAATTTCCAGCTTTTCCCAAGTGGCCTCCACTGTTCCAAATGTACTTCTGGCCATCGGCTAGAGAGTATCAGGAGACTCCCTGAATCATCCATCAGGTCCCCAGAGAAAGAAGAGTATGAACTGTAAGGGCTCAGGCATCTGGGTCACTTACAAGTCTGATTCAGGTTTATAGTAGCATAGGACATCCACCGTAGGACATCTGTGTTTTCTCTTTAAAAGTAATTTAGAGTAATCTCTTTTTAGTTTAACTGTTTTTACTTAATTGATGCTGTATTTACTCAAATTGAAGTTTTTCTAGAATTATAATTCCTAAGACAGTGTTTTGCCAATCTAGATGGTTTTAATAAAATTATTCTGGAGATTAGACCACTTCATTTGATCCTCTAGAATTAGATCCAAATAAATACTGTATTTAGATTGAACAAAATGGTCTACTATTACTTAAGCCATAATTGAATTTTTACAGGATCACAGAAAAACATTTGATCAAGAAACACCATTTGTATATGCTATGAACTGTTGGAAGAAATCTATAAAAATAACAGAATATTTATCTCAATGAATTTTGGTTTAAAAAATAATATAAAACAAGAACCCCACTGAAAACAAAACCCCGAACAAAACCAAACCAAACACCACCCTCCAAATAAACCTATTAGTCTTTTTATTAGTTTAGCACTAGATTCATAGATTAATTTAGGGCAGGTAATACTTTGTTAATGATATTTCTTGCTGTTAAAACGTTTTTGAGTTTTATGCAAAGTCTTTCCCTTAAACAACAAACCAACCCTTCCTCTATCTGTCTCAACCTAAATACAGGTTTCCCCCATTATCTGAAAGTAGAGTGTTCTTATGAAAACTTTTAAGCTGACATGGTGTAAAGTGGAGACAATTATCATTAATTTATATGGAAAAGTTTTTTAGTGGTCCCAGACCCCAAAAATAACCTCTTTTAGGCTACTGTGATACCTTAGAGGATGACACATCTTGCTAACAGATACAAAGCAAATTGAGATAAAGCACAGATGCTCACAGACACAGGCCAAAGCTATGGCAACTTGATGCTGAGACACTGACCACAGTTTCCAGGGAAGGAGCTTGGTGGTGCCTCACTGTTTGGGGTAACCGCTGCCTCTATAAAGGCTCACTGCAAAACAAACGCTGAATGCTATTTTTGCTTTTCCATTTTTTTGTAAAAGCGAAAAACCTTTTTGGATTTCTTTCAGTTAGCAAAAACAGGTACTACTGGAGATCTTTTGTAGAAGTGAACTAGCATAATGCAAACTTTTGAAAATTGGGGCAAACCTATAGTTTCTCTTTTTGTCACTTCTCTGTTGCTACCATCACTGCCAGATAAGAGGTCTTGCGACTACCTTCTCAACCCACCTAGTAACTTCCTAATTGGCTTGTCTCTAGTCAAGTAAGTGACAGCAGCTACTATTTATTAAACACTTTGTGGCACGCTTTGGGCTAACTGTGTTACATAAATTATCACATCTAATCCTCACAGCAATCCTGCAAGGTAATTTAATTAATCTTTACCCTATGTTAATAACCTTGCTTTGAAAGCTTGGGTAACATCCCAATTACTTTCAGAATGTTTTTCAGTCCTTTATCACCCTACTCACCTATTTTTTAGTTAGTCCCCTTTGGCCCTCTTAACCCATAATACTCCATTCAAATTCAATTGCTCTGTTCCCTAAATGCTCCTTGTGCTTTTCTTTAAAAAAAAAAAAAACAGATATAATTGACATGTGACATTGTATTAGATTTAGGTTTACATGATTTATGTATAGAGTGTATTACTATCACCACATTAAGTCTAGTTAACATCCATCACCACAGAGTTACAATTTTTTCTTTTCGTTTTAAAGATTTTATTTATGTCAGAGAGAGAGAGAGCACAATGGGGGGGGGAGGGGCAGCAGGCAGAGGGATAAGCAGCCTCCCTGCTGAGCAAGGAGCCTGACTTGGACCTTGATTCCAGGCCCTGGGGATCATGACCTGAGCCAAAGACAGACACTTACCGACTCAGCCACCTGGACATCCCTTCGATTTTTGTCTTATGATGAGAACTTTTAAGATTTACTCTTAGCAACTTTCAAACATGCAAGAGTATTGTTAACTTCCCTGTGCTTTTCTAAGACTGAGTCCTTGCAAGCCCAGTTCTAAATATACTTTCAGTCCCAGCAGAAATGCCACCTCTTTTATGAAACTTCTATCACCTCACTGCTAAATTCCTGAGTTCTTTATTCCTCTGACATTTACTTTTAACTTACTGTTATATTCATTTTTGTGTTTTGTCTTGAGGACAGGGATGGGATCTTATTCATCTATGTTGTTCCTACATCTTATGTATTACGTGGTTCTCAACAAATGTGTAGAATGAATTTACACCTCTTTGAATTTGAAAATTACATTGACAATGTTTTCCATTTACACTGATAATTACTTTAAGAATGATATTGAGGATTACACACATAAAAACATACACTTGATTCTTTAGTACTTCTTCATATATTACTTAACTATAGAATTTTCTCACTCAGATTTTGTCTCCAACTTAAACTGTAAGAACCGGAACTATGCCATGCCCTTCAGCTTTGTCAATAAACTTGTTAATAAGCCAAGCACCATGGCATGCATAATAAATGCTTGTTGAATAAATTAGTAAAAATACCTGGGACAAATGACAGCATTATAGCAACAATGAGGCTTCAGGCTCAGGCGACAGCAAAACAACTATTGGAATGAGTTATGGTAAATTGTAGATCATCTTTGTTATAGTGATGAGGGAACAGAAGGCAAGCTGAAGACAAAGCATAAACCTACACCCTGCAACCTCACCCCACACCCCACTCCAGGGTGGGATATGTGATGTTCCTCCTGGAAGTTCCCCACTATCTTAATGCTAATGCATTGCTAGAGGGAAAAACGACCTTAACTTGACAATGGTAAGGCCTTGGGTACCCCCTGAGTCTTCTTTAACATATGACAGTACTATCTCAACCTCCCTTTTTCCTTACTTCCCCCAAACCCATAGTATATAATCAGCCACCCCTCACAACCCGGGGCAGCAGCTCTTTCTGCCCAGGGTCCTGTCCCCGTGCTTTAATAAACCACCATTTTGCACCAAAGAGGCCTCAAGAATTCTTTCTTGGTCTTTGGCTCCGGACTCCACCCCACTGAACCTCACCTATATTCCAAAACCACATCAATAGTACGGTGTAATTTTGGATAACTCATCAAATTTCTTAGATCATTTTCAGAATTTGCTACATTCTCAAGCTTTTAATATTAAAGATTTCTTAATTCACTAAGTCAATGTGATATACTGGGTCAAGTAAACATTTTAATTTATCTTAGTGTACATTATAGCATCACTGCTTTAATTATAAAACTACTGATGTCAATTATTAAATGCACCAAAAAAAATTGGAGGCTTGAAATGGAAACAGGGATCTAAAGAGACTAAGTATTTTATGTATAATATATATGTGTGTGTGTGTGTATATGTGTGTGTGTGTGTGTGTGTATATATATATATATATATATGTATTTTTTTTTTTTTTTTTTACTACCACAAAGGAGAATTGATTTTTTTTTTTCAGGAGAAAACATACAGGAAATGAAAGAGCTAACATATCAGAAAGAGATGTTATTTTAGCATGTTTTAGCATTTAAACTGATGCTGAATACAGACATCCAAATGTCCTAATTCTATACTATGTGTAGAAACATATTATTCCAGTACCATGAAGCTGTTTAGGTAGCATCATAGTAACTTTTTTTCCTTTGCATGAATGCCTTTATAAACAACTGTTAAAGAACACTGAATACAAAGAAAGAACTGAGGAATTTGACTTTGTACTCTTTGGCCAAGAGCCCAGAAATACACATGACCTACCAAACTGAAAGCAAAGGAAAAAGAATTTGGCTTTTGATTATATAAATCCATTAATTTAGTCATATTCTAGTAAAAAATGGGAGTGTTATTTTAAAAAAGTAAACCAGACCTTAAATCATGTAAAAAGCTATCTAGATTTCTCGCTGATTTATTCAACAACTGTATATTGAATGTCTATTGGGTGCCAGTTGCTGAGGGGTCAATGATGAAGACAATTGACAAGATCTCTCTTTAAAAAGGAAGACAGGCATTAAATAACTGCATACCAATAATCTTGTTACAGTAATATAGTACTATGCCCTTCTCGATCTACGTCCTCAACCTATGAATGACTGTGGTATCTTGATGCTGAGTGTGGTAAGGAGAGGGAATTATGTCATATGTAATGAGATCCATAATGAAACATTAAGTCAAAGAGAACACACAGGAAGACCTTGATTTGTATGGAACTTTTTAGAAACTAAAAGAAAACTAGAGTGCAACAGGCAAGGGAAGATTAGGTCGAAGAGAAGCTGGTGAGGTAAGCAGGAATAGACTGAAGGGCCTTTTAAGCCCTAAGGGGATGGGGGGTGGGGGCCGGGGCTTCATTCTAAAGGTTCACCAGAACAGAGTTTCAAAGGTCATATTAGGATTTTGGATTTAGGAGTTAGAAAAGAATTAGTGGTTAATAATTAGTTTAGGTCCTTCACTGGGATTAAAGTTGAGCCATAAGTAATCCAGTAAATTAGTTTCTGGAAATGTCTCAGAGAATTCTTTTCAGGCAAAAGATGAATGATTTCAGGTTGTTTTGTTTTAAAAGTTGAGTATGTTAAATACATTCATTTATTGAGCACCACCTATGCACAATGTGATGAATTTCCAAACATCACCCACATCCCCCTGAAATCCAAGGTCTATCTAAACTGACAGGGAAAGGGGGAGGGTGACTATACAGTAGAGCATAGACTGGCAAAGATACTGTTTTACAACATAACTATAGGTTTTTGAGAGCCTTTAGCAACTTTCCAGAACACTCTCACTGCCCTCTCCACTTTGATAACTAATAAATTTCAATGTAGTTTCAAAGGAAGTCTTTAGGTCTATTCTTCCTGAACATTTTCAAGCCCAGACTCCATGCGATGAGGCTTAACATCATTATAAATGTAACATGGATGACTATACAAGCAGTATCCCAAATAAGATAGCGAATATGAAGATTCAATAAATATAAAATCTTTTTACTGTTTTGACTTTTAAATATAAAATCTATCTTCTTGCTTTGTCTTTCATTTTAAAAATATTTATAACTTAAGCAATTACACATTTTGTGTGTGTTGTATTCCCCATGTTGCGCCTTACTTTTTTTTTAAAATTCTAATTCCAGTATAGTTAACATACAGTGTTATATTAGTTTCAAGTGCACAATATAGTAATTTTAACAATTCTATACACTACTCAGTGTTTATCATAATAAAATCTATCTTTTATTTAAAATGAGGCATAAGTCTGAAATACCACAAAGTCAAACCCTGAGAATAAGCTGACCCATAAAAACTGCTTGCTTTACAACAGAATATAAGTAACTGCTCTGTAATTGGAAAAAAAAAAAACAAAAACAAACCCAAAACAACAAAAGCAAAATATACTTATAAATAATTGAAGGTGTCCATATTCATTTGTTATTTTAAATTAAAAAAGAAAAATTCACGTTTTATCATTTTGGAAAATCAGTCAACTATGAACAAACACCTCAATATAAAAATAGACATATCAGAGGGAAACTCAAAGGGTACACGGGACCTCTTCATACTACCATCACAACTTCTTGTGAATCTAAGATTATTTAAAAATAAAAAGTTAATAAAACATATCTGGCATGCATTAGCACAGACCAAATACATTGGCCTGAAAGAAGATTACTTATTTTGGTCAATGGAGAGTTTGATGGTGAAATAAGAGAAAAAACTTAAAACAATGAAATCCAGAGTGAAATTTTATAATAGAAGTAATGTACAATCATGGAAAAAGGATTTAAAGCATTAGGTCTACCATTACCAGCTCAGGTCTACCACCCACTAGCTGGGTGACCTTGGACAACATCACTTAACCTTTCAAGAGTACTGTGAAAATTAAATAAGATATGTCATGTAAAGTTTGTAAACTGTAAAACCTGTACAAGTGCTCGCCATTAATTCAAATTTTCCAGCCTTAATTCCTTTTTGTAAAGGGCTGTTTTCATTTTATAGAATGTATTCTTTCAACGGAGTAAGAACGCACTTTAAAAATGGTATTCAAACAAAGAAATACAGGAACTCAATTTATTACATGCAGATTCCTCTGCATTGCTGCTAACAGTTCACTGGTCCAAAATTACTAAAATACTTAAAAAACTATACATTATGTAAACAAAACATAAATAAGACAGCATAGTTCTTTGTACATATAGTTTAGTACAGGTTGTTAGGGATTGAGGAATATGTACAATTTTACACCATGGACTGCATTTTCACAATGCATAAATATATATATATATTTATTTATTTATATTTTTACAGACACAAAAACAAGATTTCACTAATGACACAGAATACCATATTGTAGATACACGCTGCAACAGTCCAAATTCAAGAAGAAACATGTCAATGCAAGTGTGCAAAAGGCTAGCTTACTCCAAACTAGTGAAACTTGACTTTGTTCAATTTATGCGACACCGACAGGTAAATCCTGTCTATTTTAAACATCCTTTGAAAACATACTCATACCAATGAGTGAAATGGAACAGATCTTTTCTTCCCCAAGAAAACAAAGCCTTGTTGCAAGCTAATGAAAGGATACATTAAAACACATACACACAACTATGTATAGTATGTTTTCAACAGTATAATAAAGTTAAAATTTTTATGGGAGTCAAAACAATGCCCCATTATTTAAAAACTGGCTCGTTTAGTCTAAATTCAAGATGCAGCTGTGTCGGGCTTCTCTAAGTCAGATGAGCGAAAAGCAGGGAAGACAGAGGCAGGATTTTGACTGGTAGATACAATTTGAGAGAGAGCTGGAGAGAGAGAAGAAACCTTAGATGCTGGAGTATTTATGGTATTCAAAATTGCTCCTTCTGGACTAACCAACAGTTTTTTGACTGATGTGTCCAAATGAAATACTGCTGTGCTACTTGGCAATGGAGGTTTAGTAGAGCAAATGGTAGAAACCAAAGACGTCTTAGCCAAAAGAGTAGCAGGAGGAGACTTAATTACTGAAGTCAATGATACTGTTGGTGTGGGAGGTGGAACAGAAACTTTAGCAGTTGTGTTTATGATTTGTGGTGTTGTATGTACTGTGGGTAGAGGACTGGCATTCCCAAGAGAGTTTACAACTTTTGTAGAGCTTCTTAGAGAATGTTTCACAGACTGCCCACTTAAAGAATTATTTGATGCTAGTGTAATCTTCTGGGCAGGGTTATCTACTGATGTAGGCGGAAGGCCTTGGCCACTGTTAAGAACTAAGGGAAGTCCATATTTTGGATTATTAGATATAAGAAGAACATGGCTGCCAGCTCCAAGACCTTGTGGTGGAACAATAAACCGGGTTCCATTAATCATGATCTGAGTGCCAGGTGCCAAAGGTGTACTGGTGTTGATGACTATTTTTTGCTGAATACAAGGTTCACTCAACTGACCCCCTATCACACTATTTACATTTGTTGGTACTGTAGCAGTGTGAATGGCAGAACCACCTGGAGCAGAACTGTGACTGGGGGTTGATTTTACTAAAGTAGGGGACATCTGCTGGTTTGGCAGACAAGAAAAATTGGAAATATTAATTACTTTACCTGGACTTGGTGAAAGGGGTGGCAACTCGGTCTGAGGTTTACTTGTGTTTATATTTGTTGGCACTGTAGCTGAAATCCCTGGTGACTGAAATTGGACAGAAGTCCGAGATTGTCTTTTAGAAAGAGATACAGAACGTGTGGCTCCTGGTACTGTTGCCACTTGTGGAACTGTGTTGATTACTTTAGGGGATATAGTCACAGGTGTAGGCAAAGCAACAGTAACAGGGATTTGCAAAGCTGATGTTAAACATTTAGGAGACACTGTTGGTTGTGTAGTTGAAATCAGAACAGATGATGCAAGATGTCCTGTTTTCACAGTTGATATAGCCACAGTGTTCCCGAGATTTGACGTGCAAAGTCTATTTGACAAAATAGGCATAATTCTTGAAGAGGTATCATTTCCACTGACTAAAACAGGAGGTCGTGTCCCAACTGAAGCAGAGGTTGAGGTCACTGAAAGAGAACCCAAAGATATATTTGCTCCTGTTACTGAAAACATGTTTGCTGCTCTTGTTGCAGAAACCACTGATTCATTAACAGGAGTAATATTTTGACTCACAAAATTTGAGCTTACTGGAATTGAATTACCACTTGTTGACAATGGCAAAACATAGCCCTTGGTACTTTTTTCTTCTCCTTTTGAGGTTACATTTTGCAATATGTTAATTGATGGTATAGCTGGCACACTGCCTGAACTATTTACAATTGCTTGACCTATGTTTAGTCCAATTTTCACATCTTTTATCTGAGACACAGTTGGTGATGAATTTATTTTTATTGGTGCTCCAACTGTAGATGGAATTAGTACTATCTGGGGTTGTTCTGGAGTCTTAACATAGGTTTTATTCAAGGGGGGAGGAAGAGTTTGTTTTAATGGTTCTGCCACAATAGTTGGAGTTGAAGTGCCACTGGGAATTGGAGCATTAATAAAAACTAATTTCTGGGCAGAAACACCTGTAGATGTTGGTGCAGGTGTCACATTAATTGCAGTTCCACTGCCAGAAGGAAGAATAGATGGAGCTGACACCAGCATAAGTTTGTGAACTGCAGTCCCACTGATCACATCTCCACTTATTGCTGCTGTTGCTTCTGATCTTGTAACAGGGAAACTTTTCGTGAAATAATCTACTTGTTGCTGTTTATTTGGAGTATGAATAACATTTGCACTGGTTTGTCCAAAATTTCCTGTTGATAAGCTAATTACACTTACTGAATGATTTGCTGTTGATGGTAGCACAGTGCCAGAAGAAACAGAGGACTTCAAGGGAGAAGGAGGCGTGTGTGAAGCTTTATCTATCATGTGGCCCAAATTACCACCGCAGGAAGGTTGGCCTAATGTAAGCTTGAGATTCTTTCCCACTGATGGATTAAAGCCAGATGGAAAGGAAACAGAAGTTGGTGCTTGGCTAAAAGGTGGGAGACTAGATGTAGTGGTCATTCCAACTGCAGGTGAAAAAACAGAGGATGATGCAGTTGTTGATTTGGGCACCAGAAATGCCTGAAGATGAGGAGCAAAAGTGAAAACTGAACTTGCAGATAAGCTATTGGGTGAATTTTGATCTGGACTGGTCTGTACTTTTACAACGCCAGTGTTTCCACCTCGTGTCCTAACAAGAATTGACTGTGAATCTCTTATACACACAGTTTTCAGTTCTTGCTTTGCTTCAGAAGAATCAGCAGTTTGTTGTGCAAAACAGTTGAGGGAACTACCAGGATTTGTAGATCCACTTAGTGTTGCTGCTGATAACAGAGGCCGAACTGTTGAGGAAATGGTGGATGAAGCAATGGGCTGGGAAAATGTAGCTGCTGAAACTGCATTCTTGACTTTTCCTGACTCACGCTGGCTAGTCTTAACTGGAGGTGTTAATAAATTACTTACGGAGGTTACAGGTGACAAAGGCTGTGGCCTACCAGTGCTCACATTTGACAAAGGTGTAACTGTCCTATGGAAAGCTGTATTGGGTGGCTGGTTAGAAACAGTTCCCGCTGAGCTGACAAGAACTGATGCTAAACAAGAGTTTACACTTGCTGTCTGTGGGAGAGATGAGCAGTGCTGTTCTGGACCTTTCTGTTCACGTGGCAGTATTTCTTTTGCAACTGTTTTCCCTTCCTTGTGCTGAATCACGAAACTCTTGGGCAGAATGAGAACCTGCTGCATGATTTTTTCTCCTGTTTTAGGATCGAGCACAGGTTGCATCTGAATCTTCACAGAGCTGTTCTGCAGATCTATGGGCAACCACTGGCCACAGGGCGTTTTGTATACCATTTGTAAAGGACCTTTTGTACTGGTGTGGCAGGTCAATGCTGGCTTTAGGGGGCTTGCTTCTAGAGGAGATATAACTGGTTTATCCACTGCAGGTGCACTTCTACCTGCGGAAGGGGGCAGTTGATTTGTTAAGGTCACTTTGTTCCCAATGTTCTTTGCAAGCAAGGCCTGAATAGGTTTGGTCCCTTTCTGGAGAATAGATACTGGTGTTGAATCCATTGAGGCAAATGACTCTGGAAACAGTGGCTCTGTACGACTTAATTCATTCAAACAGTCAATCTGCATCTCACCTTCTACATGCTCAACTGCTGTCTCATTTGTGCTTAACTTTGCTTTCTTCCTTGGGGAAAGCTCTTTTGTGCTATCGTCCAGATAATTAGTTTGTTTAGACTGTCGTTTAAGTGTTTTAGGCAGTATCTTCAGAACATCTTTAGAAGGTAATTCCTTTTTCAACAACTTGGTTCTGGCCACAGGAAAATCTATTTCTGATAGTTTCATATCATCTGAAAATTATAAAAGCAAGCATTTTGTTTAAATAAAACAGCAACTGAATAGCAATAATAAGACCAATTATAAAGAGTAAGTCAATCTCTGAACTGGCAATTTATTAAGAAATCTACTTTAGGATGATTCAAAATTGGAAATTAAGGTAAGCTGATCTTTGATATTTTGATAGCATAACCATTCCCAAGAACAACTACGTATTAATGAGAGAACTATTTTTGTTCAAACTCTACTAATTCTGCTGCCAATACAAATGAAAAGGAAAATTTACATCTCTTACAGAGATACTCAAACCAGCAATTAGAGCTCAGAATTCTCATCTAGTTTCAGAGACTCTAAAGGATTAAAAATGTTCATCTTTTCCTGGTGTTTAATTATTCATTCCTACAGTAAAAAATTTATGTTCATATCTGGTCAAACTGGGTTGATGAGAAGCTACTCTTTTCAATGCACCAAAGACATGAAAAACAACAGGTTAATACATTGCTAACCACAAATTTTCACACTAACCTCTTATATAATGAAAGGAAGTTACTTAACTAGATTTACAGAAAAAAATAACTAGATTTACAGAATAACATAATCTGATAAATTGAAATGCGTTACAGATAATCTAATCCAGCCTCCTTATTAGAATGATACGTCCACTCTGAGATCTCATTTGGCCATCAACATTGGTCTTCCCTCATAAAAAAATCTTCACAGTATTAGGGACGTGTCAAGTTCCATTTAAATCAAACATCAAAAACAGTGCTTCAAAAATGGTAATAATAAAAAGAGGATGAACCTAATTTAGAGGGATTACAGATCAAAGATGTGTGGTTTATAACGTGCAAAGACATGCCTACAGTTCAGAGGCAGGCACTGGCTCCAGAAACTCCCAGAAATAAAATGGTGTCTCCAAGGACACAAGACACTTCGAAATATACCAGATTTCCCTAATCAATACACATCATTAACCATATTACCTTTTACCTCAAAAAAAGATACTAAAACTTCTGTTTGTGGTTTTAGTGTTGATTTAAAGAAAAGTTTTCATAACTACCTGGGTCAAAGTGATCTTTCTCCAGGATATCTAGAGGTTCTGTGGAGTCTACAGACTTACTAACTTCTACTTTAGGAGACTCTTTTCCAGGATCTCCTTCACCTTCTTCAGCAGTCCACAGTTCTCCAGTAAATTTATCATGATCAGGCTGTCTTCTGAAATCATCATAGTCTTTCTTTAGGCGGCTCCTGAAATAAAAATGCCCGACATAACAAACAATACACACGTATTAAACTCTTGGAAGCTAAACTAACTGTATTATTTTAAACAATATCTTGAAATATTTTTAATTAAGCCACTAAAAGCTACATTATCAACAACAGCCAAACTATGGAAAGAGCCCAAATGTCCACTGACTGATGAATGGATAAAGAAGATATGGTATATATATATATATATATATACACACACACACACACACACACAATGGAATATTACTCAGCCATCAAAAAGAATGAACTCTTGCCATTTGCAACAATGTGGATGGAGCTACAGTGTATTATGCTAAGCGAGATAGGTCAGGAAAGTACCGTAAGATATCATTCATTTGTGGAATTTAAGAAATGAAACAGATGAACATATGGGAGGGGAAAAAAAAGAGAGCAAGAGAGGGAAACAAACCATAAGAGACTCTTAATGACAGAGAACAAACTGAGGGTTGATGTCAGGAAGTGGGTGGAGGATGGGTTAGATGGGTGATGGGTGTTAAGGAAGGCACTTGTTATGATGAGCACTGGGTGTTACATTAAGTGATGAACCACTGAGTTCTACTCCTGAAACCAATACTGCAGTATATGTTAATTTACTAGGATTTAAACAAAAATTTCAAAGAAAAAAAGTCACTAAGATCTATGTTTTAATCTCAAATGTGTCTAAGATGCTTAGTTCAGTCTTGCCAACATTTATCTTTAAAGAGAAAACTCAGGGGATGGGTAGGCATAAGAAACTGAAAAAGATTATATATATAATTTCAGAATACAGTTTTTGAACATATCACCAATTTGTCTTTCTAAAGGCAATGAGAGAAGGTTAATGAGAGAAAGGTAATTTTTTTCTAGCGGCACGAACAGAAATAGATTTGAAATAGTTTTATAATTACTGATTACAATATAGTGAAAGGGTTATTTAAAAAAGTTAATCAAATTCTAAACACTCCACCAAAACATACTAGAAGTAATAAATGAATTCAGTAAAGTTGCAGGATACAAAATTACTACCCAGAAATTGGTAGTATTTCTATGCACTAATAACAAAGTAGAGGAAAGAGAAATTAAGAAAACAATTCCATTTACAATTGCACAAAAAGAATAAAATGCCCAGGAATAAACTTAAACAAAGAGGTGAAAGACCTGTATTCTGAAAACTACAGAATACTGATGAAAGAAATTAAAGATGACATAAATGGAAAGATATTCCATGCTCATCAACTGAAGAATTAATATTGTTAAATGTTCATACTGCCCAAAGCAATCTACAGAGTCAATGCAATCACTATCAAAATACCAAAAGCATTTTTAACAAAATTAGAGGAAATAATACTAAAATCTGTAAGGAACTACAAAAGACAATTTTGAGCAACAAAAACAAAGCCATAGGTATCACAATTCCAGATTTCTAGATATACTACAAAGCTGAAGTAATCAAAATAGTATGTTACTTAAACAAAACTAGACACACAGATGAAGGGAACAGAATGAAGACCCCAGAAATATACCCACACTTACATGGTTAATTAATTTATGACAAAAAAGGCAAGGCTATACAATGGGAAAAAGTCTCTTCAAAAAATGGTGCTGGGAACACTGAACAGCTATATGTAAAAGAATGAAACTGGACTGCTTTATAACACCTTACACCAAAATAAGCACCAAATAGTTAAAGACCTAAATGTGAGACCTGAAACTACAAAAATCTTAGAACAAAGGCAGTAGTTTCTCTAACACTGGCATGGCAACCTTTTTTCTGGATTTGTCTCCTTAAACAAGGGAAACAAAAGCAAAAATAAACTATTGGGAGTATAAAAATATAAAAAGCTTCTGCACAGCGAAGGAGACCATCAACAAAACAAAAAGGCTGAATGGAAAAATGATATATTCAATAAAGGGTTACTAACCAAATATATAAAGAACGTAACAACTCAACAACAAAAAGCAAACAATCTGATTAAAAAATGGGCAGATGACCTGAATAGACATGTTTCCAAAGAAGACATACAGATGGCCAATAGACACACGAAAAGATGCTCAGCATCATCAGAGAAATACAAATCAAAACGAAAATGAGATATCACCTTACACCTATCAGAATGCAAAAATCAAAAAGGAAGTAACATATGTTGGCGAGGATGTGGAGAAAAACAAACCCTCATACACTGCTGGTGGGAATGCAAATTGGTAGAGCCACTGTGGAAAACAGTGTAAAGGTTTCTCAAAAAAGTAGAAAATAGAAATACCATGTGATCTGATAATTCCACTACTGGGTATTTACCCAAAGAAAAGAAAAACACTAATTCTAAAGGATATATGCACCCCTGTGTTCACTGCAGCATTATCTACAATAGCCAAGATTTGGAAGCAACATAAGTGTCCACAGATAGACAAATGGATAAGGGAGATGTGGTGTATATATGTGTGTACACACACACACACACACTCCCTCTCTCTCTCTCTCTCTCTCACACACACTCCCTCTCTCTCTCTCTCTCACACACACACACACACACACACACGAATATTATGTAGCCTTGAGAAAGGATGAGATCATGCCATTTGCAACAGCATGGATAGATCTAGAGGATATCACTAAGTGAAATAAGTCAGTCAGAGACTCATTATGAAATCTAAAAAAAAAAAAAAAAACCAAATGAATAAACACACAACAACAAAAGAGCAGAGTCTGACCTATAAGTAAAGAGAACAAACTGATGGTTGCCAGAGGGGAACGGGTGTGGGGGATGGACAAAATGCATGAAGGAAGTTGGAGATAAAGGCTTTCAGTTTGGGAATGAATAAGTCACAAGAGTAAAAGGTATACCATAAGGAATACAGTCAACGATATTGTAAAAGTGTTGTATGGTGACAGATGGTAACTACACTTCGGGTGAGCTTTATGCATAAACTTCTCCAATCACTATGTTGTACACCTGAAACTATAACATTATGTGCCACGTATACTCAAAAAAATTGTTCACCAAGAAATTCTAGGGAACAGTACCTACTATTTTTGCTTTATACAGAGGGCAGCAAATTTTAAAAAATATTTTTAAATTAAGCATAGAGAAACAAAGTTGAAAAGTGATCTTTCAAGGACCCTTTTCACATAAAAATGTAATAGCTATGTTTCCATAAAACTATGGAGAGATAGAAACATTTCCAAATGATACAGTATTTTAGAGATTCTTTATTAATCTTTTTGCTCTCAACTGAGTTTCTCTCTTCTACTCCTAACCTTTAGTTTATTTTGTTTAGTACTTACCTCACAGTATGTGTGGCACGTAGGATAACTGTAAAATTAATTTCCTTTTAGAAATATCTACATGGGAGTTGTATGAAGTTCCTTCCTTTTTGGCCCTCTTCTCTGTCTCAGCTATTTTGTTTTCTTTTCAGGGAAAATACAAGCAATCAGACAAGCACGTTCATATGCTCACATCTCATCTGCCACTTACGACCTTCATTTGTACTCATATTCTGCCTATCTAAGCTAATCCCTCGTTTTATGCATCCTTTCTCATCTATCCACGGATATAACTCTACCAAATGTCCCTTCCTTTTCCTGAGGCCATTTTAGCCTATTAGCTCATTCCTACCAGTATACAGAATGCTATTTCTCCACTAATGAAAGCAAACAACAAAGCAAAGCACCCTCTCTTGACTCCAACTTGTCCTTCCAGCTACTGCCCTATTTCTCCGCTCCACTTTATAATAAAACTCCACGTCCTCTCCCCTAATTCTCTTGAATAGACTCTACCTTATTGAACATTCTTTCTCAGTCTCTTCAGCTAAGTCCTACTCCTCTCCACCATCTCTACATGTTGGAATGCCCCAGGGTTCAGTCTCTCTTCTTCTCTATCTATACTCACATTCTAGGTGATTTCTACCAGTCTCATAGTTTAAATATAATCTATAGCCCGACAACTCCTAAATTTATGCCTCCAGTCTGGCTTACTCCCTTGAACTGGGACTCATATACTAAACTGCCTACTCAATAAGTCCAACTGGATATCTAAAAATCATTATCAAACTTCACATATGTTGAAATCCAAACTCTTGAATCCCTGCCTTGCAAACCTGCTACTCCTTTAGCTCCCCCTTTTTAAACTAATGACGATTCCATAATTCTAGTTGTTTAGACCAAAAATACTGGGCATCATCTTTTTACTCTTCATTTTTTTGGACACTCTACATCCAATGTTTATGAAAATTCTGCCAATCCTTACTTTCAAGTCACATCCAGAATCTAACCATTCCTTGCCATCTGTGTTGCTATTGTTGGGGAACACCATCAAAAAGATGTGACTGCCAACTGACCCATGAGCTGGACCTAGGCACTCAAAGGTTCCTCATTCCCTCCCCTTGGAATGTAGGTTCTGCTTGCCTTTCCAGCTCCCAGAGGCTGCTCCAAGAACACAGCCTTGAGAGAGTGATGTGATGTTGAATACACCTGTATAATATATGTGGCTGCATCCAGTTAAGGCTTCTTATGTAAACTTTTAAGATCCGGCAGGCGGGTGCAGAGATCCATTTGTCTTGCTGCCACCCAAGACAAGCCTCACTGAATTTAAGTTCCATCTACGTATTCAAACTGTCACCTACAAACCTGGAATGGCCTGCTTCTTTCTTAGTCTCTCCCTGTCCTCTGAATACAAACGCATTTCAGATTATACCAGGGAAACTCCTAAGAGGGTTGCAAATCAACAGCTACTACCCTGTTCCAAGCCACCACCATTTTTTTGCCTGGATTATTGCTTTTTGTAACTGATTTCCCTGTTGTCCCACTACACTAATCTCAACACAACAGGCAGTGTGAGTGCTTTAAAAGATAAGTCAGATATGTCCCTCCTCTGCTTAACCCTTCAATGTTGTCTCATTTTAGAGTAAAAACAGAAGTCCTTAAAGACATACACAACCTGGCTATGGCTACCTATACTTCTCTGATTCTTGACTCTTAGCACTTTCCTCCTCACTCACTTTGCTCTGGCTACACTTGTCTCTTTGCATTTCCTCTAAAGGCCAAAGACGATGCCAACCTTAGGACTTCTGCATCTTCTCTTCTCTCAGATATCCACATGGCTCTCTCCCTTCTTTGTTTCAGGTCTCTGTTTAAATATCAACTTATCAGAGGAGCTTCCCCTGACACCCTAGTAAAAGAGCAATCATCTTCCCATCCAAACCAGGCACTTCCTATTCTCCTTACCCTACCTTATTTTTCTTCATAGCACTTATCACAAAAAAACCTGACATTTTGAGTTCATCTGTTTCTTGCAAGAATGCAAGCCACAGATGAAGTCAGAAATCAGTAACAGAAGGAAAACTGGAAAATTCAGAAATTTGTGGAAATTAAGCAACACACTCTTAAACAACCAATAGATCAAAGAAGAAATTAAAAGAAAAATTAGAAAATACATACAGATAAATGGAAATGAAAACATGACATACCAGAACAATGTGACACAGTGAAAACAGTGCTGACAGAGAAATTTAGAGCTACAAATAAATGCTTACACTACAAAATAAGAAAGACCTCAAAACAACAACCTAACTTTATAGCTTCAGTAATAAAGTTTTGCTTCCCTTGCCTCAGGAGCCATATCTAGAAAGAAGTTGCTGTGACCAATGTCAAAGAAGTTACTGCCTGTGTCCTCTTCTAGAATTTTTATGGTTTCAGGTCTCATATTTAGGTCTTTAATCCATTCTGAATTTAGTTTTGTGTATGGTGTGAGAAAGGGGTCCATTTTCTTTCTTTTCCATGTTTCTGTTTAGTCTTCCCAACACCATTTATTGAAGAGAAAGTCCACTTCCCACTGGATATTCTTTCCTGTTTTGTTGAAGATTAACTGACCATATAATTGTGTGTTTATTTCTGGGTTTCCTAATCTGTTCCATTGATCCATGTGTCTATTTTTGTGCCAGTACAATAAATATCATTCTAATTATTATAACTCTGTATTATAACTTGAAGTCTGAAATTGTGATGCCTTCAGCTTTGCTTTCCTTTTTCAAGACTGCTTTGGCTATTCAGGATTTTTTGTGGTGCCATGCAAATTTTAGGATTGTCTGCTCTTGTTCCATAAAAATTGCTGTTGATATTTTGATAGGGATTGCATTAAATGTGTAGATTGTCAGTTTGGGTGGTACAGACATTTTAACAATAGTTGTACTCCCAATTCTTGAGCATGGAATATCTTTCCATTTCTTTGTGTCCTTTTCAATTTCTTTCACCACTGTTTCATAGATTTCAGAGTACAGGTCTTTTATGTTTTTGGTTAGGTTTATTCCTAGGTATCTTATTATTTTGGGTGCAAATATAAATGGGATTGATTCCTTAATTTCCCTTTCTGCTGCTTCATTATTAGTGTATAGAAATGCAACAGATTAAATGCTCCCATAAAACGCCACAGGGTTGCAGACTGGATAAAAAGACACGACCCATCCATTTGCTGACTACAAGAGACTCATTTTGAACATAAAGATATATCCAGACTGAAAGTGAAGGGATGGAAAACCATTTTTCATGCCAATGGGCCTCAAAAGAAAGCTGGGGTAGCAATTCTCATATCAGACAGATTGGATTTTAAACTAAACACTATTGTTAGAGATACAGAAGGACACTATATAATTCTTAAAGGATGTATCCAACAAGTGGATATGACAATTATAAATATCTATGCCCACAACAGGGGAGCAGCTAGATACACAAGCCAACTCTTAACCAGAATAAAGAGACATATAGATAAAAATACGTTAATAAGTAGGGGACCTCAACACTCCACTCTCAGCAATAGACAGATCACCTAAGCAGAAAATCAACAAAGAAACAAGAGCTTTGAATGACATACTGGACCAGATGGACCTCATAGATATATACAGAACACTACACCCAGAACAACAGAACACTCATTCTTTTCGAACACACATGGAACTTTCTCCAGAATAGACCACATACTGGGTCACAAACAGGTCTCAACCGATACCAAAAGACTGAGATTATTCCCTGCATATTCTCAGACCACAATGCTTTGAAATTGGAACTCAATCACAAGGAAAAATTTGGAAGAAACTCAAACACTTGGAGACTAAGAACCATCCTGCTGAAGAATGATTGGGTAAATCAGGAAATTAAAAATCAGTTTAAACAAGTTTTGGAGACCAATGGGAATGAAAACACGTCGGTCCTAAACCTATGGGATACTGCAAAGGCAGTCCTAAGGGGAAAATACATAGCCGTCCAAGCCTCACTCAAAAGAATAGAAAAATCTAAACTGCAGTTTTTATATTCTCACCTCAAGAAGCTGGAGCTGGAACAGAAGAACAGGCCTAACCCAAGCACAAGAAGGCAGGTGATCAAGATTAGAGCAGAGATCAATGAATTAGAAACCAGGAGCACAGTAGAGCAGATCAACAGAACTAGAAGCTGGTTCTTTGAAAGAATAAATAAAATAGATAAGCCACTGGACAGACTTATTCAAAAGAATAGAGAAAGGACCCAAATAAATAAAATTATGAATGAAAGGGGAGAGATCACGACCACCACCAATGAAATAGGAAGGATCATTAGAAACTTTTATCAACAACTTTAAGCCAATAAATTAAACAACCTGTAAGAAATGGATGCCTTCTTGGAAACCTATAAACTACCAAGACTGGAACAGGAAGAAACTGATTATTAAAACAGACTAATTATGAAGAGATTGAAACAATGGTCAAAAACCTCCCCAAAACAAAAGTCCGGGGCCTAACGGATACCCCGGGGAATTCTACGAAACATTCAAAGAAGAAATAATACCTATTCCCCTGAAGCTATTTCAAAAAATAGAAACAGAAGGAAAACTACCAAACTCATTCTATGAGGCCAGTATTACCTTGATCCCCAAACCAGACAAAGACCCCATCAAAGAGGAGAATTACAGACCGATATCCCTGATGAATATGGATGCCAAAATTCTCAACAAGATCCTAGCTAATAGGATCCAACAGTACATTAAAAGGATTATCCATCACGACCAAGTGGGATTCATCCGTGGGATGCAAGGGTGGTTTGATATTCGCAATTCAGTGTGATAAAACACATTAATAAGAGAAGAGACAAGAAGCATATGATCCTCTTGATTGATGCAGAAAAAGCATTTGACAAAATCCAGCATCTGTGCCTGATTAAAACACTTCAGAGTGTAGGGATAGAGGGTACATTCCTCAATTTCATCAAAACCATCTATGAAAAGCCTATAGCAAATATCATTCTCAATGGGGAAAAGCTGAAAGCCTTTCCCTTAAGATCAGAAACACGACAAGGATGCCCACTCTCGCCACTATTATTCAACATAATACTAGAAGTCCTTGCAACAGCAATCAGACAACAAAAAGGGATAAAAGGTATCCAAATCGGCAAAGAAGAAGTCAAAATGTCTCTCTTCTCAGATGACATGATACTTTATATGGAAAACCCAAAAGAATCCACGCCCAAACTATTAGAAGTTATAGAGCAATTCAGTAATGTGGCGGGATACAAAATCAATGCTCAGAAATCAGTTGCATTTCTATACACGAATAATGACACTGAAGAAAGAGAAATTAGGGAATCCATGCCATTTACAATAGCACCAAAAACCATACGTTACCTTGGAATTAACTTAACCAGAGACGTAAAGGACCTATATTCTAGAAACTATAAATCACTCTAGAAAGACATTGAGGAAGACACAAAAAGATGGAAAAATATTCCATGCTCATGGATCAGAAGAATTAACGTAGTTAAAATGTCCATGCTACCCAGAGTAATCTACACTTTCAATGCTATCCCGATCAAAATACCAAGGACATTTTTCAAAGAACTGGAACAAATAGCCCTTAAATTTGTATGGAACCAGAAAAGGCCCCGAATCTCCAAGGAACTGTTGAAGAGGAAAAACAAAGCTGGGGGCATCACAATGCCGGATTTCGAGCTGTACTACAAAGCTGTGATCACAAAGATGGCATGGTACTGGCACAAAAACAGACACATAGACCAATGGAACAGAACAGAGAACCCAGAAATGGACCCTCAACTTTATGGTCAACTAATGTTTGACAAAGCAGAAAAAACATCCAGTGGAAAAAAGACAGTCTCTTCAATAAATGGTGCTGGGAAAATTGGACAGCTACATGCAAAAGAATGAAACTTGACCACTCTCTCACACCATACACAAAGATAAACTCCAAATGGATGAAAGACCTCGATGTGAGACAGGAATCCATCAAAATCCCAGAGGAGAACATAGGCTGTAACCTCTTCAACATCAGCCACAGCAACTTCTTTCATGACACATCTCCAAAGGCAAGAGAAACAAAAGATAAAATGAACTTGTGGGACTTCATCAAGATAAAAAGCTTCTGCACAGCCAAGGAAACAGTCAAAAAAACTAAGAGGCAGCCCACGGAATGGGAGAAGATATTTGCAAATGACACTACAGATAAAAGACTATTATCCAAGATCTACAAAGAACTTCTCAAACTCAATACACGGGAATGTACTGAGAAATGACACTTTTCCAATGAAGACATACAAATGGCTAAGAGACACATGAAAAAATGTTCAAAATCATTAGTCATCAGGGAAATAGCAAATCAAAACTACCTTGACATACCCCCTTATGCCAGTTAGAATGGCAAAAACTGACAAGGCAGGAAACAACAAATGTTGGAGAGGATGTGGAGTAAGGGGATCCCTCTTACACTGTTGGTGGGAATGCAAGTTGGTACAGCCCCTTTGGAAAACAGTGTGGAGGTCCCTTAAAAAGTTAAAAACTGAGCTACCCTATGATTGAGCAATTGCATTACTGGGTATTTAGTCCAAAGATACAGACACAGTGAAGAGAAGGGCCATATGCACCCCAATGTTCATAGCAGCATTGTCCACAATAGCTAAAAATCTTGGAAGGAGCCGAGATGCCCTTCAACAGAGGACTAGATTAAGAAGATGTGGTCCATATATACAATGGAATATTACTCAGCCATCAGAAATAACGATTACACAACATTTGCAGCAACATGGACGGGACTGGAGGAGATTATGCTAAGTGAAGTAAGTCAAGCAGAGAAAGACAATTATCATATGGTTTCGCTCATTTATGAAACATAAGATCGGTAGGAGAAGGAAGGGAAGAATGAAGGGGGGGTAAACAGAACTGGGAATGAACCATGAGAGACTGTGGACTCCGAGAAACAAACTGAGGGCTTCAGAGGGGAGGGGTGTGGGGGATTGGGATAGGCCGGTGATGGGTATTAAGGAGGGCACATATTGCATGGTGCACTGGGTGTTATATGCAAATAATGAATCATGGAACATTGCATCAAAAACTGGGGGTGACTAATATAACAAAATAAAAATTATTTTAAAAAGTTAAAAAAAAAGAAATTAAAAGGGGTGCCTGGGTGGCACAGCGGTTGGGCGTCTGCCTTCGGCTCAGGGCGTGATCCCGGCGTTACGGGATCGAGTCCCACATCAGGCTCCTCCGCTGGGAGCCTGCTTCTTCCTCTCCCACTCCCCCTGCTTGTGTTCCCTTTCTTGCTGGCTGTCTCTATCTCTGTTGAATAAATAAATAAAATCTTTAAAAAAAAATTAAAAAATGCAACAGATTTCTGTACACTGATTTCGTATCCTGTGATTTTACTAAGTTTGTGTATCAGTTCTAGCAATCTTTTGGTGGAGTCTTTCTGGCTATCTATATCGAGTATTATGTCATCTGCAAATAGTGAAAGTTTTACTTCTCCCTTGCTCGTTTGGATGCCTTTTATTATTTCTTTTTATTTTCTGACTTTTGTGGCTTGGACTTTCAGTACTATGTTTAATGAAAGTGGTGAGAGGTGACATCCTTCCCTTGTTCCTGACGTTAGGGGAAAAGCTCGCAGTTTTTCCCCATTAAGGATGATGTAATAAAAAAAGAAAAAAAGGATGATGTCAGCTGTGGGTTTTTAATGTATTGCTGTTATCATGTTGAGGTATGTTCCCTCTAGCCCTACTCTGTGGAAGGTTTTTGTCATGAATGGATGTTGTACTTTGTCAAATGCCTTTTTGCATCTATTAAAAAGATCACATGGTTCTTATTCTTTGTCTTACTGATGTGATTGATTGGCAAATATTGAACCACCACTGCAACCAGGAATAAATTCCACTTGATCGTGGTGAATGATTTTTTTAATGTATTGTTGAATTTGGTTTGCTAGTATTTGTTCAGGATTTTTGCATCTAATTTCATCAGGGATATTGGCCTGTAGTTCTCTTTTTTTATTGTTATCCTTATCTGGTTTCAGTATCAGGGTAATGCTGGCCTTGTAGAATGAATTTGGAAGTTTTCCTTCCTTTTCTATGCTTGGAGTACTTTAAGTAGAATAGGTATTAACTCTTTAAATATTTGGTCAAATTTGCCTGTAAAGCCATATGATTCTGGAGTTTTGTTTGTTGGGAATTTTTTGGTTACTCATGCAATTCTTCCTGGTTATCAGCCTATTAAAATTTTCTATTTCCTCCTTTTTCAGTTTTGGTAGTTTATAGGTTTCTAGGTATTTAGCCATTTCTTCTAGGTTGTCCAATTTGTTGGCATAGTTTTTTATAATAGTCTCTTAGTTATAACTGTTTATAGATCTGTGGTATTGGTTGTTATTTCTCCTCTCTCATTTGTGATTTTGAGTTCTTTCTCTTTTTTTCTTGATAGGTCAGCCTAAAGGTTTACCAATTTTACTGACTTGTTCAAAGAACCAGCTCCTGATTTCACTGATCTGTTCTATTGTGTGTTTTTTTTAGGTTCTGTATCATTTATTTCTGTCCTAATCTTTATTTTATCCTTCCTTCTGTTTTAGGTTTTGACTGCTGTTTTTTCTCGCTTTCTTAGATGTAAAGTTAGGTTGTTTGAGATTTTTCTTGCTTCTTGAGGTAGGCCTATATTGCTATCACCTTCCCTCTTACAACTGGTTTTGTTGCATCCCAGAGGTTTTGGACTGCTATGTTTTCATTTTCATTTGTTTCCATGTACTTCTTTATTTCTTCTTTGATTTCCTGGTTGACCCATTCATTGTTTAGTAGTATGTTATTCAACCTCCATGTATTAGTGGTCTTTCAAGAGCACTGTGGTGAGAAAAGACACATGGTAGGACTTTGATCTTCTTGAGTTTGTTCAGGTTTGTTTTGTGGGCTAATATGTGATCTATTCTGGAGTACATTCCGTATGCATTTGAAAACAATGTGTATTCTGCTGTTTTAGGATGGAATGTTCTGAATATATGTTAAATACCATCTAGTCCAGTGTGTCCCTCAAAACCATTGTTTCCATGTTGATTTTCTGTTTAGATGATCTGTCTATTGATGTAAGTTGGTTGTTAAAGTCCCCCACTATGATCATATTATCATCAATTAAGCCTTAAAGTTTGTTATTAACTGCTTTATGTATTTGGGTGCTTCATGATGGGTGCCTAAATATTTAGAGTTGTATTTTCTTGTTGGATTGTCCCCTTTATCATCATGTAGTGTCCTCCTTTGTCTCTTGTTACAGTTTTTGTTTTAAAATCTAGCTTGTGCGAAATAAATATTACCACTTCGGCTTTCTTTAGAGATTGATTTGCATGATAGATGTTTCTTCATCTCCCCACTTTCAGTCTGCAGGTGTCTTCTGGTCTGAAATGAGTCTCTTGTAGGCAGCATAAAGATGGAGGTTTTTTTTTTTTATCCATTCTGTCATTCTGTCTTTTGACTGGACATTTAGTCCATTTACTACAAAGTTATTACTGATAGTATGTATTTATTCTTATTTTATTTCTTATTTTGTGGTTGTTTCTGAAGAATTTTTCTGATACTTTTCTTTCTCTCTTTCATGTTTTGCTGATTTTCCTTAGTGATATATTTTATTCTTTTATATATTTATATTTTTATTCTTTTTATATTTTATATTTTTATTCTGTATTGTTCTCTTCATTCTTTGCATGTTTATCAGTAGCTTTTTATATATGATTACCATCAGGGTTGTATATAATTTCTTCTGCATATAGGAAACTATATTAGGTTGATAGTCGTTTTTCTTTTTTTTTTTATTATGTTAGTCACCAACAGTACATCATTAGTTTTTGATGTAGTGTTCCATGATTCATTGGTTGCATATAACACCCACTGCTCCATGCAATATGTACCCTCCTTACCCTCCTTAATACCTTCACGGGGCTAGCCCACCCCCCACCCCCCTCTAAAACCCTTAGTTTGTTTCCGGGGTCCATAGTCTCTCGTGGTTTGTTTCCCTCTCTGTTTACCCGCCCCCCCCCCATCGTTTTTCCCTTCCTTCTCCTAACAATCTCCCTGCCTTTCCTTATGTTCCACAAATGGGTGAAATCGTATGACAACTGTCTTTCTCAGCTTGACTTATTTCACTTAGCATAATCTCCTCCAGTCCCGTTCACGTTGCTGCAAATGTTGGGTAATCGTTCTTTCTGATGGCTGAGTAATATTCCATTGTATATATGGACCACATCTTCTTTATCCATTCATCTGTTGAAGGGCATCTCAGCTCCTTCCACAGTTTGGCTATTGTGGACATTGCTGCTATGAACATTGGGGTGCATATGGCCCGTCTTTTCACTCCACCTCTGTCTTTGGGGTAAATACCCAGTAGTGCAATTGCTGGGTCATAGGGTAGTTCTAGTTTTAATTTTTTGAGGAACCTCCACACTGTTTTCCAAAGTGGCTGTACCAACTATCATTTCCACCAACAGTGTAAGAGGCTTCCTCTTTCTCCACATCCTCTCCAACATTTGTTGTTTCTTGCCTTGTCCATTTTTGCCATTCTACTGGTGTAAGGTGGTATCTCAAGATGGTTTTGATTTGCATTTCCCTGATGGCTAATGATTTTGAACATTTTTTCATGTGTCTGTTAGCCATTTGTATGTCTTCATTGGAAAAGTGTCTGTTCATATCTTCTGCCCATTTTTTGATTTGATTATTTGTTTCTTGGGTATTGAGTTTGAGTTCTTTATAGATCTTGGATACCAGCCCTTTATCTGTAGTGCCCTTTGCAAATATCTTTTCCCAGTCCGTGGGCTACCTCTTTGTTTTGTTGACTGTTTCCTTGGCTGTGCAGAAGCTTTTTATCTTCATGAAGTCCCACAAGTTCATTTTTGCTTTTGTTTCCCTTGCCTTTGGAGATGCGTCATGAAAGAAGTTGCTGTGGCTGATGTCGAAGAAGTTACACCCTATGTTCTCCTCTAGGATTTTGATGGATTCCTGTCTCACATCGAGGTCTTTCATCTATCTGGAGTTTATCTTTGTGTATGGTGTGAGAGAGTGGTCAAGTTTCATTCTTTTGCATGTAGCTGTCCAATTTTCCCAGCACCATTTATTGAAGAGACTGTCTTTTTTCCACTGGATGTTTTTCCCTGCTTTGTCAAAGATTAGTTGACCACAGAGTTGAGGGTCCATTTCTGGGTTCTCTCTTCTGTTCCATTGGTCTATGTGTCTGTTTTTGTGCCAGTACCATGCTGTCTTTGTGATCACAGTTTTGTAGTATAGCTTGAAATCAGGCAACGTGATACCCCCAGGTTTTTCTTTTTCAACATTTCCTTAGTGATCCTGAGTCTTCTCTGATTCCACACAAATTTCAGGATTGTTTGTTACAGCACTTTGAAAAATGTCATTGGTATTTTGATCGGGATGGCATTGAAAGTGCAGATTGCTCTGGGTAGCATAGATATTTTAACAATGTTTATTCTTCCGATCCATGAGCAGGGAATGTTCTTCCATCTTTTTGCGTCTTCTTCAATGTCTTTCATCGGTGTTCTGCAGTTTCTAGAGTATAGATCCTTTACTTCTCTGGTTAAGTTTATTCCAAGATATCTTATGGTTTCTGGTGCTACTATAAATGGAATTGATTCCCTAATTTCTCTTTCTTCAGTTTCATTGTTAGTGTATAGAAATGCAATGATTTCTGAGCACTGATTTTGAATCCTGCCACATTACTGAATTGCTGTATGAGTTCTAGTAATTTGAGGGTGAAGTCTTTTGGGTTTCCATATAAAGTATCATGTTATCTGCGAAGAGAGAGACTTTAACGTCTTCTTTGCCAATTTGCATACCTTTTATTCTTTTTTGTTGTATGATCGCTGTTGCTAGGACTTGTAGTACTATGTTGAACAATAATGGCGAGAGGTGGCATCCTTGTCGTGTTCCTGATCTTAAGGGAAAGCCTCTCAGCTTTTCCCCATTGAGAATGATATTCGCTGTAGGCTTTTCATAGATGGTTTTGATGAAATTGAGGAATGTACCCTCTATCCCTACACTCTGAAGTGTTTTAATCAGGCAAGGATGCTGGATTTTGTCAAATGCTTTTTCTGCATCAATTGAGAGGATCATATGCTTCTTGTCTCTTATTAATGTGTTCTATCACACTGATTTGCGAATATTGAACCATCCTTGCATCCCACGGATGAATCCCACTTGGTCGTGATGGATAATTCTTTTAATGTACTGTTGGATCCTATTAGCTAGGATCTTGTTGAGAATTTTGGCATTCATATTCATCAGGGATATCGGTCTGTAATTCTCCTTTTTGATGGGGTCTTTGCCTGGTTTTGGGATCAGGTAATGCTGGCCTCACAGAATGAGTTTGGTAGTTTCCTTCTGTTTCTGTTTTTTGAAACAGCTTCAGGAGAGTAGGTATTATTTCTTCTTTGAATGTTTGGTAGAACTCCCTGGGGAATCCATCAGGTCCTGGACTCTTGTTTTTTGGAAGGTTTTTGATTACTGCTTCAATCTCTTCACTGTTAATCGGTCTATTTAGATTATCAATTTCTTCCTGTTTCAGTCTTGGTAGTTTATACGTTACCAGAAGGCATCCATTTCTTCCAGGTTGCTTAATTTATTGGCATACAGCTGTTGATAATAGCTTCTAATGATTGTTCCTATTTCCTTGATAGTAGTTGTGATCTCTCCCCTTTCATTCATTATTTTATTAATTTGGGTCCTTTCTCTATTCTTTTGAATAAGTCCAGCCAGTGGCTTATCAATCTTATTAATTCTTTCAACGAACCATCTTCTAGTTTTGTTGATCTGCTCCACTGTATTTCTGGTTTCTAATTCATTGATCTCTGCTCTAATCTGAATCTGCTGTCTTTTTGTGCTTGGCTTAGGCCTGTTCTTTTGTTCTATCTCCAGCTGTTTAAGGTGTGAGTATAAGGACTGCATTTTAGATTGTTCTATTCTTTTGAGTGAGGCTTGGATGGCTATGTATTTTCCCCTTAGGACCACCTTTGCAGTGTCCCGTAGGTTTTGGACGTTCTCATTGGTTTCCATAAATTGCTTAAGTTCTTTAATTTCCTGGTTTACCCAATCATTCTTAAGCAGGATGTTCCTTAGTTTCCAAGTGTTTGGTTTCTTCCAAATTTTTCCTTGTGATTGAGTTCCAGTTTCAAAGCATTGGGGTATGAGAACATGCAGGGAACAATCTCAGTCTTTTGGTATCAGTTGAGACCTGTTTTGTGACCCAGTATATGGTCTATTCTGGAGAAAGTTCCATACGCATTCAAAAAGAATGAGTTTTCTGTTGCTCTGGGGTGTAGTGTTCTGTATATATCTAATGAGGTCCATCTGGTCCAGTATGTAATGTAAAGCTTTTGTTTTTGTTGATTTTCTGCTTAGATATCTGTCTACTGCTGAGAATGGAGTGCTGAGGTCCCCTACTATTAAAATATTATTATTTATATGTCTCTTTATTTTGGTTAAGAGTTGGCTTGTGTATCTAGCCGCTCCCTTGCTGGGGGCATAGATATTTATAATTGTTAGATCCTTTTGTTGGATATATACACTTTCAGAATAATATAGTGTCCTTCTGTATCTCAAACTACAGTCTTTAGCTTAAAATCTAATCTGTCTGATAGGAGAATTGCTATCCCAGCTTTCTTTTGAGGTCCATTGGCATGAAAAATGGTTTTCCATCCCTTCACTTTCAATCTGGATGTATCTTTAGGTTCAGTGTGAGTCTCTTGTAGACAGCAAATGGATGGGTCATGTCTTTTTATCCAATCTGCAACCTGTGGCATTTATGGGAGCCTTTAGGCCACTCACATTTAGAGTGATTATTGAGAGATATGATTTTAATGTCATCATGTTGCCTATGAAGTCCTTGTTTCTATAGATTGTCTCTGTAAATTTCTGTTCTGTATCACTCTTGGGGTTTTTTACTTTTATGGAACCCCCCCCCCCCCATATTTCTTGTAGTGCTGGCTTGGTCGTCACATATTCTTCCAGTTTCTGCTCGTCTTGGAAGCTTCTTGTCTCTCCATCAATTCTGAATGATGGCCTTGCTGGATACAGTATCCTTGGCTGCACGGTCTTCTCACTTAGTGCTCTGAATATGTCTTGCCAGCCCTTTCTGGCTTGCCAGGTGTCTGTAGACAGGTCTGACGTTATTCTGATGTTCCTCTCTCTGTACATAAGGAATCTCTTCCCCCTCTCCGCTTTCATGATTGTTTCCTTGGATCTAAGATTTGCAAATTGTACTATTTTATGTTGTGGTGTTGGTCTGTTCTCATTGATCTTGGGAGGGGTCCTCTCTGCCTCTTGAACACGAATGCTTGTTTCCTTCACCAGATTAGGGAAGTTCTCAGCTACAATTTGTTCAAATATCTCTTCTAGACCTCTGTCTTTCTCCACCCCCTCGGGGATCCTGATGATTCTGACATTGGAATGTTTCATTGAGTCAGTAATCTCCCGTAGCTTTTTTTCATGAAAATGGGTTTTTTTCCCCTCATGTTACCTCTCTTTCCTTTTTTTCTATCCTCTCATCCTCTAACTCACTAATTCGTTCTTCTGCTTCGTTTACCCTGGCAGTCAGAGCACCCAGTTTAGACTGCATTTGATTCACAGAATACCTAATTTCTGCCAGATTCGTTCTCATTTCATCCCTTAGAGATTCTATATTTCAGTTAATATTTTTCTCAAGCCTATACATCATCTTGATAATTGTTACTCTGAACTCCATTTCTGACAACTTGTTTATATCCATATCCATTAGTTCTGTGGCAGAGGCCACAGTCTCTACTTCTTTCCTTTGTTGGGGGTTCCTCTGCCTTGTCATTCTGATGAGGTGTGGTTGCAGGTCTGTACAGAGTTCAAATTATTGACCAGGACCCAAGCAAGATGTACCTGTTTTATAGGGACTTTAGGGATGTGGGTTTCTTGTTCTTCCAGCCTGCTTTCTGGTGGAGGGGCCTGCCGCACTGATACTCATGGAACCTTGCCCCCTGTTGGGGTGGATGGGCCCAGTGAGAACCGGTTTTTTGGGGCTTTTGTTCTCTGGCAGCTTTCCCTGGCGGCTTTCTGTGTCTTTTCTGAGAGCAGAAGTGACCATATCCAAACCTGTGTCTCAGAACAGAGAGATCGCCATCTGCTCTTCACTGAGCTCTCCAATCCACACCGACTCCATTTCTGTCTGAGCTGCCAGAAACCCAGAGTGTCCTCGTTTGTGGGCCCCACTACTGCTCTCCCAGTCCTCGCTCTCACGGCCAGCTCATCTCTGCCCTTTATGCTTTTAAAACTGCCAGCCGTCCCCAGTTTGCACGCATGCTCCCAAGCTCCAGGTTTCAGTCAGGTTTCCCCACTGCTACCGGTCTGCTAGTCTGGTCCGCTCCCTAGTGCAGGAGGCTTCTGCCTTGCTGGCACACGAGCGAGGCAGCTCCCTCCCCCTTCCATTTATCTTCCGATATCTGTACGCAGACTCTTGGCTCCCCACTTCATGCCTCAAGACCAAGCACTGGAGATACTCTGGTTGTAGAGATCCAGATGTATCTTCTTATGGCTGACAGTCGTTTAAGTTTGAACCCATTTATTTCTCCTCTATTATATTTTATATTCTTTCTTTTGTGAGTTTCTTGATTTTTTTTTTTTTTACAGAAATACTCACTTTTACTGCTTTTGTGTTTTCATTCCTTTATACTGTCACTTTTGGTCTCTCTTTTCCACTCAAAGAGGCCCCTTTAATATTTCTTACAGGGCTGATTTAGTGGTCAAGAATCCATTTAGTTTTTGTTTGTCCGGGGAACTTTTTATCTCTCCTTCTATTCTGAATGATAGCTTTGCTGGATAGAGTATTCTTGGCTGCAGATTTTTCCCAATTATCACTTTGAATATATCATGCCTTGTAGCCTGGAAAGTTTCTGCTGAAAAATCTCCTCCTAGCCTTAGGTTTTAAGATTTTTTCGTTCTTAATGTAGTCTGCCAATTTAATTACAAAATGTCTTGGTGTGGATCTGGTTCTGTTGATTTTGATGGGAGTTCTCTGTGCTTCCTGGATCTGGATATCTGTTTCCTTCCCCAAGTTAGGGAAGCCAACTATTATTTCTTCAAATAAATTTTCTGCCCCCTTTTCTCTCTCTTCTTCTTCTGGGATTCCTATAATACAAATGTTAGTACGTTTGACGGAGTCACTGAGTTCCCTAAGTCTATTCTTATTTTGTGTAATTATTTTTTCTTTCTTTTTGTTCAGGTTGATTGCTTTCCATTACTCTGTCTTCAAGGTCACTAATTTATTCCTCTGCTTCTTTCATCCTGCTACATTCCATCAAGTGTGTTTTTCATTTTGTTTATTGAGCTCTTTATCTCTGCTACACTATTCCTTTTCTTTTTAAGATTTTATTTGTAGTTAATCTGTATACCCAATGTGGGGCTCAAACTCAGAAGATCAAAAATCTCATGCTTTACTGACTGAGGCAGGGAGGTGCCCCTCTGTGTTATTCCTTATCTCTGTGTTAAGGATCTCACTCATGTCTTCTACTCTTTTCTCAAGTCCAGTGAGTATCCTTATGATCACTGCTTTAAATTCTCGAGATATCAGGCATGTTCCTTTTATCTGTTTGGCTTAGATCTCTGGCTGTTGCCTTGTCCTGTTCTTTCATCTGGGATAAATTTCTCTGTCTTACTTTGTCTACCTCTCTTTATCTGTTTCTCTCTGTTAAGAAAGTCAGCTATGTCATCTGCTCTTGAAAGAAGTGACTTCATGAAGAGAGGTCCTGGAGTCCTCTGCAGTGCAGTGTCCCCTGTTTACTAGAACCGGGCACTTCAGGAGAGTATCCTATGTGTGTTGCTTACATCCTGCTGTTGTGTCTGAGTCACTTCTCCTTTCAGTGCAGTCATCTGCACTGACCCTCTGCCTGTTGTGGGATGTGCTTACTCTGTGGTGCTCGTGGGACTCAGGTACACCAGTTCTGAGGGGGCATGCCCACCAGGGAACTTGGGAACGGGGTACTGATATTAGCTAAATGGTGTTGGGCTACTAGTCCTATGCCAGATCTCCCAAGTGCTGTGGCTCCTGGGGATGTGAAGCTGGTGAAGAGCGTATGACAGTGGCTGGGCATGGCCCGCAGCAGCAGGTATACGCCCAGAGTCTGGGTGGGGAGCATAGACAGCTTTAACAAAATGCGCCCTGAGCCCTGGGTCCAGGCTACAACTATCTGTGCAGCCTCTTCTCCCACAGGGAGTTTATGGTTATGCTGGGGCCTGGGGGAGGAAAATGGTGCTTGCCAGTTTTCTCATTTTCAAAGAAGTCCACTAACATGCTCTGAAATCAGTATGAACAAATCTGTCTCCTGCTTGCCCACTGCATTGTATAAACTGCCAATTTTATGTTGTCTCTCCACACAGGCTGCTGTCTCTTTAAGGGCAGCGACCCAGCTATCACTTTCCCTCCTGGCTCACCCAGTGCTGAGTCAGCAGCCTTTTAAAGCTACAAGCTCCAATTCCCACTGGTTTTACAAACTCATAGAATTCAGTCCCTCTGGTTTTTAAAGCCAAATGATGAGTTCCATGGTACAAGTGCCTGTTCCTCTGTCCTCTCCACATGCATAACTCCCTCCCTCCTGTGGGCAGCCTCCCTCTGCCTTTCTGACCTTCCTAACCTTTCAGATGCAGCTTCTTCTCTATATTTAGTTGTGGAGTTTGTTCTGCCAGTCTTCAGATTGTTCTCTGGTTTGTTGACTTGGATGTGGATGATATCTAGTTGTGAACATGGGGCAGTATGAGCTTAGGGTCTACCCAATCGGCCGTCTTCCCATGCCCCCCCCAGATAAGAGATACTGATCTGGGGGAGCAAGGGAAGACGGCAGAGTGGGTCAAAAAAATATAAGCAAATCAAATTCTGCAGCATATTGAAAGGATTATACACCATGACCAAATGAGATTTATTCCTGCAATGCAAGGATAGTCCAATATATGAAAATTGATTAATGTCATACACTACATTAACACAATAAAGGGAAGAAACCACATGATTATCTCAACTGCAGAAAAAGCATGACAAAATTCAACATCCTTTCATGATAAAAATACTCAACAAACCAGGAATAGAAGGAAACTCTCTCAACGTAAGAAAAGCCATATAAGAAAAACCCATAGCGATCATACTCAACAGTGAAAGACTAAAACCTTTTTCTTCTCAGTTTGGGAACAAGGCAAGGATGCTCAATTTTGCTACTTCTGTTCAACATTGTACTGAAAGTTCTAGACCAAGCACTAGGCAAGAAAAAGGACATCCAAATTGGAAAGAAAAAAATAATCTCTCTTTACATATGACATGATCTTATGTAGAAAACCTTAAATATTTCACACAAAAAATTGTTAGAATAAATGAGTTCAGTAAGTGGCAGGATACAAAGTCAACACACAAGAATCAGTTGCCATTTCTATACAGTAACAACAATGAATCTGAAAAGCAACTTAAAACAATTCCATTTTTAATAGCTTCAAAAAGAATAAAATACTCTGGAATTAATCAAAGATGTGAAAGACTCGTACAATGAAAACTACAAAACACTGGAGAGTAATTAAAGATGACTAAATAAATGAAAACACATCCCATATTCATGGATTGGAAGACTTAATATTTTGAAGATGTTAATACCTACCCAAAGTGCTTTACAGATTCAATGCAACCCTATCAAAATCCCAATGATATTTGTTATGGAAATAGAAAAACCTATCCTAAAATTCATATGGCATCTCAAGGGACCTCAAATAGTCAAAATGATCTTGAAAAATCAAAACAAAGCTGGAGTGCTCCCACTTCTTGGTTTCAAAACTTACTACTAAACTTACTAATGATTTCTTGAGAACAACACTAAAGGCACAGGCAACAACAAAAAACAAAAAAAGAAACTGGACTTCATGGAAAATTTTAAAAATTGTTCATCAAAGGCACTATCAACAAAACAGAAAGGTAACACACAGAATGAAAAAAAATTTTTGCAAATCATATATCCAATAAGGGATTAGTAGCCAGAATATACAGAGAACTCCTAAAAATCAACAAAAAAAAATCAACAAGCTGATTCAAAAATGGGCAAAAAGTTTGAATAGTCATTTCTCCACAAAGATATATAAATAACCAATAAGCACATGAAAAGATACACAATATCATTAATGATTAGGCAAATACAAATCAAAAGTACAACAACATACCTCTAGTACTCATTAGGTGGCTACTATAAAAAAAAAAAAAAAAGAAAACCAGAAAATAACAAATGTTGGTGAAGATGTGGAGAAACTGGGATCCTTGTGCACTGTTGGTAGGAATGGAAAATTGTATAGACACTGTGGAAAAGACTATGGTGGTTCCTTAAAAAATTAAAAATAGTATTACAATATGACCCAGCAATTCCACTTCTAAGTATAAACCAAAAGAACTGAAAACAGTATCTTGAAGAGATATCTGTACATACATGTTCACAGCAACATTATTCGTAATAGCTAAAACATGAAAACCGCCCATGTATCCACTGGCAGATGAATGAATAAGCAAAATGTGGTATATGCATATAATGAAATACCACAGAGCCTTAAAAAGGAAGAAAATTCTGACATATGTTAAAATATGAACCCTGAAAATACGCTAAGTGAAATAAGACAGTCACAAAACCACAAATATTGTATATTACATGAGGTACTTAAGAGTAGTCAAATCATTTAGACAGAAAGTAGACTGGTGATTGCCAGGGGCTGAGGAGGAGGGGAATGGGGAGTTATTTAATAGATACAGAGTTTCAGTTTTACAAGATGAAGAGTTTAGGAGATAGATGGGGTAATAATAACATTCATTATGAAAGTATTTAATAGCAATGAACTATATACTTAAAACTGGTTGAGAGGATAAATTTTGTTTGTGCATTTTACCACAATGGAAAAAAACAGGGAAAAAAAGAAAGGGAATGTAAGCCACAGAGTATGGTATTATTTAATCAACAGAACTTTTTTAGGACTTAGGAAGTGCCTTGCACACAGTAAGCACTCAAAAATATCTCTTGAATGTTAATGGAAAATTGCAAAATGATTCCAGGATATCTTCCCATAATCATAAATTAAGAGCCCTAAAATAGGTAAAACAGATTATAAAGCTTGAATTACCTGTTTCGTTGAAAAGCTTTCATCAACTTTGGTTCCCATGGCAGCAATTCATTTAAAAGGCGTATCAAGGTACCATGCAATTCTTTTACAGCTTGCCTCCGATGATACCATTTGCCCTAAAAACACAATGTTAAAGTAAATCCTTTAGATTTAATCTAAAAGTGAATGTCAAGCCTTATTTTCTGAGTAAAACACAAAACGAAACACCAATACCCATCAAATAAGAATGTCTTCTTCAGGAAGCTGTAAAGGGAAAAATATTCTGTAATAAATCTTATCTGTAATATTTTAAAGATTCTCAATTCTAAAGGACAAATCTAAAAGCTATTTAAACAAAGAGAAAACTTTTTTAAGTTTTTAACTGTCAATTATAAGTATTTTAATAATCTATTTACTAAATACATGTAAAAATACAAACATACATTCACTGAATATGTAACTGACATGGCTCACTTCTGTAAAGTTTTTGTAATTATCCCAAAGAGTGGGGAAAAAGAGAAAAAAAGGATTGTTATATCCAAAAGCAGTCTTAACAAACTTCGTTAGGAAATTTTACAATTATTGTACTTAAAAAGGTTTCCAGCACAGACAAGCAGATAAATGGTCATAATTTTCAATACTATTATGCTATAGCCACAGTAAGAGTTAATAATTACTGACACCCCCTCTCCATTTGTTAAGTATTATCCTAAGTATTTCAATCATATATCTGTATCTATATCTAGAGGGGAGAGGGAGGGAGGGGAGAGGCAGAGGAAAGTGAGGAAGAGGGGAGGAAGAGGGGGGTGTGTGAGCGTGACAGCACACATGTACTTACGCAGTTATGAAAACCCTCTAATGTATGTGCATTTCAGTCTCACTTAACAAATGATGAAACTAAGGCTCAGAGAAATTAAATGACTTAAGGTCCTATGACTTGAACCTAATCTACCTGATGCCGAAGTTCAAGACTTTAGAACTGCATCACCACCTCTTAAAAGCTGTATCACATAATTCAATCTGATACATGTTATAAAAACCTCTAGTAAAAATACACTTCCCCCACAAAATTATTCAAATACCATAGGAAAAATAAGTTTAAAGAAGTTATATCTTTAGGTAGCCAACTCCCCCCTTCCCCACAATGTTAGTGTATACCTATCAACATCACCACCATCTTCATTTACTGTTGTATAACCATGTTATATTTCTTTTTTTTTTTGAGATATAATTCACATACCATTCAGTCCACTCATTTTGTTTTATTAACAAAAAAAATACACAACTATATATATTATGGGTCACATTTAACATGCAAAAATTAGACTTCATCTCAGCAACTGTTCAGTTAATTTGCACATGTGTAGAACATTAAGACACAAAAACAACCACTCCCACCAAAAAAAATAAAAAAATAAAAATAGCCACTCCCTAGAGCAAAATTACTTTAAATCTGTGCATAAATTTCCCAATTTTATATATATCTAAAATCTTCAACATTCCATTCACTGAAATATGAAATTTTATCTATGTATGTGAAGTTTTAGCTATAAACATAAATAATAGTATAGTTCCTACTCCTCCAACATTTTGTGCTTTAAACCAACAAAATGTTTATGCATGTAGAAATAAACAACTACATTTCTACATCGGTGGTTTTTAAACTGCTTATTAGAAGAGCAGGAAGATGTGGAATTATATGCTTATGTGCACATAATGAATATGGAATCTAGGCTCAATGACCAATTCTTGTGTCTTCTTAATGGCACGACAAATGATAGTATTATGAAAAAAAATTCAAGGAAAGTAATTATTTCATATAATAACCTAGACAGACCTTTCCTCTTGTCAAATTGCTTTCTCAAAGGACCCAACTTAACAGTAAGTTATACCTCAAAAGTTTATTCCCCCCCAAAAGAAGCTAGGCAATAGCTAGCTATCAAATAAAGTGCTCATTCTAACCCATGAAAACAAAACTATTAAACAATAAATAATACTTTCCTCTAGGGAGAGCAAAGTGAGGAAGATGAAAAGGCAGATGATAGTCAACCTAAAATCGTTTGCAGAATGAGGTAGTATTCTGTTCCACTAAAAAAAAAAAAAAAAAAAAAAAAAAAAAGTGTAATAAAGATTTTTTTTCTTTTAACAGAGCACATCAACATTATTTCTCTACTTTGCAACTACTACTTGGCTCAAAAATGAAATGGTGAGAATAAACTTTTCCTAAGCTAAAGAAAGCAGAAATAGGAAAGGTATGAGTAATTATACCACCTTTGTGGTATAATTAATTGGAAAATTGTTAAAAGACTAGAGAGCACCAGGCAAGCTGAATTCTTTGTAACTGAGGGTTATATGGGGAAGAATGGCAGATACAGAATTAGCCTGGGCAGTATGGCTGCTATCTGGATTAGTGTAGTGGTGGTATAGGGAATGCAGAAGGACTAGCAGTTATTATCAGATCTTGGGACTAGGAAGACTGAGGCACAGGAAGAGGAGTCTGTGTAGCTGAATGTCATTATTACAAGATATCTGTCAGCTGTGTTTGTGTCTCTACTAAATTACAGCATTAATTTTTCTAGAAAAGAGTTTTAAAGAGATGAGAAGATTTTATCTCTGATTTTATTTTGATTACTAAATTTTAATTAATCCAATGCCCACAAAATATATTGCTGAACTAGCCAACTATATACAGAGAAGGGGTCATAAATATTAATCAGAGAATAGATTTCTAACTTTCATATAATTCTGTCTTATCCACTGACCTGTTTGAAAATGTCTATGGCCTTCTAACTTCATATGTGTTTTTTGGACTTCTTCCCTTTCTTTATATTGTATATTCTCAATTTGGGGTAGTGACGGCACGGCATTTCATTATTTTAAAATGAATACTTAATCATTTTGTGTTTGGAAAACAATATTCTTACAACAGAAATTACAGAAAGTAAAGACTGATAAAAACTACAAGATACATATAAGGAATACAATGACCTCAAGAAAGGACACCACTATATCCTGCCATGGGGTATGTGTCTCACAGTTTTTATGTTTACCAAAAGGGGCATACATTTTAAAAAGTTCAGAATCACTGCTCTGGGACTGGTATTTTAGGTAAAGTGCTTTATCCACTTGACAGTAAAAAAGAAACTCATACTGCCTGTTTCATTTACCATCTTCTTTGGTCAATACAACCCAAATGGAATTAAAACATGCCCCCTTCTACCTAGTGGTGGTCTTGGAGTGTCACAGTATACAACGAGACTAGTGTAAACAGAAAAAAGGTTATGAATTTTTAAAAGAAGTTAGTCAGAGATGGCAATGATCTGCCTTAACTTGGGTCTAATGTAAAAGTCTATGTAAAATCAAGTATTTCCTGAATCTAAATCAGGTCATTGACTAAAAGCGGGCAAGAGCTTTTCTGATTGATCAACTTTATTTACATACACAGAAAGGAAAAACTGAGATCAACTATTGTGTCTCCTCTAGGATGAAATTATTAAAACTAAAGGGAATGAGAAGAACATAATTTTACAGAAGGAAACTGGCTCAGTGAATCACTGGGAAGTACTTGTAGACAGAAGCAGATTTTCAGTTAGAATTATAGGTCTTTTGAATGTTAAAATCTAATTCTCCTTCCACTACATAATGCTGTCCCACTTGGTCTACACAGACAATTCCTAAAGAACAAAAGATTGTATTGCGTAAGTACTTATCTTTACATGTAGGTGTCTCTGTTAGGCAAAAATTAAAATCTATACAACTTATTATCATTTGTTTAATTATAATAGTACTTAAAATTATAGTGTTCTAAAGTTTAAAAGTGAATTAAAGAACAAGGAACACAGCAGATTCCCCATTCTTCAAATACATAGGAAAGAATATGGATGTAATAAAAATCAGAAAGCTCTCATAATCTTTAGATGTAGTGATCAATATAGAATCGAAGATAGCAGGTAGAAGGATTAGTAAAAGGTCATTTATGGAACAGAGTTATAACCATTTCTCTAATAAAAAATATATTTAATAAGCTAAAAGCTAGCAACAGCTTTGTTTCACAAACAGATATGTGAAAGTGGGGATAAATGAACTGTTTTCATTTAATATTACTTTCATTTAATATCTCATTCAATACTAGAATTCTCACTACTTTCACGGATAAAAATTATCTTCTAAGATAATCCCAATGTATTATGTGAACTTAACAATGCAAACATTTACTGAAGGTCACTTTAAAGAAGAGGAGAGTAGTATCGTTCTTTTATGAATTTACTATAAAGTTTAACACAAAGTATGAATTTTAAGCATACACCATGGAACCAAAGGCACACAATATGGTCTAAATCTGAAGCTTACCTTTCAATACTTTCTCATCCAATGTCCACAGCAGCTGCAGATTGCCAGCTCCCTTTCCATGAGATGCCCCAAATGTCAAACAATGGAGGTTTTATAACCTCGTAGGGATTACTACAAAAAGAAGCTGTTCTATGGTCACAAGATAAGTTTTTATTATATTATGCAGTTTTATAAGTTTTTGAATATGATACATTAATAACCTAAGGCACCATACGGGAAAAGAAACTTTAAAAAAACTTACAAAACTACACAATATTGTAAAATGAAAAGCTGAATCTACGCGTGTGAAATGAGTGGGGAGGGAAACTTACCTCACAACTAAAGAACGATTCCATTCTGCTGCAGTAATCGGGGATGGGTATAACAGAACTAGCATAATGCTGGCTGGGGTGTTGCAAGGACAGGGAGTTGGCAATCTACTGATGCTGCAGACATTGGACACCTAAAAGGAAGAAAAAAAGGAAAACAAATAAATTCCAGGTTTCTTACATGTCTTATCACCATGGACATATTTTATACATTTTAATAAATTTAGATGCTTTGAATGTTAAACTTAGGTGAAAGTAACTTATTTACACAAACCATCCTGTTACTCATATAGATTTTCTTGTAACATTAAATGTAAACAAAATAGCTATCAACAGCTCTATGAAGAAAAGTAAAATCATATATAAATATACAAAGAATGCTTTTATAAATTGAAATGGTTAGCACCATTACTGTGGAGATAGTAAAAACATTTTTATTAAGAATAGTACAAAAACAAGATGTGTATAACCAAAGTATCAATGTCATTTTTTTTCTATACAATTTTACTTATAAATGTTAGATCATAGAAACTGGATCATATAACAAAATATTAAACTGGATCATATAACAAAATATTTTTTGTTATAGGTTTGGCGCTTGTCATAAATCCCATTGTGGAAAAGGGATTAAATAACAATATATCTCAGTTTTCAAATAAAATGAAAATAACTTTGAGAAAAGCCACACAGATCGATACACAAAGGTGTCTCATTTAAAATCACTAGCAGAAGGGCCTGGGAAAGTCAGAGGGGGAGACGAACCATGAGAGACTATGGACTCTGGGAAATAATCTGAGGGATTCAGAGCGGAGGGGGTAGCCTGGTGATGGGTATTAAGGAGGGCAGTGTTGTAATGAGCACTGGGTGTTATATGAAAATAATGAATCATGGAACACTACATAATAAAAAATAAAAAAAAATCACAAGCAGTATCTGAAGGTAGCTTGTAAATAATTTAAATTCACATGTATAAAAACACAGCACAAATCAAATTAACTGTAATTAAGTATATTAGTAAACCAGTTATTTAACACTCTCCTCAGTCTAAATAATATTAAATGAAAAGGTAGTATTCACTTTTTTTTCTTACTGCTTTCCTAAAGAAACCATCACCATACTCATTTATTCCTGGATATTCAGTTTTAGGGGTAAAATATTACATTCACTTTGTTGCATACAGTCCCTTGAAAAAGTGCTAGTTTGACAGTATAGTGAAATGTATACATATTAACATGGGAAAAGTTAAAAGTTACTTTAACACTGCCAGAGGTTCTAATATGAACTATCACATGCTAGTATTTTCTCTCATCCAGTTTCACTTAAGACTAATTTAACAGAAAAGGAAAGCATTTGTACTTTATTTTAAAGGCATCCCACATGGAATGACATTTCCATTATATTTCTAAACTAGCATTTACCTAGAAAGCATAAAAACAAACAACTATATCAATGATTAGAATTTATTGCAAATTTTGATGTTCTTTAGCTCTGTAGAGAGGAAAAAGTGGATGACAGATCATATTCCTAGTAAGGTAGTTACTACTACTGGGGAAGAAAATATATATGTATTAATGATACATAACCACTTTCATTTACAAAGAAGAAAGAATCCTGAACTGGGAATTAACCACTAGCTGGGTATTTGAAGTTGACCCTTTTCAGTAAATTGGTGGTAGCAAATAAGTTAACATTTGATCAAATCTATACCTGACTGATATATCAGAAAGGTGGGTTCTCAAGCAATTCACTGCACAATCTGAATCACTAAGTAATGCTACATTTGGTATCATCGGAGCACAAAAATTCCACGTAAGTGACATGAAGATTGGGAAAATCTTAAGAGCAAGGACAATATCCTACTTATCTTCACTTTCTCAGGCTCTATCACAAAGCCTAGCACAGAGTGGGACCACAGAAAGTATTCAAACTACATAAGTAATTTTCTTAGTTAACTGAGGTTTTCTCCTTAGATGCAATTTTTTTTTAAATTGAGAGAAATATGTCTTGCAGATTTTCTGAACACATGAATATAATTTAACTCTCGATGACTTATCATTATGAACAAGGTATTGTGTTACATTTTAATACAGTGACTTTCAAGCACTGTTCAAGTTTCTCTATGATCTACATTCCTTTTTTTAAAAAAAAGTTTTATTTACTTATTTGATAGAAAGAAAGAGCACAAACGGGGAAGGGGGTGGTGGGGAGGAGCAGATGCAGAACCAGAAGCAGACTCCCTGCTGAGCAGGGAGCCAGAGGTGGGGCTCGCAGGGCTCCATCCCAGGACCCTGGGACCATGGTCTGAGGCAAAGGCAGCTGCTAAACTGACTGAGCCACCCAGGCGCCCCGCAAATAATTTTTTTAATGGAAGTTTTCCTAATGGGATTCAAACTATGCCAAATTGTAGTCAGTAGAAACCCTGAGCACTATTAACAGGGTTAAAATCCAGTTCTTAGCTGCGTAGTTATTAAGTGTTAAAAAGTACCCAAGGAACAAGATTCACCATGGATAAATGTGGATAATACATTCTTAGATAATTCAGTGACTGACTGAAGCTTTGTCTTACCAGTCACATATTGCTCTGATTCACATTTCCTGTGAATCTTCCCTCGCTATTATTTTGAGCATGCAGTTACCATTAGATTCTTCATAAAATACAATGTTACCTACCCCTCCACTCTATTCCCAAACATATAAACACGTAATTAAGGGAAGTGAGCAAGTGTCTTGAGTGTTTGGTGACTTCTGAATTAACACTGCTTGAAAAGAAAAGATAAAGCCTTTTATAAAAGGAAAGAAGCTAGCCCAACTCACCTAGATTAAAATTAAAAATTTATCCCCATGGTTGGGATAAAATCTTAAACTCTGAAGTGAATTCTTTGAGGATAAGGACTTTGTTTTAATTTCAGGTCCCTACCAAGTTCCTGGTGCTACATATAAGACACAGAAGACACTGAGGAAATACTCGCCTTATGAATAAGACTTGAATCTGTAACTAAGATAGGTAAAGAAACTTATTTTATCTGTTGTGCAGGCCTTCCAAGAGGGTGTTCTAATTTTTTAAAAGTTTTAAATATGGCTATTTAAAGACAATGTGATTTTCCCCTCACAGTTGAGATTATTTTCAGTTTTGTTAACCAGTAGTTTACCAGAAAATCTAGAATAAGAAATTGATATAGGGGCGCCTGGATGGCTCAGTCAGTTAAGTGTCTGCCTTCGGCTCAGGTGATGATCCCAGGTGTCACCATCTGATACAAGCTTCTGATTTCTCTATGTTTGGTGTTGCTAATGTACAGCCTTTGGTTAGGCAAGAGAAATACTATTATTGTATAATAAAAATTTAAATTATTTTAAGAACATAGTAAAGATTAATTTTATTCATTACTTGACATTCCTTTCCAATTCTTTTTAACAAGTCTTTTCACATATTGTAATCATTAGGCACATCTTATTTTGTGTGTATTTAAAAAATTTAACATTTCACAAATACTTCCATATAGTGACAATGATATACAAATATTTTATTTTACTAGCTATATGACATACCACTGTGTTAATATTGTTTGGTTAGTCATCTCCCCACTGTTGGACATACAGGCTTTTTCCAAATTTCGACTATTAGAGGTAGTCTACTGAACACACCACTGTGTAAACTGCTTTTTTTTTGGGGGGGGGGGGGAAGGGGATATGATATGGGGAAAATAAAAATTAAATTCCAAACAGGATTACAAGATCAAAAAGCAGGCAGTTTTATAACTTTTCTTACACATTGACTGTGATATTTATCCTAAGTGTTGAGTTATTTAACTGCCAAAAGATGTATCAGAAAAGAAGATAAAAAAAAAGGCCTTGTATTTTAAATTTTAGTTTCTCTATATTGATAGGACTATCATTCATCATTATATAATCCAAAGTTTCTTTTCTCATAAATAACATCTTTTTTTTTTTTCCAAATTGTTCAGTTTTCCTTATAACTTATTTCTATATGGATCTTTCCTTACTAAAGAAAAATAGGTTGAAACTTCTTTGAAAATCTAAATTATGACATAAAACATAAGGAAATTAGGCAGATATGAGAAAAAAAAAGGGTTACATGAAAAACTCAGAAATACAACCACTTCTGTTATAAGCCTGGCAAAATTTTCCAATTTTGATTTAGAGAGCAATAATGTCTTATAAATTTCAAATATAATAGCATCAGGCAAATTTATCAGTATCTTAGTTCTACCTTTCTGGAAAACTAATACATTTCCTCAGTTTAAAAAGATATTTTCCAAATAATTAGGCAAAATGCATATTTTATCTCTTGACTAAAGCCACAAAAATAAAAATGTTATGATTTCTCCTTTAGCTTACTAATGAATCCTATGATCTGAATAATGAGAAAGGCAAAACTTAAAAACTGTCAAACTATACACTCTATTTACCTCAAGCAGATGTCTCACTTTAAATAAATCTCAGGTAGATAATTAGGTATAACACTGCGAGATCTAAAGGATGTTGAGCCTTTTTTGAATAAGTCCCTACATGAAGTAATGGTACCAAGTGTGCTAGAACAAACTCAAGAAAACTAAATACTCTCCTTACATTATTAACCATAAATGTAATTAGTTGCCTTGAAAGAATAAGTAAACAATCTAGATTTTGAAAGACTGTACATCTTCCAATACAATGAGTAGCTCAATGGCAAAACCTCTAAGAGGTTAGGAAAGCTTTTATAATGACATTCTGGGGTGGGGTGAAGAAATGGGATAATTTTTCCTTGTTGCTTTGGTAGGAAAAACTATCTGGAAAGGCCCTGCAGAGAAGAAATCTTCTAAAGAAGTGAGGCGTTTGTACGAATTCATGTTAAATCCTCTATCACATAAATTTTCTATCTTTAGCAATGGCATTCGTGACAACCAAATGTCTATATGGAACACATCCTCTTTGTTACTGGAGCCATTATTTTATATATACATATATATATATATATATATATATATATATAAAAGTTGACGATGAGTAACAGAATTGCTTTGACTCTAAATACTATTTTAGTTTTGATAGTGCTATCTTCTTATGAAGATCAAAATTAATACTCTATTTGTCTGGCAATAGTGAAGGAAGCCCAAAGGCAATAAATCAGTCAAAATGGCTCTCACTATCACCAAGTTCATGCATTTAATTATTAAGAAAGTCTCTCAGATCCTTACTATGAGTTCAATTCTTATAAATATTGTTATTTGCTTTGTAATTCACAGTTTATCAGCTAGGGTAAGTACATGGACAAACACAAGAAACAACAGGTTGACACTGAGGAAAGAGAACAAAAGCAAACGTATAAACACACACCTTCAAAATGTATAGCATAAAGGTCTTTTGGTAAATGTTTAATTAGTTACTGCTATCAATACATTTTTAGAGTATCAGTATAATTATGGATATTCATAATGATCCCTGAGTCATCAAAAAAGGGTTAAAATTTTGTTCAATATAGTAAAAGGACACACAGAAGTTTGTCATTAAATGATTAAAATAAGAAATTTAAAAAAAGAAAAGAAATTTAGTCCTAAAGTTCAGGTTTCAGTTATCTAGAAAATTCAGTTAAGTGAAACACCTTATTCCCAAATGATGGCAGACAAATAAACTAGTATTTAATATTACTATAAGCATCCAATAAAGTTAATTTCTGCAACTAACATCTATCATAATCAGTATTAACTTCTACAGAAAAATAAGGAATGATACTAAAACGTAAACATTTACTGTCTATTGTTACCATTATGCTCTGTGGCCATTATAAGCTATTCATGAAAAAAACCTTTTAGGCAGTTTAAAGGAAAATAGCTTGCATGTTAGTAATCTCATTAAGATGATACCTACTAAGTACAGTCCCAAGAATTTGTATTTTTTGAAGAGTAGAAAACATTTTAAAACTAATATGCGGGGCGCCTGGGCGGGTGAGCATCCAACTCTTGGTTTCAGCTCAGGTCATGATCTCAGCATCCTGGAATCCAGCCCCACGTTGGGCTCTGCACTCAGCACAGAGTCTGCTTGTCCCTTTCCCTCTGCTCCTCCCCTCACTTGAGCTCTCTCTCTCAAATAAATAAATAAAATCTTAAAAAGAAAAAATAAGCAAATACTAGGAGTCATGGACAAGTTAAAAATTTAGAGTCACAAAATTTAATCAATTAAACCCTGTATGTAACCTAAAATTTTCTTATAAACATGCCTTCAAAGATTACAGTGTCAAGTATTTGTAATCTATGTTTTCTTTTACCTTTCTGCTCGTTCCTGTAAAGGAAGGCGATATGCATATACCTCATATCATTAACAAAGTGAGGTGGAAGGCTTTACAGAAAAACTCTAGGATCCTTGAAGAAGTCTTTTTCTCTTACAATGCATGCTATAAGTAAGTACATTATGCATAAAACTATTTATTAAAAACAAATAAAACCCTAATTTATAATATGGGAACAAGTTAAGATGCATATGTTATGTTTACCTGCAGCATAAAAAACAATTAGCAAACTTATTTAACAAAATTCTATTTAAACTCATGAAGAACAGACAACTCACTGAAAATAAAGTTTCTGCAAAAATTATAAGTAACACCCTGATTAAAAGACTATTCTCCCTATTAAAGGACAGAATCAGTCCTGTATGAGTATATAACATCAAATATATTAAAAATTGCTTTGTTGAGGAGAAAATATTCTAATGTAAATGTTGTTTGAGAAATAACATCACAGAGGTAAATTTTAGAACACCGGGTGTTCCACATCAAGCAACTGCCCATATACCAAAGTGCCATGTGTACATACATACACATACACACAACATAAGTGTATACATAAACACACATGTGTACACATGAGCATCTAAGAATCTAGTAAGGGCCTAAAACATTTTTAATGGAAATATTTCTAAAAATATACAGTTTTCTGCATTCTCAGATTGTATATTTCAATATAATGTTTTCTTGTTAATGGTTATCACTAGGAACATTATTCTCTCTCTTAGATTATACCTATATTTTCAAGGATATCATATGAAACTTCTGAAATGCTTAAGGCTGTTTTATGCCTATATTAAATAACCTCAGAAGGTTGTACTTTTATGGCACTTAAGTCTCTTCCCTTCAGAGTGCTACCAATATGTCTTTTCTAGACAGCATATAAAATGACTACTACAAATCTGCTGATATGAAGCTTGCTGTATCACTATCACTTTTTTACACATAATTCTAGATTAATAGGTTCTGAACAAAGACCTAAAATTGAGTGGCTTCATGGCATTCCTAAGGCACAAAATAAAGGGATTTTTAAAATAATGATTTATTTTCTTCAGTGCTTAAAGCCCTCCCCATTTATTTACTGGTGTATAATTGTGTTTTGAATCTGTAATATCACTGAATGTCAGTTAAACAAGTATTACTGATTTAATGAATAACATAATGGAGCGTTTTACCAAGTGCTGAGTGAATAAATATAATGCCTTTATACTCTATCCTCTCAAGAATAAAAAATGAAAGTAAAATTGTGAACTTAGAATATATAGTGAAAGCTTGAAAAAGACCTTCAGCTGATAAAGGTGTTTTAAAAAGACATACTGTTAAGTATGTATCAAAAATATCTGGGGCAGGACCAAATAACTTATACCTGTTATTTATGTCACAGTTAATTAAAATTTTTATTTACTAAGCAATAAACTTCCATTAAAAGCATATAATTATTAAGAATATCTGCAAGGTAAGCATTGCCCAAAAAACTACCAGTCAGAAAACCACCAACCAGTATATTGGGAAATACCTAAAACTATACCTGATATAAACCAGGCAAACAAAATTAATTTACTTGGCTTGGTACCACTTTTGTCTATGAAAAATGAAAACTAGACCACACAGGAGAAATAAAAGGAACAATGTTTCTATTTTTCATTGCAAATTTTTATGTAATCCAGGAGAACAAGATTTAAAAAAAAAGCTTTAGAAAAAAGCAGGAATAAATTTTAATGCTGACAATAATAGATAGAACTTTTGGATCAGCACCTACCGATTTTTTTCTACTGTTTTCCAGATCTTTGAGTTCATTCTCGATTTTTGTGATTAATTCCCTGAGTTCATCAAGATTAGTGCAAATAAGCTAAAATAAAACACAAAAACACAGCTTGATAACACATAATATAAAACACCCAAAATGTGGTAACAGAAGTTTTTTTAACATTACACTAAATTCACAATTATTTGTATTTGTAATAGCAAAAAGCAAAGAAAGCCCCACAAGTTTATATTTTAAAAGATACTACTTTTATAATGTATGAACTTCAGGCTTAGTATAAAAATAGCTGAAATTTCAACACTGGTGGTTTCATACCACACCTCCCTGTTTCTCAGCTTGCTTTATAATCCAGGTACTTTCTTAACATCACTAACTTTCAGCCCAGAATGACAAAGATCTGGAAACTCACCCTAGATTTCACAGGTTACTAAATCACCTTTAAGAAATGCTTCATCAGGCAGTCTCCTAGTTGGTGAATAAATGCGCCCCTGGAGAACTGTCATTAACCCTTTGATCTGGTTTGCTAACCACACGATTAAACTAATTATATTGCTGTTGGCATTGCTAAGAAAGGATTTCCACTGTCTGTAATCTACTCAAAGAAGTAAATGAAATTAAGTACACATTCTTAATATGATCTTAGTAGTCTTTAATAAAACCATCTCCATAGATAGCATCCATTTCCTTTCATAATTATGCAGTTCATTTTACTTCACCTTGGCCATGGCCAAAATAACTGGATTTTAGTTATGAATAATCAAACTAGTTTGGCATAACTACTAAAGCTTTAAACAGTGACGTGTCAGCAACAACAAAAATATTAATAACTACATTTTAGTTCTTATAAAATTATAGTTTTCCCCAACATATTTAACTTTTTTCCTAAAATAATTTAAGCTCATATTTTTAAAAATCTACAATGAAAATGAAATGTTTCTAAAACAAAACTACAAGCCATAAAGAGGAAAAGTTTAAGATTAATGAAACTGTTGGAATGTTTATACTGTGATAATTAAAAAAATACATTTATAAAGCTATTAATTCACCATAAGATTTTATCAGCCCATGTTTGTTACTTTCATTAATCTTTGTGTAAGGGTATTGTTTTTCTAAAAGGCATATTTCTTGTAAAAGACAACAACAACAACAACAACAACAACAACAACAACAACAAAGGGGGTTACAACAAGATCATTCCTAGTGACTACTGTGACAAAATTGGGAAAGTAGGACCCCTTTAAACTTCCTTTAATTAGGTTATACCATATGAAATTACTGATATGCCTTTGATCTACATAAATGGCAATATGGTTCAATCTAATAGGCTAAGAAAAAATTATCACAGATATTACAATTAGTATTAACAATTATTATTAGAAATGTCTACCTAATTTCAAACGCACAGAACTGACAATGCAGAGAAAATATGCATTTAAGTAACCCAAATTAAATAATCCAGAGTAGAAAACAGCACACAACCATGTAGTAGGACAGTGCTGCTGGTATTTATCATAAACTACACATTCCCATTTGCCAAATCTAGAGTTATGGAAGAAATGCTGATAGGCAGTGGACTGGACAACTATGTGAGTGGTTCTAGAACTTGGTAATGTCTTCAACTTCTATCTTGTTGGCCCTACATCAGGTTTTTAGTAAGTACTCAGCGGGAACTAAACTTCCCATTGTATAATCTGCTATTTTTGACTACCATGTCAAATTTGCCCCAGAACTTGCAGGTGTTTTTTACATGCCTTTTCACTGAACTTGGTGCGCTAATTAATATTACAGCACAGACGTCTCATTTGCACATATGGCAAAGCTCAGAGGAATTTCATTTGCGTCTTACATGTTTCATTATACAAGGAATAAGGGTCCATTTTGCATATACAGTTTGTAGAAACTTACAGTAACAATGAAAACATACACCCCTACAACTAGACACACTCTAAGACCCTTAAAATCTTCCAATTCATGGGATCAACAAATATTTATATTCTATTTAAAGGAAGAGGTAACACACTTCTGAAGTCAAACTCTGAAAGATTTCCACAGCTTAAGAGCTACATAAAGCAGTACTTTGAAGTGGCTTACCTAGTTAGTAAATCACTGCTTCTCCAATTTTAATGTGTCTAAGAATCACCTGGGAATCTTGTTAAAATGGAATTTTTGATTTAGTAGGTCTGAGGTGGGACCTGAGATTCTGCATCTCTAACAAGTTCCCAGGTATGGGCTGCAGATCGTACTTTTAAGCAGTAAGGTACTAACTGATTATGAATTCCAAATCTTCATGACTCCTTAAACATTCTGGTACTATATAGCTAAGGAATATGAAGATTCAAAAAGACTAATTTCCAAATAGGAGATAAAATGCTGAATTAAATGCAAAACAATAAGATAAATATTCCTTAAATGACATGACTCTTAAACACAAATTTTGTTGAATTAGAGGGTGAAAATATTTTTGGCAATATTTAGTTTGAATTTCTCTTAAAATCAATTTATAGCTACATAACAATTTACAATCTCTTTCTATACTCTCTACAAATAGACATAATATACAACTAATACAGATACTCAAAATACAGAGCCAAGTTAAGCTCTGAGAAAATTCTTGTATAGAAACATAATTCAAATTGTGTTACTAATATTGAAAGAAAAAATAATCTGATTCATGCCAATATACCCTCTATTCTTTCTCTTTTACATAGTAAGGTATATGTGTGGCCTTTAAACTTGACACAACTTCAAATGGTGCTTTTAAAAACAGAATCAATCCAATAAATAAAGTTCATCTACAGAAGGAGAAGCATTTTTTTTGAATAAAGCAAAACACCTTATTAAAACCAAAAAACATATCTGAGGCTCAGGGCCTCCAGGGGTGAAAAAGGAAAGCTACACAGCAGGTCGGATTACAGCTGGATCACAATGCCAACACTCATGACTGCAGAAATTACAAAAAGAGTTTTATCCCCCAGGAAAACCTCTTGAAAGCTTCACACTCTCCCTCAAGTTAACATGGCACTTGAAACAACCCATGACAGAGCCACAAAATCATAAATCTTAGAGCCAAAAAGGACTAAAAATATGTAATTTTTGGACTAAAAAGGTATCTCTTCAATTCATATACAAACTAATCAAAAAGTAACCTAAGACGACACACTGGTAGAGGAGACCAGAGAACAGAGGACTCATCCACCTCCTGATAGATCATATGCTTTAAGGGGTCTTTCTAAACAAAACAAAAAAATCTAGTAACAATTGAACATGTATTATAGTTTTAGGATTTAATTTATACCCAAGCTTTCATTTCTATTTAATGATAAATATTAAAAGGCCCTCTCTTCAACTCAAAAAGCAGAAATGTGCATATATAAAGCGGGAGGGAAGATCCTGTAGAGATCAAAAGCATTCCATGACCACATCTCAGAAAAATTACAAAATAAATCATTCCCTACTTTATCATTACTTCAAAGTAGAAATTATGCCTTTTGGGTTTATACTCAATAGATCTGAGAGACAATTACTTTATTTATTCCAAAAAGGACATAAGGTAGCATACAAAACTAAACAATATAGTAAATTACACTAAGAAGCAAAGGGAAAACGATGCAGAAGTCAAAATGAATAGGTCCAAACTGGATCTCTCATTTGTTACCATGCTAATACAACAAACCTACTGTTTATTATAAAAATTGTAAGCAAAATACTAAATTCATGGTATAAATTCAAATTTCATATGTATTTAAACTAAAATTATATTAACATCTTAAAACTATGAGGACAGGAAAATTCCTTCTCATTTCTTATGATCACCATACCAAGGAGAATGACTGCTTCAAAACCTGCAAATAAGATATGTGTGATGTGAAAAATAAGTCTGATTAATAAGATATTTATATTTATTAATGAGATATGTTTCTCTCAATGCACAATATTTAAAAATTGAAGGAATTTTAAGAGGGAAGTAAAACCCATACTGTTAGAAATGAAAAAGCTGAAGCCGAAAATATTTAATTAAGAGGTAGCAATTCAAAATAATATAATCAAAAGGTCCTTAGCACAGTGAAGCAGTTGAACTCCAACTTTAATTTTGGACTCAACTGTTACACTGAGGGTCTCTATTTGTTACTTTATTTCATATCCTTTAACTTCTCCACTGGTTACATGGAGAAATATAGTCTTTTCAAAGGTATGTTAAGCATCTGTGAGTTTATGCTTATTTGTGAAAACAATACTACTATGTAAGTCTTAGTCAGCAGCTGGATTCTGGATTTCCTCTTCAAAGCAGCCTTTAGAGTAAGTCACACGCATACAACAGTAGCAAGTATGCATTACCTTCAAAGATTTTGGTTACCAATGAAAGGTGAAGTCAAGGTAACTAAGGCTCTTACGTTATTTTAAAAACTTATCTTAATGGAGACCTGACACACTAAGTTTTAAAAATACTTTTTTTTTTTTTAAGATTTTACTTATTTATTTGACAGAATAACAACGAGAGAGGGAGCACAAGCAAGGGGAGTGGGAGAGGGAGAAGTGGGCTTTTCAGGGAGCCCGATGCGGGGCTCGATCCCTGGACCCCGGGATCATGACCTGAGCTGAAGGCAGACGCTTAACGACTGAGCCACCCAGGCACCCCAAAATACTTTTTATGACTTTGTTCCAATTGTGTACAAAACGACAATTCACATAATATTAGATTTCTCTTTCAAATATTAAATTTAAAAAAAAGACGTTTTGGCAAAAATTAACTTTATTAAGAAAAATGATATTTATTTTTCAGTCTAAAAGTCTTTCATTACAAAACTGATAAAATAAAAAATAATTTAGTTTAACAAAGTCGTAAGTAATTGTTAAATATGATATAAAAGCTTAAATCACCAAATGCTAAATACTAAAAATATTTCCTAAATTTTTGCGCCTATTGCTAAATAAAATAATCTAGGTTCCCCTATATGCCAACTATATAACCACCGTAACACTACAGTAGGGGTAAGCGTAAGGTTTCCCTCTGATTAATATAATGATGTAAATAATATTACTTGATTTTTCACTTTTCAAATTCTTATAGGCTTTATCACGACATTTCACGATTTATGAAATATGACCAAATTCAAGATTATTTCAAGGTCTTAAAGTAGCTGAAAAAAGTGGTAAAGGTTAGTAATAAATGCTTTTAAGCCAGTTCTTAATTGATTTGCCTACTCATAACACTACTTATGTCTGAAGCATCTGGCATGCTTATTTGAAAAAATAAGTAAGAATAAATAAAACAGTAAGCTCTATCATTTAATCCTCACAACACCCTACGAAGTAGGTACTATTATTACCCGACTATATAGAGGAGGAATTGGAGGCACAAAGGGCTTAAGGATACAGAGTTAGTGGTAAAGCTGGCATTAGAACCTATGTATGTAGCCTTGTCCCAGAATCCATATGCTTAACCACTATGCATATTACTGGTACCCACCCCAGACCCACTGAATCAAGGATGAAATCTTGGAAGATAAAACCTGGGAATTATCATTTTTAATAAAGGCATCACATTACTTTTATACTATCTAAAGTTTGAGAACTACTGATAAAACTCTTGGAACAAGTGGCACAGATATGGTTAGTCCCTTTACAATACACACAAAAAAATAAATCCAATCCACCATTTGAATATCTATAGTGTACACCTTAAATAAAGGTGGGATAATTATTTTCTTAAACTGAGGTATAGATATTAGGTGTACATGTAAGTAAACATGTGTTCCTCCTAAAGCAAATAGGCAGACAAGGTTAATTTCTAGCTTTAAAAAAGTCAACAAAAACACTGCCAAATTAAAAAGTAGTTGAGGTCAAAATAGGATTCACTTTTTTTATTCATTAGGACTTAACAAAAAATAACTTCACAATTTAAACCCTCAACACATTTCTCCCTTCGCATGTTTAAATCAATTTAAAGATGCACTGGTCCTTTGGCAAATAAGTCAGGTTTTGCAGGATCTAGTATCTATCCACCAACAGCTTCATTATTTTCAGCAATAAGATATTTTAGGATAAATACTATGAAGAAAATCTTCCAGCTAAACTTTTCTATAAAGTATTTTTATGTTTAATACTAGAAATGTGATATTTAAAGAACCTGGATAAAATGAATAACTTGCAGGGGCGCCTGGGTGGCTCAGTGGGTTGTGTCCGACTCTTGGTTCCAGCTCAGGTCACGATCTCAGGGTTGTGAGATCGAGCCCAACATCAGGTTCCAAGCTGGACGTGGAGACTCTCTCTCTCTCCCCCTCTCCCTCTGCCCCTCCCCCCTCCAAAAATAAATAATTTGCAGAATCTGAGGTGCTTAATGACATACTGCTAGAGCTTTTGAGAAGGACATAAATTTGCTTCTGTATTATATAATAATCAGTTTCTTGCATGTGGGGAACTTCCAAATAATGAAAGAAGCAAACTACATAGAAAGTTATTTCGAAAGGCAAAACTACAGGTTTTGTCTGTAACAACAAAGTTTACTAGTGACTAATACTGCCTTATCTCCTATTCTTTGCTTATTTGAAGCAAATGACCTATTTCCTTGGAGACAGCTGTCAATTTTCTTTATGAGTAATACCATGGTATTCATGTTATAAATTAGGCATAAGAACCACAGTTCTCATAAGCCTATTCCCCATCCTAGGCATGCACACGTGCGCACGCGCGCACACACACACATACACACACACACACACACACACACACACACACATTCTAGGACACCTTAAGAAGTAGGAAGGGGATTTTATTTAAACAGTTCAATTTGATAAAATTCATACTTTCACCTTAAGCTTCTGAGAGTGGTAAGCAAATGGTCAGTAACCGACAAAGCATCACTTAGTACTGTGCCTTTCTAACTTTTTGCTCATGACCCATGGTCAAAAATGTACTTTACACTGCATGCCAGTAAAATAAACACAAGATCAAAAACCAAAGTTTCATAAAATGATATTACTCTTACTATATCTGACACACTCATAATTTCTATTTTAACTGTTAGCTTAAAAAAGGAATGCTGATCATGTAATCCACTAGATTAATTTCATGCCTCACTAATGAATACCAGTTTGACATTTTTTTTAAAAACACTGTCTATGCTGTCTATGCCACTTATTACATATGAAAGTCCATCCACTAAGATAGGAATGGAGACAAATATCAACAGCAGGCCAGATCTGTTCTGAGATTTATATTCCTGGACCAAATATTTTAAGGGATTAAGGGGGAAAGTGAGTGAGGGAAAAAAGCAAAGGCTGTGATGATATCAGTGACAGAATGACAATATACTATTGAAAGTACTGAGTAAGAGGTACAAGCAATGATTAGAAAGGCAGGCCTCCAAGTAAAACAGTAAACATACATTTTCCACTAAATATCCTGTAACCAAGGTTATATTATATAAAATGATTTTGTAGAAATGTTTGTAATTCATTCTAAGAATGTCATTAAAAATATTCTATCCTAAAACACTAAAAGAAAATGTCTATTTTCTTTCACTGCTCATTTAAAAATATTAAATTTTTAACAATTAGTAACTTCCATAAAAGCACTTCCAAAACTAAGATTTTTACTGAAAAACAGATCTGTCTACATTTTTGAATATATGTATTAAACTCGCATTTCATATATCAATATTTTCATAGTTATTACTCCTTTATTTTCTTCTTGACTTGAGACTGACAAAAATTCATTTTAACATCACTTATTTTTTGGTAATTAAGTATTAGGTTATAAAACTTTTGAAACTGTATTGGCCACAGAAATACAAAGAAATTTTTAAAAAAGGGTCATTTGAAGAAAACACATCTTTTATGAAATAGAAAATAAAAGTATTATTTAAAGTGAGATTTTCTGCTTGTTCTAGTACCAGCTACAAATGAAAACTCTTCACATAATATGGCAGTAAGTATACTTTTTCTTTTTGCAGAAATGTTTAAAGACCATTCAAATAAATGTTACTTAATATTCTCTCTGAAGTTTGTATACAGCTAAGAATTAAAAGATTTGTGTTTTAAGTTAATAAGTCTACCATTTCTACAGTGTCCAAATTAATGAAAATAAATTGCTCATTTACAAATTATTTACAAATTATGATTTGTTCTTGGAAGACTTTCATGTAACATTTACTTTCATATATTGTTATATAAATATTTATATTATTATATTTATAATATATAACATATATTCTATTAAACTACTTCTGCAAAGAGATTTTTGGCTATCAAGAGACAAAAACAGAGGTAAAATATTTTGAAACATTAGATTAAATCTTAGCTATGCCCTGCACTTGAAGGGAAAAAAGTCATAGATGGAAACATTTCATCGAAAGTATGTGTGTTACAGTGGGATTTAGCCAATCTTTTGAGGAACAATATAAACACTAAAACAAAAAAATTAAGCTAAAAATATTGAGACAAAATTGAAACATTTACCTGAAATTCTGGTACAGTAGGTGACTTTGTGATAGTTTTCCTCTTCTTTGTGATTGCTTTTTTAGATATGGATTTTTTTCCTTTCAAGATTAAAAGAGAAAAGCTTCATAATACTGTTTATAACACTTCATTAACAAAAACCAAATTACATAGAACCTTGAAAGTTAAAATATAACTAACAGATGGCTGCTAGTGAGTCAAATGAAAATGATGAATCAAAACAAGCCCCAGTAAAAGCAAACATTAAACTATAACTACCTGTAACAAACATATTAACAAATGCGGTTTCTTTACATATGAACCAAACTATCAAAAGCTGTGATGAGTTGCACGGTATCAGAATTTATTATAATAAGATTTGGCAAAAAAAGTCATATTACTACTGCTCAGTTAAAATCTAATTCACAACTTAAAATGAGATTACATAAGAAAAAAAAAAATCTTACCTTTTAACAATATTTCCATAGTCAGGAACTTGTATAAAACTCTACTTTGAAGACTACAGTCTAAAGCCAACCTAATGTGAAAATCCTCTCAGCAGCTTAGGAAACAAGGCTTTCCTATCCCATTAGCTCTGCACTCACCTAATGGGCTGCCTTTAAAGTATTCAATAACCAGTTTTAAAACAAAATAAAAATCTTTCTTTAAAAAGTATGTAGTCATTTGTGCAATCAGAAAACACTGGGGAAAATAAATCCACATTCTTAAATCCAATTCAAACCACATACTGAAGTGTATCTACTCTGTGTATTTAACATGACAAAAGATACAAACATGCACATACTCTCTATTTTTAGAAAGGAACATCTTACAGTATGTTTTGTTTCCACTTGCATTTAGCAAAATCAATTAATGAACTGGTTGTTAATTATTCAACAAACATGAGACACAGGGCACTGTACAATTTATGGGGACAACAAAGAATTATAAAATGGAAATCCTGTCCTCCCGGAGCTGAAAACCTATGTAAGGGAATAAAAAATTAAACAGATACTGTATGGTGACTAACATAATATAATAAAAAAACATTAAAAAAAATTAAACAGAAACACTTAAAAGTTAATTTTAGTTCACAATCATTACTAAGCTAAAATGAGCTTAAAAGTTACTATTTTTTCAGAAGGGAAAATGAGTACTTAAAGCAACTCTGCTCAACATAATCTCTATTGCTTCTTTCTAAATATTTTCCCATATAGAGATTATCTTCCATGCAACCATTTGATTGCAACATTTTATTCAACTTGTAGGCACAATTCCAACTTACAATATAATTGTATTTTCTCCTGTATTCCTTTTTAACCATATCACAGAACTGTAATTTGATTATTTCTAACTTTTAACTCAATAAAAAATGCATGTATACTGTGCCTGAACTACTGCAAATTGTGAGTTGCTGAGGTTCACATGGATTTTATTGTCTTGTTCTAGTAAGTATCAACCTGTTTCATTTGACATTTACTTTTAACTAAAATAACCTAACATATCCATATTCCTCATCATTGTTATTTGTTTCTGTGCTTACAAAGAACCTATACCACAACTAAAGTTCAACAAAAATAGGTAAGTGGGTGGTTTTCTTAACCAATATTCAGGGAGAAATGATTAAATTCTTGGTATCTGTATAATATAGCTAGAGTAACTGATTTCTAAACTGGGTACAATAGGTACCTCCCAAAGGGTCTCATGAATTTGGATAGAAGAAAGCCTTTCCTCAGTAAACTATCTTTACCATTTTTTAAAAGTTCATAAGAAAAGATTTAATGGCCTTACTAAGTCTGGGAAAGCTATAAAAACCATTTGAAGGAGATGAAATCTTTCCTTAACCCCCCCCCCCCCCACAGCACTGCTCTAATTAGCTTTTTAAAAATTATTTGATTTGGTATTTATCCATAGCACAATGAGGTCACCCTTGGTATTCCCAAAAAATTTCATACTGTTCCCACATAGGCAGTAAACTCAGGCACTACATTTTCAGTTAACTCTAGAAGTCACTCTTATTTTAATGGATTAAGCAACTGAACTGGTTACTGGGTATTTCCCTTCACCACGTCATTAAGATACTTAAATGTGATTAAGTAAATGGAAGTAGTATTCTGTAGCGGTTTTAAGCTTGGGTTTTGGAACTAAGCTACCTGGGTTTGAATACCAGTTCTAACCACCTACTAGATGCAAACTGCTTTATTTCCTTGCTGCAGTTTCTTTATCTATAAAACAGGGATAATGATATTACCTGCTTTCTTTGTGAAAATAGAAGGAATTAAAACACATAAAGAGCTTACTACTGTTAGGCACATGGTTAAGTGATCAATGTTAACTGCTATTACCTCCCTTAGCTAAGCCATGATGATAAGGGTCTAAACCAAATATTATCTTTTACCTACCATCTGCAAATTCTTTTAACTTACTCCTTTTCTTAGTTGTCTTGCCCATAAGTCCTCTATGATACCACTCTACTTTGTATGTGTATTAGTGTAACACTTACACAGTATTATAATGATCTGTTTGTTTCTCATTCTTACTAGGTTGAAATATTGACAACAGAAATCACATTATTCATTTTGTATTTACAGCATTTTTAAAAAAGATTTTATTTATTAATTTCACAGAGAGAGAAAGAACACGAGCAGGAGGAGCAGCAGAGGGAGAAGCAGGCTCCCCACTGAGCAGGGAGGCTGATGTGGGGCTCGATCCCAGGTCCCTGGGATCATGACCTGAGCGAAGGCAGATACTTCACCGCTGAGCCACCCAGGCGCCCTACAGCATTTTTTATATAGAAATTATGAGCAATGATTCTTAATTAGAAATATCTTACTTTTCAACAGAAATTTCAACAGTCTGGAGATAGGAAAAGGAAAGCAGGTAATTGTTCATAACTCTTAGGGTCCATCTGAGTCCATTTTTTTTTTTTTTAACAAAGAAAACACTGACAAAAATTTTTTACACATTTTCCAAAGAGTTTCCAAACATGACCTAGGAGCAGTAGTAAGAACACTAACATTTATTGAGACTCTATTATATATCAGACACTTAGCAAGATAATTTATATAAATTATCTCAACTAATCTCAAAACAACCCTCCAAGGTAGGCAATACCTCATTTTAACGTGGAATAACTGAAGATCAAAAAGATTACTTAACTCAAGGAAGCACCATAACCAGGGATTCTAATTCCAAAGTCCAAGTTCCTTCCATTATGTAATTCTACCTCTCGGAAAATCATGGTTACCATTTGACTCCTACCACGTGCCAGTCAACACGTTAAGTACTATGCACTTGGTATTCCTTTCTTTTTTTTTTTAAGATTTTATTTATTTATTTGACAGAGAGAGAGACAGCCAGAGAGAGAGGGAACACAAGCAGGGGGAGTGGGAGAGGAAGAAGCAGGCTCCCAGAGTAGGAGCCTGATGCGGGGCTCGATTCCAGAACACTGGGAACACGCCCTGAGCCGAAGGCAGATGCTTAATGACTGCACCACCCAGGCGCCCCTGCACTTGGTATTCCAATTAATCTTTTAATGATTACAGCAAGGTAGGTATTACCTCATTTTTCACAGATAAAGAAACAGGCTATCAATACGTAAATAAATTGATGGAGGACTTGTAGCTAATATGCACTGGAACAGATATTTGCACTAGATCTGTCTCACTTCAAAGCTGTGCTCTTTTTTATGATAAAATATTGCATTCTTTCAAACCTTCTGCAGGAATGTAATCTGATTCTGATTGATTTCAGAACATCCCTTTTGATTAGGTTTAGAAAATTTGCATGTATTATTAATGTACTTCAGTCTATACCTCATAAGAATTTGAATACAAATTTTCCTATATTCTTCAGTAAAAATTGGCTCTTCCTTTTTATTATACAACTTTTCAAATGGAGCATGGGATGCTACAAAACCACATAGCCTTTATTTGTTAATGTCTTTTGTTCCAGGGCAAGCTATATACAGGGCAAGTTACATACTGCCCCCCAGTGGGCTTCTGTTCCTCTACCACATGCGTGATCATATTCCAGGTCTTTACCCCCACTGCCCTGAGTCACCTGGTCCCATAAAACAGGATATAATTCTCAGATCTAGGACTGTACTAAAGTCAGAAGTCAGCTTAAAGCATATGCAGAATTTCAACACAATTCTTTGACCTAAAACACAGACATGGGCAAAAAGTGAGTGTCAACTTGTACCTGGAAAATAGAGAAGGAAAACTTAATATGGCTTGGTAATTAGTGCACCATAAGGAAGCATTTTTAAAACCATGCTGAGAACAGCTTGTAGTAAAGGAAGCCCAACTTGAGAGAAAAACAATATAACTAAAAATGTATTTTACATTATAACTTAGGTACAGAACTCTAGTCTTCCAGAATGTGCAGATATACTTCTTCACTAGAAAAATGAAGATGAGTATCATCCCTAAACCAACACCTCTTTCCTCAGTCTCTTATTCCTCATTTTTACCCTTCTCCTTCACCTGCTTTCCCTGCCTGTCTTCACTCTTTGGCCCCTTGAACTATTCTATTCAGAGACTTCCATTTCAAAGCCCTCCTAGATTTGGCCTTCCCATGATTAAAAATTATCCTAACGGTGCCCGCGTGGCTCAGTCAGTTAAGCAACTAACTCTTGATTTCAGCTCAAGTCATGATTTTGGGGCTGTGAGATCAAACCCCGAGCTGGGCTCCACGCTGCTAAGCACAGAGTCTCCTGGAGATTCTCTCCCTCTCCCTTCCCTCACTTAAAATAAATAAATAAATCTTAAAAATATCCTAACACATTCCCTAATTTCTCTGTGCTTTCATTTTAGGAATCATAGCAAATGAATGGATACTATGAAATTAATCACTGTTAAAAATAAAATGCCAAGGGCATTTGTATTATTAAACAGTGAATCTGGGAAGTACCTGGAATGTGAAATCATAGAAGTGGAGTCTAAATTTGACTTTTTGTTTACTAAGTGTGCATGTCTTGAGCAAATATTTATATTCTATACAAGTTTCTGGAGTGTTGTATCTCTAAGTAAGCAATTTGATCTTAACAAAACAACTGATTTTCCTTCTACTCTTCTTGCCTATAAGCAAATTTCTCATCATACTGGTAATTTTTTAACACTGTCATATAATTTAACAACAGCTGAATAACTATTTCTTTTTTTCTCCTTTAGCTTAAATACTAAATAAGTTGCTAGTTATTGCAATAGCTTTCTTGAAACATTATTTTCTTCTGTCAATGCGACAGAAAAGTCATATAATCATTCCCAACTGGATTTAGAAATTTCCTCTTTCCTAAACTTACCTTCGACCCCTTCATCTAAACCCTGCCTGTTTCTTTTTATAGCTCTTTAATGGTGTAACTACTCTGGAAGATCCTTTCTCCTAATCCTGCCACTTATTAGCTGTGTGACCTTGGACAAGTTAGTAAGCCTCTCTGTGCCTCAGTTTTTTAAATCTATAAAATCCATATATGGGGGAACAATATCATTTAATGGAGTTTTTATGGAAATTAAATGAGAAAATATGTATGAAGGCTTAGAATAGTGCCTGGCATATAGTTAGCATTATGAGTATTAGCTTTTGGAGGGGAGAGTACCAAGCATTAAAATTAAAGGACAAGGTGTTGTTCTATCAATTCTTTTATTCTCTTGTATCTTGGCATCTTGAGTTGTTCCTCTAAAATTTTTCCCCATAAAGATACTCATAGTTAGGTTCTACAGTGTTAGCAACAAAAAATGATAAAATCTTTTATAGTAATGGGCCTGGATGTGATCAAATATTATAGATTACACTGCTGTCTCAGTTATTCTCTATAAAGGAGCTTATTGCTTTTTAATCATTATGGCTTACTTTAAGCTCATTCCTTGCACTGGGCAACTGGTGCAATTATTTAAAATAGCATCAACTGTCCAGAAAGAGATCACCCCAAATTGGCATATTCTTATCATTCAAAGAGCTTTTAAAACCTCAACTTTGCAACTTTTTCCTTAAGTTTTTCTCTATGCCTTTCCTTTTTCAGTGACACTTTTGCTCATATTAGTAACCATTTTTCATCTATTCAATCCCCATTATTCTTCAAAGTCCTTTATCCTCTGTGAAACTTTCTGAGACTACCATAGCATACACTGATTTACCCTCCATTTGACCTTTTATTCTGTTTTTATTACATACTTAACAATTATTAAATTATTTGCCACTTTTGAGCCTCAGTTTATTCACTTATGAAAGAATAACACCACTTGTCTTATTTATTTTAATCAGTCTAAAGGAGCTACCACAAAATGATCTCATTAAAAATAATGACCAAATGAGAAGGGGGGAAAAAACCCTCCAAACCAAATTGGTTAAAATGAATAACTTAAAACACCATAAGCTTTTTTTTTAAAAACAATTTATGTACCTTTAATCATCTTGCCTATTTTTTCAGGTTTTATAAAAGGTCCTTTACCTTTTAAAATCTATTTTATTTCGGCCAACTCTACTTCCTCTACACAACCTATAACAGAATATTATTGAAAACAACCAAAATGTCCAATAAGGTTGGTTAAATAACTACAAAATACACACAACAGAATCCCATGCAGTCATTTAAAATGATACTGCAGAAATCTACTTATCACACAAAGATGTTCATGGTATATTGTTATGTGGAAAAAAAAAGATTGTAAAATGGTATGTACTAGTCCAATCCTACTCAAAAATATAAATGCTTTACAAGGATATAAATGACACATATTAAGGGGTTAATCTTTGTTATTTCTGAGTAAACTATATTATGTGTGTTCATTTATTTATTCAATAGATTCCTAAACAATGTGTTGGTCACTACGCTATAAACAGAGGAGAGACAAGAATGTTATAAAATAGAGGAGAGACAATCATCAAAACAATCTAGAAAGAAATGCAACCATCATAAATTATTTTATTATAGAGAAGTATCTGTGCTATAAGCAGGCATAACAGGGAATATTCTCATGTTTTTCTATTCTATAATGTTTCTAAGAGTAAGAAACAGGCTTAAATAACTAAATAAAAATGAATAAAAAAAATTAAGAACCAGAAAGAAAACTCTAAAAATAGGTAAAAATGCTTAAAAGTTGCAAAACTGCCTCACAGTGCTCTAAAATTATCAAATTACTCTCAATCTGTCTTTGTACCTTCTACTAAAAATTATGTCCCAGCTACTAAATTTAGAGATTCTACCAAAAATTAAAGCCTGTAGTAATCAACATAGGATGGACATTAACCAAAGGTAGAATTTACTTCATCCTAAGTGAAGGTTCATGGATGGCACACCTTATCCCAAAGCATATTCTATTAGAATGCTATTACCTGAAGAAAAGCTGTGTATTCAAATAAACTTGAAGAATACTAGGTTAAACAAAACTAAACAGTTCCTTTTCCTCAAGACTTCCCAAAGTCCTTAAAACACAGACCCAAAATCACCTATCCAAAATCACCTATCCACAATTCTGAAGTCTAAAAGGTTCTCAAAACTAAAGTTTTAAAAATAATTTATATGGTAGCAAAACCTGGTATGAACTGTTCTGAGGTTCTTTATAGTCTTCACCTCATTTAATCTGACCATTCACACATTTTTCTGTAGAAATTATGTGTTTCCTTAGCGGCTACCCCAACTCAACATATACTTACTAAACATATACATCATAATATCCTTCTATAAAGGGATGATTTCTGAATTCCAAAACACATCTGATACAAGAGTGTTTTTTTCTTTAAATGCACTGTGCACCTGTACTAATGCACAACGTGAATCTATCAGAGGAGCATTTCCACATTTTCCAAACTTGTCACCATGGAGCTCACTTTTAAAAAGAGCAGAAGAGATGGGACGCCTGGGTGGCTCAGTTGGTTAAGCATCTGCCTTTGGCCCAGGCCACGATCCCACAGTCCTGGGACTGAGTCCCACATTGGGCTCCCTGCTCACTGGGGAGTCTGCTTCTCCCTCTGCCTGCCGCTCCCCCTGCTTTGTGCTTGCTCACTCTCTCTCTCTGACAAATAAATAAATAAAATCTTTAAAAAAAGAAAAAAAAAAAAAAGAAAATAAAGAGTAGAGAGGAAACACTGGATTAGGGTTTGCCCAAAACTGACTATAAAAAGCCACAATGTCTCATAACTAATAACAGAGCCCAGGGCAAAGCCTCAGAAAGACAAGTGTACTGGAAATGATATAAAACAAATGTTTTTTGTTGTTGTTATAACATTTTATGTAATGCTGTTATAACATTTTATGTGATGCTGTTCTAACAGTATCTGATAAAGAAAGAGAATGGGCATATGCTTACCCAGTACTAATAAGGGAGAAAGAAACTGTTATTCGCCAGATTCAAGAATTTTTGTTACTAAAGACTAACTTCCTAAAATTTGCTCTGAAGATAAAATTAGAAAGTGTATATGCAAGTGCATTATCTTCTTTTATTTCATCCCTGTAAGCTTTCTGTACCCACCTAAATAAACATGCTTAGGGAGGGTACATAAGTACCTGCTGAATTTGCTACTGAGTTTTTTTCACTCACCTAAAACTGGACATGAAACTCCCCAAAATTTTCTCTCTGATCTACAAATACTCTGAACTTCCATTTAAAAAAATGTAGCAACACTTTAATTGCTTTAATAGAAATTCCCTTTAATCCAGTGCTTAGCAGTTAATATTTTTACTCTGCTATTGGTATAGTCTGTATAGGAGATACATCGATATCTACCCCTGTAAGTCAAAATTACCTTTGAACACATGAATAGTAGGTCATGAATAAACACTTAATAAAAGGTTTCAGGTGCCAATGATATTAATAGAACAGTAGTGTATACTTTAGAACTGGAAAAATAATTCCAATTTAAAACTATTATTTAATATTTTAGAAGCTAACAATTCAAAAAGAACTTGCCAAATCAATCAAACTAAATTTATATAGCCTAATGGGTTATAAGTCAAAGGCTTATTTCTTAAAGTTACTCTAAAAAACTGCAGTATTTCATCACATGGGTCAATGTAGACCACTTTGCAATTTTCAGTTTAACAATTTATGTCTGTTCTTAACAGTAAATTCTATGCTTCCTTATCAATGATACATTATATACATATTTTAAAATATATTTAATTGCATTTATTTAAATAACTAAGGTATGACAGCAACTATATCAGCTAAACAAAATTCAGTCCCTCACTTGCCAACTCATTATCAAATTATTGTTAAATTTTAATTATCCTTTTTACTGAGGGAAGACATAAAAAACTGAAATCCACAAATAATCACAATAAACCACAACTCATTTTAGTAAACAATTCAAGTTTTTCCCAACCAGGCAACTTTTATAACTTTTTAATAAATGGAGTTTATCATCTGCTTTTATCTCACCTATCTTCTTGACAAACAAGACATAAACTAATTAAAAGGCAAACAATAGGAAAAGCAAAAACACCTGACTAATGAAAGATAGAGCAATCAACCATCAAAGACTATTTATAGAATTTTTTTGTTATTGTTTAAAGAGACTTATAACAAAACACAGAGTATTTAAATTTGATGTAAGACAAACATACAAATCCTCTTACAAAAATATGCTTCATGTCCTATTATTTAATTTTTTTCCTTGTATTTCACAACATTTTAACTGGATATGAAAATATATACTGAAAACAGAGTGCTAAAAAATATATGATTGGGAAAAAACTGAAACCCAGAAAGATAATCTGACTTGCCTTGGTTTAAGTTGCTATGCACTTTATATAGTACTGGGAATGATATCTCCTGATATCAGTGCTTTTTCCATTACACTGTACTGCTCTTAGCCTGGGGAAAAAAAACACTTCTCATAAATGATAGGAACCATTACTTATGGAGAAACTGGTCCAGAGAAATGTAAAAACATAATGTCCAAAGATTTTCAACTGAAAATTAAATTAAAATATACTACACCAGTATTTTTTTGTTAGTATACAAAACCTCTTCTGCTCTGGGTTATACTCATGTGGAAGAGTATAAAACTTGACCGCTTACTTACACACACACACACACACACACACACACACACACACACACACACACACACATTTTCATTCTGTCAATCAGAGCCTTCCATGACACCTAACTGGAAGAACAAGAAGCACACTTAAATGTAATCCTCACCCATTTGTGTTAGCTTACCAGATTTGTGCTTCTTGTGTTTTGCTTTCTTTTTGATGATCAACAACTTATTCTGGATCTCAGGTTTGTAAGATTTGAATGCCAGAGAATGAAGACTTTCACGCTTTCTCTGTAAGTTTTCATTTAAAACATCTTTCAATTTCTTTTTTTTCTTTTTCTTCTTTTTTGCCCTCATTTTTGTTAGTTTGATTTTCTTGTGACTCTGCTCTAATAGAATGTCCTTTACAACTTTGTGGCAGTTAATTTCTGGATGATCACTGTGACTTCCATTTACATGTATTTGGCAGGATTTTAGAGCATTTTCTTTTAATGGACTGGGTTCAGGCTTTACTCTGGAAGCTTCACCGTATTTTTCTTGATTTTCTATAAACCTTATTTCACCTGGACTAAGAGGCTCTCCAAAGCCAGTAACTTCCCCTGGACTCCCTGGTTCCTCTAAATTTTCTTTATAACAATCATTTTTTTTAATTTCACAGGGCCCGCGAATTCTAATTTCATAGCTGGATTTCACATCCATTTCAACAGAGATGTCATGATTATCCAAGTTCATTTTAGCAGAAACCCAAGTTGCATCAAAATTATGTTCCTGTTCTTTCTTGAAGCCAGAGGAGGGCAGGCCTCTATTACACCTATGTTCTCCATTACTTGTACTAACATAGTCACACTTCAATTTCTCCAGTTTAATCCGAGGTACTCTTTGTATTTTAATGGGTGGAACTGGAAATTCTGGGGCCTGAAAAGGTCTCTGTTTATAAATCCGTACGTCTGCACCACAGAACTGTGGAAAATGCACATAAGCATTCTCTAAATAATCATAACCAAGGATAACTTCCCTGCATTCGTGAATAGGCTGTCCAAGTACAGCATCTTGAACCTCTTTCTGTGTTTCATACACAAAGTCACAGAGACCCTTAAGTAACCACACTTTCTGGTAAAAAGGCAGTTCATGAAAAGGTTTTTCTTCCAATGGATTAACTTCTCCAAGAACTTTAAAAAACTGAGGACATAACCCAAGCTTTTCGGCACAGTTATCAGGATTTTCAGTCTGCCCTACAGCAGTATACCACTGCTGTACTTTCTGTCTCAGTGCTGCTTCCCAGGTCCTATAAGGCAAAGTAGGTCTTCGATGTAAGGTAGGTCTGCGATGAGGAGGACTTAACAGAGAAGTCATTATTTTAGAAAGAAAAGCATTACACTGAGGCATCAGAAGACAACGTTCCAATTCATAAAAGACTATTTCTGGCAAATTGAGAATTTGCTGGGCTAAACAAAGAAAATGCCCAATAGCTGGAATTTCCCACATGGTCTCCATACAAGTTGGAGCTGCTTGAGCTAATAGTTTTCTTTCCCATTCTTCTATTTCCTTTTGACTAGCTTCTTCTGCTTCTTTTCTTTCCTGCTCCCGAAGCCTAAAGAAAATTTAACAAATGTACTATTAGTAAAATAGAAAATACCATAAAATACTACGTTTTTGGTGTCATATTAACCTTTAGTTAACAAGGCAGCTGGCTGTTCCAGTTTTCAGCATCAGTACAAAGAGTCCCATTAGATGTACCATTATTTTTCTTCAGATGACAGAATACACAAATAATTTGACCCTGGGTTTTATCACTGACATTACCAGCATCCAAAGTAAAATTCTTCAACTTACGATGTGTATCAACTTCTATGAAAAAAAACACACACACACAAAAAACTTGAGCATATTTACTAAACAAAAACACAGTTTACTTTCTAAAAGTAATGTGATGTCGTATAAGAGATATAAAGATATTTACATCCTTTGACTCTCTAATTCCACTCTTAGAAAGTTATACTAAGATTGTGTCTGTCAATGCACCCCAATGTTCATAGCAGCATTGTCCACAATAGCTAAATCATGGAAGGAGCTCTCTCGAGATGCCCTTCAACAGATGACTGGATTAAGAAGATGTGGTCCATATATACAATGGAATATTACTCAGCTATCAGAAAGAACGATTTCTCAACATTTGCTGCAACATGGACGGCACTGGAGGAGATAATGCTAAGTGAAATAAGTCAAGCAGAGAAAGACAATTATCATATGATTTCTCTCATCTATGGAACATAAGAACTAGGAAGATCGGTAGGGGAAGAAAGGGATAAAGAAAGGGGGGGGTAGTCAGAAGGGGGAATGAAGCATGAGAGACTATGGACTCTGAGAAATAAACTGAGGGCTTCAGAGGGGAGGGGGTGGGGGAATGGGATAGGCTGGTGATGGCACGTATTGCATGGTGCACTGGGTGTTATACGCAACTAATGAATCATCGAACTTTACATCAAAAACCAGGGATGTACTGTACGGTGACTAACATAATAAAAAAACATTAAAAAAAAAAAGACTGTGTTTGTCAGTGTTAACTGGTCAGTGTTAACTTTTAACCATATAAGAAAAACAAAATTATAAATAAGTTGTATTATTAGAAGTAGAACTACCCTACAACCCAGCAATTGCACTACTAGGTATTTAACCAAAGGATACAAACATAGTGACTCAAAGGGGCACATGCACCCAATGTCCATAATAGCAATGTCCATAATAGCCAAACTATGGAAAGAGCCCAGATGTCCATCAACAGATGAATGGATAAAGAAGATGTGAGATAGATAGACAGATAATGAAATATTACTCAGAAATCAAAGAGAATGAAATCTTGCCATTTGCTATGACGTGGATGGAATTAGAAGGCATTATGCTAAGCGAATAAGTCAGAGAAAGAAAAATACCGTATGATTTCACTCGTGTGGAATTTAAGAAACAAAACAGATGAACATAGGGGAAGGGAAGGAAAAACAAAATAAGATAAAAACAGAGAGGGAGGCAAACCATAAGAGACTCTGGGATGGGATAATTGGGTGATGGGCATTAAGGAGGGCACTTGAAGTAATCAGTACTGGGTGTTATATGCAACTGATGAATCACTGAACTTTACTTCTGAAACTAATAATACAATATATGTTAGGTAAATTGAATTTAAATAAAAATTTTAAAAAATTATAATAAAAACAAAAATGCATAAAGGATCTGAACTGACATTTCTCCAAAGAAGATATACAAATGAACAGTAAGCACATGAAGAGATGTTCAACATTATTATCCATTAGAGCAATGTAAATCAAAGCCACTATAAGATTTATACCCACTAAGATGACTATAGTAAGAGAGATAACAAGTATTGGTAAAAAGGTAGAGAAATTGGAAATGTCTAGCAGTTCCTCAGAAGGTTAAACATAGTTATCACATGATCCAGCAATTCTACTTCTAGGTACATACCCAACAGAAATGAAAAGATATATCCCCACAAAAACCTGTACAAGAATGTTCATAGCAGCATTACTCACAATAGCCTATAACAGAAACACCCCAAATGTCCATCAATTGTTCAATGAATAAATAAAATGTGGCATATCTGTACAACAAAATATTCTTTGGCAATTAAAAAAAACCCCAAGTGCTGATATATGTTACAACATAGATAAACCTTGATACTATGACACTAAGTAAAAGAAGCTATCCAGAAAAGACTACATTTGTATAATTCAATTTATACAAAATGTCCAGAAATTTATAGAAATAGAAAGTAGGTTCATCGTTCCTTAGGACTGGAGAGCTTGGGGAAAATGGAGAGTGACTGTTTTTTTTTTTTTTGGTTTGTTTTGTTTTGTTTTGAGAATGACTCTTAATAGTCTTTCCAGTGATAAATGTTCTAACACTGACAGTGGTCATGGCTGAACAAGTCTGTGAATACACAAAAAGCAACTGAATTTTACACTTTAAATAGGTGACTTCTATGGTGTATCAATGAAATATCAATAAAGCTGCCAAAAAAACCATATAAGGTTTGGGAAAGAGAAATAAGAACAACAACAACAAAGGAAGGAAAATATAATAATTATTTTACTCGTGATTTTTTGAGAGAACTATTCTGAGATATGACTAATTCTTGGGCTCTAAATGAAAACTGAGGCATGATGTCTGACACTGGCTATTTGTCTGTACTATCACACTGTAATCTGCAAAACAAATTTACAGTAAGAACACCACTTTGGCAATATCAGAACTTTCTCTTTTATGGAACAAGCTTACTTCTATATTTTTGGCTGAGGGATCACACTATAATTACCTTGATATCACAGATACAACAAATTATCTGATCAAGTAGTCCTGGTTCATTTTAAACAATTAAAAAAAACTTTCATTTGTGATTTGACATTTATGCGTATTGATTATATTTGAAAAACTATTACGTATTCTTCATAAAATTCCAATTTTTTTTCAAATGTGCTTATAGTTTTGAAGGCTAAATCTTTTACTAAATGGAGGTACTGGTGGGCTGGTACAATCTGGCTTCCTAAATACAAAGCTGGGACTCTGAAAGCCCACACAATCAGTAGAAGGGTATACCAGAAACAACAGTCCCTTCCCCTGTCTCCAACTGGGGGGCTGTAAGAAAAATTATCTTCACAAAAGAAGTGGCAGATGGAAAATAAAATAAAATTTCTCCTAAGACTTTGTAACTACAAGCTGACTCTCACTTGGATTTATTGCCCACATTCACATTTCTGGGTGCTTGGAAAAACATCACACTAAGAAACAAGTTTAATGTGGTCTCATGCCAAATTTGTTGTCTGGTACTTGAACAGAAAAAAAAAATCCAATCTCTAAGGAAATGTAACTTACACCTAGATCTTAAAAAATCCCCACCGATACAGTGACAAAAATTTAGTGCACAAAGATTAACAAAATATAAAGAGAAATAAGGTACTATGAGGGACAGGGGAAAAAAAATCTGGTCCCTCAAAACTATAGATACAGGAATTACAAAAACATACAAAACACAATGCTTAATAAAAAGAAACTGAAAACATGGGTTAAAAAAAAAGGCTAGGGGTGCCTGAGTGGCTCAGTCATTAAGCATCTGCCTTTGGCTCAGGGCGTGATCCCAGGGTCCTGGGATTGAGCCCCGCATCGGGCTCCTCGCTGGGAGCCTGCTTCTTCCTCTCCCACTCCCCCTGCTTGTGTTCCCTCTCTCTCTGGCTGTCTCTCTCTCTCTAATAAATAAATAAAATCATTAAAAAAAAGGCTATAAAAAACAACAAAGCAGTTGTGAAAAGAAACTAAAGAGAACTTCTAGATACGAAAAACACAAAAATTAAAAGAAAAAAGATTTACAGCTAACTCCTCAACAGCAGCAATTCAGGCCAATGGACAATGGAATATAGTTAACATACTTAAAAAATAACGATCAATGTAAATTTCCATTCAGAGCAAAAATACCTTTCAAAAATGAAGAGAAAAATAAAAATATCTCAGACAAAAACTCAATATTTGTGATGGACAGAACCTCACATAAAGGAAATTTTAAAGGATGTAAATCAGATGGAGGGGTAGTCATCTTTGCCTGAAGATCAGAGAAAGGAAAGAGTAAAAAAGTGGTGATATATAATCTATACAGTCATGGTATAAAATAATGATAAAAATGTTTTGTGGACTTTATTTTTTTTTAAAGATTTTATTTATTTATTTGAGAGTGAGAGAGAGCACAAGCAGAGGGAGAGGCAGAAGGACAGGGAGAGGAAGAAGCAGACTTCCCATTAAGCAAGGGAGACTGATGTGGGGTTCAGTCCCTGGACCCTGGGATCACGACATGAGCCAAAGGCACTTAACTGACTGTTTTGTGGACTTTAAAAAGAAGACAAAATTAAAATACATTACAATAATGTGAAATAAACTGGGCAAAAAACAATTAAAGTTCAAAGTATTCCAAGGTCTTTGCATTAATCAGGAAGAGGGTAAAATACTGATTGATTTTAGGCTTTGATAAGTAAACAAATAAACGTGAACATTTCTAGAGTAACTACTAAAATAATGGACTTTATAACACTCAGATTAGCAGAAATGGAAACATGGAAGAAAAAATAATACGATAATCAAAAATGGTGGGGTGCAACCAAAGCAGTATTTTGAGGGAAATTTACAGATGAAAAATGTATATTTAAGATGGTGGAGCAGGAGGATCCTGAGCTCACCTTGTCCCGTGGACACCAAGGCAAAAACTACATCTAACTAATCATGCAACTAACTGAAAATGACAATGAAGACTGGCCAAACAGATCTTCTATAGATAGAGAGAGAAAAGGCCACCTGTTGAAAAGGGTAGGAGGGCCAGACACGATCAGGAACCAAAGCCCTGGCAAAACTAACCACAAATGGGAGGGACATCACAAGCACAGAAGAGTGAGGGGAACAGTCACTACATCCTGGTCCTGGGGACCCACATGGCGAAGACAAGTCTCCATAATATCTGGCTTTGAAAATCAGTGGGGCTTAACTCCAGGAGCTTTAAAAATCAACAGGGCTTATAATTCCAGGAGAGCAAGAAGGTGATAGGAAACCATGTCCCTGCCCCTAAAGAGCCAGCACGCTGAATAGCTTGCCCCAAGACAACACAGAAGTAGCATTTTGAAAAGTGCCTGGGAAGATTTATTTACTCATCTTAGTACCTTTGCCAGAATGGCAATGATACGCAGATTTCTCCAGGGATAAAAGTGCTAGCAAGCACCATTTTTCTTACCCTCTTCCAGATAAGAAAAGAGGTCCTGAGGTGCCCTGTAACACAGGGATGTCCCTTGTGTGGGGTGCACGCACCCTCCAGTTGTGGCTGAGCCATGATTGCTGTGAGCACAGTGCAGACAGTCAGATGCAGTTAGAGAGGCAGTGCTATCACTCTTCATTAATCCTGCTAGCACCACAGGCCTTGCCCTGGAATTACCCTATAGACCCACCCTACCCATTCTGCGTACATGGGAAGGCAAACCTCCAAAACAGTCCCTGCCCTGCCATACCATCAGGCAGTCCCAGCTGGAACTGACAACACACCAAACTGACTCCCTGGATGGGGGTGAGGGATGTGTGGAAGAGAGATAACCATACATGCCAGTGTGTCCATAGTTTCTGCAGCCAGGTCTCTTAGCGGGCTGTACAGTGAGCAAGCCCTGACCTTTAATATGCCTGTAGCTGAGCAGACAGCTAGGTTGTAACTGCAGCAAGCTAGGCTGAGGTCCCGTGCACCCGCACAGCAATCATGGCTCAGCCACAATTGGAGGGTACATGCACCCCACACAGAGGACACCCCCGGAGTGCCTAGTTTTGGTAACTAGGGGGGATTGTGTTACAGGGGACCTGAGGACCTCCACAGGAGACCACTTCTTTTTAAATTTTTTTGTTTGTTTATTTATTTAAGTAATCTCTACACCAAACATGGGGCTTAAACTCACAAACCCCAGATCAAAAGTTGCACACTCTTCTGACTAAGCCAGTCAGGCGCCACTACAGGAGGCTACTTCTTACAAGACCATGAAGTGCAGCTGACTTCTCAGTACACAGACACAAATGCAGAGAGTGAGACAAAATGAGGACAGAGTAATATGTCCCAAATGAAAGAACAAGACAAAAATCACAAAGACAGCTAAAGAGAACGGATATAAGCAAAATGCCTAATAAAGTTCAAAGCAATAATCATAAAGATACTCATTAGACTTGAGAAAAAAGTGGATGAACTCAATGAGAACTTCAACGAGACAGAAAATACAAAGAACCAGTCAGAGATGAACACTACAATAAGCGAAATGAAAAATACACCAGAAGGAATCAACAGCACGTTAGAGGATGCAGAACAGATCAGTAACCTGGAAGACAGAGTAATAGAATACAATCAAACTAAACAGAAAAATAAAAAACAAAATAAACAACCAACCAAAAAAAAAAAAAAATGAGAGCAGTTAAAGGGCTTCTCTGACATCATCAAATGCAGTAACATTCACATTACAGGAATCCTAGAAGGAGAGGAGAGAATAAAGGGCGCAGAAAACTTACTGAAGAAATAATAGTTGAAAACTTCCCTAATCTGGGAAAGAGAACAGACACGCAGGTCCAGGAATCAAAAAGTCTAAACAGGTCCACACCAAAACACACAATAATTAAAACGGCAAAAATTAATGATAAAGAGAGACTCTTAGAAGCAGCGGAAGAAAAACGATTACATACAAGGGAAACCTCGTAAGGCTATTTCAGCAGAAACTTTGCAGGTCAGAAGAAAGTAGCATGATATATTCAAAGTGCTGAAGGGAAAAAACCTACAACCAAGAAAAACTATCCAACAAGGTTATCATTCAGAACAGAAAGATAAAGGAGTTTCCTAGACAAACAAAAGTTAAAGGAATTCATCACTACTAAACCAGTGTTATTCTTTAAGTGGAAAGAAAAGGCCATAACTAGAAGAAAGAAAATTATGAAAGGAAAACATTTCAATGGTTAAAGCAAACATATAGTAAAGGTAGTAGATTAATCACTTATAAAGCCAGTATGGAGGTTAAAATACAAAAGAAAAATCAATTATACCTAGAAATTAGTCAAGGGATACACAAAATAAAAAGATATAATATATGACATCGTATACATGAAACACGGAGAGAGGAATAAACATTTAGTGCTTTTAGAATGTGCTTGAACTTGAATGACCATCAACTTTTAATACAGATTGCTATATATACAGGATGTTATATATGAACCCAATGGCAACCACAAAACGAAAACCTGTAACAGACATACAAAAAGATCAAGAGAAAGGAATTCAAGCACAACACTAAAGAAAGCCATTGAAACCATAAGGGAAGAGAACAAGAGAATAAAAAAGCAACAGAGAAGAACTACAAAAACCAGAAAATAATCAACAAAATAGCAATAAGTAAATACACATCAATAATTACATTAAATGTAAACAGACTAAATGCTCTAATCAAAAAACACAGGATAACTAAATGGGTAAAAAAACCAAGACCTGTCTATATGACTGCCTACAAGAGACTTACTGCAGACCTAAGAGTACACGCAGACTGAAAGGATGGAAAAAGATATTCCATGTAAATGGAAGAAAAAGTAGCAATACTTAGACAAATCACACTGTAAAACAAACACTGTAGCAAGAGACAGAAGGATATAACATAATATATGTTAATATCTATGCACTCAACACAGGAACACCTAAATATGTAAAACGAATATTAACAGATGTAAAGAGAGAAATTAAGAGTAATACAGTAATAGGAGGGGGACTTTAACACTCCACTTACATCAATGGATAAATCATCCAGAAAGAAAATCAACAAAGAAACAATGACTTTGAATGACACATTAGATTAGATGAACCTAACAGATATATACAGAACACTCCATCCCAAAATAGAATGAATTCTTTTCAAGTGCACATGGAACATTCTCCAGGACAGATCAAATGTTAGCCCACAAAACAAGTCTTAATAAATTTAAGAAGACTGAAATTGTATCAGGCATCTTTTCCAACATAATGGTATGAAACTAGAAATCAACTGTAAGAAAAAAAAAAAACTGGAAAAAACACAATCACATAGGAGCTAAATAATATGCTCTGAAACAACTAATGGGTCTGTGAAGAAATCAAAGAAGAAATTAAAAAAAATACATGGAGACAAATGGAAATGGAAACACAATGGTCCCAAATCTTTGCGATACAGAAAAAAACCCCAAACTAAGGGGGAAGTTTAAAGTGATACAGACCTATCTTAAGAAACAAGAAAAATCTCAAATAAACAATCTAAGCTTATACCTAAAGGAAATAGAAAAAGAAGGACGGAAATAAAGATCAGAGTGGAAATAAATGAAATGGAGACTAAAGAAAAGAATAGAAAAGATCAATGAAACCAGGAACTAATTCTTTAAAAGATAAACAAAACTGACAAACCTTTAAGCAGATTTAACAAGAAAAAAAAAAGTAGACTCAAATAAGTAAAATCAGAAATGAGAGAAAAAATAACTCACAGTTATATGCAACTAATGAATCACTGAATACTACATTGAAAACTAATGATGTACTATATGTTGGCTAACTGAACATAATAATTAGAAAAAATTTTTAAAAAGCGCCTCTTTCGCTGCCTTCAAAAAAAAGATGTTTGGTAGAATTCATTTGTGAATCTGTCAGGTCTTGGACTTTTGTTTCTTGGGAGATTTTTGATTACTGACTCTGTTTCATTACCTGCAATCAGTCTGTGCAGATTTTCTATTTCTTCCTGATTCGGTTTGGAAGATTGTTTTCGGGAATTCGTCTATTTCTTTTAGGCTGTCCAATTTGTTGACATATAATTTTTCATAGTATTCAGAGCAAAGGAAACAGTCAACAAAACCAAGACAACAGATGGAATGGGAGAACATCTTTGCAAATGTCTTATCAGATAAAGGGCTAGAATCCAAAAATTTATAAAGAACTTATCAAACTCAACACCCAAAAAACAAATGATCCAGTCAAGAAATGGGCAGAAGACATGAACAGACATCCCTCCAAAGAAGACATCCAAATGGCCAACAGACACATAAAAAAATACTCTACATCACCTAGCATCACGGAAATACAAATCACAACCTCACATCAGTCAGAATGGCTAAAATTAACAAGTCAGGAAACAACAAATGTTGACGAGGATGTGGAGAACAGGGACCCTCTTACACTGCTAGTATGAATGCAAGCTGGTACAGGCACTCTGGAAAACAGTATGAGTTTCCTCAAAAAGTTATAAATAGAGGTACGTTATGATGCAGCAATTGCACTAGTAGGTACTTACCCAAAGGATACAAACATAGTGATCTGAAGGGGCACCTGCACCCCAATGTTTATAGCAGCAATATCCATAACAGCCAAAGTATGGAAAAGATCCCAGATGTTCATCGAGGGATGAATGGATAAAGCAAATGTGGTATATATTTACAATGGAATATTACTCAGCCTTCAAAAAATGAAATCTTACCATTTGCAATGATATGGATGGAACTAGAGGGTATTATGCTAAGCAACATAAGTCAATCAGTGAAAGGCAATTATATGATTTCACTGCTATGTGGAATTTAAGAATCAAAACAGGATCACAGCGGAAGGGAGGGAAAAATAAAATAGGACATAATTAGAGAGGGAGACAAACCATAAGAGACTCTTAACCATAGGAAACAAACTGAGGGTTGCTGGAGGGAAGGTGGATTGTGGGATGGGGTAACTGGGTGATGAGCATAAGGAGGGCATGTGATATATTGAGCACTGGGTGTTACATGCAACTGATGAATGACTGAACTCTACCTCTAAATCTGATAGTACACTATATGTTAAATAACTGAATTGAAATAAAATAAAATTGAAAAAAAAAAAGAAACGATCAAAGAGAAGGCAGATAAGGCAAAGCAGTAGGGGATGAGTGTGGGAGGTGATTTCTTTCATCACCAAAAAATTTCCACTGGGAGTCCCAATGGCATAATACAAAAGCTGCTTCTAAAGTGACTAGCTCTCACAACTAGAAACTAGTGTCTGAAGCATTTGCCTGTTCAGGAGCATGGTAGTGTCAAACCAGCCACTCATCCTGGATGGGAAGGCTGGCTGAGCTGTGGATTTGTATGGACTTGTATGGGTTTGTAGATAAAAGGTACTCGTTCGATTGTAAGTGAGGTATTGTATTTTTAGTGATGATGTGAATGTGCAAGCATCCATGGATGAGCTAGTAGAATGATTTGAGGATTTCTACATCTTTTTTAACTTGAAAAACTGAAATAAAATATTAATTTTATTGGTTCTCTAAAAAAAAAAAAAAAGGCATGGAGCCTATTTAAAAAAAAATGTAAAAATTTCAGTGAAGGAGGGATGCCTGGGTGGCTTAGTCAATTAAGTGTCTGCCTTCAGCTCAGGTCACAATCCCAGGGTCCTGGGATCAAGTCCTGCATTGGGCTCCTTGCTCAGCAGGGAGCCTGTTTCTCCCTCTGCCTGCTGCTCCCCCTGCTTGTGCTCTCTCTCTCTCACAAATAAATAAATAAAATTTAAAAAAAGCTTCAGTGAATGAAATATTAGAAACAAAATACAAAGAGACATGTTAAAGAAATAAAAGTGGGAATAATCAGGTACAAGAAATTATCAGAGAATTTCAAAGAACCATCTTTTAGATTCAGATTTTGTCTAGGCAAATTTGAAAATGAAACAAAAGGAACTTGTAGAAATAAAAAAGTATAAACACAAAAATAAAATAAGGAATAGCTTAAATAGTTGACTGTACATAGGAAAAGGCAGAGCTTAGGAAATTTCAAAGAATTCAGTTCAAAAAGACCAAAGTATAAAATGTATGGAAGAGATTATAAAGACCAATGGGAAGACAGATTATAATCTAACAACCAATTGGAGCTTTAGAAAAATAAGAATACAGAAGAGGGGTAGGAGGATGGTGTTGATGGCAATATTTGAAGACATAATGGCTGTGTATTTCCCAGAATTAATGAAGGACACAAATCCTCAATGCAGGAAGCCCCAAAAAATAAATTAAGAAAGCCACACTTGGGCACATCATAATTAAACAATAAAATATCAAAGACATAAAAGAAAATCCTACAAGCAGAGTAGAAAAAAAGATTACATATACAGAAATGACAAAAGGGTTGAAAGATTTCAGAACAGTAACAATGTAAACCAGAAGCAGTATCATTCATGAATGAGGATAAATTAATGTCCTTTTCAATTGGTTGAAAAAAGCAAAACTGATTCTAACTAAGGTAAAAACTTCTAAAGTGTCTTCTGCTTTCACCCAATATGAAGTAATAAGGAATCAGATTTACTCTCCCACTTGAACAAACCAAAAAAATCCTGATAAAATAGATAAAAGAACAGATTTCAAGTACCTAAGCATCAAGCAAAGGACAGTGATCTCTGAGATACGGGAAACAGACAAGGTGAGCCCAACAACTCTGGCAGTTTATTGTCTAGAGAGTTTCCAAGCCATGACGCAGAGAGGGGAAACCCAGGCAAAGCCCGGCAAACTCCAGGATTGAGAAGGAGCCAGGAGTTCAGAGATATCAAGGCAGCTAGAGTCTGTAGGGCATAATACCAAAGAGGAAAAAGAGCTGAATAAAGTGAGAACACCAAAGATGTACACAGGGTCCCCCTTGAATATTCAGAGTACTAATTAGTTCATGCACGTAAGGAAACAAGCCAAGACTGGGTAGGGGGAAAACATCCAAAAGATTAGAAAACCATAGCTATTTCCACCAGCCATACTCAAAGAACTCACAATTCATGGAACATCTAAAGAATCCTTGGTAGTAGAGAATAATTAGCCCTAAACTGGGCATTCCTCTGGACCCAGATAACAAATCCTAAAAGATCCAAAATCTGTTTCCAAGTAACTTAACTGCATTCCAGAAAAAAGCTGAAGAAGATTTATAGGAATAAAAATATCTAGCACCCTCCATTATAAAACAATGTTTGGCATCTAAATCAAAACTAGCAGGCATACAATGAAGCAGAAACATATGATCCATATGAGGATAAAAACTGATCCATCAAAACTGGCCCAGAGATGAAACAAATGTTAGAATTAACAAAGACCATTAGAGTAGTTATTGAAACCAAAACCCATATAGTCAACAAATTAAGTAGAGACATAGAAGATATAAAACACACACCAATCAAACTTTGAGAGACGAAAACTACTATGTCTGAGATAAAAATATACTCAATGGGCCTAATGGCAAATTAGGCACAGCAGAAGAAAAGATCAGTGAACTTGGAAGACAATAATAGAAACTATCCCAATTTAAAGTTAAAGTGTTGAAAAAAAAAAGATGGCGGAGGAGTGGGGGACCCTATTTCTACCAGTCCCCTGAATTGAGCTGGATATCTACCACACCATTCTGAACACCCATGAAATCAGTCTGAGGTGTAAGAAGATATATTTTGATCTCTACAAACAGAATATCTTTGGCAGATGGTCTTGAGGTATGAAGTGGGGAGCCGAGACTCTGTGGGCCGATATCAGAATAAAATGGAAGGTGGAGGGAGCCTCCGTGTTCTTGCGCCAGGAAGGCAAAAGCCTCCCACACTGGGGACCGGGCACAGACTTGTAGACCCGTAGTGGTGGGGAAAGGACTTTAGGGCAGCCCCCTAGACTGAAATCTAGAGCTGCGGGGTGCGCATGCAAACCAGGAGTGGCTTGTGGTTTTAGTAGCACAAAGGACAGAGATGTGCCCAGCCCTGGGAGTGAGGGTTGAGAGAGCTCCTGTGGGGCGCACAACCCAGGATGCTGCGGGTTTTTAGCAGCACAGACAGAAACAGAGACAGTACGACCTGGAGGCCTAAGTGAGGAGCACACTGCGATATCTCTGTTCTGAGACAGAGGTTTGGATACAGTCATTTCTGCTCTCTCAGAAGAGACAGGGAAAGCCACCAGAGAACAAAAGCCCCCCAAAGCGGTTTTCACTGAGCCTATTCCTTCCCCTCCACAGGGGGCAGGGCAACTCTGTCCAAACAGGGTTACCTGAGTAACAGCATGACAGACCCCACCCCCAGAAGACAAGCTGGAAGAACAAGAGGCCCACAACCCTAAGATCCCTATAAATCAGGTGCATCTTGCTTGGGTTGTGGTCAATATTTTGGACTCTGTACATTCCCTCAACCACCCCTCAACAGAATGACTCAGAGGAGAAACCCCCAACAAAGGAAAGAATCAGAGACTGTGGCCTCTGCCACAGAACTAATGGATATGGATATAACCAAGATGTTAGAAATAGATTTCAGTAAACAATTATCAAGGCGATATCTAGGCCTGAGAAAAATATTAACGACAATAATAGAATCGCTAAGGGCAGAAATGAGATCTAATCAGGCCGAACTTAAAAATGCAATGAATGAAATGCAGTCTGAACTGGATACTAAGACTGAAAGGGTAAACGAGGCAGAAGAACGAATTAGTGAGTTAAGGATAAGATGCAAGAAAAGTAGGAAACTGAGGCAGCATGGGAAAACAAATTAAAAGCCAAGAAATCAAACTGAGAGACATTAGTGACTCAGTTAAACGTTCCACTATCAGAATTATTGGGATCACCAAGGGGGTGGAGAAAGAGGTCTAGAAGATATATTTGACCAAATCGTGGCTGAGAACGCCCCAGTCTGGAGAAGGAAACAAGCATTTGTGTCCGAGGCAGAGAGGTCTCCTCCCAAGATCAATGAGAACAGACAAACGCCCTGACATATAATAGTACAATTCCAAAATCTTAGATCTGGAAAACAATCCTGAAAGCGGCAAAAGGGAAGAGATTTTTTTGTACAGACGGGGGAATACCAGAAAAATGTCAGACCTGTCCACAGAGACCTGGCAAGCCAGAAAGGGATGGCAAGACATGTTCAGGGTACTAAGGGAAAAGAACATGCAGCCAAAGATATTTTATCCAGCAAGGCTGTCATTCAGAATAGATGGAGAGACAAAGAGCTTCCAAGACTGGCAGACACAACGAATTTGTGACCAACAAGACGGCCCTGCAAAAAATATTAAGGGGGGGGTTCTACAAAAGGAGAAAGACGGCAAGAGGGATAAAAAAGAGAAATGTACAGAGACAATCTATAGAAACAAGGACTTCACAGGCAACATGATGATATTAAAAACATATCTTTCAATAACCACTCTCAACGTGAATGGCCTAAATACTCCCATAAAAGGGCTGCAGATTGGAAAAGAAGGCATGACCCATCCATATGCTGTCTACAAGAGACTTATTTTGAACCTAAAGATACATCCAGACTGAAAGTGAAGGGATGGAGAACAATTTATCATGCCAACCGATCTCAAAAGAAAGATGGGGTAGCAATTTTCTTATGAGACAAATTACATTTTAAGCTAAAGATGGTAGTTAGATATACAGAAGGACACTATATCATCCTTAAAGGGTCTGCCCAACAAGAAAACCTAACAATTATAATTATCTATGCCCCCAACATGGGAGCACCCAACTACATAAGCCAACTGTTAACCAAAATAAAGAGACATATTGATTATAATGCGTAAATAGTAGGGGACCTCAACACTCCACTCTCAAGAATAGACAGATCATCTAAGCAGAAAATCAACAAAGAAACAAGAGCTTTGAATGACACACTGGACCAGATGGACCTCATAGATATATAACAGAACATTCCACCCTAAAACAACAGAATACTCATTCTTCTCGAACGCATATGGAACTTTCTCCAGAATAGACCACATATTGGGTCACAAATCAGGTCTCGACCGATACCAAAAGACTGAGATTATTCCCTGCATATTCTCAGACCCCAGTGCTTTGAAAATGGAACTCAATCACAAGAAAAAATTTGGAAGGAATTCAAACACTTGGAAGCTAAAGACCATCCTGCTTAGGAATGTTTGGGTCAACCAGGAAATCAAAGAAGAACTTAAAGTATGGAAACCAATGAGACAGAAACACATAGGTCCAAAACCTATGGGGTGCTGCAAAGGCGGTCCTAAGGGGGAAATACACAGCCATCTAACAGTCACTCAAAAGAACAGAAAAATCCAGAATACACAATCTATCTTTATACCTTGAAGAACTGGATAAGGAACAACAAAGAAGGCTAAGCTATGCACTTGAAAAGAAATAATTAAGATTAGAGCAGAGATCAATGAATTAGAAACCAGAAATACAGTAGAGCAGATCAACAAAACTAGAAGCTGGTTCTCTGGAAGAATTAATAAGATCGATAAACCACTGGCCAGACTCATCCAAAAGAAAAGAGAAAGGACCCAAATTAATAAAATTATGAATGAAAGGGGAGAGATCACAACTAACATCAAGGAAATAGAAGAAATTACTAGAAATTATTATCGACAACTACATGCCAATAAATTAAGCAACCTGGAAGAAATGGATGCCTTCCTGGTAACCTATAAACTACCAAGACTGAAACAGGAAGGAACTGACCACCTCAGTAGACCAACAACCAGTAATGAGATTGGAGCAGTGATCAAAGACTTCCCAAAAAACAAGAGTCCAGGGCCTGATGGATTCCCAGGGGAATTCTACCAAACATTCAGAGAAGAAATAGTACCTATTCTCCTGAAGCTGTTTCAAAAAATAGAAACAGAAGGAAAACTTCCAAACTCATTCTACAAGGCCAGCATTACCTTGATCCCAAAACCAGGCAAAGACCCCATCAAAACGGAGAATTACAGACCGATATCCCTGATGAATATGGACGCCAAAATCCACAACAAGATCGTAGCTAATAGGATCCAACAGTACATTAAAAGGATTATCCATCACGACCAGGTAGGATTCATCCCTGGGATGCATGGGTGGTTCAACATTCGCAATTCAATCAGTGTGACAGAACACATTAATAAGAGAAGAGAACAATATGGTCCTGTCAATTGACGCAGAAAAAGCATTTGACAAAATACAGCATCCATTCCTGATTAAAACTCTTCCGAGTGTAGGGATAGAGGGTACATTCTGCAGTTTCATAAAAACCATCTATGAAAAGCCCACAGCAAATATCATTCTCATTGGGGAAAAGCTGAGAGCCTTTCCCTTCACATCAGGAACACGACAAGGATGCCCACTCTCGCCACTATTATTCAACATAGTACTAGAAGTCCCAGCAACAGCAATCAGACAACAAAAAGGGAAAAAAGGTATTCAAATTGGCAGAGAAGAAGTCAAACTCTTTCACTTCGCAGACGACATGATACTTTAGGTGGAAAACCCAAAAGACTCCACCCCCAAAATACTAGAACTCATGCAGCAATTCAGCAATGTGGCAGGATACAAAATCAATGCACAGAAATCAGTTGCTTTCCTATACACTAACAATGCAACTGTAGAAAGAGAAATTAGGGAATCGATTCCACTTACAATAGTACCAAAAAGGTCTTATGATACCTTGGAATAAACCTAACCAAAGAGGTAAATGCTCTATACTCTAGAAACTACAGAACACTGATGAAAGACATTGAAGAAGACACAAAAAGATGGAAAAACATTCCATGCCCATGGATCAGAAGAATAAACATTGTTAAAATGTCTATGCTGCTCAGAGCAATCTGTAATTTCAGCGTCATCCCCATCAAAATACCAATGGCATTTTTCAAAGTGCTGAACAAACAATCCTAAAATTGGTATGGAAACAGAAAAGACCCAGAATCACCAAGGACATGATCAAAAAGAAAAACAAAGCTGGGGGCGTCACGTTGCCTGATTTCAAGCTATGTTACAAAGCTGTGATCACCAGTGCAGCATGGTACTGGCACAAAAACAGACACATAGATCAGTGGAACAGAAGAGAGAGCCCAGATATGGACCCTCAACTCTATGGTCAACTAATCTTCGACGGAGCAGGAAAAAATATCTGATGGAAAAAAGACAGTCTCTTCAATAAATGGTGCTTGGAAAATTGGACAGCTATATACAGAAGAATGAAGCTCAACCATTCTCTTACACCATACACAAAGGTAAGCTCTAAATGGATGAAAGACCTTAATGTGAGACAGGAATCCATCAAAATCCTAGAGGAGAGCATAGGCAGTAACCTCTTCAACATCAGCCACAGCAACTTCTTTCAAGACACGTCTCCCAAAGGCAAGGGAAACAAAAGCAAAAATGAACTACTGGGACTTCATCAAGATAAAAAGCTTCTGCACAGCAAAGGAACAGTCAACAAAACAAAGAGGCAGCCCACAGAGTGGGAGAAGATATTTGCAAATGACACTACAGATGAAGGACAGGTATCCAAGATCTATAAAGAATTTCTCAAACTCAACACCCAAAAAACAAATAATCCAGTCACAAAATGAGCAGAAGACACGAACAGACACTTCTCCAAAGAAGACATACAAATAGCTAACAGACACGTGAAAAAATGTTCGACATCATTAGCCATCAGGGAAATTCAAATCAAAACCATATTTGAGATACCACTTTATGCCAGTTAGAATGGCAGAAATTAACAAGGCAGGAAACAACAAACGTTGGAGGGGATGTGGAGAAAGGGGAACTTTCTTACGCTGGTGGTGGGAAAGTAAGTTAGTACAGCCACTCTGGAAAACGGTGCGGAGGTCCCTCAAAAAGTTAAAAATAGAGCTACCCTATGGCCCTGGAATTGCACTACTGGGTATTTACCCCAAAGACACAGATGTAGTGAAAAGAAGGGACGCATGCACCCCAATGTTCACAGCAGCAACGTCCACAATGGCCAAACTGGAAGGAGCCCAGATGCCCTTCAACAGACGAATGGATAAAGAAGACGTGGTCCATATATACAACAGAATATTACTCAGCCATCAGAAAGGATGAATACCCACCATTTGCATCAACATGGACAGAACTGGAGGGGATTATGCTAAGTGAAATAAGTCAAGCAGAGAAAGACAATTATCGTATGGTTTCACTTATTTGTGGAACATAAGGTATAGCATGGAGGACGTTAGGAGAAGGAAGGGAAAAATGAAGGGGCGGAAATCAGAGGGGGAGACGAACCATGAGAGAATACAGACTCTGGGAAACAAACTGAGGGCCTTGGAGGGGAGGTGGGTGGAGCATGGGTTAGCCCAATAATGGATTTTAAGTGGGCGATGGGTTAGCCCGATGATGGGTATTAAGGAGGGCACGTATTGCATGGAGCACTGGGTGTTACATGGAAACAATGAATCATGGAACACTACACCAAAACTAATGATGTACTGTATGGTGACTAAGATCACATAATAAAAAAAAATTATAAAAAATAGAGATACAGAGAAAACACTTCTAGAGTATATATTTCAGGAAGAGAAAAATCACAAAAAAATTCTAAGATGTAAGGATTAGAGAAGAAATCAACTGTTAATCATTGGGTAAATAAACATTATATTATAAAAAAAAGTAATAATAATGTCTAGTTTGGGGGTAAAAATTGAGACAGAGCTAAATTATTATTCAACTGTAATATTTCAGATTGATGAGGCAGAAGAGATCAAAATTAAGAACAGAGGTAGAACATGTGACTTCCAAATCACTAGAAATGATTGTAAGAGAACTAAAATTTCATCTTCCACATCGATGTCAACAGATAATGCCAAACTGAAATATCAAGAAATATCAATATAAGCATGTAGTTAGAAATGTGGAAGTAATTACTAGAAGAAATACCTAAAAGGAACATGTTTCTGACTCATGGCCTTGAAAATGAGCTGAAGTAAGGCTGCTTTCTTTCACAGAAGCCTTAAGGGTACTACCTCACTTTTAAACTAAAAAGCTTATAAAATGAAAGTTTCTTAAATTAACTTTTCAAAAGCTAAAGAATATAAACCAAGTATTATTAAAGAGCCTATTTATGTTAAATTTATAAATAATGTGTTTCTTACCATGAAAACGAGTTTCTCTATACTCTAGATGCTGAGAAGATTGTCATTTCTTCTTTAATATTCTGTTAACTACTGAAAAGGGTTTTGAATTATTTCTCATGGACTATAACTCAGAGTTTGTTTAAAGTTTGGCATGGAAAACTATATCTGTTGGAATATCAACCATCAAAATGAAGGTTCATTTAATACTCTTAGCATTAAAATAGATTTTGCTCCACCTTGTCACAATCAATTCTGTTTCTACAGAAGTGAAAGAGTACCAACTTAGTGCTTGGGAAAGAAAATCAAAGGGGAATTGAAAGAGATCAAAACACTTTTATGATCTTATTTTTACAAACTAAAATAGAGATAGGCAACCTCTGGCCAATACAGGTTAGTGATACCGTAATTCTGAAATTACTTATTCATCTTATCGATAGGGACACTAAGGACACAGAAGTGTAGGAAAACTTCCTCAGACATATACTGGGCTAGTGTAAGCTCCAGAAATACATACAATGTATGCAAATTGATGGCATGAAAAAAGGAAAGTAAGGCACTTATTTATACTTTTTTTTTTTTTAAAGATTTTATTTATTTATTTGAGAGAGACAGCCAGTGAGAGAGGGAACACAAGCAGGGGGAGTGGGAGAGGAAGAAGCAGGCTCTTAGTGGAGGAGCCTGATGTGGGGCTCGATCCCAGAACGCCAGGATCACACCCTGAGCCGAAGGCAGACAGACGCTTAAAGACTGTGCCACCCAGGCACCCCTATACTTTCTAAAATAAATAATATATAATATTATGTTCAGAAAACCAACCATTCATATTAGGTGTTCAGTCAAGCTTCCTACTTAGCTGCCAACAAAAGAATCACTTCTGGCTAGTTAAAGCAGGAAAGGAATCTACTTAAAGATGAGCAGAAAGTTTACAAAAGCTCTATTAAGGGCCAAGGAGCCAAACTTAGAGAAGATATGAAAATATGAATCCCAACCACACTTTGAGAGAGCTTCTCCAGGAAAAACTAGACTGCCACCACTATTTGACACCTCTAATACTAAGAACCTTGAAACCAGAATCTCCTACCACCATCTTTGCCAAAAGATAAACTCCCCTGCCCAACATTGCCACCTCATGTTGTTTCCACACAATTTCAAGCACGAAAAGGTATGACTGGTCATATGCCTCTCTCTTACCTGTGAGTGGGAATGAGAACATAAATTTTCTAGCATCTATTTTGGGAAGTCAGGACTTATAATATAGGAAATTGCCAAAATGGAGAGAAGCTATCCAAAATGTTGGGTGGTCACAAATAATAAATGTCTACTGCATTAAGTCATTGTTATTTTATGATACAAAGAATTTGAAAATAAGTCAGCTAATCATGTCATAATTTTTATTTCACAAAAAGATGTAGAGAATATTTTTAACTCCTGTGATTTCCAAATCAATAAAATACCACCAAGCTCATAAAAATACATGAAACGAGAGTATAAAAAACATACACGCTATTTCTGGAATCCAAACAGTTTTGCGAAGAAGAATGGTGAACATGTCCAATATTTTTAATACAGCTAAAGTAGATAGACTTTATTAATCCAAACTGCCACCTAATTATATGATTAACATGTTATAACAAATTAACAGAAATTTCCTTGAGGAGAGCTAATTTTGAATTTTAACCAATTCCATTTTTTTAAAAAAAACTATCTAAAATGTATTACATACTTTCCTGCTTAATAAATAAGGTATATAAAATGTACTTTAAAAGGTAATTTAATCTTCCCCTAATGGTTCAAGGTCCCCATTATAACCAGAATGCAATGATCTTGAGTGGCTAAAGGACTATTAATACAACTATATAATAACCAACCCTTTCACTCAATCCTCCCAAAATTTTGGGCTGTAGGTTGCTGTCTCTTATATTAACAGTGCCCCCATGCACTGATCAGCCCCAGGATTGCCCATTGTCCAATCAACATTTACCTGAAGATGGCCAGACTACTAAGCTTTACTCAATCGTTACTCCTTTCTTTTTTTTTTTTTAAAGATTTTATTTATTTATTTGACAGAGAGAGAGAGACAGCCAGCGAGAGAGGGAACACAAGCAGGGGGAGTGGGAGAGGAAGAAGCAGGCTCCCAGCAGAGGAACCTGATGTGGGGCTCGATCCCAGGACTCTGGGATCACGCCCTGAGCCGAAGGCAGATGCTTAACCGCTGTGCCACCCAGGCGCCCCTGTTATTCCTTTTTGTTCAACACATATAATCTGTCATCTCCTTTGCACTGGCTTCCAATGCTATCCAAATAAATAAAGACAGTAATAGAGAAATGCCAGGAATTTGGGATTTCTGCAATGTGACTTGAGAGACCATAATTTTTGTGGCATATACTATTCAAAAAAGAGAAACCACCCACTGTATAAAAATTAAAATATAGAATGGAGACTCCCTTCCCTTCTTTAACTGGAATAGATCACAAAACAGAGACCTAACTGTGAAACTTACAAAAGTTTTAAAAATAATTTACTTTTATGTTTATATCTTCCCAAGTGATCAGCTAAAAATTATCAAATGCCCATCAGACAACTGAAGTATTACCATATGAAAATATGCACTAAATTGTTCACGTTGCTGCCAACTTTAATTTCCAATATAAAATGTGTTTTAACCTACTTAACAGTATGTAAAATTTATCTTCTCACTTTTTACGCCATAAATTTCAATTAAAAAAAAAAAGAGGAGGAGGAGGAAGATGGCGGAGGAGTAGGGGACCCCAGTTTTGTCTGGTCCCTGGAATTCAGCTAGGTAGCTATCAAACCTTTCTGAACACTAGCACCTCAACTGCAGATCTAAGAAAAAAAATGCTGCAATTCTACAAATAGAAAAGCAACCATTTTTTTGCAAGGTAGGAGGTGAGAAGAAGTGAATCTGAGGTGATATATCGGAAGATAAACGCACAGCGAGGGAGCCTCCCTAAGCCGAATAAATAGAAAGTGATATAGCAGCATAATCAGAACTTTAAGAAATCTGCTCCAGTGAGGGATGTCCCTGCTTGAAAGGTGCTCCAGTGGCAAAGCAGGGCAGAATCCTAGGTGGGAGGGTGTGGTCTCAAGATCCCCTGGGTCACATAAAGAACAGGAGTACCTGAATGCATCAGAGTTTCCAAGCACCAGAGCAAGGAAGCCGGCTGCAAACAGTGAGCTCCGGAGCCAGCACTCAGCATGGTGTTGCCATAAACTGCAAACTGTGTCAGGATTGGGCTACCACTCTCCAAGCAGAGGCCCAGCAAGAGGCAGAACCAAAGCGACACCCTGCTCCCTGCCCTAGGAGGAGTAGCGTGGGTGCCGGCCACGGGAGTCTGTAAAGTTTAGAGACTCAAATCGGGGTCATGTGCCTGAGATAAAAATGCCTGGTCATGGCTGGGTGAACAGAGAGTGCAGACAGAAGCCAGAGAAACAAGAGTAATTGACTGCTTTTCTGTGAGGGCTCACTGAAGAGTTGGGGGTGCGAATTTTTGGCTCCACGGTTGGAGAACAGATCACAGCTATTTTCATCCTCTAAAGTGGTACAGAATGCCTTCAGGGAACAAAAGCCATATAGAGCAATTCAAACCCGCTTACACAAAACCCAGCTCCCTGGCAAGGGGGGAGCAATTCCACCTTGGCAAAGACACCTGAGAATCAGCGTAACAGACCACTCCCCACAAGATCAGCAGGAACATCTGGCTAATAGCAAGTTTACCAATCACACATAACTGCAAAACTAGAGCACTAGGGGAAAATAGTACAAAGAATTTGGGTTTTTTTCTCATGATTCCTTAGTCTTTCAGTTTAAATTTTTTTTCTTTTTCAACTAGTTTTTTATTTTATCAACTCTTTTTAAAAGTCTTATAGTTTTCATTTTTACATTTACATTTTATATATATTGTTTTCATTTCTGGATTCCATTCATTGTATTTAATTTCATACACACACACACACACACATACACACATATATATATGTCTTTCTTTACCTTTGGGATCTAGTTTCTCCTAACAAACAGACCAAAATACACCCAGAACCTAGTGTATTGTCTGTTCTGTCCACCTGTTTGATTATATTCTCTCTTTTACTCCTTTTTTTTTTTTTTCCTTTTTTTGCATTCTGATCTCTTCTGATTTTCTTAGTGTATATTTTGCTGGCAGGTTGCTATTTTTGTATTTTGTTCTCTTGTTCATCTCTTCTTCTCTGGACAGAATGACAAGACAGAAACTCACTCCAGAAAAAAGAACAAGAGGCAGTACTAGCTGCCAAGGACTTAATCAATATGAATATAAGTAAAATGTCAAAGCAAGAATTCAGAATAATGATTATAAAAGTAGTACCTATGCTTAAAAAAGCATAGAAGACACTAAAAAATCCCTTACTGTAGAAATAAAAGAACTAAAATCTAATCAAGTAGAAATCAAAAAGGCTATTACTGAGATGCAATCAAAATGGGAAGCTCTAACTGCTACGGTAAATGAAGCAGAAGAGAAAATCAGTGATGTGGAAGACAAAATAGTGAAGAATAAAGAAAGTTAGAAAAAGAAAGAGAAACAACTACTTGGATCATGAGAAGAAAATCTGACTGATAAAGTGATACTATAAAACAAAACAATGTCAGAGTAATTAGGGTCCCACAGAAAGAGGAAAGAGACAGAGGCAGAAGGTATATTTGAGCAAACTATAGCTGAGAACTTCTCCAACGTGGTGAAGGAAACAGGCATTCAAGTCCAGAAGGCACAGACAAACACTCTCAAAAACAATGAAAATAGGTAAACAGCTTGACCTTAATAGTGAAGCTTGCAAGTTTCAGAGATAAAGAGAAAATCCTGAAAGCAGCTTGGGACAAGAGGTCCTTAACCAACAAAGGTGGAAACAAAAGGCTTACATCAGACCTACTCGAAGGCAGGAAGGACTGGCATGATATGTTCAGCGGTTCTAAATGAGGAAAATACGCAGCCAAGAATACTTCATCCAGCAAGGCTACCTTCAGAATAGAACGAAAGATAAAGAGATTTCAGGACAAACAGAAACAAAAAGGATTTGTGATCAATGAAACACCCTTGCAAGAAACATTAAAGGGGATCCTGAAAGCAAAGAGAGAGCCCAAAAGTAACAGACCAGAAGGGAACAGAACAATATAAAGAAACAGTGACTTCTGGTTCCGGTTTCAAGATGGCAGAGGAGCAGAGGACCTAAAGTGGAGGAGCAGAGGACCTAAAGTTTGTCTGGTCCCAGGAACTCAGCGAGAGAGCTACCAAACCATTCTGAATACCTATGAACACAACTGGAGAAAGAAGAAAAGAGTAGCAGAAACTCTATGAACAGAAAAGCGACCACTTTCTGCAAGGAGGAGAAAAGATGGCAGAGGAGTAGGGGACCCCTTTCTCAGCTGGTCCCCTGAGTGGAGCTGGATATCTACCAGACCATCTGAAAACCCAAAGAATCAGCCTGAGACGTAGGAAGATACATCTGGATCTCTACAAAAAAACATCTCTAGCGCTGAGTATTGAGGTACGAAGCGGGGAGCGTGAATCCGCGCACAGATATCGGAAGATAAATGAAAGGGATAGGGAGCTGACACTCTCGGGCGCCGGGAAGCAGTAGCCACTTGCACTGGGGAGCGGGCTGGACTCGCGGACTGGCACCCGTGAGAGAACAGACAGAGACCGTGAGCCTGAGAATGCGCGTGTGACCAGACTGAAAACCAGAGCTCCGGAGCGCTAACTGGAACAGGACTAAAACTGGGAGCATGCGCGCGTCCAACCTGAAAACCGGAGGTCCGCAACGCACACTTGAACTAGACTCAAACCGAGAGCTCAGGAGCACAAGCGCAACTAGACTGAAAACCGGAGCCGTGGAGTGCTCACTGGCTGACTGATACCAGGAGCTCAGGAGCGCGTGCGCAACCAGACTCAAAACTAGCGTTCCAGAGCATGCGTGAACCACACTGAAACAGAAAGCTTGGGAGCAAGCACGGGAACAGGGGGCAGCTTGCTGTGTAAGAAGCACAAAGGACAGAGACGCACCGGTCCTGGAAGTGAAGGCTGGGAGAGCGGGTGTGGTGTGCACAACCCGGGACGCTGCAGGGTTTTTAGCAGCACCAACAGAAACAGAGTTAAAGTGGTAAGGAGAGCTCAGGGGAGAGCGGACTGCAAACTCTCTGGTCTGAGACAGAGGCTAGGATACGGCCACTGCTGCTCTGACTCTCAGAAGAGCCACAGAAAACCACCAGGGAAACCCGCCAGAGAACAAAAGCCCAGAAATACCAGCTCATATTGTGCCATCTCCATTCCCCCTCGCAGTGGACAGGGACCTCTACCCAAACAGGGTAGCCTGAGTATCAATGTGGTAGGCCCCTCCCCCAAAAAGCAGGCTGAATAATCAAGAAGCCCACATCGCCAAGATCCCTATAAAACAAGTGCATGCTGCCTGGGTCCTGGTCAATAATTTGGGCTCTGGGCATCCCAACAACCTCTCCTCATCACAATGACAAAGAGGAGAAATCCTCCCCAGCAAAGAAAAGATAATGAGTCTGTGGCCTCTGCCACAGAACTAATGGATATGGATATAAGCAAACTATTAGAAATGGAGTTCAGAGTAACAATGGTTAAGATGATGTGTAGACTTGAAAAAAATATTAACGAAAATATTAACGAGAATATAGAATCTCTAAGGGCGGAAATGAGAGCGAATCTGGCAGAAATTAAAAATGCTACGAATCAAATGCAGTTTAAACTGGATGCTCTGATGGCAAGGGTAAATGAGGCAGAAGAACGAAGCAGTGAATTGGAGGATGGGATGATAGAAGAGAAAGTTAAAACAGAAACGTGGCACAAAAAAATCCAATCTCAAAAATGTAGATTACTGGAGATTACTGACTCAATGAAACGTTCAAATGGCGGAATCATTGGCATTCCTGAGGGGGTGGAGAAAAACAGAGGTCTAGAAGAGATATTTGAACAAATTGTAGCTGAAAACTTCCCTAATCTGGCAAAGGACACAAGCATTCGTTTCCAAGAGACGGAGAGGACCCCTCCCAAGCTCAACCACGACAAACCTATGCCACGTCACGTCATAGTGAAATTCGCACATATTAGATCCAAGGATACAGTATTGAAAGCAGTCAGGGCAAAGAAATTTCTCATGTACGGAGGCAAAAATATCAGATTTACGTCAGACCTGTCTACACAGACCTGGAATGAGAGAAAGGGTTGGCAGGGCATTTTTAAAGCTCTGTCCGAGAAAAACAGGCAGCCAAGGATCCTTTCTCCAGCAAGGCTATCATTCAGAATTGATAGAGAGATAAGGACCTTCCAGGATCGCGAGACACTGACCAATTTCGTAACCACGAAGCCAGCCCTACGGGAGATATTAAGGCGGTTTCTATAAAAGTAAAAAGGCCCCAAGAGTGATACAGAACAGAAATTTACAATCTATAGAAACAAAGACTTTACAGGCAACATGGCATCATTCAAAACATATCTCTCAATAATCACTCTCAATAGGAATGGCCTAAATGCTCCCTTAAAACACCACAGGGTTGCAGATTGGATAAAAAGACATGACCCATCCATTTGCTATCTACAAGAGACTCATTGTGAATGTAAAGATACGTCCAGACTGAAAGTAAAGGGATGGAAAACCATTTTCATGCCAATGGACCTCAAAAGAAAGCTGGGGTAGCAATTCTCATATCAGACAGATTAGATACAGTAGTTAGAGATACAGAAGGACACTATATTATTCTTAAAGGATGTATTCAACAAGTGGATATGACAATTATAAATATCTACACCCCCAACAGGGGAGCAGCAAGATACACAAGCCAACTCTTAACCACAATAAAGAGACATATAGATAATAATACGTTAATAGCAGGGGACCTCAACACTCCACTCTCAGCAACAGATCACCTAAGCAGAAAAGCAACAAAGAAACAAGAGCTTTGAATGACATACTGGACCAGACAGACCTCATAGATATATACAGAACACAACACCATAGAACAACAGAATAACATTCTTTTCGAATGCACATAGAACTTAATCCAGAGTAGACCATATACTGGGTCACAAAACAGGTCTCAACGGATACCAAAAGACTGAGATTATTCCCTGCATATTCTCAGACCACAGTGCTTTGAAACTGGAACTCAATCACAAGGAAAAATTTGGAAGAATTTCAAACAATTGGAAACTAAGAACCATCGTGCTCAAGAATGATTGGGTAAACCAGGAAATTAAAAATCAGCTTAAACAATTTCTGGAAACCAATGAAAATGAAAACACATCGATCCAAAACCTATGCGACACTGCAAAGGCAGTCCTAAGGTGGAAAATACACAATCATCCAAGCTTCACTCAAAAGAACAGAAAAATGTAAAATGCAGTTTTTACATTTTCGCCTCAAGAAGCTGGAACTGGAAAAGAAGAACAGGCCTAACCCACGCACGAGAAGGCAGGTAATCAAGATTAGAGCAGAGATCAATGAACTAGAAACCAGGAGCACAGTAGAGCAGATCAACAGAACTAGAAGCTGGTTCTTTGAAAGAATAAATAAGATCGATAAGCCACTGGCCAGACTTATTCAAAAGAATAGAGAAAGGACCCATATTAATAAAATTATGAATGAAAGGGGAGAGAGCACGACCAACACCAATGAAATAGGAAGGATCATTAGAAACTTTTACCAACAACTTTATGCCAATAAATTAAACAACCTGAAAGAAATGGATGCCTTCCTGGAAACCTATAAACTACCAAGACTGGAACAGGAAGAAATTGATTTTTTAAACAGGCCATTTAATTATGAAGAGATTGAAGCAGTGATCAAAAACCTCCCCAAAAACAAGAGTCCAGGACCTGATGGATTCCCCGGGGAATTCTACCAAACATTCAAAGAAGAAATAATACCTATTCTCCTGAAGCTGTTTCAAAAAATAGAAACAGAAGGAAAACTACCAAACTCATTCTATGAGGACAGTATTACCTTGATCCCCAAACCAGGCAAAGACCCCATCAAAAAGGAGAATTACTTACTGATTTCCCTGATGAATTTCGATGCCAAAATTCTCAACAAGATCCTAGCTAATAGGATCAAACAGGACATTAAAAGGATTATCCATCATGACCATGTGGGATTCATCCCTGCGATGCAAGGGTTGTTCGATATTTGCAATTCAGTGTGATAAAACACATTAATAAGAGAAGAGACAAGAAGCATATGATCCTCTTGATTGATGCAGAGAAAGCATTTGACAAAATACAGCATCCTTTCCTGATTAAAACACTTCAGAGTGTAGGGATACAGGGTACATTCCTCAATCTCATAAAAACCATCTATGAAAAGCCTATAGCAAGTATCATTCTCAATGGGGAAAAGCTGGAAGCCTTTGCCTTAAGATCAGAAACACGACAAGGATGCCCACTCTTGCCATTATTATTCAACATAGTACTAGAAGTCCTTGCAACAGCAATCAGACAACAAAAAGGGATAAAAGGTATCCAAATCGGCAAAGAAGAAGTCAAACTGTCTCTCATCACAGATGACATGATACTACTCTATATGCAAAAACCAGAAGAATCCACGACAAACTACTAGAAGTTATAGATCAATTCAGTAATGTGACAGGATACAAAATCAATGCCCCAAAATCAGTTGCACTTCCATACACGAACAATGAGACTGAAGAAAGAGAAATTAGGTAATCCATCCATTTACAATAGCGCCAAAAATCATGGAATTATCTTGGAATTAACTTCACCAGAGACGTAAAGGACCTATATTCTAGAAACTACAAATCACTCTTGAAAGACATTGAAGAAGACACAAAAAGATGGAAAAATATTCCATGCTCATGGATCGGAAGAATAAACATAGTCAAAACATCTATGCTACCCAGAGCAATCTACACTTTCAATGCCATCCCGATCAAAATACCAATGACATTTTTCAAAGAGCTGGAACAAACAGCCCTTAAATTTGTGTGGAACCGGAAAAGGCCCCGAATCGCCAAGAATTTTTGAAAAGCAAAAACAAAGCTGGGACATCACGTTGCCTGATTTCCAGCTATAGTACAAAGCTGCGGTCACAAAGACAGCATGGTACTGGCACAAAAAGAGACACATAGACCAATGGAACAGAATAGAGAACCCAGAAAAGGACCCTTGGCTCTCTGGGCAACTAATCTTTGATAAAGCAGGAAAAAACATCCGGTGGAAAAAAGACAGTCTCTTCAATAAATGGTGCTTGGAAAATTGGACAGCTACATGCAAAAGAATGAAACTTGACCACTCTCTCACACCACACAAACATAAACTCCAAATGGATGAAAGACCTCGATGTGAGACAGGAATCCATCAACATCCTACAGGAGAACAGAGGCTGCAACCTCTTTGACATCGGCCAAAGCAACTTTTTTCATTACACATCTCCAAAGGCAAGAGAAACAAAAGAAAAAATGCACTTGTGGGACTTCATCAAGATAAAAAGCTTCTTCTGGAGGGAGGGTTAAGATGGCAGAGGAGTAGGGACCCCTTTTTCAGCTGGTCCCGAGTTGAGTTGGATAGGTACCAGACCAGTCTGAACATCCATGGAATCAGCCTGAGACGCAGGAAGACACATCTGTATCTCTACATATGAACATCTCCAGGGCTGAGTATTGAGGTACAAAGCCGGGAGCCGGGAAACCGGCCACAGATATCGGAAGATAAATGGAAGGGGGAGGGAGCCGCTGCGTTCAGGCGCCAGGAAGCGGAAGCCACCTGCACGGGGGAGCGGACGGACTCGAGGACCGGCACCCGCGAAAGAGCAGACTGAGACTGTGAGCCAAGGAACGCGGGCCACCAGACTTCTCACGGAACTCCGGTGCTCTCACTGGATCCAGACTGAGACCTGGAGCTCTGGGAGTGCGCGGGAGCGGCTGGAGGCTGGCAGTGTTAGAAACACAAAGGACAGAGAAGCGCCGGCCCTGGAAGTGAGGGCTGGGACGCCGGCAGTGGGGCGCACAACCCGGGACACTGCAGGGTTGAGCAACACCAACAGAAACAGAGTTAAAGTGGAGATCATCAGTGGAGAACGGTCCGCGATCCCTCTTGTGAGACAGAGGCTGACATTCGGCCCCTGCTGCTCTGACTCTCAGAAGAGGCACAGCAAACCACCAGGGAAAGCTGCCACAGAACAAAAGCCTGGAAACACCGGCTCACAGGGTGCCCATCCCCATTCCCCCTCGCAGGAGTCACGGAGACCCTCCCCAAACAGGGCTGCCTGAGTATTGGCGCAGCAGGCGCCACCCCCAGAAGGCAGGCTGAAAAATCAAGTAGCCCACATCCCTAAGATCCCTATAAAACAAGGGCGCACGGCCTGTGTCCTGGTCAATAATTTGGGCTCTGGACAACCCCGCACCCTCTCCTCATCAGAATGACGAGAAGGAGAAATCCCCCCCCAGCAAAGAAGACAATGAGTCTGTGGCCTCTGCCACAGAACTAATGGATATGCAAATAACCAAATTATCAGAAATGGAATTCAGAGTAACAATGGTCAAGATGATGTATGGACTTGAAAAAAGTATTAAGGAAAATGTTAATGAGAATATAGAATCTCTAAGGGCGGAAATGAGAGCGAATCTGGCAGAAATTAAAAATGGTATGAGCCAAATGCAATCAAAACTAGAGGCTCTGACGGCCAGGGTGAATGAGGCAGAAGAAAGTATGGGCGAATTGGAGGATGGGTTAGTAGAAGAAAAAGCTAAAATAGAATCTGGACTCAAAAAAATCCACACTCCAGAATGTAGGTTACGGGAGATTACTGACTCAATGAAACGTTCCAATGTCAGAATCATCAGCATCCCCGAAGGGGTGGAGAAACACAGAGGTCTAGAAGAGATATGTGAACAAATTGTAGCTGAAGACTTCCCTAATCTAGCAAGAGAAACAAACATTCGTGTCTAAGAGGCAGAGAGGACCCCTCCCAAGCTCAACCACGACAAACCTATGCCACGTCAAGTCATAGCGCAATTAGCAAATATTAGACCCAAGGATATAGTACTGAAAGTGGCCAGGGAAAAGAATTTCTCACGTACCAAGGCAAAGGTATCAGAATTACGTCAGACCTGTCTACACAGACCTGGAATGAGAGAAAGGGTTGGGGGGGGGGGGGCATTTTTAAAACTCTTTCAGAGAAAAACATGCAGCCAAGGATCCTTTATCCAGCAAGGCTGTTATTAAGAATTGATGGAGACATAAGGACCTCCCAGAATCGCCAGTCATTAACCAATTTCGTAACCACGAAACCAGCCCTACAGGAGATATTAAGGGGGATTGTATAAAGGTAAAAAGGCCCCAAGAGTGATCCAGAACAGAAAGTCACATGCTATAGAAACAAAGACTTTACTGGCAACATGGCATCATTAAACTCATATCTCTCAGTATTCAGTCTCAATGTGAATGGCTTAAATGATCCCATAAACGACACAGGGTTGCAGATTGGATAAAAAGACATGACCCATCCATCTGCTGTCTACAAGACACTCATTGTGAACCCAAAGATACATTCAGACTGAAAGTAAAGGGATGGAGTACCATCTTTCATGCCAATGGACCTCAAAAGAAAGCTGGGGTAGCAATTCTCATATCAGATAGATTGGATATTAAACTAAAGACTATAGTTAGAGACACAGAAGGGCACTATATTATTCTTAAAGGATGTATCCAACCTGTGGATATGACAATTATAAATATATATGCCCCCAACAGGGGAGCAGCAAGATACACAAGCCAACTCTTAACCAGAATAAAGAGACATATAAATAAAAATACATTAATAGTAGGGGACCTCAACACCCCACTATCAGAAATAGACAGAACACCCTTGCAAAAACTAAGCAAAGAATCAAAGGTTTGAATGCCATACTCGAAGAGTTGGACCTCAGAGATATATATAAAACACTACACCCCAGAACCAAAGAATACTCATTCTATTCTAATGCCCATGGAACATTCTCAAGAATAGACCATGTTCTGGGACAAAAAACAGGTCTGAACCGATACCAAAAGACTGAAATTACTTCCTCCATATTCTCAGACCACAACGCTTTGAAATTGGAACTCAACCACAAGGAAAAATTTGGAAGAAACTCAAACACTTGCAGACTAAGAACCATCCTGCTCAGGAATGATTCAATAAACCAGGAAATCAAAAATCAATTTAAACAATTTATGGAGACCAACGAGAATGAAAACCCAAAATCCAAAACCTATGGGATACTGCAAAGGCAGTCCTATGGGGGAAATACATAGCCATTCAAGCCTCACTCAAAAGAATAGAAAAATCTAAAATGCAGTTTTCATATTCTCACCTCAAGAAGCTGGAACAGCAACAGAGGGACAGGCCTAATCCACGCACGAGGAAGCCGTTGACCAAGATTAGAGCAGAAATCAACGTATTAGTAACCAGGAGTACAGTAGAGCAGATCAACAGAACTAGAAGCTGGTTCTTTGAGAGAATTAATAAAATTGACAGACCCCTGGCAAGACTTATCCAAAAGAATAGAGAAAGGACCCAATTAATAAAATGATGAATGAAGAAGCAGAGGTCACAAATAACAATGAAATTGGAAGGATTATTAGAAACTTTTATCAACAGCTTTATACCAGTAAAATAAGCAATCTGGAAGAGATGGAGGCCTTCCTGGAAACCCATAAACTACCAAGACTGAAACAGGAAGAAATTGATTTTTTAAACAGGCCATTTAATTATGAAGAGATTGAGTCAGTGATAAGCAATCTTCGAAAAAATAAAACTCCAGGCCCGGATGGTTTTCCTGGGGAATTCTACCAAACATTCAAAGAAGAAATAATACCTATTCTCCTAAAGCTATTTCAAAAAATAGAAACAGAAGGAAAGCTACCAAACTCATTCTATGAGGCCAATATTACCTTGATCCCCAAACCAGGCAAAGACCCCAACAAAAAGGAGAATTACAGACCGATTTCCCTAATGAATATGGATGCCAAAATCCTCAACAAGATCCTGGCACATAGAATCCAACTGTACATTAAAAGGATTATCCATCATGACCAAGTGGGATTCATCCCTGGGATGCAGGGGTGGTACAAGACTCGCAAATCTATCAGTGTCTTAGATTTTATTCAGAAACAAAAATTCAGAAATCATATGATTCTCTCATAGATGCAGAAAAAGCACTTGAGAAAATATAGCATCCTTTTCTGATTAAAACCCTTCAGAGTGCAGGAATAGAGGGTTCATTTCTCAAGCTCATAAAAGCCATCTATGAAAAGCCTACAACAAATATTATTCTCAAAGGGGAAAAGCTGGAAGCCTTTCCCTTAAGATCAGGAATACGACAAGGATGCCCACTCTTGCCACTATTGTTCAACATAGTACTGGAAGTCCTTGCAACAGCAATCAGACAACAAAAAGGGATCAAAGGTATCCAAATTGGCAAAGAAGAAGTCAAACTGTCTCTCATCGCAGATGACATGATACTCTATATGGAAAACCCAAAAGAATCCACTCCCAAACTACTAGAAGTTATAGAGCAATTCAGTAATGTGGCGGGATAAAAAAAATCAATGCTCAGGAAACAGTGGCATTTCTATACACGAATAATGTGACTGAAGAAAGAGACATTACGGAATCCATCCCATTTACAATAGCACCAAAAACCATACGTTACCTTGGAATTAAGTTAACCAGAGACGTAAAGGATCTAGAAACTAGAATATAGAAAGTAGAAAGACACTGAGGAAGACACAAAAAGATGGAAAGATATTCCATGCTCATGGATCGGAAGAATTAACATAGTTAAAATGTCCATGCTACCCAGAGCCATCTACACTCAATGCTATCCCGATCAAAATACCGAGGACATGTTTCAAAGAACTGGAACAAATAGTCCTTAAATTTGTGTGGAACCAGAAAAGGCCCTGAATCGCCAAGGAACTGTTGAAAAGGAAAAACAAAGCTGGGGGCTTCACGTTGCCGGATTTCGAGCTGTACTACAAAGCTGTGATCACAAAGACAGCATGGTACTGGCACAAAAACAGACACATAGACCAATGGAACAGAACAGAGAACCCAGAAATGGACCCTCAGCTCTTTGGGCAACTAATCCTTGATAAAGCAGGAAAAAACATCCAGTGGAAAAAAGACAGTCTCTGCAATAAATGGTGCTGGGAAAATTGGACAGCTACATGCAAAAGAATGAAACTTGACCACTCTCTCACACCATACACAAAGATAAACTCCGAAGGGATGAAAAACCTCGATGTGAGACAGGAATCCATCAAAATCCTGGAGGGCAACATAGGCAACAATCTCTATGACATCGGCCAAAGCAACCTTTTTCATGACACATCTCCAAAGGCAAGAGAAAGAAAAGATAAAATGAACATGTGGGACTTCATCAAAATAACATCTTCTGCACACCCAAGGAAACAATCAAAAAAACTAAGAGGCTGCCCACGGAATGGGAGAATATATTTGCAAATGATGCTACAGATAAAAGACTGCTATCCACGATCTACAAAGAACTTCTCAAACTCAATACGTGAGAAACAAATAAACAAATCATAAAAGGGGCAGAAGATATGAACAGACACTTTTCCAATGAGGACATACAAATGGCTAACAGACACATGAAAAAATGTTCAAAATCATTAGCCATCAGGGAAATTCAAATCAAAACCACACTAAGATACCACCTTACACCAGTTAGAATGGCAAAAATCAACAAGGCAGGAAACAGCAATTGCTGAAGAGGATGTGGAGAAAGGGGATCCCTCCTACATTGTTGGTGGGAATGCAGGATGGTGCAGCTACTGTGGAAAACAGTGTGGAGGTCCCTTAAAAAGTTAAAAATTGAGCTACCCTATGACCCAGGCATTGCAATACTGGGTATCTACCCCAGAGATACAGACGTAGTGAAGAGAAGGGCCATATGCACCCCAATGTTCATAGCAGCATTATCCACAATAGCTAAATCGTGGAAGGAACTGAGATGCCCTTCAACAGATGACTGGATTAAGAAGCTGTGGTCCATATATACAATGGAATATTACTCAGCTATCAGAAGGAACGAGTTCTCAACATTTGCTGCAACATGGACGGCACTGGAGGAGATAATGCTAAGTGAAATAAGTCAAGCAGAGAAAGACAATTATCTTATGATTTCTCTCATCTATGGAACATAAGAACTAGGAAGACCGGTAGGGGAAGAAAGGGATAAAGAAAGGGGGGTAATCAGAAGGGGGAGTGAAGCATGGGAGACTATGGACTCTGAGAAACAAACTGAGGGCTTCAGAGGGGAGAGGGGTGGGGAAATGGGACAGACTGGTGATGGGTAGTAAGGAGGGCACGTATTGCATGGTGCACTGGATGTTATACGCAACTAATGAGTCATCGAACCTTGCATCAGAAACCAGGGATGTACTGTATGGTGACTAACATAATGTAATAAAAAAAACATTAAAAAAAAAAAGAAAGAAAGAAAAAGATAAAAAGCTTCGGCACAGCCAAGGAAGCAGTCAAGAAAACTAAGAAGCAGCCCACGGAATGGGAGAAGATATTTGCAAGTGACACCACAGATAAAAGACTAGTATCCTGGATCTACAAAGAACTTCTCAAACTCAATACACAGGAAAAAAAATAATGAATCAAAAAATAGGCAGAAGATGTGAACACTTTTCCAATGAAGACATACAAATGGCCAACAGACATATGAAAAAATGCTCCACATCACTTGTCATCACGGAAATGCAAATCAAAACCACACTAAGATACCACCTTACAACAGTTAGAATGGCAAAAATTGACAAGGCAAGAAACAGCAATTGCTGGAGAGGATATGGAGAAAGGGGATCCCTCCTACATTGTTGGTGGGAATGCAGGTTGGTGCAGCCACTGTGGAAAATAGTGTGGAGGTCCCTTAAAAAGTTAAAAATTGAGCTACCCTATGATCCAGCAATTGCACTACTGGGTAGTAGTGCAAAGATACAGATGTAGTGAAGAGAAGGGCCATATGCACCCCAATGTTCATAGCAGCATTGTCCACAATAGCTAAATCGTGGAAGGAGCCGAGATGCCTTCCAACAGATGACTGGATTAAGAAGATTGGTCCATATATACAATGGAATATTACTCAGCCATCAGAAAGAACGATTACCCAACATTTGCAGCAATATGGACTGGACTGGAGGAGATTATGCTAAGTGATATAAGTCAAGCAGAGAAAGATAATTATCATATGGTTTCACTCATTTATGGAACATAAGAAGTAGGAAGATCGGTAGGAGACGGAAGGGAAGAATGAAGGGGGGATAAACAGAGGAGGAATGAACTATGAGAGACTATGGACTCTGGGAAAGAAACTGAGGGCTTCAGAGAGGAGGGCGTTGGGGGATTGGGATAGGCAGGTGATGGGTATTAAGGAGGGCACATATTGCATGTATAACATGGGTGTTATATGCAAATAATGAATCATGGAACATCAAAAACTAAGAATTTTTGTTGGAGCGGATGTGGAGAAAGAGGATCCCTCCTACATTGTTGGTGGGAATGCAAGTTTGTGCAGCCTCTCTGGAAAACAGTGTGGAGGTCCCTTAAAAAGTTAAAAATTGAGCTACCCTATGATCCAGCCATTGCACTACTGGGTATTTACCCCAAAGATACAGACATAGTGAAGAGAAGGGCCATATGCACCCCAATGTTCATGGCAGCATTGTCCACAATAGCTAAATCGTGGAAGGATTCGAGATGCCCTTCAACAGATGACTGGATTAAGAAGATGTGGTCCATATATACAATGGAATATTACTCAGCTATCAAAAAGAACGATTTCTCAACATTTGCTGCAACACGGACGGCACTGGAGGAGATAATGCTAAGTGAAATAAGTCAAGCAGAGAAAGACAATTATCATATGGTTTCTCTCATGTATGGAACAAAATAGATTTTAAACCAAAGACCTTAATAAGAGATGAAGAAGGTCACTGTATCATAATCAAAGAAGCTGTCCAAGAAAAAGATCTAATGATTGTAAATATTTATGCCCCTAACTTGGGAGCAGCCAAGGAAATAAACCAAATAATAACAAAATTAATGAAACACATTGGAAATATAGAATAACAGTAGGAAACATTAACACCCCACTCACAGCAATGCACAGATCATCTAAGCAGAAGATCAACAAGGAAACAGGGCCTGCGAATGACACACTGGAACAGATGGACTTCACACATATATTCCGAGCATTCTATCATAAAGCAAAAGAATACACATTCTTCTCGAGTGCACATGGAACACTCTCCAGAACAGATCATATAGCTGGTCTATATACTGGGTCACAAATCAGGTCTCAACCGATACCAAAAGAATGGAATTATTCCCTGCATATTTTCAGACCACAGTGCTTTGAAACTTGGACTCAATGACAAGAGGAAATTAAGAAGGAACACAAATACATGTAGGTTAAAGAGCATCCTATTAAAGAATAAATGGGTCAACCAGCAAATTAAAGAAGAATTCTAAAAATTCATGGAAAGAAATGAAAATGAAAACACAAGTGTTCAAAACATCTGGGATGCAGCAAAAGCAGTCCTAAAAGGGAAGTGTATACCAATAAAAGCCTTTTTCAAGAACCAAGAAAGGTCTCAAATACATAACCTAAACTTTCACTTAAAGGAACTGTAGAACAGCAAATAAAGCCTAAATCCATCAGGAGAAGAGAATTAATAAAGATTAGAGCAGCAATCGATAAAACAGAAACCAAAAAAACAGAACAGATCAACGAAACTAGGAGCTGGTTCTTTGAAAGAATTAATAAGATCGCTAAACCTCTGGCCAGACTTATCTGAAAGAAAAGGAAAAAGGACCCAAATTTATAAAATCATGACTGAAAGGGAAGAGATCACGACTAACACCTACAAAATAGAAACAATCATTAGAAATTATTACCAGCAACTATATGTCAAGAAATAAGCAACCTGGAAGAAATGGACGCCTTCTTAGAAACTTATAAACTACCAAGACTGACACAGGTAGAAACAGACAGTCTGAACAGACCAATAACCAGTGACAAAATTGAAGCAGTAATCAGAAACCTCCCAAAAAATAAGAGTTCAGGGCCAGATGGCTTCCCAAGGGAATTCTACCAAACATTCAAAGAACAAATAATACCCTTCAAAAGATGAATGGATAAAGAAGACATGGTACATATATACAATGGAATATTATTCACCATTAGAAAAGATGAATACTCACCATTTGCATTGACATGATGGAACTGGAGGGGATTATGCTAAGTGAAATAAGTCAAGCACAGAAAGACAATTATCATATGGTTTCACTCATATGTGGAACATAAGGAATGGCATGGAGGACCATAGGGGAAGGGAGGGAAAAGTGAAGGGGGAAAAACCAGAGAGGGAGATAAACCATGAGAGACTATGGACTCTGGGAAAGAAAACAGGGTTTCAGAGGGGAGAGGGGCGGGGAGATGGGATAACCAAGTGATGGGTATTAAGGAGGGCATGTGTTGTGATGAGCACTGGGTGTCACATGCAACTAATCAATCACTGAACACTATATCCAAAACTAATGATGTACCATACAGTGGCTAACTGAACACAATAAAAAAAAAAAGAAATCATATAAAAAAAAATAAAAATATCTTGTGAGACAAAAAAAGAATTAATACCTATTCTTCTGAAGCTGTTTCCAAAAACTGAAATGGAAGGAAAACTTCCAAACTCTTTTCTATGAGGCCAGCATTACCTTGATCCCAAAACCAGACAAACACCCCACCAAAATGGAGAAACACAGGCCAATATCCCCAATGAATACAGATGCCAAAATTGTCACCAGGATACTAGCCAATAGGATCCAACAGTACACTGAAAAGATTATTCACCAGGACCAAATGGGATTCATTCCTGGGCTGCATAGGTGGTCCGACATTTGCCAATCAATCAATGTGATAACACTACATAATTAAAAGAAAAGACAAGAATCATGTGATCCTCTCAAATGATACAGAAAAAGCATTTGACAAAGTACAGCATCCTTTCTTGATTAAAACTCTACACAGTGTAGGGACAGAGGGAACATAACCCAATATCATAAAGTCATATATGATAAGCCCACAGCGAGGATCATCCTCAACAGAAAAAAGCTGAGAGCTCTTCCCCTAAGGTCAGGAACAGGACAGGTATGTCCACTATCACCACTGTTGGTCAACATAGTCCTAGAAGTCTATGTCTCAAAAATCAGACAATGAAAAGAAATAAAAACCATCCAAATCAGAAAAGAAGTCAAACTCTGACTCATTGCAAGTAACAAGATACTCTGTGGAAAACCCAAAAGACTCCACCCCAAAACTGCTAGAACTGATACAGGAATTCAGTAAAGTGTCAGGATATAAAATGAATGCACAGAAATCAGTTGCATTTCTATACACTAACAATGAGACAGAAGAGAAATTAACGAGTCAATCCCATTTACCAAAAACCAAAAGATACCTAGGAATAAGCCTAACTGAAGAGGCAAAGATCTATACTCAGAAACCTATAGAACACTCATGAATGAAACTGAAGAAGACACAAAGAAATGGAAAAACGTTTCCTGATCATGGATTAGAAGAACAAATATTGTTAAAATGTCTATGCTACATAGAGCAATCTATACATTCAGTGCAATCCTTATCAAAATACCATCAACTTTTTTCACAGGACTGGTACAAATAATCCGAAAATTTGTATGGAATCAGAAAGTCCCCAAATAGCCAGAGGAAAGCTAAAAAAGAAAACTACAGCTGGTGGCATCACAATGCCAGATTTCAAGCTCTATTACCAAGCTGTAATCATCAAGACAGTATGATGCTGGCACAAAAGCAGACACAAAGATCAATGGAACAGAACAGAGAACCCAGAAGTGGACCCTCAACTCTATGATCAACTAATCTTTAACAAACAAGGAAAGGATATCCAATGGAAAAAAAAAAAACAATCCCTTCAACAAATGGTGTTTGGAAAATTGCATAGCCACATGTAGAAGAATGAAACTGGACCATTTTCTTACACCATACACAAAGATAAACCCAAAATGGATGAAAGGCCTAAATGTGAGACAGGAATCCATCAAAATCCTAGAAGAAAACACAGGGAGCAACCTCTGTGACTTCAGCTGCAGCCACTTCTTGCTAGACATGTCTCCAATGGTGAGGGAAAGAAAGGCAACAATGAATTACTGGGACTTCATCAAGATAAAAAGCTTTTGCACAGCAAAGGAAACACTGACAAAACTAAAAGAGAACTGACAGATGGGAGAAGATATGTGTAAAAGTTTTAATAGATAAAGGGTTAGTGCCCATAATCTATAAAGAACTTACCAAACTCAACACCCCAAAAATAAATGATCCAGTCAAGAAATGGACAGAAGACATGAAGAGAAACTTCTCCAAAGAAGACATACAAATGGCCAATAGACACATGAAAAAATGCTCAACATCACTTGGCATCAGGGAAATACAAATTAAAACCACAATGAGATGCCACCTCACACCAGTCAGAATGGCTAAAATTAACAAGTCAGGAAACAACAAATGTTGACGAGGATGTGGAGAAACAGGAACCCTCTTAATACTGTTGGTGGGAATGCAAGCTGGTATAGCCACTCTGGAAAACGGTATGGCGGTTCCTCAAGAACTTAAAAATAGAGCTTTCCTATGACCCAGCAATTGCACTAATAGGTATTTACCCCAAAGATACAAATGTAGTGATCCAAAGGGGCACATGCACCCCAATGTTTTTGGCAGCAATGTCCACAATAGCCAATCTATGGAAAGACCCCGGATGTCTATCAACAGATGAATGGATAAAGAAGATGAGGGATATATATATATATATATATATATATATATATACATACACATAATGGAATATTACTCAGCCATCAAAAAATGAAATCTTGCCATTTGCAATGACATGGATGGAACTAGAGGGTATTACACTAAGCAAACTATGTCAATCAGAGAAAGACAATTATCATACAATTGCACTCATATATGAAATTTCAGAAACAAAACAGAGCATCATACGGGAAGGCAGGGAAAAATAAAACAAGACAAAATCAGAGAGGGAGACAAACCATAAGAGAGTCTTAACAATAGGAAACAAACTGAGGGTTACTGGAGGGGAGGGGTTGGGGGATCGGGTAACTGGGTGATGAGCATTAAATAGGGCACGTGATGTAATGATCACTGGGTGTTATATACAACTCTTGAATCACTGAACTCTATCTCTGAAACGAATAAAACATTATATGTTAATTAACTGGATTTAAATAAATTTTTTTTTAAAAAGAAGAAAAAGCAGCAGCAGTTGCCACCACTGCCTAAGCCCTGAGCTAAAGTACAACTACAGTAATCATGTGATCTTTGCACACTTCCATGTCTCCCAATATGTCCCTTCCTTATGAGGAATACTGAATTTACAGTATTCTCAGCTAGTCTCTGACCAACTCTTGACAGATACTAGAATTGAAAGACTGACAGAATGTCAGGTATCAGAGAGGTGGCAGGTTAACTATACACAGGGAGGGAGGATTTGTTTAGCATTCCGACATATCATACCACATGTTATTGCCTAAATGTCACACTTGTCTTCTAAGGACTCAAAAGAAATCTTGGGATACACTAAAAAGATACTTAAAAAACATATTTTAAATTTATGAAAGAAAAGCATGCTTATGTCAGAAAATTTAGAAAAACACCATTCATGTGTTTTTATGTGAACTCCAAATTTGGGTGTACATAAAGTTAACAACCTCTTGGAAGTGAAGAGAAGGAAAAAAGGCCATTGTAGCTAGGATAGCAAGAATGAGGGAAAGAATGATATAATATGAGGTTAAAGAGGTATGATGAAGCTTAAAGGTGAAAGAGGGCCTTATAAATAGTATTAAGCCATTAAAGTTTTTGTATGTACTTGCTTTGTTTTAGGGAGATCATAGGTAATGGGATATGTAATTGGCACCATCAAATTTACACGTAGGAAAATACACTCTAGCTTTAATGTAAAAAACAGCCTGGAATTATGTAAGCATGGACACTGTTAAATCAATTAAGAGAAGATTACCACAGTCTTAAGTGAGAAATAAAGGAACTAGATGGAGGCAGAAAAGAGGAAAGTGGGCAAATTCAAGAAAGATTTAAGAACTACAATGGTCAGGATGTAGGGATGGATTTGTGAAGGAAAGGAAGGTGTCATGGTTGAATTCCAGGTTTCTAACTTGCATAATCCAATAGATCTGATGGTGCCATTCACTGAGATAGAAAACACTACAGTGGGACAAAGTTTTAGGGGGGAAAATCGTGCTTTCTTATTTAATTTTAGACATAATCATTTTGAAGAAGGTATCTACACCAAACAATAATCTTTTGTTTGCCACCATATTTACTCTCTACCTTTCAATGTATAGCTTATCTGTATCAACAGGCAACCTCACCTGCTAGCTTCTCTTGGGTTCAGTCAAGAGAAGGGAACCCTGGCCGGTGATCCGACTTGAAAGTAGGGTGAAGTATTTATTCCCTTGGCTCCCTCTCTGTGAGGTTGTCTTGGTCTGTGTCCTTCAATAGAAGATATCATTTCAAAACAGTCTCTTCTTTGTAACTCTCTACTGGGTATGAGTAACTACTTCCTTTTACTCATTCTGGTTAACAGCCTTATTTCTTAACATTCTCTATATTTCAACCCTTTGAAAATAAACCTTCTTTGAATGATCTTAAGTTGAATGTGCCACTTGTTTCCTGACAGATGAGAGACACATCCAGAGAATGTGTTAAATACAAAATTTAGAGGAGAAGTTTGGGCAAGAGACATGTATCAATGAGTCTTCTGCATATAGGTGATACAGGTATGGGTGAGATCACTTATGAAAAAAGTAGAACATGAGAAAAGGAAAGGCTCTTGGACAAAAACTTGAGATTTGGCAACATTTGGCAGTAAGAACTAGATGGAACTCAAATATTGGACAAGGATAACACTTAAGGCCAAGGGAGAATGAATGGAGTTAAGAAGTTTGAAGATTCATGTGTTGCCGGAAAGGAGTAGGTATATTAAATTTACTAAGTTAACAATGCATAGTGAGACATTTTATTGCTATAGTGCACTAAATACTTTACAGAGAACCAATAAGATGGTAACTACCTTAATCAATATAACCTCCTTACAACAACCATAAGAGCATATTATTATGGCAACACTCCTTAAAATATTAAAGAACTTGCCATAACCATATAATTGAAAACAGAAGACAGACAGACAGACAGACACACACACACACACACACACACACACACACACATACCCCTCTACCTCTATCTTCATCCTTAAGGGAGGCATATACAAGAATGTTTACTGTAGCATTCTATAAGAACAAAACACTAGAAATAATCCAAAATGTCCATCCCATCAGGTAAATGAATAAACTATATTACAGTCAATAGTGTAATATAATAGCAGTTGAAATAAACTAGAATGAAATAACTCAACACAGATAAATCTGAGACACATAATGTTCAGTGAAAACAGAAGGCTGATAAACATTTATATAAAAGTTGAGACGTGTAATAAAACACTGTATATTATCTATGAATATATCAAAACACAGTAACTACATAGAAATGACCTCTTTTTATGGTCATGAAGGAGTAACTGGAGCAAACTTACCCTGTGACTATGAACAATTACAAAACTGAACAAAATATATGAAGTGGAGCCACTGTGGAAAACAGTATGAAGCTTTCTCAAAAAGTTAAAAATGGGAACTGCCTTATGATCTCAATCGCACTACTGCATATTTACACAAAAAATACAAAAACACTAATTGAAAGGGATACATGCACCCCTATGTTTATAGCAGCATTATTTACATTAGCCAAGATATGGAAGTAGCCCAAGTATCCATAAACTGATGAATGGATAAAGAAGATGTGGTACATACATACAATGGAATATTACTCAGCCATAAAAAATAATGAAATCTTACCACTTGCAACAATGTGAATGGAGCTAGAGAGTATTAAGCTAAGTGAAATAAGTCAGAGAAAGACAATGCCATATGATTTCACTCATACGTGGAATTTAAGAAACAAAACAGAGGAAAAAATGAGAGCGAGTCAAACAAAGAAACAGATTCTTAATTCTAGAGAACAAACTGATGGTTGGGAAGAGGGCAAAGGATGGGTTAAACAGGTGATGGGGATTAAGCAGTGTACTTGTTGAGATGAACACAGGGTGATGTATGGCACTGTTAACTTATTTTATTGTACACCTGAAACTAATATAACACTGTATGTTAACTAATTGGGATTAAAATAAAAACTTAAATGGATATATAGATAGGTATGGATACAGATAAAAATATATGAATCAAATGTTTTCAGATGCTGAATATTAAATAGTGCAGGACTGTGATCTCCAAAAAATAAAGCAAATTAGGTGATCCCTAAAACTGCCCAGCTTTCGGAGTAAAGGCTATTTCCAGACTATGAGTACAAAAGCAGGGGAACCCAAACAGTCCAAAAGATTTCAGCTAAAGAGTCAGAAATAAGTACAGGGGCAAGATAAAGCACCTAGAAGTTGTAAGATAATTCAAAAAAGAAGGCATCAGTGCAGGAAAGAGCTTCAGAAACCACCCAAAGATCTGCTTCAGCTTTGCTGAGTATCAGCCTGTAACTGCACAGAGTAAAAATCCAAAAAGTGTAACAAGAATGACCAGGACATTGTAATGGACCTACAAGGAAGTTAACCCCCTGCCAGAATGAAGCCCAATTCTCTTTAAAGAAAGAAAACAGGGGCGCCTGGGTGGCTCAGTCGGTTAAGCATCTGCCTGTGGCTCAGGTCATGATCCCAGGGTCCTGGCATCTAGCCCCATGTCGGGCTCCCTGCTCAGTGGGGAGTCTGCTTCTCTCTCTCCCCCTGCTGTTTCCCCACTGCTTATGCTCGTTCACTCTTTCTCTCTCACATAAATAAGTAAAAGAGATTTTGTTTTTTGGATAGTCATAATATGCCCTCTACTCATACTTACACAGGGAGTTAAAGAGAAGCAAAGGAAGCAATTCTTCAACACCCTAGGTTTTAAGCTGCGTTCTACTAGGAAAGATTTTGAAATGTGCTACATAAAAAACAACACGTCATGCTATCTTCTCCCAGTAGATACATAAAAGAACAGGCTCAGAAAAGAAACTATGTACTACCATAACAAAAACAACTTTTTTTTTCTGATTTAAAAAGAAATTCCCTTGATTAAAAAAAAATCTATCTATCTATATATATATAGTAATTTTTATTTTCTTTTATCCTATTATGTTAGTCAACATATAGTACTTAATTAGGTTTTGATATAGTGTTCCATGATTCATTGTTTCCATGTAACACCCAGTGCTCCATGCAATACGTGCCCTCCTTAATACCCATCATCGGGCTAACCCATCGCCCACTTAAAATCCATTATTGGGCTAACCCATGCTCCACCCACCTCCCCTCCAAGGCCCTCAGTTTGTTTCCCAGAGTCTGTATTCTCTCATGGTTCGTCTCCCCCTCTGATTTCCGCCCCTTCATTTTTCCCTTCCTTCTCCTAACGTCCTCCATGCTATACCTTATGTTCCACAAATAAGTGAAACCATACGATAATTGTCTTTCTCTGCTTGACTTATTTCACTTAGCATAATCCCCTCCAGTTCTGTCCATGTTGATGCAAATGGTGGGTATTCATCCTTTCTGATGGCTGAGTAATATTCTGTTGTATATATGGACCACGTCTTCTTTATCCATTCGTCTGTTGAAGGGCATCTGGGCTCCTTCCAGTTTGGCCATTGTGGACGTTGCTGCTGTGAACATTGGGGTGCATGCGTCCCTTCTTTTCACTACATCTGTGTCTTTGGGGTAAATACCCAGTAGTGCAATTCCAGGGCCATAGGGTAGCTCTATTTTTAACTTTTTGAGGGACCTCCGCACCGTTTTCCAGAGTGGCTGTACTAACTTACTTTCCCACCACCAGCGTAAGAAAGTTCCCCTTTCTCCACATCCCCTCCAACGTTTGTTGTTTCCTGCCTTGTTAATTTCTGCCATTCTAACTGGCATAAAGTGGTATCTCAAATATGGTTTTGATTTGAATTTCCCTGATGGCTAATGATGTCGAACATTTTTTCACGTGTCTGTTAGCTATTTGTATGTCTTCTTTGGAGAAGTGTCTGTTCGTGTCTTCTGCTCATTTTGTGACTGGATTATTTGTTTTTTGGGTGTTGAGTTTGAGAAATTCTTTATAGATCTTGGATACCTGTCCTTCATCTGTAGTGTCATTTGCAAATATCTTCTCCCACTCTGTGGGCTGCCTCTTTGTTTTGTTGACTGTTCCTTTGCTGTGCAGAAGCTTTTTATCTTGATGAAGTCCCAGTAGTTCATTTTTGCTTTTGTTTCCCTTGCCTTTGGGAGACGTGTCTTGAAAGAAGTTGCTGTGGCTGATGTTGAAGAGGTTACTGCCTATGCTCTCCTCTAGGATTTTGATGGATTCCTGTCTCACATTAAGGTCTTTCATCCATTTAGAGCTTACCTTTGTGTATGGTGTAAGAGAATGGTTGAGCTTCATTCTTCTGTATATAGCTGTCCAATTTTCCAAGCACCATTTATTGAAGAGACTGTCTTTTTTCCATCAGATATTTTTTCCTGCTCCGTCGAAGATTAGTTGACCATAGAGTTGAGGGTCCATATCTGGGCTCTCTCTTCTGTTCCACTGATCTATGTGTCTGTTTTTGTGCCAGTACCATGCTGCACTGGTGATCACAGCTTTGTAACATAGCTTGAAATCAGGCAACGTGACGCCCCCAGCTTTGTTTTTCTTTTTGATCATGTCCTTGGTGATTCTGGGTCTTTTCTGTTTCCATACCAATTTTAGGATTGTTTGTTCAGCACTTTGAAAAATGCCATTGGTATTTTGATGGGGATGACGCTGAAATTACAGATTGCTCTGAGCAGCATAGACATTTTAACAATGTTTATTCTTCTGATCCATGGGCATGGAATGTTTTTCCATCTTTTTGTGTCTTCTTCAATGTCTTTCATCAGTGTTCTGTAGTTTCTAGAGTATAGAGCATTTACCTCTTTGGTTAGGTTTATTCCAAGGTATCATAAGACCTTTTTGGTACTATTGTAAGTGGAATCGATTCCCTAATTTCTCTTTCTACAGTTGCATTGTTAGTGTATAGGAAAGCAACTGATTTCTGTGCATTGATTTTGTATCCTGCCACATTGCTGAATTGCTGCATGAGTTCTAGTATTTTGGGGGTGGAGTCTTTTGGGTTTTCCACCTAAAGTATCATGTCGTCTGCGAAGTGAAAGAGTTTGACTTCTTCTCTGCCAATTTGAATACCTTTTTTCCCTTTTTGTTGTCTGATTGCTGTTGCTGGGACTTCTAGTACTATGTTGAATAATAGTGGCGAGAGTGGGCATCCTTGTCGTGTTCCTGATGTGAAGGGAAAGGCTCTCAGCTTTTCCCCAATGAGAATGATATTTGCTGTGGGCTTTTCATAGATGGTTTTTATGAAACTGCAGAATGTACCCTCTATCCCTACACTCGGAAGAGTTTTAATCAGGAATGGATGCTGTATTTTGTCAAATGCTTTTTCTGCGTCAATTGACAGGACCATATTGTTCTCTTCTCTTATTAATGTGTTCTGTCACACTGATTGAATTGCGAATGTTGAACCACCCATGCATCCCAGGGATGAATCCTACCTGGTCGTGATGGATAATCCTTTTAATGTACTGTTGGATCCTATTAGCTACGATCTTGTTGTGGATTTTGGCGTCCATATTCATCAGGGATATCGGTCTGTAATTCTCCGTTTTGATGGGGTCTTTGCCTGGTTTTGGGATCAAGGTAATGCTGGCCTTGTAGAATGAGTTTGGAAGTTTTCCTTCTGTTTCTATTTTTTGAAACAGCTTCAGGAGAATAGGTACTATTTCTTCTCTGAATGTTTGGTAGAATTCCCCTGGGAATCCATCAGGCCCTGGACTCTTGTTTTTTGGGAAGTCTTTGATCACTGCTCCAATCTCATTACTGGTTGTTGGTCTACTGAGGTGGTCAGTTCCTTCCTGTTTCAGTCTTGGTAGTTTATAGGTTACCAGGAAGGCATCCATTTCTTCCAGGTTGCTTAATTTATTGGCATGTAGTTGTCGATAATAATTTCTAGTAATTTCTTCTATTTCCTTGATGTTAGTTGTGATCTCTCCCCTTTCATTCATAATTTTATTAATTTGGGTCCTTTCTCTTTTCTTTTGGATGAGTCTGGCCAGTGGTTTATCGATCTTATTAATTCTTCCAGAGAACCAGCTTCTAGTTTTGTTGATCTGCTCTACTGTATTTCTGGTTTCTAATTCATTGATCTCTGCTCTAATCTTAATTATTTCTTTTCAAGTGCATAGCTTAGCCTTCTTTGTTGTTCCTTATCCAGTTCTTCAAGGTATAAAGATAGATTGTGTATTCTGGATTTTTCTGTTCTTTTGAGTGACTGTTAGATGGCTGTGTATTTCCCCCTTAGGACCGCCTTTGCAGCACCCCATAGGTTTTGGACCTATGTGTTTCTGTCTCATTGGTTTCCATACTTTAAGTTCTTCTTTGATTTCCTGGTTGACCCAAACATTCCTAAGCAGGATGGTCTTTAGCTTCCAAGTGTTTGAATTCCTTCCAAATTTTTTCTTGTGATTGAGTTCCATTTTCAAAGCACTGGGGTCTGAGAATATGCAGGGAATAATCTCAGTCTTTTGGTATCGGTCGAGACCTGATTTGTGACCCAATATGTGGTCTATTCTGGAGAAAGTTCCATATGCGTTCGAGAAGAATGAGTATTCTGTTGTTTTAGGGTGGAATGTTCTGTTATATATCTATGAGGTCCATCTGGTCCAGTGTGTCATTCAAAGCTCTTGTTTCTTTGTTGATTTTCTGCTTAGATGATCTGTCTATTCTTGAGAGTGGAGTGTTGAGGTCCCCTACTATTTACGCATTATAATCAATATGTCTCTTTATTTTGGTTAACAGTTGGCTTATGTAGTTGGGTGCTCCCATGTTGGGGGCATAGATAATTATAATTGTTAGGTTTTCTTGTTGGGCAGACCCTTTAAGGATGATATAGTGTCCTTCTGTATATCTAACTACCATCTTTAGCTTAAAATGTAATTTGTCTCATAAGAAAATTGCTACCCCATCTTTCTTTTGAGATCGGTTGGCATGATAAATTGTTCTCCATCCCTTCACTTTCAGTCTGGATGTATCTTTAGGTTCAAAATAAGTCTCTTGTAGACAGCATATGGATGGGTCATGCCTTTTTTTTTTTTTTTTTTTGATTTAAAAACAAATTCCCTTTACCAAAATATATATATATATATATATATTTTTTTTTTTTTTTTAATTTTCAAAAAAGAAAGAAAAGTTCAGATACATACCAAGGTAATATTCATAATATCCAGATTCCATTTAAAAAACAAACAAAAAGATCACTGGACATGCCAAGAAGCAGAGAAATGTAACTTATATCTAGGCGAAAAACAAGTCAATAGAAAGACCTAGAAAAGACTAAGACAATGGAGCTAACAGATGAGGACATTAAAACCAAACATAATGATGAGAAATTAAGATATTTTTAAGAAGAACTAAACGTCTAGATTTGAAAAAATATAAAATCTGAAATAGAAAGTTCTCTGGATTACACACTGCAGATTAGAAAATTAGCAAAAAACTTCCACAGGGAGAAAACTAAAGTCTACAGATCAGAGAAAGAAAATGAAACCCAAGGAAGATAAAAGGGCAGAAAATTTATTTGAAGAAATAATTGCTGAAATCTTCCCTCATCTGAGGAAGGAAACAGACATCCAGATCCAGGAGGCACAGAGAACACCCACCAAAATCAACAAAAGCAGACCGACACCAAGACATGTTGTATTTAAATTGGCAAAAATATAGTGATAAAGAAAATACCTTAAAAGCAGGCAAGACAAAAGAAATCCTTAACTTACAAGGTAAAATCCGTAAGGCCAGCTGTAGATTTCTCAGCAGAAACCCGACAAGCCAGAAGAAAGTGGCATGATATAGTCAATGTGCTGAATGGGAAGAATCTGCAGCCAAGAATACTTTATCAAGCATGATTATCAGTCAGAATAAAAGGAGAGACAAGGAATTTCCCAGACAACAATAACTAAAGGAGTTTGTGACCACTAAACCAGCCCTGCCAGAAATATTAAAGGGGACTCTTTGAGTGGAAGGGATAGACCAAAAGTAACAGTACAAAGGAAGGAAACACAAAAGCAGTAAAAATGAATATTTCTGTAAAAATCAGTCAAGGTACTCATTAAAAAAAAAGACATAAAATATAACAACATACACCAAAATGGTGGGGAAGAGAAGAGAAAAGAATGGATTCAAACTTGAACAACCATCAACTTTACAGACTGCTATTTGCAGAAGAGGTAATATACAAACCTAATGGTAACCATATATCAAAAACCACTAATAAATACGCAAAGAATAAAGAGAAAGAAATCCAAATATATCACTAAAGAATATCAGCAAAACATGAAAGACAAAAAGATCAGAGAAAATCTCCAGAAACAACCACAAAACAAGTAATAAAATGGCAATCAATATGTATATATCAATACTTACTTTGAATGTAAATGGACTAAACACTCTCATCAAAAAGACACACAGTGTCAAAATGTATAAAAAAACAAGACTCAAATCTATGTTGCCTACAGTAGACACATTTCGGACCTAAAGAACCATGCAGATTGAAAGTGAAGGGATGGAGAAACAGTTATCACGCAAATGGATGTCAAAAGAAAGCCAGGGTAGCAATACTTATATCAGACAAACCACACTTTGAAATAAAGACTGTAACAAGAGACAAAGAAGAGCACTATATAATATTAAAGGGGACAATCCAACAGGAAGATATAACAATTGTAAATACTTACGCACACAACGTGGGAGGACCCAAATATATAAAACAGTTAATAACAAACATAAAGAAACTCATTGATGATAATACAGTAATAGGGGAGTTTAACACCCCGCTTGCATCAATGCACAGGTCATCTAAACAGAAAATCAACAACAAAACAATGGCTCTGAATGACACGATGGATAGATGGACTTAACAGATAATAGTCAGAACATTCCATGCTGAAAGAGCAGGATACATATTCTTTTCAAGTGCATATGAACATTCTCCACAACAGATCACATATTAGGTCATAAAACAGGCCTCGACAAATACAGTAAGACTGAAATCATATGACGCACCTTTCCTGACAACAACACTATGAAATTAGAAGTCAACCACAAGAAAAAATCTAGAGAGATCACAAATACATGGAGGTTAAAAATGTTACTAAACAATGAATGGGTCAACAAGGAAATCAAAGAAAAAAAATACATGGAAATAAATGAAAATCAAAGCACAAAGGTCCAGAATCATTCAGATGCAACAAAAGCAGTCCTAAGAGTAAAGTATATAGCAATACAGGTCAACTTCAAGAAGGAAAAATCTCAAACAAACTAACCTAACACTGAAAGGAGACAGAGCTACAAATGAAGCCTAAAGCCATCAGAAGGAAGAAAATAATAAAGATTAGGGCAGAAATAAATAATATAGAAACTAAAAACAAAACAAAACCAATAGAAGAGATCTATAAAACCAGGAGCTGCTTTGAAAAAATTAATAAAATTGATAAACCTCTAGCCAGACTTATCAAAAAGAAAAGGGAAAGGAACCCAAATAAATAAAATCACCAATGAGAAAGGAGATATAACAACCAACTACAGAGAAATACAATTCTAAGAAAATATTATGAAAAACTATATGCCAACAAATTAGACAATCGAGAAGAAATGGATAAATTCCTATAAATGTTATTAATTACCAAAAGTGAAACAGGACGAAACCGAAAGCTTGAACAGACCAATAACCAGCAAAGAAATCAAATCATTACCCAAACAAGTCCCAATAAACGAAAGTCCAGGGCCAGATGGCTTCCCAGGGTAATTCTACCAAACACTTAGAGAAGAGTTAATACCAATTCTTCTCAAACGATTCCAAAAAATAAGAGAAGGAATGAAAACTCCAAATTCATTTTATGAGGCCAGCATTACCCTGATTCTAAAACCAGATAGACATCATTAAAAACGAGAACTACAAGCCAATACCGCTCATGAAGACAGATGCAAAAATTCTCAATAACATACTAGCAAACCGAATTCAACAGTAAATTAAAAAAATCATTCATCACAATCAAGTGGGATTTATTCCTGGGTTGCAAGGGTGGTTCTACATTCACAAATGAATCAACCTGATATGACACATCAATAAAAGAAAGGATAAAAACCATATGATCATTTCAATAGATGTAGAAAAAGCATTTGACAAAGTACAACATCCATTCATGATAAAAAGCCCTCAATAAAGTTAGGTTTAGAGGGAACATACCCAGCATAATGAAGGCTATACATGAAAAACCCACAGGTAATATCATCCTAACTGGGGAAAAACAGAGCTTTTCCACTACTGTCAGGAATAAGACAGGGATGTCCACTCTTACCACTGTTATTTAACATAGTACTGGAAGTCCTAGCCACAGCAATCAGATAATGAAAGAAATTAAAGGAATTCAGATCAGCAAGAGAAGAGGTCAAACTTTCACTCTTTGCAGGTAAGATACTATATATAGAAAACCCAAAAGACTCACTCAAAACTACTAGAACTGATAGACCAATTCAGTAAAGTCACAGGACACAAAATCAACATACAGATATCTGTTGTATTTCTACAGGCCAGTAATGAAGCAGCAGAAAGAGAAATTAAGGAATCAGTTCCATTTATAATTGCACCAAAAACCATAATAAGATACCTAGGAATAAACCTAACCAAAGAGGTAAAAGATCTATCCTCTGAAAACTATAAAACAATGGTGATAGAAATTAGAGAAAAAAGAAATGGACAGACATTCCATGCTCATGGATTGAAGAACAAATATTGTTAAAATGTCTATATTACCCAAAACTATCTACAGATTCAGTGCAATCCCTATCAAAATAACACTGGCATTTTTCATAGAGCTGGAACAAAGAATCCTAAAATTTGTATGGAATGATAAAAGACCTTGAATAGCCAAAGCAATCTTGAAAAGGAATGCTGGAGGCATCACAATTCCGGACCTCAAGCTATATTACAAAGCTGTAGTGATCAAGACATATGGTACTGGCATAAAAACAAACACACAGATCAATGGAACAAAACAAAAAACCCAGAAATGAATCCACAATTATATGGTCAATTAATCTCGATAAAACAGGAAAGACTATCCAATGGGAAAAAGTCAAATCTCTTCAACAAATGGTGCTGGGAAAACTGGACAGCAACGTGCAAAAGAATGAAACTGGACTACTTTCTTATACCATATACAAAAATAAACTGAAAATGGATTGAAGACCTCAATGTGAGACCTAAAAATATAAAACTCCTAGAAGATAAACAAGCAGTAACTTCTTTGATTCAGCCATAGCAACTTCTTCCTAGATATGTCTCCTGAGGCAAGGCAAACAAAAGGAAAAATATACTTTTAGGATTACATTAAAATAAAAAGCTCTGCACAGTGAAAGAAACCATCAACAAAACTGAAAGGCAGCCTACAGTATGGGAGAAGATATATGGAAACGACATAGCTAATAAAGGGTTAGTATCCAAAATATATAAAGCACTTAGGAAACTCAACACCCAAAAACCAGATAAGCCAATTTAAAAAATGGGCAGAAGACATGAAGAAGACATTTTCCCAAAGAAGACATCAAGATGGCCAAGACACATGAAAAGATGCTCAGCATCACTGATCATTAGGGAAATGCAAATCAAAACTACAATAAGATATCATCGCACACCTGTCAGAATGGCTAAAATCAACAACACAAGAAACAACAGGTGTTGGTGAGGATGTGGAGAAAAGGGAACCCTCTTGCACTGTTGATGGGCATGTAAACTGGTGCAGCCACTCTGGAAAACAGTATGGAGGTTCCTCAAAAAGTTAAAAATAGGACTACCCTACAATGCAGCAATTATACTAGTAGGTATTTACCCAAAGTATACAAAAATACTAATTCAAAGGAATACATGCACCCTGATGTTTATACCAACATTATCTACACTAGCCAAATTATGGAAACAGTCTAATTGTCCACTGACTAACTTATGGATAAAGATGAGGGGTATATATACAAGTGAATATTACTCAGACTTAAAAAAGAAAGAAATCTTGCCATTTGCAAGGACATGGATGGAGCTAGAGAGTATTATGGTAAATGAAATAAATCAGTCAAAAAAAGACAAATAGCTTATGATTTTACTCATATGTGGAATTCAAAGAAACAAAACAAACAAGCAAAGGGAAAAGAAAGAGAGACAAACCAAGAAACAGACTGTCAACGACAGAGAACAAACTGATAGTTACTAGAAGGGAGGTGGAGTGGGGGATGGGTTAAATAGGTGATGGGGATTAAGAGTGCACTTGTAATGAGCACTGGGTGATGTATGGAAGTGTTGAATCACTATATTGTACACCTGAAACTAGTATTACACTGTATGTTAACTAACTGGAATTTATTTTTTTATTTTAATGGTTTTTTATTATATTATGTTAGTCACCATACAGTACATCCCTGGTTTCTGATGTAAAGTTCGATGATTCATTAGTTGGGTATAACACCCAGTGCACCATGCTATACATGACCTCCTTAGTACCCATCACCAGTCTATCCCATTCCCCCATCCCCCTCCCCTCTGAAGCCCTCAGTTTGTTTCTCATAGTCCATAGTCTCTCATGCTTCGTTCCCCCTTCTGATTACCCCCCTTTTTTATCCCTTTCTTCCGCTACCCATCTTCCTAGTTCTTATGTTTCATAGATGAGAGAAATCATATGATAGTTGTCTTTCTCTGCTTGACTCATTTCACTTAGCATTATCTCCTCCAGTGCTGTCCATTTTGCAGCAAATGTTGAGAATTCATTCTTTCTGATAGCTGAGTAATATTCCATTGTATATATGGACCACAGCTTCTTAATCCAGTCATCTGTTGAAGGGCATCTCGGTTCCTTCCTCGATTTAGCTATTAACTAAGTGGAATTTAAATTAAAACTTAAAAAAAATTATGTATGGTTAAGCTATGCCATGCTTTAAGTACTGATAGGGGGGAAAATGAAGTCAACCTAGATCTTTCTCTTTCGAAATGTAAGGAAAAGTAAAAACTTTTTTCAAATCAAAAAATAAAAGTTCACTGAAAGACCTACATTATTAGGAATGCTAAAGAAAGTTCTTCAGGCAGTAGAAAAATGACACCAGATGGCATCACAGATCAATACAAAGGAAGGCAGAGTGTTGGGATGAATAAATGTACAGTAAATTTAAAATACATTTTTCTCAGGTGCTGGGGTGGCTCAGTTGGTTACTTAACCAACTGCCTTCAGCTCAGGTCGTGATCTCAGCGTCCTGAGATCAAGTCCCACATCAGGCTCCCTGCTCAGTGGGGAGTGTGCTTCTCCCTCTTCCTCTGCCCCTCCCCCTGCTCCTTCTCTCTCTCGCTCGCTCACTCTCTCAAATAAAAAAAAACACATTTTTCTCTTCATTCTTAAATTTCTTCAAAAGATAACTACTTAAAGCACATACAATAATGGAGTACTGGGGTTTATAACATTTTGTAGAAGTAAAATGACAACAACAGCACAAAGTATGAGAAGAGGTAAACAGTACATGGTGCAGTAGTATAACATCTGAAGTTAAATGTGGTAATTTAAGCGCATCTTGTAAAGCCTAGAGAAGCCACCAAAAAAGAAATTTCAAGTAACGATGACTCATAAGCCAACAGTTGAGAAAAAATGCAGTATTAGATAATGTCAGAAATATTATCAGAGATAAAGAGACATAATAAGGATGTCAATCCATCAAAAAACCATAAGCATCATAGGTATATATACATGCAATAGCAGACTTTCAAACTACAGGAAGCAAAATCTTTCAGAACTCAGAGTACAAAGAGACAAAGGTCCCTACACTAAAAATCAATTGTATTTCTATATATTGGCAACAAAAAATTGTAAACTGAACTTAAAAAATTATTTACAGTTGCATCAAAAACATGAAAATATTATGAGTACAGTTAACCAAATATGTGGAAAATGTAATCACTGAAAACTAAAAAATGGCACTGAAAGAAATTTACAACTATCCAGAAACTGACTGATAAATTCCATGCAATTTCAATCAAAACTTCCTCATGCTTTCTTTTTTTTTGTGGGTGTTTACAATATGATCTAAATCACACAGAAGTGCAAAGGTGCGAGTATAGCCTAACAATTTCGAAAACAAAAAAACAAAACACAAAGCTGGAAGACTCATACTACCAAATTTCAAAGCTTACTATAAAGCTATAGTAATCAAGTCAATGTATTAGCCTAAGGATAGACCTATAGATAAAAGTCCAGAAAGACTCATAAATAAATGTTCAACTGACTTTCAATAAAGATGCAAATCTAATTTAGTAAGGAAAGAATAGTTTTTTTCAACACATGATTCTGGGACAATGGACTAGCTATATGGAAAAAAAACTTTCACCTTTACTTCAAACCACACACAAAAATTCACTTCAAATGAATCACAGACCTAACCATAAAAAATAAAATTTAGAGGGGTGCATGGATGGCTCAGTTGGTTAAGTGTCCAACTCTTGATTTTGGCTCAGCTCATGATCTCAGGGTTGTGAGATCAAGCCCACATGGGCTCTGCATTGGGCATAGAGCCTGCTTAAGATTCTCTCTCTCCCTCTCCCTCTGCCCCCACTCTCTCTCTCCCTCTCTAAATAAATAAATAAATGAATAAAATAAAATTTAGAAATTTCTGGGGAAAAAAGGGAGAAAATTCATAATCTTGGGTAAGCTTTCTTCGGTCATAAAAAGCACAAAACACTAAAACAAAAGAATAAACCTGAAGTTAAAATGTTCTATTTCTTAAAAAACACTGACAATGAAAAGTCAGGCAAAAGACCAGGAGAAAATATTTGCAATAAATATATATCTGACAAAGTACTTGCATCCATAATACATAACAGAATTCTTAAAATTCAATAATAAAATGCATGGGAATGAGAAAGTGAGAATAGTGGTTTCCTCCGGGAGCAAAGGAAAAATCTAGGGAACACTGATTTAACTATGTTAATTTCTTTAAAAATTGCTGAGTAGTGGGTACGTGGACTTTCGTTATAATTTGATTCTTTGCTTCATGTTTAAAATATTTATAATTTAAAAATTAAAAGTTAACACTAAACCCAAAGAGAAAGTTTAATTCGTATTACTCCATGAAATTATCACAGTCACCAGGACATTTAATGGAGGATTTTCGCCCATATCTTATTCATCTATGTTTATTTGACGTTAAGCATAAGGACATACAAACATATAAAGTTGAAGAAAAGAAAAAGATTCAGTTAGATTTCTAGTTTTCTACTATCCATTCCTACTTGGATGTTTAAATGTTTCCTTCATCACTTCAAACAACTCACTAAAAAGAGTTCACTGATCTTTCCTCATACTGTAGATTCAGGCCCCTCTGTTCTCTTTGATAGTTCCATCACATTACAAGTCAAAAGGACAGTGTATTAGTTAGGAGCACAAGCTCTAGAGCCAAAATGCCTGGGTTCAAAATCTTGATTATGACTCAACAATTGCCTAACCTTGGGCAAGTTAATTAATCTCTCTGTGCTTCAGGATAAATGTTAAATACATGTAAGATACTTAGAGCTTAACCTGGCAAATAATCATGTTCAATAAATGTTAAGCATTCTTTCTTATTTTCTTTTTGCTGCTATAACTATTAATTCAACTATGTCCTGACTTATCTTTGTCTCTTCCTTTGTTACACCTAGTATAAAAGAAAGTACTTAGTCTTGTTGCTTGTTCCCAGAACAATCTGACCTCTCTCTCCCTATATCTCTGGTCATCAGCACTGAAGATCTAGATATAGCTTTCTTCCTACAGGCCTTCCTTTTCTTCATTTTCTCTCCATTCCAATCTATGATACACTATTGTCAGATTAATCTTTATCCCCTTTCATAAAATCCCCTTTCCTATAGCAGGAATAGCTCTATAAGGTTTTGTAAAAGGAAAAAAAAGTATTTCACAGTGGGTTCTGAATCAATCACTAGAATAAAATGTATGGTGGGAGAAAGTCTCAAGGTTGTTTTAATCATACAAATATTAAAGGAAGCTAAATTTATTACTATGAATGTAACAAAGACATATTACAAATTGCCGTTGAGTAGCATCAGTAGTTCCCTATTGCATTAGCAAACACTCCTAATATGGTTTGAGTTTGAGATTTGATTTACCTTAAAATCACCAGTCTTTTTTGAGTAATCACCTCTTTGGACCCTAGTCTGTTTTGTTATAAATAAAATGTTATACAAATGCCATCAATCTATGCTCCCAGACCCTAGAAGGTAACACTAATTAAGCACAACATTCTTTCCTGATGAGCCCAGGGTAGGCTGAGTTATACAAAAAATTAATACCAATGGAGGAACTGGCAGAGATGAACCTATGTGTCATTTTGAACTAAGCTCTGGAGTTTCTCCTAATTTTAAAAGTCTGTGAATCTATTCTAAAGCTATGCAAATCTATATAAAACTCTTCTAATCTAAAATTTAGTAATACTTCTATTTTCATTTATAATTCATTTGATTATACTTCTAGAAATCTAGAAAGCGTTATGAAATCTTTTGTAAAAATTTGTGTATAGTTTCAAAGTAATTTGTTTTGATATTTAAAACTGTATTTTTAAACAAATTGTTGACACTTCATTATGAATTCATACTTGAGTGACAATGCATTTTGCAACACTACTAAAATGGGCCCAAAATTTGATATGGGCACACAAAAATTATACAGCTACTCTTTGAAAAGTAGTTCCTAGAAATTTTAAAATGACTTTTTTTTTTGGAAACATTTACCTTTTTTCTTCTTTTGCTCTCAGCTGTTCTTCCTGTCTCAAAACTTGAACCATTATAGATTCAAAAACTCCACTTGTCAAGCCTGCCAAACTTCGTGGTGTTGACCGACGCCTTGTTGAGGTACATGCAGTTCCCTTCTCATCCTCCAATCCATAATAGCCTCTAGATGTAACTGCTATCGTTGTCTTTTCTCTCAAGTGCCTTGGAGAAGAATAAGTCAATTCATAAGGTCAAATCTTCTGGGTAAGCAATAAACCCCATTCACCAGCATCTTAAGAATAATCTCTTTCGCTAACTATATAAAAAGTATATATTAAACCTTACTTAGCTATGCTCCAGATTTTTATCTGCCCTACATAATTTCTAATTTTCTTTACCCATATCATAAAATTAGTCTGAATGACAGACCCTTCCCTACATTTAAGAAATATATAAATCTTGGGGCGCCTGGGTGGCTCAGTTGGTTGGGCATCTGACTTCAGCTCAAGTCATGACCTTGGGGTCCTGGGATCAAGCCCCAGGTCAGGCTCCCCACTCAGCAGGGAGTCTGTTCTTCCCTCTACCTCTCCCTCTGTCCCTTCTGCTGCTTGCGCTCCCTCTTTCTCTCAAGTAAATTAAAAAATTAAAGAAAAAAAGAAATATATGAATCTTTCACATTGAAATTAAGAATTAAAAAACTGTCTCTTCAATGGAAAAAAAAAGTTTATTGTTTGCAAAATTAAATGCAGCTTATCTTTACGTTTCTTCATATATTTCATACTACCTGTAGGTATAGGAAAATGCACAATACCACAAACACATTTTGGAAGAGAAAATTCATGGTACATAAACACTTTGAAGAAATTATAGACAAATGAAACATTACAATATATTAAGTACTACAATATGTAACTGCAAATTTGGAAACCTACAAAAGGTATATAAAAAGAATCTAGGAATCAAGACTCCCTTTTCAGTGTCACACAAATGTCTCCCTACCCTATAATATTCTATTAATGCACTAAGATATTAATCTAATACTCAGAAATACTGATAAAAAAGTTTCTCAGCAGTTTATTTAATTATCCATAAATCCCTTTAATGAATTTGAAATAACCATTTACACTGGAAAAAGAAACGTTAATCTTACCAAGTTTCTAAGTCTAAATTAAAACCTGACTTCTAAACTTCTATCTATAAATAGGGCTAATTATAAAAAGCATCAGGGAAAATATCTACTCTTCTACCTCTGTAAAATACGCTAGAACCTCTGAAGGTTGTGAACATGTTGTTTCTACAATGGCAAAATCAAGCCAATATCCCAAGTTAGCATTCAATATGCTGGATGAATTCTATGTAAATTAAAAGTTGACCCTGTAATCAAAATTTCCTGCTTTCCTATAGGCTTTCTTTAATACAAAATAGGCTAAGGTTCAATAAAACAAACCTTTATGGCACGAAATACAATCAAATGCCTTTCCATCCTGAATTTTGCACACTACGGTTCTGTAAACATAAATGTCCTTTTATACACAGATTAAACAATGTATACCACAACATGGAATAACATCCATCCATCAAAAGGAATTAGGAAGTCTGTACGTACTCACTGTAAAAGATGTCCATATTACACTGCTGAATGTAAAACAGTTTCTGAATATATCTTTTAACCCAAAAGTAATGACATGTAAGTATATGTATGTGTAAACATACATAGTATGTATGTTTGCGTACAAATTCAAACTCTCACCTAGACTACTGCAATCTCTTCATGACAGGCATTCTGGCTTCTATTCTAATCTCCTTATAGTCTATACTTCATGTAGCAAGCCAGGTCATCCTTTTAACAGGTAATCAGATCATGTCATTCCCCTGCTCTGTCTCCTCCAAAGCCTTTCATTACACTTAAAATCCAAAGTTCTGAAGGCCTAAAAGATCTAGTGCAGGATGACCGGTATCTACCTCTCCAGACCCCGTTTTCTACCACTCTGCTCATCGTAGCTCTTTGTGTCCTGGCCACAAAAGTCTCTGTATTATTGTCACACCAACACCAGCTTTGCCCTTGATCATCCTTATTCCTCATCTAAGGAACTTTCCCTTCAATATCTGTATGCTAGGCATTATCACTTCATCCAAATCTGTTCAAATGCCAGCATACCTGAGAGGACTTCCCTGACCATTATAACTAGTAAAGGATCCCCTGTCACTCTTTGTTCCCTTAGACACTTCTTTTTCTTCCTGTTTATCACTACATTATATTGTATAATTATTATTTGTCATTTTCCATCTCACCAGAATGAAAGCTCCAGGAAGATAAGGATTTTGTTTTGTTAATGGGTGTAACTTGAGAGCCTCAAACACCAATGCATTCAATATTTGTAAGGATACAGACCACGCTGTTTATTTTTCATTTTAAATTTACATACATAAAATTTAAGTTGAAAAATTCCAGTCATCTATTTCCTCTGTAGGAAAATACCAATTGAACATTTGTTACTGACTACTTGGGCTTCATTTATCAGAGAATAAAATGCAATAAGATAAAAATAATTAAGTCTCACCTCCAAATAAGAATTGTCAGATAATTAATATACAATTAAAATAATACACTAAAATAACTCTCCCTTTCTAAAGTTCAAGGTTTTTTCCCTCTTACTTGGAATATTATTTTATAAAATCAGTCTGACAATAGTTTGAAAATAACAGATTGCTAACTATAAGCAAAAGCTAAGCAATAATTACAATTGACTCCTGGTGTTTTAGTTATCCTTTCTTTCTTTTTTTTTTTTTTTTTGAAGCATAGAAGGTCTTTTCTGTATTGCTAATACATTCCAAATTTCAAAATTCAGAGGCTTAATTCTGTTTCAAATTATTAAAGTAGTAAAGAAGTGAGTTGATATTAAGCTTTACTTATGGCTAATAAATGTAGTAACACCACCCTCCCCCACTAAAAACAGATGTCTGAAAAGGTTTCCATTATTATGTGATTTTTTTTTTTAAAGATTTATTTATTTATTTATTTGTTAGAGAGAGACAGCCAGCGAGAGAAGGAACACAAGCAGGGAGAGTGGGAGAAGAAGAAGCAGGCTCCTAGTGGTGGAGCCTGACGTGGGGCTCGATCCCATAACGCAGGGATCATGCCCTGAACCGAAGGCAGACGCTCAACAACTACACCACCCAGGCGCCCCTATTATGTGATTTTTTTTTTGTTTTTGTTGTCAAAATAATATAAATGTTCACGTATAAAAATTGTATCTGCACAATTAAAATTTGGAAACAATTACCTAATCTGTTTAAAAATATTCTAAATAAAGAGTTTCAGTCATTATTTTAACCCATTTATTGGGTTAATGCTGGAAAATTTAAATCCAAAAATAAATAATAAAAAAAAATTTTAGATGCAATTACAGCCCTCAGGATTCTGGCAAGATAAACTAAAAATGAGGTGATATTTAACGAAGAGACTATTCACAAATGTGTAGCCAAGGTTAAAGGAAAACTAGAAAGGGATAGTGAAGCACTCCTGGGCTAGCTAGTGAGCTATCATCACTCTATGCCCAAAAGGGGAAAAAGAAAGGATAGGTACTGGAACAAAGAAAGGTATAATTATAGAAGAGGGCCACAGAATGATGGAGCACAGTTACTGACAATCTGTAGCCCAGCAAAGAGAAAGCTGTTACAATATCCCAACCTTCTCTGTTCTCCTGTCAGTGCCTCCCACTTACTGAACCCAATCAGAAGCCAGAACACAAGGCAGACCAGCTGATGCAGTCCTTAGAAATCAGCCTCCGAGGACACAGAGCACATTGCACAAAGGTGGAGAATAGATTTGGAGGGATAAATGAAAACTATCCAGCAAAACAGAACCTTCGTATCAATCTTCAAGAGCAACTAACTGAAATTAGAGAAGACAACTCTTACTAGTGATTTTCAACAGATATTTTTGCCTGTTTGAGGGGAGCCTGGGTGGCTCAGTCAGTTAAGCATCTGCTCAGGTCATCTCAGGGTTTTGGGATCGAGACCCATATCGGGCTCCCTACTCAGCAGAGAGTCTGCTGCTCCTCTCTGTGCTCTCTCTCTCTCAAATAAATAAATCAATCTTAAACAAATTTTTTGCTTGCCAGTTTGATAAGCATCACAATGTAGTCAGCCTAGCTTACAGTGCCCTTCCACCTGGATTTATGCATCTTTATGAGCCCTGAACTACAACAGTCATTAACCAAGCACCAAAAATAAACTTAACATAAAACAGACCTTTCAAATAGCTCCATTGCCAAGTATTAAACCAAAATTTTCAAAACTAATTATCACAATGTGCTCACCCACACTGTTTTGTAACATTAATGTTAAAACTTATTTTTAAAATATGCTTAATCTCTCGAGTTTAAGTACCTAAATTATAACATTTTACAATATATAAAATATAATAGTACAGAATACGACTAAATGACGGATAAATAAATGTAGATACACTGAGGGCACATATTCAAAATACTTTCTTTTGGGAAACCAGATCACAAAAGTTTGGAAACCACTGCTCTCAGATTCAGCTGTATCAAATACCCAAAAAAGTTTTCAGAAAAAAGAAGTCTTCATACCTACAAAAAGTACTTTTGCATTTATCAGACTATGAAATTTATTTCTCACTTGATATTCTTTCGTTTTATTCTTCCAGTTGTTACTTATTCCCCCCACATTTTAAAAAAAAGATTTACTTATTTTAGAGAAAGTAAGGGTGGGGGAATGGGCAGAGGGAGAGTCTCAAGCAGACTCCACACTGAACGCAGAGCCCAGACAAGGTTCCATCTCATAACCACGAGATCACATCCTCACCAAAACCAAGAGTCCCACCCTTAACCAACTGTGCCACCCAGGCAGTCCCTCCCACCCCCACATTTTAAACTCATCACGTCACCCAGATCTCCAATCCCTTATTTGATTGCTTCATTTGCTCTAATATAATTCAGTGTCTTTTAGCTATTCATATAGACAAGTAGTTGGAACCCATCACACATGACAAACCTCTTAACCAGTTATCTGTCTCAGGCATTCCATTTCCTTCTTGCATCTCAGCCAAAAACTCCTTCATTCCTAATACCTCCACTACTAAGCACTGCAGGAAAAATCACCACCTTGTACTGTTACCTGTGTAACCAAACTGAGTTCAACCCCACCTAAGAGGACTTTTTAAAGGTCAACTCCCTCAATGATACTCCATAACAGCAATTTCAAAACATAATCATTATTCAAATGCTTCACCCCACTACCCATCATAACTTAGTAACTGACTTTCCCTACCACTTGTTTCACAGAGAAAATGGTAGGTTTTCTGCATTTTTTTTTTTTTAAATAGGCTCCACACTCAGCATGGAGCCCAATGCAGAGCTTGAACTCCCAACCCTGAAATCACCCAGGCACCCTGAAAAACTGGTAGTTTTTATGGAAGAGCTGCATGACTAGTTTTACGGAACAGCTCCCATTTCCTGTTTTTTGCAGAACAAAATTATCTAAATGCTACTTTAAATTGCAGTGAAAAAATGTGCTTCTCATTTCAGAATTCGTATTTCATTTATTACCTTCTGTAATTTCAACCTCTACGTGCTAGTTGTCTTTATCATACAAACATGTAAAAGTTTATCTTAAAAACCAACCATAACCATAGGTGGCTCAGTCAGTTAAGCACCAGACTCTTGGTTGTAGCTCAGGTCATAATCTCAGGGTACGAGATGAAGCCCTGAGACTGAAATCCTCTCTCCCTCCCACTGCTCCTCCCATTTGTACACGCCATCTAAAATAAATAAAATGTTTAAACAACAACAACAACATTCCTTGTAAAGAGTGACATCTAAACTCCCAACCCATTTCATGTTTCATTCACACTCCAATCTGGCATTTGCCTGCACTTACACTACTGAAATCACTCTTCCCAAATGATCTCCTATTTTAAACTTCAAAAGATATTTTTATTACGTTTTTTTTGAATTCCACTACAGTTAACATTAACTATTATATCAGTTTCAGGTGTACAAAATAGTGATTCAACAATTCCATATGTTACTCAGTGCTCATTATCCTGTGTACTCTGTAATCCCCATCACATACTTCACCCATTCCCCCACCCACCTTCCCCCTGATAACCATCAGTTTCTTCTCTATAGTTAAGAGTCTGTCTCTTTTTTTCCCTTTGCTTGTTTTGTTTCTTAAATTCCACATATGAGTGAAATCATACAGTCTTTGTCTTTTCCTGAGTGACTTACTTTGCCTACCATTGTACCCTCTAGCTTCATCCAATGCCATTGCAAATGACAAGATTTCATTCGTTTTCACGGCTGAATAATATTCCCTTGTAGATTTATACCAGTATTTCTTTATCCATCCTTCAGTTGATGGACACGTGGGCTTCTTTCATAATTTGGCTTTGCAGATAATGTTGGTATAAACATCGGGATGCATGTATCCCTTTCATTTAGTGTTCTTGTATTCTTCGGGTAAATATCTAGTAGAGCAATTCCTGGATCCCAGTCATTCATTTTTAGCTTTTTGAGGAAACTCCATGCTGTTTTCCACAGTGCCTGCACCAGTCTGCATTCCCACCAACAGTGCACAAGTGTTCCTCTTTTTTCACATCCTCATAGACACTTGTTTCTTGCATTGTTGATTTCAGCCATTCTGACAGGTGTGAGATGATATCTCATTATAGTTTTGATTCACATTTCCCTGATGATCAGCGATGTTGAGCATCTTTTCACGTGTCTGTTGGCCATCTGATATCTTCTTTGGAGAAATGTTTGCTCATGTGTTCCCCAGTCTTTAACTGGATTATTTACTCTTTAGGTGTTGAGTTTCATAAATTCTTATGTATTTCCGATACAGACCTTTTATCAGATATGTCATTTCCAAATATCTTCTCCCATTCTGTAGGCTGCCTTTCAGTTTTATTGATGGAAGTTTCCTTTGCTGTGCAGAAGCTTTTTATTTTGATATAGTCCCCAAAGTGTATTTTTGCTTTTGTTTCCTCTGCCTGAAGAGACATACCCAGGAAAAAGTTGCTACAGCTGATGTCAAAGAAGTTACTGCCTATGTTTTCTTCTAGGGTTTTTATGGTTTCAGGTCTTTACATTTAGATCTTTTGAATGTAGATTTAGTTTTGCATATGGTATAAGGAAGTGGTCCAGTTCCATTCTTTTGTATGTTGCTGTCCAGTTTTCCCAACACCATTTGTTGGAAAGATTTCACTTTTTCCCATTGGATATTCTTTCCTGTTTTATCAAAGATAACTGACCATGCAAGTTTTAAGTCCATTTCTGGGTTTCCTATTCTGCTTTGCTTGATCTATGTGCTTACTTTTATGACAGTACCATACTGTTTTGATCACTTTAACTCTATAACTAGAAATCCAGAATTGTGATGCCTCCAACTTTGCTTTTCCTTTGCAAGATCACTTTGGCTATTCGAGGTCTTTTATCATTCCATACAAACTTAAGGATTCTTTGTTCCAGCTCTATGAAAAATGCCAGTGTTATTTTGATAGGGATTGCACTGAATCTGTAGATAGTTTTGGGTAGTATAGACATTTTAACAATATTTGTTCTTCCAATCCATGAGCATGGAATGTCTGTCCATTTCTTTGTGTCATCTCCAATTACTTTCACCATTGTTTTATAGTTTTCAGAGGACAGATCTTTTACCTCTTTGGTTAGGTTTACTCCTAGGTGTCCTACGGTTTTCGGTGTCGTATGGGTACATTTATTCCTAAGTGTCTTATGGTTATGGTGGGGGAATGGGTGAAATATGTGATGGGGATTACAGAGTACACATATGGTGTCTTATGCAATTGTAAATGGAACTGATTCCTAATTTCTCTTTCTGCTGCTTCACTACTGGCGTATAGAAATGCAACAGATTTCTGTATGTTGATTTTGTGTCCTGTGACTTTACTGAATTGGTCTATCAGTTCTAGTAGTTTTTCAGTGAGTCTCTTGGGTTTTTTATATATAGTACCATCTTATCTGCAAATAGTGAAAGTTTGACTTCTTCCTTGCTGATCTGAATTCCTTTAATTTCTTTTCATTGTCTAACTGCTGTGGCTAGGACTTCCAGTACTATGTTCAATAGAAGTTCTGAGAGTTAGACACACATGTCTTCTTCCTGACCTTAGGCAAAAAGCTCTCTTTGGAAAAGTATCTATTCATATCATCTGCCTATTTTTAATTGGATTATTCATTTTATGAGTGTTGAGTTTTATAAGCTCAATGTCACTGATCATCAGGGAAATACAAATCATAAAATACAATGAGAGATCACCTCACACCTGTTAGAATGGCTAATATCAACAACACAAGAAATAATGGGTGTTGGCGAGAATGTGGAGAAAGGGGAACCCTCTTGTACTGTTGGTGGGATACAAACTGGTGCAGTCACTCTGGAAAACAGTATGGAGGTTCCTCAAAAAGTTAAAAATAGAACTACCCTACAACCCAGCAATTACAACACTACAGATTTACCCAAAGAATACAAAAATATGAATTCAAAGGGATACACACACCCCTATGTTTATGCCCGCATCATCTATAATAGCCAAATTATGGAAACAGTCCAAGTGTCCACCAACTGATGAATGGATAAAGACGATGTGGGGTATATATACAAGGGAATATTACTCAGACATAAAAAAGAACGAAAACTCACCATTTGCACAAACATATATGGAGCGAGAGAGTATTATGCTAAGCAAACTAAGTAAAAAAAAGACAAATACCATATGATTTCACTCACATGTGGAACTTAAGAAACAATACAAGGGAGCAAAGAGGAAAAAAAAAAAAAGAAAGAAAGAAAGAGAGAGGCAAACCAAGAAACAGACTCTTCACTGTAGAGAGCAAACTGACGGTACCAGAGGGGAGATAGGCAGGGAGATAGGTTAAATAGGTGATAGGGATTAAGGAGTACACTTGTAATAAGCACCAAGTGATGTATGGAAGTGTTAAATCACTATATTGTAACCTGAAACTAATATTACACTGTATGTTAACTAACTGGAATTTATTTTTTTAAAAGATTTTATTTATTTATCTGACAGTAAGAGAGACAGTGAGAGAGGGAACACAAGCAGGGGGTGTGGGTCAGGGAGAAGCAGGCCTCCCACAGAGCAGGGAGCCTGATGCAGGACTGGATCCCAGAACCCTGGGATCATGACCCGAGCCGAGGGCAGACGCTTAACGACTGAGCCACCCAGGTGCCCCAACTAACTGGAATTTAAATAAAAACTTAAAAAAAAATAGATCCAAACACACCACGAATGTCATGTATTATAAAAAATGTATAAGACAACAATGGAAAAAATAATGCTGCAAAAACTGGCTGAATGTGAGAAAAAACAAAGGTGGATTTCAACCTTACGCCTTGATCAAAACAAACTCCAGACAGATCCATTCATTTGTTCAGTCATTCATTTCTAAGTACTTATAGGTAGTGGGCTAGGTGTTAGCTAGGTGTTAGCAACAATTATAACAAGATGAACACAGGCAAGATTCCTATCCTCACCGAAAATAGACAAAATGAGTAAGATACGAAAAGTGAGTAAACAAATACATATATACAAGCATCAGTTCTAACTGTAAGTTACATACTATAAGCTCTGTGAAAGACAGTCAAGAACAATTTCTCTGAAGAACTGACAGGAGGAGCCTGCCATGACAAAAACAAACACGCAAACCAAACAATCTTGGGGACAGAGTATTCTAGATAAAAGAACAAATATCAAGGCTCTAAGGTGAGAAATGGCTTTGTAGGTATGTAAAATGGTAAGCCAAACTCCTTACTATAGCTTAAGTGCCAATGAAACACTTTAAGCAAGATAATGACTTCTCTTAATGTATGTACATTTTTAAAAGTTCACTCTGGCTGCTAAGTAGAAAATGAGACTCTAGGAGGAAAAAGCAGAATAAAGAAAACAAAAGTCAGGAAACTACAACAGTATTCCAGGCAAGAGATGATAATGACTCGTACTTAAGTGGTGAGAAACAGAGAGGGATAGGCAAGAGTTAAAACACAATTTTAAGGAAGAAGGCTCACAACTGGTTGATATGTTTAATATGAGAAATAAATGAAAAGGAAATATCAATGACAAAAACTAGTTTTTTCACCAAAGCAACTTGGTGGACAGTGGAGTAATTTATTGAGAAGGTAAGAATAGGCTTAGAAAAGCAAAAAACAAAACAAACTACAAGTTCAGTTTTGAATACGTTAAAATTTGAGATGGCTAAGAGACACCCAATTGAAGAAAGGAAACTAGTAACAGTAGTAGTTTCTTAATAGTAGAGGAGCAGGGGACTGGTGAGAGAAGGAGACATTTTTAGTGTCTGTATTACCTACATACGTTAAATTTTTCCCACCAGATATACTTATTTTTTAAATTAATAAACTACTAAAACACACACTAACCACTATATAGCTAAACAAAGTCCATGTACAGTGTAGATACTTCTCAACTATTTCCTTTAGATTTTCACATATTTCACACATATAATCATTTTTAATAATTTTATTGCAAATACTATCAATCCTACCACCACAGGTATCTAAATGTTCCTTCCTCCTTGAAATCCCTTATGATCCCTTTCTCTCCAGTCTCTCTTTCAGGTAGAAAGGCTCCTTTCTCTCAATCCTTATAGCTCCTTGTTCATAAGCATCACAGCATAGTGATTAAGTACCTGGGTTCTGGAGCCAAAGAGTCTGGATTCCAATCCACGTGGTTCCACTAACTAGTCTAGGTGAATTAATTTTTGTGCCTCCTTTCCTCATTTGTAAAATAGGTTATATAAATCACCAGTTACCTCAAGAGTTGTATGGATTAAATAATTTCATACTGATAAAGCCCTTTAAACACAGTGACAAAGAGTGGCACTTAATATATGTTAACTATTACTAAAATTATGATAAAGTGTAATTTCAGAAGTTCTACTGGGCTTTTGTGTATTAAAGGCAGTCAAGGGGCGCCTGGGTGGTTCAGGGAGTGATCCCAGAGTCCTGGGATCGAGCCCCGCATCAGGCTCCGTGCTCCGCTGGGAGCCTGTCCCACTCCCCCTGCTTGGGTTCCCTCTCTCGCTGGCTGTCTCTGTCAAATAAATAAATAAAATCCTTAAAAAAACTAAAAATAAAAAATAAAAAAATAAAGGCAGTCAAGACAGGTTTTATTTCTACTACTTGCTCTAGACTGGCAAATTAATCACAAGTACTGTTGAAAAGGATAATTATAAAATATAGTAGAGTGATGAAGATACTAGAAAGCTAGCTAACTTCTGTGATTAGAAATACTGAAATATATTTTTAAGATATATTCTTACTATAAATCTTACAAACTCATCATGGCATGACTGATGACTTCAACCTACCTGTCAATGAGTTAGGCTAATTTTTACTGAAGTTGGTCTGTAATTTTCTATTGGTAGCCAAACAAAGCAAAAGACAGCTAATCCATATGGCAAAAAAATAACTTTTTAGAAGAAAAAACTACAGGACATTAGGAGAAGGAAGGAAAAATGAAGTAGGGGGGAACATAGGGGGAGATGAAGCATGAGAGAGTATGGACTCCGGGAAACAAACTGAGGGTTTTAGAAGGGAGGGGGGTGGGGGGAATGAGCTAGCCCAATGATGGGTATTAAGGAGGGCACGTATTGCATGGAGCACTGGGTGTTATACGCAAACAATGAATCATGGAACACTACATCAAAAACTAATGATATACCACATGGTGATTAACATAACATAATTAAAAAAAAAAAAAAAAACACCAAACCCCAAAAACAAACAACTACAGGGCCAAAAACCAAACCAAAACAAAAACCACATTACAAGATCTTACTGTTGTTATCCTGCTAGTGTACAGTCTCATATGTAACAACATTCACATGTAACATTTGATTAACAAGTAAAATCAAATCTAATAGGTGATAAGAGGGATATAAAACTGTAGATATGGCAAATCCAAATTTTGTATTGAAATTTTGTGTGTGAGTAAGCAATACATATGATATAGATAAGACGGCTACCAAGTGATTATCTCTCTGATGGGATGGGTGATTTTTTATCTTAATTTTTTGACAATTTTCTGTTTTTTCCAAATCTTCTTCAAAGAGCATGCTTGGCAGAGTATTTATAGCATATGGAAAGAAATGAATAAATTTTAACTGTTAGTAGAAAAAAGATTTTAACTGCTATGCTATTAAAGAATTAAAATAGATCTCAGTTATCCTATAGTCTATGTGCTCTTGCCATGATACTTGTTTTATTTTTTTTAAGATTGCATTTATTTACTTGAGAGAGGGACAGGGAGAGAGAACACACAAGCAGGGGGAGTGGCAGACAGAGGGAAAAGGAGAGTCAGGCTCCCCCCTGAGCAGGGAGCCCAATGTGGGGCTCCATCCCAGGACCCTGGGATCATGACCTGAGCTGAAGTCACCCAGGTACCCGCCATGATACTTGTTTTAAAATAAGACTTAAATATAACCAATAACCTTTGACTTTAAATCTCGCTACCAACCAAATTCCCTATCCTGGAATTAGTAATTAGAGGAAATAACTAAAGTACTGACAATTGCACCATAATCAGGGATTCAGATAAACCAGAGGATATAAATGGTTCTCACACTTGTTCAGTACTCTGTGGATCACCATGAAATATTGCCATATTTAATTGTTTCTTAAAACCTTTTATTTAACATGTCATTTATTTGGGATTATGTTCTTATAATTACATTACACATACAGATTTGGTATAAAAACCAAGCTGTCAAATTAACCATAACCAGCTAATACTGTCAATATGTGTTTGCAATTTATTAATTATATTTGTCATACTCTTTTGTTTTTCTTTGATTACTGGCAAACAAAATTGTTGAAATAACTTGGTAGATAGAATAACTTAAATTGCGGGGCGCCTGGGTGGCACAGCGGTTGAGCATCTGCCTTCAGCTCAGGGCGTGACCCCGGCGTTATGGGATCGAGCCCCACATCAGGCTCCTCCGCTATGAGCCTGCTTCTTCCTCTCCCACTCCCCCTGCTTGTGTTCTCTCTCTCGCTGGCTGTCTCTATCTCTGTCGAATAAAAAAAAAAAAAAAAAAAAAGAATAACTTAAATTGGTAGATAGAATAACTTAAATTGGTAGAATTCTGTATTGCACATAAGTTTTTCTCTGTGAACTGGGAGAAGACTGAAATTATTCTATTAAAGAAACACGTCCAACCTAACATTATTTAGATATTTAAATATAGCATCTTATCTAAATTATTGGCAAAAATAAAGTACTGTCCTTCTCTTCTTTCTAGCATTACTCTTGGATTTCTGCTTAATGTAAAACAATTTTTTCCAGATATATTTCTATATAATCCTCCACCAAATCTGTGACTTAAGAGAAATAAAGTCAAATGCAAAATTAAGAGAAGCCAAAAGTTAAGGTAAAGAAAAAGATCAAATTGACATGTTTTCTTTTCTAATTCATGTCATGTAAGTGTCCCTTGTAATTCTCTAGCTTAAAAGCTTTTAATAACTCACTAATTTGAAATATCAAACTCTTTATTAGCATAGCATATTAGGCCCTATGTGATCTGGCTCCATAATCTGCTCCCCGCTCTGTTAACACCTGTCACTACTTTTCTATATATAACTACACTGTAGCCAAACTACTGGCCATTTCCTAACTACCTACTGTGGCTTTTGCCTTTGCACTTTTTTGAATATTCTATTCTTGTTGCCTGAATGACCTTTACAGCAACTTAGTTTATCAATTCCTATCTTTCCATATTCATCTTTGAATCCCTCCCTCTACAGTGCCTTATCAAATAATAAGCAATGTAAATACACGCTGAACATAATTGTCTTACTACATTAACCACATGCTACTTTCTACTATGCTTTTAAATACTGTATCCATCCTTTAAGAGAAGATATGGTTATCTGCATTAAACTTAACCATTATCTATTAAGCTTCTCCCCACTTCAAGAGCCAACTTCTAGAGACACAAAAATGGATAAGACAATCCTAAAATTTAATGAGTCAAATATATATGCAAGCAGACAACTTCAATATCATAGTATTCAAAAACTTCAGTACAAACCATATGAATCCAAAAGGTGTATCCTGTAAGAACAGAGGAGTACACCTAACCCATGCTGAAAAGAAGAGGAAGGAAGAGATGGGCAAAGAAGTTGGAGAGGACAATTGTGTTGTGTCTTTAAAAACAAGCAGGAATTTTGACTTGATGTAATGGAATATTTCATTTTCGTATGCTCATCTATTTCATTAATTCAAGAATTACCAAACAACTATTATGTATGCCCCAGACCCTGAAGATGCAATGGTGGATAAAACATATTCTTTGCCTTCTTGGAAGGTGCAATAAGATAGAGAGCCAGATACATCCCTAACGTAATTTTCTTACATGCTATAAACAGACGCAAAACTAAGAATCATGAAGTACATAGGAAAAAGCAATTAATTCTGTATCAGGCTTCAGAAAAACTAAAATATACACCTCCCTAGAAAAACTAAAATATACACAAAAACACACACACTCTTTTGCATACTATATGGAGGGAGAGGGGGGCGTGTAGAATTCCGGTTAAAAAACTTCACATTTTATAAAGGCTTGGAACTCATACTGAACTACAAAAAGAGAAACACAAAATTTAAAAATCAACCAAAAGTATATGAGGTCAACTAATATATAATACTTTATCTGACATAGTGCAGAGCAACGCTACAATAGCTTACCTTGGATCTCTTTTCATTGCTCCCAAAGATCAAATGAGAAACACAAAGAATAGTATTCACGTCCAAAGCTGATATATAAGATCAGACAAACACGTTTAAACGGATATGCAAACAGATGAGAATAAAACCCAGTGTCTTTTTAACTTCAGACTTTTAACAATATTGACGTTATATTAACATAACATCATAAAATTAGCCCAATGTAGTAAAAGTACTCCTAGAATTAATGCTTTAATATGATTCTAAGTTAAACTCTATTTTCTCAGATTATATATAAAGTAGCTTGCTCTAGAAATTACTTTCATGTTCTAAACTCCATGAGAGGAAGAAACTGAGAAAAAATTACTTGTCATATAAAGTTTAATAGATGACTTTTAACTGTGAAGAAAAAAACCCCCAAAACCTTATAAAATCACTACTCATTACTCCTTTAACAAATTCAGCAAAATTACATTATGCCATCATGCTAAATCTAATAATTCATAATTGATTTAAAAGGCAAAACTCGAAACTAATAAACTCATCATTACCTTAGGAAGTAGTCTTGACCCTTGCCTCAAAAAAAAAAAAAAACTCTAAATTTGATGGCGCTTCCAGAACTACCAATTTATAGGAAATACAGAGGACAAAAGAATGGAATGCTAGCAGCAAAATCCAAGACTAGAAGACTCCAAATAACCTGGTTTTTTCAACAAAATCAATGCAAGAATGAAGGAGAGAGAGACAGAAGAAAGAGAAATCTATAAATTAAGAGACATATGAACCAATCACAACGTGTGGACTTATTTGGATCATGTTCAAACAATATAAAAATTTTAAAATTATGATTTTTGAAGCAATTGGAAATATGAACACTAGATTATGCTATTAAGAATTTGTTTTTTTATGGTACTGTAGTTACATTATAAATGAAAGTGTTCTCATCTCTGAGAGTTACAAACTGAAGCATTTACAGAATGTTGTCAATGACTTGCTTCAAAATAATACAGAAGGGAGGTATACAGAGGGTATGGATGGGGCAGAACCAGCCATGAATAAATATTATAGGGGACAGAGTAATAGGCATGTGAGAGTTCAAATATTGTTTTGCTTTCATGTATATTAGAAATACTCTAATAAAAGGTTTTGTTTTAATATAAAAAAATCTAAAAATAGAAATTGCTTTGTGTAATATTCTGTGACAAACTCATAACTTTCAAGGTCTCTCCGTTCTTTTTCAGAGGAATAATAAATCTAGTATCATCTCCTCACCCCATCCCCGACACACCCACTTTTTTTCAGATACTTCTGCAAACTGTATTCCACATGAAAACATGAGTACAGGGCTCTCCTCTCACTTCTCTCCTGCCTTCCCTTCATTTCAACCATAACCCAAACTGCAATGCAAATAAGGGCTGACAAGTATAAAAACCATGCTAAATATTTCAATGACTACTCTAAATTCTGAGGAGAAATCAAATATGCACAGTGTTACTATATCCTGAAGCAACAGTCCTCAAACTATATTTGTACATAAAAACCATTTAGGGAGCTTATTAAAAAGGTAGATTTCCTTATCTCCACTCAGATTCAGAGTTAACAGATTTAAATATGCTATCCTGGAGCTAGGGAATCTGCTTTTTAACACCATTCTAATGTTGGGGATCTAGGAAACACCCTTTGAGAGATAAGCCCCCAAAACCTTTGCAAATGACCTTTAGAACTTATAACCATGTACTGCTTAACTGCAAGACAACATTTATAGAAGTCAAATGGCAACAAACCAAGCAGAAAAAGTCCCTGCCCTCACAGATTTTACACTCTACCAAGAGAGGAGAAAAAGATATATGTAATTACCCCTGAAACTAATAATAGCCTATAATGTTAACTAAATCGAATTTAAATTTTAAAAAAATTGAAAAAAGATATATGTAATTAAATCATATATGTTAGGTTGCAATAAATGCTATGAAGAAAAACAAGGAGGTTAAGGGGGATAGATAATGACTGGGGAGAGGAATATTACTTTAGATACGATGCTTAGGAAAGACTTGCAAATAACGTAGCTCAGAAAAGAAAGTGAGCAAGTCAGGAAATGAGTTTATCTGTAGGAAGAGTCAAATTTAAACCTGCTTTTCCTCAAGCACAAGTATTCAAGACAAATATAAAATATATCTTCAATTTTGTTTATTGATTATATTCTAATATTTTTATCCTTCAATTATAGTAATCCAGATTTTAAAAAATTAAGCTTACGGATGTGCCTGGGTGACTCAGTCAAGCATCTGCCTTCCACTCAGGGTCCTGAGATCGAGCCCCGCATCAGGCTCCCGGCTAAGCTGGAGACTGCTTCTCCCTCTCCCTCTGCTACTTCCCCTGCTTGTGCTTTCCCCCTCTGTCTCTCTCTCTCAAATAAATACTTTAAAAATAAAAATTAAAATAAGAATAAAAAATTAAGCTTATAAACTAACACGGAAACAATCTATATTTATAACTGTTTTTATGGGAAAACATTTCTATGTAGTAAGTTTTTCAGATGGTCTGTTTCTATCCTTCAATGTAAATGAAGTGGACTTTGTCCTTAAACAGGAGAAAAGCCCCTGAATTCACTGGGAAGTATATATTTAGCAGAATTTTAGTGTTCCTTAGTATATTTGTTAAACAATCTACCACTGAAATTGAAAAGCAGTTTAAAAACATAAAATCAATATGAGTAAAGTACTCACAGAAGAGCAGTATTAGTAAAGTACTTACAAAATTGTAGCAAGAGGTTTATAATCAAGCAGTTTTACCTTAAACTGGTTTATCTCAATTGTATTCTTATCTTTTTATCTTATAATAGGAAGCCTACACAGAAATGAACAAGTGGGAATTTCCAGACATACTAAAACACTTAAAGAAATATGAAAGAGCTATCAGAAGAGTTATTTTTGTGAAGTTATTTTAAGATAGATGGCTGTACTCAAAGCTTTAAATGTAAAATTTTGGAATGAGTTCTTACCATTAACTATTCCAAGTCCTTAAAAGTACACCTACAAATTCTATATATTTTATATTTTGAATGGTATTACAAAAATAACAACAGTAATACATGGTCATTGTAAACAAGAAATCGGGAGTGGAAGGGAAAATTAAAAACACCCACCCCAGTTCCACTACCCCATTATGACAATTTACCTGAATGTACTATCTTACAACTTCAGTGATACAAATTTTTAACAAAGTCATAAATACTAATTTCCTTTAAATAAAATCTTTTTTTTAACCAGAAAGTAATACGTTTATTGTGAAAAATCTAAGACATACAGAAAAGTTAAAAGAAGAAAATGAAAAATACCCAGAATCTTGCTACTTAGCAATAACCACTATTAACACTTTGTTGGTGTTCCTAAGTCTTTTTTCAAAGTGAACATATTTAATATACTTTTTTTTTTAAGATTTTATTTATTTATTTGACAGAGATAGAGACAGGCAGCGAGAGAGGGAACACAAGCAGGGGGAGTGGGAGAGGAAGAAGCAGGCTCATAGTGGAGGAGCCTGATGTGGGGCTCGATCCCATAATGCCAGGATCACGCCCTGAGCCGAAGGCAGAAGCTTAACCGCTGTGCCACCCAGGTGCCCCTAATATACCACCTTTTAAGCACAGTTCATTCTGGAACACTCACAGGTCCCAAGTGGAAGATGATACAACAAAGGGCATGGTGACAGATAATACTACCACTGGGGTTTATTAGTCTATCCCGATTAAAAAAAGAAGAGCCTCAAGTAATTCAATACGTATTTTAAAGATTCATATTACTATGCAAGTTCCTTGGAAATAAAAACAGCTGTTACTTGTTATGGGCACCTCTAATTTTATGAAGATAGCCTAGAAATGATTTGAAAGTTAAAATACAACTATGGAAGGGACCCAATCTCTCTGAAACATGACTCCCCCCCTGCCCTAGTTTTTTTCCTTAGAAATAAAAATAAATAAAAGGGCACAAATAAATACAATGAGAAACAGGGTATAAGGCAAAACATACTTGAACCTATCAGGACATTTTTACTGTATTAAATCTAAATCACTCTCAAATTAACAAGTGGAACAAAATCTCCTAAATTAATAGTCTATAAATTTACTATATTCCATATAATACCTTTTACTTATTCCAGAATGAACTCTTTTCAGTTTTATTACTTGCCTCTCCTTAATTATTTCAGCTTTTAGCTGCATTATACAGATTTTAATCATATTCTTCTAAAGGTTCATCTTTCCAGTTTGAAGGCAGTCAACCCTCACAAAAAGTTCTGTCTTTGGTCCTCTTGTATTTTCACTACTCTGTCCTCAACAATCTCATTCACTCCCATTTCTTCAACCACCATCCCTCTACAGATTAATTCCTAATTAAACATCTCTAATCTAACCCTAGTCACACTGCTGAGCTCTATCTCAGCCTTCCAATAATTCTCAGGTGCGTATCTTCAAACGAATGCCTCATGTTCTCTCAGCATCACCATCACCTGGGCTCAAGTTCATTTTGTACACCATTGTCTCCCTCATACCCCAAATCCAACAACTTGCCATTTAACCACTTGCACCTCCTGAATTTACCTCTTTTATAGCCTCACTCGCTTTTTCATTCCTATTGCTTATTATCTCGTGATGGATTAACTCAATAACCTTTTAAATAGTTTCCTTTCTTCATCTCTTTCCATTTTAGCTTTCAACCCTCAAAATACTAGTAAAATCATGTCACTCCCTTAGCTAAAACCTGTAATGGATCTACACTGCTTACATTCTAAATTCCTTAGCAAGCATTCCAGGTCCTCCTTAATTAGCCCCAGCCTATCCTTCTAGATTTCATGAGTAAGCCAAGATGTACCATCAAAAATGCAAAAGTGATTATGTTCTCCCCATTTGTAGGGGGGAAAAAAACGAATGTACTAGATAGAATCTCAATTAAGGGTTTCCTCCCACAATTTGTTTTAAACCTTTTGGACCCCTAACAAAAAATCATATGATATAATTAAATAGAATTTATCAGTATTTTCTCAATGTTCTGCAAATAGTACCATAGACTTCCAGATGTCTGACAATGGCACAAGTTTGAGAATCACAGTTTAATATATTTAACCTTTTATTATAATTGTGTGTACATGTACCACCTTTTAAACCTTTTGGGGACAGGAACTGTCCCCTAAATCCTAACACAAACCAGGTGCTCAATAAATGTCTTGTTAATTAAAATCCCTCATCCTTTTATCAGTGCACCTGAACATTTTCTGACTCTTCGCCAAATAACCCAACTATTTTTTTTAGAACGGCAACTGTAATAAATAGAACTACATGGAGTATCAAGGTCTAACATTCTATAGTTCTGAACAAGAGGTAAATCCAAATTCTATTACCAAAGGTCCCCAATTTTTAAAGATTTACATTAAAAAGATAGAATTACAGAATCCAGTAGAAGTGGGGGAAGTTCGGCTACTAGGGAGAAAGAAGCATCCCATCTAAACTCCCAATTAATTTCTGGATTTTGATCTTAAGCAAGTCAACAAAATTCAAAATTTAATCACTTAGGAAGTGATTAAAATTGGTCTATAAAATTTATTTGTATTTCAGTACTTGTACTTGGAAGCCACTAGTGTTTTTACATTTCTGAGGCTTCATGATGATGCTGTTGTACTCTCATCCCCAAGAAAAAACGTTCTGCCAAAAAGCAATCACGAAACTAAATAACCTTCAGCTGTATTTTAAGAAAGCATTTTTTAAGCCCATTACACGTACCATTTAACAGCATGTCAGTTCAGAAATCAAAAATAATTTTAACATGGAAATGTTACAGATGATTTTCATCAAAACATTATTTTTTGTTTTTTTTTAATGCCAGTATAGTTAACATACAGTATTCTATTAGGATCAGGTGTACAATATAGTGATTCAACAATTCTACACTGCTTAGTACTCATCATAAGTATACTTCTTAATCCCCATCACCTATTTAACCATTCCCCCCACCTTCCTCTCCTCTAGTATCCATCAGTTTATTCTACATAGTTAAGAGTCTGTTTCTTGGTTTGTCTCTTTTATAAATTCCTTTGCTTGTTTGTTTTGCCAAAGTATATTTTAAATGGCCAAAATTAAAAATTTAAGTTCAGCTCTGTTGGGGTCCCAGGTGGTAACTCTTTGATAGCTACAATCTTTTAAAACTACGAAAAGCCATCTTCTGGCTTCATAGCAATATTCTTAAAGCTTTCAACAATATTCTAAAATTTAAAAGCTTTCAAATACAACATTATTTAAAATGTGGAGGAGTCAAAAATTCTTATTTATATTTGACAGTTTCTACAGCTCTGCACATAACTTCCTATTAAGTATTTTTTATTCCTTTTCACTTAGATGATCTTCTCCATACTTCTAATGCTAATTGCTATTTCTGTCAATTGCTTCAAATAAATGAATGAGATCCCTTCTAAAATAGAACTTTTACCTAATCTCTTTACCCCTTCTCATTTCCTCCTCTCACTTACTATCCCCCCACCTTCAGACTTAGGTCTCCTTCTTAAGTTCCCCTTGTACCTGTTTATATGTCCACTATTAGAATCATTATCTTTTTAAGTTTGTTTCCCTACCACTTAGGGGCAGGGTACTTATCTTTTGATCTCAGGGACTTGAATGTCTAACTTTGGCAGATACTCACATATTTGTACAATCAACTTATCTAAACTAACACTTCCATAGTACAAATGTATGGACTGAGATTCAAATTAAACACTGTGTCCACAGTCCAGGGTACTAATGCCATTGGGCTGCTCTAAGATAATGTGGCATCTTTCTAATGTACCTCATTTCTTGCTCATAAAATACTTATGAAAGCTCAGCAGTATTAGAGCAGCTGTAAAGTTCTCTATACAATTATCTAAAATTAAGAATTAATTCAATATTTTACAAATATATATAAAACAAAACTTAAATTACATCTGGGTGATTTTTTATTACTAAAACACCATATACCATGTATTTACAAATAAGGTATTTGAGTCAACTGGGGAAAATCATACTCATGTGGCCAGTCTATGGAATGTTGTTCTGAAACATATATCTCTATGTATCTTAATTGTATACCAAACAGTTATAACCAATGCTTTTCTCAAAATTATCCCAAAGTATTTATTTAGTAATAACTCAGATTTTAGGCTATTACAGAAAAAGAAATGAATTCCTAGTATCGATAAGTATGGTCTGGCAAACCCATTATGTACAGAATGTTTATATACATCAAATAAAATGAAAGCAAGGGACTCAAAACTTTATCTGAGACCATCATATCATTTTTTTGCTATTAAAATGCAAGAATTTTATCTTTCTTGAGCTAAGAATATCAGAAATACATTATTATGTTTATAAACAACAGAATGTTTTAAGTTTAATTTCTAAGTATGGATGCTATTAGATCATATGGGAATACAGTATTCTGAGCATTAGCCACCAGGAATCATTCTAAGCATTCAGAAATTAACTTTATGAAGAACAGAAATAATCTCCCTCTTTTGTAGGACTCAAGAAGTATTTCTTACACACACAATGCTTCTGAAAACACCTGTAATTCATCCAAACCAATACGATACTTCTTAGCACTTTCATGCAACCATTCTCTCATCTCATTCTAAATCCCTGTTTCCACATTTATAAAATTGGATGCTCGGACTAGATGAATTCTATGGTGCCTCCCAGATCTAAAATCTTGTGACATCAATTTGGAGTATATTTTACTACTTAAAAATAATGACATGTGAATGGACTGTTTTTCTTAAGAGTCATAACTATAATGACTCTGTGGAGACAAGAACAATAAATACACTACACAAGTACAGTATCACTAAAGTATTAAAAGTAAGCCTTTTTGTTTTCTACTTTATGAATTCTACTTTATGAAAGGATTCAAGAAGGTATTCCTTAAATAGGGACCCCTTACTGATTCAAGCACTATGTTAACTATTGCTTTCAGTGAAAGAAGTCACTGATAGTCTTGAAAACATATGGGAAGCCACTGACACATTAGGTTATTTTTAAATTACCATTATAAATCAAGGAGCAAAAATCTACAACTTCTCAGGAGCTATCCATAAAAGCACTAGTATAATGCCCAGCTTTAGATATGAAGAAAATATTCATTTTATTCAACTACTAATTACTAATACTGTAATGGTAATAACTTATATCTAACTATGGAACAGGCACTGTTGACTTCACATTTATTAACTCATTTAATCCTACAGTAACACCATCAGGTACTATTATTATCCCCATTTTACAGATGAGGAAACTGAAGCCAAAAAGGTAAAGTGGCTTGTTCAAGTTCACTCAGCTCTTAAAAAACCAAGCTAGTATTCCACTTCAACTACCATTTCCAACATTCAATTATTTTTCTATTACTAAAGAGCTTCACTTGAGAAATTAATCTGGCTCCCATCAAATATATGATTATAAATACGTTTATTTTAGTACCTCTTGTGCTACATTACTTCCTCTCACTAAAGAAAAACAGCGGACTCTGAATATGCACAGTGCCACCTGAACTATGATTTCTAGTAAACATAAATGTCTAAACCTTTTAAAAAATTGTGTTCATGCATCCACTATTATCGCAAAAATTCAGTCTGCTCATGAAGCCGAGAGAAAAGATCAGGAACACGCCAGAGTAATTATTAATCATTTAAAAACAATCCATAAATTTACGATGGCCGACATGGGTAATGAAACTATACATTTTTTGGTTTGAAACTACCACCTTTTTACATGAGCAAAACACAGTTTTCTAACGATATTTCATCCTAAAAACTTTTTTAATGTCACGTTAAAACTGTCTAAAAGTTGTGGTCCATCTTCTAACCCACTAAAACTTTTCCTCTACCCTATCCCCGTAATTCTTCCCATGGGCATCATTTTACTTTGTATCTACTGACTTTACCTGCTCTTCGGCGCTCAGGACTGGGCTCCCTTTCAGCTTTACATATGGGTTCCCACATCCACCACACCCTTACGAGCCCCCCACTCAGGGCTGCTCCTTCTCCTCCCCGGGCTCTCCAACACCAGCTCAGCACCTGTACCGCTACGCCCCCCGACCCTGGCCCAACCCATCCTCGGACACGTGCGAGACTGTTTGTGTCACTCCATCAGTCCCACCAGGGACGGGGTTCACTTACCGAGAGAGAAGCGCCAACTTTTGCTCCAGCATCATCTCCAGCTTCTGGCCCTGTTTGGAGACCCAATGGTCCACCCCATGCAAGCGGTAGCACGTCTCCAGCATCAACCTGAAGTCCGCCACAAACTCGGTAATGCCCCCATACCGGCCGCTGGCGAACTTCTCCTCCATCTTCAGCAGACACATGCCCTGCCCGAGCTGTTGCGGGATAGTGCGACCGCCCCTGCCGCCGCTGCGCGGCCCCTCGGCCACCTCATCCTCCCCGGTGGCAACGCCCCCCAAGGGCTGCAAGAAGGGGGCGGTGAGGCCCCGGTGCTTCTCCTGCAGGAACTCGCCCAGGATGCGGTAGCCCTGCCGCAGCTCATAGGTCAACTCCTGCTCCTTGCAGCCACCGCCCCCGACCACCATCTCCTCTTCCTCCTCCTCCTGGTCGTCCTCATCCTCCCGCGAGGAGGAACTCCTCCCTTGTGCCGGCCCTGAGGCCGGGACCGCCGCTGCCATCTCGTCGTCGTCCTCTTCCTCGGGCGCCGGTGGCTGCCTCTCCTCCTCCCCGGCCGGCTCCATCTCCCCCGGCGTCTCGGGCACGCTCATTGCCCCGGCAGGATCACGCTGGGCCGTGCGGAGCGGCCGCTCGAGGCGCCGGGGGACGCGTGAGCGCGGGCCGCTTCTTCAGGGCTCGGCCGTGCCGCGCAGCACCAGCCGCATCGGGCTTCACTCTCAGCCGCCCGCTTGGCTCACTACGCGCGGGGGTCTCTAGCTCGCAGCCGGCGGGGCGGGGTTACATGGCGCGCGAGGGAGGGGGGAGAGAAGAGGAGAGCCTAGGTGCCCTCCTCTCCCCTCCCCCCGGCGGCGGCGCGCGCCAGGCCCTCCTTTGCCTCACCCCTCCGCGCCCCGCCCGCCCGCCGGCTTGCTCTTTGCGGGCCAGGCCGAGCCCGGCTGCCGCGGCCTCGGCGCCCCACCCCCTCCGGGCCGGCTGTGGGGGTGCTGGGAGGGTGCGAAGAGGAAGTGGGGATTCTTCTCTTGCCGCCCCAGAGGGGGCCGCAGCACTGGGCTGCGGCGGCTGGGGCTCCTCCTCTCCCTAACACCCGCTCCCGCCCCTCTCTACCTGCGGGGTACCCGGGCAGGAGGAGGCGGCGCGCGGACAGGGCCGGCGACAACTGTCAGTTAGAAGTCCCGCTGGGCCGGGGGCGGGGAGAGGAAGGGGAGGGGCAGGGAGAGAAGGGGGTGGGCACTCAAGCTACCCCCCAGCTCTGGGGGGAGCGGTGGAAAGAGGCAAAGAAAGACACAGTCGCCATCCACGGTGCGCATGCGTAGTAGGAGAGCCCCACCCACTCCCCCTTGCGTCCCGCCCAGCTTCGCAACAGCACGGACTTTGGGTCAGCTACGGGCCCCGAGGCCTGGTAGGCTGCGCGGCTCAATGATGTCATCAGCCTGAAGACGGCTGTTAAGGGGGAGTGGAGAGGGAAGCAATGCGCCTGCGCAGCTGTACGCCCCAGGGCCAGAGAGGCCGAAGGGGTTTTGAAAGCGTCTGCTGCAAGAGGTTCTTTCTTGCGCGAGATCCTAATTAGCCCTAAAAACTAAGATTAATTCTGAAGGAGCTTGCTAGATAACCCTCGTTAATGGCAAATGAATAGTGAGAAGGCACAAAATGTAGATCCTATCCTGTTACAAATTTTATATTCTCTGCACCCACCTTCCCCTTTAGGACTGCTGGATTTTTAATGTAAAACTAGAATTTTGAAACGTTTAGAAAGGAGGTTCAAGGACTCAACCAACTGAAACATAACGTTCACATGCAAAAGAAAAAAATGTGTAGAACTCAAATTTCTAAAACTCCGGTCCCCAGTTCTTAAGATCAATTCCTATTTTAAGTAATCTCATGCGTTAAAATTAACATATTTCCACCTCGGTTCTTGAGATCTGCTAAGAGTAAATAAAGGGAATGGAACCTTATTTAAAATCCTTGGGATTAAAAACAATCTTCAAATAGTTCAACTCTAAGCTGTAAAGCATTAGTCACGTCGTTAGCCGTAAAATGTCACTACACATTTAAAAATGAGTGTTTAGAGAATGTCTAAAAAGAGGACTCGTTCACTTTAGGTATTGGTTAAAATAAGTGGGGAGAAAGGAGCTAATGGTAAAGCAGGTATTATTATTTTCCCATGTTCTATAAGATGAACATATCTTTCTACTTAACACAATGTTCTAGCTTGGAACCTGTAATTACCGTCCTAGGTATCAAGCATTTTAAAAGTACAAGCCATCTAACCAAACGGTCAGGATATTTAATTCTTGTTATTGTGAACCTTTAAAGCACTGATAAAAATCAAAACTTCAAAGCTTGGGGGGGCTGTAAGTTAAATAGTAATATTAGGTAAAATAGTTAAATGGGAACACATGAGTATTGACACTCCCCCACACACACCCATTATCCAGTTTTCAACGTCTTCTCTCATCAGACATTTGTAATTTATTAGGCATTTACAGCATTTTCTTTCTCCTCAGAGCCCTTAGATGTACCTCATCTCACAGGAACAAAGCCAGGAACCAGTCTGATTTCAGTAACTGGCAAGGAAAAATGTGTCTGACTGGACATCCCTCATTTCCTGGACCCACCCTCCCCCAGCAAATATCCCCTCTTCATCTTCAGGTACCAACCCTATTTCTTGACTCTCTGATAATATGGATTGCATTTATTGAACCCTGTGCCACCAAACACTTTATATTATCTCCTTTAATTCTCACAATAATCTTAGGTATTATGCCTATTTTACAGATGTAGAAACTGATGCTTAGGTTAAGAAAATAGTTTGCCAAAATTCAAATCTAGGTCTGTCATACTTCAAAATTCTCTGTGGTGCCTAATTCCAAGTCATCTGGCAGAATTTCCAGTTCCTCGTGCACAAGAGTGTAGGGAATTGCTAGAAATTTGATCAAGGACTTCTGAAGGGATAATAATTAAGATAAATGAGTTGAAGGAACATCAGCTATAGGTCATGGAGAGGCCAAGATGATTGTGATCTTAGCTATTACGAAAGTAGGATTAGGTCCTTAAACTTAAAAAAAAAACAAAACCCAAAACTAGTATACAAGAAATATGTTGGTTGTAGGTAAATTAGAAAATACAGTTTAGTGAGAAGAAAAATTGCCATTTAATCCCACCACCCAGTGGTAAGATTTTTCTATTTATTCATGTATATTTTTATTTATCTTAAATAAAATTGTGACTATACCATACTTAATGTCCTTTCCTTTTTTCCCTTATTAATAATAAATCATTGCAGGTAATGGACAGGAATTCCATATCTAAAATCTCAACTTCATATCTGTCCACAACGGCCTAGATGGCCTGTTCTTCTGAACTGGCAGGGAGTGAATCAGGGAAATTCTAATGTAAAAGGAATTCTAAACCATAAAAAAACACAGTAGAGGTACAAACAACAGCACTAACAGGTACCATTTATTAAGCACTTACTTGGTCTTAAATATTTGCTAAATACTTTACATACACAGTACTCACAATAACCCCAGGAAATCGTGATAGATATATTTGTTCTTAAATTTTGGATCAATGATTTGCTGGTTAGAAAGCTTTTTTCTACCCTACAAAAAGCCTGACATTAAAGATCAACATTCCAATTAATAAAATTAACTCTAGATTTATAGAACTGTTTTCTTAAAATGCACATCTACTGCTAAACGATTGGTCTCAAAGCTGGTTTTTTTTTTTCCATATTTAAAGATAATATTAGTTCTGCTTCCCTTACATTTTCACAATAGAATACTCTTCAGTGCTACTATAGAATCTATTAAGAACTTGTTCAAAATAGAAATCTACCTAAGCCCCATTTTGAACCAGGACTTTTCTTGTTGGGCTGCTTTGCAGGGAGGAAATGGCATACATACACAATGCAATATTCTGTTCAAACACATAATATTAATAGACTCCCACAAACATTGATTACTATTTGTCAAACACTGAGTAATAGTGTTACATGCTACCAATATTACATGTACCAGGACAGCCTATTCAGTAACCACAGTTCTTAAGAGTCCTGAATAACTTGAAAAATAGAGACCAAACAGGCTAAAATTTTAAAGTTTTCTTAACTCTCAGCTGGACACTTGGGGACTAGAATATGAATATGCCTCACCCCGTTCCCAGGACATTATGAAAAAGTTCATATGCTATATAGAGAAAACTCCCCACATCCATGGCAATATCTCAAAAGTCTCTCCCAATTTCAGCATCTTTATCTGAGAGGCAGTATTATCAGAGAGGAATAAGCTACCACTATTTTTCATCCACAATTCCAAAGTATTTTGTCCTGGAAGTTACCTTTGTCAGCTCTCAGCATCTTGTGATAGGCAGCATGACATCTTGACACAAGTATATTGTTTGCCCAGCATCAATAATTCAGACAAGTAGCAACAATTTATATACTTCACATCAACTAAGGGAAAAGGTGACAAACATTCCAAGACAATGGAAGCACAATTATCACCAAGTTCTGTCTATGAGATAAAACATGCAATGTGAACACAAGGCTAGAACACTGACTAATCCTGGAAAAACATACAGGGAAGGAATATTAACTGTTTCCCAGGGAAAGAACAGTTCTCTCAATTATAATGGAATACACTCACAATAGTTATTTGGAATTACTTTTATGGTGAAAGATATTCAAGTGACATTAAACTGCATCAAGCAAAATTTAGCAACTCCTGTAAAGCTTCCTGCTGCACATCATCAAGTTGGGATATGCATTCCAACCATAATTCTTCAGAAGTCTGTACCTGACGCACAACATTAGCTAGGCGTTTGGCACAAGGATCTTCATAGTTAATAGTCTCATTAATTTTTCCTTCTGCAATTATACTGATTATTTTGGGAAGATTGGAATTATTTGGACCAAGTACAACTGGATGGTTACTTTCGATTAAGTCACAGAGAAAACTCAAAGTCTGAATAGCTTCCTCTTTATCCTCATGCAGTGGAAGCCATGATAACCAGTGTGGAAGAACTTCATCTACATTTACACAGTTAGGCTTAAACCTCAAAATCTTCCCTACTGCTGAGATACAGTTCTCTGTAGCAATGACATTTTTTTTTGTTTTGGAATTTGCACACTTAATAACTTTTACCAGCAGTGGAACAGCTTCTGAACATAAAGAACGATAATCATCTCCACCAAACTGTGCCATAACACCCAGGCCATAAGCAGCAGCTTGCCTGACTTCAGGGTTATTGTCTCGCATATTTAGTAGCATTGGCCACCGAAAATATTCTACATATTTAAAGGAGGTTGGACTGCAGTGCTCTATAATATCATCAAAAATGCACAATCCCCACTGCCTGTCTGGCCATGGCCTACTTGAACAAATTAGATTTACAATTAACGGAAGCAGCTGTTCAAACCACGGTAAAATCTTTTCCTTATAAGTACTAAACAATGAGTGCAAAATATCTGATACTTTGGTCAGAATATAAACATCACATTCATCCTCATCTTGGAGAGACATTTCAACCTGTTGGTCATAGTTTTCTTCCTGTCTTTTAACCTGTCTCAATTCTTGGTTTTTAAAGTGCCCCTCAAGTTTTGCTTTCAATATTTCTCCTAGTTCTTCCAAGTGTTCATCATTAAGGCACCCATCTCCCATTACTTCAATGGACTTTGCAAAAGAATTCATTATTTCTGAGAGTACATCTGTATCAGGTTCAGTCCCAATAGCCTTGATTAAGGGATCACATATGAATTGCCACATCTGTGCAAGATACTCTGGGCCATGAATTCTTGCACATTCCAGGAGAAAAGGCATTGACTCTGCTGCTGCCACTCGAACATTGTCATGGAAATAAAATTTCAATAAAGGAACCATAAGCTTTACAACTTGTTCTGTATATTCCACAAATCCTTCCCTTAACTCCTTAGCATAGTAAACCAACATCTGGCAAGCAGTTGCTTTTGCTTCAAGTCCTGAAGTTTTAATTCCAAAACTTTGCTGGTCTCCAAGATTTACAAATTGCCATCCATCATCATCACTCATATTTTCCACATCTTGTGTGTCTAAGAGCGCAACATCAGGTTTAGCTGAAGCAGTCTTAATAAGAGGCTCAATAACTAGTGGAAGGTATTGTTGAAAATCATTTCCAAGAATTTTACACATTCTAGCCCATGCTGAAACCATGTAAGATGTCTGAGGATCATCATCTTCCATATTACTTAAGTCTGATTGTGTCTTCAACAACAGCTGCATCACATTTGATGCATCTTGCATAAATTTTTCCTTCCCAACAGCAAGACCGACATGGCTAATGCATTCAATAGTTTTTCCTTTCAGAAGCTTGAGCTCCTTTTGAACAGCAAGCTCAACAATGTGCTTTAGTGATGGCATAAATATATCATAATATGGAAGAAATTTTTCTTCTATTGTATCTGCAACTGAGGCAATGGTTGTCACAAGCTGTTCCAAGGCCAATTTAGTTCCATTTCGAATCAACTCTTGAAGTTTAATCACCAAGATGGAATGCAGATTTCTCACCATACTATCCAAATATAGAATTAGCAATGCTTTGGGGCAGTCTTCAATAAAAATAATAAGTGCTGAAGCTGCATGTGATTGCACACGCTGATTACCTTGATTTTCCATGGTACGCAACAGAGCTGCAATCACTGTTTCATGGAATTTCTTTTGGAAGTTAGGTGCAAAATCTGTAGCCATCTGTCCAAGTGTAGTACAGGCTGCAGCCCTCACTCTTGGGTGAGGATCCTGAAGAAAAAGCAAAACAGAGTTAACTGTTTCATCTAGAATTGATTCCATTTGCTGATGGCATCCTTCTCCAATGGCAGATAAAGCCATTAATCCAGCATGTCGATATTTCCAGTCAGGGCTCTGAAGCATCTGCATGATGTGCTCCTTAGTCATTGGTAAAACGAGTTTTCCACCGAGCCCACAAGCCAGCCTGTCTAGTGCACTCTCAGCAGCAACTGCATTGCTGTCAAAATCATCTTCTTCCATTTCATCAGCATTTACCCAGTCCTCATCATCTTGTAGATCAACCATCATTGCTAATATATGAGGAACTGCCTGTGCAATTATATTTGTATGTTTTTTCAACATTGGGGTTGCAGTTTCAGACAAGGTCACTATTATTTCAAGGGCCAGCTGGCGTTGCAGATTACTAAGTCTAGAGTCTCCACATAACTTCAGACTCAACTGCAGAGTATCTTCTAAATAAGGACCCAGGTATTTAGGTACAGTATCTGCAATCTCAACAAGGGATTCTAGCACTGAATCATCATCCTGGTAACATGAGTCATTCACAGCCTGTAAGATTCCAGGAAGCAAGTCTGCAAAGTCTTTGAAAAGAGCAATATTATTCTCATTAGCAAGTACAAATGCAGCTGCAGCTCTAGCAGACAATGTCCTGATTGCTGGATGCTCTTGATCTTGAATGCACTGGTCCAACAACCGTTTGATGATATCCAAATCATGCCGCTCTTGGTTCCCAAAAATCCCAGGAAAATGCCAGAAAACATGAAGTGCGACTTCCCATAGAACTACATTTTTAGAGTAGATTGAATCAATAAGGAACTTCAAACCTTCGGGCCAGTGGTTAGTGCCATCCTCATCTATCAAATTTCTGGCCAGCACTGCAAAAATATCACAAAGTTTTTTCCTCATGCTAGCATGTGTTTCTAACTTAACAGCCAGTATCAGTTCAATCTTGACGTCCCTCTGAACATCAGAAGGCAGATTTGGATAGACTTCCTCAAACCCAGAGGACAAAAGGCGTCGTAGCAGTGCGGCAGCCATTTGTCTCACCTCATAACCTGCTCTTCTATTCCTGACAGCATCTAAGAGGAATGTAGTCTTACACAGACCTGGGATATTTTCATAGATTTCCTCTGCCTGTCTCCGCACCATACAGCTTGGATTGATCAGGTTCTTCAGAAGCTGGTAAAACTCTTGCTTTCCCGACACAGTGGCCGGTACCCCTGCAGACCCGGCCGCCGCCATCGCGCTATGTCAAAGAAATCGCGACCGGGAAGGAGGGAGGGGGTCTGCTGCCGGACGCAGTGACGTAAGAGAAGCGCCAGCGGGAATGGGCGGGGCAGCTTATCCTCCGCCTGCGCGGTGATTTGGCTGCGCCTTGGGAGGTGGGCAGCTGGGTGTCTGGGGATAGGTAGGTTAGGGTGGGGGTGAAGGCGATCCTCCATTTGTTTTCCAATCAGATAAGAAAAGCACCTGCCGAGAAAGAAAAAGAAAGAAAGAAAATTATGATATTGAATGTATTAGAATGGGAGTATTGGTGATTTCCCCCCTTTATTTCTAAACTATTGTAACCTGATAATTTCAATCACGTCTTGAAATCCCGCCAGGTGAAAGAAGCCAGCCACAAAAGGCCACATATTGTATGATTCCGTTTATAGTAAAGGTCTTTTTTTTCCCTAGCAATTTCATTTTATTTTTTTTCAAGTTTTTATTATTTAAATTCTAGTTAGTTAACAGTGTAATATTAGTTTCAGGTGTAGAATTTAGTGATTCATCATTTAGATACAACACTCAGTGCTCATCACAAGTGCCCTCCTTAATACCCCTTACCCATCTAGCCCATTCCCTGTCCACCTCCCTCCATTAACCCTCCTTTTTTTCTGTATACTTAAGTCTTTTAGTGGTTTACCTCTCTCTCTCTCTCTTTTTGCCCCTCCATGTTCATCTGTTTTGTCTCTTAAATTCCACAAATAAGCGAAATCTTATGGTATTTGTCTTTCTCTGACTGACTTAAGATAGCTTAGCATTTATACCATCTAGTTCCATCCACATCATTACAAATGGCAGGATTTATAGTAGAGGTCTTGAAAAGACAAATCTATACAGAAAGTAGATTAGCGGTTGCCAGAGGCAGTGGGAAGGAGAGAATGTAAAATGACTGCTGTCAGATAGTGGGTTTCTTTTGGGGTGATGAAATGTCCTAAAATTAATTGTGGTGATGGTTTCACAACTCTGTGATTATACTACAAACCACTGCGCTGTCATTGCACAATTGAGATTGGTGAATTGTATGGTATGTGAATAATAATACCTCAATAAATCTCTTTATCAAATAAGTGCAATAAAAGGTAAAGATACTGATTACCATCCCACTACCACATCAAATGCAGTAAGAACAGTAGTGCTCAAACTCTAGTGTGTCAGAATCACCTCGTCTGTGGATTATAAAGAAGAACGAGAAAGACAACTGAGTATAGTGGAAAGTGACCTGGGCTAGTAATCAGAAGACTTGAATCCTAGTCTTATTTGTAATTAATTTTGTATCCTTGATCATGTCACTCAAGGTTTTCTTTGCATGTTGCCTAAACTGTAAAATGCTTTTACAGTTTTCCTTTTAGTAGGAAGATGCTGAGATTTTTCCAAGAAACAAAAGTCCCTGAAGCTAAATTTATTTCTTTAAATTCAAGCAGGTGTGTCAATTAAAAACAATGATCATTCCTCTAACAATGATTAAATCTTACTTTTGTTTTAGCACTTTGCCACTCTGTCATTTTGAACCTTAATCAGGTTTGCAAAGTTGGTGGGCTGGGTATAATACCAATTTTAGGTAAGTGGAAACGCAGGGAGGTTAAGGGATCTGCCTCAGATGTCACAGCTGAGTCTCGAATCCACCTCTTCTGAAAGCAACACCAGCGATCTTTCACCATACCACTTCCCCATAATTACTCTTGGTTTTGCAACATGATCAGAGGTCTTCACTTATTGCAAAGTCTGTCTTAAACTTCTCCAAGTGGGCTTAAATTTGAATTTTGTAAAATGTTATTGCATATACCATTTCCAAAGACAGAAAATCCAGCTTTAGGATTAACCTGATGATAGACAAAACAGTCTCATAAATTACATTTTAATATGCAATACTATACTCTTTTAGGAAGAAGCATTACTCTCTAAATAGTTTCTCATTCTGTGGACTTAAAACCAACTGCATCAGAATCACATGAGATACTTATTTTTAAATATAGGTATTAGGGCCCAAAGGTCTAAACTACAGACTTAGGATTTCTGGGAAATGCAACCCGAGAACATTCAATTTTAACAAACACTGGTTTTTCAAATAAATACAAAAATTTGAGAAACATTGATTAGATTAGTTCTGGTTCTGATTCCAAGATTTTGACTACAGTTTTGCATATTGCTCCAGATCACTGGTTTTCCTACTGTTTTTTTTTTTTAATGATTTTTTATTATATTATGTTAGTCACCATACAGTACATCCCCGGTTTCCGATGTAAGGCTCGATGATTCATTAGTTGTGTATAACACCCAGTGCCCCATGCAATACATGCCCTCCTTACTACCCATCACCGGTCTATCCCAATCCCCCACCCCCCTCCCCTCTGAGGCCCTTAGTTTGTTTCTCATAGTCCATAGTCTCTCATGTTTCATTCCCCCTTCTGATTACACCCCCTTTCTTTATCCCTTTCTTCCCCTACCAATCATCCTAGTTCTTATGTTCCATAGATGAGAGAAATCATATGATAGTTGCCTTTCTCTGCTTGACTTATTTCACTTAGCATTATCTCCTCCAGTGCCGTCCATGTTGTAGCAAATGTTGAGAACTCGTTCTTTCTGATAGCTGAGTAATATTCCATTGTATATATGGACCACAACTTCTTAATCCAGTCATCTGTTGAAGGGCATCTCGGCTCCTTCCACGATTTAGCTATTGTGGACATTGCTGCTATGAACATTGGGGTGCATATGGCCCTTCTCTTCACTACGTCTGTATCTTTGGGGTAAACACCCAGTAGTGCAATGGCTGGATCATAGGTTAGCTCAATTTTTAACTTTTTAAGGGACCTCCACACTGTTTTCCAGAGTGGCTGTACCAACTTGCATTCCCACCAACAATGTAGGAGGGATCCCCTTTCTCCACATCCTCTCCAACAATTGTTGTTTCTTGCCTTGTCTATTTTTGCCATTCTAACTGGCGTAAGGTGGTATCTCAGTGTGGTTTTGATTTGAATTTCCTTGATGGCTAATGATTTTGAACATTTTTTCATGTGTCTGTTAGCCATTTGTATGTCTTCATTGGAAAAGTGTCTGTTCATATCTTCTGCCCATTTTTTGATTTGTTTATTTGTTTCTCGTGTATTGAGTTTGAGAAGTTCTTTGTAGATCTTGGATACCAGTCCTTTATCTGTAGTGTCATTTGCAAATATATTCTCCCATTCCGTGGGCTGCCTCTTAGTTTTTCTGACTGTTTCCTTGGCTGTGCAGAAACTTTTAATCTTGATGAAGTCCCATAAATTCATTTTATCTTTTGTTTCTCTTGCCTTTGGGGATGTATCATGAAAAAGTTTGCTTTGGCTGATGTCGTAGAGATTGCTGCCTATGTTCTCCTCTAGAATTTTGATGGATTCCTGTCTCACATCGAGGTCTTTCATCCATCTGGAGTTTATTTTTGTGTATGGTGTGAGATAGTGGTCAAGTTTCATTCTTTTGCATGTAGCTGTCCAATTTTCCCAGCACCATTTATTGAAGAGACTGTCTTTTAAATAAGTTTAATGGCAGGGCATTGCATTTGCTATCTCAGAAAATGTTAATAATTATATGAGGGTTGGGGGAAGGAGAAGAGGCTTCTCTTAACACTGTATCTATCCGTATATTAAAGACTTATTAAAAACTACAATAAGATGCCACCACAGACCTACAACAATGTTTTAAATTTAAAAGTTTGACAATAGCAATGGTGGGTGAGGATGTGGAGCAACAGGGAGCTCAATTATATTTTTTGCAGTAGTATAAGTAAATTGGTACAAGCACTTTGAAAAAATGTTCAGGAGATGCAGGGTTAAGATTATGCAATTATTCATTCATTCTCTCAGCAAACATTCATTGAAGGTATACTCAAGGCATGGTGTTGGGTGCTGGGGATAAAGATTAAATACGTGAGGGTGCTCATGGGAGACAATAAATGTCACGTAGTATAGTTACCACTGTGATGATGGTAAGTCTGCCATGGAGCCACATGGGTTTGTGAAGGCAGCTAATCTATTCTGGCTGTGAGGGAGATTAAGTAAGGCTTCCCAGAGGAGGTGATATCAGGGCTGAGGTTTTTTATAAAGATTTTTATTTATTTATTTGACAGATAGCACCAGCGAGGGGAGCGACAGGCAGAGGGAGAGGGAGAAGCAGGCTTCCTGCTGAGCAGAGAGCCCAATGTGGGACTCAATCCCAGGATCATGACCCAAGCCAAAGGCAGACGCTTAACCAACTGAGCCACCCACGTGCCCCAGGGCTGAGTTTTGAAGGATGAATCTTCATTAACTATTTGAAAAAGGGAGAAGAAGCTTGTTCTAAATAGAGGGAAGAGCTTTATTCAAGGGTAGAGAGGCATTAGAGCCTAGTGTGGTAAGAGATCTGCCAGTATTTCAGAATGGCTGGAGCACTGGGGACAGGACTTGAGGGGGTCTGAGATGCCACAGGAGTCAGGAAGGAGGAAGACAGAAAGTTAAATAAAGGCCATATCATGGTCTTACATTCCGTGTTAAGAATTGGGATTTTTTTTTTTCTAAAGGCAACGAGCTGTTTAAGGATTTTAATCAAGGACTGTGATATAATCAATTTACGAAAACATTACTTTGATAATAGTGTGAAGATTGGAGGCAAATAGGAGGCCAATAACATAGTACAGTTAAGCTGAAAGTCTAAACTATAACAACAATGGAGGGAGATAAAAAGAGGGCAAGGATTTGAGAGGTTTTAAGAAAAAGTGTCAGTGGCACTCAGAGGAGAAGAAGCAGCTTAGATTTTCCCAAGTGTCAGTCCTGGCATCTGGCTGGAATACTGCAATTTATCTATTTATTTACCTGTATGTGGAGAAATAGCAGTGTTAATGTGGAGCAAAAGTCGGCTAACTCTTTCTAAAGGAAAAGGAGTCTTCCCTAAAGAATCCCAGAATCTATATTTAGTTCTCTAGTTCCTCCCACATGCTATAGTGACAGTCATCATTCAACAGTAGGAGTCAAACTGAATCCATTCTAGGAAAATTATTTATGATCTTTTATTTTGGAAAAATACACACTGACTTAAAATCTTAAAGTACTTCCTCTCTGTATTGTATAATTCTCTTCTATTTACTTTTTGCACTGTTATTTCCTCCCCCCACTCCTGCCCCAGAAACACACATAATAGCCAAAATTTCAAGACTGGACTTGTAGATTTGGTTAGAGTTGAAAAACTTTATTAAATTTTATGATTAAAATTGGCTTTTAGAATTGTTTTCACGGTTGAGAGGCCATTTAAGAATGTTTCCATGAGGTAGTTCAAAACCAGACAATTCAAGTGTTTATTACCAGCTTACTAAGTGGGAAAAGTGCAAAATAAGTTGCAAATTTCTTTCAAGATATGAGAGATTTAGAGTCAAATGAGGGGGACAGAATTAAATTGGACATATTTGACATTTTTACAAGAATAATCCAGAATAAAAATACAAGAAACAAAAAAATACCAGGAAGTCTCCCACTGGCCTAAGATGGGACAATCTGAATGTCAAAAAGAATAATGCCTATAATGGATTTAAAAACATTAAGTATATAAACAAAAGTGATGAGTTTCTAATCTAACAAAAGCTACTAACTCATTGATCATTTTTGGAGGTTGATAGGTCACCAACCAGGAAATTGATAAAGGTAAATAATCAAGATTTTTCCTGTCTTTCCTGTACAAACTATATTTTAGGATAACCAAGTAGTTCATGAGAGTACATTCTTCTTTACAGAGTTCCAGCTAATGGGTGCACAAAGAATGCTAAAATCAGAGAATTTCTGTGTTGTAAACCCAAATGAAATCATGAATCTAGGTAGTAATAGGCAATGGATGTTAAAACCATTAAATGAAACATTGATTGGGAATTTAATAATAGAGGGATTAAGCTGAAACAACCTGAAATTACTGATTAATCCGAATATTATTAAATGTGGAATAACCCAAAGGTGTCATTTACCTGTTGTCTCTCAGCTCCACATTCACACTTCCTATCATTTGTTCTCTGATCCTGAGGTTAGGCTCTGAAAAAAAAAAAATTCTCTTTCCATAGTTTAGTCCCTGATGGTTTCACCAGGAGGAGCCATTAGAGATTTGGAGGATTAAAAGAAGGACAGAAAAGGGATTAATCCTTCCTGTTTTTCTTTTTCTTGTCTGGATTGTCCCAGAGTGGCCCTTCCTCCTCCTCGTGGCAACCGTTTCCTCCCTCGTGCAACACTCAAAAAATCGAATCTCTCTCATTTCTGCAGAGATACTACCAGTAGTATGGGGCACCCTTTCCTCAGAGGTTTCATCCATAGTTCTGGGAGGTTTAAGCTCCTCTGAGCTTAAAGCTACCAGTTCCATTTTGTTCCTTCAGCTTTAGGGATGTTAACAGTTCCTTCAGCTATCATCTTTTGATTACCTCGGTGCTATTTATTTACTCTTTCAAATCTCCCACACCTGTGTAACCAATCCCTTAAATAAAATTTCCTCTTGAATTACTTAGTGTGATTTGTTTTCCCAACTGGACCTTGATTTATATACCAGGCATTAACTGATGCGATAGGAAGTATACTGCACCACCTATGAAGCATTATTTTAAATCGGGTTATTGAAATATAGTTTATATGCAATAAAATTCACCAATTATAATTGTATAATTAGATTACAGTCCAGAAACCATGACCACAATTATATATAGAAGATTTTTGATACCCCAAAAAGTTTCCCTGGGTCCCTCAGTAAAACACCTCTTTTCCCCACTCCTGGCTCCGAGTCACTACTGATCTGATTTCTGTTGCTGTGGCTTTGTCTCTTCCAGAATTTCAGATAAATGGAATGATTTAGCAAGTGGCTTTCTGTGTCTGGCTGCTTGCTTTCTCTTAGCACAATGCTTCTGACATTCATCCATTCTGTTACATGTTTGTTCCTTTTTATTCCATCATATGAATCTACCACAGTTTGTGCATTCATCAACCGAGAGACATTTGGATTGTTCCTACTTTTAGGCTTTTATGAATATAGCTCCTCTGAACATATGAAAGCAAGGATTTTTTGTGAAAAAACATTTTCGTTTCTCTTGACAAATACTAAGACTGGAATGGTTTGGTTTAATGGTAAATGTAGGTTTTAAAAAAACTGTCAACTGCTCTTCAAGTAGTTGTACTATTTTGCATTCAAACAGCAACATATGAAAGTGCCAGTTGCTTACATCATTGGCAGCACTTGGGATTGTCAGTCTTTTATTTATTTTTTATTTTTATTATTATTTTCAAATAGCCAACATAGAGTACATCATTAGTTTTTGATGTAGTGTTCAGCAATTCATTAGTTGTGTATAACACGCAGTGCTCATCACCACACGCGCCCATCACCCGGTTACCCCATCTCCTTATGCCCCTCCCTCTGTAACCCTCAGTTTGTTTCTCTGAGACCTGAGTCTCTCATGGTTTGTCTCCCTTTCTGATTTCTTCCCATTCAGTTTTCCCTCCCTTCCCCTGTGGTCCTCCATGCTATTCCTTCTGTTCCACATATGAGCGAAACCATTTGAGAATTGTCTTTCTCTGCTTGAATTATTTCACTTAGCATGATCCCCTCCAGTTCCATCCATGTAGATACAAATTGTGGAGAAATGGGAAACCTCTTACACTGTTGGTGTGGAATGGATAATGAAGATGTAGCTCATATATATGGAATATTACTCAGCCATCAGAAGGGATTGTCAGTCTTTTAAATTTTAGTTATTCCAGTGAGTATGCAATGGAATCTGACTGTGATTTTAGCTTGCATTTCTTAAGACCAAACAGTGTTGAACATCTACTCATGGGCTGATTTGCCAGCTGTATATCTTCTTTGGTAAGGTGTTTATTCAAATTTTTGCCCATTTTTATTTTTATTGTTAAGTAATCTCTATGCCCAACATGGTGCTTGAACTCATGACCCTGAGATCAAGAGTCATATGCTCTACTGACTGAGCCAGCCAGGTGTACCTCTTTTGCCCATTTTTTTAGTTAACTTCAATTAGCCAAAATATAGTACATCATTAGTTTTTGATGGAGTGTTCAATGACTCATTAGTAGCTTATAACACCGAGTGCTCATCAGATCACTTAATACCCATCCCCTATTTCCCCCATCCCCTCACCATTTCCCTTCTGCAACCCTTAGTTTGTTTCCTGGAGTCTGGAGTCTCTCACGGTTTGTCTCCCTCTCTGATTCTTCCCATTCAGTTTTCGCTCCCTTCCCATATGGCCCTCTGTGCTATTCCTTATATTCCACATATCAGTGAAACCTTATGTTAATTGTCTTTCTATGGTTGACTTATTTCACTTAGCATAATCTCCTCCAGTTCCATCCAAGCTGATGCAAATGATGGGTATTCATCCTTTCTGATGGCTGAGTAATATTCCATTGTATATATGGACCACATCTTCTTTATCCATTCAACCACTGAAGGACATCTCAGCTTCTTCCACAGTTTGACTATTATGGACATTGCTGCTATGAACATTGGGGTGCAGGTGCCCCTTCTTTACACTACATCTGTATCTTTGGGGTAAATACCCAGTAGTGCAATGGTTGGGTCATAGGGTAGCTCTATTTTTAACTTTTTGAGGAACCTCCATACTGTTTTCCAGAGTGGCTACACCAGGTTGCAATCCCTCCAACAGTGTAAGAGGGTTCCCCTTTCTCTGCATCTTCACAAAAATTTTGTTGTTCCCTGTCTTGTTATTTTTGGCCATTCTAACTGGTATAAAGTGTTATTTCATTGTGGTTTTGATTTGTATTACCCTCATGGCAAGTGATGTTGAGCATTTTTTGATGTGTCTATTGCCCATTTGTATGTCTTCTTTGGAGAAGTGTCTGTTCATGTTTTCTGCCCATTTTGTGACTAGATTATTTGTTTTTTGGGTGTTGAGTTTGAAAAGTTCTTTATAGATCTTGGATACCAGTCCTTTATCTGGAATGCCATTTACAAATATCTTTTCCTTTTAGTTTTGTTGACTATTTCCTTTGTTGTGCAGAAGCATTTTATCTTGATGAAGTCCCAATAGTTCATTTTTACCTTTGCTTCCCGTGCCTCTAGAGACTAGTCTAGGAAGAAGTTTCTGTGATCGTGGTGGAGGAGGTTACTACCTGTGTTGTCTGGGATTTTGGTGGATTCCTGTCTCACATTGAGGTCTTTCACCCATTTTGAGTTTATTTTTGTATATGGTATAAGAGAATGACCCGGATTCATTCTTCCGCATGTGGCTGTCCAATTTTCTCAACACCATTTCTTTCTTTTTCTTTCTTTTTTGTGACTTCTTTTTTTCTTATCATGTTTTGTTCGTCACCATACAGTACATCATTAGTTTTTGATGTAGTGTTCAATGATTCATTATTTGTGTATAACATTCAGTGCTCATTACAACACACATCCTCCTTAAAACCCATCACAGGGCTACCCAACCACCCCCCAACCTCTGAAACCCTCATATTATTTTCTGGAGTCCAGAGTCTCTCATGGTTCGTCTCCCCCTCTGATTTCCCCACCTTCAGTTTTCTCTCCCTTCCCCTGTGTTTCCCCTTGCTATTCCTTCTGTTCCATATACGAGTAAAACCATATGAGAACTGTCTTTCTCTGCTTGACTTATTTCACTTAGCATAATCACCTCCAGTTCCAACCACGTCAATGCAAATGGATATTCATCCTCTCTGATGGCTAAGTAATATTCCATTGTATATATGGACCATCTTCTTTATCTACTCATCTGTTGAAGGGCATCTTGGTTCCTTCCACAGTTCGGCTATTGTGGACAATGCTGCTATGAACATTGGAGTGCATGTGCCCCTTCTCATCACTACGTCTGTATCTTTGGGGTAAATACCCAGTAGTGCAATTGCTGGGTCATAGAGTAGCTCTATTTTTAACTTTTTGAGGGACCTCCACACTGTTTTCCAAAGTGGCTGTACCAGCTTGCATTCCCACCAACAGTGTAAGAGGGTTCCCCTTTCTCCGCATCCTCTCCAACATTTGTTGTTTCCTGCTTTGTTAATTTTTGCCATTTTAACTGGTGCAAGGTGCTACCTCAATGTGGTTTTGATTTGAATTTCCCTGTTGGCTAATGATGTTGAACATTTTTTCATGTGTCTGTTAGTCATTTGTATGTCTTCTTTGGAGAAGTGTCTGTTCATGTCTTCTGCCCATTTCTTGACTGGATTATTTTTTTGGGTATTGAGTTTGAGAAGTTCTTTATAGATCTTAGATATCAACCCTTTATCTGTAATGCCATTTGCAAATGTCTTCTCCCATTCCGTGGGCTGCCTCTTCATTTCGTTGACTGTTTCCTTTGCTGTGCAGAAGCTTTTTATCTTGATGAAGTCCCAATAGTTCATTTTTGCTTTTGTTTCCCTTGACTTTGGAGATGTGTCATGAAAGAAGTTGCCGTGGCCAATGTCAAAGACGTTACTGTCACTACATCAATGTCAAAGAGGAGAACTGTATGTTCTCCTCTAGGATTCTGGTGGATTCCTGTCTCACATTGAGGTCTCTCATCCATTTTGAGTTTATCGTTATGTATGGCTTAAGAGAATGATTGAGTTTCATTCTTCTGTATATAGCTGTCCAATGTTCCCAGCACCGTTTATTGAAGATACTGTCTTTTTCCATTGGATGTTCTTTCCTACTTTGTCAAAGATTAGTTGACCATAGAGTTGAGGGTCCATTTCTGGGCTCTCTATTCTGTTCCACTGATCTATGTCTTTGTTTTCGTGCCAATACTATGCTGTCTTGATGATCACAGCTTTGTAATATAGCTTGATGTCAGGCATTGTAATGCCCCAGCTCTGCTTTTCTTTTTCAGCATTCACCTGGCGATTTGGGGTCTTTTCTGGTTCCATACAAATTTTAGGATTGTTTGCTCCAACTCTGTGAAAAATGTCAATGATTTTTGATAGGGATTGTATTGAATGTGTAGATTGCTCTAGGTAGCATAGACATTTTGACAATGTTTATTCCTCCAATCCATGAGCATGAATTGTTTTTTCATCTCTTTGTGACTGCCTCAATTTCTTTCATAAGTGTTCTGTAGTTTCAAGAGTATAGGTCCTTTACCTCTTTGGTTAGGTTTATTCCTAAGTATATTACGTTTTTTGATGCATTTGTAAATCGTATCAATTCCTTTATTTCTCTTTTTCAGTCACATTGTCAGTATACAGAAATTCAACTGATTTCTGTGCATTGTTGTTTTATCCTGCCATGTTGCTGAATTGCTGTATGAGTTCTAGTAATTTTGGGGTGTAGTCTTTTGGGTTTTCCATATAAAGAATCATGTCATCTGCAAATAGAGAGCGTTTGACCTCTTCTTTGCCAGTTTGGATACCTTTATTTCATTTTTTTTTTTTTTGGTCTGGTTCCTGAGGCTAGGACTTCTAGTACAGTGTTGAACAATAATGGTGAGAGTGCATCCCTGTCGTGTTCCTCACAGAGAGTTTTTCCCCGTTGAGAATGATATTCACTGTGGGTGTTTTGTAGATGGCTTTTATGATATTGAGGTATGTTCCCTCTATCCATATACATTGAAGACTTTTAATCAAGAAAGGATGTTGTGTTTTGTTGAATGCTTTTTCTGCATCAATTGAGAGGGTCATATCCTTGTTGTCTTTTCTTTAATTAATGTGCTCTATCACATTGATTTGCAAATGTTGAATCACCCTTGTAGCCCAGGAATAAATCCAACCTGATGGTCATGAATAATCCTTTTAATGTACTCGTTGGATCCTCTTGGCTAGAATCTTGGTGAGTATTTTGGCATCCATGTTCATCAGGGATATTGCTCTGTAATTCTCCTTTTTGTTCTCCTCATTGTCTGGTTTTGGGACCAGGGTAATGCTGGCTTCATAGATCAAGTTTGGAAGTTTTCCTTTTGTTTCTATTTTTTGAATCAGCTTCAGTAGAATAGTTATCATTTCTTCTTTAAATGTTTGGTAGAATTCCCCTGGGAAGCCATCTGGCCCTGGACTCTTGTTTGTTGGGAAGTTTTTGATTACTGCTTCAATTTCCGTGCTGGTTATTTGTCTGCTCAGATTGTATATTTCTTCCTGTTTCAGTCTTGGTAGTTTATAAGTTTCTAGGAATGTGTCCATTTCTTCCAGATTGCCTAATTTGTTGGCATATAGTTGCTCATAATATGTTCTAACAACTGCCTGTATTTCCCTGATATTGGCTGTGATCTCGCCCCTTTCATTCACGATTTTATTACTTTGGGTCCTTTTTCTTTTCTTAGGATATGTCTGGCTAGAGGTTTATTGATCTTATTACTTCGTTCAAAGAACCAGCTTCTAGTTTTATTGATCTCTTCTACTCTTCTTCCGGGTTCTATTTCATTGATTTCTGCTCTAATCTTCAATATTTCTCTTCTCCTACTTGTTTTAGGTCTTATTTGCTGTTCTTTCTCCAGCTCCTTTAGGTGTAAGCTTAGCTTGTGCATTGGGGATTTTTCTAATTTTTTGAGAGAGGCTTGGATGGCTATGTATTTCCCTTTTAGGACCACCTTTGCTGCCTCTCAAAGGTTTTCGACTGATGTGTTTTTATTCTCATTAGTTTCCATGAATTGTTTAAGGCCTTCCTTAATTTCCTGGTAGACCCAATCATTCTTTAGCAAGATGCTCTCTAACTTCCATGTGTTTCAGTTCCTTTCAATTTCTACTTGTGGTTGACTTGCAGTTTCACAACATTGTAGTCTGAAAATATGCAGGGAATAATCTCAATCTTTTTTTAAAATTTTATAAAATTTATTTATTTTTTTAATGTAAAGTTCGATGATTCATTAGTTGCATACAACACACAGTGCACCATGCAATACGTGCCCTCCTTACTACCCATTACCAGCCTATCCCTTTCCCCCACCCACCTCCCCTCCGATGCCCTCAGTTTGTTTCTCAGAGTCCATAGTATCTCATGCTTCATTCCCCCTTCTGATTACCCCCCCCATTTCTTTATCCCTTTCTTCTCCTACCGAATTTCCTAGTTCTTATGTTCCATAGATAAGAGAAACCATATGATAATTGTCCTTCTCTGCTTGACTTATTTCACTTAGCATTATCTCCTCCAATACTGTCCATGTTGCAGCAAATGTTGAGAAATCGTTCTTTTTGATAGCTGAGTAATATTCCATTGTATATATGGACCATAGCTTCTTAATCCAGTCATCTTTTGAAGGGCATCTCGGCTCCTTCCACGATTTAGCTATTGTAGACAATGCTGCTATGAACATTGGGGTGCATATGGCCCTTCTCTTCACTACGTCTGTATCATTGGGGTAAATACCCAGTATTGCAATGGCTGGGTCATAGGGTAGCTCAATTTTTAACTTTTTAAGGAACCTCCACACTGTTTTCCAGAGAGGCTGAATCAACTTGCATTCCCACCAACAATGTAGTAGGGATCCCCTTGCTCCACATCCTCTCCAACAATTGTTGTTTCTTGCCTTTTCAATTTTTGCCATTCTAAGGGGCGTAAGGTGGTATCTTAGTGTGGTTTTGATTCGAATTTCCCTGATGGCAAATGATTTTGAACATTTTATCATGTGTCTGTTAGCCATTTGTATGTCTTCATTGGAAAAGTGTCTATTCATATCTTCTGCCCATTTTATGATTTGTTTATTTGATTCTCGTGTATTGAGTTTGAGAAGTTCCTTGTAGATCGTGGATACCAGTCTTTTATCTGTAGCATCATTTGCAAATATATTCTCCCAAGTTCATTTTATCTTTTCTTTCTCTTGCCTTTGGAGATGTGTCATGAAAAAAGTTGCTGTGGCTGATGTCGTAGAGGTTGCTGCCTGTGTTCTCCTCCAGGATTTTGATGGAATCCTGTCTCACATCAAGGTCTTTCATCCATTTAAAGTTTATCTTTGTGTATGGTGTGAGGGAGTGGTCAAGTTTCGTTCTTTTGCATGTAGCTGTCCAATTTTCCCAGCACCATTTATGGAAGAGACTGTCTTTTTTCCACTGGATGTTTTTTCCTCTTTATCAAAGATTAGTTGCCCAAAGAGCTGAGGGTCCATTTCTGGGTTTTCTATTCTGTTTCACTGGTCTATGTGTCTGTTTTTGTGCCAGTACCATGCTGTCTTTGTGATCACAGCTTCGTAGTACAGCTCGAAATCTGGCATTGTGATGCCCCCAGCTTTGTTTTTCCTTTCAACACTTCCTTGGCAATTCGGGGCCTCTTCTGGTTCCATACAAATTAAGGACTATTTGTTCCAGTTCCTTGAAAAATGTCCTCGGTATATTGATCGGGATAGCATTGAAAGTGTAGATTGCTCTGGGTAGCATGGACATTTTAACTATGTTAATTCTTCCGATCCATGAGCATGGAATATCTTTCCATCTTTTTATGTCTTCCTCAATGTCTTTCAAGAGTGATTTGTAGTTTCTAGAATATAGAACCTTTACGTCTCTGGTTAAGGTAATTCCAAGGTAACGTATGATTTTTGGTGCTATTGTAAATGGATGGATTCCCTAATTTCTTTTTCTTTAGTCTCATTGTTTGTGTATAGAAATGCAACGGATTTCTGAGCATTGATTTTGTATCCCGCCACATTACTGAATTGCTCTATAACTTCCAGTAGTTTGGGAGTGGATTCTTTTGGGTTTTCTATATAGAGAATCATGTCATCTGTGAAGAGAGACAGTTTGACTTCTTCTTTGCTGATGTGGATACCTTTTATCCCTTTTTGTTGTCTGATTGATGTTGCAAGGACTTCTAGTACTATGTTGAAGAATAATGGTAAGAGTGGGCATCCTTGTCGTGTTCCTTATCTTAAGGCAATGGTTTCCAGCTTTTCCCCATTGAGAATGATATTTGCTGTAGGCTTTTCATAGATGGTTTTTTTGAGATTGAGGAATGTACCCTCTATCCCTACACTCTGAAGGGTTTTATAAGGAAACGATGCTGTATTTTGTCAAATGCTTTTTCTGCATCAGTTGAGAGGATCATATGGTTCCTGAGTCTTTTCTTGTTGATATGATGTATCACGCTGCTCGATTTACGAAAGTTGAACCATGCTTGCATCCCACGGATGAATCCCACTTGGTTGTGATGTATAATCTTTTTAATGTACTGTTGGATTCTATTAGCCAGGATCTTCTTGAGAATTTTGGCGTCCATATTCATTAGGGAAATTTGTCTGTAATTCTCCTTTTTGATGGGTTCTTTGCCTGGTTTGGGGATCAAGGTAATATTGGCCTCATAGAATGAGTTTGATAGCTTTCCTTCTGTTTCTATTTTTTGAAATAGCTTTAGGAGAATAGGTATTATTTCTTCTTTGAATGGTTGGTAGAATTTCCCGGGAAAACCATCAGGCCCTGGGGTTGTGTTTTTGTAAGGTTTTTAATCACTGTTTCAATCTCTTCATAATTAATTGTTCTGTTTAAAAAATCAATTTCTTCTTGTTTCAGTCTTGGTAGTATATAGGTTTCCAGGAAGGTCTCCATCTCTTCCAGATTGCTTAATTTATTGGCATAAAGCTGTTGATATAAGTTTCTAATAATCCTTCCAATTTCATTGGTGTTGGTTATGACCTCTCCCTTTTCATTCATAATTTTATTAATTTGGGTCCTTTCTCTATTCTTTTTTAAAAGTCTTGCCAGTGGTTTGCCAATTTTATTTATTCTCTCAAAGAACCAGCTTCTAGTTCTGTTGATCTGCTCTAATGTACTCCTGGTTTCTAATTCATTGATCTCTGCTCTAATCTTGATCAACTGCTTTCCCGTGCGTGGATTAGGCTTTATCCTCTGTTGCTGTTCCAGCCTCTTGAGGTGAGAATATAAAAAATGCATTTTAGATTTTTCTATTCTTTTGAGTGAGGCTTGGATGGCTATGTATTTTCCACTTAGGACTGCCTTAGCAGTGTCCCATAAGTTTGGACTGTTGTGTTTTCTTTCTCATTGGTCTCCATATATTGTTTAAATTGATCTTTGATTTCCTGGTTTATCAAATCATTCTTGAGCAGGATGGTTCATAGTCTCCAAGTGTTTGAGTTTCTTCCAAATTTTTCCTTGTGGCTGAGTTCCAATTTCAGAGCATTGTGGTCTAAGAATATGCAGGGAATAATTCCAGGACTTTGATATCAGTTGAGACCTGTTTTGTGACCCAGAACATGGTCTATTCTTGAGAATGTTCCATGGGCATTAGAATAGAATGAGTATTCTTTGGTTCTGGGGTGCAGTGTTCTATATATATCTATGAGGTCCAACATGTTGTGTGTGGCATTCAAAGCTCTTGTTTCTTTGTTGATTTTCTGCTTAGGTGATCTATCTATTGCTGATAGTGGAGTGTTGAGGTCCCCTACTATTAATGTATTTTTATCTATATGTCTCTTTATTCTGGTTAAGATTGGCTTGTATATCTTGCTGCTCCTCTGTTGGGTGCATAGATATTTATAATTGTCATATCCACTTGTTGGATACATCCTTCAAGAATAATATAGTGCCCTTCTGTATCTCTAACTATAGTCTTTAGTTTAAAATCCAATCTGTCTGATATGAGAATTGCTACCTCAGCTTTCTTTTGAGGTCCATAGGCGTGAATGATGGTATTCCATGCCTTTACTTTCAGTCTGGACATATCTTTAGGTTCAAAATGAGTCTCTTATAGACAGCAAATAGATGGGTCATGTCTTTTTATCCAATCTGCAACCCTGCGTCATTATGGGAGCATTTAGGCCATTTACATTGAGACTGATTATTGAGAGATATGATTTTAATGATGCCATGTTGCCTGGAAAGTCTTTGTTTCTATGGATTGTGACTTTCTGTTCTGTATCACTCTTGGGGCCTTTTTACTTTTATAGAACCCCCCTTAGTATCTCCTGTAGGGCTGGTTTCGTGGTTATGAAATTGGTCAATGACTGGCGATTCTGGAAGGTCTTTATTTCTCTATCAATTCTGAATGACAGCCTTGCTGGATAAAAGGATCCTTGGCTGCACGTTTTTCTCTGAAGGAGCTTTAAAAATGCCCCCTCCCAACCCTTTCTATCATTGCAGGTCTGTGTAGACAGGTCTGACATAATTCTGATGCCTTTGCCTTGGTACGTGAGAAATTTGTTTGCCCTGGCCATTTTCAATACTGTGTCCTTGGATCTAATATTTGCGAAATGCACTATGACGTGACATGGCGTAGATTTGTCATGGTTGAGCTTGGGAGGGGTCCTCTCTGCCTCTTGGACATGAATGCTTGTTTCCTTTGCTAGATTAGAGAAGTTTTCAGCTACAATTTGTTCAAATATCTCTTCTACATCTCTGTTTTTCTCTACCCCCTCGGGATGCCGATGATTCTGACATTGGAACGTTTCATTGAGTCAGTAATCTCCTGTAACCTACATTCTTGAGATTGGATTTTTTTTAGTCAAGTTTCTATTTTAGCTTTCTCTTCTACTAACCCATCCTCCAATTCGCCCATACGTTCTTCTGCCTCCTTCACCCTGGCCGTCAGAGCCTCTAGTTTTGACTGCATTTGGCTCATACCACTTTTAATTTCTGCCAGATTTGCTCTCATTTCTGCCCTTAGAGATTCTACATTCTCATTAACATTTTTGTTAATATTTTGTTCAAGTCTACACATCATCTTGACCATTGTTACTCTGAACTCCATTTCTGATAATTTGGTTATATCCATATCCATTATTTCTGTGGCAAAGGCCACAGACTCATTGTCTTTTCTTTGCTGGGGGGATTCCTCCTTCTCATCATTCTGATGAGGAGAGGTTGCAGGGTTGTCCAGAGCCCAAATTATTGACCAGGACCCAGGCAGTGTGCACTTGTTTTATAGGGAGCTTAGGGATGTGGGCTTCTTGATTTTTCAGCCTGCCTTCTGGGGGAGGGTCCTACCGTGCCTATACTCAGGCAATGCTGTTTGCATAGAGTCTCCATGGTCCCCTGCAAGGGGTATGGGGATGGGCACACTGTGAGCCAGTATTTCCAGGCTTTTGTTCTCTGGTGGCTTTCCCTGGTGGTTTGCTGTGCCTCTTCTGAGAGTCAGAGCAGCAGTAGCCGATTCTCAGCCTCTGTCTCAGAACAGAGGAATCACGGACGGTTCTCCACTGGTGTTCTGGCCACTTTAACTCTGTTTCTTTTGGTGCTGCTCAACCCTGCAGTGTCCCGGGATGTGCGCCCCACAGCCGGCGTCCCAGCCCTCACTTCCAGGGCCAGTGCATATCTGTCCTTTGTGTTTCTAACATCGCCAGACGCCAGATGCCAGCCACCAGCTGTAGCGTACAGTTGCCCCTGCATGCTCCAGAGCTCCATTTCAGTGTGGTTAGCACGCACTCCAGAGCTCCAGTTTTCAGACTGGTTGAGTGCATTACCCGGCTCATGGTCTCAGTCGGCTCTCTCGCGGGTCCCCATCCGCATGTCCCCCCGCTCCCCAGTGCAGGTGGCTACGGCTTCCCAGCGCCCAAATGCAGCGGTTCCCTCCCCCTTTCATTTATCTTCCGATATCTGTGCGCAGCTTCACGGCTCCCAGCTTCGTACCTCAATACTCAGTGCTGGAGATGTTCATTTGTAGTGGTCCAGATGTATCTTCCTGCATCTCAGGGTGATTCTGTGGATGTTCAGGATGTTCTGGTACCTATTCAGCTCGACTCAGGGACCAGCTGACAAAGGGGACCCCTACTCCTCCTCCATCTTAACTCCTGCTCCCCTCAGTCTTTTGTCATTGGTTGAGACCTGATTTGTGACCCAGTATGTGATCTATTCTGGAGAAAATTCCATGTGCACTCGAGAAGAATGAGTATTCTGTTGTTTTAGGATGGAATGTTTTGTATATATCTGTGAAGTCCATCTGGTCCTATGTGTCATTCAACACCCTTGTTTCTTTGTTGATCTTCGGCTTAGATGACCTGTCCATTGCTCTAAGTGGAGTGTTGAAATCCCCTACTATTAATGTATTATTATCAATATGTTTCTTTACTTTGGATATTAATTGATTTATACAATTGGCTGCTCCCACATTCAGGGCAAAGGGATTTACAATTGTTAGATCTTCTTGATGGATGGACAATTTAAGTATGATATAGTGTCTCTTTACATCTCTTACTACAATCTTTTGTTTAAAATCTAATTTGTCTGATACGAGAATTGCTATCCCAGCTTTCTTTGGAGGTTCATTGGCATGGTAAATGGTTCTTCGTCCCCTTACAGTCAATCTGGAGGTGTCTTTAGGTTCAAAATTAGTCTCTTGTAGACAGCATAGTGATGGGTCCTGTTTTTTCATCCAATCTGAAACCCTGTGTCTCTTCATGGGAGCATTCAGCCCTTTCACATTGAGAGTAACTATTGAAAGATATGAATGTAGTGCCATTGTATTGCCTGTAAGGTACCTGTTTCTGTAGGTTTTCTGTGTCTTTTTGGTCTCTGTGACTCTTGGGGTTTCTCTTCATTTACAGAATCTCCTTCAATTTTTCTGGCATGGCTGGCTTGGTGGTCACATGTTCTTTCAGTTTCTGCCTGTCCTGAAAGCTCTTTATCTCTCCATCCATTCTGAATTATAGTTTTTGTAGATAAACAATCCTTGGCTGCGTGTTCTTTTCATTTAGTACCCTGAATATGTCTTGTCATGCCTTTCTGGCTTGCCAGGTCTCTGTGACAGGTCTGACGTTATTCTGATGTTCCCCCCTCTGTATGTAAGAAATCTTTCCTATCCTAGCTACTCTAAGGATAGCTTCCTTGGCTTTTAAGATTTGCAAGCTTCATTATTACTTGTTGGGGTGTTGATCTATGTTTATTGATTTTGGGAGGGGTCCTCTCTGCTTCTTGGACTCGAACGCTTATTTCCTTCCCCAGATTAGGGAACTTCTCAGCTATGATTTGCTCAAATATACCTTCTAGTTCTCTCTCTCTCTCCACCCCTTCAGGGATCCCAATAATTCTGACATTGGAATGGTTCATGGCATCGTTGATCTCTTTAAGTCTAACCTCATGTGCCACTAGCTGCCTATCCCTATCTTCTTCAGTTTCCTTCCTTTTTATCAGCTTATCTTCTAGGTCACTAATTTGTTCTTCTGCCTCATTTACCCTGGCTGTTAGAGTGTCCAGTTTAGACTGCATTTCATTCATAGAATTTTTAAGTTCAGCTTGATTAGGTCTCATTTCTGCCCTTAGAGATTCTATATTGTTGCTAATGCTTTTTTCAAGCCTTGCTATTGACTTCATGATTGCTATCCTGAAGTCTGTCTCTGACATCTTGCTTATGTCCATTTCCATTAGTTCTGTGGCAGAGGACATTGTCTCTGGTTCTTTTCTTTGTTGGGAGTTCCTCCTCCTAGTCATTCTGTTGATGGATGGTTGAACAAATAGACAGAGTACAAAATATCAACCATGACCCAAGCAAGATGCACCCTAGCAAAATCTGGAGTGGTCAGATGCCACCACCAAAAATACAAAGCCAAAATGAAACACAAGAATAAAATTACAAAATTGAAAAAAATTTTTAATTAAAAAATATATACAAAAATATATATATATAATAGAAAATAAAAAATTTCAATTTCAATTTAAAAAGTGGAGGGAGGGAAAGGGGGTTATAATCTCTCAGTGTGGACAAAACAGGGTGTTTCAGTTGTTTCTGGGTGTATTTTCGTCTGTGTGTTAGAGGACACTATGTCCCAAAATTACTAGGAAAGTAAAACTTGTATATGCATAAAGGTAGAACTAAGTAGAGTGAAAAACAGGCTAAAATAAGGTATATATCTATAAAAAATATAGGTGTGTAAAAATACAAGTTAAAAGCACTTACAAAAAAATTAGTTGGTATAACAGACATCTAGTTGAAATTAGGAGAAGGTGAAAGGAAGAATACATCAGGGGAAAACGTCATGAGAAAAGAAAAAAAAGTATTAAGGAAAGAAAATAAAAGGAAAATTATATCTGAAAAGTATACAAGTCATGAGGCCACACCTGTAGCCCAATATACAATTTTCCCCTTGTGTTGGGATTTTACAGTCTTACAGGATCCAAAGGATTGTCATCCGCCTGTTCTTTCAGCCTGTCTTCTGGGGGAGGGGCCTGCTGTTCTGTTTCTCAGATAATCCTGCCTGTGCAGAGTTGCCCCACCCTCTGTTAGAGGGATGGGCTCAGTGGAAACCAGACTTCTCGGTGCCTTTTGTACCCTGGGGCCTTTCTGCACTTCTTCAGGGGATCAGAGCAAGAATGGCCACAGTCAAACCTGTGGCCCAGAGCAGAAAACCCACAGTTTGCCCTCTTTAATAAACTGCAGGACAAATGTCTCCACTTCTGCTTGCACCGCAGAATACCGCAGCCTCCCATGGTGCAGGGGGATGGGCTCAGTGGAAACCGGACCTCTTTTTGGCTTTTGTGGCCCGGGCCTTTCCTGCCTCTTCAGGGGATCAGAACAAAAAATGGCCACAGCCAAACCTCTGGCCCAGAGTGGAAAATTCAGTCTGCCCTCTTTAATAAACTCTGCAGGACAGTCTCCACCTCTGCTTGTGCTGCTGAAAACTGCAGCTTTCCGAGGTGCATGCCCACAGCTACTCTCAGAAGTGTTTTCAGGGGCCTGGGATTATCTCTGCCCTTTGTATTTTTAAACCTTGGAGTGGCAGTGGGCTCCAGCACACACCAGAGGCTCCAGAATCAGGTCTGGTTCTGCCCTAAAGCCCCTTTCCAGCCACTACTGTTCTGTGCGCTTTGCCCTGCTGCGAGCACTCTTTCCAGATTTTTTCTGGCTATTCAAGGAAAGAGCAGCTATCGACACACCCAGTTCATGGTTTCTGGTGATCCTAGTTGCAGGTCCCTTCCTCCTCTCACTGACAACAACCTGCTTCCTGGCTCCAATCCTTGGTCCCTCCACTGTTTCAGGAATCTCCTTTTGCTCTGTGGTCCTGAGACCACACTGCCTTACCTAGAATTCTGCCTTTTCATTTCTAAAGCCTCCCTCAGGGAGGGTTGTCTTTTACTAGAGCAGATTTCCAAGAGTTCTGAATTTGCGCTTCAGTGTTATATCCCAGGTGCCAGCATCATATGCACTTCATTTTTACCTTCTTTCATACCATCTACTTAGGATCTGTTGCTCAAAGTGGAATTGCTCCATCAAAGACATTTGTAACTACCATTCTAGATCCTTAGCTAAGACATCAGGGGCCACCAGCAATATTCATTTTCCAGCAGTCCACAAATGCCGTGTTGCTGGTGTGATTTATCTTGGATAGTTATGAAGAGATGTAAGTGTGCCTTTAATTTGCTTTGCTTTTATTGCTACAAAAATTGGGCATTTTTTCATGTCAGGACTTATAGTCTATATTTCTTTGTTGGTTAATCATCTGCTCCTGCCATTTACCAAGTAGAATATAAATCTTTCATACTTTTGACTCTTTGATTTTTCAAATAATTTCACTGCTACTGCATAGTCACATTCTGTTAATTAAAGAGGGCTTTATTGTTTTTGATCTTATATAGTTGTATAAATGTATTTGCATAAATTACCATACTGAGGATAATAATATTTTCCTATTTTAAAATCTCTTTTCTAGTTAAACTACTTTTTAATCCTTGGTTTCATTAATTTCTGTTTTTTCTCTTTTCAAAATTAATGGAATCTATGAGTTCATGTTAGTGTCCTGGCAAAAAATGGAAAAGTATTTAGAAAGTATAACTAAAGAGAGTGTGCTGAAAGAATTATTATTTTTTAAAGATTTATTTATTTATTATTTTTAAGTTTTTATTTTAATTTCAGTTAGTTAACATACAGTTTAATATTAGTTTCAGGTGTATTTAAAAAAATTTTTATTATTATGTTCAGTTTTTTTTAAGATTTTATTTATTTATTTTAGAGAGAGGCACCATGATCAGGGGGAGGGGCAGAGGGAGAGGGAGAAGCAGACTCCCTGCCTAGCAGGGAGTCTGATGTGGGGCTCGATCTCAGGATTCTGGGATCATGACCTGAGCCAAAGGCAGACACTTAACTGACTGAGCCACCCAACCCCTGAAAGAACTATTTACAAAGGATATGAGAGAGAATGAGCCTAGAGAAAGTCTGTAGCATGGAAGAAGGGCCCCTTTATGAGAACTGTGACTGTAGAATGCAGCCAGTACCAGAACTACAACAATGTGGAAAGAGAACAGGCTGGAGAGAAGGGAATAAATACTTTAGCCCTTCTTCCCAATCTCTTGCTGATGCCTCTCCCTGACCAATCCAATCAGAAGCCAGAAAGCAGGAGAGCCTGGGTGAAGTGTTCTGAAAAGGGCAGGGAATAATTAAGGAGGGAAGGGGACAAAGGAGAACAACCAGCACATAATGATACTCATGGCCTGTCACATTTCTTCACATCTTGTAAGTAAAGACATTCTGAACTACCTTATTGAGGATGTTTAGGTAGCAAATAGCCTTGGAGGATAGAGATAATATCTCCCTCTGGGAAAAAGGGTAAACATGATTACTGTCCAGACTAAAAAGATAATGTCTCACTCTGGAGAAAAAGCAGTCAGTCTCACTGCATGTTATAAAATATTTGAGTATCTAAACTCAGTGTTTCTCTCCTATAACACAATCCACAGTGTGTGCAGCTGTCACCCACCCGTCTTTGCTTCATGCTGTGGGAATTGGGAGTTGGGAACTGGTGAAAAACTGCTGTGAGTAATAAACTATTTTTTTGTCTTTCATGCTGGAGTCTCATAACTTATTGTCATCCATGAAATTGTGGCAGGCTAACTTGTTAGCTTTGAAGTAGGATAAAATCAGACTCTTCAACTCAAAAAAGAAAAGGCCAAACAAAACATTAAAAAAAACCCAAAAACTCAACCATATTCGTTACGGTGAAGGTGGGTATTACACAACTCCTTACTCTGAAAATTGATGATTAAAGAGAAAAAATTAATCAGTCCTTCAAAGTGACTGAGTAGACTCAGATAACAAGGGAGAGTTCTTCATTACAGAAAAATGCCAGCTTATAAACGTAGAAGAAATTATGAAGTTAGGAGAGTAAGCACCTTTTCCCTACTCCTAGAAGAAATAACTAATTCAGGCAAGGAAAACTTGCAGGTTGTAAAGTACCACCCCAAAGATAACTTACAGGTCTCAAGGGAAAAACAAAATGGAGATCAGGCAGTCACCACTTGAAGCTTAGTAACAATAATTGTAAGACAACCAAACATTATGCACATCTTGATGTGATGTATATGAAGTATATAGCATATTTATAAAGTAAAAAATGTAAAAAATGTTTAAATGTTTAACTTGCATCTAATTTAACCTTTATAGTTAATGCCTTTTAACAAACTATATTTTTCTAATACTTAAAAATTGATTAAAAGTTAGAATAATGAACTCTCCCTCTTTCCTGATTGTCCCAGAACTGAAAGTCCAGCATTCCAAGAAACCCCAGTTCTGAGCAACCCAAGACAGTTGGTCACCATATTGCACATTTAACCAATTACACTCTTCATAATTCCAATATATTAGATTTTCATACATTTTGGAAAAGTAAACACACAAAAATAAATTAGACACATAACAGAACAATGGCTGTAAAACTGATCAGTACACTAATGTCAGCTTTACACTAATAAGAACTCCAATTCAACAGATAAATAATTTATTATTCATTATCTCATTATTATTATTTACCTAAATAAAAGGTAATATTATATATATTATACCTCTATGTACCTAAATGTACAATTTCCTCAACTTACATAGAAAGTCAGGGTTATTTCTCACACCAGCTGAAAATGCAAATAAAAATGCTTTGGCATCTTTCAGGATGATGTTACTAAATATATTATAATTTTTATAACATATTTTGTCTATTACACAAGAAACTGTTCAAAACATTGTCTCTAACTAATCAAATATATCTTCATTTCTATAATCCTAATAGTGTTTTATATTTATAAGACAGTTTAATATCTGCTTTGTCTTTTTCCTTAAAATTACAGCTAGCATAATTTATAATTGGTTGTAGTGGGGCCAAATCTGATGCCTACTTTGGATTTTTTCTCATTTTCCACTACTTTTGTCTCTGGGCATTGCTTCTACCAGGTTCTCTCAAACCGTGGGAGTAGGAGCCAAATATTCTAATTTCAAAACAAATGACATCAACTGTCTGGATAGTTGATATCTTCCATCAATCACTATTATAACTTTCCTCTGAATCTCTTATTTAGTAATTTAATCTGTATTTAATTTAAAAAACTTATTCTGTATTTGTTATGAGAATTAAATTGATATTTTGAAGAACTATGTAAATATTCTCAACCATCTGGAGAAGAAACCAGTTGAGTACTCACATAGTGAGTTTTCTGTTTCCTCAAGTTCATTATATTTTTATCAACTTTGGATACTCTGAGTTATTGACATGCAATTCTTAAAGATTACAACAGTGTTTTACTACTGTGTTTCTCATACACCTGGAGGAAAGAGGTAATATGCTGGAAAATACACAAAACCACAGTTTGAACATGGCTGGTCTTCCTGGCATTACCAAATGAGTTCCAGACTAGATTGTAAACTTCATGAATGTAGACATTCTGTCTCTTTTATTCACCATTGTATCCCCAATGCCTCAACACAGTGCCTGGCACATGGAAGGCAATCAATAAATATTTGTTGAATAAATGAATGAAATAAAAGACTTAGAGAGAAAATAATTTCATAGGAATAAACTTGAAAATATTAGCAATTGAAATGTCATATTCACATAAAAATTTTAGGTTAAAACATAAGCTGCTTCCAGTTACAGCCCCAGATATTAGGAATATGTTTCTCCTCAGCTATTTTTGGGAGGAGGTCTGGGTGGAAAAGTTGAAATATTATTCTAAATCAGTAAGTTGACACTGAAAAAAATAAAGAAATAAGAAATTTGGGTTTTTTTTTTCCTAATCCAGTATTTAACTTTTTAATGCACAGTGTACATGGATTGCAAAAAGTTTATAATTATGTTCAAATTTCACAAATTAGTATGGACTTTAACCAGCTTAAAACTATCTTAAATTTGCTGTAGCCTAGAGAATATAAAAGTTACAATGTTCAATGATTTTTAGAATCTTATTTTTTCAAGTTTTTATTTAAATTCCAGTTAGTTAACATACAATGTACTATTAGTTTCATGTGTACAATATAGTGATTCATCACTTATACACGACACTCAGTGCTCATCATCACAAGTGCCCGTCTTAATACCCATCACCCATTTAACCCATCCCCTTGCCCACCTCCCCTCTAGTTGAGTCTGTTTTATGGTTTGCTTCCCTCTTCCCCCCTCATGTTCATCTGTTTTGTTTCTTAAATTTCTCATGAGTGAGATCATATGGTATTTGTCTTTCTCTGACTGACTTATTTCACTTAAGGTAATACTCCCTAGCTCTATCCACGTCGTTGCAAATGGCAAGATTTCATTCTTTTTGATGGCTGAGCAATATTCCATTGTGTGTGTGTGTGTGTGTGTGTGTGTGTGTCTTTACCCATTCATCAGTTAATGGACATTTGGGATCCTTCCATAATTGGCTATTGTTGATAATGCTACTATAAACATCAAGGTGCATGTATCTCCAAATCAGTATTTTTGTATTCTTTGGGTAAATACCCAGTAGTGCAAGTGCTGGATCATACAGTAATTTTATTTTTAGCTTTTTGAGGAACCTCCATACTGTTTTCCAGAGTGGCTGCAACGGTTTGCGTTTCCATTAACAGTGTAAGAGGGTTCCCCTTTCTCCATATCCTTGCCAACATCTATTTTTCTGATGTTGTTAAATTCAGCCATTCTGAGTGGTATGAGGTGATATCTCATCGTAGTTTTGTTTTTTATTTCCCTGATGATGAGTGATGTTGAGCATTTTTTCATGTGTCTGTTGTCCATCTGGGTGTCTTCTTCAGAGAAATGTCTGTTCAATTCTTCTGCCAATTTTTAAATTAGATTATTCATTTATTGGGTGTTGAATTCTAGAAGTTCTTTGTATATTTTGGATACTAACCCTTTACTGGATATTTCATTTGCAAATATCTTCTCCCATACAGTAGGTTCTCTTTTAGTTTTGTTGATCGTTTTCTTCTCTGTGCAGAAGCTTTTAATTGTGATATAGTCCCATTAGTGTATTTTTCTTTTTTCTGCCTTGCCTCAGGAGACATATCCAGAAAAATGTTACCAAGTTCTATGTAAAAATGTATATATATTGCCTGTGCTCTCTTCTAGGATTTTTATGGTGTCAGGTCTCACATTAGGTCTTCCACCCATTTTCAACTTATTTCTGTGTATTGTGTAAGAAAGTGGTCCAGTTTCATTTGTTTGCATGTTGCTGTCCAGTTTTCTCAACACTTTTTGTTGAAGAGACTCTTTTTCCCATAGGATATTCTTTTCTGCTTATGGAAGATTAATTGACCATGGAGTTGTGGGTTCATTTCTGGGTTTTCTATTCTATTCCATTGATCTATGTGTCTATTTTTGTGCCAAAACCATACTGTTTTGATCATGACAGCTCTGTAATACAACTCGAAGTCCAGAATTGCAATGCCTCCAGCTTTGCTTTTCTCTTTCAAGGTTGCTTTGGCTTCAGGGATCTTTTGTGGTTTCATACAAATGTTAGGATTGTTTGTTCTAGCTCTGTGAAAAATGTTGTTGGTATTTTGATAGAGATTGCATTAAATGGGTAGATTGCTTTGGGTAGTGTAGATATTTTAACAATATTTGTTTTTCCATTAGTATGAAATATTCCATGTTCATCTTCAATTTTTTCAGCAGTGCTTTCAAAGTACAGGTCTTTCACCTCTTTGGTTAGGTTTATTCCTAGGTATTTTATTTTTTGGTGCAATTGTAAATGGGATTGATTCCTTAATTTTTCTTTCTGCTGCTTCATTATTGGTGTATAGAAATGCAACAGATTTCTGTATGTTGATTGTATGCCATGACTTTACTGAATTTTTGTATCAGTTCTAGCAATTTTTTGGTGGCGTCTTTCTGGTTTTCTATGTATAGTATTATGTCATCTGCAAATAGTGAAAGTTTGACTTCTTCTTTGCCAATTTGGATACCTTTCATTTCTTTTTTTGTTGTCTGATTGTGGAGGCTAGGACTTCCAGTATTTTGTTAAATAACAGTGATGGGTCAACTGGGTAACTCAGTCAGTTAAGCATCTGCCTTCAGTTCAGATCACAATCCCAGGGTCCTGGAATCAAGCCCTGTGTCAGACTCAGCAATGAGCCTGCTTCTCCATCTTCCTCTGCTCTTCGCCCTCTCATGTTCACATGTGCTCTCCTTCATTTTCTGTCGCTCTCAAATAAATAAATAAACAAAAGATTTTAAAAAATAACAGTGGTGAGAGTGGACATCCCTGTCTTGTTCCTGACCATAGAGGAATAGCTCTCAGTTTTTGCCCATTGAGGATGATATTAGCTGTTGGTTTTTTGTATATGGCCTTTGTTATGGTGAAGCATGTTGCCTCTATCCCTACTTTGTTGAGTTTTTTTTCCCTGAATGATATTATACTTTGTTAAAAGGTTTTCTGCATCTGTTGAGAGATCATATGGTTCTTATCCTTTTATTAATGTGGTGTATCATATTAGATTGATTTGTGAATATTGAACCACACTTGCAACCCAGAAATAAATCCCACTTGATCATGGTGAATGATTCTTTTAATGCACTTTTGGATGAGATTTGATAGTATTTTGTTGAGAATTTTTGCATCCATGTTCATCAGGGATATTGGCCTGTACTCTTTTTTAGTGGAGTCTTGTCTGGCTTTGGAATCAAGGTAATGCTGGCCTCATAGAATGAATTTGGAAGGTTTCCTTCCATTCCTATTTTTTTTTGGAACGGTTTGAGAAGAATAGGTATTAACTTCTTTAAATGTTTGGTAAAATTCCTTCTGGGAAGCCATCTGGTCCTGGACTTCTGTTTGTTGGGAGGTTTTTGATTACGGATTCAGTTTCTTTGCCGGTTATTGGTCTGTCAAGTTTTCTATGTCTTCCTATTTCAGTTTTGGTAGTTTATATGTTTCTAGGAATTCATCCAGGTTGTCTTCTTCCAGGTTGTCTAATTTTCCGGCATATAATATTTCATAATATTCTCTTACAATTGTTTGTATTTCTGTGGTGTTGGTTGTTATTTGTCTTCTCTCATTGGTGATTTTATTTATTTGGTTTCCTTTCTCTTCTTTTTGATAAGTCTGGCCAAGGGGTTATCAATTTTATTATTTGTTTTCAAAGAACAAACTCCTGGTTTCATGGATCTATTCTGCTGTTTTCTTATCATTTATTTCTGCTGTAATCTTTGTTATTTCCCTTATTCTGTTGGCTTTATACTTCATTTATTGTTCTTTCCCTAGTTCCTTCAGGTGTAAGGTTAGTTTGCTTATTTGAGATTTTTCTTGCTTCTTGAGATAGGTCTGTATTGTTATCTACTTCCCTCTTATGATGCTTTTGCTGCATCCCAAAGTTTTTAGATCATCCTGTTTTCATTTTCATTTGTTTTCATGTATTTTTCAATTTTTTCTTCTATTTCCTCATTGACCCATTCATTGTTTCATAGCATGTTGTTTAACATCCATGTGTTTGTGGTCTTTCCAAATTTTTTCTTGTGGTTGACTTCAAGTTTCATAGCATTGTGGTCAGAAAATGTGCATGGTATGATCTCAATCTTTTTGTACTTGTTGAGGACGGATTCGTGACATACTATATGATCTATTCTGGATAATGCCCCATGTGCACTTGAAAATAATACATATCCTGCTGTTTTAGGATGAATATTTTAAATATATCTGTTATGTACATCTCATCCAATGTGTCATTCAAAGCCATTGTTTCCTAGTTGATTTTCTTTTTAGATCATCTGTCCATTGATGTAAGTAGGGTATTAAAGTCCCCTACTACTGTTGTATTATTATCAATGAGTTCCTTTAAGTTTGTTATTAATTGTTTTATATATTTGGATGCTCCCAAGTTGGGGACAGAAATATTCACAATTCTTAGATCTTCTCATTGGACTTTTCTCTTCATCTCTCATTATAGTTTTGTTTAAAATCTAGTTTGTCTGGGGGTGCCTGGGTGGCACAGCCAGTTGGGTGTCCAACTCTTGGCTTTGGCTCAGGTCATGATCTCAGGGTCATGAGGTTGGTCATTGTTGGGCTCTGTGCTCAGTATAGAGTATTAAGCTTCTCTGCCACTTCCCCCTTATATAAATGGATAGGTCATTTTTTTTAAAAATCAACTTTGGTATAATTATTGCTACTTTGTTGTTTTTTTTTTTTTTACTTCTATTTGTTTCATGAATGTTTCTCCATCTCCTCACTTTCATACTGCAGGTGTTTTTAGGCCTGAAATTAGTCTTTTGTTGGCAACATATGGATGAGTGTTTTTTTTTTTAATCCATTCTGACACCTTATGACTTTGATTAGAGTGTTTAGTCCATTTACATTTGGAGTAACTATTGATAGATACGTATTTAGTGCCATTTTATTACTTGTTTTGTTGTTCCTGGAAATTTTCTCTGTTCTTTCTATCTTTGTCACTTTTGGTGTTTCCCTCCCACTTAAAGAGTCACCTTTAACATTTCTTGCAGGGCTAGTTTAGTGGTCACAAACTCCTTTAGTTCCCCTCTACCCCCCACCCCTGGGAAACTATTTATCTCTCTTTCTATTCTGAACGATAGCATTGCTGGATAGAATATTCTTGGCTGCAGATTTTTTCCAATTCAGCATGTTGAATATATCATGCCACTAGGCCTGCTGGCTTGCCAAGTTTCTGTGGAGAGATAGGCAGCTAGCCCTATGGGTCTTCCCTTGTAAGTTAGGGACTTCATTTTTCTTGTTGCTTTTAGGAATTTTTCTTTATCAATATATTTTCAAATTTAACTACAGTACGTCTTGATTTGGGCCTGCTTTTGCTGATTTTGATAGGAGTTCTCTGTGCCTCCTGGATTTGGATGTCTGTTTCCTTCCCCAGATTAGGGAGGTTTTCAGCTATTATTTCCTGAAATAAACCTACTGCTCCTTTTTTTTTTTCTCTCCGAGAATTCTCCCAGAATTCTTCTGGGACTCAGATATAAATGTTATTACATTTGATGTAGTTGTTGAGCTCCCTAAGTCTATTCTCACGATCCACAATTCTTTCTCTCTTTTGTTCAGCTTCATTATTTTCCATTATTCTAACCTCTATATATTTATTTGTTCATCTGCTTCTTCCATTCTTGAGGTCATTACATCCAGTAGGTTTCAAATCTCAGTTAATGAATTTTTCTTTTCTGGCTGATTGTTTTTTTAACTCTTTTGTCTTTGCAGTAAGGGTCTCCCTGATGTTTTCCATGCCTTTCTCTAGCCCAGCTAGTATCATTACGATTGTTGCTTTAAATTCTAGATCAGGCATATTACTTATATCTCTTTTCATTAGATTCCTGGCCATGACCTTTTCTTGTTCTTTATTTTGGAATGAATTCCCCCATCTTGGTATTTTGTTTAGGTTTCTGTCTCTGTGTATTTAGGAAGCATGTTGTGTTTCCTGCTCCTGAGAGTAATGGCTTAATGCAGAGGAGGTCATATAGTGTCCAGGGCCTGGTGCTCTAGGGAATGTCTCTCATGTGTGCCGCATGCACCCTGCTTCTGTGTTTTGGCTGCTCTATCCTTTGGGCCCATTCTCTGTAGAGTTTCTCCTTGCCTGTAGTCGGCAGTATTTGGACCTTAGCCAAAGTGTGGTGAGTTTTAACTAGGTGTTCTCTGATCTGCTTGTTAAATGAGACATGATGCTACTTTCACTAGAACTGAAGCCTTGCAGAACTCTGGTTAGTAGACGTGGTGTGTGTGGGCTTTCTACTGGTTTCCTGGGGAAGGGCCTGTTGTGCTGGTCCTTAGGCACACTTGCCTGAGAAAAGCAATATCAGCAGAGCACAGGAGGGTGGGATTTGGTGTGAGAAGGTTAAGCAGCTAACGTTGGCACTGTGCTATTTACTGAAGTTTGTTTATGCTAAGGGGTGGGGAAGAGAAATGGTGCCGGTCAGCTCCTTTGTCCCCTGAGAGGGGTCTAAGCCTTCTCTGTGCTTTCTGCTGTCAGGTAAGCACTTCCAGAAGAGCAAATAATTTCCCCCTCATGCAACCCAGGCATTTTTTAGATTGATTTTTCATGCTTTCTCTGGGTTGCTTGACTGCCTGGAGCAGTGCAGTGCGTTTTGTGCTCCATCCCAGACAAGCTTGTTGACTTTTAAAAGTTCAAACTTTAGGGACATTGTATGGCAAGGACTTGTGCTGGTCCTCTGAGGAGGGTCTTTCCATGTTCGGATGGAGGCGGTTTGACTACAAAGGGCAATTGCACCAGAGTGTAGGTAGGGGCATGTGGTTTGGAGCAAAGGTAGCTAAAGAGCCATCATTTAGGTTAACCACCCTCAGCAGGTGTCTCTGCACTTATGCTGAGTGGTGGGGGCAGGAAATGGCACCTACTGGCTTTTTTGTCCCTGGAGAGGCATCTCTTCAAACCCCTCCTCTCACAGATGCACTCCAAGAAAAGCAAACAGTTTCTCCCTGTGCACCTTAGGTGATCCTCAATTGCACCATCTGCCCCCAGGTTCCTTGCATGCTTTCTCTCCAGGAGTAGAGCGGCACCCTCTACTTCTCTCCAGGAGTAGAGTAGCACATCTAATAATATTCCCTAAAGCACCAGGCCCTGGACCCTATATGACCTCTATCCCACCCAAGACTGGGACCTCTAAAACTCCAGTCTTTGAGCCCCCACTGGTTGCAAAAACTCACAGAAATCAGCCCCTCTCATTTTCCTAGCCAATGGCTTTGGGGAAGTGTTCTTGTGTGATCCTCTGTGCACTTCTCTCTCCCTCTCTCTTTCTCATTCTCTCATTTTCTCCTTCTCTCTCTATCTGTCTCTTGCCTTTCTCTGAGATGAGGGCTCCCTCCACTCCATAGCATCTGTGATCCATTTATCCCCCAAAGTACATCTCCACACCTCTTACCTTCCACAATGTGGCCTCTTCTCTCCATCTAGTTGTGCAATTTGTCCAGTTGTTGCACAGGTCGATTTCTTGGGTGTTCAGAATGATTTCATAGTTATCTAGCTGTGTCCATGGGACAAGGCAAGCCTAGGGTCCTCCTACTATGCCACCATCTTAGCTCCAATTCAGAATCTTATTAATAATGATTCTTGACAATAAAGGTAGAAAAAAAAGACCTAGGCTAATAAGTTGGATTATGAATGTTTCCTATTTACTCCTATTTACTTAAAGGCAAAATTAGAGCACTTAAAGGTGATGAGCTCATAACAAAAGATATATTAGCAGAATGAATGACTGAATAAACAAAAAAAAATATCTTCACTGGACATTTTCCTAAGTTAACATTTTCAATGGGAGTGGTGATTTTATGTGTCTTATATTCTTTTTATTCTGTAACAATTGTCCTTCCCTTTTTGGAGGAGAAATTGGGTCATTATTTTTTAAAAAATGTTGGAACAGTATAACTATTTGGGTCAAGATTTACTGTAAAGCTACAGTAATTGAGACAGTCATTGTAATATTGGAATAAGGATAGACATAGAGTAATGAAACAAAATAAAAGGTTTGGAAACAGATCTACATATATACGGTCAATTCAACGAGGATATCAAGATAATTCAGTGGGGTTAAAAGTGGAGCAACTGTGAATCCATATGCCAAAAGAAATGAACCTCAATCCATGCCTCACACATATACAAAAATCAACTTGAAATAGATATAGATCTAAATATAAAACCCAAAATAATAAAGTTATAGAAGAAAACATTAGAGAAAATTTTTATCACCTTGAGTTGGGTAAAGGTATCTTAAATAGGACATAAAAAACACAAAGCTTAAAATTTAAAAATTGATTAACTTCATGAAAATTTAAAATTTTTGATTTTTCTAAAGACATAGTTTAAGAAAAATGAAAGGAGAAAATATTTGAAAATATGTATCTAATAAAGGATTTGTTTCCAGTATGTATAAATAACTCAAAACTCAAAAATAAGAGGAGAAAAAAACTAGAATTTTAAAAATGGGGAAAAGAGAGACCAGATGGTGGCAGAATAGGAGACTTCCTTTTATCTGGTCCCTTAAATTTAACTGGATAGCTATGAAACCATTCTGAACACACATGAATTCAGCCTGAGAGGTAAGAAAATATATCTGGAACTCTACAAACAGAAAAATGACTGCTTTTTGCAAGGTAGGAGGTGCTGAATCATGAATCTGCAGGGAAACATCAGAAGGTAAACAGAGGAGGAAGGGAGCCTCCATAAGCCGGCTACTGGAAAGTGATCTAACACTGGAGAGCAAAATTGGAACCCTTAGAAATCTGCTCCAGGGGCGCCTGGGTGGCACAGCGGTTAAGCGTCTGCCTTCGGCTCAGGGCATGATCCTGGCGTTGTGGGATCGAGCCCCACATCAGGCTCCTCCACTATGAGCCTGCTTCTTCCTCTCCTACTCCCCCTGCTTGTGTTCCCTCTCTCGCTGGCTGTCTCTATCTCTGTCGAATAAATAAATAAAATCTTTAAAAAAAAAAAGAAAGAAAGAAATCTGCTCCAGTGAGAGACATCCCTTTCTGAAAGGGGTACAAAGGATGAAAAGAGAATTCCAGGTGGGTCATTGTGGTCTCAGGATCCCAGGAGACACAGAAAGAATGATAGAGTGCCCAAGCAGTGGAGCAGGGAAACTCGTTACGGTCGGTGAGCCCAGAAGCGACTCTCAGCTCTGGTCACCATAAACTGAGAGTTGAGCTGGTAGGGAGATGCTCTTGGCCTGAACACCCTGAAAAGGACTGGAACACAGGGGCTGTTTAACATTCCTGGGAGAGATGAAACAGCTGTGCCCATGTCGGGCAACAGTTCTCAGGACAGTGGTGGCCCTGGAAAGGACAGTACGATGGCACCCAGGCAAAACTGAAAATTTTGGCATCCATATTCATCAGGGATATCAGTCTGTACTTCTCCTTTTTGATGGGGTCTTTGCGTGGTTTGGGGATCAAGGTAATACTGGCCTCATAGAATGAATTCGGTAGTTTTCCTTCTATTTCTATTTTTTGAAACAGCTTCAGGAGAATAGGTATTATTTCTTCTTTGAATGTTTGGTAGAATTCCCTGGGGAATCCATCAGGCCCTGGACTCTTGTTTTTGGGGACATTTCTGATCACTGCTTTGATCTCTTCATAATTAATTGGTCTCTTTAGATAATCAATTTCTTCCTGTTTCAGTCTTGGTAGTTTATAGGTTTCCAGGAAGGCATCCATTTCTTCCAGGTTGTTTAATTTATTGGCATAAAGTTGTTGATAAAATTTCTAATGATCCTTCCTATTTCATTGGTGTTGGTCATGATCTCTCCCCTTTGATTCATAATTTTATTGATTTGGGTCCTTTCTCTATTCTTTTGAATAGGTCTGGCCAGCGGTTTGTCGATCTTATTTATCCTTTCAAAGAACCAGCTTCTTGTTCTGTTGATCTGCTCTGCTGTGCTCCTGGTTTCTAATTCATTGATCGCTGATCTAATCTTGATCACCTGCCTTTTCATGCATGGGTTAGGCCTGTTCTTCTGTTCCAGCCCCAGATTCTTGAGGTGAGAATATAAAAACTGCATTTTAGATTGTTCTTTTCTTCTGAGTGAGGCTTGGATGGCTATGTATTCTCCCCTTAGGACTGCCTTTGCAGTGTCCCATAGGTTTTGGACCAATGTGTTTTCTTTTTTGTTGATCTCCAGAAATTGTTTGATCTCCTTCTTAAATTAGCTGGTTTACCCAATCATTCTTGAGCAGAATGGTTCTTAGTTTCCAAGTGTTTGAATTTCTTCCCAATTTTTCCTTGTGATAGAGGCCCAGTTTCAAAGCATTGTGGTCTGAGAATATGCAGGGAATAATCTTAGTCTTTTGGTATAGATTGAGGCCTGTTTTGTGACCAGTATATGGTCTATTCTGGAGAACATTCCATGTGCATTCGAAAAGAATGAGTATTCTGTTGCTTTAGGGTATAGTGTTCTGTATATCTCTATGAGGTCCATCTGGTCCAGTATGTCATTCAAAGCTCTTGTTTCTTTGTTGATTTTCTGCTTGGGTGATCTGTCCATTGCTGATAGTGGAGTGTTGAGGTCCCCTACTATTAACGTATTATTATCTATATGCCTCTATATTCTGATGAAGAGTTGGCTTGTGTATCTAGCTGCTCCCCTGTTGGGGACATTGATATTTATAATTATCATATCCACTTGTTGGATACATCCTTTAAGAATAATGTAGTGTCCTTCTGTATCTCTAACTATGGTCTTTAGTTTAAAATGTAATCTGTCTGATATGAGAATTGCTACCCTAGCTTTATTTTGAGGTTCCTCAGCATGAAAAATGGTGTTCCATCCCTTCACTTTCAGTCTCGATGTATCTTTAGGTTCAAAATGAGTCTCTTGTAGACAGCACATGGATGGATCATGTTTTTTGATCCAATCTGCAACCCTTTGGCGTTTTATGGGAGCATTTAGGCCATTCCCATTGAGAGTGATTATTGACAGATATGATTTTAATGCTGTCATGTTGCCTGTGAAGTCTTTGTTTCTATAGATTGTAAATTTCTGTTCTGTATCACTCTAGTGCCTTTTACTTTTATAGAACCCCCCTTAATATTTCATGTAGGGCTGGTTTGGTGGTTATGAATTCCTTCAGTTTCTCCTGATCTTGGAAGGTCCTTATCTCTCCATCCATTCTGAGTGACAGCCTTGCTGGATAAAGGATCCTTGGCTGCATGTGCTTCTCAGATAGAACTTTGATAACACCTTGCCTACCCTTGCTGGTGTGCCCGGTCTCTGTAGACAGTCTCTGAAGGTATTCTAGTATTTTCTCTCTGTACATAAGGATTTTCTTCTCCCTGGCCACTTTCAATATTGTATCCTTGGATCTAATATTTGCAAATTGCACTATGATGTCACGTGGTGTAGGTTTGTCATGGCTGAGCTTGGGAGGGGTCCTCTGTGCCTCTTGGACATGAATGCTAGCTTCCTTAGCCAGATTAGGGATGTTCTCACCTACAATTTGTCCAAATATCTCTTCTAGACCTCTCTCTTTCTCTACCCCCTCGGGGATGCCGATGATTCTGACATTGTAATGTTTCATTGAGTCAGTAATCTCCCGTAATCTACATTCTTGAGATTGGATTTTTTTGAGCTTAGCTTCCTTTTTAACTTTCTCTTCTACCATCCCATCCTCCAATTCACTAATTCGTTCTTCTGCTTGCATTTTTAATTTCTGCCACATTCGCTCTCATTTCTGCCCTTAGAGATTCTATATTCTCGTTAATATTTTTGTTAATATTTTCTTCCAGCCTACACTTCATGTTTACCATTGTTACTCTGAACTCCATTTCTGACAATTTGGTTATATCCATATCCATCAGTTCTGTGGCAGAGGCCACAGTCTCTGTCTCCTTTCTTTGCTGAGGGTTTCTCCTCCTTGTCATTCTGATGAGTAGAGGTTGCAGGGATGCCCAGAGCCCAAATTATTGACCAGGACCCAGGCACTGTGCACTTGTTTTATAGGGACCTTGGGGATGTGGGCTTCCTGATTTTTCAGCCTGCCTTCTGGGAAGGGCCTGCTGCGCTGATACTCAGGCAACCCTGTTTGGGTAGAGTTGCCCCATCCCCTACAAAGGGGGACAGTAATGGGAAAAATGTGAACCGGTATTTCCAGGCTTTTGTTGTCTGGCGGCTTTCCCTGGTGGTTTTCCTTGCCTCTTTTGAGAATCAGAGCAGCAGTGGCTGTATCCTAGCCTCTGTCTCTGAACAGAGAGATCGCAGTCCACTCTCCACTGAGCTCTCCTGGCCTCTCTAACTCTGTTTCCGTTGGTGCTGCTAAAAACCCCACAGTGTCCCAGGTTTTGTGCCCCTCAGCCACTCTCCAAGCCCTCGCTTCCATGGCTGGCACATGTCTGTCCTTTGTGCTTCTAACACCGCCAGCCACCCCCGGTTCCTGTGCGCCCTCCCGAGCTCCCTGTTTCAATGTGGTTTGCGCTCACTCCAGAGCACCAGTTCTCTGTCTGGTTGCATTCATGCTCCTGAGCTCCCAGTTTCAGTCTAGTTCGAGCGTGCGCTCTGGAGCTCCAGTTTTCAGTCTGGTTGTGCGTGCGCTCCCGAGCTCCCGGTATCAGTCCGGTTCCAGTGAGCGCTCCGGAGCTCCGGTTTTCAGTCTGGTCTTGCGCATGTTCTCGGGCTCACGGTCTCAGTCTGCTTTCTCACGGGTGCTGGTCCTCGAGTCCGGTCACTCCCCAGTGCAGGTGGCCACTGCTTCACCGCGCCCGAGCACGGCGGCTTCCTCACCCTTCTGTTTATCTTCCAATATCTTTGCGCGGATTCACGGCTCCCCACCTTGTACCTCAATACTCAGCGCTGGAGATGTTCGTTTGTAGAGATCCAGATGTATCTTCCTGCATCTCAGGCTGATTTCGTGGGTGCTCAGGATGGTCTGGTAGATATCCAGCTCGATTCAGGGGACCAGCTTAAGAAAGGGACCCCTACTACTCCACCATCTTTTTCCTTCCCTAAAAACACCGATTCATCAGTCTTATATAATACCCCGTGTTCATTACATCACATGCCTTCCTTAATGTGCATCACCCATTTTGTTTATAGCAGCAATGTCCACAATAGCCAAACTATGGAAAGAGCTCAGATGTCCATTGAATGGATTAAGAAGATGTGGTGTATATATACAATGGAATACTACTGGTCTATCAAAAAATGAAATCTTGCCATTTGGAATGATGTCAATGGAACTAGAGGGTATCATGCTAAGCAAAATAAGTTAATCAGAGAAAGACAATTATCATATGATCTCAGTCATATGTGGAATTCAAGAAACAAAACAGAGGATCATAGGGGAAGAGATGAGAAAATAAAACAAGATGAAATCAGAGAGGGAAACAAATCATAAGAGACTCTTAATCACAGGAAATAAACAGAGTTTATGGAGTTGCTTGGCCTGTTTAAGAACAGCTTTAAAAAGGGGGCGCCTGGGTGGCTCAGGTCATGATCCCAGGGTTCTTGGATCAAGCCCCACATTGGGCTCCCTGCTGAGCAGGAAGCCTGCTTCTCCCTCTCCTTCTGCCTGCCACTCCCCCTGGTTGTACTCTGTCTTCTCTGTGAAATAAATAAAATCTTAAAAAAAAAAAAAGCTATTAAAAATTTGTATCTGCTGGTATGAGGAAACACATTACCACTGGGTGGTGCTATTGTCTTAGGTAAGGAAGAGTAAGGCACACTCCTTGAGGGCATATACAGATTACCCCAGAGGAACAAGGGGTCATATGGTCACAGTTACAATAGTCTTAGTCTTAAGAGAAAGTTTCAAATTCCTAGGAGATGAAATGAAAATCCATTAACTAACACGTTATGATCTAGGATATAAAATAAAAAGTATATAAAAAATGTTTGGTAATGGGTTTGACTACTTTAAAGAAGTATGTAATACTGAAATGCAAGGTTTTGAAGACCTGTTAGCCAACCTTTTCCCTAAAGATTTATTCTACACAATATTACAGATTTTCTTCAACACACAGATGACTCACTGTTGTATCCTTTCTCTTGCCCATGTTATCAGGGTGTTATTTCTGCCATTGGCTCCATTCTGGATTTTGAATGTAGACATCATACTTAAAATGCAATGAATTCCAGCTAGATTTAATCTTTTATTAGATGCACATGGCAAGTTTAAAGTGGAAGACACGACTCCTGAACTGAAACCAACAATTGAAATTTATATAATTGAAATTGCAGGAAGAACCCAAGGAAGAAACATCAAACAGAACTGGTTATGCTGGCAAAACCAAAATATACATGAAACACTTTTCTTCACAAGCAATGAAACAATTTGCTTCAAAAAAAATCTGAAGGAGAAGAAAAGAGGGACGATGGCAGAAGAGTAGGGGACCCATATTTCATCTGGTCTCTTGAATTCAGCTAGACATCTAAGAAATCATTCTGAACACCTGTGAATTCAACTTGAGATCTAAGAAAAGAATTGCTGAAATTCTACGAAAAGAAAAGTGACCACTTTCTTGCAAGGTAGGAAGTACAGAGAAGTGAACCTAAGGGGTTATAGAAAATAAACCACTGGGGGGGAGGGGTAGGAACCTCTGTAAACCAACAATCAGAAAGTGATATAACAGCAGAGCACAAACTTTTAGAAGTCTGCTCCTGTGAGGGATGTCCCTACCTGAAAGGAGTTCAGGTGGCCAGGTGGGGCAGAATCCTAGGTGGAACAGTGTGGTCTCCGGATCCCCAGGGTCAGAAAGAACAGGGATGCCTGAGTGTGGCAGAGTTCCCAAGCACTGGAGTAGGGAAGCTGACTACAATTAGTGAGCCTTGGAGTGGCCTCTCAGCTACGTGTTGCCATAAACCATGAACCGTGGCAAGACGGGGCTATCACTCTGAGCAGGGGCCCAGAAAATGACAACCATTTCAGGATCCTGCTCCTTTCCCTGGGAGGAGTGTCATGGGTACACACACAATTGGTCAACCGCTCCCCAAGCAGTGACCCATCAAGCAGCAGGCCTTGGTGAGACCCTGCCCCCCTTGGGAGGTCGATGTGGGTCGGCACCACAGGATCGGCAGTGTTTCATGCACACAAAAGGGACTGACTGCTTTTCCCTGAGGGTGCACTGAACAGTGGGAACAGCAATCATTCAGCTCCAGGGCTAGCAAATGGGACACCCCAATTTTTACAGTTTTTTTCATCCAAATGTGGCAGGGAAAGCCTTCAGTGAACAAAAGCCACATAGAGCACCCAGGAGCTCCTTACACTAAGCCCAACCCCCTGGCGGGGTCAGTGAAGTTCTGCACAGGAAAGCTACCTGAGAATCAGTGCACTGGCCCCTCCCCCAGAAGGCCAGCAGGAACATGAGGCTGACACCAAGTTAGTGGATCACACAAAAGTGAAAAACTCCTGTGCTAGGGGAAAATATCATATAGAATTTGAGGACTTTTTCTCATTAATCTTTATTCTTTCATTTTAAAATTTTCTTTTTCTTTCTTTTTAAAAATTTTTTTAAATCTGTCTCTGAGATACAGAGAGTGAGTTAGAGAGAGCACAAGCTGGAGGAGGAGCAGAGGGAGAGGGGGAAGCAGGTCTCCTGCTAAGCAGGGAGCCCGAGGCAAGACTCCAATCCAGGTCTCTGGGATCATGGCCTGACCCGAAGGCAACCATTCAACCCACTGAACCACCCAGGCACCCCGTTTTTATTTTTTTCCTTATCAACTAGCTTCTTATTTTTTTTTATTTTAAATAATTTTTTATTATGTTACATTAGCCCCCATACAGCATATCCTTAGTTTTGTTTTTTTTTTAATAATAATATTTTTTTTATTATGCTAGTCACCATACAGTACATCCGTGGGTTTTGATGTAAAGTTCCATGATTGATTAGTTGCGTGTAACACCCAGTGCACCATGCAATACGTGCCCTCCTTACTACCCATCACCAGCCTATCTCATTCCCCCAACCCCCTCCATATGAAGCCCTCAGTTTGTTTCTCAGAGTCCACAGTCTCTCATGCTTCAATCTCCATTCTCGTTATCCTCCCTTTCTTTATCCCTTTCTTCTCCTACCGATCTTCCTACTTCTTATGTTTCATAGATGAGAGAAACCATATGATAATTCTCTTTCTCTGCTTGACTTATTTCACTTAGCATAATCTCCTCCAGCCCCATCCATGTTGCTGCAAATTTTGTGTAATCATTCTTTTTGGTAGCTGAGTAATATTCCATTGTATATATGGACCGCATCTTCTTAATCCAGTCATCTGTTGAAGGGCATCTCGGCTCCTTCCACGATTTAGCTATTGTGGACATTGCTGCTATGAACATTGGGTGCATATGGCCCTTCTCTTCACTACGTCTGTATCTTTGGGGTAAACACCCAGTAGTGCAATGGCTGGATCATAGGGTAGCTCAATTTTTAACGTTTTAAGGGACCTCCACACTGTTTTCCAGAGGGGATGTAGCAATTTGCATTCTCACCAACAGTGTAAGAAGGTTCCCCTTTCTTCACATCCTCTCCAACATTTGTTGTTTCTCACCTTGTTGATTTTTTCCATTCTAACTGGCATAAGGTGGTATCTCAATGTGGTTTTGATTTGAATTTTCCTGATGGCTAACGATTTTGAACATTTTTTCATGTGTCTCTTAGCCATTTGTATGTCTTCATTGGAAAAGTGTCTGTTCATATCTTCTGCCTAGTTGTTTGATTTGATCATTTGTTTCTCATGTACTGAGTTGAGAAGTTCTTTGTAGGTCTTGGATACCAGTCTTTTATCTGTAGTGTCGTTAGCAAATATCTTCTCCCATTCCATGGGCTGCCTCTTAGTTTTTTTGACTGTTTCCTTGGCTGTGCAGAAGCTCTTTATCTTGATGAAGTCCCACAAGTTCATTTTTTCTTTTGTTTCTCTTCCCTTTGGAGATGTGTTATGAAAGAAATTGCTGTGGCCGAGGTCAAAGAGGTTAAAGCCTATGTTCTCCTCTAGGATTTTGATGGATTCCTGTCTCACATCGAGGTCTTTCATCCATTTGGAGTTTATCTTTGTGTATGGTGTGAGAGAGTGGTCAAGTTTCATTCTTTTGCATATAGCTGTCCATATTCCCAGCACCATTTACTGAAGAGACTGTCTTTTTTCCACCGGATGTTTTTTCCTGCTTTGTCAAAGATTAGTTGCCCAAAGAGCCAAGGGTCCATTTCTGGAGTCTCTATTCTGTTCCATTGGTCTATGTGTCTGTTTTTGTGCCAGGACCATGCTGTCTTTGAGATCACAGCTTTGTAGTACAGCTTGATATCCGGCAACATGATACCCCCAGCATTGTTTTTTCTTTTCAACAATTCCTTGGTGATTCAGGGCCTTTTCTGGTTCCACACAAATTTAAAGGCTGTTTGTTCCAGTTCTTTGAGAAATGTCATTGGTATTTTGATCGGGATAGCATTGAAAGTGTAGATTGCTCTGGGTAGCATGGACGTTTTAATTATGTTAATTCTTCGATCCATGAGCATGGAATATCTTTCCATCTTTTTGTGTCTTCTTCAATGTCTTTCAAGAGTGATTTGTAGTTTCTAGAATATAGATCCTTTACATCTCAGGTTAAGTTAATTCCGAGATAATGTATGATTTTTGGTGCTATTGTAAGTGGGATGGATTCCGTAATTTCTCTTTCTTCAGTCTCATTGTCCATGTATAGAAATGCAACTGATTTCTGAGCATTGATTTTGTATCCCGCCACATTACTGAATTGCTCTATAACTTCTAGTAGTTTGGGGGTGGATTCTTTTGGGTTTTCCATATAGAGTATCATGTCATTTGGGAAGAGAGACAGTTTGACTTCTTCTTTGATGATTTGGATTCCTTTTATCCCTTTTTGTTGTCTGATTGATGTTGCAAGGATTTCTAGTACTATGTTGAAGAATAATGGCGAGAGTGGGCATCCTTGTCGTGTTCCTGATCTTAAGGGAAAGGCATTCAGCTTTTCCCCATTGAGAATGAGATTTGCTGTAGGCTGTTCATAGATGGTTTTTATGAAATTGAGGAATGTAGCCTCTATCCCCACACTCTGAACGTTTTTAATCAGGAAAGCATGCTGTATTTTGTCAAATGCTTTTTCTGCATCAATTGAGGGGATCATATGGTTCTTGACTCTTTTCTTGGTGATATGATCTATCATAGTGATCGATTTGAGAATGTGAACCACGCTTGCATCCCACGGATGAATCCCACTTGGTCATGATGGATAATTCTTTATTATACTGTTGGATCCTATTAGCTAGGACCTTGTTGAGAATTTTGGTGTCCATATTCATCAGAGAAATTGGTCTGTAATTCTTTTTGATGGGTCTTTGCCTGGTTTGGGGATCAAGGTAATACTGGCCTCATAGAATGAATTCGGTAGTTTCCTTCTGCTTCTATTTTTTGAAACAGCTTCAGGAGAATAGGTATTATTTCTTCTTTGAATGTTTGGTAGAATTCCCTGGGGAATCCATCAGGCCCTGGACTCTTGTTTTTGGGGATGTTTCTGATCACTGCTTTGATCTCTTCATAATTAATTGGTTTCTTTAGATAATCAATTTCTTCCTGTTTCAGTCTTGGTAGTTTATAGGTTTCCAGGAAGGCATCCGTTTCTTCCAGGTTGTTTAATTTATTGGTGTAAAGTTATTGATAAAAGTTTTTAATGATCCTATTTCATTGGTGTTGGTCGTGATCTTTCCCCTTTCATTCATAATTTTTTTGATTTGGGTCCTTTCTCCATTCTTTTGGATAAGTCTTGCCAGTGGCTTATTGATCTTATTTACTCCATCAAAGAACCAGCCTCTAGTTCTGTTCATCTGCTCTACTGTGCTCCTGGTTTCTAATTCATTGATCACTGCTCTAAATTGATCACCTGCCTTCTCGTGCATGGGTTAGGCCTGTTCTTCTGCTCTAGCCCCAGCTTGAGGTGAGAATATAAAAACTGCATTTTAGATTTTTCTATTCTTTTGAGTGAGGCTTGGATGGCTATGTATTTTCCCCTTAGGACTGCCTTTGCAGTATCCCATAGGTTTTGGACCATTGTGTTTTCATTCTCGTTGATCTCCATAAATTGTTTAAATTGATTTTTGATTTCCTGGTTTATCAAATCATTCTTGAGCAGGATGGTTCTTAGTCTCAAAGTGTTTGAGTTTCTCCCAAACTTTTCCTTGTGGTTGAGTTCCAATTTCAAAGCATTGTGGTCTGAGAATATGCAGGAAGTAATTTCAGTCTTTTGGATCAGTTGAGAGCTGTTTTGTGACTCAGAACATGGTCTATTCTTGAGAATGTTCCATGGGCATTAGAAAAGAATGAGTATTCTTCTGTTCTGGGGTGTAGTGTTCTATATATATCTATGAGGTCCAACTCATCGAGTATGGCATTCAAAGCTCTTGTTTCTTTGTTGATTTTCTGCTTAGGTGATCTGTCTATTGCTGATAGTGGAGTGTTGAGGTCCCCTACTATTAGTGTATTTTTATCTATAGGTCTCTTTATTGTGGTTAAGAGTTGGCTTATGTATCTTGCTATTCCCCTGTTGGGGGCATAGATATTATAATTGTCATATCCACCTGTTGGATACACCCTTTAAGAATAATATAGTGCCCTCCTATATCTCTAACTATAGTCTTTAGTTTAAAATCCAATCTGTCTGATATGAGAATTGCTACCCCAGCTTTCTTTTGAGGTCCATTGGCATGAAAAATGGTTCTTCATCCCTTCACTTTCAGTCTGGATGATTCTTTAGGTTCAACATGAGTCTCTTGTAGACAGCAAATGGATGGGTCATGTCTTTTTATCGAATCTGCAACCCTGTGGCATTTATGGGAGCATTTATTCCATTTACATTGAGACTGATTATTGAGAGATATGATTTTAATGATGCCATGTTGCCTGGAAAGTCTTTGTTTCTATAGATTGTGACTTTCTTTTCTGTATCACTCCTGGGGCCTTTTCACTTTTATAGAACCCCCCTTAATATCTCCTGTCAGGCTGGCTTTGTGCTTACGAAATTGGTCAATGACTGGCGATTCTGGAAGGTCTTTATTTCTCTATCAATTCTGAATGACAGCCTTGCTGGATAAAGGATCCTTGGCTGCATGTTTTTCTCTGAAAGAGCTTTAAAAATGCCCCCCCCAAGCCTTTCATTCCAGGTCTGTGTAGACAGGTGTGATGTAATTCTGATACCTTTGCCTTGGTATGTGAGAAATTTGTTTGCCCTGGCCACTTTCAATACTGTATCTTTGGATCTAATATTTGTGAATTGCACTATGTCGTGACGTGGTGTAGGGTTGTCATGGTTGAGCTTGGGAGGGGTCCTCTCTGCCTCTTGGACATGAATGTTTGTTTCACTTTCTAGATTAGGGAAGTTTTCAGCTACAATTTGTTCAAATATCTCTTCTAGACCTCTGTTTTTCTCCGCCCCCTCGGGGATGCCGATGATTCTGACATTGGAACGTTTCATTGAGTCAGTAATCTCCTGTAACCTCCATTCCTGAGTGTGGATTTTTTTGAGTCCAGATTCTATTTTAGCTTTTTCTTCTACTATCCCATCCTCCAATTCACTGATACGTCCTTCTGCCTCATTCCCCCTGGCTGTCAGAGCCTCTAGTTTTGACTGCGTTTGGCTCATAGAATTTTAAATTTCTGCCAGATTAGCTCTCATTTCTGCCTTTAGAGATTCTATATTCTCATTAACATTTTTGTTAATACTTTTTTCAAGTCTACACATCATCTTGACCATTGTTACTTTGAATTCCATTTCTGATAATTTGGTTATATCCATATCCATTTGTTCTGTGGCAGAGGCCACAGACTCATTGTCTTTTCTTTGCTTGGGTGTATTTTCCTTCTCTTCATTCTGATGAGGAGAGGGTGCGGGGTTGTCCAGAGCCCAAATTATTGACCAGGACCCAGGCCGTGCACCCTTGTTTTATAGGGATCTTAGGGATGTGGGCTTCTTGATTTTTCAGTCTGCCTTCTACGGGAGGGGCCTGCCTTGACGATACTCAGGCAATGCTGTTTGGGTAGAGTCTCCATGTCCCCTGCGAGGGGGGATGGGGATGGGCACACTGTGAGCTGGTATTTCCAGGCTTTTGTTCTCTTGTGGCTTTCCCTGGGGGTTTGCTGTGCCTCTTATGAGAGCCAAAGAAGCAGTAGCTGAATCTCAGCCTCTGTCTCAGAATAGAGGGATCGTGTACCATTCTCCACAGATGTTCTGGCCACTTTAACTCTGTTTCTGTTCGTGTTGCTGAACCCTGCAGAGTCCCTGGATGTGCACCCCACACCTGGCGTCCCTGCCCTCACTTCCAGGGCCGGCGTGTCTCTGTCCTTTGTGTTTCTAAAACCCCAGCTGCCAGCTGCCCCGTGCGCTCCCGGAGCTACCGGTCACAGTCTGGTTCCAGTGAGCGCACCGGAGCTCCATTTCAGTCTGGAGGCACGCGTTCCCCAACTCAGGGTCTTAGTCTGCTCTCTCGCAGGTCCGGTCCGTGAGTCTGCCGGCTCCCCCGTGCAGGTGGCTACCACTTCCCCGCGCACGAACACAGCGGCTCCCTCCCCCTTCCGTTTATCTTCCGATATCTGTTCACGGTTTCATGGCTCCCCGCTTTGTACCTCTATACTCAGCGTTGGAGATGTTCATTTGTAGAGATCCAGATGTATCTTCCTGAATCTCAGGCTGATTCCATGGATGTTCAGGCTGGTCTGGTACCTATCCAACTCGACTCAGGGTACTGGCTGAAAAAGTGGTCCCCTACTCCTCTGCCATCTTAACTCTCCCTACCCAATCATTCTTGAGCAGGATGGTTTTTAGTTTTCAAGTGTTTGAATTTCTTCCCAATTTTTCCTTGTGATTGAGGCCCAGTTTCAAAGCATTGTGGTCTGAGAATATGCAGGGAATAATCTTAGTCTTTTGGTATCTATTGAGGCCTGTTTTGTGACCAGTATATGGTCTATTCTGGAGAACATTCCATGTGCATTCGAAAAGAATGAGTATTCTGTTGCTTTAGGGTATAGTGTTCTGTATATCCCCATGAGGTTCATCTGGTCCAGTATGTCATTCAAAGCTCTTGTTTCTTTGTTGATTTTCTGCTTGGGTGATCTGTCCATTGCTGATAGTGGAGTGTTGAGGTCCCCTACTATTAACGTATTATTATCTATATGCCTCTATATTCTGATGAAGAGTTGGCTTGTGTATCTAGCTGCTCCCCTGTTGGGGACATTGATATTTATAATTATCATATCCACTTGTTGGATACATCCTTTAAGAATAATGTAGTGTCCTTCTGTATCTCTAACTATGGTCTTTAGTTTAAAATGTAATCTGTCTGATATGAGAATTGCTACCCTAGCTTTATTTTGAGGTTCCTCAGCATGAAAAATGGTGTTCCATCCCTTCACTTTCAGTCTCGATGTATCTTTAGGTTCAAAATGAGTCTCTTGTAGACAGCACATGGATGGATCATGTTTTTTGATCCAATCTGCAACCCTTTGGCGTTTTATGGGAGCATTTAGGCCATTCCCATTGAGAGTGATTATTGACAGATATGATTTTAATGCTGTCATGTTGCCTGTGAAGTCTTTGTTTCTATAGATTGTAAATTTCTGTTCTGTATCACTCTAGTGCCTTTTACTTTTATAGAACCCCCCTTAATATTTCATGTAGGGCTGGTTTGGTGGTTATGAATTCCTTCAGTTTCTCCTGATCTTGGAAGGTCCTATCTCTCCATCCATTCTGAGTGACAGCCTTGCTGGATAAAGGATCCTTGGCTGCATGTGCTTCTCAGATAGAACTTTGATAATACCTTGCCTACCCTTCCTGCCCTGCCAGGTCTCTGTAGATAGGTCTGACATTATTCTAATATTTTCTCTCTGTACGTAAGGATTTTCTTCTCCCTGGCTGCTTTCAATACTGTATCCTTGAATCTAATATTTGCAAATTGCTCTTTGACATGACGTGGTATAGCCTTGTCCTCATTGATCTTGGGCAGGGTCCTCTGTGCCTCTTGGACATGAATGCTAGCTTCCTTAGCCAGATTAGGGATGTTCTCAGCCATAATTAGTCCAAATATCTCTTCTAGACCTCTCTCTTTCTCTACCCCCTCGGGGATGCCGATTTTTCTGACATTGGAACCTTTCATTGAGTTAGTAATCTCCCGTAATCTACATTCTTGAGATTGGATTTTTTTGAGCCAAATTTCCTTTTTAACTTTCTCTTCTACCATCCCATCCTCCAATTCACTAATTCGTTCTTCTGCTTCATTTACCCTGGCCGTCAGAGCGTCCAGTTTAGACTGCATCTGTTTCATAGCATTTTTAATTTCTGCCATATTCGCTCTCATTTCCGCCCTTAGAGATTCTATATTCCCATTAGAATTTTCGTTAATATTTTTTTTCCCAGCCTACACATCATCTTTACCATTGTTACTCTGAACTCCGTTTCTAACAATTTGGTTATATCCATGTCCATCAGTTCTGTGGCAGAGGCCACAGTCTCTGTCTCCTTTCTTTGCTGAGGGTTTCTCTCTTGTCATTCTGATGAGTAGAGGTTGCAGGGATGCCCAGAGCCCAAATTATTGACCAGGACTCAAGCAAGATGCACTTGTTTTATAGGGAACTTAGGGATGTGGGCTTCTTGATTTTTCTGCCTCCCTTCTGGGGGAGGGGCCTGTCGCGCTGATACTCAGGCAACCCTGTTTGGGTAGAGTTGCCCCATCCCCTGCAAAGGGGGATGGGGATGGGCAAAATGTGAACTGGTATTTCCGGGCTTTTGTTGTCTGGCGGCTTTCCCTGGTGGTTTTCTGTGCCTCTTCTGAGAATCAGAGCAGCAGTGGCTGTATCCTAGTCTTTGTCTCAGAACAGAGAGATCGCAGTCCACTCTCCACTGAGCTCTCCCGGCCACTCTCTGTTTCCATCGGTGCTGCTAAAAACCCCACAGTGTCCCGGGTTCTGTGCCCCACAGCCATTCTCCCAGCCCTCGGTAACAGGGTGGCACATCTCTGTCCTATGTGCTTCTCACACCACCAGCCGCCCCTGGTTCCCGCGTGTGCTACCGAGCTCCTTATTTCAATGTGGTTTGAGTTCACTCTGGAGCTCCAGTTTTCATCTGGTTGAGTGCACCTTCTGGGCTCAAGGTCTCAGTCTGCTTTCTCACAGGTGCCGGTCCGCAAGTCCGGCCCGCTCCCCAGTGCAGGTGTCCACTGCTTCCTGGTGCCCCAGGTGGCAGCTTCCTCCCCCTTCCGTTTATCTTCCGATATCTTTGTGTGGATTCACGGCTCCTCACTTCATACCTCCATACTCAGTGCTTTAGATGTTCGTTTGTAGAGATCCAGATGTATCTTCCTGCATCTCAGCCTGATTTAGTGGGTATTCAGGATGGTCTGATAGATATCCAGCTTGATCAGGGGACCAGCTGAAGAAGGGGTCCCCTACTCCTTCACCATCTTTTTCCTTCTTCACTAGTTTCTTATTTTATCAAAATTCTTTGTTTTTTTAATAATATTTATTTTATTATATTAGTCACCATACAGTACATCCCCAGTTCTTGATGCAATGTTCCATGATTCATTACTTGCATATAACACCCAGTGCACCATGCAATATGTGCCCTCCTTAATACCCATCACCAGCCTATCCCAATCCCCCACCCCCTCCCCTCTGAAGCCCTCAGTTTGTTTCCCAGAGTCCACAGTCTCTCATGGTTCATTCCCCCTTCTGTAAAATTCTTTGTTTTTATGTCCTTTTTTAATTTTCATTTTATGTTTACATTTTATAGCTACATTCTCCATTGTAGCTTCCCTTCACCACAGTTTTATTTTTGCATAAGTTTTTCTTTCTTTTTTTTTCAATTTAAATTCAATTAGCGAACATGCAGTACATCATTAGTTTTGATATACTGTTCAGTGCTTCATAGTTGCATATAACATCCAGTGCTCATCACATCACGCGCCTCAGTTGCCGTCACCGAGTTACCCCATTCCCTGACCCACTTCCCTCTTTGCAAGCCTCAGTTTGTTTCCTGGAGTCCAGAGTCTCTCATGGTTTGTCTTCTCTGATTTCTTTCCATTCAGTTTTCCCTCCCTTTCCCTGGTGTCCTCTGCATATTCCTTATGTTCCATATATGAGTGAAACCATTTGAGAATTGTCTTTCTCTGTTTGACTTATTTCACTTAACATAATCCCCTCCAGTTCCATCCATGTCTATGCAAATGGTTGGTATTCATCCTTTCTGATGGCTATTGTGGACATTGCTGCTATGAACACTGAGGTGCATGTGCCTCCTCTTTTCACTACATCTGTATCTTTGGGGAAAATACCCAGTAGAGCAATTGCCAGGTCATAAAGTAGTTCTATTTTTAATGTCTTGAGGAAGCTCCATACTGTTTTCCAGAGGGGCTATACAAGCTTTCATTCCCACCAATAGTTTAAGAGGCTTACCATTTCTCCACATCCTCACCAACATTTGTTGCTTTCTGTCTTGTTGTTTTTTGTCAGTCTAACTGGTATAAGGTGGTATCTCATTGTGGTTTTGATTTGTATTTCCCTGATAGAAATGACATTGGCATTTTTTCATGTCTGTTGGCCATTTGTATGTCTTCTTTGGAGAAGTGTCTGTTCATGTCTTCTGCCCATTTTGTGACTGGATTATTTGTTTTTTGGGTGTTGAGTTTGAGAAGTTCTTTATAGATCTTGGATACCAACCCTTTATCTATAATGTCATTTGCAAATATCTTCTCCCATTCTGTGGGTTGCCTTTTAGTTTGGGGGATTGTTTCTTTTGCTGTGCAGAAGCTTTTTATCTTGATGAAGTCCCAATAGTTCATTTTTGCTTTTGTTTCACTTGCTTTGGAGACTAGTCTTGAAAGAATTTGCTAGGGCTGATATAGAAGGGATTACTGCCTATGTTCTCCTTTAGCATTTTGATGGATTCCTGGCTCACATTTTGATATTTCATCCATTTTGAGTCTATTTTTTGTGTATGGTGTAAAAGAATAGTCCAGTTTCATCCTTCTGCATGTGGCTGTCCAATTTTCCTAGCACCATTTATTGAAGAGACTCTCTTTTTTTCCATTGGATATTCTTTTCTCTTTTGTTGAAGATAGTTGACCATAGAGTTAAGGATCCATTTCTGGGTTCTCTGTTTTGTTGCAGTGTTCTATGTGTCTGTCTTTGTGCAAGTACTATGCTGTCTTAATGATCACAGCTTTGTAATATAGCTTAATATCAGTCATTTTTATGCCACCAGGCTTGGTTTTCTTATTCAACATTCCCCTGGATTTTTTTTCTAACTGTGAAAAATGTAGATGGTATTTTGATAAGGATTTCATTGAATATGTAGATTGCTCTGGGCAGCATAGACATTTTGACAATGTTTATTCTTCCAATACATGACTGTTGGATGTTTTTCCATCTTTTTGTGTCTTCCTCAATTTCATTCATAAGTGTTCTGTAGTTTCTAGAGTAGTAGCAGGCCCTTTACCTCTTTGGTTAGGTTTATTCCTAAGTATATTATGGTTTTTAGTGCAATTGTAAATGGGATTAACTCCCTAATTTTTCTTTCTTCAGTCACATTGTCTGTATATAGAAAAGCAACCGATTTCTGTGCATTGATTTTGTATCCTGCCACATTGCTGAATTGCTGTATGAGTTCTAGTAATTTGGGAGTGGAGTCTTTTGGATTTTCCACATAAAGTATCATGTCATCTACAAACAGAGGGAATTTGACTTCTTTTTTGTCAATTTGGATGCCTTTTATTTTGCTTTGTTGTCTGGTTGCTGAAGCTGGGACTTCTAGTACAATGTTGAACATAAGTGGTGAGAGTGGGCATCCCTGTGGGATTTTCCCTTGGGTGAGGAAAAGCTCTCCATTTTTCCCCATTGAGAATGATATTCACTGTGGGCTTTTTGTAGATAGCTTTTATGATATTGAGGTATGTTCCTTCTATCTCTATACTTTGAAGAGTTTTAATCAAGAAAGGATGCTATATTTTGTCAAATGCCTTTTCTGAATTGATTGAGAGATTCATATGGTCCTTGTCTTTCCTTTATTAATGTACCCTACCACACTGATTGATTTGCAAATGTTGAACCACCCTTGCATTCCGGGAATAAATCTTACCTGCTCATGGTGAATAATCCTTTTAATGTACTGTTGGATCCTATTGGCTAGGATCTTGTTGAGTATTTTGGCATCCATGTTCATCAGGGATATTGGTCTGTAATTCTCCTTTTTTGGTGGAGTCTTTGCCTGGTTTTGGAATCAAGGTAAAGCTGGCCCATAGAATGAGTTTAGAAGTTGTCCTTTCATTTCTCTTTTTTGAAACAACTTCAATAAAATATGTATGATTTCTTCTTTAAAAGTTTGGTAGGAAACTCATTCTATGAGGCCAATATTACCTTGATCCCCAAACCAGGCAAAGACCCCATCAAAAAAGAGAATTACAGACTGATTTCCCTAATGAATATGGATGCCAAAATCCTCAACAAGATCCTGGCTAATAGAATCCAACAGTACATTAAAAGGATTATCCATCACTACCAAGTGGGATTCATCCCTGGGACACAAGTGTGGTTCAACATTCACAAATCGATCAGCGTGTTACATCATATCAACAAGAAAAGACTCAGGAACCACATGATCCTCTCAATTGATGCAGAAAAAGCATTTGACAAAATACAGTATCCTTTCCTGATTAAAACCCTTCAGAGTGTAGGGATAGAGGGTAGATTCTTCAATCTCAAAAAAAAAAAATCTATGAAAAGCCTACAGCAAATATCATTCTCAATGTGGAAAAGCTGGAAGCCTTTCCCTTCAGATCAGGAACACGACAAGGATGCCCACTTTTGCCATTATTCTTCAACATAGTACTAGAAGTCCTTGCAACAGCAATCAGACAACAAAAAGGGATAAAAGGTATCCAAATTGGCAAAGAAGAAGTCAAACTGTCTCTCTTCACAGATGACATGATACTATATATGGAATACCCAAAAGAATCCACTCCCAAACTATTAGAAGTTATAGAGCAATTCAATAATGTGGTGGGATACAAAATCAGTGCTCAGAAATCAGTTGCATTTCTATACACGAATACTGAGACTGAAGAAAGAGAAAGTAGGGAATCCATCCCATTTACAAAAACACCAAACACCATACGTTACCCTGGAATTAACTTAACCAGAGACGTAAAGGACCTATATTCTAGAAACTATAAATCACTCTTGAAAGACATTGAGGAAGACACAAAAAGATGGAAAAATATTCCATGCTCATGGATCGGCAGAATTAACATAGTTAAAATGTCCATGCTACCCAGAGCAATCTACACTTTCAATGCTATCTCGATCAAAATATCGATGACATTTTTCAAAGAACTGGAACAAATAGTCCTTAAATTTGTATGGAACCAGAAAAGGCCCAGAATCTCCAAGGAACTGTTGAAAAGGAAAAACAATGCTGGGGGCAGTACAATGCCGGATTTCGAGCTATACTACAAAGTTGTGATCACAAAGACACATAGACCAATGGAACAGAATAGAGAACCCAGAAATGGACCCTCAGCTCTTTGGGCAACTAATATTTGATAAAGCAGGAAAAAACATCCAGTGGAAAAAAGACAGTCTCTTCAATAAATGGTGCTGGGAAAATTGGACAGCTACATGCAAAAGAATGAAACTTGACCACTATCTCACACCATACACAAAGATAAACTCCAAATGGATGAAAGACCTCGATGTGAGACAGGAATCCATCAAAATCCTAGAGGAGAACATAGGCAGCAACCTCTACGACATTGGCCATAGCAACCTTTTTCATGACACATCTCCAAAGGGAAGAGAAACAAAAGAAAAAATGAACTTGTGGACCTCATCAAGATTAAAAGTTTCTGCACAGCCAAGGAAACAGTAAAAAAAACTAAGAGGCAGCCCACGGAATGGGAGAATATATTTGTAAATGATGCTACAGATAAAAGACTGGTATCCAAGATCACAAAGAACTTCTCAAACTCAATACGTGAGAAACAAATAAACAAATCATAAAAGGGGCAGAAGATATGAACAGACACTTTTCCAATGAAGACATACAAATGGCTAACAGACACATGAAAAAATGTTCAAAATCATTAGCCATCAAGGAAATTCAAATCAAAACCACACTAAGATACCACCTTATGCCAGTTAGAATGGAAAAAATTGACAAGGCAAGAAACAACAATTGCTGGAGAGGATGTGGAGAAAGGAGATCCCTCCTACATTGTTGGTGGGAATGCAAGTTGGTACAGCCACTCTGGAAAACAGTGTGGAGGTCCCTTAAAAAGTTAAAAATTGAGCTACCCTATGACCCAGCCATTGCACTACTGGGTATATACCCCAAAGATACAGACGTAGTGAAGAGAAGGGCCATATGCACCCCAATGTTCATAGCAGCATTGTCCACAATAGCCAAATCGTGGAAAGAACCGAGATGCCCTTCAACAGATGAATGGATTAAGAAGTTGTAGTCCATTTTTACAATGGAATATTACTCAGCTATCAAAAACAATGAGTTCTCAACATTGCTGCAACATGGACGGCACTGGAGGAGATAATGCTAAGTGAAATAAGTTAAGCAGACAAAGACAACTATCATATGATTTCTCTCATCTATGGATCATAAGAACTAGGAAGATCAGTAGGGGAAGAAAGGGATAAAGAAAGGGGGGATGATCAGAAGGCGGAATGAAGCATGAGAGACTATGGACTCTGAGAAACAGACTGAGGGCTTCAGAGGGGAGGGGGGTGGGGGAATGGGATGGACTGGTGATGCGTAGTGAGGAGGGCACGTGTTGCATGGTGCACTGGGTGTTATACGCAACTAATGAAGCATCGAGCTTTGCATCGGAAACCAGGGATGTACTGTATGGTGACTAACATAATATAATAAAAAAATTTAAAAAAAATAAAAATAAAATAAAAGTTTGGTGGATTCCTCCTGGGAAGCCATGTGGCCCTGGATTCTTGTTTGTTGGGAGGTTTTTGACTATTTTTTCAATTTTGTTACTGGTTATTTGTCTAATCAGATTGTTGGTTTTTTCCTGTTTCAGTCTTGGTAGTTTATAAGTATCCAGGAATGCACCCATTTCTTCCACATTGCCTAGTTTTTTTGGCATATAGCTGTTGGTAATAAGTTCTAATAATTGTCTCTGTTTCCTCGGTATTAGTCGTGATTTCTCCCTTTTCATTCATAATTTTATTGATTTGGGTCCTTTCCCTTTTCTTTTGAATAAGTCTGGCCAGAGATTTATTGATCTTATTAATTCTTTTTTTTTTTCAAAGAGTTTATTTATTTATTTGACAGAAAGACACAGCCAGCAAGAGAGGGAACACAAGCAGGGAGAGTGGGAGAGGAAGAAGCAGGCTCCTAGCGGAGAAGCCTGATGTGGGGCTCAATCCCAGAACGCTGGGATCACACCCTGATCCGAAGGCAGACGCCTAATGACTGCACCACCCAGGCACCCCTGATCTTATTAATTCTTTCAATGAATCAGCTTCTAGTTTCCTTGATCTGTTCTACTAGAGGCATCCCCAGCATCTCATGAGCCTTGCCCACCCTACACCATGACTCACACTCCGTGGACACTCCTTATATCAGTGGTGGGAATAAGCTTTGACATAACTGCTAAGCATGTGGGGATGGCCCGAATTTGAGGGCCAGGCAGAGACCACAAATTTGAGCATTTGGGAAAACAAAAGAGATGCTATCAGCACTCAGCCTGATGGAGAGTTGGTATACAAACTTTAAAATGCTGCCAGAAGCCCACGGAATGGGAGAAGATATTTGCAAATGACACTACAGATAAAGGACTGGTATCCAAGATCTACAAAGAACTTCTCAAACTCAATACATGAGAAACAAATAAACAAATCAAAAAATGGGCAGAAGATATGAACAGACACTTTTCCAATGAAGACATACAAATGGCTAACAGACACATGAAAAAATGTTCAAAATCATTAGCCATCAAGGAAATTCAAATCAAAACCACACTGAGATACCACCTTACGCCAGTTAGAATGGCAAAAATAGACAAGGCAAGAAACAACAATTGTTGGAGAGGATGTGGAGAAAGGAGATCCCTCCTACATTGTTGGTGGGAATGCAAGTTGGTACAGCCACTCTGGAAAACAGTGTGGAGGTCCCTTAAAAAGTTAAAAATTGAGCTACCCTATGACCCAGCCATTGCACTACTGGGTATATACCCCAAAGATACAGACGTAGTGAAGAGAAGGGCCATATGCACCCCAATGTTCATAGCAGCAATGTCCACAATAGCTAAATCGTGGAAGGAGCCGAGATGCCCTTCAACAGATGACTGGATTAAGAAGTTGTGGTCCATACATACAATGGAATATTACTCAGCTATCAGAAAGAATGAGTTCTCAACATTTGCTACAACATGGACGGCACTGGAGGAGATAATGCTAAGTGAAATAAGTCAAGCAGAGAAAGACAACTATCATATGATTTCTCTCATCTATGTAACATAAGAACTAGAATGATCAGTAGGGGAAGAATGGGATAAAGAAAGGGGGGGTAATCAGGAGGGGGAATGAAGCATGAGAGACTATGGACTATGAGAAACAAACTGAGGGCTTCAGAGGGGAGGGGGGTGGGGGAATGGGATAGACTGGTGATGGGTAGTAAGGAGGGCACGTATTGCATGGTGCACTGGGTGTTATACACAACTAATGAATCATCGAGCCTTACATCGGAAACCGGGGATGTACTGTATGGTGACTAACATAATATAATAAAAAATCATTAAAAAAATAAATAAAATAAAATAAAATAAAATAAAATGCTGCCAGAAGAGGGAGCAAGAAGCATGGAGCAGTTGTATTTATAAAAAGTTTGAGAAAGTCTCAGGATCCCTAGCAGGGTTAAAGGAAGGCATTTCTCACTTGAAGGCAGTTAGTAAAGATGGCGAAGGTGAATGCTACTTCAAATGCAAAGACAGCAACGCAACACTTTTACATGAAAAAATCAAAGAAACATGACATTACCAAAGGATCACAACAATCTTCCAGGGACCAACCCCAAAGACATGGAAGTCTGCAATTTAAAGAATTAGAAATAGTTATTTCAAGAATTTAATGAGCTACAAGAAAACACAGGAAGACAATTTAATGAAATTTTTAAAATACACAATTAAGATGAGAAGTTTAACAAAGAGATAGAAACCCTAAAAATCCAAACAAGCAAAAATTCTAGAGCTGAGGAATGTAATGAATAAAATAAAAAGTAAAATAAAGAATATCAACAAAAGAATGGATCAAGCAAAAGAAGGAATATGTTGAGAAAGAAGACAGGGACTTTGAAATTATGCCATCAAGGGAGAACAAAAAAAAAAAAAAACTAGAAGCAAGGAATTAAGAAGGTGGAGTTGTAGGGGGACCTTGGCCTTGCCTCAACCCACCAACAGAGTCAGATCAACATCAAATTATTTTGAACACGTAGCAAATTGATCTGAGGATTAAGGGAACAATCTGCACAATTGGAGCGAGAGAACATGGCAGGATGATGTGCGGAAATATGAACTGGGGGAGAGAAAAGCCATGGTGGCCACAGAGGGGAGTGAGTCCTTTCTGCAGACAGAGTATTGCAGACTTGCAGGGTTCTTGTCTCATGGAGTCACAGAATGAATCTCATGGACACAAAAAGGTGAAGTGAAGTGAAAGTTTATTAAGTGAAGGTGAAGGCAGGAAGGAAAGTCGAAAGCTCTCTAGAGTGAGAGGCTCCCAAATGGTTTACCACTGAGGGCTTTTAGTGGCAGTCTTTCATTGAGAACTGACTGGAAAGCTTGTGGCCTTGAGATTCTTGTGCTGTCTTGGTTTGTTCCTTTATCTCTTGTTCAGTTCTGTCTCAGCATCTCCACTTGTCAAGAATAGTTTTGGAGTCCAGTCAGGGAAGTCAGGGACCTCCTATCTCTCCTGCCTATACCTTAACTCCATCCTTACTCATGGGACAGAACCTGTGGGCAGAAAGAGCTATACTGGGATTGTGAGGTGTGACTCATTGTATACTTTTTAATTAGTAGGGGTTAGGGATAGCACATGTCTCCAAGGACTCTGGAAGCAAGGCTCTCAGGACCTTGAGCTGCTGCCAAGATAAGATTACTTTTAAACATTAAGTCACTAAAGCAACCATGAGTTCCTTGAGGAAGGTCATGCTCTGTATGTTTCAGATAACTATTGGTGGGCTGCAAGCCATAAAGAGATTTTAACTTAAGCTACATTTCTTTTGCCTTTGTTTCCCACATCAAGAGGACCAAGAGGGAGGAGAGACAGCAGCACATTGGGTTCACTTAAGGAAAACACTCCCCCACAACCACTGATTGGGGAATTGAGAGGAACTGATTATTGCAAAGTTTTACAAACATTGGAGCTCAAATTCTGAGGTCTTAGAAGTCTATGCCATTCACCAGAGTCAAGCTGGGCAGGCAGCAGTGACTGTGGGGAGAAGGAGGGAAGATGCCTGGGATTGGACAACAGGTAACATGGTGTAGGGATCCCTTAGGTTGCACAGGGTGAGAATGTTCCCCTTCCTGGAGTACATTTGAAAGAGGGAATATCGCCTCTCCAAGGACAAAAGATCTGCCAGATGCCATTGAGTGGCCATTCATCAGCAAGGGACAGAAGCATGCAAAAGGGTAGATAACCTGGTAGTTGCTCTTTGCTGTGCTTCACCATAAACTCCAAGTACCTGTGTGGCCCAGTGACTGCTTTTCTTGGAAAAAATGGCACCAGAAATAGTGCTGTGAGGCTCTCCTCCAGAGGAGGTGAGTGGGTACATGCCTTGCAGGGTCCTATGAGATTAGGAGTGTTGAATCCCAGCCACATGCCAGAGATGAAACACAGGAGAACTGTGGCACTAAGCATGACAAGAGATTGGGTACAGGCAGGTCGAGGACCGGGATCTGACAGAAGCTTAGGACAGAAGAGGGGAAATTGTTTGCTTTTATGTGAGGGCTTCCTGAACAGCTGTGGATGGAGCTCCTCTCTCTGGGAATGAGAGAGGGCAGAGGCACCATGTTCCTCCCCCACCTCCCCACTAACACAGTCAGACTTCAGTACCTCTGGTGGAGGCTAGAGGTGCTTACACCAAACCCAGCCACCCCAAGCACCCTGGAGGGGCATCTTTAATAGGGCAGGTCTGACTGTGTGGCAGTGCAGTAGCCCCCCCGCCCCCCGAGAACCAGCACAGGCTCTGCCCCCAGATGCTTCAAGTCTACTTATCATAGAGTGCTCCAAAATGTCAGCTTCAGTTCTGGTGGAAATAGGACCAGGTTTTCCTTCCACCCCCCTTTGGAATCAGGCTTATACTTTTTTGATGGTTTGTTTGTTTTCTTTCCTTCTCTCTCTTTTTTTGAGTCAGCCTTCCTTTTTATATTCTTTTTTTTCTTTTTCTTTGTAATCAGGCTTATAGTGTTTTGTTTGACTGTTTCTCTGCTTCTTTCTTTTTTTGCTCCTTTTCCTCTTCACTTTTGGATCAGGTGGGTTCCCCCCCCCCCAGGTTTATTTTAACAAACAGTCAAAGCTCACCTAGTTAAAGGTCCAAACACTCACCACTACAAGCAAGGACTGCAGAGAACTAAGCTGCGAGAAAGAGCAGCCAAAATACAACAGCAGAGCGCATGCAGCATATGCCAGAAACACTTCTTGAAACACTAGACCCTGGACAGTGCATAGCCTCTTAATATAGCATTACTCTCAGGATAGGAAACATACCAAGCTTTCATAACATGCAAAAGACAGAAACGCAGCCAAAATGACAAGATAAAGGAATTCTCCCCAAAAGAAAGATCAAAAAGAAACCACAGCCAGGGATTTACTCAAAACAGGTATAAGCAATATATCTGAAAAAGAATTTAGAACAGTCATAAGAATACTAGTGGGGCTTGAAAAAAGCATTCGAAGACACCAGAGAAACCCATGCTATGGAGATAAACAACCTAAAAACTAGTCAGGCCAAAATAAGAAATGCTATAACTGAGATGCTAAAGTGACTGGACATAATCACAATAAGGATGGAAGAAGCAGAGGAGAGAACAGGTGACATAGAAAGTAAAATTATGGAAAATAACGAAGCTGAAAGAAGAGGGAAAGAAAACTATTAGATAATGAAGGTAGACTAAGGGAACACGGTGATTTCATAAAGTGAAATAATATCCATATCATAGGACTCCCATAAGAAGATGATCAGAAAAAGGGGGCAGGAGGTTTATTTGAACAAATCATAGCTGAGAACTTGCCTAATCTGGGGAAGGAAACAGGCATTCAAGTCCAAGACACAGGGAACTCCTCTCCAAATCAACAACAGGTCAACACCAAGACATATTATAGTGAAACTTGCAAAACACAAAGATAAAGAGAGAATTCTAAAAGCAGCTAAGACAAGAGGTCCTTAACCTACAAGGTTAGCAGCAGACCTATCCACAGAGACCTGGCAGGCCAGAAAGAAATGGAAGGAAATATTCAACTTGATAAATGGGGAAAATATGTAGTCAAGAATACTTTATCCAACAAGGCTGTAATTCAGAATAGAAGAGAGATAAAGAGTCTCCAAGAAAGGCAAAAACTAAAGGTGTTCATGAACACTAAACCAGCTTCGCAAGAAATATTGAAGGGCAACCTTTGAACAAGAACAGGAGACCAAAAATTACAAAGATTAGACAGGAACAGAAACAATCTACAAGAACAGGAACTTTACAGGTAATAAAATGGACTAAATTCATATCTTTCAATAATTGTTCTGAATGTAAATGGACTAAATGCTCCAGTGAAAAGACATAGGGTATCAGAATAGATAAAAAGCACAACAAATTGATACGCTGTTTACAAGGGACTCATTTTAGACCCAAAGTAACCTCCAGATTGAAAGTGAGGGGGTGGAGAACCATTTATCATGCTAATGGACATCACAAGGAAGCTGGAGTAACCATCCTTATATCAGACAAACAAGATTTTAAACCAAAGACTGTAATAAGAGATGAAGAGGGACACTATATCATAATAAAATGGTCTATTCAAAAAGAAGGTCTAACAAATGTAAGTATTTATGCCCAAACTTGGGAACAGCCAAATATATAAATCAATTAATAACAAATTTAAGAAACAAATTGGTAATAATACAATAATAGTAGAGGACTTTAACCCCTCACTCAGAGCAATGGACAGATCATTTAAGCAGAAGATCAATAAGGAAACAAGGGCTTTGAATGACACACTGGACTAGATGAACTTAACATACACATTTAGAGCATTTCATCCTAAAGCAGCAGAATACCCATTCTTTTCAAGTGCCCATGGAACATTCTCCAGAATAGATCATGTACTAGGTCACAAATCAGGTCTGACTGGTACAAAAAGATTGAGATCATACCATGCATATTTTCAGAACACAGTGCTTTAAAACTTGAACTCAATCACAGGAGAAAATTTGGAAAGAAAACAAATACATGGAGGCTAAAGAGCATCCTACTAAAGAATGAATGGGTCAACCAGTAAATTAAAGAAGAATTTTAAAAATACATGGAAACAAATGAAAATGAAAACACCATAGTTCAGAACCTTTAGATGCAGCAAAGGCGGTCCTAAGTGGGACCTTAGTATAGTAATACAGCCCTTTCTCAAGAAACAAGAAAACTCTCAAAAAAAGAAAAAAGAAGAAGAAGAAAAAGAAAAAGAAAAGAAAAGTCTCAAATCCAATACCTAACATTACATCCAAAGGACCTGAAAAAAAGAATAACAAATAAAGCCTAAATCTAGGAGGAGGAAAGAAATAATAAAGATTAGAGAAGAAACAATGATATAGAAATTAAAAAAAAAAAACAACCAACAACAGAAGAACACATCGATGAAACTAGGAGCTGGTTCTTTAAAAGAATTAATAAGATTCATAAACCTCTATCAGATTTATCAAAAAGAAAAGAGAAAGAACTCAAATAAATAAAATCATGAATGAAAGAGGAGAGATCACAACCAACACTGAAGAAATACAAACAATTTAAGAACATATTATGAAAAATTACAAGCCAAAAATTGACAATTTGGAAGAAACAGATAAATTCTTAGAAACACATCAACTACCAAAAATGAAACAGAAAGAAATAGAAAATTTGAAGACACCCATAACCAGTAAAAAAATTAAAGCAGTAATTAAAAATCTCCCAATAAACAAGAATCTAGGGCCAGATGGCCTCCCAGCAGATTTCTACCACTAGTGCTACCAAAGAACTAATACCTATTATTCCCAAACTATTCCAAAAAAATCAAAATGGAAGGAAAACTTACAAACTCATTCTATGAGGCAGCATTACTTTGATCCCCAAACCAGACAAATACCCCATCAAAAAAGGAGAATTATAGACCAATATCCCTGATGAACATGGATGCCAAAATACTCAACAAGATCCTAGCCAAGAGGATCCAACAGTACATCAAAAGGATTATTCACCAACCAAGTGGGTTTTATGCCTGGGATGCAAGGGTGGTTCAACATTAGCAATTCAATCAGTGTGATAGAACACATTATAAGAGAAGAGACAAGAACCATATGGTCCTCTCAATCGATGCAGAAAAGGCATTTGACAAAATACAGCATCCGTTCCTGATTAAAACTCTTCAGAGTGTAGGGATAGAGGGCACATTCCTCAATTTCATAAAAACCATCTATGAAAACCCCACAGCAAATATCATTCTCAATAGGGAAAAGCTGAGAGCCTTTCCTTTAGGATCAAGAACACGACAAGGATGCCCTTGCTCGCCACTATGGTTCAACTTAGTACTTGAAGTCCTAGCCTCAGCAATCAGACAACAACAACAACAACAAAAAGATATTCAAACTGGAAAAGAAAAAATCAAGCTCTCTCTCTTCGCAGATGACATGATCCTTTATGTGGAAAACCCAAAAGACTCCATCCCCAAAATACTAGAACTCACACAGCAATTCGGCAATGTGGCAGATACAAAATCAATGCACAGAAATCAGTTGCTTTCCTTTAACAATGTAACTGTAGAAAGAGAAATTAGGGAATTGATTCCTTTTACAATAGCACCAAAAACCATAAGATACCTTGGAATAAACCTAACCAAAGAGGTAAAGGATATAGATATAGATCTAGAAACTACAGAACACTTATGAAGGAAATTGAGAAAAACACAAAGAGATGGAAAAACATTCCACCCTCATGGATTGGAATAATAAATATTGTGAAAATGTCTATCCTGCCCTGAACACTCTACACTTCCAATGTCATCCCTATTAAAATACCATTGGCATTTTTCAAAGAGCTGGAACACACAATCCTAAAATTTGTATGGAACCAGAAAAGACTCCAAATTGTCAAGTGTAAGTTGAAAAAAACAAAGCTGGGGGCATCACATTGCCTGATTTCAAGCCATATTACAAAGCTGTGATCACCAACACACCATGACATTGGCACAAAAAACAGACACATAGATCATTGGAACAGAATAGAGAACCCAGAATTGGACCCTCAAATCTATGGTCAACTAATCTTTGACAAATCAGAAAAAATATCCAATGGAAAAAAGATAGTCTCTTCAATAAATGGTGCTGGGAAAATTGGACAGGTATATACAGAAGAATGAAATCAACCATTTCCTACACCACACACAAAGATAATCTCAAAATGGATGAAAGACCTCAATATGAGACAGGAATCCATCAAAATCCTAGAGGAGAACATAGGCAGTAACCTCTTCAACATCAGCCACAGCAACTTCTTTCAAGACACATCTCCAAAGGAAAGGGAAACTAAAGCAAAAATGAACTTGTGGGACTTCATCAAGATAAAAAATTTCTGCACAGCAAAGGAAACAGTCAACAAAACCAAGAGGCACCCCATGGAATGGAGAAGATATTGCAAATGACAGTACAGATAAAGGGCTGATATCCAAAACCTATAAAGAACTTACCAAACTCAACATGCAAAAAACAAAAAATCCAGTCAAAAAATGGGCAGACGACATGAACAGATACTTTTCCAAGGAAGACATATGAATGGCTAACAGACACATGAAAAAATGTTCAACATCATTAGCCATCAGGGAAATAAAAATCAAAACCACAATGAGATACCACCTTACACCAGTTAGAATGATAAAAATTAACAAAACAGCGAACAAGAAATGTTGGTGAGGATGCAGAGAAAGGATAACCCTCTTACACTGTTGGTGGGAATGCAAGCTGTTTCAGACACTCTGGAGAACAGTATGGAGTTTCCCCAAGACTAAAAATAGAGCTACCCTACAGCCCAGCAATGCACTACCAGGTATTTACCCCAAAGATACAGACGTAGTGAAAAGAAGGGCCACATGCACCCCAATGTTCATAGCAGCAATATCCACAATAGCAAAACTGTGGAAGGAGCTGCAATACCTTTCAACAGATGAATAGATAAAGAAGATGTGGTCCATATATACAATGGAATATTACTCAGCCATCAGAAAGGATGAATACCTACTATTTTCATCAACATGGGTGGAACTGGAGGGGATCATGCTAAGTGAAATAAGTCAAGCAGAGAAAGACAATTCTCAAATGTGGAACATAAGGAATAGCACAGAGGACCACAATGGAAAGGAGGGAAAACTGATGAGGGGGAAATCAGTGAGCTAGACAAACTATGAGAGACTCTGGACTCTGGGGGAAAAACTGAGGGTTACGGGAGGAAGGGGGTGATGGTATGGGTTAGCCTGATGATGGGTATTAAGGAGGGCACATGTTGTGATGAGCACTGGGTGTTATATGCAACTAATGAATTTTTTTTATTTGAAACGTAAATATGTGGGTCCCCAGTCCCTTTTTATTTATTCATTTTTTATTTATAATGATTTTTTATTATATTATGTTAGTCACCATACAGTACATCCCCGGTTTCCGATGTAAGGCTCAATGATTCATTAGTTGTGTATAACACCCAGTGCACCATGCAATACGTGCCCTCCTTACTATCCATCACCGGCCTATCCCATTCCCCCACCTCCCTCCCCTCTGTGGCCCTCAGTTTGTTTCTCATAGTCCATAGTCTCTCATGTTTCATTCCCCCTTCTGATTACCCCCCCTTTCTTTATCCTTTTCTTCCCCTACTGATCATCCTAGTTCTTATGTTCCATAGATGAGAGAAATCATATGATAGTTGTCTTTCTCTGCTTGACTTATTTCACTTAGCATTATCTCCTCCAGTGCCATCCATGTTGTAGCAAATGTTGAGAACTCATTCTTTCTGATAGCTGAGTAATATTCCATTGTATGTATGGACCACAACTTCTTAATCCAGTCATCTGTTGAAGGGCATCTCGGCTCCTTCCACGATTTAGCTATTGTGGACATTGCTGCTATGAACATTGGTGTGCATATGGCCCTTCTCTTCACTACGTCTGTATCTTCGGGGTAAACACCCAGTAGTGCAATGGCTGGGTCATAGGGTAGCTCAATTTTTAACTTTTTAAGGGACCTCCACACTGTTTTCCAGAGTGGCTGTACCAACTTGCATTCCCACCAACAATGTAGGAGGGATCCCCTTTCTCCACATCCTCTCCAACAATTGTTGTTTCTTGCCTTGTCTATTTTTGCCATTCTAACTGGCGTAAGGTGGTATCTCAGTGTGGTTTTGATTTGAATTTCCTTGATGGCTAATGATTTTGAACATTTTTTCGTGTGTCTGTTAGCCATTTGTATGTCTTCATTGGAAAAGTGTCTGTTCATATCTTCTGCCCATTTTTTGATTTGTTTATTTGTTTCTCGTGTATTGAGTTTGAGAAGTTCTTTGTAGATCTTGGATACCAGTCCTTTATCTGTAGTGTCATTTGCAAATATATTCTCCCATTCCGTGGTCTGCCTCTTAGTTTTTCTGACTGTTTCCTTGGCTGTGCAGAAACTTTTAATCTTGATGAAGTCCCATAAATTCATTTTATCTTTTGTTTCTCTTGGCAACTAATGAATTTTTTAACACTACATCAAAAACTAATGATGTACTGTATGTTGGCTAATTGAACGTAAAAAAAATAAAAACATATCATTTTTATTTCATTTCTATTTTTAAATTATGATGGTATTAAAGCAAATTTTAAAAAGAAAAATATCAATGTTAATCCCTATACTCCTAGTAAAATTTTTGCTATTCTTATTCATTTTTTACCTTTTTTCCAGGATATCTGTTTTTAAAAAATATTTTTGTTTATTTATTTGAGAAAGAGAGAGAGACAGAGATAGAGAACATGAACAGGGTGGGGGGAAGAGGGAGAGGGAGAAGCAGACTTCCCACAGACCAGGGAGCCTGAGGTCGGGCTTGATCCCAGGACCCTGAGATCATGACCTGAGCCAAAGGCAGCCCCTTAACTGACTGAGCCATCCAGGTGCCCCAAGGAGATATATTTCTTGATTAATTGCCTCAAATGCTTTTATAATACATTTTCATTGTTTTGTAGAAAAATTTTGAGAAACCTTATCATGTTTTTTTTCATATATCGCTTATAAACAATTTATTTGCTTATAGGTTTCTTATAGGTTTGTGCCTATAAACTCAGGAATCTAAATAATTCTATTTCACATGTTTAATATAACAAATATTCCTTTTCATATTGGGCTTTCCATTGAGCTTCTCAGAACTTACCAGTTGACTTTATCAGGGAGTGCAAGCAAGAGGGCAAGAGAAAATTCCAGCAAGAAAACATGCTCCCTTTCACCTTTTTTATATTTTCTCATAGCTATCACTCAATTTGCATACATTCGTGTGTCCTTCTTTTCCACTTAATCCAGTTATCCCATGTATGATACAATTATTTTTAAAGGCTCATAGCAGATTGTTCTTTTTTTCACACAATATTTTATTTACGATTTTTTTTTAAATTGGAGGTAATATGTTGTTTCAAATTCTTCAGAGTATTATGATACTCTGGGTATGGGATATTTTGAGACTACCTGGGAGAAGAAATGGAAGGAGCTTCAGGCCTAGTTAGGCCCTATACTGAGTTTAAGACTCTCTATCAAATAAAAGGAGATGAAGACTGCCCTAGGCTTAGGGCTTCTGGGTAGTAGGATAGGAGGCACAGAGGAAGGCCAGGGTCTCTCACTGATGTCAGAAGGAATTGAAAGATTCAGTGTCTATATTCAGATCCTGGGGCTGCTTCAGAGGAGAACATTTACAAGATCATCTCACTTCTGCCACCCACTTTCCAAAGAACTTCCTGTCAATTCCTCCCTAGGAGAAATTCCAAACTTGGGTTGACCAGGTGGCTGCTTACTGACTAAATCATGTAGAAATCATTCTTCCTAAGGTCTGGTAGAAGAGCTGGCCCATCTGCTCAGAGCAAGCAAGCTCTTTCCACTGGGGGAGAAGCACCATGGTTGTCAAGGAAAGTGGTTGCATTCAACAGCATTGACAGTGATAAGGCGGGAACAGGGTGAGTGACAGTCATTGTTCTCTTCTTGGGCCAACTTAGCATCTCTTCTCTAACTCTGCCTAAGTTCAGTTTTTCTTCCTGGGTTCCCTAATTTAAGGCATGCTCCACATCCATCCCATTACCCTAATTGCACACCTGAATGTCCATGTGACATTGTCCTCTTCCTCAGGTCCCCAAATTCAATTAATTAAAAAGGCCTTGATGATTCTGAACAAGTACTTTCTGATGCACATATAAACAATTTAGTATATAGAGAAGCTAATCCATGACCAAATATTGTCAAGTGGTTGAAGGAATTGTTGAATAAGTAAACTGATACTTATTAAAGATTTTTTTCTGTGTGCAAGATGTAGAAAACTGTAAATAATTATGAATATACTTATTACTAGACTCTTCCATTTATATTAAGTTTCAAGTAAGATAATTCTGACCAAACACCACTTCCTTCAGATCATTTGCGTCTGGCATATAGGAAGAGTTTAATCAAAATTATGTGGCTTTCACATGACGTCCACAACCTCTAATATTTTTTGTTTTATTTCTGCCTTAAGAAAATGATTCAAATGAGTAGGATGCTCTTTTGCTGTATTTAAAACTTTAATAAAAAATATTTAAAAAGTGCTTTAATCTGGTTTCTTCAGCAAATAACAAGGGGAAAAAAGGGGGGAGGGGAGATGAATCCATAGAGAAAACCATAGAGATTTAAGAGATATAATAACAAATGAAAGAGGACGGTCTTATTTGGATACTGATGTGAACAAACAAAATGTTTTAAAAAGTATGAGACAAAGAAAATCTGACCTCTGACTGGATATTTTGTAATATTAAGGAATTGATATTATTTTTTAGGTGTGATAATAGAATTGTGATTTTATGTTTTAAAAAAGAGGCTTTCAGAGAAAGAAAAATTATGATCTTGTTTATGTGTGGAATCTAAAAAAAAAACACAACAAACTCATGGAAGCAGAGAATAGAATGATGTTTGACAGTAGCTGGGGATGGAGGATATGGGGAGATGTTGATCATTGATAAAAACTTCCAATTATAAGATGAATAAGTTCTGGGGATCTAATGTACAGCATGATGATTATAGTTAACGATACTTTATTATATACAATTGACCTTTGAACAATGCAAAGGTTAGGAGTGAGAATGCCAACACTCTGCACAGTCAAAAATCCATGTATAACTTTTGATTCCCCTGAAATTTAACTACTAATAGCCTACTGTTGACTGGAAGCCTTACTGACAATATAAACAGTTGATGAATATATATCTTGTATGTTATACATATCATACATTATATTTTTACAATAAAGTAACCTAGAGAAATGTTACTAAGAAAATTATAAGGAAGAGAAAATACATTTATAGTACTATACCGTAAAAAAAATCCACAAATAAGTGGACCTGCATAATTCAAATCTGTATTGTTCAAGGGTCAGGTATACTTGAAAGTTGCCAAGACAGTACATCTTAAATGCTCTTACCACTGCCACCAAAAAAAAAAAAAAGTAATTATGTGAAGTAATGGATGTGTTAACCTTATTTTGGTAATCATTTCATACAATTTATACATGTATTAAATCATCAAATTGTACATCTTAAACTCACACAATGTCAATTATATATCAATAAAGCTGGGGGAGAAAGAGTCCTTATCTTTTGCAGAAACATAATTAAGTATTGGCAGACAAATTGAGATAATCTCTGAGATTTGCTACAAACAATAGCATGAGGTGGAGAAAGTGTGGGTGGGTGGAAAGTGGATGAAACAAGACTGGACCATATGGCTAACTGGCTGGCTATGACCCCTCAAGTTCCCACTGCACCTTGAGGCACTGACTCTCCCCACTTCATGGCTACACTATGTATCCTTTTGACTTTAGCTTCTGATGGTAACTACTTCAGTTACTAATTCAGAGGTAATAGGAACTTGGATCAGTTTTCCCATCTCTTCTATAGTTGTATCTGATAGTTCAGATTATTCTTTGCAGGGCAGAAATGATACTCCCTTGCACTTGATAGTCTTAATTTAGCTCAGTAGCTTTCAAACTTTTTTCAGGGGCCAAAACCTGTTCTCAAAATCTTAATAAAAATTCTCTATATAAACATATAAAAGTGGAGCTACTCTGATTGCTTATCTGGGGAAAAATCTGTGCTGATTTATGTTCAAGAAGGTGCATGTTCTAAGACAAGTCAGGAGGGAAGACAAATGCAAGGCTACATCAGAGTAAGGCTCTTTTTAGAAGTGTTGTTGCATTGAGCATAGTGAGAGATGAGAGAAGATACAGTCAAGGGCCTGAAGTCAGGCTTGGGGCATGGCATCTGCAGCAACCTGTAGTCCCTCCTTTCCTCTAGATCTCCTGTTGTTGGGGAAGATCCTTTGTGCAACTTCATTCCCACCATGGGACCCATTCTATTTTCATCCATTATGATTGTTGGCTCATCCCATGCATCCATGCAGAGGCATTTCCCTCTTAGGCTGTCTCACTTATGACCACATTCCATTTTTTCCTGGTATACAAGGTTTTATTGTCTGAATGATCCACCAGTGAGTGCCACACCAATGTGGTTCATGTTTTACAAAAAGTCTCTAAATTTCCTTATTTCCAAGGACTAAAATGTAAGTTTTTTCTCAGAAAGGTTTAGGACAGCTTATTATGTATGGGAGAATACTTTCTTTGGGAACTTCTGTTTTACTAGGTGCTAACTACCTGGCAGAATCCATGGTTTCCTTTTTCAAGAAACATCCCTAAAATAGATTCTTTGGCAAAAAATGGCCGGAGAGGAATGCTATAGTTATGGATCTCAAAGGCTTAACTTTCTTAATAATAAATTAATACACTTCTGCAAACTTTGCCATTTCAATTTTAACATCTATTCATCAGTTGACAAACTAATGAGCTATATAGTACATGGTGGGATCAACAAAATGGGGATTCATTATTATTAGTGTGGTTGCTTCATTTTTTTATTTAAATGCAATTAGCCAACATATAGTAGATCATTAGTCTCAGATGTAGAGTTCAGTTATTCATCAGGTGTATATAATACCCAGTGCTCATCACATCATGTCCCCTCCTTAATGCCCATCACCCAATTATCATATCCCCCCACCCACCTCCCCTCCAGCAACCCTCAGTTTGTTTCCTATAGTTAAGAGTCTCTCATGATTTGTCTCCCTCTCTGATTTCTTCCCATTCATTTTCCCTCCCAACCCCTATGATTCTCTACACTGTTTCTTATATTCTACATATGAGTGAAACCATATGATAATTGTCTTTCTCTGATTAATTTATTTTGCTCGAGAAAATAACTTCTGATTCCATCCACATTGATGTAAATGGCAAGTATTCATCCTTTCTGATGGTTGAGTAATATTCCATTGCGCGCGCGTGCGCGCACACACACACACACACACACACACACACACACACATATATATATAAAATCACATCTTCTTTATCCATTCATCTGTCAATGGACATATGGGCTCTTTCCACATTTTTAGCTATTGTGGAGATTGCTGCTATAAACTTTGGGGTTCAGGCATCCCTTCAGGTCACTACTTTTTTTTTTTAAATATTTCCTTTATTTATTTGACAGGAGAGAGAGAGTATGGGAATTCCCACCAACAGTGTAGGAGACTTCCCCCTTATCCACATCCTCGTCCACATTTGTTGTTTCCTGTCTTGTTAAATTTTGCCATTCTAACTGGTGTGAGGTGGTTTCTCATTGAGGTTTTGATTTGTATTTCCCTGATGACAAATGATGTGGAGCATTTTTTCATGTGTCTGTTGGCCATTTGTATGTCTTCTTTGGAGAAATGTCTGTTCATGTCTTCTGCCCACTTCTTGATTTTTCATTTTTTGGGTGTTGAGTTTGATAAGTTCTTTACAGATCTCAAATACTAGCCCTTTATCTGATATGTCATTTGCAAATATCTTCTCCCAGTCCTTAGGTTGCCTTTTAGTTTTATTGACTGTTTCCTTTGCTGTGCAAAAGCTTTTTATGCTGATGAAGTTCCAACAATTCATTTTTGCTTTTGTTTCCCTGGCCTTTGGAGATGTGTCTACCAAGAAGTTGCTGGGGCTGAGGTCACAGAAGTTGCTACCTGTGTTCTCCTCTAGGATTTTGATATATTCCTGTCTCGCATTTAGGTCTTTCATCCATTTTGAGTGTGTATGGTGTAAGAAAGTGTTCCAGTTTCATTCTTCTGCATGTAGCTGTCCATTTTTCCAGCACCATCTACTGAAGAGACTGTCTTTTTTCCATTGGATATTCTTTCCTGCCTTGTGGAAGATTAGTTGACCATAGAGTTGAGGGTCCATTTCTGTGTTCTTTATTCTGTTCCATTGATCTATGTGTCTGTTTTTGTGCCAGTACCATACTGTCTTGGTGATTACAGCTTTGTAATATACTTGAAGTCTGGGATTGTGAAGCCACCAGCTTTGTTTTTCATTTTTAACATTCCTCTGGCTATTTGGGGTCTTTTCTGGTTCCACACAAATTTTAGGATTAATTGTTTCAGCTCTGTGAAAAAAGCTGATGGTATTTTGATAGAGATTTCATTGAATGTATAGATTGCTTTGGGTAGCATAGACATTTTAACAACATTTCTTCTTCCAATCCATGAGCGTAGGATGTTTTTCCATCACTTTGTGTCTTCCTCAATTTCTCCATAGTTGTTCTATAGTTTTTAGAGTACAGATCTTTTACCTCTTTGGTTAGGTTTATTCCTAAGTATCTTATGGTTTTTGGTACAATTGTAAATGGGATCAGCTCCTTAATTTTTCTTTCTTCTGTCTCATTGTTAGTGTATAGAAATGCAACTGATTTCTGTGCATTGATTTTATATCTTGACACTTTGCTGAATTGCTGTGTGAGTTCTAGCAATTTTGGGGTGGAGTTTTTTGGGTTTTCCACATAAAGTATCATGTCATCTGCAAAGAGAGGGAGATTTACTTCTTTGCCATTTTGAATGCTTTTTATTTTATTTTATTTTATTTTATTTTATTTATGTCCAATTGCTGAGGCTAGGACTTCTAGTCCTATGTTGAACAAGTGTGGTGCAAGTGGCCATCCCTGTCATGTTCCTCTCCTTAGGGGAAAAGCTCTCAGTTTTTCCACATTAAGAGTGATATTTGATGCAGGCTTTTCATATATGACTTTTATGATATTGAGGTATGTTCCCTCAATCCCTACAGTGTGGAGAGTTTTATTCAAGGAAGGATGCTATACTTTGTCAAATGCTTTTTCTGCATCTATTGAGAGGATTATATGGTTCTTGTCCTTTTTAAAAAATTAATGCGGTGATCACATCGATAAATTTGCAGATGTTGAACCACCCTTGCAGCCCAGGAATAAATCTCACTTGACGTGGTGAATAATCTTTTTAATGTACTGTTGGATCTTATTGGCTAGTATCTTGGTGAGAATTTTTGCATCCATGTTCATTAGGGATATTGGTCCATAATTCTTGTTTTAATGAGGTCTTTTTCTGGTTTGGGGATCAAGGTAATGCTGGCCTCATAGAACAAGTTTGGAAGTTTTCCTTCCATTTCAGTTTTCTGAAACAGCTTCAGAAGAATAGGCATTAATTCTTTAAATGTTAGGTAAAATTCCCTTGGGAAGCCATTGGGCCCTGGACTCTTGTTTGTTGGGAAATTTTTGATTATTGCTTAAATGCCTTGCTGGCTATGGTAGGTTCAGGTTTTCTATTTCTTCCTGTTCCAGTTTTGGTAGATCATATATTTTTAGGAGTGCATCCATTTCTTCCAGATTGCCTAATGTGTTGGCATATAGTTGCTCATAATATGTTCTTAAAATTGTACTTCTTTGGTGTTGGTTGTGATCTTTCCTCTTTCATTCATGATTTTATTAAATTGGATCCTTTCTCCTTTCTTTTTGGTAAGTCTGGCCAGAGCTTTATCGATCTTATTAATTCTTTCAAAGAACCAGTTCCTAGTTTCTTTAAGCTGTTCTACTCTTTGGATTTCTATTTCATTGATTTCTGCTTTAATCTCTATTGATTCCTATTTCCTGCTTGGTTTAGGTTTTATTTGGTGTTCTTTCCCCCAGCTCCTTTAGGTGTAAGGTTAACTTGTGTATTTAAAACTTTTTTTGTTTCTTGAGAAGGTTTGTATGGCTCTGTACTTCCCTCTTAGGCCTGCCTTTGCTGCATCCCAAAGACTTTGAACCGTTGTGTTTTCATTTTCATTTGTTTCCATGAATTTTTAGAATTCTTCTTTAATTTCCTGATTGACTCATTCATTTTCTAGCAGGATGCTCTTTAACCTCCAAGTATTTGAGTTCCTTCCAAATAAATTCATGTTTCAAGCATTGTAGTCTGAAAATAAGCAGGGAATAATCCCAATCTTTTGGTATCAGTTGAAGCCTAATTTGTGACCCAGTATGTGATTTATTCTGGAAAATGTTCCATGTGCACTTGAGAAGTATGTGTATTCTGTTGCTTCAGGATGGAATGCTCTGTATATATCTGTGAAGTCCATCTGGTCCAATGTGTCATTCAAAGCCCTTATTTCCTTCTGCTTCAATGATCTGTCTATTGCTCTAAGTGGGGTGTTAAAGTCCCCTACTATTATTGTGTTACTATCAATGTGTTTCTTTAATTTTGTTATTAATTGGTTTATTTACTTGGGTGCTCCCAGGTTAGGGGCATAAGTATTTACAATTGGTAGATCTTCTTGTTGGATAGCTTCTTTAATTATGATATAGTGTCCTTCTTCATCTCTTATTACAGTCTTTGGTTTAAAATCTAATCTGTCTAAATATAAGGATTGCTACTCCAGCTTTCTTTTGATGTCCATTGGCATGATAAATGGTTCTCCACTCCTCACTTTCAATCTGGAGCTGTTTTGGGGTGTAAAATGAGTCTCTTATAGACAACATATAGATGAGTCTTGCTTTTTTGATTGGAGCTTTTACTTCATTTACATTCAGAGTAACTATGGAAAGATATGGATTTAGTGTATTATCTGTATAGTCGCTGTTTCTGTATATTGTCTCTGTTCCTTTATGGTCTTTGTTACTTTTGGTTTCTCTCTCCACACAAAGGATCCCCTTTAATATTTCTTGCAGTGCTGGTTTAGTGATCACAAATTCTTTTAATTTTGTTTGTCCTGAAAACTCTTTCTCTCTCCTATTCTGAATGATAGTCATGTGGATAAAGTGTTCTTGGCTGCATATTTTCCCCATTTAGCATGTTGAATATATCATGGTTGTCTTTCTGGCCTGCCAGCCTCATGTTTCTACCTTTGTAGGTTAAGAACCTCTTCCTGAGCTGATTTTAGGATTTTTTCTTTGTCTCTGAAATTTGCAAGCTTCATTGTTATATGTCAGGGTGTTGACATATTTTTATTGTATTTCAAGGGATTCTCTGTGCCTCCTGGACTCGAATGCCTGCTTCTTTCCCCGTATTAGGGAACTTCTCTCTTAATGTTCAAATAAACCTTCTGCCTCCCTCTCTATTTCATCTTCCTCAGGGACCACAATTATTCTAATGTGTTTCACTTTGTGGTATCACTCATCTCTCTCTCTCCTCATGATCTAGTAATTGCTAATGTCTTTTTTCCTCAGTTTCTTTATTCTCCATAATTTTATCTTTTATATCACTGATTCTCTCTGCTGCCTCATTTATCATTGGAGTAAGACCTTCCATTTTTTATCACTTCTCATTAATAGCCTTTTTCATTTTGCCATTTAGATTTTAGTTCCTTTATTTTCTAGAAAGGGATTCTCTGGTGTCTTCCTTGTTTTTTACAAGCCTGGGTAGTAACTTTATAATCCTTATTCTGTATTCTAGCTCCAACATCTTACTTATATTCATATTGATTAAGTCTCTGACAGCTAGCACTGCCTCTTGTTCTCTTTTCTGGGACTAGCTCTTCTGTCTTGTCATTCTGTCCAGAGAAAAATAGATGTACAAGAGAATAAAATACAAAAATGTCAACCATGACCCCAGGAAAATACACACTAAGCAAATCAGAAAAGATCAGAAACTAAAAAAGAAAAGAAAGGAAGAAAAGAAGGAATATAATCAAACAAGTGGACAGAACAGAGCAATACACTAGGTCCTGGGTGTATTTTGGTCTGTTTGTTAGAAGAAACTAGATTCCAAAATTGTAAAGAAAGAAAATTTTATATATGTATATATATATGTGTGTGTGTGTGTGTGTGTGTGTGTGTGTGTATATATGAGTGCATATATATGTGTGTGTGTATATATATATAATATATATATAATATATATATATATACAAAATTGAATACAATGAAAGGAAGCCAATAATGAAGAACATATATAGATATATAAAATGTAAATGTAAAAATGAAAATTTTAAAAGACTGAAAAAAAGAGTTGTTAAAATAATAAAGTAATTGAAAATGAAAAAAAGATAAAGGAAAAAATTTAAACTGAAAAACTAAAGAATCATGAGAAAAAAACCCAAATTCTGTGTACTATTTTCCCCTAGTGCTGGAGTTTTGCAGTTCTGTGTGATTGGTAAACTTGGTATTAACCTGATGTTCCTGTTGGTCTTCTGGGGGAGGGTCCTGTCATGCTGATTCTCAGGTGTCTTCGCCCAGGTGTAATATCCACGGGCCCAGTCTCAGTGTTAAGTGGCTCTGGGGTGCTCTATGTGGATTTTGTTCCCTGAAGGCTTTCCATGAGGTTTTAGAGAATGGAAATAAAAATGACAGTGCCCCAATCTCCATCCCTGGAGCTGAAAGATTGTGGCCCCCACTCTTCAGTTCACCCTCAGGGAAAGGCAGTCAATCGCTTTTGTCTCCCTGGTTTCTGGTCCCACTCTGTGTTCACCCAGCCTGTGACCAAGTGTTTTTTTTTTTGTTTGTTTGTTTTTTGTTTTTTTCTTTTTTTTATCTGAGGCACAGGACTCCATTTGGATTATCCAAGATTTGCAGACTCCTGCAGCATCTGCACCACACCTCCTGGGGGAAAGAAGGAGGGTCTCCCCACAGTTCTGCTACTTGCTGGGCCCCCAGATCACAGTTTATGGCAACACTGAGCTGAAAGTCCACTCCTGGACTCACTGATTACAGTCAGCTTCTCCGCTCCAATGCTTGGGAACTCTGCCACACTCAGGCACCCCCGTTCTTTCTGTGACCCCGGAGATTCTGAGACCACACTGTCCCACCTAGGATTCTGCCCCACTTTGCCACCTGCGCATCTTTCAGGCAGGGATCTTCTTCACAGGAATGGACTTTTAAAAGTTCTGATTTTGCATTCCCATGCTACATTACTTTCTGGTAGCCAGCTTACACAGGCTTCCTCCCCCCATGGTTTATCTTCCAATACATCCCCTCAGATTCACTTCTCTGCACATCCTACCTTGCAAAAAGTGGTTGCTTTTCTATTGTAGAATTGCAGCAATTCTTTTCTTATATCTCAGGTTGAGTTCACAGGTGTTCAGAATGATTTGATAGATATCTAGCTGAATTCAAGGGACCAGATGAAACGAGCATCCCCTACTCTTCTGCCATCCTCCTTCCTCCTAAAAACTTCATTTAAAAAAAGTTAGATTTATAGAAAACTGTAATTGTTTTAACCTACATTTAATTCTTGTGTTTCCTGCACAGGAGACCATAATCTTCTTAGAGTTAACCACTCAGTCTAGCCCCTTTCACCAATTTTCCAATCTTTAAGCACACTGGCCAAATCACTTTGGATCTTTTGACTAGCAAATCCCACTCACCAGGGGTCCTATACCCCAAAACCAGAACCAGGAGAAGGCAGAGAGGAAGAGGTGGGATATCAGACATGGTCCATTGGACATACTCTTAGCATCATTAGCAGAAGTTTCTTGAAACCAGCCAAGGTGGCTAGTTACTGTAAAACAGAAAGATAGGAAGGGAGGAGGAGACCAATTGTGAACCAGAGAAGATATTTATGGCAATGTCAGCAGCCCAGATGTTAGACTAACATGAGGTAGAGCAGAGTAAAGCAAGACAACTGCAGGAGGGGTCACCACAGAGCAAACAGGGTTGATGGAGACTCAGGCACTCACAGGCGCAGCCTGATACTTTTCAGAGATGCCAGATCCCAATACCGCATGCCCTTTACTTGTGGCTTGGTTGTTCTGAAGTGACTGAGGGTTCAGATGTTCCACAGAGAGACTACCCTGCACATTAGTGCCCTCACCCCTCCCATCCCTATATCTCTCAGAAAACTACCTTTCAGGGCCTTTCTCCAGAACAATAGGCCGAACATTGGACTCACCAGGGGGCTTTTGAACTTTACCAATGCTCAGACCTCATGGTTGTGAACCACTGATCTTGAAGACCAAGCTTTTTCTTATGTTCCCAGAATGGAGACAGAAAGAAGGGAAAGACACAGGAACCACAGAAAGCATTTGGTGGTAAGGAGATGGCAGCTTCCTGCCACCAATACTCTCCCTTACACATCTACCACCCCCTACCAGGGAGTGATCTACAAATCATGGCCCCATAAGCTAGTGGGAGAAGAGAAAAACTCCAATCCAATTCCAGGAAGGGTCAATGTCAAAGAGGCTCCAAATCTGAGGGTGCAAGCCTGAATGCAGCTCAGGACTTGTGAAGTGGAACTGTCAAATAAAGAATGGGGCATATCCAGAGGAAACAGATGAAATGAAGATGCACTGGGGCTGCCAGAAACAAGGCAAAAGGATCAGGCAGCAGCCTTGCAGGCTGCAATGTGGCTGCTGGCTTTTGGCTCAGGAGTTCATTTCTGCTGTCCTAGGCACCCAGACCTCTCTTATGCCCTGATCCACCCGCTGAGAACAGCTCCATCAGGACAGTTTCTAACTCTGTAGCAAGGCTCTATCAGAAGGTCTAACAGGAAAACCATGGAATTCCAAACAGGGAAACAAAAGAGGATTAAGAAAAGATTCAGTTAGAAAGTATTGGATAGGGTAAAGGGAAACCAAGAATGCTGCTGCTTCTGTGCCAGAAGGGTCAAGAAGGAGGAGCAGGGCTGGGCCCAGAGAACACAGCTCTAGGAAGGGACTGTCATGTAGCAGCTGATGGTTTAGCACAGGAAATCTGTCAACCTGCAGAGACTTGGTAAGGAGGGAGCTTGGTAAATAAAACCCCTGACCTCACTCTCTTCCTCTATGCCACAAGAGTGACTGATTCTTCAGCCAGGGTCCCTAGATGAGAGAAGACAGATGTGTGAAACAGACCTGCAGTGCCCCATACCTGCCACTGAGCTTCAGAGCCACAGATATGCCACCGACCATCAGCCCTTACGTAGCATGAAACAGAAATGAATAGTTGTTTTAATAATCTGAGGTTTTGGCTATGCAGCATTACTTGGTAAAAGCTCACTAAATCCTACCAGAAGCCTCAGGGCAAAATTCCTGAGTGGAGTAGTCCATAAAATCAGTCTCTGTGGTCATCAAGCAGAGTTCTGGGCAGTGGAGAGTGGGCCTGGAGGAGCACACAGAAGGTATCCAGCCCAAAGGCCAGGGCTACCCATCTCTAGACATCTGCCCTGGTAAAAAGTCTCTGTTTAAGGCAGGGATGTAGCCTGAGGCAGAGATGGCAGCATGGTCCCTAGGTAACTGGTTTTCTTCCCAGACTGACATGCCCTACTAGGTGAAATTCCTAGAGGTTACTCATTCTTTGTATCCTCTGTGCCCAGCACCTGTTCATGGAGACTTAATAAAGATGTAGGTGCTGAGTATGCATACAGCCATTTATTTCTGCCACATTAGTTTCAGAGGATCACATTACATAAAACTCTTTGGTTAAAGTCTTAAAATAATCTGAAAGATTTTCTCCCATTGTCAATATACTGCAATACAGATTGCACTACTACTTAAAGAATGTACTTGCTCTAATTGTCACTGTAAATGCTCTCTCTTGAGTCTACAGCTCTTAGTTCTCATATTCCTTCAATTCCACAGAAACCTGGATTGTTGAAAGTTTGGTGTTCTATTGTAGTAAATAATAGAAAGCATCAAGGTGGGTCAAGATAGGCAGATTCGAATATGCTGTATCAGGTATCACTAATTCTCTCCTCCAATTTTCTCTTGACTAAGCTCTTGTTGGGTAATCTGGCCCTGCATAGAAGCTGAAAGATGAAGTGCCAAAGTGCCAAAATGCAAAGAAGTGACTCACAGGGGTGTCCTCCTCAAAAGGCAATTTAGTAAATGAGTTAGTTGTGGCTGGAATTTCCTGTAGTCATTATGGTTGGGCATTTCCAACCAACATCAAATCACTTTTTACTTCAGTGTAATGGTATCAGGAACTTTAACCATAACCCAAATTTGTACTTATATTCAAAGTACAAATACTTATTTCGGTAAGAATTTTCTGAGTGCATTAAAGAAAGGATGAATGATTTTCTGAATTCTTTTAATAAGACTTTATGCTTCCATGCCCTGTTGCTTGCTTTGAGCCATGTGCCATACTAAACACTTTACATGTACCATCCCATTTAATACCATAATAACTCTGAGGTAAATATTGTTTATCCTCATTTTACTAATCTATAACTAATGTTCAGAGATGTTAAGCAACTCACCCAAGTCAGCCTTCATAGTGTATCCAAAATTCAATCATTTGTCACTACTTCTACTACACTTACCAGGTCCAAGTCACCATCACCTGTCATTGGGATTACAGCTAACACCTCTTCTCAGATATCCTTGCTTCAACCTTTGTCCCCTACAGTCTATTCAGATACAGCTACCTTTCTGCTTAAAGAACTGTATTGGCTCCCTATTTCTCTTGAGTAAAAGCAATGTCTTTTCATTGAGCCTTAAAGCGCTACATAACATGCCCCAGTTACCTTTTTATACCTACCACCTCTCCCGATACTCTCTTCCTTATTCAGAATGGATTTCTTGCTATTTCTCGAACATGCTGAAGGTATCACTATAGCATTATAGCCTTTGTTCCAACTTTTTCCTCATACTGGAACATTCTTTTCCCAAATATCTATGTAACTAACTCTTTATTTCCTTCAAGAATTTGCTTAAGTAACATCTTCTTAATGAGGCCTAACCTCAACTTCCTATGTTAAATTGCAACCCAACTGCTTTATGCCTCTGCATTCCCAACCTCTCTTACTTTCTCTGCCCCTTCCTGTTTTCATAGCACTTATCATATTCTGATATACTATATATAGTTTATTTATTTAAGTTTTATCTTTTCCTCCAGTCTTCCCCTCTTCATGCTAGAATATAAGGACCACAAGACCAGGCAATTTAATCTATGTCATTCAGTAATGTAACCTAAGTATCTAAAACAGCACCTGGCACATAGTGGGTGCTCAAAAAATATTTTTTGAATGAATGAATGAAGTCACAGGGCAACAAGATAGAACCCAGAGAGAAGCCTGGATTTGACTGATAAAATTGGTATTATCAAACACTATCACCTTGTGCCCTAGAGTGAGCATTATAATGAGTTTCATCCTCTGTCACTGTGAACCACTTCCTTTCTGCTGTCCTAGTCTGTTTCCACTGGTCTCAGCACTTCATAGCTTTCCGTCTCGTGTACTATAAAAAAGTTATAGATATATGAACATATGACCTCCTCAGGCTCCTTGGGAGCCAGAACCTCACAGTCGGTCAGGAATTGAGATACCTCTTCTGCTTACTATAGGCCGCTGTGCAAATATTACCAATTTCTATGTGCCCTAGTCTGTGAAAAGGTTTGGCAAGTACTGCTTTAAGCAAACAAACAGGTAGTTTAATTTCTCAAGTTTCTTACTGTTAAGCCAGACAAGAATGGTACACACAAGGAAAGTTTAAAACTAAAAAGATGTTTTTAAAGTCTCAGAGTGATATATATTCTTAGGTATGAAATGGACTGAATATTTAATTACATATATCGCACAAAAATCAACAGAGCTATATTGGTTAAAACGATGTGATATTGGCACAAAAATAGATCAGACTGTTTCTTTTTTATTTTTAAAGATTTTTAAAAAATATTTATTTAAATTCAATTTAGGTAACATATAGTGCATTATTAGTTTCAGGGGTAGAATTTAGTGATTCATCAGTTCCATATAACACCCAGTGCTCGACATCAGTTGCCCTCCTTAATGCCCATCACCCAATTGTCATATCCCTCCACCCACGTCCCCTCTAGCAACCCTCAATTTGTTTTCTATAGTTAAGAGTCTCTCATGATTTGTCTCCCTCTCTCATTTCTTCCCATTCCCTTTTGCCCTCCCTTCCCCCATGACCTCTACCCCGTTTCTTATACTCTACATATGAGAGAAACCATATGATGATTGTCTTTCTCTGATTGACTTATTTTGCTCAGCATAATACACTCCAGTTCCATCCAGGAACCATTTACATCCATCCACGTCAATGTAAATGGTAAGTATTCATCCTTTCTGATGTCTGAGTAATATTCCATCATACACACACATATTCACACACACACACACACACACACACACACACACACACACACTCACACACATGCACCAAATCTTCCTTATCCATTCACCTGTCTATGGACAGCTAGGCTCTTTCCACATTTTACCTGTTCTGGACATTAATGCTATAAACATTGGGGTCACTACTTCAGGTCACTACTTTTTTTTTAAGATTTCCTTTATTTATTTGACAGGAGAGAGTATGAGGAGGAGGAAGGGACAAGAAGACTCCCCACTGAGCAGGGAGCCCAACATGGGTCTCAATCCCAGGACCCTGAGATCATGACCTGAGCTGAAGGCAGATGCTTAATGGACTAAGCCACCTAGCTGTCCCACTATAGTTGTAGCTCTAGCATAAATACCTATTATTGCAATTACTGGGTTGTAGGGTAGCTCTAATTTGAACTTCTTGAGGAACACCCATACCATTTTCCAGAGTGGCAGTACCAGTGGGAATGCCCACCAACAGTGTAGGAGACTTCCCCTTTATCCACATCCTCATCCACATTTGTTGTTTCCTGTCTTGTTAAATTTTGCCATTCTAACTGGTGTGAGGTGGTTTCTCATTGAGGTTTTGATTTGTATTTCCCTGATGACAAATGATGTGGAGCATTTTTTCATGTGTCTGTTGGCCATTTGTATGTCTTCTTTGGAGAAATGTCTGCTCATGTCTTCTGCCCACTTCTCGAGTGGATTTTTAGTTTTTTGGGTGTTGAGTTTGATAAGTCCTTTACATAAGTATTCTATTGTTTTTAGAGTACAGATCCTTTACCTCTTTGGTGAGGTTTATTGCTAGGTGTCTTACAGATTTAGGATCAATTCCTTGATTCTCTTTCCTCTGCTTCATTGTTAATGTATAGAAATGCAACTGACTTCTGTGCATTGATTTTGTATCCTGCAGGTGTGCTGAATTTCTGTATCAGTTCGAGCAATATTTTGGTGGAGTTTTTTGGGTTTTCAACATAGAGTGTCATGTCATCTGTGAAAAGTGACTTCTTCTTTGCCAATTTGTATGCCTTTTATTTCTTTTTGTTGTCTGATTGCCGAGGTTAGGACTTCCAGTATTATGTTGAACAACAGTGTTGACAGTGGACATCCCTGTTGTGTTCTTGACCTTAGGGGAAAAGCTCTCAGTTTTTCTCCAATGAGGGTGATATTTGTTGTGTATCTTTTGTAAATGGCTGTTATGACATTGAGGTATTTCCCCCTATCTTTACATGGTGTAGGGTTTTCATCAAGAAAGGATGCTGTATTTTGTCAAATGCTTTTTCTGCATCTGTGGAGAGGATCATATGGTTCTTGTCCTTTCGTATAATTATGTGGTGTATCACATTGATTATTTGCAGGTGTATCACACTGATTATTTGCAGATATTCCCACTGCAGCCCAGGAATAAATCCCACTTGGTTGTGGTGAATAATTCTTTGAATGTACTGTTGGATCCTATTAGCTAGTTTCATGGTGAGAATTTTTGCTTCCATGTTCATCAGGAATATTGCCCTGTAATTCTCTATTTTGGTGGGGTCTTTGTCTGGTTTTGGGATCAAGGTAATGTTCGCCTCATGGAATGAGTTTGAAAGTTTTCCTCCCACTTCTATTTTTTGGAAGAGTTTCAGAAGAATAGGTATTAAATCTTCTTGTTTGGTAGAATTTTTCTGGGAAGCCATCCAGTCCTGGACTCTTGTTTGCTGGAAAATTTTTGATGGAGTTTTGGTGGAGTCAAACCAACTTTATTGCTGGTTATGGGCTGTTGAGCTTTTCTCTTTCTTTCTGTTCCAGTCTTGACAGTTTATATGTAATTGGGAATTTATCCATTTCTTCCAGATTGCCCAGTTTGTCGGCATATAATTTTCCATAACATTCTCTTATTATTCGTATTTCTTCAGTGTTGGCTGTGATCACTCCTCTTTCATTGATGATTTTAATTATTTTGGGTCCTTTCTCCTTTCCTTTTTGATAAGGCTGGCTGAGGGTTTATCAATCTTATTAATCTTTGAAAGAACCAGCTCCTAATTCTTTGATCTATTCTGCTTTTTTTTATTTCTATAGCATTGATTTCTGCCTTAATCATTTTTTATTTTTTATTATATTATGTTAGTCACCATACAGGACATCCCTGGTTTTTGATGTAAAGTTCGATGATTCATTAGTTGCGTATAACACCCAGTGCACCATGCAATACGTGCCCTCCCCACCACCCATCACCAGCCTATCCCATTCCCCCACTCCTCTCGCCTCTAAAGCCCTCAGTTTGTTTCTCAGAGTCCATACTCTCTCATGCTTCATTCCCCACTTCTGATTACCCCCCTTTCTTTATCCCTTTCTTCTCCTACCGATCTTCCTAGTTCTTATGTTCCATAGATGAGAGAAACCATATGATAATTGTCTTTCTCTGCTTGACTTATTTCACTTAGCATTATCTCCTCCAGTGCCGTCCATGTTGCAGCCAATGCTGAGAAATCGTTCTTTCTGATAGCTGAGTAATATTCCATTGTATATATGTACCACAGCTTCTTAATCCAGTCATCTGTTGAAGGGCATCTCAGCTCCTTCCATGATTTAGCTATTGTGGACAAAGCTGCTATGAACATTGGGGTGCATATGGCCCTTATCTTCACTACGTCTGTATCTTTGGGATAAATACCGAGTAGTGCAATGGCTGGATCATAGGGTAGCTCAATTTTTAAATTTTTAAGGGACCTCCACACTGTTTTCCAAAGTGGCTGTACCAACTTGCATTCCCACCAACAGTGTAAGAGGGATTCCCTTTCTCCACATCCTCTCCAACAATTGTTGTTTCCTGCCTTGTCAATTTTTGCCATTCTAACTGGCATAAGGTGGTATGTCAAGGTGGTTTTGATTTGCATTTCCCTGATGGCTAATGATTTTGAACATTTTTTCATGTGCCTGTTAGCCATTTGTATGTCTTCATTAGAAAAGTGTCTGTTCATATCTTCTGCCCACTTTATAATCTGTTTATTTGTTTCTTGTGTATTGAGCTTGAGAAGTTCTTTGTAGATTTTGGATACCAGTCTTTTACCTGTAGTGTCATTTGCAAATATATTCTCCCATTCTGTGGGCTGCCTCTCAGTTTTTTTGACTGTTTCCTTGGCTGTGCAGAAGCTTTTTATCTTAATGAAGTCCCACAAGTTCATTTTATCTTTTGTGTCTCTTGCTTTTGGAGATGTGTCATGAAAAAGTTGCTTTGGCCGATGTCGTAGAGGTTGCTGCCTATGTTCTCCTCTAAGATTGATGGATTCCTGTCTCACATCGAGGTCTTTCATCCATTTGGAGTTTATTTTTGTGCATGGTGTGAGAGAGTGGTCAAGTTTCATTCTTTTGCGTGTAGCTGTCCAATTTTCCCAGCACCATTTATTGAAGAGACTGTCTTTTTTCCGCCGGATGTTTTTTCCTGCTTTGTCAAAAATTAGTTGCCCAAAGAGCCGAAGGTCCATTTCTGGGTTCTCTATTCTGTTCCATTGGTCGATGTGTATGTTGTTGTGCCAGTATCATGCTGTCTTTGTGATCACAGCTTTTTTTTTAAATTATTTTTTATTATATTAGGTTAGTCACCATACAGTACATCCCCGGTTTCCGATGTAAAGTTTGATGATTCATTAGTTGTGTATAAGACCCAGTGCACCATGCAATATGTGCCCTCCTTACAACCCATCACCGGTCTATCCGATTCCCCTACACCCCTCCACTCTGAGGCCCTCAGTTTGTTTCTCATAGTCCACAGTCTCTCATATTTCATTCCCCCTTCTGATTACCTCCCCTTTCTTTACCCCTTTCTTCCTCTACTGATCATCCTAGTTCTTATGTTCCATAGATGAGAGAAATCATATGATATTTGTCTTACTCTGGTTGACTTATTTCAGTTAGCATTAGCTTCTCCAGTGCGGTCCATGTTGCAGCAAATGCTGAGAAATCGTTCTTTCTGATAGCTGAGTAATATTCCATTGTATATAGGGACCACAACTTCTTAATCCAGTCATCTGTTGAAGGGCATCTCGGCTTCTTCCACAATTTAGCTATTGTGGACAATGTTGCTATGAACATTGGGGTGCATATGGCCCTTCGCTTCACTACATCTGTATCTTTGGGGTAAACACCCAGTAGTGCAATGGCTGGATCATAGGGAAGCTCAATTTTTAACTTTTTACGGGACCTCCACACTGTTTTCCAGAGTGGCTGTACCAACTTGCATTCCCACCAACAATGTAGGAGGGATCCCCTTTCTCCACATCCTCTCCAGCAATTGTTGTTTCTTGTCTTGTCAATTTCTGTCATTCTAACCGGCGTAAGGTGGTATCTTAGTGTGGTTTTGATTTGAATTTCCTTGATGGCTAATGATTTTGAACATTTTTTCACGTGTCTGTTAGCCATTTGTATGTCTTCATTGGAAAAGTGTCTGTTCATATCTTCTGCCCATTTTTTGATTTGTTTATTTGTTTCTTGTGTATTGAGTTTGAGAAGTTCTTTGTAGATCTTGGATACCAGTCTTTTATCTGTAGTGTCATTTGCAAATATCTTCTCCCATTCCTTGGGCTGCCTCTTAGTTTTTTTTGACTGTTTCGTTGGCTGTGCAGAAGCTTTTTATCTTGATGAAGTCCCATAAGTTCATTTTATCTTTTGTTACTCTTGCCTTTGGAGATGTGTCATGAAAAAGGTTGCTTTGGCTGATGTCATAGAGGTTGCTGCCTATGTACTCCTCTAGAATTTTGGTGGATTCCTGTCTCACATCAAGGTCTTTCATCCATCTTAAGTTTATTTTTGTGTATGGTGTGAGAGATTGGTCAAGTTTCATTCTTTTGCATGTAGCTGTCCAATTTTCCCAGCACCATTTATTGAAGAGACTGTCTTTTTTCCACTGGATGTTTTTTCCTGCTTTATCAAAGATAAGTTGCCCGAAGAGCCAAGGGTCCATTTCTGAGTTTTCTATTCTGTTCCATTGGTCTATGTGTCTGTTTTTGTGCCAGTACCATGCTGTCTTTGTGATCACAGCTTTGTAGTACAGCTCGAAATCAGTAATTGTGATGCCCCCAGCTTTGTTTTTCCTCTTCAACACTTCCTTGGTGATTCGTGGCCTTTTCTGGTTCCACACAAATTTAAGGGCTGTTTGTTCCAGTTCTTTGAAAAATGTCATTTGTATTTTGATCGGGATAGCTTTGAAAGTGTAGGTTGCTCTGGGTAGCATCGACGTTGTAATTATGTTAATTCTTCTGATCCATGAGCATGGAATATTTTTCCATCTCTTTGTGTCTTCCTCAATGTCTTTCAAGAGTGATTTGTAGTTTCTACAATATAGATCCTTTACGTCTCTGGTTGAGTTAATTCCAAGGTAACGTATGGTTTTTGGTGCTATTGTAAATGGGATGGATTCCCTAATTTTTCTTTCTTCAGTCTCATTATTCGTGTATAGAAATGCAACTGATTTCTGAGCATTGATTTTGTATCCTGCCACATTACTGAATTGCTCTATGACTTCTAATAGTTTGGGAGTGGATTCTTCTGGGTTTTTCATATAGAGTATCATGTCATCTGCGAAGAGAGACAGTTTGACTTCTTCTTTGCTGATTTGGATACCTTTTATCCCTTTTCGTTGTCTGATTGCTGTTGCAAGGACTTCTAGTAATATGTTCAATAATAGTGGCGAGAGTGGGCATCCTTGTTGTGTTCCTGATCTTAAGGGAAAGGCTTCCAGGTTTTCCGCATTGAGAATGATATTTGCTGTAGGCTTTTCATAGATAGTTTTTATGAGATTGAGGAATGTACCGTCTTTCCCTACACTCTGAAGGGTTTTAATCAGGAAAGGATGCTGTATTTTATCAAACGCTTTTTCTGCATCAATTGAGAGGATCATGTAGTTCTTGAGTCTTTTCTTGTTGATATGATGTATCACGCTGGTCGATTTGTGAATGTTGAACAACACTTGCATCCCAGGGATGAATCCCACTTGGTCGTGATGGATAATCTTTTCAATGTACTATTGGATTCTATTAGCCAGGATCTTGTTGAGGATTTTAGTGTCCATATTCATTAGGGAAATCTGTCTGTAATTCTCCTTTTTGAGGGGGTCTTTGCCTGGTTTGGGGATCAAGGTAATATTGGCCTCATAGAACGAGTTTGGTAGCTTTCCTTCTGTTTCTATTTTTTGAAATAGCTTTAGGAGAATAGGTATTATTTCTTCTTTGAATGTTTGGTAGAATTCCCCGTGAAAACCATCTGGCCCTGGCGTTTTGTTTTCTGGAAGGTTTTTTTTTTTTTTTAATATTTACATAATTTTTATTTTTTTAATAATGATTTTTTATTATATTATGTTAGTCACCATACAGTACATCCCCGGTTTTCGATGTAAGGCTCGATGATTCATTAGTTGTGTATAACACCCAGTGCACCATGCAATATGTGCCCTCCTTACTACCCATCACCGGCCTATCCCATTCCCCAGCCCCCTCCCCTCTGTAGCCCTCAGTTTGTTTCTCATAGTCGATAGTCTCTCATGTTTCATTCCCCCTTCTGATTACCCCCCCTTTCTTTATCCCTTTCTACCCCTACTGATCATTCTAGTTCTTATGTTCCATAGATGAGAGAAATCATATGATAGTTGTCTTTCTCTGCTTGACTTATTTCACTTAGCATTATCTCCTCCAGTGCCGTCCATGTTGTAGCAAATGTTGAGAACTCATTCTTTCTGATAGCTGAGCAATATTCCATTGTATATATGGACCACAACTTCTTAATCCAGTCATCTGTTGAAGGGCATCTCGGCTCCTTCCACGATTTAGCTATTGTGGACATTGCTGCTATGAACATTGGGGTGCATATGGCCCTTCTCTTCACTACGTCTGTATTTTGGGGTAAACATCCAGTAGTGCAATGGCTGGATCATAAGGTAGCTCAATTTTTAACTTTTTAAGGGACCTCCACACTGTTTTCCAGAGTGGCTGTACCAACTTGCATTCCCACCAACAATGTAGGAGGGATCCCCTTTCTCCACATCCTCTCCAACAATTGTTGTTTCATGCCTTGTCTATTTTTGCCATTCTAACTGGCGTAAGGTGGTATCTTAGTGTGGTTTTGATTTGAATCACTCTTGAAAGAAATTGAAGAAGACACAAAAAGATGGAAAAATATTCCATGCTCATGGATCGGAAGAATTAACATAGTTAAAATGTCCATGCTACCCAGAGCAATCTACACTTTCAATGCTATCCCGATCAAAATACCGAGAACGTTTTTCAAAGAACTGGAACAAATAGTCCTTAAATTTGTATGGAACCAGAAAAGACCCCGAATCTCCAAGGAACTGTTGAAAAGGAAAAACAAAGCTGGGGGCATCACAATGCCGGATTTCGAGCTGTACTACAAAGCTGTGATCACAAAGACAGCATGATACTGGCACAAAAACAGACACATAGACCAATGGAACAGAATAGAGAGCCCAGAAATGGACCCTCAGCTCTTTGGGCAACTAATCTTTGATAAAGCAGGAAAAAACATGCGGTGGGAAAAAGACAGTCTCTTCAATAAATGGTGCTGGGAAAATTGGACAGCTACATGCAAAAGAATGAAACTTGACCACTCTCTCACACCATACACAAAAATAAACTGCAAATGGATGAAAGACCTCGATGTGAGACAGGAATCCATCAAAATTCTGGAGGAGAACATAGGCAGCAACCTCTACGACATCGGCCAAAGCAACGTTTTTCATGATACATCCCCAAAGGCAAGAGAAACAAAAGATAAAATGAATTTATGGGACTTCATCAAGATTATAAGTTTCTGCACAGCCAAGGAAACAGTCAGAAAAACTTAGAGGCAGCCCACGGAATGGGAGAAGATATTTGCAAATGACACTACAGATAAAGGACTGGTATCCAAGATCTACAAAGAACTTCTCAAACTCAATACACAAGAAACAAATAAACAAATAAAAAAATGGGCAGAAGAAATGAACAGACGCTTTTCCAATGAAGACATACAAATGGCTAACAGACACATGAGAAAATGTTCAAAATCATTAGCCATCAAGGAAATTCAATACTGGAAGGTTTTTAATCACTGTTTCAATCTCTTCATAATTATTTGGCCTCTTTAAAAAATCAATTTCTTCCTGTTTCAGTCTTGGTAATTTATAGGTTTCCAGGAAGTCCTCCATCTCTTCCAGATTGCTTAATTTATTGGCATAAAGCTGTTGATAACAGTTTCTAATAATCTTTCCAATTTCATTGGTGTTGGTTGTGATCTCTCCCTTTTCATTCATCATTTTATTAATTGGGGTCCTTTCTATTCTTTTGGATAAGTCTTGCCAGTGGTCTGTCAATTTTATTTATTTTTTCAAAGAACCAGCTTCTTATTCTGTTGATCTGCTCTACTGTGCTCCTGGTTTCTAATTCATTTATCTAATTCACTGCTCTAATCTTGATCAACTGCTTTCTCGTGCATGGATTAGGCCTGTTCCTGTGTTGCTGTTCCAGCTTCTTGAGGTGAGAATATAAAAACTGTATTTTAGATTTTTCTGTTCTTTTGAGTGAGGCTTGGATGGCTATGTATTTTCCCCTTAGGACTGCCTTTGCAGTATCCCATAGGTTTTGGACCGTTGTGTTTTCATTCTCGTTGATCTCCATAAATTGTTTAAATTGATTTTTGATTTCCTGGTTTATCAAATCATTCTTGAGCAGGATGTTTCTTAGTCTCGAAGTGTTTGAGTTTCTTCCAAATTTTTCCTTGTGGTTGAGTTCCAATTTCAAAGCATTGTGGTCTGAGAATATGCAGGGAATAATTTCAGTCTTTTAGTATCGGTTGAGAGCTGTTTTGTGACCCAGAACATGGTCTATTCTTGAGAATGTTCCATGGGCATTAGAAAAGAATGAGTATTCTTCCGTTCTGGGGTGTAGTGTTCTATATATATCTATGAGGTCCAACTCATCGAGTATGGCATTCAAAGCTCTTGTTTCTTTGTTGATTTTCTGCTTAGGTGATCTGTCTATTGCTGATAGTGGAGTGTTGAGGTCCCCTACTATTAGTGTATTTTTATCTATATGTCTCTTTATTGTGGTTAAGAGTTGGCTTGTGTATCTTGCTGTTCCCCTGTTGGGGGTATAGATATTATAATTGTCATATCCACCTGTTGGATACACCCTTTAAGAATAATATAGTGCCCTCCTATATCTCTAACTATAGTCTTTAGTTTAAAATCCAATCTGTCTGATATGAGAATTGCTACCCCAGCTTTCTTTTGAGGTCCATTGGCGTGAAAGATGGTACTCTATCCCTTTACTTTCAGTCTGAATGTATCTTTAGGTTCAAAATGGGTCTCTTGTAGACAGCAAATGGATGGGTCATGTCTTTTTATCCAATCTGCAACTCTGCGGCATTTTATGGGAGCATTTAGGAAATTTACATTGAGACTGATTATTGAGAGATATGATTTTAATGAAGCCATGTTGCCAGTAAAGTCTTTGTTTCTATAGATTGTTGCTTTCTGTTCTGTATCACTCTTGGGGCCTTTTTACTTTTATAGAACCACCCTTAGTATCTCCTGTAGGGCTGGTTTCGTGGTTATGAAATTGGTCAATGACTGGCGATTCTGGAAGGTCTTTATCTCTCCATCAATTTTGAATGACAGCCTTGCTGGATAAAGGATACTTGGCTGCATGTTTTTCTCGATAGAGCTTTAAAAATGCCCCCCCAACCTTTTTTCTCATTCCAGTTCTGTGTAGACAGGTTTGATGTAATTCTGATACCTTTCCTTGGTACGTGAGAAATTTGTTTGCCCTGGCCGCTTTCAATACTGTATCCTTGGATCTAATATTTGCGAATTGCACTATGACGTGACGTGGCATAGGTTTGTCGTAGTTGACCTTGGGAAGGGTCCTCTCTGCCTCTTGGACATGAATGCTTGTTTCCTTTGCTAGATTAGGGAAGTTTTCAGCCACAATTTGTTCAAATATCTCCTCTAGACCTCTTTTTATCTCCACCCCCTCCGGGATGCCGATGATTCTGATATTGGAAAGTATCACTGAGTCAATAATCTCCCGTAACCTATATTCTTGAAATTGGATTTTTTTGAGCCAAGTTTCTATTTTAGCTTTCTCTTCTACTAACCCATCCTCCAATTTGCCGATACATCTTCTGTCTCATTCACCCTGACCGTCAGAGCCTCTAGTTTTGACTGCATTTGGCTCATAGAATTTTTAATTTCTGCCAGATTCGCTCTCATTTCCACCCTTAGAGATTCTATATTCTCATTAACATTTTCATTAATACTTTTTTCAAGTCTACACATCATCTTGACCATTGTTACTCTGAACTCCATTTCTGATAATTTGGTTATATCCATATCCATTAGTTCTGTGGCAGAGGCCACAGACTCATTGTCTTTTCTTTGCTTGGGGGGAATTTCTCCTTCTCGTCATTCTGATGAGGAGAGGTTGCAGGGTTGTCCAGAACCCAAAATATTGACAAGGACCCAGGCAGTGCGCACTTGTTTTATAGGGATCTTAGGGATGTGGGCTTCTTGATTTTTCAGCCTGCCTTCTTGGGGAGGGTCTGCCGTGCGATACTCAGGCAAACCTGTTTGGGTAGAGTCTTCGTGTTCCCTGTGAGGGGGGATGGGGATGGGCACACTGTGAGCTCGTATTTCCAGGCTTTTGTTCTGGCGGCTTTCCCTGGTGGTTTGCTGTGCCTCTTCTGAGAATCAGTGTAGCAGTAGCCAAATCTCACCATATGTCTCAAAACAGAGGGATCCTGGACCATTCTCCACTGATATTCTGTCCACTTTAACTCTGTTTCTGTTGGTGCTGCTCAACCCTGCAGCATCCTGGGATGTGCGCCCCACAGCCAGCGTTCCAGCCCTCACTTCCAGGGCTAGCGCATCTTTTTCCTTTGTGTTTCTAACACCACCAGCCACCAGCCACCACCGCGCGCTCTGGATCTCCGTTTCAGTGTGGTTCACACACATTCCGGAGCTCCGGTTTTCAGTCTGGTCGCGTGTGTTTCCCGGCTCACGGTCTCAGTCTGCTCTCTTGCGGGTGCTGGTCCTCTAGTCTGCCTGCTCCCCCCGTGCAGGTGGCTACCGCTTCCTGGTGCCCGAGTATGGCAGCTCCCTCCCCCTTCCGTTTATCTTCTGATATCTGTGTGTGGTTTCACGGCTCCCCGCTTCGTACCTCAATACTCATCGCTGGAGATATTCATTTGTAGAGATCCAGATGTATCTTCCTGTTTCTCAGGCTGATTCCGTGGATGATCAGGCTGGTCTGGTACCTATCCAGCTCGACTCAGGGGACCAGCTGAAAAAGTGGACCCCTACTCCTCCGCCATCTTAACTCCTCCCCTCTGCCTTAATCTTTATTATTTCTCTTCTCTGGGTGGATTTATGCTTAATTGCTGTTCTTTCTCCAGCTCCTGAAGGTGTATGCTTAGGTTGTGTATTTGAGACTTTTCTCGCTTCTTGAGGAAGGCCTGCATTGCTATATACTTCCCTCTTAGGACTGCTTTTGCTTCATCCCAAAGGTTTTTGAACTGTTTGTTTTCATTTGCATTTGCTTCCATGTATTTTTAAAATTCTTTTTTTATTTCTGATTGACCTATTTCTTCTTTAGTAGGATGTTCTTTAACCTCCATGTATCTGTGGTCCTTCCAAATTTTTTCTTGTGGTTGACTTCAAGTTTCATAGTATTGTGGTTTGAAAGTATGCAGGTATGATCTCAATCTTTTTGTACCTGTTGAGACCTGATTTGTGACTCAATATTTGATCTATTCTGGAGAATGTTCCATGTGCATTAGAAAAGAATGCATGTTCTGCTGTTTTAGGATGAAATGCGTTGAATATATTTGTTAACTCCATCTAGTTCAGTGTGTCATTCAAAGCCCTTTTTTCCTTGTTGATCTTCTGCTTCGATGATCTGTCCATTGCTCTGAGGGGGGTGTTAAAGTCCCCTGCTATTATTGTATTACTATCAATGAGTTCCTTTAATTTTGTTATTAATTGGTTCATATCATTGGCTGCTCCCAAGTTAGGGGCATAAATATTTACAATTGTTTGATCTTCTTGTTGGATAGACCCCTTTATTATGATATAGTGTCCTTCTTCATGTATTACAGCCTTTGTTTAAAATCTAGTTTGTTGATATAAGGATGGCTACTCCAGCTTTCTTTTGATGTCCATTTGCATGATAAATCGTTCACCACCCCCTCACTTTCAATCTGGAGCTGTCTTTGGGTCTAAAATAAGTCTCTTATAAGCCGCATAGAGGTGAATCTTGTTGCATTGTTGTTTTTAATCCATTCTGATACCCTATGTTATTTGATTGGAACATTTAGTCCATTTACATTCAGAGTTACTATCGAAAGGTATGAATTTAGTGCTCATGTATTAACTGTAAAGTCACTGTTCCTGTGGATTGTGTCAGTTCCTTTCTGGTCTTTGTTACTTTTGGTTTATCACTCCACTCAAAAGATCCCCTTTAATATTTCTTGCAGTGTCAGTTTAGTGTTAACAAATTCTTCTAGTTTTTGTTTGTCCTGGAATCTCTTTATCTCTCCTTCTATTCTGAATGACATTGTGGCTGGATAAAGTATTCTTGCCTGCATATTTTCCCCATTTAGCACATTGAATATATCACAGAAGTCCTTTCTGGCCTGCCAGGTCTCTGTGGACAGGTCTGCTGCCAGCCTTATGTGCCTAACTATGTGCCTATTCTTGTAGGTTAAGGACCATTTGTCCCAAGCTGCTTTCAGGATTTTTTCTTTATCTTTGAAATTTGCAAGCTTCAGTATCATATGTAGAGGTGTTGACCTATTTTTGCTGATTTTTAAGGGGGTTCTCTGTGCCTCCTGGAATTCAATGCCTGTTTCCTTCCCCAGATTAGGAAAGTTCTCAGCAATTTTTGTTGAAATAAACCTTCTGCCCCTTTTTCCCACTCCTCATCTTCTGAGAATCCTATAAGACAGATATTATCGTGCTTCATGGAATTGCTGAGTTCCCTAATTCTACCTTTGTGATCTAATAGTTTCTTTTTATCTTGTTTTCAGTTCCTTGTTCGCCATCATTTTATCTTCTCTATCACTGATTCACTGTACTGCTTCTTTTGTCCTTGTTTTTATGGCCTCCACTTGGGACTGCATCTTGGTAATAGTGTTTTTAATTTTGGCCTGACTAGATTTTAGTTCTTTAATCTCTACTGTAAGGGATTCTCTAGTGTCTTTTATGCTTTTTTCAAGCCCAGCTAGTATCATTATAATCGTTGTTTTAAATTCTGGTCAACAGAGAGAGGGAAAAGATGGCGGAGGAGTAGGGGTCCCCTTTTCCAGCTGGTCCCCTGAGCCGAGCTGGTTATGTACCAGACCATCCTGAAAACCCACAGAATCAGTCTGAGATGCAGGAAGATACATCTGGATCTCTACGAATGAACATCTCCAGTGCTGAGTATTGAGGTACGAAGCGGAGAGCTGTGAATCCACGCAAAGATATCAGAAGATAAATGGAAGGGGGAGGGATCTGCCACACTTGGGTGCCCAGAAGCAGTAGCCACCTGCTCTGGGGAGCGGACCAGACTCACGGACTGGCACCCACGAGAGAGCAGACTCACACTGTGAGCCTGGGAATGTGTGTGCAACCTGACTGAAAACCGGACCTCTGGAGCACTCATTGAAACCCAACTGATACTGGGAGCTCAGGAGCATGCGTGTGACCAGACTGAAAACCAGTTCTCCAGAGTGCACGCAAACCACACTTTAACAGAGAGCTCGGGAGCACATGCGCGGGAACCAAGGGTGGCTGGCGGTGTTAGAAACACAAAGGACAGAGACGTGTGGGCCCTGGAAGTGAGGGCTGGGAGAGCAGCTGTGGAGCACACAACCCAGGACAATGCAGGGTTTAGCAGCACCCACAGAAGCAGAGTTAAAGGGGCCAAGAGAGCTCAGTGGAGAGTGGACTGCGATCACTCTGTTCTGAGACAGAGGCTAGGATTTGGCCACCACTACTCTGACTGTCAGAAGAGCCTCAGAAAACCACCAGGGAAAGCCACCAGAGAACAAAAGCCCAGAAATACCAGCTCACATTGTGCCAATCCCCATCCCCCCTCCCAGGGGAAGGGAGACTCTACCCAACCAGGATTGCCTGAGTACCAGAGCAGCAGGCCCCTCCCCCAGAAGGCAGGCTAAAGAGTCAAGAAGCCCACATCCCTAAGGTCCCTATAAAACAAGTGAACACTGCCTCGGTCCTGGTCAATAATTTGGGCTCTGGACAACCCCACAACCTCTCCTCATCAGAATGACGAGAAGGAGAAATCCCCCACAGCAAAGAAAAGATAATGAGTCTGTGGCCTCTGCCACAGAAATGATGGACATGGATATAACCAAATTATCAGAAATGGAGTTCAGAGTAACAATGGTCAAGATGATGTGTAGACTTGAAAAAAATATTAACAAAAATATTAATGAGAATATAGAATCTCTAAGGGTGGAATAGAGAGCAAATCTGGCAAAAATTTAAAATGCTGTGAATCAAATGCAGTCAAAACTAGATGCTCTGATGGCCAGAGAAAATGAGGCAGAAAATCAAATTAGTGAATTGGAGGATGGGATGGTAGAAGAGAAAGTTAAAACAGAAACTTGGCTCAAAAAAATCCAATCTCAAGAATGTAGGTTACAGGACATTACTGACTCAATGAAACATTCCAATGTCAGAATCATCGGCATCCCGGAGGGGGTGGAGAAAAACAGAGGTCTAGAAGAGATATTTCAACAAATTGTGGCTGAAAACTTCCCTAATCTAGCAAAGGAAACAAGCATTCGTGTCCAAGAGGCAGAGAGGACCCCTCCCAAGATCAACTATGACAAACCTACGCCACGTCACGTCATAGTGCAATTTGCAAATATTAGATCCAAGGATACAGTACTGAAAGTGGCCAGGGTGAAGAAATTTTTCATGTACAGAGGCAAAAATATCAGAATTACGTCAGACCTGTCTACACAGACCTGGAATGAGAGAAAGGGTTGGCAGGGCATTTTTAAAGCTCTATCGAGAAAAACATGCAGCCAAGTATCCTTTATCCAGCAAGGCTGTCATTCAGAATTGATGGAGAGATAAGGACCTTCCAGGATCGCCAGACACTGACCAAATTTGTAACCATGAAACCAGCCCTACAGATGATATTAAGGAGGGTTCTATAAAAGTAAAAAGGCTTCAGGAATGATACAAAAGAGAAATTTAAAAATCTATAGAAACAAAGACTTTACAGGCAACATGGCATTGTTAAAATCATCTCTCTCAATAATCAGTCTCAATGTAAATGGCCTAAATACTTCCATAAATGCCACAGGGTTGGAGATTGGATAAAAAGACATGATCCATCCATTTGCTGTCTATAAGAGGCTCATCTTGAACCTAAAGATACATCCAGACTGAAAGTGAAGGCATGGAATACCATTTTTCATGCCAATGGACCTCAAAAGAAAGCTGAGGTAGCAATTCTCATATCAGACAGATTACATCTTAAACTAAAGACTGTAGTTAGAGATACAGAAGGACACTACATTATTTTTAAAGGATGTATCCAACAAGTGGATATGACAATTATAAGTGGATATGACAATTATAAGTATCTATGCCCCCAACAGGGGAGCAGCAAGATACACAAGTCAACTCTTAACCACAATAAAAAGACATATAGATACATTAATAGGAAGGGACCTCAACACTCCACTATCAGCAATAGACAGATCACCTAAGCAGAAAATCAACAAAGAAACAAGAGCTTTGAATGCCATACTCGACGAGTTGGACCTCATAGATATATATAGAACACTACACCCCAGAACAACAGAATACTCATTCTTTTCAAATGCACATGGAACTTTCTCCAGAATAGGTCATATACTGGGTCACAAAACAGGTCTCAACTGATACCAAAAGACTGAAATTATTCCCTGCATATTCTCAGACCCCAATGCTTTGAAATAGGAACTCAGTCACAAGGAAAAATTTGGAAGAAACTCAAACACTTGCAAACTAAGAACCATCCTGCTCAAGAATGTTTGGATACACCAGGAAATTAAAAACCTATTTAAACAATTTATGGAGAACAACAAGAATGAAAACACAACAGTCCAAAACCTATGGGATACTGCAAAGGCAGTCCTAAGGGGAAAATACATAGCCATCTAAGCCTCACTCAAAAGAATAGAAAAATCTAAAATGCAGTTTTGATATTCTCACCTCAAGAAGCTGGAGCTGGAACAGAAGAACAGGCCTAACACACGCACAAGAAAGGAGTTGATCAAGATTAGAACAGAGATCTATGAGTTAGAATCCAGGAGTACAGTAGAGCAGATCAAAAGAACTAGAAGCTGGTTGTTTGAAAGAATAAATAAGATCAATAAGCCACTGGCAAGACTTATTCAAATGCATAGAGAAAGGACCCAAATTAATAAAATTATGAATGAAAGGGGAGAGGTCACAACCAATACCATGAAATAGGAAGCATCATTAGAAACTTTTATCAACAGCTTTATGCCAATACATTAAAGAACGTGGAAGGAATGGATGCTGTCCTGGAAACCTATAAATTACCAAGACTGAAACAGGAAGAAATTGATTTTTTTTTAAACAAACCGATTAATTATGAAGAGTTTGAAGCAGTGATCAAAAACCTCCCAAGGAGCAAGAGTCCAGGGCCTGACAGATTCCCGGGCAATTCTACCAAACATTCAGAGAATTTCTTCTAATGCCTATTCTCCTGAAGCTGTTTCAAAAAATAGAAACAGAAGGAAAACTACAAACCTCATTCTATGAGGCCAGTATTACCTTGATCCCCAAACTAGGCAAAGACCCCATCAAAAAGGAGAATTACAGATCGATATCCTGATGAATATGGACGCCAAAATTCTCAACAAGATCCTAGCTAATAGGATCCAACAGTACATTAAAAGGATTATCCATCATGACCAAGTGGGATTTATCCCTGGGATGCAAGGGTAGTTCAACATTTGCAAATCGATCAGTGTGATAGATCATATCAACAAGAAAAGAGTCAAGAACCATATGAGCCTCTCAACTGATGCAGAAAAAGCATTTGACAAAATACAGCATCCTTTCCTGATTAAAAACCTTCAGAGTGTGGGGATAGAGGCTACATTCCTCAATTTCATAAAATCCATCTATGAAAAGCCTACAGCAAATATTGTTCTCAATGGGGAAAAGCTGGAAGCCTTTCCCTTAAGATGAGGAACAGGACAAGGATGCCCACTCTCACCATTATTGTTCAACCTAGTAGTAGAAGTCCTTACCACAACAATCAGACAACAAAAAGGGATAAAAGGTATCCAAATTGGCAAAGAAGAAGTCAAACTGTCTCTCTTTGCAGATGACATGATACTTTATATGGAAAACCCAAACGAATCCACCCCCAAACTACTAGAAGTTATAGAGCAATTCAGTAATGTGGCGGGATACAAAATCAATGCTCAGAAATCAGTTGCATTTCTATACATGAACAATGAGACTGAAGAAAGAGAAATTAGGGAATCCATTCCATTTACAATAGCACCAAAAATCATACGTTATCTGGGAAATAACTTAACCAGAGATGTAAAGGACCTATATTCTAGAAACTACAAATCACTCTTGAAAGACATTGAAAAAGACACAAAAAGATGGAAAAATATTCCATGCTCATGAATCGGAAAAATACCCATAGTTAAAACGTCTATCCTACCCAGAGCAATCTACATTTTCAATGCCATCCCAATCAAAATACCAATGACATTTTTCAAAGAACTGGAACAAACAGCCCTTAAATTTGTGTGGAACCAGAAAAGGCCCCGAATCACCAAGGAATTGTTGAAAAGGAAAAACAAAGCTGGGGGCATCACAATGCCGGATTTCGAGCTGTACTACAAAGCTGTGATCACAAGGACAGCATGGTACTGGCACAAAAACAGACACATAGACCAAGGGAACAGAAGAGAGAACCCAGAAATGGACCCTCGGCTCTTTGGGCAACTAATCTTTGATAAAGCAGGAAAAAACATCCAGGGGAAAAAAGACAGTCTCTTCAATAAATGGTGCTGGGAAAATTGGACAGCTACATGCAAAAGAATGAAACTTGACCACTCTCTCACACCATACACAAAGATAAACTCCAAATGGATGAAAGACCTCGATGTGAGACAGGAATCCTTCAAAATCCCAGAGGAGAACATAGGCAGCAACCTCTACGACATCGGCCACAGCAACTTTTTTCATGACACATCTCCAAAGGCAAGAGTAACAAAAGATAAAATGAACTTGTGGGACTTCATCAAGATAAAAAGCTTCTGCACAGCCAAGGAAACAGTCAAGAAAACTAAGAGGCAGCCCACGGAATGGGAGAAGATATTTGCAAATGACACCACAGATAAAAGACTTGTATCCACGATCTACAAAGAACTTCTCAAACTCAATACACGAGAAACAAATAAACAAATCAAAAAATGGGCAAGGGGCGCCTGGGTAGCGCAGTCGTTAAAGTGTCTGCCTTCGGCTCAGGGCGTGATCCTGGCGATCCGGGATCGAGTCCCACATCAGGCTCCTCCGCTGGGAGCCTGCTTCTTCCTCTCCCACTCCCCCTGCTGTGTTCCCTCTCTCGCTGGCTGTCTCTCTGTCACATAAATAAATAAAATCTTTAAAAAAAAAAATGGGCAGAAGATATGAACAGACACTTTTCCAATGAAGACATACAAATGGCTAACAGACACATGAAAAAATGTTCAAAATCATTAGCCATCAGGGAAATGCAAATCAAAACCACATTGAGATTCCACCTTACGCCAGTTAGAATGGCAAAAATTGACAAGGCAAGAAACAACAAATGTTGGAGAGGATGTGGAGAAAGGGGATCCCTCTTACATTGTTGGTGGGAATGTAAGTTGGTACAGTCACTTTGGAAAACAGTGTAGAGGTCCCTTAAAAATTAAAAATTGAGGTACCCTATGATCCAGCCATCGCACTACCTGGTATTTACCCCAAAGATACAGATGTAGTGAAGAGAAGGGCCATATGCTCCCCAATGTTCATAGCAGCATTGTCCACAATAGCTAAATCATGGAAGGAGCCGAGATGCCCTTCAATAGGTGACTGGATTAAGACGATGTGGTCCATCTATACAATGGAATATTACTCAGCCATCAAAAAGAACAATTTCTCAACATTTGCTGCAACATGGATGGTACTGGAGGAGATAATGCTAAGCGAAATAAGACAAGCAGAGAAAGACAATTATTATATGTTTTCACTCATTTATGGAACATAAGAAGTAGATCGGTAGGAGAAGAAGCGGAAGAAGAAACGGGGGGTAAACAGAAGGGGGAATGAACCATGAGGGACTATGGACTCTGGGAAATAAACTGAGGGCTTCAGAGGGGAGGGGCTGGGGGAATGGGATAGGCTGGTGATGGGTATTAAGGAGGGCACGTATTGCATGGTGCACTGGGTGTTATATGCAAGTAATGAATCTTGGAACTTTACATCAAAATCTAGGGATGTACTGTATGGTGATTAATGTAATATAATAAAAAATATTATTATTAAAATAAGTAAATAAATAAATAAATTCTGGTCCACAGACATCTTACTTATAGCCTTATTGACTAAATCCCTGGCAGTGAGTCTACCTCTTGTTCTTTCTTTTGGGGTGAATTTCTCCATCTCATCATCTTGTCCGGAAAAGAAAAGAAAAAACAAGAAAAATAAAAACAACAATAGGAATAACAACAGAAAAAAAGAAAACAAACCAAAACTGGATCCTGGGTGTGTTTTGGTCTGCTTGTTAAATGAAACGTGATCTTAAAATAAGAAAGAAAGAAAAAAATACATATATAATGAAAAGAAATAAAAAATAAAAATATAATATATAAAATATATATATATAAAATTCAAATTTTAAAAGAATAAAAATAAAAGAATGTTATATACTCTCTTTCCAAGAGCTGAAGCTTTGCAGCCCTCTATGATCAGTAAACTTGGTGAGATGGAATTGTTCATGTTGGTCTTCTGTGGGAGGGGCCTGTCATGCTGATTCTCAGGTTGACTTGCCCTAGTGGAAATGTTCCTCCAGTGGACGGGGAGGCAAGAATCAGTTTAAGCAGCTCTGGATTCCAATAGGGGGTGCTGTTTTGCTCCCTGAAGTCTTTCATCACTGGTGAGTGGGATAAATACAGCTGCACCCTTTCTCTAGCTACAGAGCTGGAAATTCAGGCTCCCCATTCCACAGTGAGCCCTCATAGAAAAGCAATCAATCACTCTTGTCTCCCCAGTTTCTGTTGGAACTCTGTTCACCCGACCTCTGACCCAGCGTTTTAATCTCAGATATGTGACCAAGTTTCAAAAGTCCAAATTTTAGGGACTCCCATGGTGTGGACCCACACTGTTCCTTCTGGGGGAAAGGGGGTCTCACCACACTTCTTCCTTTTGTTAGACCCCTCCCAGGAAAGCAGTCGCAAGACCTGCAGCAGTTTGTAGTTTATGGAAATACAGAACAGAAAGTTGGCACCGAGACTCCCTGTTCTCAGCTAGCTTTCCAGCTCATATGCCTGGGAACTCTGTTGCACTCAGGTGCCACCCGTTCTTTTTGCAACCCCCGGGATCTTCAGACCACACTGTCATACCTGGAATTCCGCCCTGCCTCACCACCAGAGCACCTTTAAGCTAGACACATCTCCCACTGTAGCAGACTTCTTAAAGTCTCGATTTTGCACTCCGTTGCTTATAATACTTTGCAGTAGCATCCTTAAGCAGGCTCCCTCCTCTCCTCAGCTATATCACACCAGATTCAAATCTCCGCATCTCCTACCTCCCCAATGGTGGTTGCTTTTCTACTTGTAGAATTGCAGCATTTGTTTTCTTGGATCTCTGATTGATTTCTCAGGTGTTCAGAAAGATTTGATAACTATCTAGTTGTATTCCAGGAACGAGACAAACTTAGGGTCCCTGTACTCCTCCACCATCTCAACCCTTCGCATAAGGATTTTTTTTTGTAATGTCTACCCCCTTGTGGGTCTCAAACTTATAACCCTGAGATCAAGAGTTGCATGCTGCACAGAACCAGGCGCTTCTGTTTCTTTTTTAAAAATAAAATTTCATGTTTATAACACATTTTAACTCTTGTCACAAAATGTACATTATATCCCCAGAACTTATTCATTTTATAACTGTAAGTTTGTACCGTTGGACAAACATCCCCTTATTTCTCCCATTCCAGAGCCCCTGGCAACCACCATTCTCCTCTTTGTCTTTATGAGGTTGAATTATTTTTAAATTACACATATATGAAATCATTCAGTATTTGTCTTTCTGTGTCTGGATTATTACACTTACCATAATGTCCTCTAGGTTTATCTATGTTGTTGCAAATGGCAGGCCTTCTTTATAAAGGCTGTTAATATTCCTGTGAGTGTGTGTGTGTGTGTGTGTGTGTGTGTGTGTGTATGTGTGTGTGTGTATACCACACATATCCCATTTTCTTTATCCATTCCTCCACAGATATGCACTTAGATTGTTCCATGTTGGCTATTGTGAATAATGCTACAATAAAAGGAAGAGTACAAATATCCCTTTGAGAGACACAGTTGATTATCTTTGACTATATATCCAGAAGTGGGCTTGCTGGATTATATGGAAGTTCCATTTTTAATTTTTTTAGGAACTGCAATACTATTTTCCATAATAACTGTACTAATTTATAATGCCACCAACAATGTACAAGGGATCCCTTTTCCTGGCATCTTCATCAACATTTGTTACTGACTTTTTGATAATAGGCATCCTAACAAGTGCAAGGTGATATCTCATTGGGGTTTTGATTTGTATTTCCCTGATGACTAGTGATGTTGAGCATCTTTTCATATACCTATTGGCCATTTGTATGTCTTCTGTAGAAAAATATTTATTCAGGTCATTTGCCAATTTTATCTACCATCTATCTAACTATCATCTCATCTCATCTCATCTCATCTCATCTCATCTCATCTCATCTCATCTATCTATCTATTATCTATCATCTACTTATTTTGCTATTGAATCTTATGAATTCCTTATATATTTTGTATATTAAATACTGTATATATAGCTTGCAGAGAAATGTATGAATCCCAGTGCTTAAAAGTAAGAGGGCAAGAAATAACATTTGTTTTATTTTCCTCCCATTCAACCTAATTCTCACTTGAAGGTTGGATTTCACTAGGGTGGCAGAAACATGATTTCAGCAAATTTAGGGTTCTCTCTTTTTTTCCAGAGCTGTATTTAAATTCCTGGGGTTTTCGTAGTGCAAAGGTGTGGGGGATGGTGTGGGCACGGTCAGATCTTCAATCTCTGCCTCTTAGATAGCTGTCATGGCAACCAGAAGCCGAGGCTGCTGGATTGGAAGCAATGGTGCTGAGATAATATGAACAAAGCAACAGCCTATCTTTACATAGTGCTTATAATGTGCTAAGCATTATCTAAACACTTTCCAAACATTATTTAATTTAAACAGCAACCCTTCATGGTGGTACTTTCTTTATCCCTATTTACAGCTGAGGAAGTCAAATGACAGCATTTGCACAAGGTCACACTGGCTAGGAAATGGCAGAGCTGGTATTGGAACCCAGGGAGTCTGTCTGCAGTGTCTATACGTTTAGCAAGTACATCACACTGCCCTTCTTGCAGGTCTGTGTGACTCCTTCTAGGAGGTCATTTCTCCCTGCTGTTTCCCTGACATATTTAGAGTCTTGAGACTCTTTCTTCTACCTCTGTCTCTGGCCTCTTATTCTACATATTCTCCATTTGCCTACTGGGTACTCTGCCCAGATATTGGGCACAGGGCCACCTGTCCTTCAACTCTCATCCACCTCCTTCTCTTTCTCTTCCTGTACCTGAGGAATCCTTTTCTAATCTCTAGGGGAAAATCCTTCCTTCTGTAAATTTTGCTGTTTTCCCTAAATATTTTGTTTCCAGATTTTGAGATTTTAGACATCAAATCAAGAGATAGACTCCTTAAAGTGTGTGTGGAGGGAAGGAGGGGGGTAGGGGGCGATGGCAGGAAGAGAAGGGAAGAAGACATGGGGAAATATCAAATGAAGAAAAAAAGCTAAATAAAAATTTTGAAACATTATCAGTTTCTTCTAAGTAAAGTTAGTGGGTGGATCATATTTGCTGTCTTTCTTTCTCAGTATTCCTATTTTTTTTCAGGGTGCCTCTAAGAATATTTTGTATATCTTCCATCAACTCGTCACAATACTTTACTCTCCTCCCTTTGGTTCTGGATGCATACTTTTCAGTATGTGTGACTGCCACGTCATCACTGACGTTAGTATGTCTTTAGCCACTCTTCCCATTCATCACAGCAATGAAGTAGGAAAAGGACACCACTTTTTTTTTTATTATGTCCAGTTAGCCAGCATAGAGTATATCATAAGTTTTTGTTGTAGGGCATCACTTTTTTAAAAAACTTCAGCTTTGTAAAAGCTGGTGTGGTAAACTGATTACAAAATGGCCTCAATTTTCCTTCCCTGTATTACACTCTTTGCAATATGACTTTGCAGTCACTCTCATCAAGAAGTGGAATCTATTTCTTCACTCCTTCAATCTAGGCTGGCCTGTGACTTGTCTAAACATCAGGAGTGTCTGTGCTGGTTTTAAGCCTGGGTCTCAAAGGCTTTACACACTTCTGCTCTCTCTCTTTATCCTCTGCCTTTACCATGGGAACATGGTGGAGTTAGCCTTCTGGAGGATGAGACACATGGAGGAAAGCCATTCTTCCCAGCCAAAGCCATCCTAGATCAGTCAAATGCCAAATAGCAAGTGAGTCCCAGCTGTGACAGAGGCGCTACCAAGTAAAGCAGAACCACCCAGACTTGAAATACATGATTATTTTGATTCACTGAGTTGTAGTGTGGTTTCTTACGCAGCACTATTTTGGCAATTTAGGTGTTCCAATAGGGTATTCTCAGTATATCACAAGGTTTTGGAATTTTGGAACATAGTCAATTTTTTAAAGTTTTAATTTAAGTTCCAGTCAGTTAAGATACAGTGTAATATTAGTTTCAGGTATACAATATAGTGATTCAACACGTCCATACAACACACAGTGCTCATCACAGTAAGTACCCTCCTTAATCTTCATCATCTATTTTACACATCCCCCCACCCACCTTCCTTCTGGTAACCATCAGTTTGTTCCCTATAGTGAAGAATGTGTTTCTTGCTTTGCTTCTCTGTTTTTTCCCTTTGCTCATTTGTTTTGTTTCTTAAATTCTACATGTGAGTGAAATCATATGATATTTGTCTTTCTCTGACTGACTTATTTCACTTAGCATAATATTGTCTAGGTCCATCCATGTTGTTGTAAATGGCAAGATTTCACTCTTTTTATGGCTGAATAATATTCCATTGTATGTATATGTACATATCACATCTTCTTTATCCATTTTTCAGTCAATAGACATAGGCCATTTCCATAATTTGGCCATTACATATAATGCTGCTATAAACATTGGGGTGCATGTACTCCTCTGAATTAGTATTTTGTATTCTTTGGATAAATACCTAGTACTGCAATTGCTGGGCCATAAGGTAGTTTTATTTTTAGCTTTTGGAGGAACCTCAATACTGTTTTTCAGAGTGACTGCACCAGTTTGCATTCCCACCAACAGTGCAAGAGGGTTCCCCTTTCTCCACATCTTTGCCAACACCTGTTGTTTTGTGTGCTGTTGATTTTAACCATTCTGACAGGTGTGAGGGATATCTCAGTGTAGTTTTGAGTTTTCATTTCCCTGATGATGAGTGATGTTGAGCATCTTTTCATGTGTCTGTGGGCCATCTGGATGTCTTCTTAGGAAAAAAGACATGAATAACATTTTTTTGAAGAAGACATACAGATGGAAAATTGTTTTTAAAGCTTATTTGCAGTAAGGTAACTTCAAATCCTTTTAAAAAGTGGGGTGAGAGATTAGAGCAGCCTGTCTTAGGGCAGGAGTATAGGAACTAGTGCCCTGGGATTTGCTTTATGCAGGAGCAGGGAGCAACTTATTTATTCAAAATATTGTAAAATGTTATCCACCTTTCCTTAAATTCCCAAGATTAATAATTCACCTGTTCTTTTCTCTTTAGTCTGAGAAAAGTAGAGTGATACTACATTGTTCCAGTAGAAACATCAAAGTAGATGCTGAAATCACAGACACTAGTTTCAATATGACTTTATAATAATCTACTGTCTTTCTTCTTACCACTAGATTTGGCACTACTTTTTTTTTATGTTCAGTTAGCCAACATACAGTACATCATTAGTTTTTGATGTAGTGTTAAGTGATTCATTAGTTACATATAACACCCAGTGCTCATCACAACACATGCACTCCTTAATACCGATCACCCAGCTACCACATCCTACAATTCTCCTGCCCTCTGAAACCCTCAGTTTGTGTCCCAGAGTCCAGAGTTTCTCATGGTTTGTTGCCTTCTCTGATTTCCTCCCCTTCAATTTTCCCTCCCTTCCCCTATGGTCCTCCATGCTATTCCTTATGTTCCACATATGAGTGAAACCATTTCAAAATTGTCTTTCTCTGCTTGACTTATTTCACTTAGCACAATCCCCTCCAGTTCCATCCTTGTCGATGCAAATGGTAGGTATTCATCCTTTTTAATGGCTGAGTAATATTCCATCATATATATGGACCACATTTTATCCATTCATCCATTGAAGGACATCTCAGCTCCTTCCACAGTTTGGCTATTGTGGATATTGCTGCTATGAACATTGGGGTGCATGTGGCCCTTCTTTTCACTACATCCATACCTTTGGGGTAAATACCTAGTCATGCCATTGCTAGGTTGTAGGGTAGCTCTATTTTTAACATCTTGAGGAACCTCTATACTGTTTTCCAAAGTGGCTGTACCAGCTTGTATTCCCACCAACAATGTAAGAGGGTTCCCTTTTCTCCACATCCTCACTAAAATTTGTTGTTTCCTGCCTTGTTATTTTTGCCATTCTAACTGGTGTAAGGTGGTATTGCAATGTGATTTTGACTTGAATTTCCCTGATGGCTAGTGATGTTGAACATTTTTTCATGTGTCTGTTAGCCATTTGTATGTCTTCTTTGGAGAACTGTCTGTTCATGTCTTCTGCCCATTTCTTGACTGGATTTTTATTTTTTTGGGTGTTGAGTTTGGGAAGTTCTTTATAGATTTTGGATATCAGCCCTTTATCTGATATGTCATTTCCAAATACCTTCTCCCATTCCATGGGGTGCCTCTTGGTTTTGTTGACTGTTTCCTTTGCTGTGCAGCAGCTTTTTGTCTTGATGAAGTCCCAAAGGTTCATTTTCACTTTTGTTTCCCTTGCCTTTAGAGATGTGTTTTGAAAGAAGTTGCTGTGGCCGATGTTGAAGAGGTTATTACCTCTCTTCTCCTCTATGGTTTTGATGGATTCCGGTCTTACATTGAGATCTTTCATCCACTGAGAGTTTATCTTTATGTATGGTGTAAGAGAATGGTCAAGTTTCATTCTTCTGTATATAGCTGTCCAATTTTCCCAGCACCATTTATTGAAGAGACTGTCTTTTTTCCATTGGATGTTTTTTCCTGCTTTGTCAAAGGTTAGTTGACCATAGAGTTGAGGGTCCATTTCTGGGCTCTCTCTTCTGTTCCACTGATCTATGTGTCTGTTTTTGTGCCAATACCATGCTGTCTTGGTGATCACAGCTTTGTAATATAGCTTGAAATCAGGCAACGTGATGCCCCCCAACTCTGTTTTTCTTTTTCAGCGTTTCCTTGGCAATTGGGGTCTTTTCTGGTTCCACATGAATTTTAGGATTGTTTGTTCCAGCACTTAGAGAAATGGAATTAGTATTTTGATTGGGATAGTGTTGAAAATATAGATTACTCTACATAGCATAGACATTTTAACAATGTTTATTTTTTCAATCCATGAGCATGGAATGTTTTCCATTTTTTGTAACTTCTTCAATTTCTTTTGTAAGTGTTCTGTAGTTTCTAGAATATAGATCCTTTCTCTCTTTGGTTAAGTTTATTACAAGGTATCTTAATGTTTTTGGTGCTATTATAAATGGAATCAATTCCCTAATTTCTCTTTCTACAGTTACATTGTTAGTGTATAGGAAAGCAACTGATTTCTGTGCATTGATTTTGTATCCTGCCACATTGCTGAGTTGCTGTATGAGTTCTAGTATTTTGGGGGTGGGGTATTATGGGCTTTCCACATAAAGTATCATGTCATCTGTAAAGAGAGAGTTTGACTTCTTTTCCAATTTGAATACCTTTTATTTCTATCTGCTGTCTGATTGCTTTTGCTAGGACTTCCAGTACTATGTTGAACCATAGTGGCAAGAGTGGGCATCCTTGTCATGATCCTAATCTTAAGGGAAAGGCTCTCAGTTTTTCCTCATTGCGAATGATATTTGCTGTGGGCTTTTCAAAGATGGTTTTATGAAATTGAGGAATGTACCCTCTATCCCTACATTCTGCAGAGTTTTAATCAGGAATGGATGCTGTATTTTGTCAAATGCCTTTTCTGCATCAATTGAAGACTATATGGTCCTTGTCTCTTCTATTATTAATGTGTTCTATCACACTGATTGATTTGTGAATGTTGAACCACCCTTGCATCCCAGGAGTGAATCCCACTTGGTCTTGGTGGATACTCCTTAATGTACTGTTGGATCCTATTAGCTAGGATCCTGTTGAGAATTTTGGCATCCATATTCATCATGGATATTGGTCTGTAATTCTTTTTGATGGGGTCTTTGCCTGGTTTTGGGATCAAGGTAATGCTAGCCTCATAGAATGAGTTTGGAAGTTTTCCTTCCATTTCTATTTTTTGAAACAGCTTCAGGAGAATAGGTATTATTTCTTCTTTGAATGCTTGGTAGAATTCCCCTGGGAATCCATCAGACCCTGGACTCTTGGTTTTGGGAGGTTTTTGATTACTGCTTTGATCTTATTACTGGTCTATTTTGATTGTCAATTTCTTCCCATTTCAGTCTTGGTAGTTTGTAGGTTTCCAGGAAGGCATCCATTTCTTCCAGGTTGCTTAATTTATTGGCATATGGTTGTTGATAATAATTCCTAATAATTGTTTCTATTTCCTTGATGTTAGTCTGATCTCTCCTCTTTCATTCATAACTTTGTTAATTTGGGGCCTTTCTCTTTTCTTTTGGATAATTCTGGCCAGTGGTTTTTAAATCTTATTAATTCTATCAAAGAACTAGCTTCTAGTTTTGTTGATCTGCTCTACTCTATTTCTGGTTTCTAATTCATTGATCTCTGCTCTAATCTTTATTATTTCTCTTCTCCTGGTTGGCTTAGGCTTTCTTTGTTGCTCTTTCTCCAGTTCCTTAAGATGTAAAGCTAGCTTGTGTATTCAGGATTTTTCTATTTTTTTGAGTGTGGCTTGGATGGCTATATACTTCCCCCCTTAGGAGCACCTTTGCAGTATCCCATAGATTTTGGACTGATGTGTTTTTGTACTCATTGGTTTCCATAAATTGTTTAAGTTCTTCTTTAATTTCCTGGTTGACCCACGCATTCTTAAACAGGATGGTCTTTAGCTTCCAAGTGTTTGCATTTCTTCCAAATTTTTCCTTGTGATTTGAATTTCCCCGATGGCCAATGATTTTGAACATTTTTTCATGTGTCTGTTAGCCATTTTTATGTCTTCATTGGAAAAGTGTCTCTTCATATCTTCTGCCCATTTTATGATTTGTTTATTTGTCTCTTGTGTATTGAGTTTGAGAAGTTCTTTGTAGACCTTGGATACCAGTCTTTTATCTGTAGTGTCATTTGCAAATATATTCTCCCATTCCGTGGGCTGCCTCTCAGTTTTTTTGACTGTTTCCTTGGCTGTGCAGAAACTTTTTATCTTGATGAAGTCCCACAAGTTCATTTTATCATTGTTTCTCTTGCTTTTGGAGATGTGTCATGAAAAAGTTTGCTGTGGCTGATGTCAATGAGGTGCTGCCTATGCTCTCCTCTAGGATTTTGATGGATTCCTGTCTCACATCGAGGTCTTCCATCCATTTGGAGTTTATCTTTGTGTATGGTGTGAGAGAGTGGTCAAGTTTCATTCTTTTGCATGTAGCTGTCCAATTTTCCCAGCACAATTTATTGAAGAGACTGTCTTTTTTCCCCTGGATGTTTTTTCCTGCTTTGTCAAAGATTAGTTGACCATAGAGCCGAGGGTCAATTTCTGGGTTCTCTCTTCTGTTCCCTTGGTCTATGTGTCTGTTTTTGTGCCAGTAGCATGCTGTCTTGGTGATCACAACTTTGTAGTACACCTCGAAATCCGGCATTGTGATGCCCCAGCTTTGTTTTTCCTTTTCAACACTTCCTTGGAGATTTGTGGCCTTTTCTGGTTCCACACAAATTTAAGGGCTGTTTGTTCCAGTTCTTTGAAAAATGTCATTGATATTTTGATCGGGATAGCATTGAACGTGTAGATTGCTCTGGGTAGCATGGACATTTTAACTATGTTAATTCTTCCGATCCATGAGCATGGAATATTTTTCCATCTTTTTGTGTCTTCTTCAATTTCTTTCAAGAGTGATTCAAATCAAAACCACACTGAGATACCACCTTACGCCAGTTAGAATGGCAAAAATTGACAAGGCAAGAAACAACAAATGTTGGAGAGGATGTGGAGAAAGAGGATCCCTCCTACATTGTTGGTGGGAATGCAAGTTTGTACAGCCACTCTGGAAAACAGTGTGGAGGTCCCTTAAAAAGTTAAAAATTGAGCTACCCTATGACCCAGCCATTGCACTACTGGGTATTTATCCCAAAGATACAGACGTAGTGAAGAGAAGGGCCATATGCACCCCAATGTTCATAGCAGCATTGTCCACAATAGCTAAATCGTGGAAGGAGCCAAGATGCCCTTTAATAGGTGACTGGATTAAGAAGTTGTGGTCCATATATACAATGGAATATTACTCAGCTATCAAAAAGAACGATTTCTCAACATTTGCTGCAACATGGATGGCACTGGAGGAGATAATGCTAAGTGAAATACGTCAAGCAGAAAAAGACAATTAACATATGGTTTCACTCATTTATGGAACATAAGAAGTGGGAAGATCAGTAGGAGAAGAAAGGGATAAAGAAAGGGGGGTAATCAGAAGGGGGAATGAAGCATGAGAGACTATGGACTCTGAGAGACAAACTGAGGGTTTCAGAGGGGAGGGGGCTGGGGGAATGGGGTAGGCTGGTGATGGGTATTAAGGAAGGCATGTATTGCATGGTGCACTGGGTGTTATATACAACTAATGAATCATTGAACTTTACATCAAAAACCAGGAATGTACTGTATGGTGACTAGCATAATATAATAAAAAAGTATTATTACAATAAAAATTGTTCTATGGTTATATAAGAGAGTAACCTCACTCTCATGGCAAGGTGAGGTATTCTAGGATGGAATACCATGATGTCTGTAACTCACTCTCAAATAAAAAAAATACATGTAAAGAGACAGAAATAAAGCAAATTCGGCAAAATGTAAAAAAAAAAAAAAAGAACAAATTTTTCCTTGTGATTGGGTTCCATTTTCAAAGCACTGTGGTCTGATAATATGCAGGGAATAATCTCAATCATTTGATATCAGTTGAGATCTTATTTGTGACCCAGTATGTGGTCTATTCTGGAGAAAGTTCCATGTGCATTCAAGAAGAATGAGTATTCAGTTGTTTTAGGATGGAATGTTCTTTATATATCTATGAGTTCTATCTGGTCCAGTGTGTCATTCAAAGCTCTTGTTTCTTTGTTGTTCTTCTGCTTAGATGATCTGTCTATTGCTGAGAGTTGAGTGTTGAAGTTCCCTACTATTAATGTATTATTATCAATATGTTTCTTTATTTTGGTTAACAGTTGGCTTATGTAGTTGGCTGTTCCCATGTTGGGGGCATATTTATAATTGTTAGATCCTCTTGTTGGATAGACCCTTTAAGAATGATATAGTGTCCTTCCGTATCTCTAACTACAGTCTTTGACTTAAAATCTAATTTGTCTACCCCAGCTTTATTTTGATGTCATTGGCATGAAAATTTTTTTTCTATCCCTTCACTTTCTGTCTGGGTGTATCTTTAGGTTCAAAATGAGTCTCTTTGAGACAGTCTCTTGGGTCATGTCTTTTTGTTCAATCTGCATCCCTGTGGCATTTAATGGGAGCCTGTAGGCCATTCATGCTGAGAGTGATTATTGAAAGATATGATTTTAATGTCATGATGTTTTCTGTGAAGTCGTTATTTCTTTTGATTGTTTCTGTAAATTTCTGTTCTGTATCACTCTTGGGGTCTTTTTACTTTTATACATCCCCCCTTAATATTTCCTGCAGGGCCGGCTTGGTGGTCACATATTCTTTCAGTTTCTGCCGGGCTTGGAAGCTCCTTGTCTCTGCATCCATTCTGAATGACAGCCTTGCTGGATAAAGGATCCTTGGCTGCATGTTCTTCTCATTTAGTACCCTGAATATGTTTTGCCAGCCATTTCTGGCTTGCCAAGTCTCTGTGGACAGGTCTGATCTAATTCTGATGTTCCTCCCTTGGTACATAAGAGATCTCCTCTCCCTCACCACTTTCAAGATTATTTCCTTGGATCTAAGATTTGTGAATTGTACTATTATATGTTGTGGTGTCAGTCTATTCTCACCAGTCTTGGGAGGGGTTCTCTCTTCTTCTTGGACATAAATGCTTGTTTCTTTCCCCAAATTAGTGAAGTTCTCAGCTACTATTTGCTCAAATATATCTTCTATACATCTCTCTTCCTCCACCCTCTTGGAAATCCCAATAATTCTGATATTGGAATGTTTCATTGAGTCACTAATCTCAGTTTGAGACTTTGGCTTTTGATCCTTTTTTCCCATGCCACCTCATTTTCCTTCTTTTCTATCATCTTATTCTCTAACTCACTAATTTGTTCTTCTTCCTCGTTTACCTTGGCAGTCAGAGGATCCAGTTTAGACTGCATTTCATTCATAGCATTTTTAAGGTCAGCCTGATTAGATCCCATTTCTTCCCTTAGAGATTCTTAATTGTTGTTAATATTTTTCTCAAGCCTAGATATCATCTTGATAACTGTTACTCTGAAGTTTATTTTTGACATCTTGGTTATATCAATATGCATTAGTTTTGTGGTAGAGGCCACAGTCCCTGATTCTTTCCTTTGTTGGGGTTCCTCATCTTAGTCATTCTTTTGAGGCATGGTTGAGGGAATGTACAGAGTCCAAATTATTGACCACAACCCAAGCAAGATGCACCTCTTGTATAGGGACCTTAAGATTGTGGACCCCTTGTTCTTCCAGCCTGTCTTCTGGGGGCTGGCCCTGACACGCTGTTACTTAGGCAACCCTGTTGGGACAGAGTAGCCCTGTCCCCTGTCGGGGGGTGGGTGTGGGCTTAGTTAAAACTGGTTTTGGGGGGCTTTTGATCTCTGGTGGCTTTCCCTGGTGGCTTTCTGCATCTTTTCTGAGAGTCAAGCAGAAGTGACCACCTCCAAACCTCTGTCTCAGAACAGAGAGATCACAGTCTGCTCTTCACTGAGCTATCCAGGCCACACTGTTCCATTTCTCTCTGTGCTGCTAAAAACCACAGTCTCCTGGGTTTATGCCCTATAGCAGTTCTCCTTGCTCTTGCTTCCAGGGCTGGGCATGTCTCTGTCCTTTGTGCTTCTAAAACTGCCAGCTACCCCTTGTTTGCACACTTGACCCAATAGCTCCAGGTTTCAGTCTGGGGGGCTGTCCTAAAGTCCTTTCCCCACTGCTACCTGTCTGTGAGTCTGTGCCTGGTCCCCAGCATGGGAGGCTGTTGCCTTCCCGGAGCAAGTTTACATAGGCTCCCTTCCCCTTCCGTGTATCTTCTGATCTCTGCCTGCAGAATCATGGCTCCCTGCTTCATACCTCGAGACCAACTGCTGGAGATATCCTGTTTGTAGGGATCCAGATATATCTTCTTACATCTCAGGCTGATTTTGTGGGCTTTCAGAATGGTCTGGTAGATATCCAGCTCAATTCAAGGGACCAGTTGAAATAGGGTCCCTTACTCCTCCACCATGTTTTTTCCTCCAAGAGCTCATACTTACATTTTTCATAGATATATGCTCCATTGTGGTCCTTTTTACACTATTCAATTTTATCTTTTTATAAATATAAGTTTTACTTTCCTAATAATTTTGGGAAGTAGTGTCCTCTAACAAACAGACCAAAATGCATTCAGGAAAAACTGAAACACCCTGCTTTCTCCACAGTGAGAGATTATAGCCTCACTTCCTCTGCCTCCCCATTTTTTAAATTTTTAAAAAATGTTTATAAATTTTATTCTTGTGTTTCACTTTGGCTTTGTTTTTTTGGTGGTGGCATCTGACCAATCCAGATTTTGCTAGGGTGCATCTTGTTTGGGTTGTGGTTGATATATTGGACTTTGCTTATTCACTCAATCATCCCTCAACAGAATGACTAGGAGGAGGAACTCTCATCAAAGAAAAGAAACAGAGACGATGTCATCTGCCATAGAACTAATGGATATGTATATAACCAAGATGTCAGAGATAGAATTCAGGATAGCAATCATGAAAGTATTAGTGACAACATAGAATGTCTAAGGGCAGAAATGAGATCTAATCAGGCCAAACTAAAAAATCTATTAATGAGATGCAGTCTAAATTGGAAACTCTAACAGGCAGGGTAAATGAGGCAGAAGAACAAATTAGTGACCTAGAAGATAATCTGATGGAAAAGAAGGAAGGGGAGGAAAACAGAGATAGGCTGCTAGTAGCTCATGAGAAAAGGATTACAGAGTTTAATGATGCCATGAAACATTCCACTGTCAGAATTATTGGGATCCCTGAGGGGGTGGAAGGAGAGAGAAGGCTAGAAGGTATATTTGAGCAAATCATAACCAAGAAGTTCCCTGTTCTGGGGAAGGAAACGAGCATTTGAGTCCAAGAGGCAGAGAGGACCCCAAAATCAATAAAAATAGACCAACACCCTGATATATAATAGTGAAGCTTGCAAATTTTATAGCCAAGGAAACAATCCTGAGAATAGCCAGCGAGATGAGGTTCCTTACATATGGGGAGAGGAACATCAGAATAACACCAGACCTGTCCACAGAAACCTGGAAAGCCACAAAGGGCTGACAAGACATATTCAGGGTACTAGATAAAAAAAAAAACATGCAGCCAAGAATACTTTATCCAGCAAGGCTGTCATTCAGAATGGATGGAAAGATAAACAGCTTTCAGGACAGGCAGACTGAAAGAATATGCAATCACCAAACCAGACCTGCAAGAAATATTAAGGGGGATTCTGTAAATGAAGAGAGACCCCAAGAGTCACATAGACAAGAAAGAAACAGAAAATCTATAGAAACAGGGACTTTACAGGCAATATGATAGCACTAAATTCATCTTTCAATAGTCACTCTAAATGTAAATGGGCAGGTTTCCCATCAAAAGAAACAGGATTGCAGATTGGATAAAAAAGCTGGATCCATCCATATGCTGTCTTCAAGAGACTCATTTTGGACCTAAAGACACCTCCAGATTGAAAGTGAGGGGATGGAGAACTATCTACCACACTAATGGACCTCAAAAGAAAGCTGGGGTAACAACCCTCATGTCAGACAAAATAGATTTTAAACAAAAGACTGTAATAAAATTTGGCACTCTTCAAGATCTGAAACCATTCATCTTCTGTCCCCAGCATGCAGAACATTGCCTGGCATAGAGAAGATATTCAGTATATGTTAAAAGAATTAATACATCAATGAATTAAGAGTGTCAGGGCATTCCAATATAAGAAAAGTTTTAGACAAGGGAGAGTGTGGGTATCTGAGATGACAGATATTGGGACTAACTCACAAACAAAGAAACTTGGTCTTCTGTGGGAAAAGAGGAACCTGGGAGGGCAGGATGTAGTCAAGAATAGTCGGTAGGCCTGACTAGGGGTGTCAGACACAAAATCTTTCAAAGACCCAGAACTGGCTATTGCTTAATTGTGGTGGAAATCCAGGAAATACAGGGTAATGGGACAGGGACCCAGTTACTCTGGGGTCAAAGATGAAAGCTAGAATATTTTTTCCTAGATGTTTTGAAGAGGCCTATGAATAGGTTCTTTTGATCTACCTTTCTTTACAGATCTACCTAAGGGCAGAGTTTTCATTTTCAAGGATTCTGTCCTTGACGTGGGTGAGGCCTAGTGTGTATTCTCCACCACAACACAGGAAGAAATCTTGAGGTTCATTGGCATTCTTCCTGGATGTCACAATAATAAACATGTATTGCTAATGGCCCCTTGAATTACTGAGATATAATTGTCATATTTCTAAATTTCAAAGAACTATAATTTTTGTTATTGTCATTAGGTTGGAGAATGGACATAGGATTGCAAACATCTCTTTTACCAATCAAGTAGAATGGAATGATGTCATAATAAAGGTCAGTGCTGTCCAAAAACATAGTCACCTTACACTCACGTATGTATCTTACGTTGTTCTCTTATTTTGTCCTGGAGCAGTGAGAGCATTATCTAAGATGTGTACCAGTCCATGGGTTGGGAACTTCTGATATAAAAAATGGACAATTTTTACAATGTGGTAACAACAATTCTTAGGGCTTTAGGAGACTACAACAATAAATGGTGAAAGAAATATGATCTGTCTGGAATTAATCCCCTCTAAAACTATTACCTGCATAATAAAATCAGTGAATTTCCTGTTGAAGATGAGCTGTCAGACTGTACCTCTACTGCTTTGATAAGGAAGTCTTTGTCAAACCCAAGTGTGCCCCAGAATTAATCCTCAGGCTTATGAGAAGTTTTGAAATCATATTATACAATAAAATAGGACTTCCAAACTGAGAGAATACTTAGGTGTCTTTGCAGCTTAGAGGGAACAAGGATTATAGGGTGTAACTTTCTGAATTATCTCCCAGTGTACAAGACAATGATTTCCTCAGGAATATTTCTCCAGCCATAAAACTATGATTGTTCTTTCTTAGGCATGGCTGACAAAAGCTAGAACAATCAATCCTCTCCCAGAGTTTGGAATTGGGACTGAGATATCCTAAGCAGATTTTTTACTAAGAGAGTGTTGAGAACTTCTAAGAGAGGGAGGTCCAGGATGATGACATTGGAAGACGCTGAACTCACCTAACATGGGCACACTAAACCTACTGTTACATATGAATAATTCCCCTCTGAAAAAGATCTGAAGACTAGATCAATTGCTCTCTACAACAAAAAATAAAGGGACCATATTGAGAAGGCAGAGGGGTAGACACACGGTTTCATAAAAAAAAAAACAAAAAACAAAAAACCTCACCCCAGGCTTGACAACACTCAATAAGAAGGGATCTCGCCATACATATACTTCTCCCAGAGGAGATGAAGAGGAAAATTACCCAGAGCAGGCCCAGGCCAACAGTCCTTGAAAGACAGGAAGTAACTAACAATAGTTACAGATAACCAGAAGCCCTGCTGGGAGCAAGAGATAACCAGCCATTTCTCCTTCTGTAAACAGGCTTCCTGCCACAAACTCACTGTCCGCCCTAAACACTGTTCCCACCTAAAGCAATACCCCCCTCCCAGTTTAAAACCACCTACCAGCAGTCAGCACAGCCCTTGTAACTTGACCCCCTGCACTTCCCTATAAAAGCTCTATAACCCCATTGCCTGGGGCCCAGAATTTTGAGGGCAAGCTCATCTGGGTCCACCGGCTTAAAATACACCTGAGTTCTCCTACTTCTCCGAGTGTCACTTGGTTTCTCGCTGGTCTGATTTTTATTTTCCACAACAGAGGGAAGGGTTGGTTTCTTATATCAAGAACTCTGACCCCTGGGATCTACACTGTAAAGATGAGTCCCTAAAATGACAAAGGACAGCTGAGATGCTCCCCAGAGATGGAGGTGCTGGTGGATGCCATTGTTGTATTCTTCACATAGCCAAAGCACAGGCAGGTAAGCCTAAATGCAGTACCCTCCCACAGGCTTGCTGGAATGGGCAGAGATGAGTGGTCACAGTACTTGCTGAGTCTAGAAAGAACAGTAGTTGCAATGCTTCCCCGCTCCCTGGCTAGGGTGGTCAGGTACTAATGGTTATGGAGGTCTCCCATTCTCTAGCTAAAGTCGGTAAGCACAGACAGTTGCAAAGCTCCTCTGCCCCCTTCTGAGGATGGGGACAACAAGCAAGAGCATCATCCTTCTGCTCCTGGCCTAGGGCTGGTGTGTGTGCATAGACAAGGTATTTTCCTACCGCACTGCTAAAGACATTGGCACAGGCATACAAGATACGTTCCTACTGCCTTTTTGAAGCTGGCAAGTGTGCTCCCCCACTACACACTTCAGCTGCCTTATCAAAGCAAACAAGCACACACAATGGACACTGGGAATGCCCTGAGATTGCCTCACCCTGATGGCCAAGGGGGGCTGACATTCCACAGCTTCATGTGACTATAACAATCAGAAAAACAACTGTTGACCAGCCATTGCCCCCAGGGCACAACACAGAAAATAGACTGAAACATACCCCAGTCTTCCTGTGAAGAGGGCCTATTCAGTTAGCTTAGAGCTTCATCTGAGGGAGATGCTTCAAATTCCAACACATCTAGATGAAAAGGAGGAACTTCTAGGAAATGTAAGCAGGGAGATGTACCTCTTTGGCCTTGCTAGAAGTTGATGAGACTTCCCAGAAAGGAGCTTATACACTCCTGTAGAGCTCTAATTATAGTAAATGTCACCCAGGGGACACCACCATAACTCCTGGCTGGAGGCCAGCAGGGATTATGATCCAGGACCACAAGAATGTATACATTTGCACACATTAAAAGCTATGGCTGAAGGTTTGGCTTCCAAACTGCCTAAAACTAGATGCTAAACGAGATTCTTCCCTGTGAATCACTGACACGTCTTACCACACCCTCAAGAATGAGAGCCTATCATGAATAAATCAGGGGAGAAGAGTTAAGAAAGCAGAGGAGACAGAGGACCCTAAGTTTGTCTCATCCCTGGAATACAACTAGATAGTTATCAAATCTTTCTGAACACTGAGAAATCAGTCAGAGATCCGAGAAAACAAATGCTGCAAGTCTACAAGTAGAAAAGCAACTACCATTTGCCATGCTAATGGACCTCAAAAGAAAACAGACGTAGCAGTCCTCATATCAGACAAATTTGATTTCAAACCAAGACCATAGTAAGAGATGTAGAGGAACACTATATCATACTTACAGGGTCTATTCAACAGGAAGATCTAACAATTGTAAATATCTCTGCCCACAAGGTGGGAGCAGCCAATTATATTAACCAATAAAAAACCAAAATAAAGAAATGTTTCATAATAATACATAATAATACAATAACACATTAATAATAATAGGAGACTTCAACAGTCCACAAACAGCAGTGGACAATTCATCTAAGCAGAAGATCAACAAAGAAACAAGAGCTTTGAATGATACATTGGATCAGATAGACTTTGAGATATATACAGAACATTCATCCTAAAAAAACAGAATACTCATTCTTCTCGAGTGCCCACGGAACTTTCTCCAAAATAGAGCACATACTGGGTTACATATCAGATCTCAACCAATACCAAAAGATTGAGATTATCCCCTGCATATATTCAGACCACAATTCTGTGAAACTGGAATTCAACCATAAGAAGAAATTTAGAAGAAAAGGTCAAATTTATAATTTTAGAAGAAAATTAGAAGAAAACTCAAACACTTAGAGGTTAAAGAGCATGCTGCTAAATAATGATTCAGCCAACCAGGAAATTAAAGAAGAACTTAGACAATTCATGGAAACTAATAAGAATGAAAACACATCAGTCCAAAACCTATAGGATACTGCAAAGGCGATCCTAAGAGGGAAATACATAGCCATCCAAGCCTCTGTCAAAAAATTAGAAAAATCCCCAATGCACAAGCTAACCTTACACCTAAAGGACCTGGAGAAAGAACAGCAAATAAAGCCTAAACCAAGCAGAAGAGAAAGAATAAAGATTAGAGCAAAAATCAATGAAGTAGAAACCAGAAAAACAGTAGAAGAGATTAACAAAACTAGAAGCTGATTCTTTGAAAGAATTAATAAGATTGATAAACCTCTGGCCAGACTTATCCAAAAGAACAGGGAAAAGGCCCAAATCAATAAAATCATGAATAAAAGGGGAGAGAATTTGACTAATACCAAGGAAACAGAAACAATTATTAGAAATCATTACCAGCAACTATATGCCAACAAATTAAGCAACCTGGAAGGAATGGATGCCTTCCTGGAAACTTGCAAACTACCAAGACAGAAACAGGAAGAAATAGACAATCTAAATAGACAAATTACCAGTAACAAAATTGAAGCAGTGATCAAAAACCTCCCCAAAAACAGAAGTCCAGAGCCAGATGGCTTCCCAGGGGAATTCTACCAAACATTTAAGGAAGAAATAACACCTATTCTACTGAAGCTGTTTCAGAAAATAGAAACAGAAGGAAAACTTCCAAACTCGTTCTATGAGGCCAGGATTACCCTGGTCCCAAAACCAGAAAACGACTCCATCAAAAAGGAGAATTACAGCCCAATATCCCTGATGAACATGAGTGCCAAAATATTCACCAAGAGTCTAGCCAAGAGGATCCAACAGTACATTTAAAGGATTATCCATCACAACCAGGTGGGTTTTATTCCTGGGATGCAAGAGCGGTTCAACATTTGCAAATTAATCAACGTGATAGAACACATTACTAAAGCAAACAAGAACCATATGATCCTCTCAATAGATGCAGAAAAAGCATTTGACAAAATACAGCATTCTTTCCTAATTAAAACCCTTCAATGTATAGGGATAGAGGGAACATACCTCAATATCATAAAAGCCATCTATGAAAAGCCCACAACGAATATCGTTCTTGAAGGGTAAAAACAGAGAGCTTTTCCATTAAGACCAGGAACATGACAGGGTTGTCTACTCTTACCACTATGTTCAACATAGTACTTGAAGTCCTGGGTTCAGCAAACAGACAACAAAAAGAAATAAAAGTCATCCAGATTGGCAAAGAAAAAGTCAAACTCTCTTTATTCACAGATGACATGATACTTTATGTACCAAAAGACTCCACCCCCAAGTTCTTAGAATTCATACAGCAATTCAGCAACATGGCAGGATACAAAATCAATGCACAGAAATCAGTGGCATTTCTATACACTAACAATGTAACTAAAGAAATAGAAATTAAGGAATCAATTCCATTACAACAGCTCCAAAAACCATAAGATATCTAGAAATAAACCTAACCAAAGAGGTAAAGGATCTGTACTCTAGAATCTACAGAACATTTCTGAAAAAAATGGAGGAAGGCACAAAGAAATGGAAAAACATTCCATGATCATGGATTGGAAGAATAAACATCGTTAAAATGTCTATGCTACCTAGAGCAATTTTTTTTATAATGATTTTTTATTATATTATGTTAGTCACCATACAGTACATCCCCGGTTTCCGATGTAAGGCTCGATGATTCATTAGTTGTGTATAACACCCAGTGTACCATGCAGTATGTGCACTCCTTACTACCCATCACCGGCCTATCCCATTCCGCACCCCCCTCCCCTCTGAGGCCCTCAGTTTGTTTCTCATAGTCCATAGTCTCTCATGTTTCATTCCCCCTTCTGATTACCCCCCCTTTCTTTATCCTTTTCTTCCCCTACTGATCATCCTAGTTCTTATGTTCCATAGATGAGAGAAATCATATGATAGTTGTCTTTCTCTGCTTGACTTATTTCACTTAGCATTATCTCCTCCAGTGCCGTCCATGTTGTAGCAAATGTTGAGAACTCGTTCTTTCTGATAGCTGAGTAATATTCCATTGTATATATGGACCACAACTTCTTAATCCAGTCATCTGTTGAAGGGCATCTCGGCTCCTTCCACGATTTAGCTATTGTGGACATTGCTGCTATGAACATTGGTGTGCATATGGCCCTTCTCTTCACTACGTCTGTATCTTTGGGGTAAACACCCAGTAGTGCAATGACTGGATCATAGGGTAGCTCAATTTTTAACTTTTTAAGGGACCTCCACACTGTTTTCCAGAGTGGCTGTACCAACTTGCATTCCCACCAACAATGTAGGAGGGATCCCATTTCTCCACATCCTCTCCAACAATTGTTGTTTCTTGCCTTGTCTATTTTTGCCATTCTAACTGGCGTAAGGTGGTATCTCAGTGTGGTTTTGATTTGAATTTCCTTGATGGCTAATGATTTTGAACATTTTTTCATGTGTCTGTTAGCCATTTGTATGTCTTCATTGGAAAAGTGTCTGTTCATATCTTCTGCCCATTTTTTGATTTGTTTATTTGTTTCTCGTGTATTGAGTTTGAGAAGTTCTTTGTAGATCTTGGATACCAGTCCATTATCTGTAGTGTCATTTGCAAATATCTTCTCCCATTCCATGGGCTGCCTCTTAGTTTTTCTGACTGTTTCCTTGGCTGTGCAGAAACTTTTAATCTTGATGAAGTCCCATAAATTCATTTTATCTTTTGTTTCTCTTGCCTTTGGGGATGTGTCATGAAAAAGGTTGCTTTGGCCGATGTCGTAGAGGTTGCTGCCTATGTTCTCCTCTAGAATTTTGATGGATTCCTGTCTCACATCGAGGTCTTTCATCCATTTGGAGTTTATTTTTGTGTATGGTGTGAGATAGTGGTCAAGTTTCATTCTTTTGCATGTAGCTGTCCAATTTTCCCAGCACAATTTATTGAAGAGACTGTCTTTTTCCCACCGCATGTTTTTCCTGCTTTATCAAATATTAGTTGCCCAAAGAGCTGAGGGTCCATTTCTGGGCTCTCTATTCTGTTCCATTGGTCTATGTGTCTGTTTTTGTGCCAGTACCATGCTGTCTTTGTGATCACAGCTTTGTAGTACAGCTCAAAATCCGGCATTGTGATGCCCCCAGCTTTGTTTTTCCTTTTCAACAGTTCCTTGGAGATTCGGGGTCTTTTCTGGTTCCATACAAATTTAAGGACTATTTGTTCCAGTTCTTTGAAAAACGTTCTCGGTATTTTGATCGGGATAGCATTGAAAGTGTAGATTGCTCTGGGTAGCATGGACATTTTAACTATGTTAATTCTTCCGATCCATGAGCATGGAATATCTTTCCATCTTTTTATGTCTTCCTCAATGTCTTTTAAGAGTGATTTATAGTTTCTAGAATAAAGGTCCTTTACGTCTCTGGTTAATTCCAAGGTAACGTATGGTTTTTGGTGCTATTGTAAATGGGATGGATTCCCTAATTTCTCTTTCTTCGTTCTCGTTATTCGTGTACAGAAATGTAACTGATTTCTGAGCATTGATTTTGTATCCTGCCACATTACTGAATTGCTGTATAACTTCTAATAGTTTGGGAGTGGCTTCTTTTGGGTTTTCCATATAGAGTATCATGTCATCTGCGAAGAGAGACATTTTGACTTCTTCTTTGCCGATTTGAATACCTTTGATCCCTTTTTGTTGTCTGATTGCTGTTGCAAGGACTTCTAGTACTATGTTGAATAATAGTGGTGAGAGTGGGCATCCTTGTCGTGTTCCTGATCTTAAGGGAAAGGCTTCCAGCTTTTCCCCATTGAGAATAATATTTGCAGTAGGCTTTTCATAGATGGCTTTTATGAGATTGAGAAATGTACCTTCTATTCCTACACTCTGAAGGGTTTTAATCAGGAAAGGATGCTGTATTTTGTCAAATGCTTTTTCGGCATCGATTGAGAGGATCATATGGTTCCTGAGTCTTTTCTTGTTGATATGATGTATCACGCTGATTGATTTGCGAATATTGAACCACGCTTGCATCCCAGGTATAAATCCCACTTGATCGTGGTGGATAATCCTTTTAATGAACTGTTGGATTCTATTAGCAAGTATCTTGTTGAGGATTTTGGCGTCCATATTCATTAGGGAAATCGGTCTGTAATTCTCCTTTTTGAGGGGGTCTTTGCCTGGTTTGGGGATCAAGGTAATATTGGCCTCATAGAATGAGTTTGGTAGCTTTCCTTCTGTTTCTATTTTTTGAAATAGCTTTAGGGGAATAGGTATTATTTCTTCTTTGAATGTTTGGTAGAATTCCCCAGGAAAACCGTCTGGGCCTGGAGTTTTGTTATTTGGAAGGTTGTTTATCACTGACTCAATTTCTTCATAATTAATTGGCCTGTTTAAGAAATCAATTTCTTCCTGTTTCAATCTTGGTAGTTTATAGGTTTCCAGGAAGGATTCCATGTCTTCCAGATTGCTTAGTTTATTGGCATATAGCTGTTGATAAAAATTTCTAATAATCCTTCCAATTTCAATGGTGTTCGTCGTGACCGCTCCTTTTTCATTCATAATTTTAATAATCTGGGTCCTTTCTCTTTTCTTTTGGATAAGTCTTGCCAGTGGTCTGTCAATTTTATTGATTCTCTCAAAGCACCAGCTTCTAGTCCTGTTGATCTGCTCTACTGTACTTCTGGTTTCTGCTTGATTGATTTCAGCTCTAATTTTGGTCAACTGCTTCCTCGTGCATGGATTAGGCCTGTCCCTCTGTTGCTGTTCCAGCTTCTTGAGGTGAGAATATAAAAACTGCATTTTAGATTTTTGTATTCTTTTGAGTGAGGCTTGGATGGCTATGTATTTTCCCCTTAGGACTGCCTTTGCAGTATCCCATAGGTTTTGGACTGTTGTATTTTCATTCTCATTGGTCTCCATAAATTGTTTAATTTGATTTTTGATTTCCTGGTTTATCAAGTCATTCCTGAGCAGGATGGTTCTTAGTCTCCAAGTGTTTGAGTTTCTTCCAAGTTTTTCCTTGTGGTTGAGTTCCAATTTCAGAGTGTTGTGGTCTGAGAATATGCAGGGGATAATTTCAATCTTTTGGTATCGGTTGAGACCTGTTTTGTGTCCCAGAACATGGTCTATTCTTGAGAATGTTCCATGGGCATTAGAATAGAATGAGTATTCTTTGGTTCTGGGGTGTAGTGTTCTATATATATCTATGAGGTCCAACTCGTCGAGTATGGCATTCAAAGCCTTTGATTCTTTGCTTAGTTTTTGCCAGGGTGTTCGGTCTATTTCTGATAGTGGAGTGTTGAGGTCCCCTACTATTAATGTATTTTTATTTATATGTCTCTTTATTCTGGTTAAGAGTTGGCTTGTGTATCTTGCTGCTCCCCTGTTGGGGGCATATATATTTATAATTGTCATATCCACTTGTTGAATACTTCCCTTAAGAATAATATAGTGCCCTTCTGCGTCTCTAACTATAGTCTGTAGTTTAAAATCCAATTAATCTGATATGAGAATTGCTACCCCAGCTTTCTTTTGAGGTCCATTTGCATGAAAGATGGTACTCCATCCCCTTACTCTCAGTCTGAATGCATCTTTGGGTTCGAAATGAGTCTCTTGTAGACAGCAAATGGATGGGTCATTTCTTTTTATCCAATCTGCAACACTGTGGTGTTTTATGGGTGCGTTTAAGCCATTAACATTAAGACTGAGTACTGAGAGATATGATTTTAATGATGCCATGTTGCCAGTAAAGTCTTTGTATTGGCTCTGACTTTCTGTTCTGTATCACTCTTGGGGCCTTTTTACTTTTATAGAACCCCCCGTAATATCTCCTGTAGGGCTAGTTTCATGGTTACGAAATTAGTTAGTGACTGGTGATTCTGAAATGTCTTTATTTCTCCATCAATTCTGAATGACAGCCTTGCTGGATAAAGGATCCTTGGCTGCATGTTTTTCTCTGAAAGAGCTTTAAATATGCTCCCCCAACCCTTTCTCTCATTCAAGGTCTGTGTAGACAGGTCTGACGTAATTCTGATGCCTTTGCCTTGGTACGTGAGAAATTTCTTTGCCCTGGCCGCTTTCAATACTGTATCCTTGCATCTAATATTTGCAAATTGCACTATGACATGACGTGGCGTAGGTTTGTCATGATTGAGCTTGGGAGGGGTCCTCTCTGCCTCTTGGACACGAATGTTTGTTTCCCTCGCTAGATTAGGGAAGTTTTCAGCTACAATTTTTTCAAATATCTCTTGTAGACCTCTGTTTTTCTCCACCCCCTCAGGGATGCCGATGATTCTAACATTGGATCGTTTCATTGAGTCAGTAATCTCCCGTAACCTACATTTGTGGGTGTGGAATTTTTTAAGACCATCTTCTATTTTCATTTTCTCCTCTATTAACCCATCCTCCAATTCACTAACCCGTTCCTCTGCTTCTGTGACCCTGGCTGTCAGAGCCTCTAGTTTTGCCTGCATTTGGCTCATAGAATTTTTAATTTCTGTCAGATTTGCTGTCATTTCTGTCCTTAGGGATTCTATATTCTCAGTAACCTTTTCCTTAATAGTTTTTTCAATTCTACTCATCATTTTGACCATCGTTACTCTGAATTCCATTTCTGATACTTTGGTTACATCCATATCCATTATTTCTGTGGCAGAGACCACAGACTCACTGTCTTTTCTTTGCTGGGGGGCTTCTCCTTCTTGTCATTCTGATGAGGAAAGGTTGCGGGTTTGTCCAGAGCCCAAATTATTGACTGGGTCCCAGGCCGTGCCCCTTGTTTTATAGGGATCTTAGGGATGTGGGCTTCTTCTTTAAAGATTTTATTTATTTATTTATGTGGCAGCCAACCATCGAGATAGGGAACAGAAGCAGGGGTGTGGGAGAGGAAGAAGCAGGCTCCCAGTGGAGGAGCCTGATGAGGGACTCCTTTCCGGAACGCTGGGATCATGCCCTAAGCCGAAGACAGGCGCTCAATGACTGCGCCACCCACGCGCCTGGATTGTGGGCTTCTTGATTTTTCAGCCTGCCTTCTGGGGGAGGGGCCTGCTGCGCCGATACTCAGGCAACCCTGTTTGGGTAGAGTCTCCGTGTCCCCTGTGAGGGGGGATGGGGATGGGCACTCTCTGAGCCAGTATTTCCAGGCTTTTGTTCTCTGGCGGCTTTCTCTGGCGGTTTGCTGTGCCTCTTCTGAGAGTCAGAGCAGCAGCGGCCGAATTTCAGCCTCTGTCACAGAACAGAGGGATTGTGGCCCATTCTCTACTAATGTTCTGGCCACTTTAACTCTGTTACTGTTGGTGCTGCTCAACCCTGCAGCGTCCCGGGATGTGCGCCCCACACCCGGCGTCCCAGTCCTCACTTCCAGGGCTGGCACGTCTCTGTCCTTTGTGTTTCTAACGCCGCCAGCCACCAGCTGCCCCACGCGCGCTCCGGAAGCTCCCGGTCTCAGTCTGGATCCAGTGAGTGCACCGGGATTCCGGTGTTCCGCAAGATGCCTGGTGGTGCACGCACCCGGTTCATGGTCTCAGTCTGCTGTTTTGTGGGTGCCCTCCGCGAGCCACGCCCATTCTCCCATGCAAGTGACTACCGCTTCCCGGTGCCTGAAGGCGGCGGCTCCCTCCCCCTTCTGTTTATCTTCCGATATCTGTGCACGGTTTCATGGCTCCCCGCTTCGTACCTCAATACTCAGCACTGGAGATGTTCATTTGTAGAGATCCAGATGCATCTTCCTGCGTCTCAGGCTGGTTCCGTGGTTATTTAGGCTGGCCTGGTACCTATCCAGCTCGACTCGGGGGACCGGCTGAAAAAGGTGTCTCCTACTCCTCCGCCATCTTAACTCCTCCTCCCTTTTGGCTCGTTTTTAATCAGCTACTCCAACACCTGACAGCTCAGCTCTCTCCAGGTCATTTGAAATCCTGGCAGAGAAAAATAAGTAGATTCCAGAGATAATTGGAAGATGAAGTTGATAAGTTTGACTATTGATTAGATTTGAGGTAGGAGGGGTGGAGAGCAGTGAGAAAAAATAAGTCAAGAAAGCTGTCTGGGTTTCTTATTTGGACAACTGAGTGGATGGTGTTCCCTTTCACTGGAACATGAAACAAGCAGAGTGGGAGGTAATACCTCTTTTTCAGTCATCTTAGTAAGATGTTCAGAAGACAATTGGATATGAAAAAGGAATTTAGGAGAAAGGTCTGGATTGTGACATAGATTTGAGAGTCATTGATTTATAAAAGGTAATTACAGACATGGATAAAATGGCCCTAAGAGAGTATATACCATGAGAAGAGAAGATGGCCTGAGATTAAGGCCCACCATGATCTCTTCTTAAAGGGCACCTCTTGGGGTCTCTAGATAATTCTCCAATGATATATTTTTCTATGACTCTATTGAAACTCTTCTTAAACTTACTGAATAAAATAGGGAGATAGTAGGTTATAATGGAGAACCAAAATTTAGAGTTAGCCCCATCTCCCTACTCTCCTTTGGTCTCCATGTTGCCCTCTCCCCATTCCCCAGACACTGCCAAACTGGAGGATCGTGGACCCAACCAAGCCATCTCTTCTCTTACCTTTCCATGGAATCACACCATACCAACCTCCCTTCCTTTTAGGCTTCTCCAAACAGCAAGGGAGCAGCCGAAATTTAGAGTTCAACTCTGTGTTTTTCTTTATTTGAAAACACATATAATAATAACATTTACTTCATAATATCCTTTATGAAATGAGAAAATATAGATAAATTAAATCACCCATGATGGAGCTTGGAACATTGTAGATACTCAGTATATGTGAGCACTCTTGCAAACTCCATCTGTCATCATAATTGCAGATGGCATACTCCTTGAAATAATGTTTGTCCATTTATGTCAGTTGTGGAAAGGATTATTTCTTTTGGTTCACAGATTATCTCTCCTAAACAGCAAAGGGTACTATCTCTAAACCAAACCTGACTAGGCCCTTTACAAGGAAGAGGCACCATGCCTCTGCGTGAAACTGCAGAATAATTTCTTAAACCTTAAAAATTTTCTTTTTACATTTTTTATTGTCAAACTGAATCAAGCAGAAAGCTAAATTCCCAAGTAGCCAGAAATACAGGGGTCACTGTGTAAGTCATCCTAAATGTTGAGATTAAAACAATCTGATAAAGATGGGAATTTCCTGATTTTTTAGTTTTATTTATATTGTCACATCCCTTTGTCTTATCTAAAATGCTCTTTCAAAATAAAGACCTGGCAAGAAGCCTGAGTAGATTCCCTGATCTCTCTTCCATCTATTCCCCCCCCCCATTTTGGGAGGCAGTACATGGTGTGGGTGCACAATTCTATGGAAATGATAGAGGTTTTGGAGTCAAGTAGATATCGGCTCAAATAGGAGCTTTACTACTAACCGGATATGCAACCTTGGATTAGTTACTTAACCTCTCTGAGCCTTAAGTTTTCTGTCTGTAATAAGAACTTCACTGGAGTTCTGGTGTGGATTAAATTAAGTAATATGCATAAAGGACCATGGGTGCTTCACTTTATCTATATTATCTCACTTAATGTGTAATGTGCCCAATGAATGGCAGCCATGATGATATTTATTATGGAGCTTAGACCAGTCATGAGAGTGGAGTGGGCCCAGAAAACATTCCCTGAGAGGAAAAATAAGGGAAAGGAGTAGACAGGATGGGAAGATAATGTTGTGATTTTTTATTCAGTTCTCAGGGAAATTGGAAGGGACCATGAACGTGTGAGGTTCATCTAGGGAGCTGTCCTGGATGCAAAAAATGCCAAGAAAGTTTAATCAGGTCAAAGAAGGGAATAAAAAGTTCATTAAAACTTCTCATTGCAGTCAAGCAAAACTTCCTAAGAAAAAAATTCCATTTAGAGATGGGGCTGCAATTCTCAGGGAGGAGGAATAGATATTATTATCCCAGAGAAATCCAGAATTGACTCAGGGTTGAAGGAGGGCATAGAGATAATAAATGGCAATAGGGACTGCAAAGATCACTGGTTTTGTTTTTTGGTTTGTATTTTGGTTTGTTTTCTGCCCCCAAACCATTTCTATATCTTTGAGTGACAGATCACTATTTTACTTTAGGAAAATTTCCTTTCCCAGTGAAGTTGCTATCCTTTCCAAGGAAGCCAAATTTGATCTCTTCCCCTGGACTTTGAATCTGCAGTGGAGATTTAAAAATTAAAAATAAAGTGAATTCCTCTGAAGCAGCAGTGCCTTACAGAGTCCCTACATTCACCCTACCCACACTAGTTCCTGGTTCCCAGATCCCTGCTGTTTGCTAAACTGGATTCTACAGGTTTCCCTTAAGTTCTGTGAGTCATCTAATATCCTTCCAATAAATTCTCTCTGCTTAAGTCGGAGAAACTCAGTTTCTCAGCCACGGCACTGAATCACAACACAGTTTATGAGAAAAGAGGCCTCTAAAGTTAAGGGGATGATGGGAGTCAATACTGTGCTACTACTCCCTGGGAAAACTGATTTTTAGTTTCATTCTTGTCCTTCAGCATTTTCTATATTGCAGGGTGCTGGAAATCTGCAAACTAGATTTTCTAAGTTCCTTGCCAGGTAGTTTCCAGTTTCAGTCTTCCAAAGGAAGGTCTTGAGAGAAAGACTAAAAGTCAGGAGGAAGGAGGAACACATCTTTTCATATTTTCTGCCTTAGGATCTATCAATGACAGCAAACAATAAGCTCCAGAAGTCCTGACAGTGAGTCCAGTAGCATCAGTGTGACTGTGGGCTGCCAAGTTCTTGTACCTTTAGTAAGAGTGCAAATTCTCAGCTTCCAGGAAGATAACAGCCACCATTGTTTCAACTGTAGCAGCAACCACAGAGGGGAGTCAGCAGTACAGCTCTTGTGAGCTTTGGGTATCATCACTGGTCCCCTTTGGCCTGTTTGGATTTTATTCCATTTAAAGTGTTCTCACCATAATAACAGAAAGGTAACTATGTAAGGTGAAGAATGTTAAATAACAGTATTGTGGCAAATATTCTGTATCAAATCATCACATTGTACACCTTAAATTTACACAATGTTATATGTCAATTATATCTCAATAGAGCTGGGGAAAAAGGGATCCATAAAAATCTATAGCAAATATCAAAAAAACAAAATACCTAGGGCAATTTTGCTTTTCTGAATGCACACTGGCCAATAACAGAACGATTTCATATTAAACTTTTGGCAGGAATGTTAACATATGAGTATAATTGGTAAGGTATAGTGCAGTCAGACAGACCTGTGTTTAAACCTGGCGCCACCACCTATTAGCAGTGTTATATTGGATAAGTAATTTAACCATCCCTCATCTTCCTTATCTGTAAAATGGAGATGACAGGATCGTTCATAAGGACATTATGCAGATTAAATGATATAATGTTGCATATATTATGATACAACATATATAAAGTACCTTGCACTTAATAGGCACTCAACAAACTTAAGTTTCTGATGTATGCCTCTCCTAGCACTTGTTTGAGCATGGTGTGGGTGCACAAGCATAGACACATTCCAGAGATTTTTGCTTCAAACTTATCTCAGGAACTAAGATAGAGTAGAAATGGATTATAAAAGGAAATCAGATATGGGAAGGAAATTAAGTAGTTGCTAACAGGGAGTGTTAAGTGGGATTCCCAGAAAAGATGCTTCTCAGAAGAGAAATATAATGCAAAAAAAATTTTAAACTCTCATTTCATGACAACCTAATTCAAATAATAAATATAGACCTATACTCAGAAAAATGATGTTCCTACATTATCATGGGAATTAGATATTCATCTGGAAAAGGAAAATTGGCTGCTGATCCTATTGTGGATATTTTCATAATCTCATTTGGAAGATTGAATCAATTATTTTTGACCTAGCTACAGAAATTTCACTTTCCTATTATTTGAAGAGTCAGGTAGATGTTAACAGAGAAAATATGCCTTTTCATAAGGGCTCCTTTAGTCCTTTGGAGCACTGGATCCCTAGAGTGAAGTATTTGAATTAAGCCCAAAAGAGATGAACAAATGTCTAAAAGATCATGACAGGGCCTTCATAAGAAAAGGTTAGCAATTAAAGATGTTTAGGCTAGAATAGAATTATAGGACACAAGTATTCAATAATGCTTTAAAGATTCTCTCCTTCAAACCTCTTATTTTTTAGATGAAAAAACTAAGCTCAGAGGATGAGGGACCTACTCCTAGTCACAAATAGATATGGAGCAGAAACATAACCATATTCCTTGTATCTGGAAGGGAAGCCCAAAAGTTGCTATCTATTGCCTGTCTTCTTGGATGGCCTTGGCAAGAGCCTTTAGCCTCTAAGGGTGGGGCTAAAGAATGAAGCTAGACCACAGGTGGGTCTGTGCCATTGGCTGGTGGAGTCACCCTTACATAAAAATATGCCACTCTTTGAGCCCACCGCTGATGTTTCAATCTAGTATTGGATAAACAGGCACCTGCTTTTACATACATCTTCCAACATATTTTGATCATAATATTCACAACTTACATAACTAAAAATGATCAAAAAGTCCTAATTTTGAAGAATGCACATAAAATGAAGTGATTGCTCACCTCTGTCCTACCAAGACAGACTGACATAGAAAGCACATCTCTTGATATTCAGTCCTCTGTTCTTTCGTTTTTCCAAAGTATCTATAACATCAGTTAGAAATACATGGGTCCGTTTGTTTATGGATTTTTTCAATAAATACAGTGGAGTGCTATAAATGTACTTTCTTTTCCTTATGATATTCTTGATAACATTTTCCTTTCTCTAGCTTACTTTATTGTATATAATACATGTAATATAAAAAATATGTATTAATCAACTGTTTATGTCATTGATAAGGCTGTCTTTCAACAGTAGGCTATTGGTAGTTCACTGGGGAAAGTCAAAAGTAATACATGGATTTTTACTGCACAGAGAATTGGTGCTCCTACCCCCCACATTGTTCAAGGATCAACTGTATGTTGCCCTTCCTGAGTTTGATAAGTAGACCCTGTTTTTCCTTAAAAAGAGAGTTGTAATAAGAGGTCTAAATTTCCAGCATGTACAGCAGAAGGATCTAAGGTAAACATTTTAATCTCACAATAATGATTATTAAGTATTATTATAGAATCACTACGTTTGGAGAGCCTGCAGAATAAATTTGACAATTTAAGGGATGAAAAGATAGCTAGAAAATAACTTTGGCTCCCACTGTTCTTTGAATGTAATGACAAGTGATGCTGAAAAGTCCAGCCACAAGACTTAGACCAAGACGAATGAAAGAGGGAACGGACCTGGCAGTTAACTTAAGAAATCAGACTTTTTGAGGGGGTGATGTTATTGTTTTTAACCACGAGACTTTTAAAAATAATAGCTTTATTCACATACATATAATTTGTCCCCCAAAAGTGTAAAAATCAATGTTTTATGATATATTCATAGTTATGGGACTATCACCACACTTAATTTTATTATCATTTTATGTTAATTTTATAACATTTTCATGACAGCAAATGAAACGCAGAAAAGTTTTCCTTCTATTTCTATTTCATTAGCAGTTACTCCCCATTCCTTCCCTCATCCCATCCCAGAACTTGGAAACCACCAAACTACTTTTTGTCTCTATGGAGTTGCCTATTCTAGACCTTTTATATAGGTGGATTTACACAAAAGATCACTCATGGATGCCTGGCTGGCTCAGTCAGTTAAGTGTCTGCCTTTGGCTCAGGTCATGATCCCTGGGTACTGGGGTCGAGTTCCGCATCAGGCTCCTTGCTCATCAGGGAGCCTGCTTCTCCCTCTGCCTGCCTGCTGCTCCCTTTGCTTGTGCCATCTCTCTCTCTCTCTCTCTCTCTCTCTCTCTCTCTCTCACTCTCTGTCAAATAAATAAATAAATACAATCAGGAAAGGATGCTGGATTTTGTCAAATGCTTTCTCTGCATCAAGTGAGAGGATCATATGGTTCTTGTCTTTCTTTTATTGATGTGCTCAATTATGTTGATTGATTTCCAAATGTACCCCAGGAATAAATCCCACCTGGTCGAGGTGAATAAACCTTTAATGTACTGTTGGATCTTCTTGGCTAGGATCTTGTTGAGTATTTTGGCATCCATGTTCATCAGGGATATTGGTCTGTAATTCTCCTTTTTGATGGGGTCTTTGCCTGGTTTAGGAATCAGGGTAATGCTGGCCTCATAGAAGGAGTTTAGAAGTTTTCCTTCTATTTCTATTTTTTGAAACACCTTCGATAGAATAGGTATTATGTCTTCCTTAAATGTTTGGTAGAATTCCCCTGGGAATCCATTAGGCCATGAACTCTTGTTTTTTGGAAAGCTTTTGATTACTGCTTCAATTTTGTTACTGATTATTTGTCTGTTCAGATTGTCTATTTCTTCCTGTTTCAGTCTTGGTAGTTTATACATTTCTAGGAATGTGTACATTCCTTCCAGGTTGCTTAATTTGTTGGCATATAGTTGCTGGTAATAATTTCTAGTAATTGTTTCTATTTCCTTGATGTTAGTCATGTTCTCTCCCCTTTCATTCATGATTTTATTGATTTGGGTCCTTTCCCTTTTCCTTTGCATAATTTTGGCCAGTGGTTTATCGATCAGATTAATTCTTTCGACGAATGAGTTTCTAGTTTCATTGATCTGTTCCACTGTTTTTCTGGCTTCTGTTTTATTGATTTCTGCTTCTAATCTTTATTATACAGCATTTTTTTCCTGATTAAAACTCTTCAATGTACACAGATAGAGAGAACATACCTCAATATCATAAAAGCCATCTATTAAAAGCCCACAGAATATATCATTTTCAATGGTGAAAAACAGAGAGCTTTTCCATTAAGCTCAGGAACATCACAGTGATGCCCACTCTCACTACTGTTGTTCAACATAGTACTAGAAGTCCTAGCAGCAGCAATCAGACAACAAAAAGAAATAAAATTTATTGAAATTGGCAAAGAAGAAGTCAAACTCCCTGTTCAGAGATGACATGATACTCTACTTGGGAAAACCAAGAGTCTCCACCCCCAAATTACTAGAACTCATACAGCAATTCAGCAACATGGCAGGATACAAAATCAATGCACAGAAATCAGTGGCATTTCTATACATTAACAATGTAACTAAAGAAATAGAAGTTAAGGAATCAATTCCATTACAACAGCTCCAAAAACCATAAGATATCTAGGAATAAACCTAACCTAAGAGGTAAAGGATCTACACTCTAGAAACTATAGAACATTTATGAAAGAAATGGAGGAAGACAGAAAGAGATGGAAAAACATTCCATGATCATGGATTGGAAGAATAAACATCGTTAAAATGTCTATGCTACCTAGAGCAATTTACACTTTCAATGCAACCCCTATCAAAATACTGTTGACATTTTTCAAAGAGCTGGAACAAACAATCCTAAAATTTGTATGGAGCCAGAAAATACCCCAAATTACCAGGGGAATGTTGAAAAAGAAAACCAGAGCTGGGAGCATCACAATGCCTGACTTCAAGCTATATTACAAAGAAATGGCCATTAATACAGTATGGTATTGGCATAAAAACAAACACATAGACCAATGAAACAGAATAGTGACCGTAGAAATGGACCCTCATTTCTATGGACAACTAATCTTGAACAAAGCAGGAAGGAACATCCAATAGAGAAAAGATCAGTCTCTTCAATAAATGGTTCTGGGAAAACTGGACAGCCAAATGCAGAAGAATGAAACTGGACCATTCCCTTATACCATACACAAAGATAAACTCAAAATGGATGAAAGACCTCAATGTGAGAAATCCATCAAAATACTAGAGGAGAACATAGGCAGTAACCTCTTTGATATTGGCCACAAAAAAACTTCTTTTTTTATTATTTTATATTATTTTATTTTATTTATTTATTTTTTAATAATTTTTTATTATGTTATGTTAGTCACCATACAGTATATCCTTAGTTTCTGATGTAAAGTTCATGATTCAGTGTTTGCGTATAACACCCGGTGCACCATGCAATAGGTGCCCTCCTTAATACCCATCACCGGCCTATCCCATTCCCCCACCCCCTACCCTCTGAAGCCCTCAGTTTGTTTCCCAGAGTCCATAGTCTCTCATAGTTCATTCCCCCTTCTGTTTACCCCCCCTTTCTTCTTCCCTTTCTTCTCCTACCGATCTTCCTACTTCTTATGTTCCATAAATGAGTGAAACCATATGATAGTTGTCTTTCTCTGCTTGACTTATTTTGCTTAGCATTATCTCCTCCAGTCCCATCCATGTTGCAGCAAATGTTGAGAAACCATTCTTTTTGATGGTTGAGTAATATTCCATTGTATATATGGACCACATGTTCTTAATCCAGTCATCTGTTGAAGGGCATCTTGGCTCCTTCCATGATTTAGCTATTGTGGACAATGCTGCTATGAACATTGGGTGCATATGGCCCTTCTCTTCACTACGTCTGTATCTTTGGGGTAAATACCCAGTAGTGCAATGGCTGGGTCATAGGGTTGCTACATTTTTAACTTTTTAAGGGACCTCCACACTCTTTTCCAATGTGGCTGTACCAATTTGCATTCCCACCAACAATGTAAGAGGATCCCCTTTCTCCACATTCTCTCCAACATTTGTTGTTTCTTGCCTTGTCCATTTTTGCCATTCTAATTGGTGTAAGGTGGTATCTCAGTGTGGTTTTGATTTGAATTTCCCTGATGGCTAATGATTTTGAACATTTTTTCATGTGTCTGTTAGCCATTTGTATGTCTTCATTGGAAAAGTGTCTGTTCATATCTTCTGCCCATTTTATAATTTGTTTATTTGTTTCTTGTGTATTGAGTTTGAGAAGTTCTTTGTAGATCTTAGATACAAGTATTTATCTATAGTGTCATTTGCAAATATGTTCTCCCATTCCGTGGGCTGCCTCTTAGTTTTATTGAATGTTTCCTTGGCTGTGCAGAAGCTTTTTATCTTGATGAAGTCCCACAAGTTCATTTTATCTTTTGTTTCTCTTGCCTTTGGAAATGTGTCATGAAAAATGTTGCTTTGGCCGATGTCAATGAGGTTGCTGCCTATATTCTCCTCTAGGATTCTGATGGATTCCTGTCTTACATAGAGGTCTTTCGTGCATTTGGAGTTTATCTTTGTGCATGGTGTGAGAGAGTGGTCAAGTGTCATTCTTTTGCATGTAGCTGTCCAATTTTCCCAGCACCATTTATTGAAGAGACTGTCTTTTTTCCACCGGATGTTTTTTCCTGCTTTGTCAAAGATTAGTTGCCCAAAGAGCCAAGGGTCCATTTCTGGGTTCTCTCTTCTGTTCCCTTGGTCTATGTGTCTGTTTTTGTACCAGTACCATGCTGTCTTTGTGATCACAGCTTTGTAGTCTAGCTTGAAATCCAGCAACGTGATGCCCCCAGCTTTGTTTTTCCTTTTCAATGCTTCCTTGGCGATTTGGGGCCTTTTCTGGTTCCACACAAATTTAAGGGCTGTTTGTTCCAGTTCTTTGAAAAATGTCATTGGTATTTTGATCAGGATGGCATTGAAAGTGTAGATTGCTCTGGGTAGCATAGACATTTTAACAATGTTTATTCTTCCAATTCATGAGCATGGAATATTTTTCCATCTTTTTGTGTCTTCTTCAATGTCTTTCAAGAGTGATTGTAGTTTCTAGAATATAGATCCTTTACGTCTCTGGTGAAGTTAATTCCAAGATAATTCCATGATTTTTGGCGCTATTGTAAATGGAATGGTATCCCTAATTTCTCTTTCTTCAGTCTCATTGTTCATGTATAGAAATGCAACTGATTTCTGAGCATTGATTTTGTATCCCACCACATTACTGAATTGCTCTATAACTTCTAGTAGTTTGGGGGTGGATTTTTTTGGGTTTCCCATATAGAGTATCATGTCATCTGCGAAGAGAGACAGTTTGACTTCTTCTTTGCTGATTTGGGTACCTTTTATCCCTTTTTGTTGTCTGATTGCTGTTGCAAGGACTTCTAGTACTATGTTGAATAATAGTGGTGAGAGTGGGCATCCTTGTCGAGTTCCTGATCTTTAAGGGAAAGGCTTTCAGCTTTTCCCCATTGAGAACGATATTCGCTGTAGGCTTTTCAAAGATGGTTTTTATGAAATTGAGGTATGTACCCTCTATTCCTACACTCCGAAGGGTTTTAATCAGGAAAGGATGCTGTATTTTGTCAAATGCTTTTTCTGTATCAGTTGAGAGGCTCATATGGTTCTTGACTCTTTTCTTGTTGATATTTCTATCACAGTGATCGATTTGCGAATGTTGAACCACCCTTGCAATCCAGGGATGAATCTCACTTGGTCATGATGGATAATCCCTTTTTTTTCATAATAATATTTTTATTATATTATGTTATTCACCATACAGTACACCCCTGGTTTTTTATGTAAAGTTCAGTGATTCATTAGTTGTGTATAACACCCAGTGCACCATGCGATATGTGCCCTCCTTAGTACTGATCTCATCTGATCTCGGAAGCTAAGCAGGTTTGGGCCTGGTTAGTACTTGGATGGGATGATCCTTTTAATGTCCTGCTGGATCCTATTAGCTAGGATCTTGTTGAGAATTTTGGCGTCCATATTCATCAGGGATATCGGTCTGTAATTCTCCTTTTTGATGGGGTCTTTGCCTGGTTTGGGGATCAAGGTAATACTGGTCTCATAGAATGAGTTTGGTACTTTTCCTTTTGTTTCTATTTTTTGAAACAGCTTCAGGAGAATAGGTATTATTTCTTCTTTGAATGTTTGGTAGAATTCTGTTGAGAATCCGTCAGGCCCTGGACTCTTGTTTTTGGGGAGGTTTTTGATCACTGCTTCAATCTCTTCATAATTAATTGGTCTGTTTTTAAAAATCAATTTCTTACTGTTTCAGTCTTGGTAGTTCATGGGTTTTCAGGAAGGCATGCATTTCTTCCAGGTTGTTTAATTTATTGGCCTAAAGCTGTTGATAAAAGTTTCTAATGATCCTTCCTATTTCCTTGGTGTTGGTTGTGACTTCTCCCTTTTCACTCATAATTTTATTAATTTCTGTCCTTTCTCTATTCTTTTGGATAAGTCTTGCCAGTGGCTTATTGATCTTATTTATTCTTTCAATGAACCAGCTTCTAGTTCTGTTGATCTGCTCTACTGTGCTCCTGGTTTCTAATTCATTGATATCTGCTCTAATCTTGATTGTTGTTTTCCTGTGCATGGGTTAGGCCTGTTCTGTTGCAGCCCAGCTTCTTGAGGTGAGAATATAAAAACTGCATTTTAGATTGTTCTATTCTTTTGAGGGAGACTTGGATGGCTATGTATTTTCCCCTTAGGACTGCCTTTGCAGTGTCCCATAGGTTTTGGACCGTTGTGTTTTCATTCTCGTTGGTCTCCATAATTGTTTAAATTGATTTTTCATCTCCTGGTTTATCGAATCATTCTTGAGCAGGATGGTTCTTAGTCTCGAAGTGTTTGAGTTTCTTCCAAATTTTTCCTTGTGGTTGAGTTCCAATTTCAAAGCATTGTGGTCTCAGAATATGCAGGCAATAATTTCAGTCTTTTGGTATCAGTTGAGACCTGTTTTGTGACCCAGAATATGGTCTATTCTTGAGAATGATCCATGGGCATTACAATAGAATGAGTATTCTTTGGTTCTGGGGTATAGTGTTCTGTATATACCTACAAGGTCCATCTGGTCTGGTATGTCATTCTAAGCTCTTGTTTCTTTGTTGATTTTCTGCTTAGGTGATCTGTCTATTGCTGAGAGTGGAGTGTTGAGGTCCCCTACTATTGATGTATTTTTATCTATATGTCTCTTTATTCTGGTTAAGAGTTGGCTTGTGTATATTGCTGCTCCCCTGTTGGGGGCATAGATATTTATAATTGTCATAACCACTTGTTGGATACATCCTTTAAGAATAGTATAGTGTCCTTCTGTAACTCTAACTACAGTCTTTAGTTTAAAATCTAATCTGTCTGATATGAGAATTGCTATCCTAGCTTTCTTTTGAGTCCATTGGCATGAAAAATGGTTTTCCATCCCTTCACTTTCAGTCTGGAGGTATCTTTAGATTCAAGATGAGTCTCTTGTAGACAGCAAATGGATGGGTTATGTCTTTTTATCGAATCTGCAACCCTGTGGCGTCTTATGGGTGCATTTAGGCCGTTCACATTGAGAGTGATTATTGAGAGATATGATTTTAATGATGCCATGTTGCCAGTAAAGTCTTTGTTTCTATAGATTGTAAATTTCTGTTTGTATCAGTCTTGGGGCCTTTTTACTTTTATAAAACCCCCCCTTAATATCTCCTGTAGGGATGGTTTCATTATTAGGAATTTGGTCAGTGTCTGGCGATCCTGGAAGGCCCTTATCTCTCTATCAATTCTGAATGACAGCCTTGCTGGATAAAGGATCCTTGGCTGCGTGTTTCTCTCGGATAGAGCTTTAAAAATGCCCTGCCAATCCTTTCTCTCATTCCAGGTCTGTGTAGACAGGTCTGATGTAATTCTGATATTTTTGCCTTTGTATGTGAGAAATTTCTTCACCCTGGATGCTTTCAATACTGTATTCTTGGATCTAATGTTTGTGAATTTTATTATGACATGATGTGGCGTTAGTTTGTCGTAGTTGACCTTGGGAGGGGTCTTCTCTGCCTTTGGACAGGAATGCTTGTTTCCTTTGCTAGGTTGGTGAAGTTTTCAGCTACATTTTGTTCAAATATCTCTTCTAGACCTCTCTCTTTCTCCACCCCCTTGGGGATGCTGCTGATTTTGACAATGGAACGTTTCATTGAGTCAGTAATCTCCCGTAATCTACATTCTTGAGATTGGATTTTTTTGAGCCAAGTTTCTGTTTTAACTTTCTCTTCTACCATCGCATCCTCCAATTCACTAGTTTGTTCTTCTGCCTCATTCACCCTGGCCGTCAGAGCATCTAGTTTTGACCTCATTTGATTCATAGCATTTTTAATTTCTGCCAGATCCGCTCTCATTTCAGCCCTTAGAGTTCTATATTCTCGTTAATATTTTCATTAATATTTTTTTCCAGCCTACACATCATCTTGACCATTGTTCCTCTGAACTCCATTTCTGACAATTTGGTTATATCCATGTCCATCAGTTCTGTGGCAGAGGTCACAGACTCATTATCTTTTCTTTGCTGGGGAGGATTTCTCCTCGTCATTCTGATAAGGAGAGGTTGCCCAGGGGATGCCCAGAGCCCAAATTATTGACCAGGACCCAGGCATTGTGCACTTGTTTTATAGGGACCTTGGGGATGTGGGCTTCTTGAATTTTCAGCCTGCCTTCTGGGGGAGGGGCCTTCTGCACTGATATTCAGGCAACCTTGTTTGGGTAGAGTCTCCCTGTTCCCTGTGAGGGGGGATGGGGATTGGCACAATATGAGCTGGTATTTCTGGGCTTTTTTTCTCTGGCAACTTTCCCTGGTGGTTTTCTGTGGCTCTTCTGAGAGAGCAGCAGTGGCCAAATCCTAGCCTGTGTCTCAGAACAGAGAGATCACAGTCTGCTCTCCATTGATCTCCCTTGGCTTCTTTAACTCTGTTTCTGTTGGCGCTGCTAAAAACCCTGCAGCGTCCTGGGTTGTGCACCCCACAGCCGGTATCCCAACCCTCACTTTCAGGGCCAGCAGGTCTCTGTCCTTTGTGTTTCTAACACCACCAGCCACCCCCAGTTCCTGCATGTGTTCCCGAGCTCTCTGTTTCAGTATGGTTTGAGCGCTCTCCGGAGCGCTGGTTTTGTCTGGTTGCAGGCACGCTTCCAAGCTCCCAGTACCAGTCCAGTTCCAGTGAGTGCTCTGGAGCTCTGGTTTTCAGTCAGGTCGCGTGAGTGCTCCCAAGCTCTCAGTTTCAGTTTAGTTCAAGTGTGCTCTCCGGAGCTCCGGTTTTCAGTCTGGACGCAGGCCCACTCCCGAGCTCCCAGTTTCAGTCTAGTTCCAGTGAGCACTCTGGAGCTCCAGATTTCAGTCTGGTCGCATGGGCATTCCCAAGTTCTCAGTCTCAGTTTGCTCTCTCGCAGGTACTGGTCCGCGAGTCTGGCCCACTCCCCAATGCAGGTGTCCACTGCTTCCTGGCGCCTGAAGAGCACAGCTTCCTCCCCCTTCCATTTATCTTCTGATATCTGTGCACGGATTCATGGCTCCCCGCTTCGTACCTCAGTATTCAGCGCTGGAGGTGTTCATTTGTAGAGATTCAGATGTATCTTTCTGCATCTCAGGCTTATTCTGTCTGGTAGTAATTTCTAATGTTTGTTTATTTCCTTGGTGTTGTGCTCTCTCCCCTTTCGTTCATGATTTTAATTGGGTCCCCTCTCTTTTCTTTTGGATAAGTCTGGCCAGAGATTTATTAATCTTATTAATTCTTTCTAAGAACCAGCTTCTAGGTTTGTTGATATGTTCTACTGTTTTTCTGGTTTCTAATTCATTGATCTCTGTTCTAATCTTAATTATTTGTCTTCTCATGTTTGGTATAGGTTTTATTTGCTATTCTTTCTCTGGTTTCTTAAGGTGCAAGCTTAGCTTGAGCATTGGGATTTCTCTAATATTTTGAGAGAGGCTTGGACGGCTTTGTATTACCCCCATAGGACCGCCATTGCAGTATCTCATAGGTTTTGGACTGATGTGTTTTTGTTTTCATTGGTTTCCATGAAGAGTTTAAATTCTTTAATTTCCTGGTTGACCCAGTCACTCTTTAGGAGGATGCTCTTTAGTTTCCAAGTGTTTGAATTCCTTCCAAATTTTTTTCTTGCTATTGAGTTCCAGTTTCAAGGCATTGTGGTCTGGTAGTATGCAGAGAATAATCTCAGCCTTTTGATTTCGGTTGAGACCTGATTTGTGACCCAGCATGTGGTCTATTTTGGAGAAAGTTCCATGTGCACTCGAGAAGAATGAGTATTCTGTTGTTTTAGGTTGGAATGTTCTGTATATATTTACGAAGTCCATCTGGTCCAATGTGTCATTCAAAGCTCTTGCTTCTTTGTTGATCCTCTGCTTAGATGATCTGTCCATTGCTGAGAGTGTAGTGTTGAGATCTCCTACTATTAATGTATTATTATCAATATGTTTCTTTATTTTGGTTTACTGTTGGCTTATGTAGCTGGCTGCTCCCATGTTGGGGGCATAGATATTTACAATTGTTAGATTTTCTTTTTTGATAGACCCTTTAAGTATGATATAGTATCCCTCTACATCTATTAGTACAGTCTTTGGTTTAAAATCTAATTTGTCTGATATGAGAATTACAACCCCAGCTCTCCTTTGAGGTCCATTGGCATGATAAATGTTTCTCCATCCACTTACTTTCAATCTGGAGGTGACTTCAGGTTCAAAATGAGTCTCTTGTAAACAGCACATGGATGGGTCATGTCTTTTTATTCAATCTGCAACCTGTGCCATTTCATGGGAGCATTTAGGCCATTCACGTTGAAACTAACTATTGAGAGATATGAATTTAGTGCCATCTTATTGCCTGTAAAGTCACTGTTTCTAGATTGTCTCTGTAAATTTCTGGTCTATGTTACTCTTGGGGTGTTTCTTCTTTTATAGAAGAAATGTTTCTTGTAGGGCCGGCTTGGTAATCACATATTCTTTCAGTTTCTACGGTCCTAGAAGCTCTTTGTCTCTCTGTGCATTCTGAATGACAGCCTTGCTGGATAAACTCTTCTTGCCTGCATTTTATTCTCATTTAGTACCCTGAATATGTCCTTTCTGGCTTGCCAGGTCTCTGTGGACAGGTCTGATATTATTCTGACGTTCCTCCCTCCATATGTAAGAAATCTCTTTCTCCTAGCGGCTCTCAGAATAGCTTTCTTGGCTCTAAGATTTGCAAATTTTACTATTATATGCTGGGGTGTTGGTATTTTAATTGATTTTGGGAGAGGTCCTCTCTGCTTCTTGGACATGAATACTTGTTTCCCTCCCCAGATTAGGGAACTTCTCAGCTATGATATGCTCAAATATACCTTCTAGTCCTCTCTCTGTCTCCACCCCCTCAGGGATCCCAATAATTCTGACATTGGAAAATTTCATGGTGTCATTGATCTCTTAAGGTCCAAGCTCATGTGCCACTAGTTGCCTATCCCTACCTTCTTCAGTTTCCTTCTTTTCTATCAGCTTATCTTCCAGGTCACTAATTTGTTCTGCCTTATTTACCCTGGCAGTCAGAGTATCCAGTCTAGACTGCATTTTGTTCATAGAACTTTTATGTTTGGTCTGATTAGGCCTCATTTCTGCCCTTAGAGATTCTATATTGTCACTAATGTTTTTTCCAAGCCTAGATATGGACTTCATGATTACTGCCCTGAATTCTATCTTTGACATCTTGCTTATATCCATATCCATTAGGTCTGTGGCAGAGGCCATTGTCTCTGTTCTTTTCTTTGTTGGGAGTTCCTCCTCCCAGTCATTGTTTTGAGGGATGGATGAGAGAATGTACAGAGATCAAAATATCAACCATGACCCAAGCAAGATGCACCCTAGGAAAATCCAGAGTGGTCAGAATCCACCACCAAAAAACAAAGCCAAAATGAAACATAAGAATAAAATTTATAAAATTTTTTTAAAATTAAAAAAAAATTAGAATTGAAAAAAGTGACAAGTGAGGGGGAGGGGGGCTATAATCTCTCTGTGTGGACAAAGTAGGGTGTTTCCATTGTTCCTGTGTATTTTGTTCTGTTTGTTAGAGGACACTACTTTCCAAAATTACAGGGAAGGTAAAACTTGTGTATATATATAGAGATAATATTTAATAGAGATAAAGGACTACATTGAAACTTATATCTATACATAAAATATGGGTGTGAAAAAGTACAAGTTAAAAAGCTACTATGAAATATAGGTTGATATATTAAACATCTAATTGAGATGAGGAAAAAGGTAAAAAGAAAAAAAAACAGAGAAGAATCATAAGAGAAAGAATAAAAAGAAAAAGAGAGTTGTACCTGAAAACTAAACAACAGTGAGGCAACAACTGGAGCTGAATATACTATTTTCCCCTGGTGTTAGGATTTTACAGTTTTATGGGGACCATAGGCTTGTTGTCCTTTTGTTTTTCCAGCCTGTCTTCTGGGGGAGGGGTCTGCTGCACTGTTTCTCGGGCAACCCTGCTTAGGCAGAGTTGCCCTGCCCCCTGTTGTGGTCCTGGGCTCAGTGGAGCTTTTTTCTCTGGTGGTTTTCCTTGCTTCATCCAAGGGTCAGAGCAAAAATGTCTGCACCCAAACCTCTGTCCCAGAGCAGAGAAATCACAGTCTGCTCTCTTCACTAAACCTTCCAGAACACACAGTCTGCATTTCTGTATGCACCACTGAAAACTGCAGCCACCCACAGTGTGCACCCAAAATGACTTTCTCAGAGGTCGTCCCAGGGGTCTGGGCATGTCCCTGCTTTTTGTGCTTCTAAAATCAGGAGCAGCTGTGGGTTTGATGTGCACACCTGCAGCTCCTGGATCCTACCTGAGTGCTGCTCTAAAGCCCTTTCCCAGTCGCTACTGCTCTGCCCAGTCCCCAGTGCAGGAGGCTTTTGCACTCTGGTGTTACATCACTTTCCAGGGATGGAAATGGATGCTCCCTTCCCCTTCTGGTTATCTTCCAATATCTCCCTGCAGATTCATGACTCTGTCCTTCCTACCTCCTGACAGGTGGTGTTTTTCTGCTTGTAGAGATCCAGATATATATTCTTACATCTCAGGCTGAGTTCGTGGGTGGTCAGAATGGTTCAGTAGATATACAGCTAAATTCAGGGGACTGGTTGAAATGGGGTCCCTTACTCTCTGCCATCTTGCCTCCTCCTCCCATAAAACAGACTCTTAAGTATAGAGAATAAACTGAGGGTTGCTGGAGGGGAAGTGGGTGGGGGGATGGGTTAAATGGGTGATGGGTGTTAAGGAGGGCACTTGTGATGAGCACTGGTTGTTGTATGAAGTGATGAATCACTAAATTCTACACCTTAAACATATTATGCTGAACAAAATAAGTCAATCAGAGAAAGAAAAGTATATGGTTTCACTCATGTGGAATATAAGAAACAGTGCAGAGGTCATAGGGGAATGGAGGGAAAACTGAATGGGAAATCATCAGAGAGGAAGACAAGCCATGAGAGACTCTTAACTATAGGAAAGAAAGTGATGGTTGCTGGAGGGGAGGTAGGTGGGGAGATGGGGTAATTGGGTGATGGACATTAAGGAAGGCATGTGATGTGATGAGAACTGGGTGTTATAAGCAACTGATGAATTACTGAACTTTACATCTGAAACTAATGACATACTATATGTTGGCTCATTGAAATTTTTAAAAATTTCAAAAAAGAAACACATACTATCAGACTATCCCACCCACCACATCTCCTATGTTTTATTTCAGACATATTATCATCATCCTAGACAAAATTTCTTCTTCATTAAAGATTTGATTACTGACTGACAGTCTTTCTCCATCATTTATCTTGCCATCATTATTGATGATTTTAATATTCATGAAGGTAATCCAAGGAATAACCAAGTTATAGCTCCTTTAACTCTTCATCTCCACTGAACTTGTCTTCCAGTTCACTGAAGATACTCCTCCCATGGGCATGATTGAAAGTAATTATTGTACCATTAACAAAATCTCTATTTCAAACATACTTCTTTCCAATCACTTCTTTTCCTGCTTATCCTATTCCAACAAGTCTTTGAACTCAATGGCACCTTCAATTCACTGATCTTACCACCTTTGTATTATCCATAATTTCATTCACGTTTTCACTTTCTTCTTATTTAGTTGACATTCCATGATCAGTCATTTTTATCATTTTCGTGCATATATTCTCAACTCCTTTGCTCCTATCTCTTTTCATCATTCTTGACCAACATATTCCAATCATTGTTACATCAAATTTTCTGTCTACTCAGCACTTTCACCAGAGTATATGAACATGTCCAAGAAAAACAGTCAGCTAGCTATAGGTCTCATTTTAAATGTAAGATCCCCAAGTGAAGTGGTCCTTGAGATTATCCAGTATTTCTTCTATTCTATTAATATTGAACATCTTTACTTTCCTCACTCTTTTTTATGACCCTTCTTGTTTTCCCCTGTAGAAAATAAAAGAGAACTTTCATATCTTCCCACACCCATCTGTGTCATATACCCTGTCTTCCTTTTTAAAATAATGGGTATGAGCTTAGCTTCTCCATGTGTGCATGCTCACATGCTTTAGGCCTGCTCAAAGGCCTTGAAACTGTGATTACTCTTACACCTACCTTGTCACATTCCCTTCTCTACTCGTTAATTCATATCAGCATACAAACTGTTACAATAATCTCCCATAATATCCTTCTTTAACATCACATCACCCCTCTACCTGCCATTTTAAGCAAAATTCTTTGAAAGAGTTAAATGTTTCTGCATTTGTCCTGTTGTTTTCTCTTAAAGGCTTTTGTCTCCACCTTCCCACTGAAGCAGCTCTTCCTAAGGTAATCAACTCCACATTGCCAGAACCAATGAAGAGTACTTAGTCTTATTCTTTCCTAACCTCTTTGAAGAAATTTGACACAGTTGCAACACTTGAAATACTTTTTTCATTAACTTTCAAGACATCAAATTTTCCTGGCTTTCTTCTTACTTCATTCATAGTTCCTTCTTGTTAGACTTTCTGACTCTTTCCAATCCTTAAATGTTGGAATGCCTCATAGTTTGGTCTTCAGATATCTGCTCTTCACAGTCTACACTCCCTCCTGTTATGGACTGAATGCTTGCATTCCCAAAATTCATATGTTGAAACCCTAATCCCCAATGTGATATTACTTGGAGATGGGGCATTTGGGGGTAATTAGGATTAGATGAGGTCCTGAGGATGAGGCCATAGCCTGATAATATTAGTGCTCTTAAAAGAAGAGACAACAGAGAGCTCACACTTTCTGTCTCTCCACACATGCTCAAAGAAGATGTCATGAGAGCACACAATACGATGAGAGTCACTTGCAAGCCAAGAGAAGAGACCACAAATTTCTGTGAGAAATAGATTTCTATTGTTTAAGTCACCTAGTCTGTGGTATTTTGTTATGGCAGCCCAAGCAAACTACAGCACTCCCTATGCACCTCATCAAGTTCCATGATTTTCCTTTTAAGTAATGAAAAAACCTTTAGTATACCAAACATCAAACTTATATTTCCAGCAACACACTTGCATCTCCACTTGAATATGCCTAATAGACAACTCAATTCTCTTTTCCCACCGCACAACTTGCTCTCTCCTTGCTCCCTAGTATCTCAATTAATGACACTTCCTCTACCCCTTGGGAGTGATGAGGTTGGGGACTATAGGTGAGGTTCAGTGGGGTTGAATCCGGAGCCGACGACCAAGAAAGAATTCTTGAGGCATCTTTGGTGCAAAATGGTGGTTTATTAAAGCACAGGGACAGGACCTGTGGGCAGAAAGAACTTCTGCCCCGGCGTTGTGAGGAATGGCCTATTATATACCCTCAAGTTGGGAGGGGGTTAGGGATAAGGAAAGTCTCTAAGGAATTTTGGAAGCAAGGTTTCCAGGACCTTGAGGGGGCTAGCTACTGTTGGGAAAAGGTCATTTATTACCGTCTAATAAAACCTGAGTCATGAGACCCTTCAGATGTATATCGGTGGGCCATATGCTTGGGGGATGATTGCCAATACGTATCTTGGGGGGTTAGAGATAAAGGAAGTTTCCAAAGGAATTTTATGCATTAAAGTAGACTTACAGGATCTTGGTGGAGGGGAGGGGGTCAGGCTAGGACTGCCTCTTGCCCTTAGCAAAGTATTAACATCTAGGCAGCTGAGTTCCTAGAGGAATGTCACCATGCCTGTTTCAAGGACTTGTCAATGGGCTGTAGGTAGTAAGGACTGTTTCTTCCTCCTTTAGGGCAGCCAGGAGTGCCTGAGGAATGTCACATACATCCCATGGGGGAGAGGGGGTTGCAGGGTGTCAGCTTCAGCTTTGTCCTCAGCTTGCCTTCTGTTCCCTCATCATTTCCCCCCTGAACAATTTTGACCCTTAAATCTTTAAGGTTGTTGAAGGTGGGAGGTCTCATCTTCTGTAACTTCTTCCTGCTGAATAGGGGTGTAGAGATGTCCCTACCTATGGGTCAACATTGGTCAGTTGGGGAACATACAGGGGGGTTATAAAAGGGGAGGCAGCTGAATCCAACGTAGACAACATGGATGAACCTCCTTGAGTAGAAGGTATGATCTGTTAGCTGGAAGTTACAGTGGTGAAGGAGTCTTGGCACTAGGCAGGGAGACATCAGACATGACAAAACAAGGTTAATATTATAAGGAGAGATCTGAATAAAAGATCTTTGATAGTTGACCTTTGATAATTTTCCTCCAATCCAGGAGTTTAAAGCAATCACTAAAGGAAAGAAATCATTTAAAGCACCAATTTGAGCATTCATGTCAGGTAGAAACCCAGAAGTATTTTGTGGTAATCTGGACTGTATACACAGCATTGTTTTTATGCTACCACATATTTCACCTTGTATAGCAGTTAAAAACAACTAACATCATTCTGTTTCTTAAAGCTGCTTTACATATTTGTATTATCCTAGCATTTAATACAGAAACACTATTTTGAGTGTCATTTAGGGCTTTGACCATGTATTTAATTGAGAACTTCCATGTGCCACCAACATTCTCCAGTCTCAAAGAGGTAACAAAGATAGATGCCAGGTGGTCATACCAGTGAGACACAGAACATGTCCACCATGGTTTTAAATTTGGAAGGTTGGCTGGGTTGGTAATGGTTTTAGTAATGCATCCATGCATCCAGGCAAAACCCAGAGTACAGTGGCTTATCCAGCAAGGAGGAAGCTATGGACACAGGTTAAGTTGCAGAGCCATTGGGTCCCAGCCAGGAGCCAGTCATATAATACTGGGCCTCCTTGAAACTGCAGTCAGGATTTCAAGGGCTACTTGGTTTTGGAGGGCCATACATACAATGATTTCAGGCCCCTAACTGATTGGGGAGCTATGGCTTGATAATAATCCCCCTTTCTTCCAAATTACACCGTGAGCATGGAGGACCAGGAAAATATATTTTAAGTCAGTATAAATATTTTTAAGGCTTTTGCCGATTGCAAAGCACAGGTGGGCACTATTAATTCTGCTTTGGGGGCAGACATGTGTGCTGACAGGGCTTTGCCCTCAACGGTCTTGAGTTAGACTTGACTATAACATACCCCGTTTTTCTTACCCCTCTTTTCCATGACACTGTTACCATTGGTGAACCAATTGTCCTCTGTATTTTCAATAGGGACATCTTAAATCTGGTTGACTAGGATAAACAAGATGAATAACCTCTGAACAGTTATATTCTGTAGAAGTACAATGGTCAGGTCCAGGCTTAAGGGTAGCTGGGTTTAAAGTTTGACAGGTTCTAAGCATTATTGCAGGCATATCTATAAGCATAGCCTGGTATTTAATAAGTTGGCTTCCCATCACCCATTGGTGGCTTTTGTTCTTGGAACTGATGTGAAGTCATTACTTCCCATAGTGTCTGTGGACTGTCCCATAGTGAGCTTTGAGGCTCCCTTTTACCAGGAAAGCTGTTGTCTGCTCGGCTAAAGCCTCTCCTTATGATTGTACATTCAGAGAGGTGGCTTCTAGGATAAATTAACTATGCAGGATGAAAGCATTAAGAAGGCTTCTTTGTTTGAGGTCTAGCCTTAATATCTTAACAAGGAATCACTGGCAAGTGGGGGAAGACTTGTCAAGAGATAAAGGCATCCCCAAGTCATCATCCAGTCCAGTCACAAGGAAAGTGGGGTCATCCATTATCTCCACAAGCCCATAGTTAACCCTATGGAGTGGGGTATGCTCTGGCTTCTAGGGAATGATTTCATCATCCCAGCCACATTGGTCAAGGTGATAGCCGAGCTATACAATCATTGGGGAATCTATCATATTTCCCAGTTGTTCAAAGAATTAAATATATGCCCATGGGGTCCTGTTATTAGCCCCATAGAATAAGAAGCATGAAGACTATCTATACATCAGCTATTGTATAGGAATAGAAAAAAAAGCTATTTCTTTTAAGTTTAGCTCAAGTTGTCTAGCTTATGCAAACATTTAAGGACACTCAGATCTAGAATTTAACATCCACAAATTGGGTTATTTAAACATAATTTTTCTCTCTAAAATAACCCTCATTTCCAGGGATAGCCAAATCAGGGATAATTTGTTTGCAAAACAAGTCCAGTTTTAACAAACTTGGCCTAATTATTTACATAAATTCAGCAAGAATAGTGACTGATCCCATAGATCTTTTAGAATCTGCTTTGCTGGAACTTTTATAGGCAATCTCCAGGTTGAACTTTTAGTAGCCTCTCCAGGCCAGAAGCCAAACCAAGTACTTGCCATCAGACATGCCTACAATACCTGTAGATTTGGGCAAATTCCTCTCCACGAGGTCCCCAAAGTATCCTGAGGTTCCTGCACCTGCCAGGAAGTGACATTCCTTACTCACTTGGTGAGGCTGCTGGGAACTCTGTAAGCAAGGTATCAGGCCATTTCCAGGGGGCTTTATGGCTCCAGGTTTCATAAAGTCAACCTTAGTTCCTGAAAGCTGTTTGGTCATATCTGAGTCTATGCATGTCTCTCAAATATGACATTCCAGTCAAAGCGTTATGGTAAAATAACCATAAACGCAGTGTTTCCAATGGTATCTTGTTACAAGGAGAACAATACTTATTGAACTTATGCAAATGATTGTGATTGCCATGGAAGAAAGAATACTTACTGAGACTGATGAGGGAATGGAAGGCAAGCTGAAGACAAAGCAGAAGCTGACACCCTGCAAACCCCCCACCCCACCATGGGATGTATGTGACATTCCTCAGGCACTCCTGGCTGCCCTAAAGGAGGAAGAAACAGTCCTTACTACCTACAGCCCATTGACAAGTCCTTGAAACAGGCATGGTGACATTCCTCTAGGAACTCAGCTGCCTAGATGTTAATACTTTGCTAAGGGCAAGAGGCAGTCCTAGCCTGACCCCCTCCCCTCCACCAAGATCCTGTAAGTCTACTTTAACGTATAAAAATTCCTTTGGAAACTTCCTTTATCTCTAACCCCCCAAGATACATATTGGCAATCATCCCCCAAGCATATGGCCCACCGATATACATCTGAAGGGTCTCATGACTCAGGTTTTATTAGACGGTAATAAATGACCTTTTCCCAACAGTAGCTAGCCCCCTCAAGGTCCTGGAAACCTTGCTTCCAAAATTCCTTAGAGACTTTCCTTATCCCTAACCCCCTCCCAACTTGAGAGTATATAATGGGCCATTCCTCACAACCTGGGACAGCAGCTCTTTCTGCCCATGGGTCCTGTCGCCGTGCTTTAATAAACCACCATTTTGCACCAAAGATGCCTCAAGAATTCTTTTTTGGTCGTCAGCTCCGGACTCCACCCCATTGAACCTCACCTGTACCTCATCAAGACCTTTTTAATTTCAGAGGGTTCAGGTAGAGAGAAAAGTTAAATGCTTTAATTTGCTTTATTATTATTTCTGTGTATCACTGATGTCTTAAGAGAAAGTTGCCTCAATCTGGAAGAGTAAGCATTAGAGAACCAGTAATGTTTTTTGTTTTTTTTTTTTTAGATTTTATTTATTTATTCGACAGAGATAGAGACAGCCAGTGAGAGAGGGAACACAAGCAGGGGGAGTGGGAGAGGAAGAAGCAGGCTCACAGTGGAGGAGCCTGATGTGGGGCTCGATCCCATAACGCCGAGATCACGCCCTGAGCCGAAGGCAGATGCTTAACCGCTGTGCCACCCAGGCGCCCCAGAGAACCAGTAATGTTTTAAACAAGAGTCACAACACTATAATCTTTTAGTTAATTTAGTCCCGTGTTACTAATTCTTGTTTAGTTTGAATGCAGCTTTAGTTAGTTCTAGAAATTTTTACCCATTTCAGTTTTAGGATTCCATAAAGATATCGAATACCTGTACCTGTCCTAAAAAGTCCTTTATATGAATCTCTTTGAAGATGAAACTCATTTTAAAAGGGAATAAGAACAATTACAAATAACAAAAACACAGAATGGACATGGTTAGTAACTGATGAGTTTACAGTATAGCTGGAGAGGAAGTCAGGTTACTTCTGTGACACACAACACTTCGATAGCCAGAAAAGAGTGATGACGACCTTATATTAAAACATTAAAACTTTAGGAATTGCATATTATCTCCAGAATAGTTACAGCATTTACCCAAATGTAACCTAAGGCTTATCATTTGTTTAACAGTGCTTCCAGAGTAACTCAGCATACCAAAGAAAAAGGCCTAATGAATTAAAGAGACTTTATTTACAATTTAAATCTTGGTAAAGTTTGTTAAAACCTTAAAATTATAGCACAAGCCTGAATAGGATTACAGATCACTACAAAACTCTCTTTTTATTTAACAAAGGCGACAATATGAGATTTGAAGGCAAATATGTTGGGTTCTATAGTTGTCAGCAAAACTTAGGTCCTTTAATACAGAGAAGTTTTAACTATGTGATTGAAGACCTGTTAATGACAAAACATAGAAACTTTGTTTTCTGGGCAAAGAGAAAACTGTTTACATTTTCTTATCCAGAGCAGATGAACAATTCAAGAAACCTTTGTCTTTCTAAACAGAGAGAAAGCAGACATAGATCTTATACCACTGTATCTTAAAAATCCATTCATTTCACTCTTAGTGGGTTCTGATCCACACCTAAAATTCTGATCCAAACCTTCTACAACTTTCTTTTGCATTCAGATTTTATCCCGTGCTATCTTTCCAAACAACCATCTTATTTAGGACAAAATTACTTTCTTTTACCTTCAACAAAAATGCATTCCCATTCCTTATCCTTCTTAAGTATCTCCTACTTTTCCACATACGGAGGAGTTGCTAAAGTTACTTCCATCAGCCTTCATTACATTTAGTAGAGTTTTGCTTTTTTTTTTTTTTTTTTTTTTAGAAATCCTAGTCTCCAGTGAAAGCTAAGTAGTAACTAACTGTAAACTGTTACACCAAAACGTTTAGATGGCAAATTTATGAATCAGTTAAGCAGAAAACATGTTAACAGATTTAAATATCCTTAGTTTTTTGCAATAAGTAGTCAAAAGTACAAACCTATGTCCAGTAATCAATGCTTCAGCACTGTATCCTATTTTAAAAGACCTAGATGTCCAACGAATTCAATCCCATTTACCATCCAAGCAATAAAGATTCAGGTTACCGAAGACTTTGAAAGCCATTTTAACGATTACCCATGAAAACTTTGAGACAGACAATTAACCATCATTTTAGTCATATTTTTATGAACAACTCACAACAGAGGTAACACAAGTTTGTTTGACCTTCAGTAAACCTCGATAGAATAAAAGTTTTACATTTAGTGCCGATAACTTTAAAAACAGGTCTATCTTAATTAAACCAACAAACTTCACTTAGTTTAAATACTGACTTATGTTCCACCTGGGCCCACCTCATTTTCAGATTTTACCTGAGACACTGGTGGGGAAATCGGGAGTGGGTAATGTTAGGTACAGGGGGTGCTCTTCTTTGCTCCTTGATGGTGTGGGTAGGAGGAGCCATGGTGCCTGAGGCACCAAGGATGGTACAGAAGCCAGTGGTGCAGGCCGCACCCCAGGTGGTGCAGAAAGGAGGAGACAGTAGGGGCAGAGAAAGGGTTCCCAGTTTTCGAGATCACCAGCTCCAACAGGAGCAGAGGCCATGTTTTCCCACCAACAAGGGGAAATAAGCAGTCCATGTCGGGCCATAGAAGACAGGGAATTTCCCCGAAACAAAGGGAGTTTTGGCAGCTGCTTGGGAATATTCCTTCAAGTCCCCGTCCTGAGGGAGACTAACCACAGATGGTTCCATTTATAGCCATTAACCGGGGAAATGAGTGAGGGAGACACCCCCACATCTGTTAGAAGGAACAGCGAGAGAAGAGAGTTGAGTCCCCTTTGCTAAGGATGGCCTGTGTTTCTCCAGCAACCTGGGTTAACTTGGAGGAGGCCTATTTAGATAATTATCATCCAGTATGTCAGGAGAGTTTACTAGCTGACCCATTTGTGTGAACACATTCTGCAAGAGGCCCTTATGTCGGGGTCCTGGTGTAGAGCAGTGAAGGCCTAGGTACGAGCAATGAAGGTACCCTAGGTCCACCTGCTCGGTTCCTTACAGAAGAGATCTGATAGATCCCACTGATGCCAAGCAGTGTTACAGGAGCTCAGTGCTTTCCTAAATTTTGCAATCCGAATTGTTTCCAATGGGTTAGAAGGCACTCCAAGGGAGAGTCCTTGGGAACCAAAGAAGCAGCCTATTGAGGCCATGCACAGAAAAGTAAAGAAAGTCCATTACCAAATCCCCCCCGATTCCTGGGTGGCGTCCCATGCAGGATATGTCAGAGGTTCCCGTGTGTCAAAAGCGACCAGAGGTTTCCCTCAACAAAAATCACTATTGATCACAATCCTGCCTTCCCGTGAAGGCATTCCTGCCATAAAAGGCCTGTAGGAGCGATGCCGGCGTCCCTCCCCTACCCCATTGCATCCTAGGCTTCCAATGGTTGCCTGGTGAATGGACTGAAAATACCATGCCTTGAAGGTCGTGCTGTGAAGGTCATGCCTTATTTTGTCTTGCCTTGAAAGTATTTTACCTTGCCTTGACGAACCAGCTGTTTTTAACCCATGGAGAAAACTAGAAAAATTTAACAAGGGGAAATTACCAAATTTTTGTAGCCTAAGTAATTAGTAGAGGACATTGATGGAAAACAGTAAAGATAGAAATCCATCATGGTCTAAGCGACATTCCAATACAGGTGGTCCTTACAACCAACTTCCCTAGGAAACTGTCCCCGGTTGGGTTTTAGTTCAATCAGGTACTGGTTTTGGCTGGCTCTGAGTGGAGGTCCCATGGCCAGAAGCGGCTAGACCAGGAATGTGGAGGGGATCACATTAGATCAATCAGGAGGAAACCTCACATGGGTGTCTTAAGATTGGCAGCCATGCTAGTCACTTAGGTGGCTGTCCCGTGGCCAAGACAGATGACTTTGTATAAGGACAGCAGTAAAGTGGGGGCATCAAGTTTCAGGGTCTTATTACCATCCTGGCCAGGGTACTAACTTCCAGCCAAAAGGAAGGCTTTCTCCTCCCCATAGAGTAGCCATGGGCTAGAGGATTGCAGCCTGAGCAGTCAGCAAGAAAGTGTTCCAATAAGACCATACTCCTTGAAGAGCCCCAGAAAGGAGAGTAAAGGAGGCGAAGGGAAAGTACTCACCAATTTTGCACCAAAGCTCAGAGTCCCACGTTAGCGCACCAAAATGATGAGGTTGGGGAATATATGTGAGGTTCAGTGGGGTGGAGTCCAGAGCCGACGACCAAGAAAGAATTCTTGAGGTGTCTTTGGTGCAAAATGGTGGTTTATTAAAGCACAGGGACAGGACCCGAGGGCACAAAGATCTGCTGCACCGGGGTTGTGAGGAATGGCCCATTATGTACCTTCAAGTTGGGAGGGGGTTAGGGATAAGGAAAGTCTCTAAGGAATTCTGGAAGCAAGGTTTCCAGACTTTGAGGGGGCTAGCTACTGTTGGGAAAATGTCATTCATTACCGTCTAATAAAACCTGAGTCATGAGACCCTTCAGATGTATATCGGTGGGCCATATGCTTGGGGGATGATTGCCAATACGTATCTTGGGGGGTTAGAGATAAAGGAAGTTTCCAAAGGAATTTTTATACGTTAAAGTAGACTTACAGGATCTTGGTGGAGGGGAGGGGGTCAGGCTAGGACTGCCTTTTGCCCTTAGCAAAGTATTAACATCTAGGCAGCTGAGTTCCTAGAGGAATGTCACCATGCCTGTTTCAAGGACTTGTCAATGGGCTGTAGGTAGTAAGGACTGTTTCTTCCTCCTTTAGGGCAGCCAGGAGTGCCTGAGGAATGTCACATACATCCCATGGTGGGGTGGGGGGTTTGCAGGGTGTCAGCTTCTGCTTTGTCTTCAGCTTGCCTTCTGTTCTCTCATCATCCTTGGCGGCTCCATGTAGAAAATCTTTTTCTTAATTGAAGTATAAGTGACATAAAATATTATTTTAGTTTCAGGTATACAGCACAGAAATTAGAAATTTGTATGCATTGTGAAACAACGATCACCACATTAAGTCTAGTTATCATCTGTCACCTTACAAAGTTAATACAATATTATTGACTATATTCCCTATGTTGTACATTGAGTTCCCATGACTTATGTATTTTATAGTTGAAATTTAGTACTTCAAAATACCATTCTCCCATTTTACCACCCCCCAACCCCACTCTCCTCTCTGGCAATGACCAATCTGTTGTGTGTATTTATGAGTCTGTGTTTTGTTTTGTTTTTAGAGTCCACATATAAGTGAAATCATGCAGTATTTGTTTCTTTCTGACTTATTTCACTTAGCATAATACCCTTTAAGCTCCACACATGTAATCACAAAGAGCAAGATTTCATTCTTATTTATAGCTGAGTAATATTTCATTACGTACACACACACAGACACACACTCCACATCTTCTTTATCCAGTAATCCATTGATTGACATTTAGGCTGTTTCCATATCTTGGCTATCGAAAATAATGCTACAATTAATGCAGGGGTACATATATTTTTTTTCAAATTAGTGTTTTCATGTTCTTTGGATAGATAACCAGAAATGGAATGTCTGGATAATATGGTAGCTCTATTTTTAATTTTTTGAGAAACCTCCATACTGTATTCCATACGGGCTCCACCAATTACATTCCCATTAACAACGCACAAGGCTTCCCTTTCTCCACAACCTTGTCAACACTTTTTATTTTTTGTCTTTTTGATAATAACTATTCTGACTGGTGTGAGGTGATATCTCATTGTGATTTTAATTTGCATTTTCCTGAAGACTGATGATGTTAAGCATTTTTTTTTTCATGTGCCTGTTTGCCATCTGTATGTCTTCTTAGGGGAAAAAAAATCTATTCAGATCCTCTGACCACTTTTTAATTGGATTGTTTGTTTTGTTGTTGAGTTGTATATGTTCTTTATACATTTTGGATATTAACCCCTTATCGGATATATGCTTTGCAACTATCTTTTTCCGTTCAATAATTTGTCTTTTCATCTTCATGATGACTTCCTTCAGTATGCAAAAGCTTTTTGGTTTGGTGCAGTCCCATTTGTTTATTTTTGCTTTTGTCTCCACTGCTTTTGGAGGAAGATCCCCCCAAAAAAAAATGCTAAGGTTACTATTAAGGAGCTTAACAACTTTATTTTCTTCTAGTTTTATGGTTTCACGTTTACATTCATGTCTTTAATCCATTTTCAGTTAATTTTTGTATATGGTGTAATACAGTCCAGTTTCATTCTTTTGCATTTAGCTATCCAGTATTCCCAACACCATTGATTAAAGAGACTGTCCTTCCCCCATTGTATATTCTGGTCTCCTTTGTTGTAATTGACCATATATGCTTGATTTTACCTGTAGTCCCTCTATTGTGTTCCATTGATTTATGTGTCTTTTTTTTTATGCCAATACTATACTGTTTTGATTACACTAGCTTTGAAATCAGTGAGTGTGACACCTCCAGCTTTGTTCTTTCTAAAGAATGTTTTAGCTATTAGGGGTTTCTTCTAATTCCAGACAATATTAGAATTATTTGCTCTAGTTCCATGAAACATATTGGAATTTTTATAGGGATTGCATTGAATCTGTAGATTGCTTTGGGCAGTATGGGTCTTTTAACAATATTAATTCTTCCAACCAGTAAGCATGAAATATATTTCCGTTTATTCGTGTCTTCCTCAATTTCTTTCATTAATGTCTTATAATTTTCAGAGTACAGGTCTTTCACCTTCTTGGTTAAATTTATTCCAAGGTATTTTACTCTTTTTGATGCAATTGTAAATGGGATTTTTTTTTCTCAATTTCTTTCTCTGAGAGTTTATTACTATATAGAAACACAACAGATTTTTGTATATTAATTTTATATCTTGCACTTTTACTGAATTCATTTATCTTAACACTGTTTTGGTATCATGTCATCTGAAAATAGTAACAGTTTTGCTTCCTCCTTTCCAATTTGCTTGCCTTTTATTCACTTTTGTTGCCTAATTGCTGTGGCTAGGATTTCCAATTCTTTGTTTTGGAAACGTTTTTTTAATAACCACTCTTTTGATGCCTTTATTATGTCTGAAGTATAGGTGTCAAGGAGCATATGATATTTCACAGTTACACCTCTATGCAGGTTTTACTTAATTAAGCAATGAGAAATGACAGGTCTCACTGGACTTGATATTTAAATTATCTTTTTAAAATTCCCAGTGTCTTCTGCTAGTTATTATGTGCAAAATATTATATTGAAGTGGTTAGCAAGTGACTGACATATCAGTTATCTCAATAAAATAAAACAAATGCTTAGTTCATGTATTTAATACTAAAGTCTTAGATAAATAATGATTATGAGGTCCAAATTTTAATTTGTCAAATTAGACATTTTAATCAGAAAATATTTGAAACATATTAAGTGGGGAGTTATATTTTTAATTATTTTAATTCAATTAATTAACATATAATGTATTATTGGTTTCAGAGGTACAGGTCTGTGATTTATCAGTCTTATATAATACCCAGTACTCATTGCATCACATGCCCTCCTTAATGTCCAATCCCCTAGTTACCCCATCCCTCCACCCTTCTCCCCTCCAGCAACCCTCAGTTTGTTTCCTATGATTAAGAGTCTCTTATGGTTTGTCTCCCTCTCTGGTTTCATCTTGTTTCATTTTTCCCTCTCTTCCCCTATGATTCTCTGCCTTGTTTCTCAAATTCCACATATCAGTGAGATCATATGATAATTGTCTTTCTCTGATTGACTTATTTCACTTAGCATAATACCCTCTAGTTCCATCCACATCATTGCAAATGGCAAGATTTCATCTTTTTGATGGCTGAGTAGTGTTCCATTGTATATAAATCCCACATCTTCTTTCTCCATTCATCTGTCGATGGACATCTGGGTTCTTTCCATAGTCTGGCTATTGAGGGCATTGCTGCTATAAACATTGGGGTGCAGGTGCCCCTTCAGATCACTACATTTGTATCTTTGGAGTAAATACTCAGTAGTGCAATTGCTGGGTTGTAGGGTAGCTCTATTTTCAACTTTTGAGGAACCTCCATACTGTTTTCCAGAGCTGGCTGCACCAGCTTGCATTCCTACCAAGAGTGTAGGAGGGTTCCCCTTTCTCCCATCCTTGCCAACATCTGACTTCTTAATTTCAGCCATTCTGACTGGTGTAAGGTGGTATCTCATTTTGGTTTTGTGTGTATTTCCTGATGCCGAGTGATGTTGAGCATTTTTTTCATGTGTCTATTGGCCATTTGGATGTCTTCTTTGCAGAACTGTCTGTTCATGTCTTCTGCACATTTCTTGATTGGATTATTGGTTCTTTGGGTGTCGACTTTGACAAGTTCTTTATAAATTTTGGATACTAGCCCTTTATCTGATCTGTCATTTGCAAATATCATTTCCCATTCTGTTGGTTGTCTTTTGGTTTTGTTGACTATTTCCTTTGCTGTACAAAAGCTTTCTATCTTGATGAAGTCCCAATAGTTCGTTTTTGCTTTTGTTTCCCTTGCCTTTGGAGACGTGTCTAGCAAGAAGTTGCTGTGACCGAGGTCATAGAAGTTACTGCCTGTGTTCTTCTCTAGGATTTTGACAGATTCCTTTCTCACATTTAGGTCTTCCAAATATTTTGAGTCTATTTTTGTGTATGGTGTAAGGTCCAGTTTCATTCTTCTGCATTTGGCTGTCCAATTTTCTCAACACCAATTGTTGAAAAGACTGTCTTTTTTCCATTGGATATTCTTTCCTGCTTTGTCAAAGATTAGTTGACCATAGAGTTGAGGATCCATTTCTGGGGTCTCTATCTTGTTCCATTGATCTATGTGTCTGTTTTTGTGCCAGTACCATACTGCCTTAGTGATTACAGCTTTGTAATAGAGCTTGAAGTCCGGAATTGTGATGCCACGTTTTTATTTTCTTCCAATATTACGTTGAATAAAAGTAGTGAAAGTAGACATCCTAGTCTTGTTCTTTATCTTAGAGGAAAAACTTTCAACTATTCACCATTGAGTATAATGTTAGCTGTGGGTTTGAAGTATATGCCTTTATGTTGAGATATGTTTGCTCTATACCCATTTTAAGATTTTTTTTCAAATTTTGTTCTTTTCTGTGTCTATTGAAATGAAAATATGATTTTTCTTTCATTTTGTTAAGTGATCTATCATGTTGATTGATTTATGAGTGTTGTATCATCCTTGTATCCCTAGAATAAATCCCACTTGATTATGGCATATGATTCTTTTAGTGTATTGTTGAATTTGGATTGCTAATATTTTCCTCAGGATTTTTACATCTGTGATCATCAAGGATATTGGTCTATAATTTTCTTTTCTTTTTTTTTGGTGGTGTCATTGTCTGGTTTTGGTATCAAGATATGCTGGCTGCATACAGTACATTTGGAAGTATTCCCTCCTCTCAAATTTTTTGAAAGAGTTTGAGAAAGACAAATGTTAAATATTCTTTGAGTGTTTGGTAGAATTCACCAGTGAAACCATCTGTTCCTGGTTTGGTTTTTTGTTTGTTTGTTTGTTTGTTTTTGGTAGGATTTGGAATACTGATTCAATCTCCTTAATAGTAATAGGTCTATTCAGATTCTCTATTTCTTCACAATTCAGTCTTGGAAGATTATAAAATTTTAAGCGTTTGGCCATTTCTTCCTGGTTGTCCAATTTATTGGTAAGTAATTGTAATAGTCTTCTATGATCCTTTGGATTCCTGTGATATCAGTTGTAACTTTCTTTCAGATCTCCTATGATCCTTTGTCTTCCCATGGTATCAGTTGTAACTTTATTTCTGATTTTATTTATTTGAGCTCTTTCTTTTTTTCTTGGTAAGTCTAACTAAAGCCCTGCCAATTTTCTTTATCTTCTTGAACATATTCCAAAACTACGTTTTTACTACCCCACTTTTGTTTTTGATGCCACTTCTTACATCTTTTTGTATATCCCTTAACTATCACAGTTTTAGTTGATTTTACTACTTTTGTCTTCAAACTTCTTAATAGCTTCATAAGTGATTAATCCTCTGCCTTTTCTATATATTTAACTTTTCCAATGAAATTTTTACTTTTGTATTTCTTATTAGTTAGTGCCATTACTTTTCAACTTAAAGAAGTCTCTTTAATATTTCTTGTATGGCCAGTTTAGTAGTGATGAATGCCTTAGCTTTTGCTTGTTCAGAAAGCTCTTTATCTCTCTTTCAATCTGAATGCAACCTTGCTAGACAGAGTATTTTTAGTTTGAAGTTCATCCATTGGGTGCCTTGAATGTATCTTTCAACTCCCTTTTGGCTTGCAAAATTTTTGCTAAGAAACCTGCTGATAGTCGTATGGGGTTTCCCTAGTATGTAACAGTTTCGTTTTTACCTCACTGTTTTTAGAGTCTTTACCTTTTTGACATTCTAATTATAATATGTCTTGGTATGGATTTCTTTAGGTTCGTTTTATCTAGAAGGCTCTGGGCTTTTTGGATTTGGATGTCTGTTTCCTTTCCTAGGTTAGGGAAGTTTTCAGCCATTATTTCTGCAAATAAGTTTTCTGTCCCTTTCTCTTTTCTCCTTCTGGGACCCCTAAAATGCAAATGTTATTCCACTAGATGTTATCCCAGAGGTCTCTTAAGTTATTGCCATTTTTTTCCCCTCTGTTGCTCTGTCTGGTTGAATTCCATTGCTTTATCTTCCAGCTTATTGATCCAATTCTGTTTCATCCAGTCTGCTGTTGAACCCCACTCACGTATTTTTAAGTTCAGTTATTGCCTTCTTAAACTCTGTGACTGCTTTTTAGTATTTTCTAATGTTTTCAACATCTTCGTTGAAGTTCCCATTGTGTTCATCATTTCCTCTCCCAAGTTCAGTGAACATCTTTATGACCATTACTTTGAATTCTTTATCAAGTACATTACTTATCTCCATAACATTTAGGTTTGTTTCTGACACTTTGTCTTCTTTCTTTTGCTTGGAACATATTTGTGTTTTCTCATTTTGCTTGACTCTCTAGTACTGGGATCGAGCCCCACATCAGGCTCCTCTGCTGGGAGCCTGCTTCTTCCTCTCCCACTCCCCCTGCTTGTGTTCCCTCGCTCGCTGGCTGTTTCTCTCTCTCTGTCAAATAAATAAATAAAAATCTTTAATAAAAAAAAAAGAGCTACCTCTTTCAGTCTTGAAGCCTTGTATAGATGATGACCTTTTCATTCAACCTCACACTAGCTTTTGGTTCTCTCTTAAAGCTTTGTGATTGTCGAGAGTTAAGATGGCAGAGGAGTAAGAGACACCTTTTTTAGCTGGTCCCCCGAGTCGAGCTGGATAGGTACCAGACCAGCCTAAACAACCACGGAACCAGCCTGAGACGCAGGAAGATGCATCTGGGTCTCTACAAATGAACATCTCCAGCGCTGAGTATTGAGGTACGAAGCGGGGAGCCATGAAACCATGCACAGATATTGGAAGATAAACAGAAAGGGAGGGAGCTGCCACATTCAGGCGCCGGGAAGCGGTAGCCACTTGCACGGGAGAGCGGGTGGGGCTCGCAGACGGCACCCGCAAAACAGCAGACTGAGACCGTGAGCCGGATGCGTGCGCCACCAGGCATCTTGCAGAACACCGGAATCCTGGTGCGCTCACTGGATCCAGACTGAGACCGGGAGCTTCCGGAGCGTGCGCGGGGCGGCTGGCGGCATTAGAAACACAAAGGACAGAGACACGCTGGCCCTGGAAGTGAGGGCTGGGATGCGGGGTGTGGGGCGCACATCCTTGGACGCTGCAAGGTTGAGCAGCACCAACAGTAACAGAGTTAAAGTGGCCAGAACATTAGCAGAGAACAGGCCGCAATCCCTCTGTTCTGTGACAGAGGCTGAAATTCGGCCGCTGCTGCTCTGACTCTAGGAAGAGGCAGCAAACCGCCAGGGAAAGCCTCCAGAGAATAAAAGCCTGGAAATACCGGCTCAGAGAGTGCCCATCCCCATCCCCCCTCGCAGGGGACACGGAGACTCTACCCAAACAGGGTTGACTGAGTATCGGCGGGACAAGACCCTCCCCCAGAAGGCAGTCTGAAAAATCAAGAAGCCCACAACCCGGGCGCCTGGGTGGCGCAGTCATTGAGCGCCTGTCTTTGGCTTAGGGCATGATCCCGGCATTCCAAAAAGGAGTCCCTCATTGGGCTCCTCCGCTGGGAGCCTGCTTCTTCCTCTCCCACACCCCTGCTTCTGTTCCCTCTCTCGCTGGTTGGCTGCCACATAAATAAATAAATAAAATCTTTAAAGAAGAAGCCCACATCCCTAAGATCCCTAAAAAACAAGGGGCACGGCCTGGGACCCAGTCAATAATTTGGGCTCTGGACAACCCCGCAACCTCTCCTCATCAGAATGACAAGAAGGAGAAGCCCCCCCCAGCAGAGAAAAGACAGTGAGTCTGTGGCCTCTGCCACAGAAATAATGGATATGGATGTAACCAAAGTATCAGAAATGGAATTCAGAGTAACGATGGTCAAAATGATGAGTAGAATTGAAAAAACTATTAACGAAAAGGTTACTGAGAATATAGAATCCCTAAGGACAGAAATGAGAGCAAATCTGACAGAAATTAAAAATTCTATGAGCCAAATGCAGGCAAAACTAGAGGCTCTGACGGCCAGGGTCACAGAAGCAGAGGAAAGGGTTAGTGAATTGGAGGATGGGTTAATAGAGGAAAAAACCAAAATAGAAGCTGGTCTTACAAAAAAATCCAAGCCCACAAATGTAGGTTACGGGAGATTACTGACTCAATGAAACGATCCAATGTTAGAATCATCGGCATCCCCGAGGGGGTGGAGAAAAACAGAGGTCTACAAGAGATATTTGAACAAATTGTAGCTGAAAACTTCCCTAATCTAGCGAGGGAAACAAACATTCGTGTCCAAGAGGCAGAGAGGACCCCTCCCAAGCTCAACCACGACAAACCCACGACACGTCACGTCATAGTGCAATTCGCAAATATTAGATCCAAGGATACAGTATTGAAAGCGGCCAGGGCAAAGAAATTTCTCACGTACCAAGGCAAAAGCATCAGAATTACATCAGACCTGTCTACACAGACCTGGAATGAGAGAAAGGGTTGGGGGAGCATATTTAAAGCTCTTTCAGAGAAAAATATGCAGCCAAGGATCCTTTATCCAGCAAGGCTGTCATTCAGAATTGATGGAGAAATAAAGACATTTCAGAATCGCCAGTCACTAACCAATTTCATAACCACGAAACTAGCCCTACAGGAGATATTACGGGGGGTTCTATAAAAGTAAAAAGGCCCCAAGAGTGATACAAAACAGAAAGTCACAGCCAATACAAACAAAGACTTTACTGACAACATGGCAGAATTAAAAGCATATCTCTCAGTACTCAGTCTTAATATTAATGGTTTAAATTCTTGCTTAAACGCCACAGGGTTGCAAATTGGACAAAAAGAAATGACCCATCCATTTGCTGTCTACAAGAGACTCATTTCGAACCCAAAGATGCATTCAGACTGAGAGTAAGGGGATGGAGTACCATCTTTCACGCAAATGGACCTCAATAGAAAGCGGGGGTAGCAATTCTCATATCAGATAAATTGGATTTTAAACTACAGACTATAGTTAGAGACGCAGAAGGGCACTATATTATTCTTAAGGGAAGTATTCAACAAGTGGATATGACAATTATAAATATATATGCCCCCAACAGGGGAGCAGCAAGATACACAAGCCAACTCTTAACCAGAATAAAGAGACATATAAATAAAAATACATTAATAGTAGGGGACCTCAACACTCCACTATCAGAAATAGACCGAACACCCTGGCAAAAACTAAGCAAAGAATCAAAGGCTTTGAATGCCATACTCGACGAGTTGGACCTCATAGATATATATAGAACACTACACCCCAGAACCAAAGAATACTCATTCTATTCTAATGCCCATGGAACATTCTCAAGAATAGACCATGTTCTGGGACACAAAACAGGTCTCAACCGATACCAAAAGATTGAAATTATCCCCTGCATATTCTCAGACCACAACGCTCTGAAATTGGAACTCAACCACAAGGAAAAACTTGGAGAAACTCAAACACTTGGAAACTAAGAACCATCCTGCTGAGGAATGACTCGATAAACCAGGAAATCAAAAATCAAATTAGGGGCGCCTGGGTGGCACAGCGGTTAAGCATCTGCCTTTGGCTCAGGGCGTGATCCCGGCATTGTGGGATCGAGCCCCACATCAGGCTCCTCCACTGTGAGCCTGCTTCTTCCTCTCCCACTCCCCATGCTCATGTTCCCTCTCTCGCAGGCTGTCTCTATCTCTGCCGAATAAATAAATAAATAAATCTTAAAAAAAAAATCAAATTAAACAATTTATGGAGACCAATGAGAATGAAAATACAATAGCCCAAAACCTATGGGATACTGCAAAGGCAGTCCTAAGGGGGAAATACATAGCCATCCAAGCCTCACTCAGAGTAGAAAAATCTAAGATGCAGTTTTTATATTCTCACCTCAAGAAGCTGGAACAGCAACAGAGGGACAGGCCTAATCCATGCACGAGGAAGCAGTTGACCAAAATTAGAGCTGAAATCAATCAAGCAGAAACCAGAAGTACAGTAGAGCAGATCAACAGGACTAGAAGCTGGTTCTTGGAGAGAATCAATAAAATTGACAGACCACTGGCAAGACTTATCCAAAAGAAAAGAGAAAGGACCCAGATTATTAAAATTATGAATGAAAAAGGAGAGGTCACGACGAACACCATTGAAATTGGAAGGATTATTAGAAATTTTTATCAACAGCTATATGCCAATAAACTAAGCAATCTGGAAGACATGGAATCCTTCCTGGAAACCTATAAACTACCAAGATTGAAACCGGAAGAAATTGATTCCTTAAATAGGCCAATTAATTATGAAGAAATTGAGTCAGTGATAAACAACCTTCCAAATAACAAAACTCCAGGCCCGGACGGTTTTCCTGGGGAATTCTACCAAACATTCAAAGAAGAAATAATACTTATTCTCCTAAAGCTATTTCAAAAAATAGAAACAGAAGGAAAGCTACCAAACTCATTCTATGAGGCCAATATTACCTTGATCCCCAAACCAGGCAAAGACCCCTCAAAAAGGAGAATTACAGACTGATTTCCCTAATGAATATGGACGCCAAAATCCTCAACAAGATACTTGCTAATAGAATCCAACAGTACATTAAAAGGATTATCCATCACGATCAAGTGGGATTCATACCTGGGATGCAAGCGTGGTTCAATATTCGCAAATCAATCAGCGTGATACATCATATCAACAAGAAAAGACTCAGGAACCATATGATCCTCTCAATCGATGCCGAAAAAGCATTTGACAAAGTATAGCATCCTTTCCTGATTAAAACCCTTCAGAGTGTAGGAATAGAAGATACATTTCTTGATCTCATAAAAGCCATCTATGAAAAGCCTACTGCAAATATTATTCTCAATGGGGAAAAGCTGGAAGCCTTTCCCTTAAGATCAGGAACTCGACAAGGATGCCCACTCTCTCCACTATTATTCAACATAGTACCAGAAGTCCTTGCAACAGCAATCAGACGACAAAAGAGATCAAAGATATTCAAATCAGCAAAGAAGAAATCAAAATATCTCTCTTCGCAGATGACATGATACTCTATATGGAAAACCCAAACGAAGCCACTCCCAAACTATTAGAAGTTATAGAGCAATTCAGTAACGTGGCGGGATACAAAATCAATGCTCAGAAATCAGTTGCATTTCTATACACGTATAACGAGACAGAAGAAAGAGAAATTAGGGAATCCATCCCATTTACAATAGCACCAAAAACCATACGTTACCTTTGAATTAACCAGAGACGTAAAGGGCTTATATTCTAGAAAGTATAAATCACTCTTAAAAGACATTGAGGAAGACATAAAAAGATGGAAAGATATTCCATGCTCATGGATCAGAAGAATTAACATAGTTAAAATGTCCATGCTACCCAGAGCAATCTATACTTTCAATGCTATCCCGATCAAAATACTGAGGACATTATTCAAAGAACTGGAACAAATAGTCCTTAAATTTGTATGGAAACAGAAAAGACCCCGAATCTCCAAGGAGCTGTTGAAAAGGAAAAACAAAGCTGGGGGCATCACAATGCCGGATTTCGAGCTGTACTACAAAGCTGTGATCACAAAGACAGCATGGTACTGGCACAAAAACAGACACATAGACCAATGGAACAGAATAGAGAGCCCAGAAATGGACCCTCGGCTCTTTGGGCAACTAATATTTGATAAAGCAGGAAAAAACATGTGGTGGGAAAAAGACAGTCTCTTCAATAAATGGTGCTGGGAAAATTGGACAGCTACATGCAAAAGAATGAAACTTGACCACTATCTCACACCATACACAAAAATAAACTCCAGATGGATGAAAGACCTCGATGTGAGACAGGAATCCATCAAAATTCTAGAGGAGAACATAGGCAGCAACCTCTACGACATCGGCCAAAGCAACCTTTTTCATGATACATCCCCAAAGGCAAGAGAAACAAAAGATAAAATGAATTTATGGGACTTCATCAAGATTAAAAGTTTCTGCACAGCCAAGGAAACAGTCAGAGAAACTAAGAGGCAGCCCACGGAATGGGAGAACATATTTGCAAATGACACTACAGATAATGGACTGGTACCCAAGATCTACAAAGAACTTCTCAAACTCACGAGAAACAAATAAACAAATCAAAAAATGGGCAGAAGATATGAACAGACACTTTTCCAATGAAGACATACAAATGGCTAACAGACACATGAAAAAGTGTTCAAAATCATTAGCCATCAGGGAAATTCAAATCAAAACCACACTGAGATACCACCTTACGCCAGTTAGAATGGCAAAAATAGACAAGGCAAGAAACAGCAATTGTTGGAGAGGATGTGGAGAAATGGGATCCCTCCTACATTGTTGGTGGGAATGCAAGTTGGTACAGCCACTCTGGAAAACAGTGTGGAGGTCCCTTAAAAAGTTAAAAATTGAGCTACCCTATGATCCAGCCATTGCACTACTGGGTGTTTACCCCAAAGATACAGACGTAGTGAAGAGAAGGGCCATATGCACACCAATGTTCATAGCAGCAATGTCCACAATAGCTAAATCGTGGAAGGAGCCGAGATGCCCTTCAACAGATGACTGGATTAAGAAGTTGTGGTCCATATATACAATGGAATATTACTCAGCTATCAGAAAGAACGAATTCTCAATATTTGCTACAACATGGACAGCACTGGAGGAAATAATGCTAAGTGAAATAAGTCAAGCAGAGAAAGACAACTATCAGATGATTTCTCTCATCTATGGAACATAAGAACTAGGATGATCGGTAGGGGAAGAAAGGGATAAAGAAAGGGGGTGTAATCAGAAGGGGGAATGAAACATGAGAGACTATGGACTATGAGAAACAAACTGAGGGCCTCAGAGGGGAGGGGTTGGGGGAATGGGATAGTCCGGTGATGGGTAATAAGGAGGGCACGTATTGTATGGTGCACTGGGTGTTATACACAACTAATGAATCATCGAGCCTTACATCGGAAACCGGGGATGTACTGTATGGTGACTAACATAATATAATACAAAAACATTAAAAAAAAAAAAAACCAGGGATGTACTGTATGGTGACTAACATAATATAATAAAAAAATATTATTATATAAAAAAAAGCTTTGTGATTGTCTAAATAGCCTGATTTATTCTTGATATCCCCTCATTGTTGAGAGTGTGCTATGACCTGTCAATGATTCAAAGGGAAAAATCTCATTTAACACTTAGTTTCAGGCTGATTGGAAACCACACTCTCAGGCAGCAGCTTTTTAAAGTATGCAAATATATAGTCCTGTGGAGTCACAATCATAATCTCTGTTGGCCTCCAGACCAGGAGATATGGAAGTGTCTCCCAGATGATAGGTGCAATAATTGGGGCTCTTGAAGAGTGTATAAGCTCCTTCTGGGAAGTCTCATCAATCTCTAGCAAGGCCAAGAGGGTGTGCAAGGATGGTGTATCCCTGCTTATATACCCTGGAAGTATTCCTTTTTCTCTAGATGTGTGGGATACATAAAGTCTGCCCCTCAGGCTGAAGCTCCAAGCTAAATAAATAGGCCTTTTTCACAGGAAGACTGGAGTTGTGTTTTAGTCTGTTGTCTGTGCAGTGCCTTGGGATTGATGGCCTGCTGAAAACTGTCTTTCCAATTGTTACAGTCTTGGCCACCAAGACCAGGCAATCCAGGAGTGTCCCTTATGTGGATTGTGCATACCCACTGGTTTGGGCAAGGAAGCTAGAGAGTATAGGGGTGGGTCACCTTCACCAGCTTCAGAAATACCATGAGCAAATGTCTGCACTGAATGCCCCCACAGCCTTCAGTAATGCAGTGCGAGAGTATCTTGTTTGTGCACATACACCAGCTTTGAGCTGGAAGCTGGAATGTGGTAACTACTTGCTCTTGCCCATTGCAGCCAGAATGTGGGGGAGCACTACAACTGCCTCTGCTCTCTGGCCTCAACACATGCTGTAACTGCTTTCCTGCTCCCCCCATCGCAGCAAGGTAGTGAGAAGTGCTGCATCTCAACTCACCTGCCTGTTCTTGCAGACTGTATGGAGAGTGGAACAATTGTGTCCACCCACATCTCCATCTCCAGGAAGCACCTCAACTGTCCCTTGCCCCTCCAGCCAATGCTTCCAGGTCAGCAAATGAATGCCCCTCATATAGTATAGGTGATTTTCAAACTGCTGTTTTTTCACTGGATCTTGGGACAAGTAGGAGTATATGTGAACTCTCCAAGAAGAGAATCTCAGCCTCTTATTGCACTCTGGGACCCTTAGACATTAGATGCATTGGTTTTCCAAGCCATTTTTCTGGGTGCTTGTTTTTCCAGAGCAGATCCCACAGGCTGGGGCACCCAAAATAGGATACTAACTCTCAATTCTCTGGGTAAAGCACCCATCTGGTGACATCCTTCCCTATTGTCTGTTGCCATGCCAGGGGTTGGATTTTTTGTGTGTGAGATTGTGTCTCTGCCTCTCCTACCCATCTTGATGTGGTTCTTTTATCTTTGTTGTATCCTGTTGTTGTTATTCTTTGTTGTGGAGAGCAGTTCATCTAATTTTCAGATCTTTTTCAGAGGGAATTGATCCATATGTAGCTGTAGATTTGGAGTGTTCATGGGAGAAGTTAAGTTCAGGAACTAATCATCATCACCTTAAAACCCCCACCAAGAACAGTGCTGAAGGTGAAGTTCAACTCTGTTTCTTTTTTTTTTTTTAAGATTTTATTTATTATTTGACAGAGATAGAGACAGCCAGCAAGAGAGGGAACACAAGCAGGGGGAGTGGGACAGGAAGAAGCAGGCTCATAGCGGAGGAGCCTGATGTGGGGCTCGATCCCGTAACGCCGGGATCACGCCCTGGGCCGAAGGCAGACGCTTAACCACTGTGCCACCCAGGCGCCCCTGAAGTTCAACTCTGAAGAGAGCCAAGTTGTAATGTGTGGGGGCAGAGGCAGAGGAGGATTATGAGTTGGAGATGGGAGTGGGGGTTGCATATAAGATAACTCTGATGTGAGTTGGAAATTTAAAAAAAAATCCATAGTGGTTGCATTAAATTGTAAGATGGAGATGGGGAGAAGACAGAAAGTAGGGAATCTTGAATGTTGACTGGATTGTAACTCTATTGGTTCTTTGTATGCAGTTAAAATCCTGCCAAAATCTCACCCACTCAAATTTCATTCTTAGGGCAATTTGGTTCTCTGCCAAATTTTGAGTAATAAATAGAATCTGCAAGCTCTCTGAACACAGAGCTGCAAATTTTCAGAGGAGAAATCAAAACAAGATTACACGGTAAGAATAAAACTAATATTCTTGTACATTTTTTGTCAGGTTTGGTAAAATAAGATCTTGGGAATGATGGAGAACTGGCTTTTATTTCTATAAAATAAAGGATTAGGCTGATTTGTTATTTATTGCCAATGCCAATAAAAGTTGATAACAACAGTTGCTACTAACCTATAATTCCACTTTGATTTCCTTGGGTGATTTGGAAAACTATTAATAAATTGTTAAAATTGATTATAATAGTCTTTATAGTAAGTTTCCATCCCCCACCACAAAACTTTATAAAACAAGTTGATAATTCTACTTCATACTCCTAATGCTTATCCAAGACAAACCTACTCGCAATTATTTACCAGTGGCTTCAAAAAATGGGGACAAATAGAAGAACTTTCCTCCCTTCAAAATCATCTGCTAAAAAAAAACCATTTATGAAAAAATAAGGAACTGGCATCCTAAATGAGTAAACTCAAAAGCTCATTAGTTTTGCTATTAGTCTTCATTTAAACACTTTCTTTAAAAGATTGTTTTAATCACTTTATTTCTTACTGTTCACCTTGTGGCAATTTTTTCTCTTTGCACTTTTCTCTGCCCTATCTTTCCACACATAAATACATGCCTCCAGACTATTTTAATAAAGAAAATAGCACAAATCCAAAACTATCATGGCTGCACAAAGTTGATCGAGGTCTTTGGAAACTTGAGAGTTTAAGGAGTAGGTGTGGTTGGATCTTCCTGAGTCTTACTCCCTCCTCAGTGAAGCTTGAATTATCTCTGTATGCCACTGTGATCCAGTGCTGTTCCCAATATCCTTGACTATCGCTTCTCACATTTGTCTTTAGAATACTTTTTGCTTCTAAGTTTGCCCTGAAAAGGCATAGTTCTGTGTTCAGAAAACTTCAGAATCCTCTATTTCCCAAAGTTTGGAGTGCTTGGAATCACACAGTTGAGTAGTATCCTTAAATAGTTAAGAACTCTCTGCATAAGCATCCCTCCCTGCAGCTCAAATTTCACATTTTTTCCATTGTTCTCTGAAAGGATCTTAGACTTCCTACCATTCTTTCACTGGTAGCAGCATAATTCATTTTCTCAGCAATGATCTAGATTTGTTCTATTTCCCATCACTGTTTAGCTTACAATATCTACAGCCAGAATATATCTCTTTCTTTTTCCTATTTATAGGGAAGGAAGAATTGAGAACTTTTACTTAGAGTTTGAAACAGGGCTGAAAGTAAGGCAAAAGATTGAGAAATGGGAGCTGCCACTCCTGGTTAGGGTCAGCAGAGGGTTAAAGAAACAGAGCTTATGACTAACTTCTGGGAATGTGTCTGAGATTCAATTGTAAAAAGTTCATCCACGGGGGAATTAAATCATTACAGGGAAATACTGTGGGGTGTGTGTATGTGTGTGTAGCACTGAAGGGAGGAAAAGAAATAAACACCAAGGAGTAAATCTGATAGCACAAGGTCTTTTTTGGAGAGAGGCATGCAGAATTAACTCTTTACAGAGAAGTTCTGCAGAGGGGACTGCATTGAGGGAAGAAAAAATAAACACCAGGGAATTTTTCTGCCAGTAAATCTGATAGCACGAGGTCATTTTTGGAGATGTGAGTGTGACTGTGCCAAAATCAATGTATCTTTTACTTAACAAGTTGAAATTCCGGCAAACATGGTGGAAATCAAAAGTGTCAGTCAGAATTTTTCTTCTCTGTATCACAGTTTGTAGCAGGGATATTTAAAAACATTAAGACTAAAAATAATCTCCTTGAATAGTAGAAAGAAATCTTAATTCCTTCAAACAAAATGATGTTTGGTTCAAGGATTTCAGGAAATCATGGGAGAACCTCTAATCTTTTTTCAGTTTCCCTCTGGGTTCTCTGATTCTGATATCTGCATGCAAAAGCTTTAAGAGTACACAGCCTTACAGGGCAGGCAAAGTTCATTGTTGCAGGATGGTAATGGGGAAGTAAGGAGTTTGGGACACTTCCTCCCTGTAACAGACTCCTGGCAGATACTCATATGCTGGCCTTGTTATTGTCAGTAGATCATGCTGTATCTGTGAGCATTTCTGGTTTTGTTTTTGCTTTAAGTGAAGAGTGCAATACAGCATAATAGTAAAAATACACAGATTTTTTGAGTCAGGCAGGCCTTAAATCCATCATTTATCATTGACTACCTGTGTGATTTTGGATCTTACTTAATTTTCCTGACCCTGATTTTTTTTCCTCTGGTGCAAAATATAAAACAAACAAAACAGTAATGATAACAAAACATCCTGCCTTAGAGAGGTGTTCTGATACCTACGGAGATAAAGCAAGTCAGAAGCAGTCATTAAAGGTAACTATTATTAATCACTGATCACACACTAAATGTGAGGTATTTTCTTCACATTATCTCATTTAATCCTCAGAGCATCTCTGTGAGATAACATCCTCCATTTATAAAGTTAAGCAAGAAAAATTTGGAAAGATTGTACTAACCCACGATAACTCAATCAGTAAAACCCAGAGTTAAGTCCCATGAAGGAAAAGAACCAAGAAGGAAGATGGATTTTTCTAATCAAAGTTTCTATAATTTTCAGACATAAAAATATTAATGAGATGACAGTAAAACCTTCCACCTATTTTTTTTTAAGGTTACATTCATTGCCATCTGAGGGGAAGTTTCCCTGCCAGCCACCATTTTCTTACATAACTTTCTTTCCCAATGGTATTTCCAGAACCAAGAGGGGTCCACCCACAAACTTGGCTGAGTGATTTCACTTTTAATTAGCACAACCGTCTACATCTAATTCCTTTTCACTTAGAACACCTCATTAATTAGATGATTGCCACAATTTTCCCTAGGAACACTAACGCATCTGAGACTTTTTGCAATCATAAGAATGTTTTCCTCATTACTTCCCTTGAATTTCCTAGGAAAGATTGAATATTTTTTAAAGAGCTTGACAGAACTTCATAGTTTTGCATGTTTGCTGTGTTCAAATATCAACCACTCTAATTTCTTAGCCTGTTTGTTCTATCAGTGGCAGTTGTTTAAGAAGTGTTATCTAGGGGGCGCCTGGGTGGCGCAGTCGTTAAGCGTCTGCCTTCAGCTCAGGGCGTGATCCCTGTTTCAAAATTTTTCCTTCCTGAGGTTATATGCCATTATCTTTTATACATATGTGTATTACTTGTCCACATTCTTTAGCAATCCTGTTTAAACAATACTTTATCATCACGACCACTTCATATTTGTAAATTAGTAGTAGTTGTAGTATTCAGTTTCCTTGAGTAATATTTCTTTTCAATCTTTTTAAAAAAGTTTTGGCCTCAGGGGTGCCTAGGTGGCTCAGTTGGTTAAGTGACAAACTCTTCAGATCAAGTCTTGATCTCAGGGTCATGAGTTTGGGGCCTTCGTTGGGCTCCACACTGATCATGGAGCCTGCTTTTAAAAAAAGTTTCAGCCAGGGGCGCCTGGGTGGCACAGTCGTTAAGCGTCTGCCTTCAGCTCAGGGCGTGATCCCGGAGTCCCGGGATTGAGCCCCACATCAGGCTCCTCTGCTGGGAGCCTGCTTCTTCCTCTCCCGCTCCCCTGCTTGTGTTCCCTCTCTCGCTGGCTGTCTCTATCCTGTCGAATAAATAAATAAAATCTTAAAAAAAAAAGTTTCAGCCACAGACATAGGTGTCAATATTCATTCTAATTTAATTTGTTAGATATAATTCAGCTTCCTTTTTTTTCTTCACTATGACCTATATGAGATCCATATTACCTGAAAGTGCATATGGCACTACTTTATCAAAGATGGTGCATATTTCATCTTCACTGACTTACTCAAGAATCATATGGTTTGTGATCATAATCATAACCATCACAGTGTGGTTGTTAATAGAATAAACTGGAGATTATTAAGTCAAAGGAGTATAAGCTGTTTTGCTAAGAAGATTTGGAGTGTCCTATGCCTAAGACATGACATGTAATGCTCACATCTGGTTGTCTAATTATTACTACCCTTCATTATGTCAAGTAGTATGATTTCTCCTTGTTACTATGAGGTCCATGAAATCAGATTTAGCATTTAGAAGAATTAAAATAATTTGCATTGTGAAGTGCCAGTTGGAAAAAACTGTCGTTTATAAATCCTTGTATTTCTAAATTCATAAAGTATAAAAATTAGATAGAAGTCCATTTTTTAGCAGCATCCAATTTTTTTTCTGGTTATTTGTAGTAAATGCTCCTAAAAGAGCATCTGGATTTATTTAGACTACTATCTAGGCAGAACAGTGCAGTGACTCCTAACCTCTAGTGTTGTTGTTCATTGTTAGGTCCAGATAACTTCTGTACCTATTATATGCAAGTTCTCTTCTTGGCAAAGGAAGGAACACCAGTCAAATTCTTTCACTCTGCATCATTGGGTATACTCAGGAAAAGGTCATTATCTGTCCAGAGGAAAAAAAACAATTAAGTCTTATCTTGGATAAGAAGAGAGGTTGTTAACACAGTCTTTCCATGTTAGTAACTTTCACCTCAAACCCAGCTACCAGATAACCAAGGCTGAACCTACTTAGAATCCCACATGATAATGATGAAGTCAACAATTTGGGGAATAGCTGGAGCAGCCCATGAAGCAGGCAAAGTGGGAGACAAAGGCTTGTCATGCTGTTATGGACAAGTTTCCAGCCCTCTGAGTTATATTTTCTGATTGTTGCAGAAGGAAGCTCTGTTTAAACTTGTACAGGAATTAAATATCCAGGATGTGGATTGTAACTTAAGTTTTTTCAGGTCAATGGCCAGGAACCTCCACACCTGTGAGTGGCAAGCTTCCATACTCTTGGCATGGGTTGGGAAGCTGCCAGTGGCTTCTTCCTGCTGCATGGCCTATGCATGGTGTGGGGCAGCACCTCCTTGGTGGTGGGCGTGGGGGCTGTGCTGGCCATGAGCCTGCTCTAGGTTTGTGCCCTCAGTTTCTACATGGGTCAGCTGAAGTTGGATGTGAAATTGGTGCCCAAGGAAGAAGGCACAACCTCTGCTGAAGGCCCTGATGAAGCAGGCCAGCTTCATTGAGCAGCTAGGCCATGAGGAATGGTTCGGTGCTGGATGGCCCAGAGCCCAAGGACAGGGACATTAAAATGTAACCTTTCCCTTGCTCCAGAAAGAAAGAGAGAAGGAGGGGAAGGAAAGAGGGAAGGAAGGAAGGAAGGAAGGAAGGAAGGAAGGAAGGAAGGAAGGAAGGAAAGACACTTCCATACCCTTAATTTTTAAATTTCTTTCAATAATCAAATTTAATATCATCTAATACATGACACAGTGTATTACTAGGTGGTTATTTGGTTGTGAAAAAATATCTCATGGTTTATCCAGGGGTGATGTTCAATAGCTGGTATGGCATGAGCAGAGATAAATAGGAAAAGAACCAGCCACGTGCAGCATGCCAGCTGAATACCAGCATTGGGAAGGACTCTCATTCTGGCTTTGGACTATACCAACAAATCTGGGATAATGGTGCAGTAAGGGTAGTGTGAAATATCTAAGTTTTACAGAACTTTTAACAACTCGACTAATATTTCTGTTACTATGTGATAGGCATATCCCAAACGTAGGAGAAAATTCCTATAAAAGTTTTGCAAGCAGTAACTTCAGTCTTCATACAAGGGAAAACTTTCACATATTATGAACATATATTTACAATTAACTTCTGAGTAAAGGTAAACTGAAACAATATTTTTAGCAGAAAACAGTTTTTATTTTTAATCTTTTTCTCTTTTGAGCATCATTATGGATTCATGGTTTTTGTTGACATTGTAACTAAATCGTTTTCAAACTTAACTTGTTTTGATTAGCTACTTTTTTTTATTGTTTTGACTCAAATTGTCACAATTTGGCACATAGAAGCCCTTTTATGCTGGCCCATTTGCTCTTTTATTAATCACTTCAGAACTTTGAAAAATGCATCATTGTTTTCAGGCAACAAGTTGTTTAGGTTCACCTTGCATTTCTTCCACCCATAATATGAAACCAGCTATTCTCCAAAGAACTCTGATTTCTTCAGTGGAGAACATTATTAGATTACAAACTATGGGCCCTGGGATATATACTGGATTATTTCATCTTAGTACTGACATTAAATCAGTTCAGTTACAGAGATAGGGGAGGAAATATATATACAAAAAATCATGAGTTCATATTGGCAATTTTATTTTGTTATGAATATATTAAGATTTTGTGTGTGTGTGATGAGCACTGGATGTTGCATGTAGTGATAAATCACTAATTCTACACCTGAAAAAATAAAATAAAATACAAATACTTTAAAGAAAAGATTGTTTTTATTACCCAATTGTTTAAGTTGCTTTAACTTTGAAAATGTTAATACTTTATTAATTGAGAGTTGTTTTTTTCCCTTTGTTAGCTACATTAATTACTGGAAGGTATGAAAACCTGTTTAACAGTTCACTTTATAAATGGAATGTTAACTGAAGTTTGATATTCAAAAGTCTTTATAAGTCATTTCATTTTGTCACTATTTGTCCAACCACAATGACCTACTGAATATGTATCATATGCATATGATTTTCATAATCAACTTTATTTTATATTTTTCATAATCAATTTAACACAAAAAATAATACACACAAAAATTTTTGGTAAACAAATCCAACTAATGTTTTGCAAAAATAAAATAGTAATAATACCACTATATTGGTAATCTGTAAAATTAATAGTAAAAATAGTAATAACAGTACTGCTATTGGTCATCTGAATTTGTTTATTTTTTTAAGATTTTATTTATTTATTTGAAAGAGACAACAAGAGAGAGCTCAAGCAGGGGAGGGGCATAAAGAGAGGAAAGCAGACTCCCCACTGAGCAGGGTCCCCCAAAGGATCCCGGGATCATGACCTGAGCAGAAAGTAGACAGATGCTTAACCAACTGAGCCACCCAGGCACCCCTGGCTCTCTGACTTTATTTTTAAAAGAGCATCTAAAACAGTTACTTATAAGTTTTCAAAATCTTGTTCTGGTACAAAAAAAATTTCAGTTTATCCTTCCTATTTCTGATGTATCATGCTTTTTCTTTCATATATATTTTTATTGGTTTTAATATATCATTTATATATCCATATTATTATGCTCTAATTTTGTTTAAAATATAAAATTACTTAAATATTAAACTTTTCAACCTAGCTGATATGGAAAAGAGTATGAAAATTCCTCAAAAAATTAAAAATAGAACTACTATATCACCGTGCAATCCCACTTTGGGGTAGATATCCAAAAGAATTGAAAGCAGAATCTTGAAGAGATATTTGTACACCCATGTTCATTGTAGTATTATTCAAAATAGCCAAGAGGTAAAATCAACACAAATGTCCATTAACTGATAAATGGATAAAGAAAATGTGGTACATACATACAAGAGAATATTATTCAGTCTTTGAAAAGAAGGAAATCTTGTCACATGCTACAACATGGATGAACCTTGACAACATTATGCTAAGTGAAATAAGCCAGACACAAATACTGTATACTATATTATCTCATTTATATGAGGTGTTTAGAGTGGTCAAACATATAGAAACGGAGAGTAGAAATGTCATCAGGGGCCTGGGAAAGTGGGAAACAGGGAGTTGTTGTGCAATGAATATAGTTTCAGTTTTGCAAGATGAAAAAGTTCTAGATATCTGCTACAGAACAGATGTAGTTGAGACTACTGAATTTAATAAATTTAATAAAATTTGATAAATTTAATTTAAAATTTAATTAAAAATTAATTAAAGGGACACCTGGGTGGCTCAGTTGGTTAAGCATCTGCCATCAGCTCAGGTCATGATCTCGGGGTCCTGGGATCTGCCTGCCTGCCTGGTCATTGGTCTCCCTGCTCAGTGAGGTATCTGCTTCTTCCCCCCACCACTGCCCCTCCTCCCTCTCATGTTCTCACTCTCTCTCAAATAAATCAATAACATATTTTTTAAAATAAAATTTAAAAAATTAAATTAAAAGAAAAAAAGAAAAACTTTGAGCATGGGGGACAGGGGAAATATTTAAATAATCCAGCCATATTTAATGATATTATTAAATCAAGGTCCAGAATACATTAGTTGTTTGCCATTTCATTTTAGGATTTAGAAAAAGCCAATGTAGATGACATTTAGACAAAAAACAAAGAGAATTTGTATCACTTGATATGCTTTGGCTGCAAAAATAGAATAATGAATTGAACATGGATTAAAATATAAGGACACTTGTTGCTCACATAAGAAGTTCTAGAGTGGGCAATCCCACAATTGATGCAAAGAATCAAGGACATCACCAAAGACCCAAGCTCTTCTGAAATTTCTACTCTGCTGTCCTCAGACTGTCCATGATCTCTCCCTTTAACGGGAGATGTTTGGCCCAGCTCTGAGCATCACATCCTCACAGATGCCAGGTGAGTACAAGTCAAAAAGTGCTTACTCTTAAGGAAAAAAATTTTCCTAGAAGTTCCAGACACACCTCCCCTTTGTCTGATTGGCAAGATCTGAGTCATATGCCTCCTCCTAGATGCATTATTGGCAAATAGGATTGCTATGAATAGCTTATGTTTCTGCATATCTAAATTTATTCTTTGGGGAAAGAAAAGAGATTTGTCAACTAAGAAACAACATTCATCCCAGGTAACTCTCAATATCTTCTAATTCCCACAGAAATCCAACTAGTTTTTGGTTTTTAAGAACTTGTGAAAAAAAAAAACAACTAAGAAGGGCAATCAAACTCTTTTCAAAGTTATTATGAGAATTCTGCCTTATTTCAAAAACACCTCAAAAATCTCTTTTAATCTGAGCAACTTACAATTCCTTCAGGTCAGAAAAGTAAATCTTTAATCAGGCATATCAGAACCACTTATTTTGTACTAAGGGAAGAAGAGAATGTGTGCATTTCCCATCTGGCCATTTTCCAGTCAGCTCAATGCATTCTTAAACACAGATGTTGACACTTCTTTAATTTTTTTAACCATGATACAGACTGCTTACTTAATTCTGTCAATGAGTCTCTTTGACCACCACACTTAAGAATGTAGAATCTGGGTGCCTGTGTAGTGTGGCCATGTCACTGGCAGTATGGTTTCCAGAGCCGGTTAAAAGTCTGTCAGTGATTGGGAGGAAAAAAAGATGGCAGAAGAATAGGAGACCTTTTTTCAGCTGCTCCCCTGAATCAAGCTGGATATCTACCAGACCATCCTGAACACCCACAAAATCAGCCTGAGACATAAGAAGATACAACTGGATCTCTACAAACAAACATCTCCAGCACTGGGAATCAAGGTACGAATGGGGATCTGTGAATCTGCACACATATATCAGAAGATAAATGGAAGGGGGAGGGGGCCGCGGCTCTCAGGTTCTGGGAAGCAGTAGCCTCCTGCACTGTGGAGCAGGCCCGACTAACGGACCAGTAGCTGTGGGAAACCAGATGGAAACTGGGAGTTGGGGAATGCACGCGCCAACCAGACCAAAACTGGGAGCTTGGGAGCTCATGAACCAGACTGAAACCAGGAGCTTGGGAGTGCGTGAACCAGAATGAAAACCGGGAGCTCAGGAGAGTGCGCAGGAACCAGGGTGGCTGACGGTTTTAGAAACAAAAAGGGCAGAGACATGCCAGCCCTGGGAGCAAGGACTGGGAGAATGGCTGTGGGGCACACAACCTGGAACGCTGTGGGGTTCATAGCAACACTGACAGAAACAGAGTTAGAGTGGCCAGGAGGGCTCAGTGAAGAGCAGACTGTGATCTCTCTGTTCTGAAACAGAAGCTTGGATACAGTCACTGCTGCTCGGACCCTTGGAAGAGTCACAGAAATCCACCAAGGAAAGAGACCAGAGAACAAGCGCCAGGGAAAAACCGGTTCTCACTGTGCCCATCAAACCCCCAACAGGGGACAGGGCAACTCTACCCAAACAGGGTTGCCTGAGTATAGCACAGTAGGCCCCTCTCCCAGAAGGAAGGCTGAAAAATCAAGAAGCCCACATCCCTAAGCTCCCTATAAAACAAGTGCATCTTGCTTGGGTCCTGGTCAATAATTTGGGCTCTGTAATGCCCACAACCACACCTCATCAGAATGACAAAGAGGAGGAACCTCCAACAAAGGAAAGAAACAAGGACTGTGGCCTCTGCCACAGAACTAATGGATATGGATACAAACAAATTGTGAGAAACAGATTTCAGAGTAACAATGGTCAAGATGATGTGTAGGCTTGAAAAAAATATTAACGAGAATATAGAATCTCTAAGGGCGGAAATGAGAGCAAATCTGGCAATAATTAAAAATGCTATGAATCAAATGCAGTCTAAACTGGATGCTCTGATGGCCAGGTTAAATGAGGCAGAAGAATGAATTAGTGAGTTAGAGGATGAGAAGATAGAAAAGAAAAAAAAGAGAGAAATATGGCTTAAGAAACTCCACTTTCAAGAAATAAGACTTCAGGTGATTACTAACTCAGTGAAACGTTTCAATGTCAGAATCAATGGCATCACTGAGGGGATGGAGAAAGAGAGAAGCCTAGAAAAGATATTTGAACAAATTGTAGTGGAGAACATCCCTAATCTGGCAAAAGAAACAAGCATTCGTGTCCAAGAGGCAGAGAGGACTTCTCCCAAGATCAATGAGAACAGACCAACACCACGTCACATAATAGTACAATTCGCAAATCTTAGATCCAAGGATACAATCTTGAAAGTGGCTAGGGGGAAAAGAATCCTCACGCACAGAGGGAGGAATATCAGAATAGATTCAGAACTGTCTACAGACACTTAGCAAGCCAGAAAAAGCTGGCAAGACATATACAGAGCACTAAGTGAGAAAAACATGCAGCCAAGGATTCTTAACCCAGCAAGTCTGTCATTCTGAATGGATGGAGACACAAGGACCTTCCAAGACCGGCAGAAACTGAAAGAATATGTGACAACCAAGCCAGCCCTACAAGAAATATTAAGGGGGGTTCTATAAAAGTAAAAAGACCCCAAGAGTGATACAGAACAGAAATTTACAATCTATAGAAACAAAGACTTCACAGGCAACATGACATCATTTTTTAAAAAAGATTTTATTTATTCATTTGACAAAGATAGAGACAGCCAGTGAGAGAGGGAACACAAGCAAGGGGAGTGGGAGAGGGAGAAGCAAGGTCCCAGCGGAGGACCCTGATGTGGGGCTTGATCCCAGGACTCCAGGATCACGCCTCTTAACGACTGAGCCACCCAGGCACCCCGCAACATAACATCGTTAAAATCATATCTCTCAATAATCACTCTCAATGTGAATGTCCTAAATGCTCCCATAAATGACACAGGGTTGCAGATTGGATCAAAAGACATGACCCATCCATATGCTGTCTCCAAGAGACTCATCTTGAACCTGAAGATACATCCAGACTGAAGTGAAGGGATGGAGAACCATTTTTCATGCCAACGGACCTCAAAAGAAAGCTGGGGTAGCAATTCTCATATCAAACAGATTAGATTTTAAGCTAAAGACTGTAGTTAGAGATACAAAAGGACACTATATTATTCTTAAAGGGTGTATCCAACAAGAGAATCTAACAATTATAAATATCTATGCCCTCAACAGGGGAGCAGCTAGGTACACAGGCCAACTCTTAACCAGAATAAAGAGACTTACAGATAATAATGCATTAATAGTAGGGGACCTCAACACTCCATTCAAAGCAGTAGACAGATCATCTAAGCAGAAAATCAACAAAGAAACAAGAGCTTTGAATGACATACTGGACCAGATGGACCTCATAGATACATACAGAACACTACACCCCAGAACAACAGAATACTCATTCTTTTCGAATGCACATGGAACTTTCTCCAGATTAGACCATATACTGGGTCACAAAACAGGTCTCGACAGATACCAAAAGACTGAGATTATTCCCTGCATATTCTCAGACCACAATGCTTTGAAACTGGTACTCAATCACAAGAAAAAAATTGGAAGAAATTCAAACACTTGGAAACTAAGAACCATCCTGCTTAAGAATGATTGGGTAAATCAGGAAATTAAAGAAGAACTTAAGCAACTTATGGAAACCAATGAGAACGAAAACACATTGGTCCAAAACCTAGGGGACACTGCAAAGGTGGTCGTAAGGGGAAAATACATAGCCATCCAAGCCTCACTCAGAAGAATAGAACAATCTAAAATGCAGTCCTTAAGAAGATGGAGTTGGAACAGAAGAACTGGCCTAACCCACGCACAAGAAAACAACAATCAAGATTAGAACAGAGATCAATGAATTAGAAACCAGGAGCACAGTAGCGCAGATCAACAAAACTAGAGGCTGGTTCTTTGAAAGAATTAAAAAGATCGATAAGCCACTGGCCAGACTTATTCAAAAGAATAGAGAAAGGACCCAAATTAAGAAAATTATGAAGGAAAGGGGAGAGATCACGATCAACACCAAGGAAATAGAAACAATCCTTAAAACTATTATCAACAACTATATGCCAGTTTATTAAACAACCTGGAAGAAATGGATGCTTTCCTGGAAACCTATAAACTACCAAGACTGAAACAGGAAGAAACTGATTATCTAAACAGACTGATTAATCATGAAGAGCTTGAAGCAGTGATCAAAAACCTCCCCAAAAACAAGAGTCCGGGGTCTGAGGGATTCCTAGGGGAATTCTACCAAACATTCAAAAAAGAAATAATACCTATTCTCCTAATGCTTTTTCAAAAAATAGAAGGAAAACTACCAAACTCATTCTATGAGGCCAGTATTACCTTGATCCCCAAACCAGGCAAAGACCCCATCAAAAAGAAGACTTACTGACCAATATCCCTAATGGATGCCAAAATTCTCAACAAGATCCTAGCTAATAGGATCCAACAGTACATTAAAAGGATTCTCCATCACGACCAAGTGGGATTCAACCCTGGGATGCAAGGGTGGCTCAACATTTGCAAATCGATCAGTGTGATAGATCATATCAACAAGAAAGAGACAAGAATCATACGATCCTCTCAGTTGATGCAGAAAAAGCATTTGACAAAATACAGCATCCTTTCCTGACTAAAACCCTTCAGACTGTAGGGATAGAGGGAACATTCCTCAATTTCATAAAAACCATCTATGAAAAGCTTACAGCAAATATCATTCTCAATGGGGAAAAGCTGAAAGATCAGGAACACGACAAGGATGCCCACTCTCACCATTATTGTTCAACATAGTACTAGAAGTCATAGCAACAGCAATCAGGCAACAAAAAAGAATAAAAGGTATTCAAATTGGCAAAGAAGAAGCCAAAGTCTCTCTCTTCACAGATGACATGATACTTTTTATGGAAAACCCAAAAGACTCTATCCCCAAATTACTAGAACTTATAGAGCAATTGAGTGATGTGGCAGGACACAAAATCAATGCTCAGAAATCAGTTGCATTTCTATACATGAACAATGAGACTGAAGAAAGAGAAATTAGGGCATTGATTCCATTTACAATAGCACCCAAAACCATAAGATATCTCGAAACAAACTTAACCAGAGAGGTAAAGGGTCTATACCCCAGAAACTACAGAACACTGATGAAAGACATTGAAGAAGACACAAAAAGATGGAAAAACATTTCATGCTCATGGATCGATAGAATAAACATAGTTAAAATGTCTATGCTACCCAGAGCAATCTACATTTTCAATGATATCCCGATCAAAATACCAATGACATTCTTCAAAGAGCTGGAACAAACAATCCTAAAATTCATGTGAAATCAGAAAAGGCCTGGAATCACCAAGGAAATGTAAAAAGAAAAATGAACCTGGGGTCATCATGTTGCCTGATTTCAAGCTGTACTACAAAGCTGTGATCACCAAGGCAGCATGGTCCTGGCACAAAAACAGACACATAGACCAATGGAACAGAAGAGAGAACCCAGAAATGGACCCTCAACTTTATGGTCAACTAATCTTTGACAAAGCAGGAAAAAACATCCAGGGGAAAAAAGACAGTCTCTTCAATAAATCGTGCTGGGAAAATTGGACAGCTGCATGCAAAAGAATGAAACTTGACCACTCTCTCACACCATACACAAAGATAAACTCCAAATGGATGGAAGACCTCGATGTGAGACAGGAATCCATCAAAATCCTAGAGGAGAACATAGGTTGTAACCTCTTTGACATCAGCCACAGCAACTTCTTTCATGACACGTCTCCAAAGGCAAGGGAAACAAAAGAAAAAATGAACTTTTGGGACTTCATCAAGACAAAAGTTTTCTGCACAGCAAAGGAAACAATCATCAAAACAAAGAGGCAACCCACAGAATGGGAGAAGATATTTGCAAATGAAACTACAGATAAAAGGCTGGTATCCAAGATCTATAAAGAACTTCTTAAACTCAATACACGAGAAACAAATAGTCAAATCAAAAAATGGGCAGAAGATATGAAGAGACGCTTTCTAATGAAGACATACAAATGGCTAGCAGACACATAAAAAGTGTTCAGAATCATTAGACATCAGGGAAATTCAAATCAAAGCCACCTTGAGATATCACCTTACGCCAGTTAGAATGGCAAAAATGGACAAGGCAAGAAACTATAAATGTTGGAGAGGGTGTGGAGAAAGAGGAACTCTCTTACACTGTTGGTTGGAATGCAAGTTGGTACAGCCACTTTGTAAAACAGTGTGGAAGTCCCTCAAAAAGTTAAAAATGGAGCTACCCTATGACCCAGCAATTGCACTACTGGGTATTTACCCCAAAGATACAGACATAGTGAAGAGAAGGGCCATATGCACCCCAATGTTCATAGTAGCATTGTCCACAATAGCTAAATCGTGGAAGGAGCTGAGATGCCCTTCAACAGATGAATGGATAAAGAAGATATGGTCCATATATACAATGGAATATTACTCAGCCATCAGAAAGAACAATTACCCAACATTTGCAGCAACATGGATGGGACTGGAGGAGATTATGCTAAGTGAAATAAGTCAAGCACAGAAAGACAATCATCATATGGTTTCACTCATTTATGGAACATAAGGAATAGCAGAGAGATCAGTAGGAGAAGGAAGGGAAGAAAGAAGGGGGGTAAACAGAAGGGGTAACGAACCATGAGAGACTATGGAATCTGGGAAACTAGTGAGGGTTTCGAGGGGGTGGGGGATTGAGCTGGGACAGTGATGAGTATTAAGGAGGGCAAGTATTGCATGGAGCACTGGGTGTTATACACAAACAATGAATCATGGAACACTACATCAAAAACTAATGATGTATTGTATGGTGATGAACATGACGTAATAAAAAATTTTTTTAAATTTGTCAGTGATTCGTCACTGCACACGTTACTAGTTCATACAGACAGCAAAGTGTGTAGTTGTGTCACCTCCTTGTCACCCACTAATAAACCCATGTGACATTTTACAAAAGCAGGTAATTGAAAGAGGGAACTGGCCGACAAAGAAGAAAGTAACACAAAGAAAAACAGAACTCCATAAGTGAAATCTGAATAGAATGTACATGGAGTCATAGAAATAATAGCTGACCATGGTGATGTGGCCCTATTTGTGAAACTCCAGATATGCAGCCAGAGGAACTGGGTACTAACATCTAGTAAAGATGAACTTATTGACGTGAACGAGGAAAGTAGTTGTGATGGAAAGGATGAAGATTTCGCAGAGTAAGTGACAACAGCAAAATACTTCACATTAAAGGAACTCTTGCAGATATGTCATGACCCTGCAAGTACAAAGGATAAAGTGTGGGAGGCTCTCTGAACTTAGGAAGTAGTATGGTAATTCACCAAACATAGGAGAGATGGCCACTCCATACTGAAAGTTATATGACTAGAAGAAGAACAGCACTGTTCAAATTACTTTTGCAAGTTTTCTTAAAAAGGAATAAAACAATTGAATTCTCAATATTGTAATGTTTTAAATTATAATGTACTAAAGAAATATTAGTTTTCCTATTTTTTGTTTGACAAATTTTAAAGGACATAGACTAATCCTATCCTCCCCCCTTTTTAACATTGCTTTGCAATTTAGTTTGTATGGTTATTTTTAGGGTCCTACACAACTGTGCAAAGCAAGGACTGCCTGTATTGTGTTTTCCAATGACTGATTAACATTTTATAATATGGACAAAAGTGTTATTTAATGGAAATTTGGGTTTTTTGAATTTTTTTTACTGGTATGAACAATGCTGCAGTAAATATCTTTATAACATAAAAAAAAAAAGAATGTGGAATCTGTATGTTTTAGAATTCCCGGACAATCTCTCTTTCTTTTAACTTAAAAATTTTTCATTCACATATAACACACACAAAACTGCACAAATCATGACTGCATAGCTTAATGAATAGTCACAAAGTGAACAAATGTAAAGTAACCATTTAAAGAAATAGAAGAGTATAGAACTCTAAGAGCTCCTCATGCCCTATTCTAGTCACCACTCTGTACCTCAAGAATAGCATTATGCTTTCTAATGTCATACCTTCAATTTGCCTGTGGGGTTTTTGAACTATTTATAAATGAATTCACACAGTATATACCCTTTTGCATCTAGCCTTTCACTCAACATTGTGTCTGTGAGATCCATCCCTGTAGTTGCACATACATGTAACTTGTTTATTCTCATTACTGTAGAATTCCTCTAAATAAATGTGCAACAATTTATCTATTATAATGTAGATGGACATTTTCAATGTTTCCAGCTTAGCATTATATGACTAAGACTGCTATGAATATTCCCTTATTATGTCTTCCAGCATATTTATGCCTTTCATATATACCTTCAAGTAGAATTGCTGGGCCAAAACTATGCACATGTTCAGCTGTAGTGAATACTACCAAATTATTTCCCACAGTGGTTGTAGCAATTTATACTCTGATCAGCCATGTGTAATAATTCCATTTGTCTCAAATCCTTGCAAATACTTGATATTTTCTCTCTTCCTCATTTTAACCATTCTGGTAGGTGGGCATTGTGGTTCTCCTTTAATGCATGCATTTTCTTTACCTTTCCTAGAAATACCCTATGTCAGTCGGAGGCAGCTAGTAATTTTTCCCCAGACTTGAGTTAGCTAAGCAAACACAATTTAGAAAAAAACTTTTCTTCCCTAAGATTGTAATTTTGTCTATAGTTTCCCAGTTACAAAGCAACATTAATTAGGGAACAAAACAAATCATCATATTGTATCTGGGTTTCAGGAAACAAAGTCAGGAATCACTTTTTTTAAGTGTCAGGAATCACTTTTTTTAAGTGTCATACCATAGTAGGGGGAAAAAAAGGATTATTTTCTTAACCCCGTGGTCATAAATTTAGTTTTTGTAGACTGTTTTTTAAAAATAAATCTACACCTTTATTTATTTATTTATTTTCAATAAGTTTAAATCCTTGAGGGGTACAGCATCACATGGATTCTGTGGCTTTAGCAGAAAGTTTGCTTCAGAATTTGGCATGAACCATGTCACTGTTTCCATGAGCCCAAGTTACTTTTCCCCAGATTACCCTGGTTTTGTTCAGTTTGCTAACAAGAGTTACTGTGGGTTCTTTGCTGTGTACACATAAGCATATCTCTTGCGCAGATAGAATTCAATTTCATCTCAAGCATAAATACCTTCAATTTTAAGAAGAGCTGTGTGCTCCCTCCAGTTCCAGAGACCCCACTTACAGTCAGCAAAAATGGCCTTCGACCACAGACTTCCATCATTTTAGGAGTCCTGTTCCCAGCAGGCCTCCACAAGCTCCAAGATGGAAGAAAGAGCTAGTTTTTAAAGACTTTGTATACAACATACTTAAAAAAAATTTAGTCAAGGTATTGTTTGAATCATTATGAGCTAATAATAATCCACACTGATTAATTTTCTTGATTAAAACATTGTTCAAATGACATATAATTTAACAAAGTATCCACTTGGTGTAATTTATCACAAGCATTTGGGGGGTTTCGGTTTGGTTTTTTTTTTTTTTAAGATTTTATTTGTTTGAGAGAAAGAGAGCATAAGCAAGAGGGAGAAGCAGACTTCTCGCTGAGCAGGGAGCCTGATGTGGAGCTTGATCCCAGGACCCTGGGACCATGACCTGAGCTGAAGGCAGATGCTTAACCAACTGAGCCACCCAGGCACCCTTATCACAACCATTTGATAAACCAGATCATATCAAGGTTCTACCAGATTTTGATACATATACAAATGATTTGTCTTGAGACACAACCTTTGCAGGTTTTCCTCCTTTGTGGATCTCAGTATAAATAAACATTTTAGAAAGTAAAACAAGCCAGGTCTAAGGCAGTGAACTGAAGCAAAACAGATTGTATTTCATCTCGTTTTGAGTACTGATTTATGACTTAGTGACTCAGGGATACATACATGCTGTGGCTTGGCACCTGCTTTCTCCATGTGTATTTCTCAGCAAAGCCTTTCTCCAAATTGAGATTTTGCATCTACCTCCCCCCTTGTTCTTCTGCCACCTTCTACAGAATGCTGTGCCAGAACTATTTTCTGTGACTCTGCCTTAATTACATCTTCTAAAACCTTTCTCATTCTACCTTCACATTGTCTTATAAGCTTAAAGGAAACAAGACTGTGTCTCCTTATCCCTGCCTTGAAAACTGAGCAGCTTCATTGGTTTCTAGAGATGGGACACTGTACTGTGTAAGAATGTATTAAAATAGTTATTAAATTCCATACATGAAAAGTAAGGACAGTGCCAAAAATTTCCCTGATAAACTGAAACTGTTCCCTGTACTTTCTTTACACTTTTTCTTCACTATTGTTAAATATTTTAAAGAAATAGCAGCAGGGTAGAGAGGAAAGAGTAGTGACAGCTACCACTTTGTGAGTTGGGAGATCAGAGTTTGGATCCTGGCTCCACAACGTACCCACTCACTAGCTATGTGAATTTGAGTAAAGATCTGACCTTAATGTTTCCAAAAATACCTAATGTTAATTTCACGGGTTTGTGAAATTGGGGGCTACTCTAATACTAATCATCTATCCATAAACCCAACCAAAATTTTTTCCTTGTCCCAATAGCTTCATTTTCCTCGCCTTCTCTCTTTTTTCAATGTTCTGTAGTTTCATAATATATCAAAATATGAATTTCTTTAATTTTTTAACTTGCTTGGGATTCTTAGATCTGAAAATTGGAGTCTTTCAATAATTTTGGAAGTTCTCAGTCTTTATACCTTCAAATATTTCCCTTCCCTATTTTATCATCCCCTTCTAAAATTCCAAATAGATATGCATTATCTGTCCTCCAAGTTTCTCACCCCCTTTTCCATATTTCCATCTCTATATACCTTTGAATGGTATTCCAAAGAATATCTTCATATATATTTTCTAGTTCACTGACTCTTCATCTAGTTCACTATGTCTAATCTGCTATTTAATCTGCTATTTAATGACTTCTTAATTTCAATATTACTTTTTTTTATTTCTAGAGATTCTATTTGGATCTTCTCCAAATCTAATTTTTCCTTGCTTCTGTTTTCAATATTTTTAGAACTCTACCTAAAGGTATTAAAATCAGTTGTTTTATATGTCATTTCTGATTGTTCTAAATACATACACCAACTTTGCAGGTTGGTTTCTGCTGTCCATTCCTTCTGTGGTTCTCACCATGGTACTTAGTCTTCTTGTTTGTTTTATAAATTTTGACTGCAAACTACTCATTTGCTCTGGAAATTGTTCTGTGTAAATGAATACTTTGTGGCTTGGGCTGCAGCTGAATTCAAGATAAGACTTGTGTTTGCCTTTCCCATTTGTTTTGAGACACTACCAACCTAAAACCATTTTATATTTAGTTCTCTATTTCAGACTTTTGGAAACACACAGGTAGTGTGATTTCAGACTGCAAACCCATATGAGGGCTGACTTTTCATGAGGAGAGATATCCTCAGAAGAATGGTTTTCTTTCCTTTTTTTTTTTATAATAATTTTTTATTATGTTATGTTAGTCACCATACACTATATCATTAGTTTTTGATGTAGTGTTCCATGATTTATTATTTGTGTATAACACCCAGTGCACCATGCAATATGTGCCCTCCTTAATACCCATCACCAGCCTATCCCAATCCCCCACTCCGCTCCCCTCTGAAGCCCTCAGTTTTTTTCCCAGAGTCCATAGTCTCTCGTGGTTCATTTCCCTTTCTGTTTACCCCCCCCTTCATTCTTCGTTTCCTTCTCCTACCGATCTTCCTATTATCTCTTATGTTCCATAAATGAGTGAAACCATATGATAATTGTCTTTCTCTGCTTGACTTATTTCACTTAGCATAATATCCTCCAGTCCCATCCATTTTGCTGCAAATGTTGGGTAATCTTTCTATCCAGTGCCAGAGTTGAGTCAAAAAACTTCGTAGTGGCACCCTTCCACAAGTGAGGTTTATTTGTCTCAATCACCCTTACACTGCAAGTGCAGCCTTTTGGGTGTTCAGATTTAGGTCATGCATTCTTAGAATTCCCATGTTAGGCGTACTCTGGGCTTTATCTCCTGGGCCCTGCATTTCATGTAGTTGTCTACCCTGTCTGTAGCATTTGGCAGACAACTTTAGGAAAAAGCCAAGGTTTCTTGCCTCGCAGTATTCTGAACACTATACGTTCTTTACTTTCCCTCCAGTTCAACAGTGAGTTTGAAAAGATTTTTTTTTAATATTTCTTTCAACATTTTAGTTCTTTTTGTCAGAAGGACTGGTCATGGTAACTAATCCACCGTTATACTGAAAATAAAGTCTCTGATTAACTAATTTTATAATGAGTAAATATTAAAATTTAAACATATAAACCATATTTATATTAATAAATTAATAAATTACTGACTTTTAAAAAATCTCTTGGGGTTCTTTGCAGTATTTCTTTTTCAGACAAGGTTTCTACTCCTGACAAAGTTTTGAAAATCCCATCTTCCAAAACCTTAAGCTTAATGATTTCTTCTTTTGATGGTGCTAAATCTACTCACCAACTAGACCACCAATGATGGTATATGAACTGGGCTTTAGTCTCACTCTTCCTTCACAGGGTTAAATAATCCAGATGGAAGGGTTTATGCCATGTTATCAAAACTTTAATTTGTTTTCTTGTAGCAAAACATTTGACCAAGTAAATTTTAAGCAGAAACCAAGTATGGATAGGGAGTTTTTGCTCTGGGTGTGGGGGATAGGCAGGAAGATCTGAAACCCAAGAGGTTTAGATTCCTCCACCCCTTTCTTTTTTTTTTTTTTTTTAAGATTTTATTTATTTATTTGACAGAGACAGCCAGCAAAAGAGGGAACACAAGCAGGGGGAGTGGGAGAGGAAGAAGCAGGCTCCCAGCAGAGGAGCCTGATATGGGGCTCGATCCCATAATGCCAGGATCACGCCCTGAGCCGAAGGCAGATGCTTAACGACTGCACCACCCATGCGCCCCCCCTCCACGCCTTTCTAGAACACCTCATGAATTCTGAAAACATTTGCTTCAGGTTTTAGCCATGGACTCTTGGGCAAACTACTTGATCTTTCTGTGCCCCAGTTTTCTCCCTTATAAAATAGGGAAAATAATAGTACCTCCCTGACAAAATTACTGTGATGATTGAAGAAATTAAATATATAAAGCACTTAGTGCAGTACTTGGCACATAGTAAATACTATATAAAGGTAAATTTTTAGAAACACAGAAGAACTTTTATTTTAACTCTGCATACTCCAATTGAATGTTTTATGCTCCGCTGAATTTTTACAAAATCCATAATTTGTATATCACTTGTCCAGTTTTACTTAAGAAAATTTTAAGCAAAAGAAAAAAAAAGTGATCTCAACTTTAAACTTCAGAATTAAACTAAAGCCAAAGACCTTTTTGTTCTGTGTTCTTCCTTTCCCATATATTGCTTTCCTCTAGCACTTAAGAGTTTCCCAATATATATATACAGACTCTATAGACTTTCTTTTTCTCTGTAATTTTGCCCTAAGACAGAATATAGCCAAGGCCATGTCTTACTTGGATTTCAGATCTGCCTTTGCCTAAGACATGACTCCATGTTACTTAATTCCCCCCTTGTCTAACCCTGTCATCCTATCTGCTGTGTGGTAGTGAAAGGAGAGGAGGAGGGCACAGGGCTGAGGCAGAGCTTGTGCATTCTTCTGAGAATGACATCTTTCGTGGGGCAAGGGGTTGGTGCAGCTGCTAGTATTGAAGTAGCAGGCCCAGGGAAAGGGGAAGGAAGTGAGAGCCTGTATAGGAACACAAGAAAGAGTCAAAGGGAATAGAAGACCCTGGCTTTCATGCACCCTGTTCATTTTTGAGATGAGGAAACTAAGACCTAAAGAGCTGAAGAGCCCTGCAAGGAGGGAACAAACCCGAGTCTAAGCTTGGGTATGCAGGTCCCTCTACCTCTGCTTCTTCAAAAATCTTTAAAGATTTGGTTCAACATATAGCTAGGTCTCCAATGTATGTAAGGCAAGTGGAGGGGAATAAAACAACACACCGAACCGAACAATTCAAAATGTTTGGTCACACTAAAACCACAGGGCCATAGATCAAACAGAAAGTCAGCTTCTTCAGAAAGAACATTGACCCAGGAACAAGAAGACCTGAGTTTTATTAGGCTGAGTCATATAAAACTGTCATTTTGTAATACTGCCAATTCCACACTGCTCAACCCACAGTTCCAGCTCTACCACTCAGTAGAGCTTTGGGATTTGGACAGAGCCTCCACATCTGTTCAGTGGGTAATACCTGCCTTACCTAGTATGTAGGAATTTTGCAAGGACAGATCTAAAGTACACAATAATAACTGAGTGCCTGCTATCCATAATTACTTCGGAAGCAAAGATGACTAAGGTACAACCCTTGTTCCCAGGGAGTTACTAGTCCAGCAGAGGAGATAGGAAATTGAATATACTTGGATATGATAAGCAAGTGAGAAGGGAAACAATAAATTCTGCTTGATTGTGGGTGGTTAGGGAAACAAAGACATTTGAATTGGGCTCCAATGGTTAAGTAGAAGTTTCCCAGATAAAAAGGAAGAGGCATCTCTAGCAAGAGGAAAAGCTTGAGCAAAAGCATGGAGGTGTGCAAGTGAGTGGTAAATTGAGGAACAGTAAGCAGTCCAGTGGGTGCAAAATGTATAGTGGGGGGAAGTGGTGGTGTGTGATGTTAAAAGGTTGAAGGGGTAGGTATTGCCAGTGAATAAAAATGACTGGGTAAGAATGAGTTCAGGAAAACTGTGGGAAGGCATAGACGTACTTTACAAATGCTAAATGAGAACAAAAGAAAGTTTTCCTAAAAACTCATAACATCCTTACCCTCCTCTCACAGGGGTTTGGCTTGAGTCATACATTGATTTGCCAAATTTCTTTATAGTGCTTCCTCTCTCTGAGAGAAATGTTCTCTCCTGGGTCCAGGTAAGGGGCATGTAGAAATTTTCAGAGTGTCAGGGTCTCAGGGACAGGAAGTGATTCAGTTTGAGAAAGGACAATGCTATCTCATTGTTCCCCAAACTTCAACCTCCCCTTCTTCCACATCACTTTTTCTGATCTCCCCCAAGAAAGAAGTGAAACCAATATACCCAAGGGAACAGAGGATAATGTGATCACCCTCCCGTCTCACCCTCTCCCTCCTTCTCCCCTATAAAATCTCCCAGAATGAAGTCATATAGTGCTGTGAAGCTTAGTCATACTCCCCATTTCCTCTCCCTCTTACCAGCCAGGACAAGTTTTGGGACACTGTCTTCTTCCAGTAATTTTCTAGTACCCAACAACGGTTTGTGTAACCATACCACACCTTCATAGATCCTCTGCCCATACAAGAGCACGCAAGCTTGACAAGGTGAGGAATTGACCTTCAGGGCCAGGAATTTAATTACACCTTATTCTACGAGTGGTTCCCATGGAATAAGAGAAAGAACTAGATGAACTCGAGTTCAGATCCTAGCCTTGCTACTTACTAAGACATTTATTTAATCTCTCAATCTCTATTTCCTTACTTCTGAAATGAAGGCAGTCATATTCAAATACCAGGGTCATGGTGACAATTAGAGAGAGTATATATAAAGCGTCTGACCCACAGAAGGTAGCCAAGACATGACAGCTGCCATCCCCACTGTCATCATCATCAGCATCACCATTATTAAGAGCTTGAACTAATGCAGACTGCTTGCTAATTTTGTTTCCTCCCTCTTACTGCCTTCTATCTGTTCCTCATATGGCAGCCAGAGCACTCTTTTTAAAACAAAACCCAAGTCACATCCTATATTACTTAAAACCCTTCCTTGGCTTCCCACTGAATTTTGAATAAAATCCAAGCTCCTTTCCCTGGCCTCCAGCGCCCAGACCTACCTGGTTTCTGTCCCCTTCCATCACCATCCCCATTACATTACACTCTCCTCATTGTCCACTGTGTTCCCGCCACACTAGCCTGCTCAGCTCCCTAAATACTACAGGTTCTGTCCAGTCCTTGCCCCTAGGGTTTTCTCTGCCCAGAAGGCACCCTCTGTCTCCTCTCTTCCATAGATTCTTCACGCCCTTGGAGTACAGCATAAACACCACCTTCTGTGACATTTTTAGTCACAGAAGTACTACTTTAGTACTTTAGTAGTACTAAGAGTAATACTTTAGTACTCCTCTTTATCTTCTTTACCAGCCTAGTTCTTATTTATCCCTGTTTATAAATGAAATGTTTGTATGATAATTTGCTCAATATCTATCTCCCCAAAAAAGTAAATTCTAGAAGGGCAGGAAAAGTTTATTTTGTTCACTACTATACCTCCAGCACCTAGTCCAGCACTAGATAAGTGTTTGAGTTATTACTGTTACCATTATTAGGCAGCACTCTGCTGTAGTACAGACAGGTGCAAATCCAGCATCATTTAGGACCTTGGGATATTAGGAGGGCAGCATTTCCTTAGAATGATTACCGGGTATCTTTATTTTCAAAGCATTTAATTACTTTCTAGGGCATCAAAGGTTGAACTTTATATTTTATATTCCAAATTTTTCATAATTAACATGTATTCTTAATAAAAATTCCTTATAAACTCTGCATGTTAACAACAAGCTTCCTCACAGGAAATCAATCTAATTAAATGAATTTATTTTAAAGGTAAAATTCACAATAAGGAAAGACCAACAGACTTAACATGGTAAAGTGTATCAATATTTCAAAAGAGGGAAATTGCTAATCAAAGGGCATTGCCTGACATATGAGAGGTGGCTAGTGATTCAATAAAGGATTTTCCAGTTGATCAGATGTAGATAATAAGACAAAGTGAAATGAAAATTTTTCATGCAGTGTTTCATGAACACTTTGATGCCCTAGAAAGTAACTAATATTGTTGGAGTACATTGTCCCTGACAAGTTATGGACACTTGATATTTGTTGAATGTAAGTTTCTGGAAGCCTTCTCAGGGCAAAGAGACAAACACACATATTGCAACTTTGGAAATGACTACACTTCATACATTTTTTGTTGCTGTTGCTCAGATGTGAATCACCAATCAATGAATTTCTGTGTAAGATATTATTTCTTGATAGATTAAAATCTTCTTTTAGGTTGTTTGGGGTTTTTTTTTTTGGTAATTTAAACGTGTATCATTTCATCTGGAATGTCCTCTCCCTCCTTTTTTCTTAAAAAGCTTCTTGTATTTCCTTTTATCATCTAAAATGTGGCTTTCCCCTGGTGACACCGCTATTCTCAAAATCCACCCCTTTTCTTTGTGTGCCCATCTTTCAGGGTCAACAGAGAAGTAGCACATTTCTCATTTTCTACATATGTAAATTTCTTCCCATTCATATTGACAGGGACCCTGATGTCCTTTTCTGGTTGATGTTACCTCTGCTGATGTCACCCTTGGTGACTCCAGTGCCTGTTTTGATGACTCTTTAATACTCTTCCACAGTTCACCCACAAAACCTCATCCTGACAACCATTATCATCAGAACTTTTCTACCTCCAAGATAGGGAACATTGGGATTCCTTGGTTTACAAACAGCCTCATCTCTCTACTTCTCCCACTCTCATTTTTTAAAATCTTTTTAAAAATCATTTTTAAAATTGTGTTAAGCTTTATCATTTTAACTATTTTTTAAAGATTCTACTTATTTATTTATTTGACAGAGACAGCCAGTGAGAGAGGGAACACAAGCAGGGGGCGTGGGAGAGGGAGAAGCAGGCTCCTAGCGAGGAGCCTGATGTGGGGCTCCATCCCAGAACGCCGGGATCACGCCCTGAGCCGAAGGCAGATGCTTAACGACTGAGCTACCCAGGTGCCCCACATTTTAACTATTTTATGTATATAGTGCAGTGGTATGAAGTACATTCATATGATTGAGTAACAATTACCACTCCATATCCAAACATTTTTCATCTTCTAAAACTGAAACTTGATATCCATGAACAGTAGTTCCCCATTCCTTAGTAAATTCTTTACATTCTTCAAGAAACTATTTACCCTCAAAAATTAAAACCTATGCTTATTTCTCTTAATTTCTATAACTTTTCTCACAACCTACTTTATGAAGATTCAGGCCATTTTTACAAGACTATCAAGTTCATGTCCCTTAAAACTTCACATCTCTCCCATTCTCTTGCTCTTCCTCCTCTTCTAAAGAAGTATGCATCCTCATTTTCAAAGCCAACCCCTCCACTAGTATTCTTTCCCCTCTCTCTGTCTCATCTGGGACCTTATTACATCCATTTTCTCCTTTTCATTTCTCTCTTTTCATTCTCCTTTTCTATCTACATTGAAATAAGCTCGAGTCCCATATCCCAATAAAAAAAATCCATAATAAAAGTATTAAGTTCCCATTATGTGCCAGCTACAGTGCCAATGGCTTAAAATATATCTTCTCATATAATTCTTGCAATGAGCCACTGAGAGCTTAGAAATAGCGAGTAACTTGCCCAAGATTGTCTAACTAGTAAGCAGCATCTTCCCTTCTCCATGGTACTGTCAAGATACCATTTTCTCTTTGTTTCCCTTTCATTACTGTATTTCTTGAAAAAGTTTCAGCTCCTCCTCTACACTGTGCAATCCACTGCAGTTTCTTGGAGAGGCCCATGCTTATTGGACTCCCTCCAAGGTTTGTACTCTCCAGCTTTGTCTCTGTAGTGCTCATCACCAAATATTCCTTTTTGAGATGGTTTTCTCTCTTAGCCTTCAAAATATATGACCTCTTCTTTTTTCTGGTTCTCTTTCTGGTCTTCTTCGCTAACTTCTTATCTTCTCTTACCCCTTAAATGTGAGAATCCTTATAGTTCCATCTAGACATAGCCTGCTCTTCCTGTTCCACACTCAGCTGAGACAAACTCATTTGTTCCTACATCATCAACTCTCATGCCGTAACAAATGAAATCTACATGTAGCAAATCCAGATTGCTAACTCTTGCCTCCCCCACCCACCCACAACCCAATTCCAACTCAGGGCTGAAATTTCCATATTTGCTTCTCAAGTATCTCAAACTCCATCTTCCCCGCATCAGACTCATTACCTGTGCCTGAAAATGGACTCTTCACCTGAGTTTCCTACCCTGAACCACTGACAGCCCCTTCACTTCCCTGCACCTCCTCTCTTTCCCAGTCCAGAGCTGATACAAACACATCCAAAAAGAGCTTTGGATGCTCTGTGGTGGACACAACCCTGAACTGAGACTGAAACTTGGGTTCTAATCCTCATTCAGCCACTAAGGAGCTGAGTGACTTAGTGGAGCTGGAACAGGGATCTCTGGGGCCCCTTCTCATGCTAATATTCAAGGACTCTATGAAATGCTTGCAGCACTCATCACCTTCATCCCCTCCTTACTGGCCTCACTAATTTAATGCCCTCGTTCCTGCCCTCACTGCTTTTTGCTTGGGCTGTTTTATTTTATTTAATTTATTTTTTTATGGTTTTGATTTGCATTTATTTTTTTTATAATTTTTATTTTGTTATATTAGTCACCATACAGTACATCCCATTTTTGATGCAATGTTCCATGATTCATTATTTGCGTATAACATTCAGTGCACCCTGCAATGTGTGCCCTCCTTACTACCCATCACCAGCCTATCCCAATCTTAATTGGCCTCCTGACTGGGCTTTGTTTCCTGTCTTTCTCTTCTTTCATTCCTTCAGACTTTCTTTCACACAACCATAAAATTACATTCACAAAACACATTTTTTATCATACTTCTCACTTGCTTAAAAAACTTTTAAAAGAACCCTGTCGGCTACAGAATAAAATTCCAACTCCTTATTGCTGCATTCACAGCCCTTTGCATACTAGTCCCAACATAACATATGAAACTTCACTTTGTCTAAATTAGATTACTTCTGTGGTTGAGATAAGCACTGGAGGGGGAAAAATCCTATTCTTTAGATACGAAAAGTAATAGTGGATCAAAGATTTGGGTATTAAGTAGTAGACAATACAATTTTAGAAAATGGTGTGATAAATTAATTTATAATTTTAGAAGAGGGGAGGTCTTTTGGAGCAGGACACAAAATCCAGAAATTCTAAAACAGTAATTAAATTTGACCACATGAGATTTGAAAATTTATGTATGGCCAAAAAAAAAAATGCCATTACTAGTCTAAAGATAAATGGTACTGGGGAAAATTTTTCAACACATGTCACAGATAAGGGTTTCATTTCTTACTTTACAAAGAACTCATATAAATCAATAATTTATAGAAATTGATAAATACATTTTTAAAAGATGCTTAATTTCACTAAATAAAATTCAAAATCATGAGATATGTTCTACTTTCTAGAAAGACAATTAAAAAAATTTATTTATTTAAAGTCCAGTTAGTTAACATACAGTGTAATATTAGTTTCAAGTGTATAATACAGTGGTTCAACACTTCCATACATCACTCTGTACTTATCATTACAAGTGGCTTCCTTAATCCCCATCACCTGTTTAACCCACGCCCCCCCACCTACCTCCTCTCTGGTAACAATAGTTTGTTCTTTATAGTTAAAACTATGTTTCTTGGTTTGCCCTTTTCTTTTTTCCCACTTTGCTCATTTGTTTTGTTTCTTAAATTCCACTAGAAAGGCAAACATTTTAAAAGTGATGACACCCTATTGCTGTTAAAGCAATGGTGAAAGAGCATTCACCTGGACCATTGAAAAAACTATAAATTACCAACACAAACTTTCAGAAATTCAATGGAGTAATATCTTATCAACATATAAGATGCACAAACCCTTTGATTCAGCAATCTCACTACTTTTGTGCTACCAATGAACATATAAAAGTTAACCAAGAATCACAACACACACACACACACACACACACACACACACACACACACACACACCAGAGAAATCAGTTGCAACACTGGTGATATTAGAAAAGAAGAAAGAAAGGAAAAAACCAGAAACAGCCAAAGTGTTTATCAATAAAAGATTTGTATGGTATACTTATATGATTGAAATCTATTTATAATGCTTCCTGTAAAAGAATATTTCTGACATTAATTGGAAAATCAAAAAAGCAGCTTACAAAATAATCCTTTCAGTAGATTCTATTTTAATGAAAAAATAGATATGCATAATATTTCCGTATTGGAAACAGAATGTCAGGGAATATAGTATATATGCTTTCCTATCATTTATCAATTTCTGAGTGCACATACATCATTTTTATAATCAGAAAAAAAATTACCTTAAGTATTCGACTTCCCAATAGAAAAGAGAAAGGTAATGAAGTCTGTGCCCTTGTATGCTCTACATTGAGCAATAAACTGCACCTAGAGTCCAGGCCATAGAGGTTTCATAAAAATTAATGATTAACTGAGTATAACTAATTGAAAGTGCTGCAGTTAAAATAATCTAAAAGCTCTGTTCAGGATTTGACTGTGGGAATAAGATATGCTCTCACTCAACCTAACCCATTCAACTATCCCTATTTGCATTGCCTCATTCATCAAACACTGCCACCCAATGTTGCTTAATCCAAGTGCGTATATATACGTAGAGTTGAAATATAGCATCAACCACTACCAAACGCTGACGACAAGAAACTTCATTATTTGAGACCAACCCTTCATGTTTAAAACTAAGGTAAGTTATCATAACCGGCGTGTGGATATTTGCCTATATTATTGGGAAAAGCAGCATGAAAGAACCAGTGATTTTTATATTGCTATATATTCTGAAATATTCTGACTTAAAAATAGGAGAGTAAAGAGTAAATTTTAAGTCTGAAAAAAATGGTGAAAAGAGTGATTGTACTTTTTAAAGTAAAAGGTTTGTGGATTGTTTAAAGAAAATGCTTTGCTTTTTAGAATAGGGTTTGAAAATATTTCCTGACTATGCTTTTTTTTTCTGACTATGCTTTCGATTTATTCAATTACTAAAAAGCAGTTGACTTTACCTGTGTCAATCACTCCATTGTAAATGTGGTATTTCAGTTTCTTATGTTGCTTAAATCAGAAAGCTAAATTTGGTTTAGAGCAGAGTTCCTCCAAGTGTGTGATCTCAAATTAGTCCATGTTAATAGATAGTCTATGTTAACAGGGGTGTTAATAGAGGTAGTGGAGAAGTTACAAGATCAAATAATTACCCAAAATAATTAAACAAAAGTACCCATGAATCTTCAATAAAGGATTGTCAACATCTTTACTATGCTAATGTGGTTCTGACTTCACAAGAGGTGGAATATAGATAAGAACATTTCCCAGATTTATTTGAAAATGCCACAGTTTGTTGCTTTTTTTTTTTTTTTTAATGTCCATCCAGGAGAGCTTTTCTTCTGGGTCATAAGGATCTTTGGATAAAAAAGAAAACAAACAAACAAACAAACAAAAATCCAGCATTACAATTTTCATGTTATCAGTAAGTTGTTACCTGCATATGTACTGTGTGCAGAGTATTACTTGAACTATTTTCTGAAAATTTAAAATTTAACTACAGTGAGATTACCTAACTGCACCAGTTATGATTGCATATTAACTACCATATTTAGAAATTTATTATTTCTAAAGAAGTTGGACAACTGGCCAAGCATTTGAAGTTAAATTCCCAGTTCTGATTATTTTCTTCCTACATTTGGAGGAGGGAGAGAGGAGACATGTGCAGAAGTTCTGGCATAAAGATGGAAATCAGGAGACTAGTTCTGGGCCCAGTTTTCCTTTTGTGATCCTGGGCAAGGCACTTTCTTTCAGTCTTAGCCTACTCATCCATAGATTTAGAGGCTCAGGAAAATGGTATCCAAGGTTCTCTGCTTCTAAGAGTTCTTCTCATGAAGCCAGTTGTAAATAGGATGGTTGTGTGTAAGATTGTAGTTCCATCTAAGATTGTAGCTCCATTTGGAATTTCAGTCTATTGAAAGTTGTTCAGAAACAATAAAGTTGCATGAAATTTATCTTTCACAGAGTCCTCTAATGTAGTAACTCAATGCTCATACCTTACCTTGCTAGAAGAGCTGATTCATATAAAGTTTGTAAGAGATTTAAATAGTAACCACTCCTGGGATACACCAAAAAAAAATTTTTTTTTAAATCTAGGAAAAAGAGGGCAAGGCTTAATACAAGTAGAAGTAACTATTAGTAGAATTTCAAGCAATGTAAGGAAGAATTTAAGGCTGGAGAAGTCCTGCTCCCTCCACAAATCAAAGCACCACTACCATACCTTGAGGATGAAGCCAGGCTGTGGTACCCTACTGAACGAATATGGGGCTTTCTGCAATTTATAAAAGAAAATTAGTATTCTTTCAGTAAGATACTCTGACCCAGATTGATACTCAAGGCACAGCATCCATTGATGATCCTTGCTTGAATCAAGTATTACACTGGGGGTTACAAAACTGTTATTTTCTGATTCTACCATTCCTTCTGTAATGAATAAATCCCTTGTTCATTCATTCTTGAGGAATGGTATGGACTGGTGGGTTTCTTTTTGCATTAAATGCTTTATAGTGAATTACCATCGTTATTCTTTCTGATGCTCAAATTGTGCCAAATTTGGCCCGTGAGAAACTGTTTAAGGGGGCTCTTGTGTCCTTTTGACACAAACTCACAAGTTTTTGAATCATTGACTGCTTTCTGACATAACCGAATATTCCATATTCACTTCTATATTCTCAGCCCGGCCCTAGAGAATCCTGGTTCCTTTTAGCGGAAAAAGTATTTAGAACCTAAGATATGGGGACACTGAGAGTGCTGATCCAGATTTAACATTATAGAGATTTTCCCCTTGGCTTCTTATATTTTATATTTGTATTTCCTTTCCCCTGCATTAAAAATCATACAATATCAATACATCTACTTATTTTCACTACCCTATAGTATAGCAAAAACATTTCAGAATCCTAATAGCAACAATACTACCAGAAATAAACTCACTAAGTAAAGTTTAAGATTCTTTGTAGTTCTTTTTGTCCTCTGACCATATTTCAATATGAATATATTTTCAGAAAACTATATTCGGGGGCGCCTGGGTGGCACAGCGGTTAAGCGGCTGCCTTTGGCTCAGGGCGTGATCCCGGCGTTATGGGATCGAGCTCCACATCAGGCTCCTCTGCAATGAGCCTGCTTCTTCCTCTCTCACTCCCCCTGCTTGTGTTCCCTCTCTCGCTGGCTGTCTCTATCTCTGTCGAATAAATAAAGATAAAATCTTTAAAAAAAACTATATTCGAATTTTACTGAAATAATTTTTTTCTTTGTATGACTATGTTATTAATGTCATTTTGAGTTGCCACAGTTTCCGTTTATTTTCAAGTTGAGGCAATTGAACTAATACTACATTTTAATCCACAGAAGCCTGAAAAACGAAGACTAAAATGAAGTATTCAACAACGAAAATCTCCCCAGCAAAGATGAACAGTTCAACAAGCAAGTCTTTGGTAAAATCTCCCAAACTGAGAAGTAAGGACTTAAGCATTTCTGATAGTTTTACACACAATTTTTATCTATTATCAAATTCTTATTATTCTGATGTTCATACATGTTACCTTGCCAAAAGCTACTAAGAATATAAGAGCTGATACAGCAGCATTTTGTTTTAAACAGACTATACACAGCCAACTTTTGCTTATTTGATACATCCCAGGACAGGAATGGCTTGAGTAATTTAAACCTGCTAATAGTGATAAACATACAAAGCCCTTCATATCAATCCCTTCTCTCTACCCACACTTCTTTCTAACTAATCCCAAAATCTTTTTCCTAGATTAACAAAATTTTAAACTGATCTTTCATTCAACATTCATTGTATATAAAATATGCACCTTTGTGTATCAAGCTTGGTCTTGACTTGCAACTTCTGACAAAGGAGAGAATAATAAGTGAAAATATTTGAATAATCCATGCCTCAAATAAAATAGAATTGATCCAATGATGCTCAAGTCTACCCAATTGCAAACTCAAAGAATTTGGCACAAATTGAAGGGTAAATAAAGTCAGGTTGTAGCCATAGCTCTAAGATGAAAGGGCTATATCTTTGATCCTGAAAATTATCTTAGGGAGCACCTGGGTGGCTCATTCGGTTAAGTGTCTGACTCTTGGTTTCCGCTCATGATCTCTGGGTCATGAGACTGAGCCCCACATTAGTCTCTGTGCTCAGCAGGGAGTCTGCTTGAGATTCTCTCCCTCTGCCCCTTCCCTCACTGGAGAGCATATACACATACATGTGCTCTCTTTCTCTCTCTTGTAAATAAATTCATCTCTTAAAAAATTATCCTAGAGAATAAGTTATGCAAATTTATACTCATGTGTTTTTTTCGTACAAAAGAGGTAACAAAAAAGAAAATTAATGGAACCTTGGCCAGACTGGAGAGAAAATAGAAGATGAGGAATGATGGTAGGGACTGGTGTACCTTTGTCTTTTGTTCTCCTCTTCATTTCCCTTAACATCTTTAAGGCTAGAAGAGAGAGCCATATTAAAGAATATCATTTTCTGTCTTCCCTGAGACTGTGGCCCACCCATGCTGGTTTTAGTAACCAGGGAAAACATTAATTTGACTGTGGTTTCTGAATGGCCAGAAAATCACAGTTAAGTTAGTCCTTTTATTTGTGTCTGAGCCTAAATGCTCTGTGTAGAAACAGTGACTCAGTGGAACTGATTCTGTGTCTTCAATTCCCTCTTAATAAATTCCCTCTGCCCCTCCCCACCCCAGCTTGTGCATGCCACTTTCTCTCTTAAAAAAAAAAAAGAAGAAAGAAAGAAAGAAAGAAAGAAGAAAGAGAAAGAAAGAAAGAAAGAAAGAAAGAAAGAAAGAAAGAAAGGAAGAAAGAAAGAAAGAAAGAAAGAAACATATTTTCTTTGTACCCCAGGAGATGTGGCCCCTTTATAGACACTGGAGTAAGGGGGCAGCCTGGAGTTTATGCCAGAGTTGCTGGCATTAATGCAAAAATTAAAATGTAACCCCTCCTTTGAGGGTGCAGTGGCCCTAAGAGCTCATTTATACCATTTAAAGAAACAGTGATGAAGATAATCCTTGGAATACAGCACATTTTTTTTTATTGTCTCTTAGCAGACCTTTTCCAATAATATTGGCTCGGTTTAACACTAAGACTGTTGTTATTTAGACACTCTTGGACAAAATTTCAACAGATACTTATAAAGTTGTGGCAGGTACTTCTCAAAACTCAAGGTGCAAGCAATATCATATCTTTTTTTTAAATTTTTTATTATGTTATGTTAGTCACCATACAGTACATCCTTAGTTTTTGATGCAATGTCCCATGATTCATTGTTTGCATATAACACCCAGTGCTCCATGCAATATGTGCCCTCCTTAATACCCATTTTTCTAAATAAACTTCTCTGAGCCCCCAAGCAACAAAGCAAGAAAGCTTGTTTTAGTTCCTTCTCCTCCTTTGGGCTAGCAGGATCTGACACAATCACAAAGCCACAAAACTCAATATCCACCCACTAGAGATACATAGTCAGGTTCCATATGAGTTTGGGTCACCACCAGAGTATTTCACCTCTAGCACCAACAAGGTACAGTATTTAATGAGTTAGAGAAAAGCCCCTCCCCAAACTCATTCCCTTCCCAGTTTCCAGGAAGCTACTCCCAGAGTCAGGCCATTTTCCTCTGCTCCTTCCTCTTCTCTACATCCATCAACACTTTCCCTGTCCTGACAATCCAGTTTCCTAATGGATCTAGCCGGAAGTTACAATATGGGAGCCTTGGGACAGAGCGTTCCAGCAGAAGCATTTTATTTGGCCTGAACAGTATTATTGTGTTTTTTAATTGAGGAAACATTTAAAAATTAGAAGATTGTGTATAAAAATCTGAATCTCTTGAAAAATTTGAAAATCTAGCAACACTGGGCCCATATCCCTACATGGCAATTCCATGTCCATGGAATATCTTCTAAAGTTACAGTGAGGGAGCTTCAACTTTATCCTATGGGCAGTAAGAAACCACTGAAAACATTTAATTGGGGAATAACAAGAAATTTTTTTTTAGAGAGATCACATTGATGGTGGTGTAAAAATAGAGTAAGGGAGCAAGAATAGAAACAAAAACTGGTTAGAGGTCTACTGTATTATCTAGAGGACTGAGAATGAGGGCCTGACCTAATACAACAGAATGCAAAGAAAGGACTAAATGGCAGATACACTCAGAAAGTGAAATCAATAAGATTTAATTACAGACCAAATAAATTGAGGGATGGACAGAGAAGGAAAAATAGATGATTCCAGCTTTCAGGATGATTTAAGGTTTGGGCAGACAATGGTAGAAAGTGGTACTGTTTTTCAAGATAATAATTCAGGAGGAATATATTGTGAGTAGAGAAAAATAAAGTTTTTTTTTATTATGAGTATATTTGAATTTGGGGTAAGTATAAGTCATCCAGGTAGAGATGTCCAGAATTCTAGAGGCTCTTCATAGATATATACAGAGATGCCTTAAGCTAATTGAAGTCAAAATACCCTGTGAAGAAATAGCAACACACACAAAGTTCAGGAGAGAGCCCAAAGGTAGAGTTATAGTTTGGGGAGTCATCAGCCTATAAAAAGATGATTGAAGTCATTGGAGCAGGTAAGATTGCCCAGAAAGAGAGAGGAAAAGGCAAAGAACAAATCCTTCAGAACACCAACATTTTAGGAGCAGTCAGACAAGGAAAACTAACAGAGAAACAGAGATGAATGTTCAGAGAAAAACAAGAACCTAAGGAGACTGGTGACATGACAATAAGGGAAGAAGGGTTTCAGAAAAGGATGTGGTTCCCAAAGTCAAATGCCACAGATAAATCAAGGGTAGTAAGCAGTGAGAAGAAACCTTTATGAAAGAGGTGTTCGGGGAAGAAATGAAAGCTGAGTGATTCACTTATGTAGTTCCCCTCAGGCACAGTCTGGCTCTCTCAGTGACAGAACTACAGGAAGATTTCCAGGCCCCTTCCCATTTACTCACCAGAAATGCGTGAGGGATTTCATCATGCTGTTGCTATGATGAAACTACTTACGAGAATTTCCTTACAAGCCATGCTAAGACACTGCCCTTAGACATTAGCTGAGGTAGAGACATAGGAAGTGACAACAGCCCTTACATAAGCTGGAGATAGCCCTTTGACCCCAGTGGAGCACTCTCTCCCACAGAATCCCCAAGGCCATGCAGCTTTGTGTTTCCCATCTGAGAACACAACCATCACACTACACTTTTAGCTGCCCCAAAGTATACCTTCTTCCAAATTCTCCCAATGTGAAGTATCTTCAATACTTCAAATGTAGTCACCCCTTGATAAATTATACCTAGCATTTGTCCCACTAGATGCTAGCCCCTACATCAATATCTTTAGCCCTTCTCTTCTTCTACATGCATAATACTTCCTCAATATCATGACCCTTACTTCTAACTAACCAAGACCCGCATCCTGCTCCCCAGAAAGTCCACTCTCCATATTAGACACACCTTTCAGTTATGTCCCATGGGATTCTGAATACAACATAAAGATAAGCATACAAAGAATGAGCATCCTTATAATACCATCTTATGCCCTTTAGGTCTGGAGAGACAATGTAATACAGTTAATAAAGTATTGTATTAGATTACTTATTAGGAGACCAAGTTCAATGCTAGCTCTGGCATAGCTTTATTAATTTCTTTGCAATTGTAAAAGCACTACATAAACATGTGATACTACAGCTGATATTTATAAGCTGTGATGAAATGTTGGGAAGTTCCAGGATAGATGTGAATATAATTAAGTGGTCTTGCCCTGTTCAGACAGTTGAAGATACTTAAAGGAAGATGTCCATCTGAATTGGAGGCAAGATATAGATCATTCAAAATAGTGGCTAACAAAAGTTTACTTAACTTTGAAAAGCATATCAGGAAGACAAATCTTTTAGAAAGCTAAAAAAAAAATCATAGAATGGATCCCAAAGTCACAAGTAACTATTTTCATTTTCTGAATTACTGTGAATAATTGAAATTTGGCTATATTGTACAAATTGCTTGATAATTCATTTACTATAATGTTAAAAGTTGAGATGCCATGACTCAAGTGTTACGACCTTCTCTTCTGTTTGGCTCTGAAAGGCTTTTTATGAATTTCCAAGTAGGAAATTTAATTTTTTATTTGAGACCTTTTCTTTGACTAAATGAATGAGAATTACTAAATAGGTGATTAAGTCTTTTACTTTAACTGATTTAATTTGTATTTGTATTATGTTAGTTCCTAAAATTGCAGTATAACACACTAACATTTGACAAGGGAGCCAAGAATACTCAAAGAAGAAATGATAGTCTCTTCAATAAATGGTGCTGGGAAAACTGGACATTCACATGTAAAAGAACTCACAAAAACTAACCTGAAATGGATTAAAGACTTAAATATAAGACCTGAAACCATGAAACTCCTAGAAGAAAATATAGGGGAAAAAGCTCTTTAACATGAATCAGTTATTTTTAGTATCAATAAACTCTAGAGACTATAGCCATCTTTCTAAAATTATTAAAAGTGCTTTCTAGATAAGTAAAGAAGATCATAGATCTCATATGACCGTAAAAGTCCCCTCAGGCAAAGACTGATACGTGTTGGATGTAGATCCACACTCCCTTATATAGGATTCTGAAAACCAAAATGTTTCTAAAGACCTAAAATTTTTCATAACTCATTTGGTAAATATGATCTGAACTTATATGACAGCTAAATCTTGACCTGAACCAACATGAGGTGTTTATTTCACTTTATGTAAATTTTCCTATATTTCACTATAAAATCATTAATTAATTTTTGATTATGTGAGTACTGCCCTACTCCCTGCTGGGAGTACCACATATATATAGTATATACGCTATATGACAATTCTAAATTCTAAAAAACTGTGAATTTTGAAACACAAATGACCCCAAGTTTTCTGATAAGGTACTACAGACCTTTTTTTTTTTTTTTTTAGCAAATAGATGTATTTTTTAAAAGATTTTATTTATTTATTTGTCAGAGAGAGCACACAAACAGGGAGAGAAGTAGGCTCCCCGCTGAGCAAGGAGCCTGATGCAGGACTCAACCCCCAGGATCATGACCTGAGCCAAAGGCAGATGCTTAACCAACTGAGCCACCCAGGTGACCCAATACTGTAGACCTTTAGTTGCTTTCTTGGTCTGCTATGTTCAGGGTTTATAAAAGGATAAAAATGGATGGAATAAAACAGTATCAAATTTTTCAATTGTTTAGAATCCCAACAGAAAGCTGAAGAAGTTTGCCAGAGGTACTTTACGCAGCTGCGCTCTGGTCTTATCATAGAAAAGACAGCCTGTTATTTTAGGAAAGAAATCACCAAAAGGCATTCACCAAGAACAGGTAAGGGGAAACTACATTTCCTGGTAATTATTCAATATAGTAATGGGCTTCTATTTGCCTTTATTTACCACATCTTGGATGTATTTCTTCCCTTGCACAGATTTTCCTTCTGAAAAAAAGTAAGGATGCTGAACTATTTTCTAGCCATTTCCAAAAGGATGTATAAAGAATTTTTATAGCATGGGAGAAATGGTTATGTTATAATATTATGTGAAAACAGAGGATATAAAATTATAAACATATTTACAGTATTTTTAAGTGGATTTTTTTTTCATTTAAAGGAATTAAAGTAAAATGTTAATAGCAGATTTTTTTTTTTTTGGTGTTGAGACCATGGGTAACTGTTTTCTTCCACGTGGGCTCCAATGGATATGCCCTACTGGGGTACAGGTGTGCCAGGAGGTATTGATCCCTCCAGACTATGGTGTGGCTAAAGCCCTGGGGTCAGTCCCAGCAAGCCTCTTTGACTGGGAATCCTCAGAGGAGGGTAAAGAGGTTTGGGCAGAGTGGGTATTGACAGTCCACTCCTACTCTCCCCCATTCTGCAGCTGGAAAGTACAAAGAGCGACATCTGGTATTCACTGCTTGTCATCAGCAGCTAAAGGAAGACTTTGCCTGTGATGTGCCTATGGTCCAGAAACGTACTAGAGAAACTAATGTTCCAAGTATCCAAGGTCTCACTGGTAATGAGGGTGTGTGGGTGTGAGGAGGGAAGTAAGACACAGGACCAGTGCCACTCTAGGAAACAGCTCCAAGGGTATGCCTACTTGTGTAACAGAAACTTCTGTCCATTTGCTGCCCACATACCCATTCAGTGGTATTCAAACTAGGTACAGAGTAGCTGTTCTAACAACGAATGTACACATTATAGTTAGCTCTCCATCATTATTTTGGAAATGCTTGTTATGGATTGGAATCCCATATACATTATTCCAGGGGAAAATATGCTATCCTTTGGGGAAAAAAAAACCCATATCCCCCCCCCCCAATTTCAACATTTTGACAATGAAAGAAAATTAAGAACTACTATATTTTTAAAATATAATTTCAATTCTTAAGCATTTTAAATGGTTGTTCAAATGGCTTTAAGGTGTATCACCTACTGTGCAAATAAATTCCATATTGATGGTGACCATCAAGAAGTGAAGAGATCTTTGAGAAAATTTGACAAGGAATTGCACATTGCCACTTCAAGCATAATCCTGATATAAATGTCTTAAGTTCCCAGAAGCATATTGAAGTTTTTCATTAAGTATTTTTAAATCATTTTACTTTAGAAGTTCACATGCAGACTCAATATTTAATTTTTTCTGTTTTCTATGTTACTTTTCTTAGCACAATTGTATAACATAAAGAAAACATAATGATTTTTTTCTCAAGGACCAACATAGGTAGTCCCTAATTCTACACCAGTTTATCCCAGCATGCTGTAGAAATATTCTCATTTTCTATGTGTGCTGGGACATTTTTTTTAAAAGTTGGGAACTCTGATCTAAGTGTCTCTGTTATTTAGCCAGAGGATAGAATGGTACACTTACACTCTCCAGGACTGTTGGAAGTCTCTGAACTCCACACCTTACAGATGGGTATTCATTTAACCATGTCTATCAAAATACAGTCTCCTTGTCCACAGTCCCCCTGACCATAAGAAGCAAGGAAGCAGAGGTTTCCTCAGGCAAAGTCTGTCACTTTTCCAGCTTCTTTCTCTCCACCAAATCCTCCCATAAACACAGTAACGTGACTTCCTATGGTTTTCAAGCAAGAGGCTAGCATCTCTAATCCTATTCAAGTGGAACACCTTACCCTTTGAGCTACATTATGCTTGCGCCAAAGGCTTTTATCTGTCCAATAGTGGTGGGCAAAGTGCAGCTCAAATTGGAAAGAAAAAAAAAACAAAAACCTTTAAGGAAGCATATCTTTTTAATTGCTGAAAGATTGTTCATGGGAACAAGTGTTTTTGAATTTTTAATGACAATCTTTTCACTTGTTACAGAATATTCTGCTTCCCTGAGCACATACAATGATCAATCTATTACTTTCGTTTTTGAGGATGGAAGTTATGAGATCTATGTAGAAGACTTGGGAAAAGACCAAGAGAAAGGTAGAATATTTCCTTTTGTCTATAATGATACAATGAAGACTAGTAAAGTAAAAAATAAATTTGCCAAGGGCTGCCTGGGTGGCTCAGTTAGTTAAGCGTCCAACCCCTGATTTCAGCTCAGGTCATTGATCTCAGGGTCTTGAGATCAGGCTCCATATCAGGTTCTCACTAGGTGTGAAGCCTACTTAAGATTCTCTCTCTCCCTCTCCCTCTGCTCCTGCCCCTCCAGCTCCACCTCCCCCCTCAAAAAAAATAATAATTTTACCAAACCGTAAAGAGTGGATTACTTCAGACATGGCGTAGATCCCATGTTGTGTGCTAACTCCAATGCACTGGCAGCAGATGCCCAAATACCACTACGCTGGGGAGAATTTAGAAGCTTAGTCAGGGCTTATCAGGGAAAAATGCTGATATTGAGAAGTGGTGTCTGTTGTGAGAGATGGAAGGAGAGACTACACATATTTGCTATTGCTAAATTACCTACTAGATCTTTCCAGCCTTATCAACAGCACCACAGTACAACCTCAAGTAAGAGAATATACCAGTGCTATGAACAATATGTTAACTATTTTAATAATGACTGTGTTAAAGAATTCGTCAGAGCATATTCACATATTTTTGAGACCTTTCTTAAAATCACAAAAGTTTTGCTTTTATTGATATATAATAAAAAAGGATATTTTCTGATATTATGTATATGTTGAAATTGAAACCTTTTGATAAAAATTGTATCTCACCAAAGGGATTTTATGCCTTCTCTTTCAGATAAGGTGTTATTTCGTTATTATGATTCCAAATCCCCTTCACATGAAACAGGTAATTTGGCGGGCTGGGCAGCAGTAGTGCTTGAATTCTTGAATTTGGGGCAAGGACAAATCCAAAAGTACTCCATGAAAAAGGAAGGCAGTCTCAGAAAGTTCTCTTTAGCCCACACTCATTGCAAAATCTTAGATTCTTAGAAGATTTATCCCACCCATCCATTGTGCAGCTTAATAATTAGGATAAAGGTTTACATTTAAAAGAGATTCAAAAAAATAGTGGCTTAAGCTACACAAAACTTTATTCTTATCTTAGCCAGGACTAGAATAGCAGTTCTGATCAACAGGTTGTACAAGGACCCAGCTCCTTCCCGGTGGTACTGCCAACATCTACATGGTTCAAGATTGCTTGCTGCCATGAGGATGCCTAATCAGCAGGACAAAGGAAGACAGACCATGAATTCTCTTTCCATTTAAGAACAAAACCTTGAAGTTGCACCTGACACTTCCATTCACCTCATCATATTGGTCAAAACTTAGTCACATTGCTACACTTAGTTATAAGAAAACAGACTGGGAAATGTTCTGTTACATAGGGAGGGTAGTCGGATATTGGGAGACACTATCGGTGGCTTTGCATACAGACAGGGAAGCTGACACCGAGACAAATACCCAATAGAGTCACAATTCCACAATTAGAAAGCATGTAAGAAAACTAAGGAGCTTAAAATTACCCCAAATTGTCCAATGATTCTTTAGTTTCATTTGGGTACAAATACTTCTAAAAGACATGTTGATGAATGAAGCAATTATTTTACATCATATCTTGGACTCTTTTCCTAGGTGTCAAATTCATTAAATTAAAATGAGCTAAATTCTTAACTTTATAATTTACATTTTAATTATTTATTAATTTTTTTGATTTACATATTTTTAATTGCAAGGTGATGGCGTTGATGGCCAGACATTATTGGTAAACCTGAGTCCTACAAAAAACAAAGACTTTTTGCTGCATGCCAACAACAAGGAACACTCTGTGGAGGTAAGAGAAATATGCACTTAACTGTCATAATTGACTCCACTCATTTGTGCAGATTTGGGTGTGTAACATATTTCAAAGAAGAAGTTTTGTTTGTACTGTTCTATCTAAAACACAATCAGTTACTACTAATAACTTGCTTCTGGAGGAGGAAAAGGAGGGAAACAGCATGTATAGCCTTGCTACTGAAAGTCTGGTCTCTGCCAGCAGTGCACATGGGAGTTTGGTAGACATGCAGAATTTCAGGCTTCCTCACAATTGAATCAGAATCATAATTTTAACGAATCTCCAGGAGATTCATAAGTGCATTAAAGTTTGAGAAGCACTGCTATATAGAATGATCTCAAATTCTTTCTATTCGAGTTTAGGAACTACTTTGTCCTTCCAAGAAGTGTTTCTTGATAAATTATAGTTTTCTTAGGCAAATGCAAAAATAATTTTACACTCCAACCCTGCTAAATGGACAGTCACGAACATTTTCATATGCCAAGATTTACAATGTTACAATGTTGTTACAAAACAATGCAAATGGCAGTATAATATTGGTCATGATGAAAATTTATAAACATCTTCAGGAACAAAGAAGCCAAAGATAGAGACCAGGAAGAAAACATATGAGTATAATACAGATTACAAATAACATAAATACAAAATTATAAATCTAACTAATACAGCCATGTAAGGTATTAACATAAACACTGTATGGTAACCAGCATCTTCCTTAACAAACATTCCTAAATGTATGTAACAGTGTTGGACATAAGAGCTGACCCCATACAGACCTCTATTACATGCCAAATACTGTGCTAAATGTTTTACAAGCAGTCTCCTTTAATTCTTACAGTAATTCTATAATAGAGATATTGTACTGGTCAAATATTACTGTAATACAAACCATCCCCAACACTTACCGGCCTAAAATAATAATCACTTTTATCATTCACGTACCTGCTGATAAGTTGTAGATTAACTGATCTAGAAAACTGATTAGACTGAAACACTGGGGTTTGAGAAGTCATGTGCACATGTCTCAGAGGTAGTACATGGCAAAAGTTGGGCACAAATCCTGAGCTGCTGCATCCAGATCCAGTCACTCTAACCTACAATGTCTCTCAACTATCAATGAATCAAATCAAATCACACACCCCGCACTTTAGCCCTCTACCCATTTCTTTCTTCTCCACCACTCCCATCCCCTACAAGTAAGCAGCCTTGCTAGAACTACTAAGTTAAAATTATTCCCCTTTAGTTTCTAACTCAGGGAGGTAAGGTTGACTTTGGACTTCCCACTCACATGCTGGTTGCTTTCTTTCTTGTTTCCTCAGCTACAAAAATGTGAAAACCAATTGCCAGACCAGGTCTTCTTCCGCCTTCATATGAAGTCTCCTAAATGTGTTTCATTTGAATGTAAGAACAATCCTGGAGTGTTTATAGGAGTAAAAGATAACCACCTTGCTCTAATTAAAGTAGGGGACCAAACTGAGCATTCGAGTGTAGAGAATACCATATTTAAGCTCTCTTAAACTTAATGTGATGAAAAGCTGTGGAACCTGGGTTGGGTAGCCCAAATAGCTACTGCAGGAGAAAGGATAAGAGATAAAGAGGCAGACAACATTGAAGGGAAATGGAATGTTTTTCTTATTATTTGTAAAATATATTTTTATAATCCTTCAGTTCAGTTTTTTATTACCCTTTGTCTCACTACATATTCAAAAGTGTGTTGTTAAAGAGACCTCAGAAGATATACAACCTGACTTTTACTTTTTTCTACTTTCAGTCCAGAAAGAGCTTCATATTTAGAGCTGAGACCTCTGAGGAGAAGCAAGGGCCTTAATTCAAGTTTCATTTTAGACAGGGATCCATTTTAAAAAGCTACATAGAGACATAATTTTCCCTAGTTCCAAACAAGTTCAAACATTAGAGTTGTTGGTGAAAAGACAATCAGATCTACTTAGACTGAACATTTCACAAATGGAATAAAACACGAAATGTGTTTGAAGATGCCCAAAACTGGGACACCTGGGTGGCTCAGTCAGTTAAGTGGATGACTTTCACTCAGGTCATGATCCCAGGGTCCTAGGATCAAGTCTCTCATCTGGCTCCTTGCTCAGCCAGGAGCCTGCTTCTCCCTCTGCCTCCCACTCCCCGTGCTTATGTGCGTGCTCTCTCTCTATCCCTCTCTAGCAAATAAGTAAAAATCTTGAAAAGAAGAAGATGCCCAAAACTTCAGATACCTACATAGGTAGGCAGATAATATAAATATGAGAACAGACAAAGATAGTTGAAAAGTTAAGAAAAATAAATCCAGTATTTGTAAAGTAAATCATTTTACATCTAATTGTTTCATTTTTAAAATGTGGATTTTATAAACGGAGTTAAATTTAACAAGGCATTCTTACATTAGGAAGTGAAATAAATTTTAGTTCAGACATATAATTGAAATCTTTGGGAATATCTAACTAAGTACCATGGTGAAGCCACAAGTTCTCTCATCTACTAGAGCCTAAATGGGACACAGAATTAACATTACAATATCAATTAACTGTCTATGCCTTCAGTTTGTGGTATACCATATCCTTCTGACACTATGCTCCAGGGATCTAGGACTTAATATCCATGTCACCCGGGACGAAATTTCTTCTGATCTTTTCTTCCCATGTGTAGAAGTGTTTTCCTTGTCCAGCTTCCTGATTACCCTGCTTACTATGGAGTATTTATTTGACTTTTCTTCCTCTTTCATTTCTTTTGACCAGCTGTGGTCTTGATATACATTTTGTGCCCCCTGAGCTTCATTCCATATCACCTGACCTCTGGATGCCAACATCTTTTTATACTTTGTCTACTGAATGTTGTAGAATTTCACACAAGCCTACTGATGGCAATATTTTTTATTAAACATCTTTGTGTTTTACATTACTAAGGTAGTAAAATTTATACTTAACCATATAATAAAATTTTTCAACTACTAAAGGAATAGTTTTTGCTTATTTTAAAGCCTTAAATTCTATTATAACTTTTTCATAGGCCTAACACTGACAATAAATGATAAAACTATTAACAGAATACTTATGAAGTACAACTTTTTCTGAGAGTGTAGGCTTCTTAATTTCTAATTTGTTGAGATCTGTTGGATATAATGCTGGTGGAACATAAGATTAAAAAGGCTAAGAATGACTGTGTGAGGGTAAACAACTTTAAACAACGATATATCTTTCATTACATTGTCAGTTTTATTATGGAGACAAAGATAAAAGCAGAATATACATCATTCTTTCTGAAAAACACTAAATGTTGATCATATGCATCTGTATGATATACTTAAAATGATTGTTTTTGAGTAACCAAATGTATTGATTACATTGTTTATGCTCTTGAATAAATTGCATTTTTAAAAGTATGTGAGGCCATAATGATTTAATCATAAAATGACTATTCTGAAATTTTTAAGTCAAAATAAGCATATCTTAATCCACTGATATTGGTATCTGGAGTAGGTCATTTGTCTGGTAATTCAAAACTAGGTAAGATATTCCAGAAAACGGATTGTGTCTTTTTTTTCTTTTTTTAATAATAATTTTTTATTATGTTATGTTAGTCACCATACAGTACATCCCTAGCTTTTGATGTAATGTTCCATGATTCATTACTTGTGTATAACACTCAGTGCACCATGCAATACATGCCTTCCTTAATACCCAACACTGGCCTATCCCAGGATCAGATTGTGTCTTTTTCACCTTTGTACTCCCAATGCCCATCATAGTGGCCAGCACAAAGGACTTATTCAGTGACTTTTACCTGAGATCAAACAGCCAACATACAACTGCAAAAGGAACTTCAATCCGACTTCTGACTCAGGTATCTTTCAACCTGATTATCTTAATTCTGATATTCAATTTTCCTTTTTAAAAATACTTTCCCCCATCACTATGGTGAGTATTATTTGATTAAAATATACAAATGTATGGTGGCCTTTTGCCACTTATTTTCATGTGTTTTGATGGTCCTTTACACACACATTACTGGGAGGAATTTGTTCATTTCATTGTATCAGAAATAACGATTATGTCAAAACTTACTTTTCCCTCATTTTATTTATATTTGTTAGATTTTTATGTGTTTATTGGATACCTTGAAATACTAGCAAGAAAATTTTATTTGAATGAGTAATGTGGCTTAGAATTGGAAAAGAAAAGTAAGAGTGAAGATTCAGGGGATTTGGAAAGAAAAATGCTAATTAGAATGCAACAGATTGATTAAAGTCTAAAAATATTGACTTAAACCCCTACATCTGCAAAACAAGTCAAAAAACAAAAACAATTTCAGCCTTTGTGCCTCATGCCAAGAAACTGCATGATAGACAGAGAAATCTTAGGCTAGGGTACTCAAGTGGGGATTGGGCCAGGCTTGTCCCAAAATTCCTTTCCCCCATCATACAATGACCTGTACAGCCCAGAAATCTTGTCCTCTAGCAGTTGCTCCTTAAACATATGCCAGATATATTGGACTTTGCTAAGTACCATGAAAGAACCAAAAACAAAACAAAACAAAAAAGCCCCAAAACCCTAAACTATGCTCCTTGTGCACATGGAATTTAAAACATGTACAATTTATGTATTAAAACTCCAACTCTGCAGTACACAGTTGCACAAAGGTAAGAGACATCAATGTGAGTTTCTCATCAGAGAAAGAAATAGGACTGAATACTCTATCCCCATGCCCTAGCATCTACCCTGATCGATTCATATATTCATTCTCAAGGTCATGTTAAATAGGTTCCCTCTGCAGATCCCAGGGAAAAGGGGGTCAATTCAGTTGCTCCAAATTCCCTAATAGTCAGGGTTGGGATTAAGGGGCTTAGGAATCTGGAAACAGATGCAAAAGATAAAAGTTAAAGTCAATTGGTAGAGTTAGAATCAATGAGCTGCTTCCTATTGAGATGTCAAGATGATGAAATATTTGTCTAAGTCCAATCATAGTCCCTAGCCCATAGGATACTCCCATAAGAGAATACATGAATCACTACCCAGCATATTAAAAATATGGGTTTGTCTCTTGCACTGTTAGTGGGAATGCAGACTGGTGCAACCACTCTGGAGAACAGTATGGAGGATCCTCAAAGAGCAAAAAATAGAACTACCCTATGATCCAGCATTTGCATACTAGGTATTTACCTAAAGGATACAAAAATACAGATTCAAAGGGGTACATGCACCTCAATGTTTATAGCAGCATTATCAACAATAGCCAAACTATAGAGAGAGCCTAAATGTCTGTTGGCTGATAGAGAGGGGCTGGTGTATATATACAATGGAATATCACTTAGCCATCAAGAAAATGAAATCTTACAATTTGCAATGACATAGATGGAACTGAAGTGTATTATGCTAAGTGAAATAAGTCAGAAAGACAAATACCATATGATCTCACTCATATGTGGAATTTAAGGAAGAGAACAGATGAACATATGGGAAGAGGGAAGAGAAAAAAGAGAGGGAAAAAACGATAGAGAACAAACTGAAGAGAGAGGGAGGTGTGTGGGGATGGATTAGGTAGGTAATGGATATTAAAGAGGGAACTGGGTGTTGTATGAAACGATGAATTATTGAATTAACTAACTAAAATTTAAATAAAAAACAAAGAAATTATCCTGGTTTATCAGAGTGGAGCAAATGTAATCACAAAGATCTTTTAAATGTGGGACAAGAAGGCACATCACATTATGATGTGAGAAAGACTTGCATAGCCATCACTGGCTTAGAAGATGGAAATGCACCATGAGACCAAAACTGGGGACAACAGCCTCTAGCACTTGGAAAAAGAAAAAAATGAAAAAGAAAAAATTCTTCCCTAGAAAAACATTAAAATATCTGGAATATATTCAATTATGTTTTAAAATCTCTGTAATGTTGTACTGATGAAGGAATGCACAGATCGACAAACTGAATAGAAAAACATGTAGTCTCAAATGCATGTGCAAATTTAGTATAGATAAAGGTGACATCTCAGTTAAGTATAGAAAAAGATATCTTTGTAATGGAGATATTGGGTTAATTGGATATCCATAAGGACAAAAATAAAACTGTACTCATGAATCATACTGGTACTAAGAGAAACCCCAAATGAGTTAGAGATCTAAATATAAAAAGTGGAATGATGGAAGGAATCATGGTAAAACCTAATATCTGTTAGTAGTAGAAGCCTTTGCTAACTATGACTCAAATTCCAGATGCAGTTAATCAAAATATTGTTAAACTGATTATACACTTTTTAACTCAAGAGGAGTAAAATATTATATGAGAAAAATAATTGCAAGGGGCACCTGGGTGGCTCGGTCATTAAGCGTCTGCCTTCAGCTCAGGTTATGATCCCTGTGCTCTGGGATCGAACCCCGCATTGGGCTTCTTGCTCAGCGGGAAGCCTGCTTCTCCCTCTCCCACTCCCCCTTCTTGTGTTCCCTCTCTCACTGCCTCTCTGTCAAATAAATAAATTTTAAAAATCTTTTTAAAAAAGAAAAAGAAAAAGAATTGCAGTTATAACATAATAGTTAACATGTTTAATACATAGTTTCTAAAAATAGAGAAACAGTCAATAACCCTACAGAAAAAAATAGGACGAGATATGGATAAGTCATAGAAAAAAAGTGCAAATGGCACTTACTCCAATCCTACTTCTAGAAATCACTTGTAAAATACACAATTTTATGTGTATACTACCCAAAGCAATCAACACATTTAATGCAATCCCTATTAAAATACCAATAGCATTTTTCACAGAACTAGAACAAACAATCCTAAAATTTGTATGGAATCACAAAAGACCCCAAATAGCCAAAGCAATCTTGAAAAAGAAAAGAAAAGCTAGAGGCATAACAATTCCAGACTTCAGGTTATATTACAAAACTGTAGTAATCAAAATAGTATGGTAATGATACAAAAATAGATACGTAGGTCAACAGAACAGAATAGAAAAATCCAGAAATAAACCCACAATTATATGGTCAATTAATCTTCGACAAAGAAGAAAGATTATCCAATGCAAAAAAGACAGTGTCTTCAAAAAATGGTGTCGGGAAAAACTAGACAGCCACATGCAAAAGAATGAAACTACTTTCTTACACCATACACAAAAATAAATTCAAAATAAAGACTTACATGTGAGACCAGATATCATAAAAATCTTAGAAGAGAGCATAAAAGTAATTTCTCTGACATTGGCCATAGCAACTTCTTTCTAGATATGTCTCCTGAGGCAAGGGAAACAAAAATAAAAATAAATTATAGGGACTACATTAAAATAAAGAGATTCTACACAGCAAAGGAAACAATCAACAAAACTAAAGGGCAACCCACGGAATGGGAAAAGATATTTGCAAATGACATGTCCGATAAAGGGTTTGTATCCAAAATATATAAAGAACTTTTCAAACTCAATACCCAAAAATCAAATAATCCAATAAAAAAATGAGCAGAAGACATGAACAAACATTTCTCCAAAGAAGACATCCAGATGCCTAACAGACACGTGAAAAGATGTTTATGATCACTTACCACCAGGGAAATATAAATCAAAACTACAATGAGACACTTTACACCTGTCAAAATAGCTAAAATCAGCAACACAAGAAACAACAGATGTTGCCAAGGATGTGGAGAACGGGGAACCCACTTGCACTGTTGGTGGGGATGCAAACTGGTGCAGCCACTCTGGAAAACAGTGTGGAGGTTCCTCAAAAAGTTAAAAACAGAACTACCCTACAAACCAGCAATCACAGTACTGGGTATTTACCCAAAGAATATAAAAACATTAATTCAAAGGGATACATACATATATTTATAACAGCATTATTTAAAATAGCCAAGATATGGAAGCAGCCCAAGTGTCCATCAATTGATAAAGAGGATGTGATACACACACACACACACACACACAGACATGCGCGCACACACACACTGGGATATTATTCAGCCACAAAAAAGAATAAAATCATGCCATTTGCAACAACATGGATGGAGTTAGAGAGTACAATGCTAAGTGAAATATGTCAGTCAGAGGAAGACAAATACCATAAGTTTTCACTCATATGTGGAATTTAAGAAACAAAACAAATGAGCAAAGGGGGGGAGGAAGACACAAACCAAGAAACAGACTCTTAACTATGGAGAGCAAACTGATGGTTACCAAAAAGGAGGTGGGTGGGGGGATGGGTGAAATAGGAGACAGGGAGTAAGTAGTGCATTTGCCATGATGAGCACCAGGTAATTAAAATAAAAACTTAAAAATAAAAATAAAAAATTTAAAAAATAAAGCCACATTTTTAAATGCATGAAAAGATGTATTTCAACAGAAAACTATTGAAAGAACTAATAATAGGGTTGGAAAATCCAGGGACTATCAACATGGAGCATTATACAACTGTATGAAGAATGAGGAATGAGGCACCTGGGTGGCTCAGTCAGTTAGGCATCTGACTCTTGATTTCAGCTCAGGTCATGATCTCAGGGTTAAGAGATTGAGCCCCATGTTGAGATTCTCTCTCTTCCTCTCCTTCTGCTCTCTCCCTTCCCCACTTGCATGCATACTCTATCTCTCTAAAAAGAGAGAGAGAGAAGAAAGAAACAAAGAAGCAAATAAAGAAAGAAGAAAAAAAGAACTTCAGGAAAAGAATGAAAAGGCCTTAAAAAAATAAAGAATGTATATATGTTACTATGATGTCTTCATAGGGTATGCCTTAAAATAAAAAATGGCAAGATGACAAAAACTATATGCAGTTTGCCACACAAAAAAACAAAAAAACAAAACAAAACAACAACAACAACACACAGGTTTTGGGTACCTGGCTGGCTTGGTTGGAAGAGCCTGTAACTCTTGATCTCAGGATCCTGAATTTGAGCCCCATGCTGGGTATAGAGATTATATACATACATACATATACACATACATACATATACACATACACAAACAAACAAACAAACAAATAAAAATATTTTTTAAAAAAGAACATAAGTTTGGTTTACTGATTACAGGCTGTGTAACTTCAGCAAATTACGTGGCCTCTCTCAATCTATCTTCTGTAAAATGAGGAGGTATCAAATATTGTAGTTGTTTACCTTATATCCATCACCACTATCCCTACTTTCTTACAAATAGAACCTCATTTTGTACTGGACAGCATATTCCCAACTCAAAATGTATGCTTTCCCAGAATCCCATGCAGTAGATATGGTAACCATTTGACATGGTCCTGAACAATAAAATAAGGCAAGATAAAGGGTTGAGAAAAGCTTTTCTAAAGGGGACATATTCAATTAAAATGCCCTTTTTCAGTCTTTCTCTCCCCCTTCCTCTTACCTAGACATAGATACAAGGCTGAATGTAGAACAGCCAACTTCTTACCATGAGGCAATGAGCATGTGGAGAAAGGCCAATACATTAAAAATGGTAGAAAGGAAAGACGGAGAACCCTGGTAGGGTGAGCAATACTGATGTTCTGCCCAAAGCCCCTTGGATTCCTTTATACTTATTATTTTATTACATTTCTGTATGTACACCTATATAACCACCACCACCACCACCACCATCACCACCTTCTATGCACTTTCAATATCCAGCACATGCAGCTCTTCTTGCAAGATTGGCTTTACAGTACTGATGTTGCTTTGTCATCTTGCACAGAGAGATGAAAGTTTCTGTGAGTTTGCATTCCTCCATCAACCTCACAGGGCTTTTGGAAGTCTTTGTCTTGGGTCAAACAATTCTGCCTTAAATTTGACTAAAAAATTCTCCCACAGCTTCATGCTGAAGCTACCATCCCTGCTCTGCCCAACTCCCTTAGCAGTCTTTCCTAGGAATAATTTCTTGGTAAATCACATGCTCATGAATCCTTAACTCAAGGTCTACATCTGGGGAGTCTAATGTAAGACAGCAGGTCATGTGTGACATTATTTTCTGCCATTCTAGTCTTATAATATTAACTGCAAACTTTCTTATTGAGAGATAAAAATAAACCCATGTGTGCTTAAGCTAGAGGTGGGTTTTCTGTTGAATATGGCTTAAAGCAAATTTCAACCATAGAAGAGATGATGGTAACACCTGCTTCTTAGGACATTGATAAGAATTGCAGAAAGCATTCAGTGAATGTTAGGCAAACCTGACTTAATATTAACTGAGAACAATTTTTCTTAGGTACAATTAGTACATAGAAAAACACAACCAAAGTCCTCTACAACTCTTTTTTAAGATTTATTTATTCATCTGAGAGAGAGAGGGAGAGCACACACGCACGAGTGGGAAGGGCAGAGGAAGAGGGAGAGAGAATTTCAAGCAGAATCCACATTTGAATGAAGCCCGCCACAGGGCATGATCTCATGACCCTGAGATCAGGACCTGAGCTGAAACCAAGAATCAGATGCTCAACCAACTGTGCTACCCAAGTGCTCCCTTCTACAACTTTAATAGAAGTTACTCTGTAAGAGATAAAGTGGGAGAAAATCAGAATTAATGAGATCTGACAGGTATAGAAGTAATCCACCAACTTCATAGGTGTTTATTTTATTTTACTTCTTAACCTACAAGTTACATATAGTCTTTCATATGCTTAAAATACTACATTACAAATAAAAAAATTTAATAGTAAAAATGAAAAGACCTATATTTCTTCAAAAGATAATTGGATAAAAGTACAGATGTTCCAGGATATAGGAATGGGATAACTAAAAAAAATTATATAATAATTCATTAATATTATGTAGGTCAGAAAAATAATAGAGAAATCAATGAAACTAAAAGCCAGATATCAGAGAAACAATAATAAACTTGATAAGCTTTTAGCCACGCTGATTAGGAAAACAAAAAGAAATAACACAAATTACCAATATCAATAATAAAAAAGTTGGCATTACTATAGTTTCTAAAGATATTTAAAAGGGTGAAAAGAAGAATACTATGGACAATACTTCAGTAATTTTAGCAAAAAAAGAGAAATTCCTTAAAAGGCAACAAATATTAAGACTCGCTCAAGAAGCAACAGATAATATGAATAGCTCTATATTCATTTTGAAAAGTGAATTTGTAGTTTAAGATCATCTCATAAAAAGAAACTCCAGTCTTCACTGGTGAATTCTTTCAAACACTTAAGGAAGAAATATGAATTATAAACAAACTCTATCAAAAAAATGAAGAGAAGAAAATTCAATTGAACTTATTTTATGAGGCAAGCATTACACTGATATCAAAACCAAAGACATTACAAGAAAAGAAAAATACACATCAATATTTTTCATTACCATAGACACAAGAATTCAAAAACCTAAATGCTAAAATTTTAATCAAACCCACAAATATAAAAGGTAGATATATAATATATGTATAAGGATATGTATATTAAAGGAATATAAAAATACATAATGATCAAGTGGGGTTCATCCCAGGAATTCAAGTTTGGTTTAATACTCAAAAATCAATTAATGTAATTTACTATTTTAACAAGCTAAAATAGAAAAACTGTATGATCATCTCAATAGATACAGAAAAAGCAGTTGACAAAATCTAATATCCATCCCTGATAAAAACAGCAATAAACTAATAATAGAAGGGAACTTCCTCAGCCTGATAAAGGCCATAGACCAAAGCAACCTTACAGCTATAATTAATAGCAGCATATTATTAATAGCCTAAGTCTAAATAGAAGATTGATTAAGATCAAGAATGAAAGGACCTTAGTCTCACTACTTCTACCCAGAATTTTACTAGAGGTACTAGTCATTGCAATAAGACAATACAAAGAAATAATAATCCATATTGGAAAAGAAAAAGTAGGGTGCTAAATGAGAAAACACGCAGCCAAGAATACTTTATCTAGCTAGGATGCCATTCAAAACAGAATGAGTGATAAAAAGCTTCCAGGACAAACAGAACTAAAAGAATTTGTGATCACCAAACCAGCGCTACAAGAAATAGTAAAAGGGGTCCTCTCAGCAAAGAAAGAGTCCAAAAGTAACATTGACCAGAAAGGAACAGAGACAATATACAGTAACAGTTACTTTACAGGCAATACAATGGCACTAAATTCATATCTTTCAATAGTTATCCTGAATGTAAATGGGCTAAATGCCCTAGTCAAAAGACACAGGGTATCAGATTGGATAAAAAACAAGACCCATCAATATGCTGTCTGCAAGAGACTCATTTTAGACCCAAAGACACCTCTAGATTTAAAGTGAGGGGATGGAAAATCATTTACCATGCTAATGGACATCAAAAGAAAGCTGAGGTGGCAATCCTTATACCAAACAAATTGGATTTTTAAAAAAGACTATAATAAGAGATGAGGAAGGACACTATATCATACTTAAAGGGTCTATCCAACAAGAAGATCTAACAGTTGTAAATATTTATGTTATCCCCTAACATGGGAGCAGCTAATTATAAAAGCCAATTAATAACAAAATCAAAGAAACACATCAACAATAATAAGATAATAGAAGGGGACTTTAACACTCTCCTCACTGCAATGGACAGAGCATCTACACAGAAGATCAACAAGGAAATATGGCTTTAAATGACACACAGAACCTGAAGGACTTCACAGATATATTCAGAACATTCCATCCCAAAGCAACAGAACATACATTCTTCTCAAGTGCACATGGAACATTCTCCAGAATAGATCACGTCCTGGGTCACAAATCAGGTCTCAACCAGTACCAGATGATTGGAATCACTCCCTGCATATTTTTGGACCAAAATGCTTTGAAACTGGAATTCAATCACAAGAGGAAAGTTGGAAAGAACTCAAATACATGGAGGCTAAAGAGCATCCTACTAAAGAATGAATGGGTCAACCAGGAAACTAAAGAAGAATTTTAAAAACTGGTGGAAACAAATGAAAAGGAAAACACAACTGTTCAAAATCATTGGGATGCAGAAAAGGAGGTCCTAAGAGGAAAATATAAGCACTACAAGCCTTTCTCAAGAAAGAAAAAAGGCCTCAAATACGCAACCTAGCCCTACACCTAAAGAAGCTGGAGAAAGAGCAGCAAATAAAACCTAAACCCAGGAAGAGAAGAGAAATAATAAAGATTAGAACAGAAATCAATGAAATAGAAACCCAAATAAGAGTAGAACAGCTTAAAGAAATGAACACCAAAGAAATACAGATTATAAGAACATATTATGAGCAACTATATGCCAACAAATTAGACAATCTGGAAAAATTGGATACATTTCTAGGAACGTATAAACAACCAAAACTGAAACAGGAAGAAATAAAAAAGCTGAACAGACCATAACCAGCAAGGAAATTAAAGCAGTAATCAAAAGTTTCCCAACAAACAAGAGTCCAGGGCCAGATGGCTACCCAAGGAAATTCTACCAAACATTTAAAGAAGAATTAATACCTATTCTTCTAAAGCTGTTTCAAAAAATCAAAATGGAAAGAAAACTTTCAAACTCATTCTATGAGGCCAGCATTATCTTGATCCCAAAACCAGACAAAGACCCCACCAAAAAGGACAATTACAGGCCAATATCCCTAATGAACATGGATGTAAAAATTCTCACCAAGATACTAGCCAATAGGATCCAACAGTACATAAAAAGGATTATTCACCATGACCAAGTGGGACTAATTCCTGAGCTGCAAGGGTGGTTCAACATCCACAAATCAATCAATGTGATACACTACATAAAAGACAGGACAAGAACCATACGATCCCCTCAACAGATGCAGAAAAATCATTTGGCAAAATACATTATCCTTTCTTGATTAAAACTCTCCACAGTGTAGGGATAGAGGGTACAAACTTCAATATCATAAAAGCCATCTATTAAAAACCCACAGCGAATATCATTCTCAATGAGGAAGAGCTGAGAGCTTTTACCCTAAGGTCAGCAGCATGGCAGGGATATCCACTATCACCACTGCTGTTCAACATAGTACTAGAAGCTAGCTGCAGCAATCAGCCAACAAAAAGAAATAAAAGGCATCCAAATCAGGAAAGAAGAAATCAAACTCTTACTCTTCATAGATGACATGATACTGTATGTGGAAAACCCAAAAGACTCCACAAAAAAATTGCTAGAACTCATATAATAATTCACCAACGTGCAGGATATAAAATCAGTGCACAGAAATCAGTTGCATTTCTATACACTAACAATGAGACAGAAGAAAGAGAAATTAAGGAGTCGATGTCATTTACAACTGCACCAAAAACCATAAGATACCTAGGAATAAACCTAACCAAAGAGGCAAAGTATCTGTTCTCTGAAAACTATATAATACTCACGAAAGAAATTAGGAAGACAAAGAAATGTAAAAACATTCCATGCACATGGATAGGAAGAACAAATATTGTTAAAATGCCTATGCTACCAAGAGCAATCTATGCTTTCAATGTAATCCCTATCAAAATACCACCAACTTTTCTTCATAGGACTGGAACAAATAATCCTAAAATTTGTATGGAACCAGAAAAGTTCCCGAATAGTCAGACAAATGTTGAAAAAGAAAAGCAAAGCTAGTGGCATCACAATTCCGGACTTCAAGCTCTATTACAAAGCTGCAATCATCAAGACAGTGTGGTACTTGCACAAAAACAGATACATAGATCAATGGAACAGAATAGAGACTCCAGAAATGGATCCTCAACTCTATGGTCAACTAATCTTTGACAAAGAAGGAAAGAATATCCAATGGAAAAAATATAGTCTTTTCAACAATTGGTGTTGAGAAAATTGGGCAGCCAAATGCAGAAGAATGAAACTGGACCTTACACCATACAAAAAAATAGACGCAAAATGGATAGAAGACATAAATGTGAGAAAGGAATCTGACAAAATCCTAAAGAACACAGGCGGTAACCTCTATGACCTCGGGCACAGCAACTGCTTGCTAGACATGTCTCCAAAGGCAAAGGAAACAAAAGCAAAAATGAAGAAGTATTGGGACTTCATCAAGATAGAAGGCTTTTGTACAGCAAAGGAAATAGTCAACAAAACCAAAAGACAACCAACAGAATGGGAGAAGATATTTGCAAATGACACATCAGATAAAGAGCTACTACCCAAAATCTATAAAGAACTTGTCAAACTCTATACCCAAAGAACAAATAATCTAATCAAGAAATGTGCAGAAGACAAGAACAGACAGTTCTCCACAGAAGACGTCCAAATGGCCAACAGATGCACGAAAAAATGCTCCACGTTACTTGTCATCAGGGAAATACAAATCAAAACCACAATGAGATACCACCTCACACCAGTCAGAATGGCTAAACTTAAAAAGACAGGAAACAACAGATGTTGGTGAGGATGTGGACAAAGGGGAACCCTCCTACACTCTTGGTGGGAATGCAAGCTGGTGCAGCCGCTCTGGAAAACAGTATGGAGTTTCCTCAAAAAGTTGAAAATAGAGCTACCCAATGACCCAGCAATTGCACTACTAGGGATTTACCCCAAAGATACAAAAGTAGTGATCCAAAGGGGCACCTGCGCTTTAATATTTATAGCAGCAATGTGCACAATAGCCAAACTATGGAAAGAACCTAGATGTCCATCAACAGATGAATGGAGAAAGAAGATGTGGTATACACACACATGCAATGGAATATTACACAGCCATCAAAAGAAGAAATCTTGCATTTGCAACGAGGTGGATGGAAATAGAGGGTATTATGCTAAGTGAAATAACTCTATCAGAGAAAGACAATTATCATATGATCTCACTGATGTATGTAATTTAAGATACAAAAGAGAGGATCATAGGGGAAGAGAGGAAAAAATGAACAAGACAAAACTAGAGAGACAAACCATAAGAACTCTTAATCATAGGAACCAAACTGAACGTTGCTGGAGGGGAGGGGTGTGGAGGGATGGGGTAACTGGGTGATGGACATTGGAGAGGATATGTGTTGCAATGAGCACTGGGTATTATATAAAACTGTTGAATCATAGACCTGTGCACCTGAAACAAATAATGCATTATATATTGATTGAGTTTAAATTTAAAAAAGAAAGGCATTATATACTGAAAAAAATTATCTGTTAAATTTCTTCCTCTCCTTATCAATAAGTACATGTTGCACATAGTTTAACTCACAATTTTCTAGATCTGCCACAAAAAAAGTTTCTTCAAAATTGTAATATGGTTACTTACTTATAAACAAAGACTGAGACAATTTTATTTATAGAAAAAAGAAAAAAGAAAAGGGAAAGAAAGAGAAAAGAAAAAAGAAAGGAAAAGAAAATCTGCTTTTCTTTAAAAGCAACATGATTAGGGTAACTGGGTGGCTCAGTTGGTTACATGCTGACTCTTGATCTCAGCTCAGATCTTGATCTCAAGATCATGAGTTCAAGCCCCATGTTGGGCTCCTCACTGGGTGTGAAGCCTATTTAAAAATAAATAATTAGGAGAAGGACGAAGATGGCAGAGGGGTAGGGGGACCCTATTTCAACCAGTTCTCTGAATTTAGCTAGAGATCTACCCAACCATTCTGAACACCCATGAAATCAGCCTGAGATGTAAGAAAATATACCTGGATCTCTATAAACTGAATATCTCTGGTGGTCTCGAGGTATAAAGGGAGGAGCCATGATTCTGTGGGTAGATATCAGAAGAAAAACAAAGGGAGAGGGAGATGCCATTAGCTGGTGCCAGGAAGGTGATATAACACCTGAGCACAAAAGTGTCCCATGCTGAGGACTGGGCATAGACTCCCAGACTGGTAGCAGTGGGGAAAGGACTTTAGTCCAGCCCCAGACAGGATCCAGGAGCTGTGGGTGCATGCGGTGGCTCCCAGTTTTAGAAGCACAAAGGGCAGATGTGCCCACCCCTGGGATCGACCTCTGGGAGTGTTGCTGTGGGGTGCAAAACTGGGGAGGCTGTGGTTTTTTAGCAGCACGGACAGAAAAGGAGACTGTGTCCTGGAGAGCTCAGTGAAGAGCAGACTGCAACCTCTCTGTTCTGAAAGAGAGGTTTGGATGAGGGTCACTTCTGCTCCAACTCTCAGAAGACATGTGGAAAACTGTCAGGGAAAGCAGCCAGAAAACAAAATCCCCCCTCCCAAAAAAAAGGGTATTCACTGAACCCACCCCAAACAAGGTTGCCTGAATAACAGCATGGCAGTCCCCTCCCACAGAAGACAGGCTGGAAGAACAAGAGGCCCACAACCCTAGGTTCTCTATAAAACAGGTGCATCTTGCTTGGGTTGTGGTAAATACTTTGGACTCTGTACATTCCCTCAACCACACCCCAGCAGAGTAACTAAGATGAGGAACACCAAACAAAGAAAAGAATCAGAGACTGTGGCCTCTGCCACAGACATAATGGATATGGATATAACCACGATGTCAGCGATAGACTTCAGAATAGCAATTACAAAGTCAATATCTAAGCTTGAGAAAAATATTAGCAACAATACAGAATCTCTATGGGGAGAAAAGAGATCTAAACAAGCCAAACTTAAAAATGCTGTGAATGGAGGGTGGAGTTAAGATGGCGGAGGAGTAGGGGACCCCTTTTTCAGCCGGTCCCCTGAGTCGAGCTGGATAGGTACCAGACCAGCCTGAACATCCATGGAATCAGCGTGAGATGCAGGAAGATACATCTGCATCTCTACAAATGAACATCTCCAGCGCTGAGTATTGAGGTTTGAAGTGGGGAGCCATGAAACCGCTCACATTTATCAGAAGATAAATGGAAGGGGAAGGGAGCCACCGGGTTTGGGCGCCTGGAAGCAGTAGCCACCTGCACGGGGGAGCGGGCGGACTCCTGGACCGGCACTCGTGAGAGAGCAGACTGAGACCGTGAACTGGGGAATGTGCCACCAGACTGAAACGGAGCTCCGGTGTGCTCCCTGGAAACAGACTGAAACTGGGAGCTCCGGGAGCCCACGGGGGAGGCTGGCAGCTGGTGGCTGGCGGTGTTAGAAACACAAAGGACAGAGACTCGCCGGCCCTGGAAGTGAGGGCTGGGATGCCGGGTGTGGGGCACACATCCCAGGATGCTGCAGGGTTGAGCAGCACCAACAGTAACAGAGTTAAAGTGGCCAGAACATCAGTGGAGAATGGTCTGTGATCCCTCTGTTCTGAGACGGAGGCTGAGATTCGGCTACTGCTGCTCTGACTCTCAGAAAAGGCACAGCAAACCACCAGGGAAAGCCTCCAGAGAACAAAAGCCTGGAAATACCTGCTCACAGTGTGTCATCCCCATCCCCCTTCACAGGGGACAGGGAGACTCTACCCAAACAGGGTTGCCTGAGTATCGGCGCGACAGGGCCCTTCCCCAGAAGGCAGGCTAAAAAATCAAGAAGCCCACATCCCTAAAATCCCTATAAAACAAGTGCACACTGCCTGAGTCCTGGTCAATAATTTGGGCTCTGGACAACCCCGCAACCTCTCCTCATCAGAATGACGAGAAGGAGAAATCCCTCCCAGCAAGGAAAAGACAATGAGTCTGTGGCATCTGCTTGGATATAACCAAATTATCAGAAATGGAATTCAGAGTAACAATGGTCAAGATGATGTGTAGACTTGAAAAAAGTATTAACAAAAAAGTTAATGAGAATATAGAATCTCTACGGGCAGAAATGACACCAAATCTGGCAGAAATTAAAAATTCTATGAGCCAAATGCAGTCAAAACTAGAGGCTCTGATGGCCAGGGTGAATGAGGCAGAAGAAAGTATCAGCGAATTGGAGGATGGGTTAGTAGAAGAGAAAGCTAAAATAGAATCTGGACTCAAAAATATCCGCTCAAGAATGTAGGTTACGGGGGGGCGCCTGGGTGGCACAGCGGTTAAGCGTATGCCCTCACCTCAGGGCGTGATCACAGCGTTGTGGGATCGAGCCCCACATCAGGCTCCTCCGCTATGAGCCTGCTTCTTCCTCTCCCACTCCCCCTGCTTGTGTTCCCTCTCTTGCTGGCTGTCTCTATCTCTGTTGAATAAATAAATAAAATCTTAAAAAAAAAAAAAAGAATGTAGGTTACGGGAGATTACTGACTCAATGAAATGTTTCAATGTCAGAATCATTGGCATCCCTGACAGGGTGGAGAAAAACAGAGGTCTAGAAGAGATATATGAGCAAATTGTAGCTGAAAACTTCCCTAATCTACAAGGGAAACAAACATTCGTGTCCAAGAGGCAGAGAGGACCCCTCCCAAGCCCAACCATGACAAACCTACACCCCATCACATCAAAGTGCATTTTGCAAATATTAGATCCAAAGATACAGTATTGAAAGCGGCCAGGGCAAAGAAATTTCTCACGTACCAAGGCAAAGGTATCAGAATTACATCAGACCTGTCTACACAGACCTGGAATGAGAAAAAGGGATGGGGGGGCATTTTTAAAGCTTTTTCAGAGAAAAACATGCAGCCAAGGATCCTTTATCCAGCAAGGCTGTCATTCAGAATTGATGGAGAAATAAAGACCTTCCTGATTCACCAGTCATTGACCAAATTTGTAACCACGAAACCAGCCCTACAGGAGATATTAAGGAGGGTTCTATAAAGGTAAAAAGTCCCCAAAAGTGATACAGAACAGAAAATCACAATCTATAGAAGCAAAGACTTTATTGGCAACATGGCATTATTAAAATCATATCTCTCAATAATCAGTCTCAATGTAAATGGCCTAAATACTCCCATAAAACACCACAAGGTTGCAGATTGGATAAAAAACATGACCCATCCATTTGCTAACTACAATAGACTCATTTTGAACCTAAAGATACATCCAGACTGAAAGGAAGGGATGGAATACTATCTTTCACGCCAATGGACGTCAAAAGAAAACTGGGGTAACAATTCTCATATTAGACAGATTGGATTTTAAACTAAAGACTATAGTTAGAGACACAGAAGGGCACTATATTATTCTTAAAGGATGTATCCAACAAGCGGACATGACAATTATAAATATATATGCCCCCAACAGGGGAGCAGCAAGATACACAAGCCAACTCTTAACCACAATAAAGAGACATATAGATAAAAATACATTAATAGTAGGGGACCTCAACATTCCACTATCAGAAATAGACAGAGCACCCATGCAGAAAATTGACAAAGAAACAAGGGCTTTGAATGCCATACTCGACCAGTTGGACCTCATAGATATATATAGAACACTACACCCCAGAACCAAAGAATACTCATTCTATTCTAATGCCCATGGAACATTCTCAGGAATAGACCATGTTCTGGGACACAAAACAGGTCTCAACCAATACCAAAAGATTGAAATTATCCCCTGCATATTCTCAGACCACAACGCTCTGAAATTGGAACTCAACCACAAGGAAAAATTTGGAAGAAACTCAAACACTTGGAGACTAAGAACCATCCTGCTCAGGAATGACTCGATAAACCAGGAAATCAAAAATCAAATTAAACAATTTATGGAGACCAATGAGAATGAAAATACAACAGTCCAAAACCTATGGGATACTGCAAAGGCAGTCCTAAGGAGGAAATACATAGCCATCCAAGCCTCACTCAAAAGAATAGAAAAATCTAAAATGCAGTTTTTATATTCTCACCTCAAGAAGCTGGAACAGCAACAGAGGGACAGGCCTAATCCATGCACGAGGAAGCAGTTCACCAAAATTAGAGCTGAAATCAATCAAGCAGAAACCAGAAGTACAGTAGAGCAGATCAACAGGACTAGAAGCTGGTTCTTGGAGAGAATCAATAAAATTGACAGGCCACTGGCAAGACTTATCCAAAAGAAAAGAGAAAGGACCCAGATTATTAAAATTATGAATGAAAAAGGAGAGGTCATGACGAACACCATTGAAATTGGAAGGATTATTAGAAATTTTTATCAACAGCTATATGCCAATAAACTAAGCAATCTGGAAGACATGGAATCCTTCCTGGAAACCTATAAACTACCAAGATTGAAACCGGAAGAAATTGATTTCTTAAACAGGCCAATTAATTATGAAGAAATTGAGTCAGTGATAAACAACCTTCCAAATAACAAAACTCCAGGCACGGACGGTTTTCCTGGGGAATTCTACCAAACATTCAAAGAAGAAATAATACCTATTCTCCTAAAGCTATTTCAAAAAATAGAAACAGAAGGAAAGCTACCAAACTCATTCTATGAGGCTAATATTACCTTGATCCCCAAACCAGGCAAAGACCCCCTCAAAAAGGAGAATTACAGACCGATTTCCCTAATGAATATGGACGCCAAAATCCTCAACAAGATACTTGCTAATAGAATCCAACAGTACATTAAAAGGATTATCCATCACGATCAAGTGGGATTCATACCTGGGATGCAAGCGTGGTTCAATATTCGCAAATCAATCAGTGTGATACATCATATCAACAAGAAAAGACTCAGGAACCATATGATCCTCTCAATAGATGCCGAAAAAGCATTTGACAAAATACAGCATCCTTTCCTGATTAAAACCCTTCAGAGTGTAGGAATAGAAGGTACATTTCTCAATCTCATAAAAGCCATCTATGAAAAGCCTACTGCAAATATTACTCTCAATGGGGAAAAGCTGGAAGCCTTTCCCTTAAGATCAGGAACACGACAAGGATGCCCACTCTCGCCACTGTTATTCAACATAGTACTAGAAGTCCTTGCAACAGCAATCAGATGACAAAAAGGGATCAAAGGTATCCCAATCGGCAAAGAAGACGTCAAAATGTCTCTCTTTGCAGATGACATGATACTCTATATGGAATACCCAAAAGAATCCACTCCCAAACTATTAGAAGTTATAGAGCAATTCAGTAATGTGGCGGGATACAAAAATCAATGCTCAGAAATCAGTTGCATTTCTATACACGAATAATGAGACTGAAGAAAGAGACATTAGGGAATCCATCCCATTTACAATAGCACCAAAAACCATACGTTACCTGGGAATTAACTTAACCAGAGACGTAAAGGACCTATATTCTAGAAACTACAAATCATTCTTGAAAGACATTGAGGAAGACATAAAAAGATGGAAAGATATTCCATGCTCATGGATCGGAAGAATTAACATAGTTAAAATGTCCATGCTACCTAGAGCAATCTACACTTTCAATGCTATCCCAATCAAAATACCGAGGACATTTTTCATAGAACTGGAACAAATAGTCCTTCAATTTGTATGGAACCAGAAAAGGCCCCGAAACTTGACCACTATCTCACACCATACACAAAAATAAACTCCAAATGGATGAAAGACCTCGATGTGAGGCAGGAATCCATCAAAATTCTAGAGGAGAACATAGGCAGCAACCTCTACGACATCGGCCAAAGCAACCTTTTTCATGACACATCCCCAAAGGCAAGAGAAACAAAAGATAAAATGAACTTATGGGACTTCGTCAAGATTAAAAGCTTCTGCACAGCCAAGGAAACAGTCAGAAAAACTAAGAGGCAGCCCACGGAATGCGAGAATATATTTGCAACTGATGCTACAGATAAAGGACTGGTATCCAAGATCTACAAAGAACTTCTCAAACTTAACACATGAGAAACAAATAAACAAATCAAAAAATGGGCAGAAGATATGAACAGACACTTTTCCAATGAAGACATACAAATGGCTAACAGACACATGAAAAAGTGTTCAAAATCATTAGCCATCAGGGAAATTCAAATCAAAACCACACTGAGATACCACCTTAAGCCAGTTAGAATGGGAAAAATTGACAAGGCAAGAAACAACAATTGTTGGAGAGGATGTGGAGAAAGGGGATCCCTCCTACATTGTTGGTGGGAATGCAAGTTGGTACAGCCACTCTGGAAAAGAGTGTGGAGGTCCCTTAAAAAGTTAAAAATTGAGCTACCCTATGATCCAGCCATTGCACTACTGGGTATTTACCCCAAAGATACAGACATAGTGAAGAGAAGGGCCATATGCACCCCAATGTTCATAGCAGCAATGTCCACAATAGCTAAATCGTGGAAGGAGCTGAGATGCCCTTCAACAGATGACTGGATTAAGAAGTTGTGGTCCATACATACAATGGAATATTACTCAGCTATCAGAAAGAATGAGTTCTCAACATTTGCTGCAACATGGATGGCACTGGAGGAGATAATGCTAAGTGAAATAAGTCAAGCAGAGAAAAACAACTATCATACGATTTCTCTCATCTGTGGAACATAAGAACTAGGATGATCAGTAGGGGAAGAAAGGGATAAAGAAAGGGGGGGTAATTAGAAGGGGGAATGAAACATGAGAGACTATGGACTCTGAGAAACAAACTGAGGGCTTCAGAGGGGAGGGGGGTGGGGGAATGGGATAGACTGGTGATGGGTAGTAAGGAGGGCACATATTGCATGGTGCACTGGGTGTTATACGTAACTAATGAATCATCGAGCCTTACATCGGAAACCAGGGATGTACTGTATGGTGACTAACATAATATAATAAAAAATCATTAAAATAAATAAATAAGTGAGAGAAGAAAAAAAAGAAATCAATGATATAGAAATAAAAAAATATATTAGAACGATCAACAAAACTAGGAGCTGGTTACTTGAAAAACTTAATAAGACTGATAACCCCCTAGCCAGACTTATCAGAAAGAAAAGAGCAGAACCCAAATTAATAAAATCGTCAATGAAAAGAGGAGAGATCACAACCAACACTGCAGAAGTACAAGCAATTATAAGAACATATTATGAGCAACTAAATGCCAACAAGTTAAGGAATCTGGAAGAAATGGATGCATTCCCAGAGATATATAAACTGCCAAAACTGAAACAGGAAGAAATAGAAAACCTGAACAGAACCATACCAGCAAGGAAACTGAAGGAATAATCAAAAATCCCCCAACAAACGAGAGTCCAGGGCCAGATGGTCTCCAGCAGAATTCTACTAAACATTTAAAGAATTAATACCTATTCAGGAAGGGAGGCAAGATGGCAGAAGATTAGGGGACCTCCTTTCATCTGGTCCCTTGAATTTAGCTAGATAACTCTCAAATCATTCTGAACACCTATGAATTCAATTTGAAATGTGAGAAAAGAATTGCTGGGATTCTACAAATAGAAAAGTGCACACTGTTTGCAAGATAGGAGGTGCAGAGGAGTAAATCTGAAGGGAAATATCAGAAGATAAACCTAGGGGGGAGGGAACCTCTATAATCTGGCTACCAGAAAGTGATATAGCCCCAGAGTGCAAAATTGGAATTTTTAGAAGTCTGCTCCAATGAGAGATGTCCCTGCCTGAAAGGTGCTCAGATGGTGAAGCAGGGTAGAATTCTAGGTGTGACAGTGTGACCTCAGGATCCCTGGGGTCACAGATATGGGGGTGACTGAGCTGGCAGTTGCCAAGCATCGGAGTGGGGAAACTGGCTATGGTTAGCGAGCCCAGGAGGGGGCTCTCAGCTCAGTTTGCCATAAACCAGGAACCCTGGCAAAATTGGGCGACTGTTCTCCATGTGGGGCCCTGCAATGGGCAGAACTGCGATGACCCTCTGCTTTCCCCTGGGAGAATTGACACAGGTGCATATGGCAGGAGTCTGCAGATTTGCCACACACAAAAGTGAAGACTGCTTTTACCTGAGGGTTTACTGGAGAGAGGGGGCTGCAATCTTTCACCTCCAGAGCCAGAGATCAGAGTGCTGCCATTTTTATTTTTAACCTCTAAAGCAGCGTGGAAAGCCTTCAGGGAACAAAAGGCACATAGAGCAATCAGAAGGAGCTTACACTAAGCCCAGTCCCCTGGCAAGGGGTGGTACAACTCTGCCCAGGCAAAGACCTGAGTATCAGTGCAGCAGGCCCCTCCCCCAGAAGACAGCTGGGATAGCAGGCAAAGACCAAGTTTATAGAGCACACAGAACTGCAAAACTCCAGTACTAGGGGAAAATCTTATATAGAATTTTAAGTTTTTCCTCATGATTCTTTTATCTATCAGTTTAAATTTTCCCTTTTCTTTTTTTACTTTTTTTTTCCTTTTCAACTAGTTTCTTATTTTATCAACACTTTCTTAAGTCTTTTTTGAACTTTCATTTTTATATGTACATTTTACAGATATATTCTTCATTTTTGGCTTCCTTTCACTGTATTCAATTTTATTTTTGTGTATATATAAGTTTTGTGTTCTTTACAACTTCAGGATTTAGTGTCTTCCAAGAAACTGACCAAAATACACCCAAGACCAAGTGGATCACCCTCCACTTGTGAGATTATATCCTCTTGCCCCCCCCCTTTTTTTCTTTTTCTTTTCTTTTTTCGTTTCTGAACTCTTCAAATTTGTCTAGTGTATTTTGCTTTGGTCATGGTTGATACTTTTGTTTTCTTCATCCATTCTTCTCTGGGCAAAATGACTAGAAGGAGGAATTCACAACAAAAGAAAGAACGAGAGGTAATACTCTCTGCCACAGATCTGATCAGTATGGATAGAAGTAAAATGTCAGAGGTGGATATCAGGATAACAATTATAAAGTTACTAGTTGAGCTTATAAAAAGCAAAAGGACACTAGAGAATCTTTTAGTGCAGAAATAAAATCTAATCAGGCCAAAATTTAAAATGCTTTAACTGAAATGCAGTCTAAACTACACGCTCTAATAAGTAGGGTAAATGAGGCAGAAGAGTCAGTGACATAGATGGCAATATGAAGGAAAGGAAGGAAGCTAAGGAAAAGAGAAAAACTGCTAATGGACCATGAGGTGAGGCTTCAAGAAATCAGTGATACCATAAAGCAAAACAATATTAGAATTATTGGAGTCCCAGAGGAAGAAGAAAGAGAGAGGGGGACAGATGATATATTTGAGCAAACCATAGCTGAAAACTTCCCTAATCAGGTGGAAGAAACGGGTATTCAAGTCCAGGAGGCACAGAGAACCCCTCTCAAAATCCATAAGAATAAATCAACAGCCCGACATATAATAATGAAGCTTACAAATTTTAGAGACAAAGAGAAAGTCTTGAAAGCAAGTTGAGGGCAAGAGGTTCTTAACATACAGAGGAAGGAACATTACACTGGCAGCAGACCTAACCAAAGAAACCTGGCAGGCCAGAAAGAGCTGGCATGATATATTCAGGGTACTAAATGAGAAAAACATGCAGCCAAGAATACTTTATCCAGCGAGGCTGTCATTCAGAATGGAAGGAGAGATAAAGGACTGTCAGGACAAATAGAAACAAAAAGAATTTGTGATCACTAAGCCAGCCCTGCAAGAAATATTAAAGGGGATCCTGTAAGCAAAGAGAGAGCCCAAAAGTAACAGAGACCAGAAAGAAACAGACAATCTACAGAAACAGGGAATATACAGGTAATAAATTGGCTCTAAATTCATAACTTTCAATAGTTACTCTGAATGTAAATGGGCTAAATGCTCCAATCAAAAGACACATGGTATAAGATTGGATAAGAAAGAAAGACCTCTCTAAGCGTTGTCTACAAGAGACTCATTTTAGACCTAAAGACACATTCAGATTGAAAGCGAGGGGGTGAGGGACACCTGGGTGGCTCAGTCAGTTAAGTGTCTGCCTTTAGCTCAGGTCATGATCCCAGGGTCTTAGGATTGAGTCCTGAATCAGGCTCCCTGCTCAGCAGGGAATCTGCTTCTCCTTCTGCCTGCTGCTCCCCCTGCTTGTGCTCTGTATTTCTCTCTCTCTGACAAATAAATAAAGTATTAAAAACAAAAGAAAAAAAAGAAAGTGAGGGGGTAGAGAACAATTTATCATGCTAATGGACATCAAAACAAAGATGGGGTAGCAATCCTTGTATCAGACAAATTAGATTTTAAACCAAAGCATAGTAAGGAATGAAAAGGGATACTATACCATACATAAATGACCTATCCAACAAGAAGATCTAACAATTACAAATATTTATGCTGCTAACTTGGGAGCAGTCAATTATATAAACCAATTAATAACAAAATTAAAGAAACACATTGATAATAATACAATCATAGTAGGGGACTTTAAAACCCCACTCGCAGCAATGGACAGATCATCTAAGCAGAAGATCAAAAAGGAAAGAAAGACTGTGAATGACACACTGGACCAGATGGACTTCACAGATATATTCAGAACATTCCACACTAAAGAAATAGAATACACATTCTTCTTGAATGCACATGGAACATTTTCCAGACTAGATCACATACCGGGTCACAGATCAGGTCTCGACTGGTACCAAAAGATTGGGATTATTCCATGCATATTTTCAGACCACAGTGCTTTGAAACTTGAACTCAATCACAAGGGGAAAGTTGGAAGGAACTCAAACACTTGGAGGTTAAAGAACATCCTACTAAAGAATGAGTGGGTTAACCAGGAAATTAAAAAAGAATTTTAAAAATTCATGGAAACAACTGGAAATGGAAACACAACTATTCAAAACTTTGGGATACATCAAAGGCCGTCCAAAGAAGGAAGTACACAGCAATACAAGCCTTTTCAAGAAACAAGAAAGATCTCAAATACACAAGCTAACTGTATGCCTAAAGGAGCTGGAGAAAGAACAGCAAATAAAGCCTAAACCCAGCAGGAGAAGAGAAAATGATAAAGATTAGAGCAGAAATCAATGAAATAGAAACCCAAAGAACAGCAGAACAGATCAATGAACCCAGAAGCTGTTTCTATGAAAGAATTAATAGGATCAATAAACACCTAGCTGGACTTTTTTTTTTTTTTTGCATTCTATATACTTTTTAAAATAATTTTTTATGTTATATTAGTCACCATACAGTACATTAGTTTTTGATGTAGTGTTCCATGATTCATTGTTTGCGTATAACACGCAGTGCTCCATGCAATATGAGCCCTCCTTAATAAACATCACTGGTCTATCCCAATTCCCCCACTCCCCTCCCCTCTGAAGCCCTCAGTTTGTTTCCCAGAGTCCATAGTCTCTCATGGTTCATTCCCCCTTATGTTTACCCCCCGTTCATTCTTCCCTTCCTTCTCCTACCGATCTCCCTGCTATTTCTTATGTTCCATAAATGAGTGAAACCATATGATAATTGCCTTTCTCTGACTTATTTCACTTAGCATATTCTCCACCAGTCCTCTCCATGTTGCTGTAAATGTTGGGTAATCATTCTTTCTGATGGCTGAGTAGTATTCCATTGTGTATAGGGACCACATCTTTATCCGTTCATCTGCTGAAGGGCATCTCGGCTCCTTACACAATTTAGCTATTGTGCACAATGCTGCTATGAACATTGGGGTGCATATGGCCCTTCTCATCACTACGTCTGTACCTTTGGGGTAAATACCCAGTAGTGCAATTGCTGAATCATAACATAGCTCTATTTTTAACTTTCTGAGGGACCTCCACACTGTTTTCCAAAGTGGCTGTACCCACTTGCATTCCCACCAACAGTGTAAGAGGGTTCCCCTTTCTCCACATCCTCTCCAACATTTGTTGTTTCTTGCCTTGTCCATTTTTGCCATTCTAACCGGCATAAGGTAGTATTTCAAGGTGGTTTTGATTTGAATTTCCCTGATGGCTAATGATTTTGAACATTTTTTAATGTGTCTGTAGCCATTCGTTGGAAAAGTGTCTGTTCATATCTTCTGCCCATTTTTTGATTTGATTATTTGTTTTTTTGTGTATTGAGTTTGAGAAGTTCTTTGTAGATCTTGGATACCAGCCTTTTATCTGTGGTGTCATTTGCAAATATCTTCTCCCATTCTGTTTACAATAGCACCAAAAATCATACGATATCTCAGAATTAACCAGAAAGGTAAAAGATCTATATTCTAGAAACTACAGAACACTGATGAAAGGCATTGAAGAAGACACAAATAGATGGAAAAATATTCCATGCTCATGGATCAGAAGAATAAAATAGTTAAAATGTCTATGTTACCCAGAGGAATCTACACTTTCAATGCCATCCCAATCAAAATAACAATGACATTTTTCAAAGAGCTAGAACAAACAGCCCTTAAATTTGTGTGGAACCAGAAAAGGCCCCGAATTGCCAAGGAATTTTTGAAAAGGAAAAACAAAGCTGGGGTTATCACGTTGCCTGATTTCAAGCTATACTACAAAGCTGTGATCACAAAGACAGCATGGTACTGGCATAAAGACAGACACATAGACCAATGGAACAGAATAGAGAACCCAGAAATGGACCCTCAGCTCTTTGGGCAACTAATGTTTGACAAAGCAGAAAAAAGACAGTGGAAAAAAGACAGTCTCTTCAATAAGTGGTGCTGGGAAAATTGGACAGCTATCTTCAAAAGAATGAAACTTGACCACTCTCTCACACCATACACAAAGATAAACTCCAAATGGATGAAAGACCTCTATGTGAGACAGTAATCCATCAAAATCCTAGAAGAGAACATAGGCTGTAACCTCTTCGACATCAGCCACAGCAACTTCTTTCATGACACGTCTCCAAAGGCAAGGGAAACAAAAGCAAAAATGAACTTGTAGGACTACATCAAGATAAAAAGCTCTGCACAGCCAAGGAAACAGTCAAAAAAAACTAAGAGGTAACCTAGCTGGACTTATTAAAAGAAGAGAAAGGACCCAAATTAATAAAATCATGAATGAAAGAGGAGAGTTCATGACCAACATCAACGAAATCCAAACAATTTTAAGAACATATTATGAGCAACTATATGCCAACAAATTAGACTATCTGGAAGAAATGGATGCATTCCTGGAAACTTACAAACTACCAAAACTGTTGGCTGATTGAATTTAAATAAAAATGTCTATTTTGCAACCTTAAAAAAAACTACCAAAACTGAAACAGGAAGAAATAAAAAACCTGAACAGACCCAAACCAGCCAGGAAATTGAAGTACTAATCAAAAATCTCCCAACAAACAAGGGTCCAGGGTGGGATGGCTTCCAGGTAGAATTCTACCAAATATTTAAGAAGAATGAATACCTGTTCTTTTGAAGCTGTGTCAAAAAATAGAAAGAGAAAGAAAACCTCCAAACTCATTCTATAGTCCAGCATTATCTTGATCCCAAAACCAAACACCCCACCACAAATGAGAATTACAGACCAATATCCATGATGAACACGGATGCCAAAATTCTCCCCAAGATACTAGCTAATAGGATCCAACAGTACATTAAAAGGATCATTCACCACGACCAAGTGAGATTTATTCCTGAGCTGCAAGGGTGGTTCAACAATCTCAAATCAATCGACCTGGTAGATCACATTTATAAAAGAAAGGACAAGAACCATATGATCCTCTCAGTTGATGCAGAAAAAGCATTTGACAAAGTACAGCATCCTTTCTTGATTAAAACTCTCCACAGTGTAGGGATAGAGGATACATACCTCAATATCATAAAATCCATCTATGAAAAGTCCACAGCAAATGTCATTCTCAATGGTAAAAAACTGAGAACTTTTCCCCTAAGGTCGGGAACATGACAGGGGTGCCCACTATCACCACTGCTATTCAACATACTACTAGAACTCCTAGCCTCTGCAATCAGACAACAAAAAGAAATAAAAGGCATTCAAATTGGCAAAGAAGTATCTCACTCTTCACAGATGACATGATACTTTTTGTGGAAAACCCAAAAGATTCTACCAAAAAAACTGCTAGAACTCATACAATAATTCACCAATGTGCAGGATATAAAATCAACGCAGAGAAATCAGGGGCATTTCTATATACTAACAATGGAACAGAAGAAAGAAATTAAGGAGTCAATCCCATTTACAACTGTACCAAAAACCATAAGATACCTAGGAATAAACCTAACCAAAGAAGTAAAGGATCTGCACTCTAAAATCTATAGAACACTCAGTAAAAAATTAGGAAGACAGAAAGAAATGGGAAAATATTCCATGCTCACAGATTGCAAGAACAAATAAATACTGTTAAAATGTCTATGCTACCCAGAGCAATCTATACATTCAATGAATCCCTATCAAAATACCACTGACATTTTTCACTGAGCTGGAACAAACAATCCTAAAATTTGTATGGAACCAGAAAAGACCCCAAATAGCCAGAGGAATGTTGAAAAAGAAAACCAAACTGGTGACATCACAATGCTGGACTTTAAGCTATATAACAAAGCTGTATCATCAAAACAGTACGGTACTGGCACAAAAACAAACACATAGATCAATGGAACAGAATAGAAAACCCAGAAATGGATCTTCAACTCTATGGTCAACCAATCTTTGACAAAGCAGGAAAGAACATCCAATGGGAAAAAAAGACAGTCTCTTCGATAAATGGTGCTGGGAAAATTGGATGGCCACAGGCAGAAGAATGAAACTAGACCATTTTCTTACACCATACACAAAGATAAACTCAAAATGGATGAAAGACAGAACTATGAGACAGGAATCCATCAAAAATCCTAGAGGAAAACATAGACAGCAACCTCTATGACCTTGGCTGCAGCAACTTCTTGCTAGACAGGTCTCCAAAGGCAAGGGAAACAAAAGCAAAAATGAGCTATTGGGACTTCATCAAGATAAAAAGTTTTTGCACAGCAAAGGAAACAGTCAACAAAACCAAAAGACAACGACAGAATGGGAGAAGATATTTGCAAATGTCTTATGAGATAAAGGGCTAGTATCCAAGATCTTAAAGAACTTCTCAAACTCAACACCCCAAAAAAACAAATAAGCCAGTCAAGAAATGGGCAGAAGACATGAACAGACATTTCTCCAAAGAAGACGTACAAATGGCCAACAGACACATGAAGAAATGCTCCACATCACTTGTCATCAGGGAAATACAAATCAAAACCACAATGAGATACCAACTCACACCAGTCAGAATGGCTTTAGCCATTAATTTTGTTAATTTTAATTAACAAGACAGGACAGGAAACAACAGATGTTGACGAGGATGCAGAGAAAGGGGAACCCTCTTACACTGCTGGTGGGAATGCAAGCGAGTACAGCCACTTTGGAAAACAGTATGGAAGTTCCCCAAAATTTACAAATGGAGCTCCCCTACAACCCAGCAATTGCACCACTAGGTATTTATCCATAGGATACAAATATATTGCTTCAAAAGGGCACCTGCAGGGGCGCCTGGGTGGCACAGCGGTTAAGCGTCTGCCTTCGGCTCAGGGCGTGATCCCAGCATTGTGGGATCAAGCCCCACATCAGGCTCCTCTGCTATGAGCCTGCTTCTTACTCTCCCACTCCCCCTGCTTGTGTTCCCTCTCTCACTGGCTGTCTCTATCTCTGTTGAATAAATAAATAAAATCTTAAAAAAAAAGGCACCTGCACCCCAATGTTTATAGCAGCAATGTCCACAGTGGCCAAACTATGGAAAGAGCCCAGATGTCCATCAACAGATGAATGGAGAAAGACGATGTGGTATAAATATGCCATGGAATATTACTCGGCCATCAAAAAGAATGAAATCTTGTCACTGGCAATGACATAAATGAAACTACAGGGAATTGTGCTTTATGAAATAAGTCAGTCAGAGAAAGATAAATACCATATGAATTCAGTCATATATGGAATTTAAGAAACAAAACAGATGAACATAGGGGAAGGGAGGGGAAAATAATATAAGATGAATTAGAGAGGGAGACAAACCATAAGTGACTCTTAACAATAGGAAAGAAACTGAGGGTTACTGGAGGGGAGGTGGGTAGGCAGATGGGGTAACTGGGTGATGGGCATTAAGGGGGTCACTTGATGGAATGAGCACTGGATGTTATATGCAATTGATGAATCACTAAATTCTACCCCTGAAACTAATAATGCAATATATATTAACTAAATTGAATTTAAATAAAATAAATTAAAATTTTTAAGAAAAAAGAAATGTGTCAAGGATAGCCATCTCAGTCTCTTTTTATTCTAGTTTTAACCTGTGAGGAAGGTATAGTTAAGGAAGGGCTCAACTGTATAGTCTGTTTAACCCTGAAACCACAACAAACAGCAATGTCTTTGTGATCACCTTCCTCAGAAGCTTCTAGTACATGCATAGATCACTCTGCCAACCCTTCTGCAGATAAAGAAAAAATCTTATAAAGCAGAGTATTAATTTTCTTTATTAAGAGAGAACAAATATAATAATATCATTTGGGGGTTTTATTCTTTAAGGTAGACCCAAAAGGGTTTGATTTCCCACACTAAAAGAAATTAAGTTTCAATCTGGAATATCAGAAATAACAGAAAATTATTATTTAAAGTCCTATAAAATAAGAGTATGGAGAAGACAAAATATATTAAATACAAACAAGAGGGCCCTTTGGCAATACTGGAAGTACATATGTGTTTGTTTTTCTAAATCTCTCTTCCAAACAGATAAGAAAAATAAATAAATAATAAAGAAATACCAAGTAACAAAATGTATTCCACTTGTAAAATCATATAAAATAGTTTCTTCAGGATGGGCATAAAGCTCAGCTTATCCAGGGAGAAATACCAATATATAAAGCATTTTAAAATAAGGATGCAAATATACAAATCTGAATTCACCTTCGTTCAAGTGAATAGTGCATCATCAGGAGAGTTTATACCACCATCTAGTGGTTCCTTTAGGAAAAATATATTTGTACCCTTCAAAATGTTTCAACTAGCTAGGCAATCTAATAGATATAGACTATTTTTTCCTGAGAGAACACAGGCTAAAAGCAATAAAACAAACACTGAGATATACAGTAGGCCATGATAGACAGTTATTTGGTTAAAAGTCTGAGACCTATTATGCTGAGCAAAATAATTCAATCAGAGAAAGAGAATTATCATTTGGTTTCACTCATATATGGAACATAAGAAGCAGAGCAGAGGACCGTAGGGGAGAGGAAGGAAAACAGAATAGGAAGTTATCAGAAAGAGAGAAAAACCATGAAAGACTCTTAACTCTAGAAAACAAACTGAGCGTTGCTGGAGGGGTGCTGGGTGGGGGGATGGGGTAATTGGGTGATGGGCATTAAGGAAGGGATGTGATGTGATGAGCACTGGGTATAAGTAATGCGAAACTGATAAATTATTGAACACTACATCTGAAACTAATGATGTATTATATGTTGGCTAATTGAATTTAAATTTTAAAAAAATTCTGAGATCTGAGTTCTAGCTCTGAGCTCCACTATTCACAGCTGTGTGATTTTAGAAAAGTTTTACCTCTCTAAGCTTATTTTTTATTTGTAAAATAAAGTGGCCACACTAGATTGGTGTTTCTCAAATGGCAAGTTATAACATGGTGGTCATACAATCAATTTAATGAATCATGACCTGGATTTTTTTTTTATTTAAATGTAACCACCCCCCCCCCAAAAAACTATGAGAATATACCACAGATTGTAAGAGTATTATTTGATGAAGTGAATAAATGTACACATTATATGTTGTGTCAGTGTGTCTGTGCATGTGTATGTTTCCTGGAACACAATATAAAATGTATCTGTTACTATGGGTCACAACCAAAAAAGGTGGAAAGCCTCTAAGATTTCTAGCAGCTGTGAATTCCAGGTTCCTATGAATTGTGGCCATGAGTCTTGCATCGGAGTACTGACACAGGGTTTGAGCGTGTATAATTTACAGTTAGATGTCTGATAGACCTGTCTGCTGACAGTGGGATGTCTGTTTCTCTCCTACAGTAACTCAAAAAGACCCCAACTAAAATAGAAATATTTTCCTGTTTTTGTTTAAGTGTTTTGCTTTATTTTATTTTCCCAAAGACTACTACTAATCTTTCTAACACAATGCTTTTCAAAATAATGGTCCAGGGACCAACTGCCTTGGATTTATGTCAGGCGCTTATTTAAAATACACATTTTTGCCTCCCCTGTTCCACTCACTGCCAGACTTATTGTATCAGAACCTCAGAGCATAGAACTCAGTAATCTGCACTACCTTGAAGTACCCTAGGTGATTCTTATGTGCCCTAAAGTTTGAGAAATATTAGTAAAATTTTCAATGACATCTTCACGGAGAGCTCTTAGCAAGTAATTTTGTTGATACTTGTCCATCCTAACATCCTCTCCGCTATCTCTGTCCTTCCTTCCATTTATCCCTCCCAAAAGGAGATAATCCTTGCTCATTCCCATCTCAGGAAGACAAATCTCTAATATCTACAGAGAATTAGGACAATGGAAGCACTGGTAATTTCCGAGTATAAGATCTATAATATCTAACATACTACCTGAGACCAAATATGATTTTAATATATTAAGCTATACTGAACACATATTAAACAGCAATTGTTTGTTTGCACGTACTCATGCTTAATACTTTTTAAACAAAGCCCCAATCCTTTCTTTCCCAATTTTCCAAATAAATACTTCTGAGTATGTGTGGTTACATATATTCTTACTACTCAAAGAATTGTCCCTATTCCAGCAACATAAGCACTGCCCGAGAAATTGTTAGAAATAGATAAACTCTACCCCAGAATCTGAATCATCTGCATTTTAACAAAATTCCCCAAGGAGAACTGTATGTATACTGAAGTTTAACAAGCACATATAATGGATGTGAAGTAATCAGTACATGCATAAGTGATTGCAGCCAGAATTTTTGATGACACTCATAGGAAGAAAAAACTAATAATGGTTTCTATGCATTGTTATGGACTGAATGTTTGTGTGTGCTCCAAATTCATATATTAAAGTCCTAACCTCCAGTGTGATGGTATTTGGAGGTGGGGGTCTTTGGCAAATAATTAGGTTTGGGGGCGTTCCCTTTCTTTTTTTTCTTTTTTTAAAATTATGTTATGCTAGTCACCATACAGTACATCATTAGTTTTCGATGTAGTGTTCCATGATTCATTGTTTGCGTGTAAACCCAGTGCTCCATGCAATACGTGCCCTCCTTAATACCCATCACCAGCCTAGCCCAAATACTCCATCCCCCCCCAAAAAAACCCTCAGTTTGTTTCCCAGAGTCCATGGTCTCTCGTGGTTCCTTCCCCCTTCTGTTTACCACCCGTTCATTCTTCCCTTCCTTCTCCTACCGATCTCCCTGCTATTTCTTATGTTCCATAAATGAGTGAAACCATATGATAATTGCCTTTCTCTGCTTGACTTATTTCACTTAGCATAATCTCCTCCAGTCCCATTCATGTTGCTGTAAATGTAGGGTAATCGTTCTTTCTGATGGCTGAATAACATTCCATTGTATATACGGACCACATCTTTATTCGTCTGTTGAAGGGCATCTCGGCTCCTTCCACAATATAGCTATTGTGCACAATGCTGCTATGAACATTGGGGAGCATATGGCCCTTCTCATCACCACATCTGTATCTTTGGGGTAAATACCCAGTAGTGCAATTGCTGAATCATAGCATAGCTCTATTTTTAACTTTTTGAGGGACCTCCACACTGTTTTCCAAAGTGGCTGTACCCACTTGCATTCCCACCAACAGTGTAAGAGGGTTCCCCTTTCTCCACATCCTCTCCAACATTTGTTGTTTCTTGCCTTGTCCATTTCTGTCATTCTAACTGGCATAAGGTAGTATCTCAAGGTGGTTTTGATTTGAATTTCCCTGACGGCTAATGATTTTGAACATTTTTTAATGTGTCTGTAGCCATTTGTTGGAAAAGTGTCTGTTCATATCTTCTGCCCATTTTTTGATTTGATTATTTGTTTCTTGTGTATTGAGTTTGAGAAGTTCTTTGTAGATCTTGGATACCAGCCTTTTATTTGTGGTGTCATTTGCAAATATCTTCTCCCAACTGTGAGTTGTCTCTTTGTTTTGATGACTGTTTCCTTGCTGTGCAGAAACCTTTTATCTTGATGAAGTCCCAAAAGTTCATTTTTGCTTTTGTTTCCCTTGCCTTTGGAGATGTGTTATGAAAGAAGTTGCTGTGGCTGATGTCGAAGAGGTTACAGCCTATGTTCTCCTCTAGGATTTTGATGGATTACTGTCTCACATAGAGGTCTTTCATCCATTTGGAGTTTATCTTTGTTTTGTTTTGTTTTGTTTTGTTTTGTTTTGTTGGGTTTTTTTTTTAAGATTTTATTTATTTGACAGAGATAGAAACAGCCAGTGAGAGAGGGAACACAAGCAGGGGGAGTGGGAGAGGAAGAAGCAGGCTCATAGTGGAGGAGCCTGATGTGGGGCTCGATCCCATAACGCCGGGATCACGCCCTGAACCAAAGGCAGACGCTTAACCGCTGTGCCACTCAGGCACCCCTGGAGTTTATCTTTGTGTATGGTGTGAGACAGTGGTCAAGTTTCATTCTTTTGTAGATAGCCGTCCAATTTTCCCAGCACCATGTATTGAAGAGACTTTCTTTTTTCCACTGTATGTTTTTTCTGCTTTGTCAAACATTAGTTGACCATAAACTCGAGGGTCCATTTCTGGGTTCTCTATTCTGTTCCATTGGTCTATGTGTCTGTTTTTATGCCAGTACCGTGCTGTCTTGGTGATCACAGCTTTGTAGTATAGCTTGAAATCAGGCAATGTGATGCCCCCAGCTTTGTTTTTCTTTTTCAACATTTCCTTGGCGATTTGGGGCCTTTTCTGGTTCCACACTAATTTAAGGGCTGTTTGTTCCAGCTCTTTGAAAAATGTCATTGGTATTTTGATCGGGATGGCATTGAAAGTATAGATTGCTCTGGGTAGCATAGATGTTTTGACTATGTTTATTCTTCCGATCCATGAGCATCAACGTTTTTCCATCTTTTTGTGTCTTCTTCAATGCCTTTCATCAGTGTTCTGTAGTTTCTAGAGTATAGATCCTTTACCTCTCTGGTTGAGTTTATTCTGAGATATCTTATGGTTTTTGGTGCTATAGTAAATGGCATTGGTTCCCTAGTTTCTCTTTCTTCAGTCTCATTGTTCATGTATAGAAATGCAACTGATTTCTGAGCATTGATTTTGTATCCTGCCACATTACTGAACTGCTCTATAAGTTCTAGTAATTTGGAGGTGGAGTCTTTTGGGTTTTCCATATAAAGTATCATGTCATCTCTCAAAGAGAGAAACTTTGACTTCTTCTTTGCCAATTAGAATACCTTTTATTCTTTTTTGTTGTCTGATTGCTGTTGCTAGGACTTCTGGTACTATGTGTGTTTTTTTAATAATAATATTTTTATTATATTATGTTAGTCACCATACAGTACATCCCTGGTTTTTTGATGTAAAGTTTGATGATTCATTAGTTGCGTATAACACCCAGTGCACCACGCAATACGTGCCCTCCTTACTACCCATCACCAGTCTATCCCATTCCCCCACCCCCCTCCCCTCTGAAGCCCTCAGTTTGTTTATCAGAGTCCATAGTCTCTCATGCTTCATTCCCTCTTCTGATTACTATGTTGAACAATAGTGACGAGAGTGAGCATCCTTGTCGTGTTCCTGATCTTAAGGGAAAGGCTCTCAGCTTTTCCTCATTGAGAATGATATTTGCTGTAGGCTTTTCATAGATGGTTTTTAGAAAATTGAGGACTGTACCATCCATCCCTACACTCTGAAGGGTTTTGATGAGGAAAGGATGCTGTATTATGTCAAATGCTTTTTCTGCATCAATTGAGATGATCATATCGTTCTTGTCTCTTCTCTTATTAATGTGATCTATCACACTGATTGATTTGTGAATGTTGAACCACCCTTGCATCCCAGGGATGAACCCCACTTGCTCGTGATGGATAACCCTTTTAGTGTACTGATAGATCCTATTAGCTAGGATCTTGTTGAGAATTTTGGCATCCATATTCATCAGGGATATCGGTCTGTAATTCTCCTTTTTGATTCTCCTCTTTGCCTGGTTTGGGGATCACGGTAATACTGTCCTCATAGAATGAGTTTGATAGTTTTCCTTCTGCTTCTACTTTTTGAAACACCTTCAGGAGAATAGGTATTATTTCTTCTTTGGATGTTTGGTAGAATTTCCCCAGGAATCCGTCAGGCCCTGGACTCTTGTTTTTTGGGAGGTTTTTGATCACTAATTCAATTTCTTCATGATTAATCGGTCTGTTTAATAATCAATTTCTTCCTGTTTCAGACTTGGTAGTTTATAGGTTTCCAGGAAGGCATCCATTTCTTCCAGGTTCTTTAATTTACTGCCATATAGTTGTTGATAATAGTTTCTAATGATTGTATCTATTTCTTTGGTGTTGGTCATGATCTCTCCCCTTTCATTCATAATTTTATTAATTTGGGTCCTTTATGCTTTCAAATAAGTCTGTCCAGTGGTTTATCGATCTTATTAATTCTTTCAAAGAACGAGCCTCTAGTTTTGTTAATCTGCTCTACTGTGTTCCTGGTTTCTAATTCATTGATCTCTGCTCTAATCTTGATCATTGTCTTCTCGTGCATGGGTTAGGCCTGTTCTTCTGTTCCAACTCCATCTTCTTAAGGTGAGAATATAAGGACTACATTTCAGATTTTTCTATTCTTTTGAGTGAGGCTTGGATGGCTATGTATTTTCCCCTTAGGACTGCCTTTGCAGTGTCCCATAGGTTTTGGACCGATGTGTTTTCATTCTCACTGGTTTCCATAAATTGCTTAAGTTTAATTCCCTGGTTTACCCAATCATTCTTGAGCAGGGTGGTTCTTAGTTTCCAAGTGTTTGAGGTTCTTCCAAATTTTTCCTTGTGACTGAGTTTCAGTTTCCAAAGCATTGTGGTCTGAAAATATGCAGGGAATAATCTCAGTCTTTTGCTATCAGTTGAGACCTGTTTTGTGACCCAGTATATGGGCTATTCTGGAGATAGTTCCATGTGCATTCGAAAAGAATGACTATTCTGTTGTTCTGGGGTGTAGTGTTCTGTACATACCCATGAGGTCCATCTGGTCCAGTATGTCATTCAAAGCTTTTGTTTCTTTGTTGATTTTCGCTTAGGTGATCTCTCTATTGCTGAGAGCGGAGTGTTGAGGTCCCCTACTATTAACGTATTTTTATCTATATGTCTCTTTATTCTGGTTAAGAGTTGGCTTGTGTGTCTAGCTGCTCCCCTGTTGGGGGCATAGATATTTATAATTGTTAGATCCTCTTGTTGGATACACCCTTTAAGAATAATATAGTGTCCTTTTGTATCTCGAACTACAGTCTTTAGCTTAAAATCTAGTCTGTCTGTTATGAGAATAGCTACCCCAGCATTCTTTTGAGGTCCATTGGCATGAAAAATGGTTCTCCATCCCTTCACTTTCAGTCTGGATGTATCTTTAGGTTCAAAATGAGTCTCTTGGAGAGAGCATATGGATGGGTCATGTCTTTTTATCCCATCTGCAACCCTGAGGCATTTTATGGGAGCATTTAGGCCATTCACATTGAGAGTGATTATTGAGAGATATGATTTTAATGATGTCATATTGCCTGTGAAGTCTTTGTTTCTATACATTGTAAATTTCTGTTCTGTATCACTCTTGGGGTCTTTTTACTTTTATAGAACCCCCCCTTAGTATTTCTTGTGGGGCTGACTTGGTGGGGCTGACATATTCTTTCAGTTTCTGCTGGTCTTGGAAGGTCCTTGTCTCTCCATCCATTCTGAATGACAGCCTTGCTGGGTAAAGAATCCTTGGCTGCATGTTTTTCTCACTTAGTGCTCTGAATATGTCTTGCCAGCTTTTTCTGGCTTGCTAAGTCTCTGTAGACAGGTCTGACGTTATTCTGATGTTCCTCCTTCTGTGTGTGAGGACTCTCTTCCCCCTGCCGCTTTCAAGATTGTTTCCTTGGATCTAATATTTGCAAATTGTACTATTATGTGATGTGGTGTTGGTCTGTTCTCATTGATCTTGGGAGAAGTCCTCTCTGCCTCTTGGACATGAATGTTTGTTTCCTTTGCCAGATTAGAGAAGTTCTCAGCTACAATTTGTTCAAATATCTCTTCTAAACCTCTCTCTTTCTCCACCCCCTTGGGGATGCCAATGATTCTGATATTGGAACGTTTCGTTGAATCAGTAATCTCCCGTAATCTTATTTCTTGAAAGTGGAGTTTCTTAAGCCATGTTTCTTCTCTTGTTTTCTTTTCTATCATCTCATCCTCTAACTCACTAATTCATTCTTCAGCCTTGTTTACCCTGGCCATCAGAGCATCCAGTTTAGAATGCATTTGATTCATAGCATTCTTAATTTCTGCCAGATTTGCTCTCATTTCTGCCCTTAGAGATTCTATATTCTTGTTAATTTTTTCATTACTATTTTTTTTAAGCCTACACATCATCTCGACCATTGTTACTCTGAACTCCATTTCTGACAATTTGTTTGCATCCATATCCATTAGTTCTGTGGCAGAGGCCACCGTCTCTGTTTCTTTCCTTTGTTAGGGGTTCCTCCTATTGTCATTCTGATGAGGTGTGGTTGTGGGCATGTACAGAGCCCAAATTATTGACCAGGACCCAAGCAAGATGCGCTTGTTTTATAGGGACCCTAGAGTTGTGGGCTTCTTGTTTTTTCAGCCTGCCTTATGGGGGAGGGGCCTGCCAAGCTGATACTCAGGCAAACCTGTTTGGGTAGAGTTGCCCTGTCCCCGGTGGAGGGGGGGGATGGGCACAGTGAGAACCAGTTTTTCCAGGCTTCTGTTCTCTGGCAGCTTTCCCTGGAGGCTTTCTGTGACTCTTCCAAGGGTCAGAGCAGCAGTGACTGTATCCAAGCCTCTGTCTCAGAACAGAAAAGTTGCAGTCTGCTCTTCACTGAGCTCTCCTGGCCACTTTAACTCTGTTTCTGTTGGTCCTGCTAAAAACCCCATGGTGTCCCGGGTTGTGTACCCCACAGCCATTCTCCCAGTCCTCACTCCCAAAGCCAGCACATCTCTGCCCTTTGTGTTTCTAACACCACCAGCAGCCCCTGGTTCCCATGTGTGCTCCAGAGCTCCTGGTTTCAGTCTAGCTCAAGTGTGTTCTCCAGAGCTCCCAGTTTTGGTCTGGTTTCTGTGTGTGCTCCCGAACTCCCGGTTTCAGTCTGGTTTCCCTGTGGCTACCGGTCCATGAGTCTGGCCCACTCCCCAGAACAGGGGGCTATTGCTTCCTGGCGCTCTAGTGTGGAAGCCCCCTCCACCTTCCATTTATCTTCGATACCTGTGCGCAGACTCATGATGCCCCACTTTGTACCTCAATACCCAGTGCTGGAGATGTTTGTTTGTAGAGATCCAGATGTATCTTCTTACGTCTCAGGCTGATTTCATGGGTGTTCAGGATGGTCTAGTAGATATCCAGCTCGATTCAGGGAACCAGCTGAAAAAGGGTCCCTTACTCTTCTGCCATCTTTTTTCCTCTCTCTCTTCAATCTTTTTTATTTTTAAGTTCAACTAGTAATCAAGAAATATAAATCAAAATAGTAAGATGTAATTTTTTTCTATTAAATTGGCAAAAACTAATGATAATACCATGTGTTAATGAGAATGTAGGGAAACAAACTCTCTCACATTCTCCTAGTGGAGGGTAAATTGTTAATTTTTTTCTGAAGGGGTTCCAGTCCATGACGTCAACGTAGGAAGATTCTGAACTCATGTCCTCCAAGGAAACACTAAATCTACCCCTGTTTATGAGAGCAATTTCTCCTGAAGAAGAACTGAGGGCTGTCTGAATAGCTTCTGCATAACAAAAGAGAACAGCAAGAAAGACAGAGACTTAGTAACAAAGGGAACCTCCACCCCTGATGCTACAAACTGCAGTGGGTGGGAATAGTACTGAGATACAGGGTGGTAGATTCCTATGCCCTGAGGCACAGGGGAAAAAAAAAACAACTAGAATATAAAGGAACTAGCCCTAGAACCCTGCCAAACAGTGAAGGAACTACTGAAACTCTCTCCAGGTCAGAAAGGCTGGCAAGTGACACAGTTTATGCTCCCCTTCCACCTTGATATCATGAATGACAGCAAGATCTAGGCACCTTCACTGACCTACTGCCTCAGTAAACCCTGAACCCCTAGCCCACACCAGCCCCAGTCATCCCACTAAGGCAGTTGCAGGGCGGTGCACACTGTAACACCCCTGGTCAGCCACTCACTACAGCTCCAGCCATCCCCTCAAGGTAATACAGGCATAAAGCACCCTGGACACTCCAGGGTCCACCTTCAGCCTCAGATACCTTGGTAGGGCACCCCTGGGGCAGAGTACTCTGGGTCCTTCCAGCTGACACTTGCTTCAGTTCCAGCTGCTCCACATCAGGGCACCCCAGTTTGCACCCACTTCAGCTTCTGCTGTCTTTCTAGGGCACCCTCTACACAAAGAGTCCTAGGACAACCTCAGCTTGTACTCACTTTAGCTAGCTACAGCTATCCTGCCAAGACACTCCTTGTGCAGAGCACCCTGGGACCCCTGGCCTATGCCCCATTTTAGCTCCAGTTGCCCCGCCAGGGCACCCTCTACACACAGAGTTCTGGAACACCCAGCTTAAACACACTTCAGCTTCAGCTATCCTCCCAAGGTGCCCTCTGTACATAGTGCCTTAGGATCTCTCAGGTTGCACTCACTTCAGCTTCAGCTGTCTTGCTAGGGCACCCTCTGCACAGAGAGCCTCTGAACTGCCCCCAGCCCATACCCACTTCAGCTCTGGCCATCCCACCAGGGCAGCCCCAGCACAAAGTGCCCTGCAACATGCATCACAAGCCAGCCACAGTTCCAGCCATAAAATGTCACCAGGTAAACAGTCTACACAGGGGATGACCATACACAAGATCATTCCTTCAAGTTTAGGAGAAGTAGCTGTTCCACCTAATTCATAGACACAACATAGAAAATCAAGCTAACTGGGGAGACAGAGAAATATGTACCAAATGAAAGAACAAGACAAAACTTCAGAAAAAGAACTAAATGAAATGGAAATAAGCAATATGCCTGATAGAGTTTAAAGCACCGATCATAAAGATGCTCACCAGACTAGAGAGAAGAGTAGTAGAACTCAGTGAGAACTTCAATAAAGAGATAAAAAATACAAAGAAAAACCAATCAGAGTTGAAGAATACAATAACTGGAATAAAAAGTACACTAGAGGGAATCAACAGATTAGCAGATGCAAAAGAACAGATCAGTGATCTGGAAGACAGGGTAGTATAAAGCACCCAAGCTGCACAAAAAAAAAAAAAAAAAAAAAAAAGAATTTTTAAAAAATGAAAGTAGGTTAAAGAATCTCTTGGGCAACATTAAGCAAACAAACATTCATATTACAGGGGTTGTAGAAGGAAAAGACAGAAAAAGTGGCAGAAAACTTTTTTAAGATTTACATATTTATTTTATAGAGACAGCATGAGTGGAGGGAGGGGCAGAGGGAGAAGGAAAGAATCTCAAGCTGAATCCCCACTGAGCATGGTCTCCAATGCAGAGCTTGATCCCACAATCATAAGATCATGACCTGAGCCAAAATCAAGAGTCAGATGCTTAACTGACTTAGCCACCCAGGTGCCCCAAGAAAACTTATTTGAAGAAATAATACCTGAAAACTTCTCTAACCTAGGGAAGGAAATAGACATCCAGGTTCAGGAAGCACAGACAGTTCCAAACCAGATGAACCCAAGGAGGTCCATACCATGACACATAATAATTAAAATGTCAAAATTTAAAGATAAGAAAGAATTTTAAAAGTAGCAGTAGAGAAGCAAAAAGTTATGTACAAGGGAAACCCCATAAAGCCAGCAGCTGATTTTTCAGCAGAAACTTATTCAAAGGGAAGAAAAATTAAAAACAACAACAAAAAAACCCTATGACTAAGAATACTGTATTCAATAAGATTATCATTCAGAATTGAAGGAGAGATAGAGTTTTCCAGACAACCAAAAGCTAAAGGAGTTATCACCACTAAACCAGCTTTAGAAGAAATATTAAAGGGACTTCTTTAAGTGAAAAAAAAGGCCACAATTAAACATAAGAAAATAATGAACAAAAAGATGTAAAATATCAAACATATACAAAAAATGTGGAGGGGAGAGTAAAAAAATTTTTTTTGAATGTGTTCAAACTTTAATGGCCATCAACTTAATATGGACTGCTATATACTTAGGGTGTTATATATGAACCTCATGGTAACCACAAATCAAAACCTATAATAGAAACACACACAAAAAAAAAAAAAAAGAGAAAGAAAGGCAAACACAACATGGCAGAAGGTCATCAATCACTAATAAAGAGAGCAAGAAAAGAAACAACAGAGTGGGGAGGAGTTAAGATGGCAGAGGAGTAAGGGTCCCTGGAATTCAGCTAGATAGTTATCAAATCATTCTGAACACCTGCAAAATAAACTGCACATTTGAAAAAAGAATTGCTGCAATACTACAAATAGAAAAGTGACCACTTTTTGCAAGGTAAAAGCTGCAGAGATGTGAATCGGAGGCAATATATCAGAAGATAAGCGGGGGGGGGGAGGAGCCTCCATAAGTCAGGTACTGGAAAGTGTTATAAGCAACGGAGCACAAAATCAAACTTATAGAAGTCTACCTGAAAGGTGCTCAGGTGGTGAAGTGGGCAGAATCCCAAGTGGGACAGCGTGGGGATCCTGGGGATCCTAAGAATAGGGGGTACTAGAGTGCATCAGAGTTCTTAAGCATTGGAGTGGGGAAAACAGTGAGTCCAGCTGCCAGCTTCGTGCTCTGTGTTGCCATGAACCACAAACTACTGCACAGTTGGGTGACCGCTCTCTGAGCAGGGGTCCAGCAGGAGGCAGAAATGCAGTGAGACCCCCCCCAGGAGGAACAGTGTAGGTGTGCACCGCAGGAGTCTATAAAGTGTGAAGCCTTGAAAACGGGTCTCATGCCTGAGATAAAAACATTCAGTCACAGGCTGGGTGAAAACAGAGTTCACCTGGAAACCAGGGAAAGAAGTGTGATTGACTGCTTTTCTCTGAGGGCTCACTGAAGAGTGGGGGGCACAAACTTTCAGCTCTGGGGCTGCATATCGGGGCACTGCCGTTTTCATCCCCCCCTCCAACTGGTCCTGAAAGCCTTCAGGGAGTAAAACAGCACCACGTAGTGCAACTCACAGCTGCTTACACTGAGCCCAGCCCCCTGGCAAGGGGGTGCAATTCCACCTGGGAAAACACACTTGAGAATCAATACAGGCCCCTCCCCCAGAAGACCAGCAGGAATATCCATCTACTACCAAGTTTAAAGATCATACAGAACTGGAAACTCCACATCCTGAGGAAAACAGTACATAACATCTGTATTTTTTTCTTATTTTTCCTTAGTCTTTCTGGTTTTTTTTTTTCTTTTTCAGCTATTTTCTTATTTTATCATTTTTTAAGTCTTTTTTAATTTTCATTTTTACACTTATGTTTTATATCTTTTTTTCATTTTTTGCTTCCTTTCATTGTATTCATTTTCATTTTTGTATATATATAAATTTTTCTTTTCTTACAATTTTAGGATCCAGTTTCTTCTAACAGACAGACCAAAATACACCCAGGATCTAGTTTGTTGTTCTGTTCTGTTCAACTTCTTGTTTGACTCTATACTCTCTCTCTCCCTCACTCTCTTTTTGTTTCTGTTCTCTTCTAATTTGTTTAGTGCATATTTTTCTGGTGTCCTTGCTACTATTTTGTATTTTCTCAATTGTTCATCTATTATTTTTTGGACATAATGACAAGACAGAAGAATGCACCCCAAAAAAGAGAACAAGAGGTAGTACTCTGCCAGAGATTTATCAAGGACTAAAGAACTAAAAGAAGAACTCAAGAACTAAAATTCAAAACAGTGATTATAAAGATACTAGCTGGGTTTGAAAAAAAGCACGGAAGACACTAGAGAATCCCTTCCTGGAAAAATAAAAGAACTAAAATCTAATCAGGTACAAAAAGACTATTAGTGAGATGCAATAAAAAATGGAGGCTCTAACTGCTAGGATAAACGAGGTAAAAGAGAAAGTTAGTGACATAGAAAACAAAATGATGGAGAATAAAGAAGCTGAGAAAGAGATAAACATCTACTGGATCACAAGGGGAGGATTTGAGAGATCAGTGATACCAGAAAGTGAAACAATATTAGAATAATTGGGGTCCCAGAGGAAGAGGAAGGGAGGCAGAAGGTTTATCTGAATAAACTGTAGCTGAGAACTTCCCTAATTTGGGAAAGGAAGCAGGCATTCAACTCCAGGAGGCACAGAGAACCCCTCAAAATCAATAAAAATAGGTCAACACCTTGACATATAATAGTGAAGCTTGCAAACATCAAAGATAAAGAGAAAATCCTGAAAGCAGCTCAGGACAAGAGGTCCTTAACCTATAAGAGTAGAAACATAAGGCTGGCAGCAGACCTGTCCACAGGGACCTGGCAGGACTGCTATGATATATTCAACATGCTAAATGGAGAAAATATGCAGCCAAGAATGCTTTATCCAGCAAGATTGTCATTCAGAATAGAAGGAAAAATAAAGAGCTTCCAAGACAAACAGAAACTAAAAGAATTTGGGATCACTAAACCAGCACTCCAAGAATATTGAAGGGGATCCTTTGAGTGGAGACAGAGCCCAAATGTAACAAAGAACAGAAAGGAACAGTGACAATCCACAGAAACAGTGATTTTACAGGTAATACAATGGCACTAAATTTATATCTTTCAATAATTACTCTGAAAGTAAATGGTCTAAATGCTCCAACCAAAAGACACCGGGTATCAGATTGGATTTTTTAAGAAAGACCCATTGATATGCTCCTTACAAGAGACTTATTTTAGACCCAAATATACCTTCAGATTGAAAGTAGGGAGTGGAGAACCACTTATCATGCTAATGGACATCAAAAGAAAGCTGAGTAGCAATCCTTATATCAGACAAACTATATTTTAAGACTCTAATAATGAAGAGTCTAAGATTAAGAGGTACCCTATATCTTAATTAAAGAATCTATCCAACAAGAAGATCAAACAATTGTACATATTTATTCCCCTAAATTAGGAGAGGCCAATTACGTAAACCAATTAGTAACAAAATTAAAGAAACACATTGATAATAATACAATCATAGTAGGGGAATTTAACACCCCTCTCACAGCAATGGACAGATCATCTAAGCAGAAGATCAAAAAGGAAACAAGGACTTTGAATGACACACTGAACCAGATGGACTTCACAGATATATACAGAGCATTTCATCCTACAACCGCAGAATAATATTCTTCTCAAGTGCAGATGGAACATTCTCCAGAATAGATCACATACTGGGTTACAAATCAGGTCTCAACTGGTACAAAAAGATTGGGATCAGGGGCGCCTGGGTGGCTCAGTTGTTAAGTGTCTGCTTTCGGCTCAGTTCATGATCCCAGGGTCCTGGGATCGAGCCCCACATCGGGCTCCCTGCTCTGCTGGGAGCCTGCTTCTTCCTCTCCCACTGCCCCTGCTTGTCTTCCTTCTCTCACTGGCTGTCTCTCTCTGTCAAATAAATAAAATCTTTAAAAAAAAAAAAGATTGGGATCATTCTCTGCAAATTTTCAGACCATAATGCTTTAAAACTCGAATTACAAGAAGAAATTTGGCACAAATGCATGGAAGTTAAAGAGCATCCCACTAAAGAATGAATGTGTCAACTAGGAAATTAAAGAAGAATTTTTTTAAAAATTCATGGAAACAACTGGAAATGAAAACACAACTATTCAAAACTTTGGGATACACCAAAGGTGGCACCAAGAGGGAAGTACATAGCAATACAAGCCTTTCGCAATAAAGAAGAAAGGTCTCAAATACACAAGCTAACTGTATGCCTAAAGGAGCTGGAGAAAGAACAGCAAATAAAGCCTAAACCAAGCAGGAGAAGAGAAATAATAAAGATTAGAGCAGAAATCAATGAAATAGAAACCAAAAGAACAGTAGATCATATCAACAAAACTAGGAACTGGTACTTTGAAAGAATTAATACAATTGATAAACCCCTAGCCAGACTTATCAAAAAAGAAAGGAGAAAGATAAATAAAATAAATAAAATAATCAATGAAAGATGAGGGATCACAACCAACACTGCAGAAATACAAACACTTATAAGAACATATCATGAGCAACTATAATGCCAACAACTTAGGCAATCTGGAAGACATGGATGCATTCCCAGAAACATATAAACTACCAAAACTGCAATAGGAAGAAATAGACAACCTAAGCAGACCCATAACCAGCAAACAAATTAAAGGAGTAATCAAAAATTTCCCAACAAACAAGAGTCCAGGACCAGATGGCCTCCCAGTGGAATTCTACCAAACATTTAAAGAATTAATCCTTATTCTTCTGAAGCTGTTCAAAAAATAGAAATGGAAGGAAAACTTCCAAACTCATTCAATGAGGCCTAGTTTACCCTGATCTTAAAACCAGACAAAGACCCCACCAAAAAGGAGAATTATAGACCAATATCCTTGATGACCTGAATGTAAAAATTCTCACGAAGGTACTGGGCAATAGGATCCAACAGTGCGTTAAAGGGATTATTCACCAGGACCAAATGGGATTTATTCCTGGGCCACAAGGGTGGATCAACATCTCTAAATCAATATGATAGATCACATTAATAAAATAAAGGACAAGAACCATATGATCCTCTCAGTAGATGCAGAACAAGCATTTGACAAAATACAGCATCTTTTCTTTTTTTTGGGGGGGGGAACGACTTCCCTGTCTTCAATTCTTTTTTTTTTTTTTTAATTTAAATTCAATTAGCCAACATATAGTACATCATTAGTTTCAGATGTAGATGTGATTCATCATTTGTGAATAACTCCCAGTGTTCATCACATCACATAGCCCTCCTTAATAAGCCAGCACCCTCACCCAATTACACTATCCCTCACCCCCCTTCCCATAGCAACCCTCACTTTCTTTCCTATAGTTAAGAGTCTCTCGTGGTTTTTCTCCCTCTCTGATGACTTCCCATTCAGTTTTCCCTCCCTTCCCCTGTGATCTTCTGTGCTGTTTTTTATATTCCACATATGAGTGAAACCATATGATAATTGTCTTTCTCTGATTGACTTATTTTGCTCAGCATAATATCCTCCAGTTCCATCCACATCAATGTAAATGGTAAGTGTTCATCCTTCCTGATGGCTGAATAATATTCCATTGTATATATATACCACATGTTCTTTATCCATTCATCTGTCAGTGAACATCTCCACTCTTTCCACAGTTTGGCTTTGTGAACATTTATAGCATCCTTCCTTGATTAAAACTCTCCAGAGTGTAGGGATAGAAGGAACATACCTCAATATCATAAAAGCCACATACAAAAGACCCACAGAGAATATCATCCTCAACGGGGAAAAACTGAGAGCTTTTCCCCTAAGGTCAGAGACATGACAGGAATGTCCACTATCACCACTGTTATTCAACATAATACTAGAAGTCCTAGCCTCAGCAATCAGGCAACAAGAAGAAATAAAAGGCGTCCAAATCAACAAAGAAGTGAAGCTCTGACTCTTCCCAGATGACATGATTCTGTATGTGGAAAACCCAAAAGACCCCACCCCAAAACTGCTACAGGAATTCAGAAAAGTGGGAGGATATAAAATCAATGCACAGAAGTCAGTTGTATTTCTATACACTAACAATGAAGCAGAAGAAAGAGAAATTAAGAAGTCTATATCATTTACAATTCCACCAAAAACCATAAGATACCTAGGAATAAACCTAACCAAAGAAGTAAAGGATCTGCACTCTAAAATCTATAGAACACTCAGTAAAAAATTAGGAAGACAGAAAGAAATGGGAAAATATTCCATGCTCACAGATTGCAAGAACAAATAAATACTGTTAAAATGTCTATGCTACCCAGAGCAATCTATACATTCAATGAATCACTATCAAAATACCACTGACATTTTTCACTGAGCTGGAACAAACAATCCTAAAATTTGTATGGAACCAGAAAAGACCCCAAATAGCCAGAGGAATGTTGAAAAAGAAAACCAAACTGGTGACATCACAATGCTGGACTTTAAGCTATATAACAAAGCTGTATCATCAAAACAGTACGGTACTGGCACAAAAACAAACACATAGATCAATGGAACAGAATAGAAAACCCAGAAATGGATCTTCAACTCTATGGTCAACCAATCTTTGACAAAGCAGGAAAGAACATCCAATGGGAAAAAAAGACAGTCTCTTCGATAAATGGTGCTGGGAAAATTGGATGGCCACAGGCAGAAGAATGAAACTAGACCATTTTCTTACACCATACACAAAGATAAACTCAAAATGGATGAAAGACAGAACTATGAGACAGGAATCCATCAAAAATCCTAGAGGAAAACATAGACAGCAACCTCTATGACCTTGGCCGCAGCAACTTCTTGCTAGACAGGTCTCCAAAGGCAAGGGAAACAAAAGCAAAAATGAGCTATTGGGACTTCATCAAGATAAAAAGGTTTTGCACAGCAAAGGAAACAGTCAACAAAACCAAAAGACAACGACAGAATGGGAGAAGATATTTGCAAATGTCTTATGAGATAAAGGGCTAGTATCCAAGATCTTAAAGAACTTCTCAAACTCAACACCCCAAAAAAACAAATAAGCCAGTCAAGAAATGGGCAGAAGACATGAACAGACATTTCTCCAAAGAAGACGTACAAATGGCCAACAGACACATGAAGAAATGCTCCACATCACTTGTCATCAGGGAAATACAAATCAAAACCACAATGAGATACCAACTCACACCAGTCAGAATGGCTTTAGCCATTAATTTTGTTAATTTTAATTAACAAGACAGGACAGGAAACAACAGATGTTGACGAGGATGCAGAGAAAGGGGAACCCTCTTACACTGCTGGTGGGAATGCAAGCGAGTACAGCCACTTTGGAAAACAGTATGGAAGTTCCCCAAAATTTACAAATGGAGCTCCCCTACAACCCAGCAATTGCACCACTAGGTATTTATCCATAGGATACAAATATATTGCTTCAAAAGGGCACTTGCACCCCAATGTTTATAGCAGCAATGTCCACAATAACCAAACTGTGGAAAGAGCTGAGATGTCCATTGACAAATAAATGGATAAAGATGTGGTGTGTGTGTGTGTGTGTGTGTGTGTGTGTGTGTAGTAATGGAATTATTCAGTCATCAAAACAAATGAAATTTTACCATTTGCAATGAGGTGGATGGAACTAGAGGCTTTATGCTAAGTGAAATAAGTCAATCAGAGAAAGACAACTATCATATGATCTCATTCATATGTGGAATTTAAGAAACAAAACAGGATCATAGGGAAAGGGAGGGGAAATAATATAAGACGAAATCAGAGAGGGAGACAAACTATGCATAAGAGACTCTTAACTATAGGAAATAAACTGAGGGTTACTGGAGGGGAGATGGGTAGGTGGATGTGGTAACTGGGTGATGGGCATTAAGGAGGGCACTTGATGGAATGAGCACTGGGTGTTCTATGCAACTGATGAATCACTAAACTCTACATATGAAACTAAAAAAAAAAACAAGAGAAAAGAAAGAAAGAAAAAGAAGAAAGAAAGAAAGAAAGAAAGAAAGAAAGAAAGAAAGAAAGAAAGAAAGACAAAGGAAAAAACAAAGAACGAAAAAGCAGAAACAGACCAATAAATACAGAGAACAAACTGATGATTGAGCTGGGGTGGGGGATGTGATAAGCAAAATGAGTAAAGGGGAGTGGGAGATACAGGCTTCCAATTACTGAATGAATAAGTCACAGGAATAAAAGGTACAGCATAGAAAACATAGTTAACGGTTTTGTAATAGTGTTGTATGGTGACAGATGGTAGCTATATTTGTGGTGAGCATAGCATAATTTATAAACTTGTCAAATCATTATATTGTACACTTGAAATTAATGAGACATTGTGTTCAACTATACCTCAATTTTAAAAAAGCTTACAAATTTTTCTGAACATTATATATATCAAAAATCTTAAAAGTGGGGCCTAGCCACTCTACTTCTAAGAATGTATCTTAAGAAAATAAGAATAGGCATGCAAAGATTTAAATAAAAGAATGTTTATAATAAACAAAAAGAAAAAAATAAGTAAAAAAGAAAACGTGGAAGCAACCTAAATACTCAACGACAGATGATAGATTGAAAACGTGTATATTTATACAATGAGGTATCATTGAACTAGATTTTTTTTTGCCTCTGCAGCTTACATCTCCTTCTCCACTTTCTCTACTCTTTTCCTGCCTACTCTGTGCTCTGGAAGGTTAATCTTTGTAGACAGCATTGAACAGGTTTCCTTTCCCTCTGGCTTCAAGTTAGGTTTGGCAGATGGAAAGCATTAGCAGGAGATGGATGTTCTGATCAAAGGGTAGGAGAGCGGTCAGGGTACTTATTCCTTTTACTCCCTCCCTGCTGGGCCATAGTTTAGCATGGCTATGTGCCTCTACCAAAGACCACAGCTCTCAAGAGGTTTCTGTAACCATTCCCTCCTTCACCTATGCAGGCCTAGGGATAGTAATGGTTTCCCTATTGCTAGCCCAGGCTGCTGTACTATTCCTCAATCCTTTGTAAACTCTCTTCAATTATTTATTTTAAGTAAATCATCTATTTCCAGCTAGGATCCTGATTCTGCTACCACCGAAAATCATTTTGTGGTGATATACTAAAAGACACTGTATGGGTGTGCCACAATTTGTTCAACCAATACCTACTGAATAACATTTAAATTGTTGCTAATATTCGTGATAAATCTGACTCCTGGCCAAAAACCCATGTGTGATTTCTCAGGCCCCAACACAGGCAATTACAAGGGCTTTATCTAGCAGGTCTGTTGGGACAAGCTGCCCTCCCACACCAGATTTGGTGTACAGCCAATGCACTACAGTCTCAGAAGGAAGTTGTCAAAGACTCAGGTCCCCCCAGCCAACCATACTCTTATATGCACCTTCACTCCTACCCCAGGACCTCCATTTGGAGGTGTCTTTATCAGGGAACCTTTCCCAGATACCTCTACTGAGGCCTCCTTATGGGGGGGGGGGGTGGAAGCCTGAAGACACTTTTCTACAATGACTCAGTACTCAGTGAGTATTCTTTTTCCCTATCCCTTTCTCCTCCACCTCCTTCCAGCCCCTGGGTCCATAAGATAGCAGGAGCCTCAGGGATCTCTTGGCAGTGAGAAGACCCTCACATCTGCACTGATCCACCTGACCCTCACTGGGTGCCGTTCCATGGAGAAGACTGGAACACTGGGGAAACCACATTTTCTCTTGGTTAGCCTCTTGCTTATACTAACTGGAGCAGTAAGTGATGAAAGGCTTGACTGTTACTTTCATTTTAGCAGCTTAGCTCTTAACACTTTCCTACTATAAACACTACTACAAAACATAAATTTGTATATGTATAATTTCTCACATGTTGAAGAATATGATAAATTCCTAGAAGTGTAATTTCAATCAAAGAGTAAATGTATAATTTTGATAGCTCTTGCCTAACTTCTCTTTATAGAGATTATGTCAGTTGACATACCCCAATCAAAGAGTAAATGCATAATTTTGATAGCTGTTGCCTAATTTCTCTTTATAGAGATTGTATCAGTTAACATACCCCAGCACCCTGGGTAAGTTATTTAAATGCTGTGCATCAGTCTCTTGCTCTGTAAAATGGGCATAAAAACAGAAGCTACTTCATTGGGTTGTTGTGAGGATTGAATTAATTATCACAAGCAAACTGTTTAGAATAGTGCTTGATTATTTTTTATTATCATTATTATTATTATTATTATTATTTCATTATACCCCTGACAACACAGAATGTCATTTTATTTTTGCCAATAAGATAAAAAAATGGTCTCTCCATGTATCTGTAATTTGTATTTTACTTAATATGAATAAAGTAAGAATTTTGTCATACGTTAAAGGATGAGAAAGCTCCTGATACTGATGTGGAAATGCTGATATGGAATAATCTTCAAGAAACCTTATTAATAAAGACAGCAAGGGGCAAAATAGGGCAGTAAATAGTATAGTATTACAGTTATGCAGTATGCTAACATTTGTGCATAAGAAGGGGGAAAATAACACGTGTATATATTTCTTTATATGTGCACAAAATAGCTCCAGAAGAATACACTGGGAAGTGGCAACACTGGATCCTGGGGCAGGGGGAAGACTAAGGTAAGGATCCGAGAGAGGCTTTTTGTTGCATACTTTATGTACCTTTTGAATGTTGTGTCTTGTGAATGCTTTACATATTCCATCACCACATACACACACAAAAATTTCTAACAAAAATGCTTTTAAAAATATTTTTTAATTATTGTAAAAGAATGTATGTTTAATGACATGGAAAACATTCATGATAAACTGTTAAGAGAAAATAGAAGGTTATAAGACAGAAATGTGTATATAATCGAAATCAAGTAATCATATATGCATAGGAAAAATAAAAGCCTGGCAGGGTGTAATCAAAAGCTTTAACAATAATTATCTCTGGATAGTGGAGTCATTTTTATTTTCCTTTCTATGCTTTTTCTATTTTCCAAATTCTCTGTTTTGAAAATATGTTATTTTTGCAGCTAGAAGGAAATGTCAGCTTTGAAAGGACATTATACATAGCAACAAAAAGACATAACAAAATAAACATATAACAACATAAATAAATCTCAGACATAGTTTTAAATAAAAGAAGCCATATGCCAAAAGAGTGTCTATTATATGATTCCATTTATGGCCTGTTCACGAACAGGCAAAGTCTATGCTGATAGAAGCCAGATAAGCTACAACGGTGAGGGAAATGGCTATGATTGGAAAGGGGCATGAGACGGTCTTCTGGAGTGTTAGAAATGCTCCATGTCTTCATCTGGGGGTGGTTACTTACGTGTGTACATACATACAAGTACTCTGAGTACTCAAGATTCCAGCCACTTTATGTATGTTATATTTCAACTTAAAAAATTAAGTCTAGAAGGATAGATTCCTACACACAAAGATACTGTGAGAGTTATCTATGCCGTATCTCAAAAGTGAAATGGTATAATGGGGACGTTCCAGAGAACAGGCAGGAGTAGAGCACATAAAGAGGATAGATTTTGGAGTCAGAAACACCTAGGTTTGAATTCCAGTTCTGCCACTTATTAGCTCTGTGAATTTGGGCAATTTACTTAACTTTTCTCTCAGGGTCCTCATCTGTGAAAATGGGAACAAAAATAGTACCAACCTCATAGGATTGTTGTAAGAATCAAATGAAATAATGTATGTGAAGTGCTTAAAAGAGTATGTGAGTCACAGTAAGTATTCATTAAATATTTCTGCTGCTGCTGAAGATAAATGTAGAAGTTCCCTTTGTTGATCTAACACATGAGCACGCCCACGCGTGGGTACCCATCTGCACACACGTGTACACACACACACAAACACATACACACAGATACCCTACAAATGAGTCTATTCTACTAGCCAAAATTACCAAGAAACAAAGCAAGAAGAAAAGAGACTAACAGCCAGGGTGATACCATTTCCATGGGGAAAAAAAAATCATGAGACAAAAATATTCTAAATACGCATTATTTGCAATTGCGTAAAACATTTTGCAAAGCCTCAAATGAAAATTTCAAAAATCCCAACAGAAAAAGAATATATGTTAATATTCAAAATCAGTATTCAAAATTATCACTTAGAATTGCAAACAGAAAATTGAAAATGCATTAGAAAACTGACATACAGATTTGTAAACGCAATTGTCTTTCCTTTTTGGTGGTATTAAGATCAACCATTAACTATGCAGTGAATATTAAATCTCATTTGTAAGACTAATAAATGCTGAAACACACCCTGGGATTCCTTTACTTGGGCAAAAGGTAAGAAAACAGTAATGACGCTTTCTTATAGATTATTAGTGAGAATTGGATTTGTAGCCTGCAGAACCAGAAATATATTTCAGTGGACCTATGGCTAAGAGACAGCCAGCACTCTGAAGAGAATTTTCAAATTGTAAATGAATGTAGAACAAGTTTAATAACTGAGCTATAAAAATAAAGTTATGATGAAAATACTAAAAGGAGTCTCCTGAAAAAGATTCTCATTAGCAGACATTGCAAATTTTTAGGGAAACTAAAATATTTTAGGGATAATTCAGAACCCCAAAAAACAATAAGACAAAGATCTTCCCATCTTCAAAATTTAAAACACAGGTTGTTTGTGATTTTTTTTTAATCACTAAATAACAATAGTTTAATTTTCTGAGGTAAAGAGAGACAGGAAAACATACATAAAAGAAATATGCAAATCTCATGTTAATAATATCAATAATAGTCAAAGTTATATTCTATTTCCTTTGTGCCAGACATTGCTCTAAGTGCTTTTCATGTATTTACTAATTCAATGAGGTAGATTCTATCATTATTCTCACTTTACAGATGAGGAAACTAAGGAATAGAGAAATTAAGTAACTTTCCAAAGTCACAACTAATAAATGAAAGAGCTATGATCATCTGAATTCAGTCCTTAGACCCCAACATCTATTCTTTCACCATCCACCCATTTAAACTAAAGATATTAAAATTATGTAAACTTAGTGATAAGCATGTACCCTTGATGTAATATGATGAGAGTGGCACTTTCTTTTATGGTGATCCTCCCCCAAACCCCAAACCCATCTAACCATGAGAAAAATATCAGACAACCTGAAATTGATAGGCATTCTACAAAATACTTGACCAACACTACTCAAAACTGTCAGGGTCATCAAAAATGAAGTAGGTTCAAAAAACTATCACTGGGAGGAGTTAAGATGGTGGAGGACGAGGGGAACTCTAAGCTTGCCTCATCCCTTGAACACAGGTAGATAAATATCAAATCATTCTGAACACCCAAGAAATTGATCTGAGGACTGAGAGAACAAACTGCACATCAGAGGCAGAAAAATGGCCACATCGTGTTAAGTAGGAGCTATGGAGAGTTTATTTGGGGGGAGGAAAGAATTGCAAGGCTGCAGATGGGTAGGAGACCTGATCAGTGAGAGAGGAGCAGGAGAGAAAAAGAGAGAGAGCAAGAGAGCAACAGAGAGTGCAAGCTGCACACAAGGGATTGCACAAGAAACTATTAACTGGGAAAAGGAAAAGGGCTGACTTCTACAGGGTTTTATAAACAGTGGAGGTAAAAATCTGAAGTTTTAGAAGTCCACACCATCACCAGGGTCGTGCCTGGCAGGCTAAGTGGTGCTCTGGTGAGGAAGGAGGGTGCAGGATCAGGAGCAGGCAGCATGGTCTTGAGGATCCCCTGGGTGGCACAGGAGAAACAGTTCCCCTTCTTAGAGTGCATTTGGGAGTAGTGGCATGGCGTCTCCAGGGACAAAAGAGCTGGCAGGTGCCAATGTGCTGCTCTGTTCAGTAGCATAAGAACAGACACACCTGCAAGGCAGCAAAACTCGGTGCTGGCTTTTTGCTGCACTTTACCATAAACTCCAAACCGCTGCACAGTTATGGGACTGCTTTACTCAGACAAACCAGCACCAGCCACAGCACAGTGAGACCCTTCCCCAGAGGATCAGTATGGGTCCACACCACGTGAGTCCCTAAAATTTGGAGTTTTGAAACCTCGCCTAACACCTGAGATTAAACACAGGAGTGCTGTGCCACCTGGCAGGCAGACAGCTTGAACACAGACAGGGTGAAGGCAGGGATCTGACAGAAGCCAGAGACACAAGAGGGAGATTTTTTGTTCTTCTATGAGGTCTTCCTAAAGTGTGGCAGGTGTGAACTCCCCGCTCTGGGGATGAAAGAGCAACTCCCCTGCCCATCAACACTGACCAACTTCAGTGAGCAACACAGCACCTTCCCCCCTGCCCCCAGTGGAGATTGGAACCACTTACATCAAGCCCCACCACCCTGCAGGTGCATCTCCATTAGGGCAAGTCAGCCCAAGAATCAGCGCAGCAGGCCTCTCCCCCAGAAGACCAGCACAAACCCCTCACACACACCAAGTCTACTGACCGTAGAATGCTGCAAAGCTTCAGTTACAAGGCAAACAGGATCAAACGTGTTTTAACAAGCAGACTAAAACACACCTAATTAAAACTTGTCAAATAGTGGACGAGGTCTAAACACCCCCCACCGTAGGCAAGGAGAAACTCTGCAGAAGACTGACCTGACAGAAGGAGCAGTCAAAACAGAATAGCAGAGTGCACACTTTGAAACACCCCCTGAAGCACCAGCCCCAAGACAGTATAGGACTTCTTCTTAATATAGCCATTACTCTCAGGAGCAGGAATATAACAGGCTTTCCTAACAATTACACACAAAAACAGTGACCTTGACAAAATGACAAGACAGAAGAATTCCCCCCAAAAGAAAGAACAGGAAGAAATAACAGCAAGGTATTTAATCAAAGCAGATATAAGTAAGATGCCTGAACCAGAATTTAAAACAACAATCATAAGGATACTAGCTTGAGAAAAGCATAGAAGACACTAGAGAATCTTTTACTTCAGAGATAAAAGAACTAAAAACTAGTCGGGCTAAAATAAAAAATGTTATAACCAAGATGCAAGACCAAATGGATACAATGACAATGAGGATGGACAAAGCAGACGAATGAATCAGTGATACAGAAGATAAAATTATGGAAAATAATGAAACTGAAAGGAAGAGGGAAAGAAAACTATTGGATCATGAATGTAGACTTAGGGAACTCAGCAACTCCTTAAAGGATAATAATATTCACATTATAGGAGTCCCAGAAGAAGAGAGGGAAAAGGGGGCAGAAGGTGTATTTGAGCAAATTAAAGCTGAAAACTAACCTGGGGAAGGGAACACAATCAAAATCCAAGAGGCACAGAGAACTCCCATCGAATTCAACAAAAGCTGGCCCACACCAAGACATAGTTGTAGTCAAATTTACGAAGTATACAGACAAGGAAAGAATCCTGAAAGCACCAAGGGAAAAAAGTCCTTAACCTACAAAGGAAGTCAAATCAGGGTCGTAGCACATCTGTCCACAGAAACTTGGCAAATGGCATAATATAGGAGAGATGAAGAGTTTCCCTAACAAAAACTAAAGGAGTTTGTGACCACGAAACCAGCCCTTGCAAGAAATATTAAAGGGGACTCTTGTTGGGAAAGAAAGACCAAAAGCAACAAAGACTAAAATGGAACAGAGAACATCACCAGAAACACCAACTTTACAGGTAACACAATGGCACTAAATTCATATCTATCAATAATCACTCTGAATGTAAATGTTTGACCAAATGCTCCAATCAAAAGACATAGAGTATCAGAATGGATAAATAAATAAATAATAAAAAACAAAACAAAAACAAGACCGGGGTGCCTGGGGGGCACAGTCAGTAAAGCATCTGCCTTCAGCTCAAGTCATGATTCCAGGGTCCTGGGATCAAGTCCTGCATCAGGCTCCCTGTTGAGCAGGGAGTCTGTTTCTCCCCTCTCCCTCTGCTGAGTGCACTCTCTCTCTGTGTCAAATAAATAAATAAAATCTTTAAAAAAAAAAAAGACACATCTATGTGCTGCTTACAAGAGACTTATTTTAACCTGAAGTCACCTGCAGATTGAAAGTGAGGGGATGGAGAACCAACTATCATGCTAACGAATGTCAAAAGAAAGCCAGAGTAGCCATACCTATGTCAGAAAAAAATAGATTTTAATGCAAGACTATCACAAAAGATGAAGAAGGGCATTATATCATAATTAAGAGGTCTATACGTCAAGAGACCTAACAATTGTAAATATCTATGCCCCCAACTTGGAAGCACCAAATATATAAATCAATTAATAACAAACATAAAAAAACTCATTGATAATAATACAGTAATAGTAGGGGACTTTAATACACCACTCACAGCAACAGACTGATCTTCTAAGCAGAAAATCAACAAGGAAACAATGGCTTTGAATGACCAGATGGACTTAACAGATACATTCAGAACATTAGATCCTAAAGCAGCAGAATACACAATCTTTTGAGCGCACATGGAACATTCTCCAGAACGGATCACATACTGCGTCACAAATCAGCCCTCAATGAGTACCAAAAGACTGAGATCTTACCATGCAGGTTTTTAGACCACAACACTAGGAAACTTGAAGTCAATCACACACACACACACACACACACACACAAACACACACATAATTTGTAAAAACCACAAATATATGAAGGTAAAAGAACATCCTACTAAAGAATGAATGGGTTAACCAGGAAATTAAGAAACAAAAATACATGTAAGCAAATGAAAATAAAAACACAACAGTCCAAAACCTTCAGGATCCAGCAAAGGCAGTCCTAAGAGGGAAGTATATTACAATACAGACCTTGTCATGATGAGCACTGGGTGATATATGGAATTGTTGAATCTCTATATTGTACAGCTAAAACTAACATGACACTATATGTTAACTATATTGGAATTTTTTTTTAATTAAGATTTATTTATTTATTTTAGGGAGAGAGAGAGAAAGAGAACACACTGGGAGAGGAAGAGGGAGGGGGAGGCAGAGACAAACTTTAGCAGACTCCTCACTGAGCTCGCAGCCCAATGCGAGGCTTGATCTCAGGACCCTGAGATCATGACCTGAGCAGAAACCAAGAGTCAGAAGCACAACTGACTGTGCCACCCAAGGGCCCCTGGAATTAAAAAAAAATTTAATAACAAAAAATAATCTGGATAGGAAAGACAAACCTCCCCCCAAATAAAAGAAAGTCCATTCTGAATTCCAGTAGAATAATCAAGCAGAGCCATTGGTGTTTGTAGCTTGCTGCATTACAATTTCTTCAATTCTAAGATACACATTTTGTGGCATTTTAATGTTTCTAAAATTGGGATTGCATCTTAAAATCAATGTATAATTTAACATAGTAGGTTTTTCCTCCTAGAAACCTCCTACTAAAATGAAGATGTGTCTTACAATTGATTGTATCTCAGAATCAAGGAAATAAAGTAATTATGCTGTTGCCATAGCAGGCGTGACAATTTTAAGACAAGAATAACTAAGCAACCAGGGAGTAGAGTCCAGGCTTTAGGTTTTTCATGTTACAGCAAATCCACCACAATCGTCATAACCTTTAAAAAGATTGCTAGTTGTCTTATTAGTAACCTGATTGTTCCCAGGCCTCTGCAGTCTGCGGATATGTCAGTCAAACTGCTTTGGCCCCCACATTTTGCTGGTTCAAAATCCTCAGTGCCACGCTTCAGGACTTCAGCACCCCCACCACAAGTCTTCCCACTTAGTTCTGGGAATCCTCTATGCTCAGGGTTAACTCTTCCATGTACTTCTTTTTTTTTTTAATAATAATTTTTTATTATGTTATGTTAGTCACCATACAGTACATCCCTAGTTTTTGATGTAATGTTCCATGATTCATTATTTGCATATAACACCCAGTGCACCATGCAATATGTGCCCTCCTTAATACCCATCACCGGCCTATCCCAATCCCCCACCCTCCTCCCCTCTGAAGCCCTCAGTTTGTTTCCCAGAGTCCACAGTCTCTCATGGTTCATTCCCCCTTCTGTTTAGTGAAATAAGTCAAGCAGAGAAAGACAATTATCATATGGTTTAACTCATTTATGGAACATAAGAAATAGGAAGATCGGTAGGAGAAGGAAGGGAAGAATGAAGGGGGGGGTAAACAGAAAGGGGAATGAACCTTCCATGTACTTCTACTCTGTCCTCTCTGTAGATGTCCACTCTGTGCCCAGTCACTTGAGGAAAGATGTATCTTCTGGTACTCCAAATCTAAACATCATCCAAATAAATTTTCCTGCTTAGTTAAGGGTCAAGTAATCTGGGTCTGCTGCAGACATTTTAGCAGTAGTCTGCACACATTGGAATTGCATGTAATTCAGAAAGTGTGGTGGTTGGGGAGGGTGATAGTGAGAAGCAAGTCCCAATCTTGTCATTTTACAATCTTTCTGGGCATCCTCTGAACTTCTAGATCATAACCAGACAAATACGTGAAGCCCTCAGGTTCTTGGCAGTACACAAGCAATCTATATCTATGAGCCCATTACTGACCAAGTCTTTTCTTGCTCACATACCAGTTTTGCCCACTTTCTTTCCTAGATGACTCCCCACTGTTGCCCCAGAAATTATCTTCCAACATGCTATCCTCCAACATGTAAAAAGGAAACAAAAGTCAAACTTTTGGGAAGGGAGAATCTGTTACCCCACCCTTTTCTCATCCAAATGAAAAGAAAGGAATGAGAACACCTTACATGGGTTCCTTCTAAAGTTTGCCCATTCTGTCTTTTATTTAGCTTAGTTCATAGGCTTCTTTGCCCTTCATCTTCAGCCAAGAGAGCAGTTTCTGCTTCAAAGTCTAGGAGAATTCCTGGAACACTAGCATTTCTGCAAGCATCAAAGGAAAAGTCTATTCTCTAGAACAAAATACAGTGTTTAAAGGGTACTTGCTACATTTTGCGGACCTTTATGTACACACCCTTCATGTTTCCAACAAGAAGAATCTTTGTTTTTAATCTAGGGAAACTTCTACATCTTTCGATCCTTTTCCTTTCCCTTGACTCCATCCCTCCATCTTCCTGTCATTTCTCTTCTTCTAACTCTAAGGATCTGTATGACAAAATTCCTAACAAGCCCATTTACCCCATACATATTAACTCATGAAAATAGACAGCTGTGGGAAGGAGAACAGGTTCTAAATTTTAATATCATTCTTCTGGGGACTCCTGCCACAACTCTATACACCACCAAAGACAGTGAATAACAGTAATAAGCTCCAACTTAGTATCCTGACCGCATGGGGTTTAAAAGGAAAATCCTATTTTATAATATAGCTAAGTATTTTTAAAACAAATTAGTCCATGTAGAACGGCTCCTGAAAGGAAATATCATCCAAAATAAACATCAACTTAACTATTGAACTATGAGTATTGCTAGCAATAACATTTGCAGCTGTAAACTGTAACAAATATTCCAGTTCGTGCTGGATAATACCTCTGGGGAGGGTGAAACATTGCATATATTATTGATGGAGCTGGGTGATAATACAAGATAGTAGTGAAAATAACTTGTAAACTGAAATTAAACATAGTATTCTGGCTTTCCACAAGAAAGGCCCAACTACCAATTTTCTCCCCCTACTCTTGAAACATTCTGACTGGTTTAGGATTTCAACTACATGCCTTATTTTCAGGCTTAATTAAATATTTAAACATTTTTCCTGGTATTCAGCTAAAATGAACAAAATGTTCATGGTAGTAGTTCTATAATATCAGAAATAAAGCCCTAGAGAACTCACAATGGTTAAATCTAGCACTGCAATTGATTGGACTGCAGGGTGAACTGTCAGTTCTTCAGAAGCAATCTGAACCACCAGGGTGGATTATTTTACAAGTTCATGTAATCAGGAAGCAGCCACATGTAGAAGAATGAAACTGGACCATTCTCTTACACCATACACAAAGATAAACTCAAAATGAGTTAAAGACCTCAAGGTGACACAGGAATCCATTAAAATCTTAGAGGAGAATACAGGCAGCAACCTCTTCGACCTCAGCTGCACCAACTTCTTACATGACATATCTCTAAAGACAAGGGAAACAAAAGCAAAAATGAATTATTGGGACTTCATCAAGATGAAAAGTTTTTGCACAGCAAAGGAAACAGTCAACAAAACCAAAAGACAACTGACAGAATGGGAGAAGATATTTGCAAATGTCTTATCAGATAAAGGGCTAGTATCCAAGATCTTAAAGAACTTCTCAAACTCAATACCCAAAAAACAAATAACCCAATCAAGAAATGGGCAGAAGATGTGAACAGACATTTCTCCAAAGAAGACATACAAATGGCCAACAGATGCATGAAAAATGCTCCACATCACTTGTCATCAGGGAAATACAAATCAAAACCACAATGAGATACCAACTCACACCAGTCAGAATGGCTAAAATTAACATCAGGAGATGACAGATGTTGGCAAGAAGGTGGAGAAAGGGGAACCTCTTACACTGTTGTTGGAAATGCAAACTGGTGCAGCTGCTCTGGAAAACAGTATGGAGGTTACTCAAAACATTAAAAATAGAGCTCCTCTATGACACAGCAATTGCACTGCTAGGGATTTACCCCAAAGATACAAATGTAGTGATTTGAAGGGGCACCTTCACCCCAATGTTTATAGCATCAATGTCCACAATAGCCAAACTATGGAAAGAGCACCGGATGTCCATTGACAGATGACTGGAGAAAGAAGATGAGGTATATATACACAATGGAATACTACTCAGCCATCAAAAAAATGAAATCTTGCCATTTGCAATGATGTGGATAGAACTAGAGGGTATTATGCTAAGCAAAACAAGTCAATCAGAGAAAGACAATTATCAGATAATCTCACCCATATGTGGACTTTAAGGAACAAAACAGAGGATCATAAGGGAAGAGAGGAAAAATAAAGTAAGATGAAATCAGAGAGGGAGACAAACGGTAAGAGTCTCTTAATCATAGGCAACAAACTGAGGGTTGCTGGAGGGGAGGGGGGGAAGGGGACGGCATAACTGGGTGATGGACATTAAGGAGGGCATGTGATGTAATGAGCACTGGGTATTATATAAGACTTATGAATCAGTGACCTCTACCTCTGAAACTAATAATAGATTATATGTTAATTAATTGAATTTAAATTTAAAATTTTTTTAAAAACAATAGTCTTTGCTTTTATTAAGTTTAAACCTGCCACAACTCTTACAGATTTATTTGTTCTTTCTTTCTTTTTCTTCTCCGTCTTTCTTCTCCCAAAAATAACAATTATGACTGGTCAGACTCGCTTTCTGAGTTTCACTGTCCCAAGCCTCATGCCACGGGAGCATGCTTGTTCTTCACTACGTAGACTCAAGAGTTACAAGGAGCCTTCAAATCCACTGCACGGTTAGTCGTAGATGTTTCTTGGGCCCTTTGGTAACCTGGGAAGAGAAAATGGAGACGATACAAGGCCAGGAGTTCTAGACTCCCTTCCCCGACCTTCGGGCAGTTTTCATTTATTCCGTATTGGGCTTTTAAATAAATTTATAAATTAGTAGAAAGGGTTCAACTGATTTTCAAGAGTTTGTCAATGTCTGGTGTGGTGCAAAGAGGTCTGTTAGGAAAGTCAGACTTTGTTTGAAGGCTGGGACATACCCCCTACGGTGGCAGAAGGGAAAATACCGCTTTCTCTGATAATAATCCACACACTGCCCACCTCACACGTTCATTGTGACGTTGAAGCACCACCAGGAGTGTGGGACTCGTTGCAGCGGAGCCCAGGGTTCCTTCCGCAGCTGCTTTTGGCCTGGAAATCGGCCACCGCACCACCAAGCAAGCAGAGCCAGGCCCTGCCCCTGCCCCTGCCCCTTTCCCTGCCCACCCACTCTCTACCCTCCACCCGGAAGTGGACCCACTGGGCGGAGGCATCCATTCCACGTGTCAGAGCAACGTCAGAACAGCCGACCACCGGCCAAGGAGGCCGTTCCACCCACTAAGATATGGATCCATCCCTCCCAGCGTCCCACTCCACCAGCCAAGAGTCGGACCCCACAGGTTTAGATTTCAACTCTGCTGGACAAGATTATTTCTCCGCTGGCTACGTGTACGACTCTCTCTACCAAGACCTGGACCTGAACTCTCTTCATGAAGATCTTTCCCAGTCCATGCCAGGCACCGTGACAGAGGCCTCAGCAGACACACATGAATCTCACCCTGCTGCCAAACCAGAGGATCTCACAGAGGCTGAACAAAAGGAGCTCAAATTAGAGCTCACTAAATTGGAGGAGGAAATCGTAACTCTACGCCACGCTCTGGCCGCCAAAGAAAGATGTTGCATGGAGCTCAAGAGGAAGCTGGGCCTCATAGCCTTGGTGGGGCTAAGGCAGAATCTGTCCAAGAGCTGGCACGATGTTCAAGTCTCCAATGTTTACATGAAACAAAAGACGTCAGCTGCCCTGTCCACCATGGGCTCTACCATTTGCAGGAAGCTTGGAGACATGAAGAAGTCAGCCACATTCAGATCTTTCGAAGGTCTGATGGGGGCAATCAAGTCCAGAGTTTCGGGGGGCAGAGAGCTTGGCAGTGACAGCCTTCCTTCTTCAGCTGGGAGTGGAGATGATCCGCCCCCATCTTCAGGGAGTAGGGTTGACCCGCTCCCACTTTCCAGGAGTGGGAATGATCTAGCTCAGTGGAGTGGAGTTGATCTGGTTCAGAGGAATAGAGATGATCTGGTTGCAGGCAGTGGGCATGACCTGTTGCCCTTTCTGGAGCTGTAATGAAGCCCTTGGTTACCTTGCCTGACCACCTAACCAGTGCAAGAATTCCTTTTCCTCATCACAATTGCGACTCTGCCTATCAAAAACAAGCAACGAAACCACAATGGTAAAGTTAAATCAGGAAATGTACAGAGTTCGGTTTTGAGAAAAGTAATTCCCATTTGTACATAGGTGTTTGCTGCTGTTCAGATAGAGACCTCAACATTTTGCACCCAGTTATTTTACACTAAAGTTAGTGGATGAAATGTTTAACCGTACTAGCCTTCTGGAATTGACATTTAAATGGACAGGACAATGGCTTCAGAGAGATCTTAGGCCCACGCCCAAATTCTTTTTCAGAAAAACTAGTCTATCAGAATGCCAAAGTAGTTTTCTTTTTAGAACTGGGAAAAGGTATGAAATAATCTGTAATTTTATTCCCTCCCCATTTCCTTCCTTCCCTAAATTTCTAAAGGAATCTTGAAAGTTCTACCTGACTTACAATTTTTACTTTAAAAAAGATGGTCAAGAACACTCCTTTCTCTGAGACCCTCAGAAAGGAGGGGAAAGTATTAGTAGACTAATTGTTATGTAATACCATAGCTTTAAAAAAACTCAATTTTTTAAGCTCCTAATTAAGCAAAGTAACTTTAGCTTCAATTTAGGAGATTGTTACTTTGGACTCAAGCTGAAATTGCAACTTTACTTTACCTTGTGCTTCTTAATCTTTTTATGTATCAAAGTTTAACCTTTGTGGCAGCATGTGCCGGCCGCAATAGTATGCCATCTAAAAGGGGGAAAAATGTTTCTCTGTTCTGCAGCAATTCCTAATTTGTTACCAGCTCCAGCTGGGTGGCTGGAGGGAAAACAGCACAGCCAAATTCAAGAAAGATAAACTCCTGTCTTAAGCAACACTGCAGCGTTTAAAACAGAATGCTCATTCCTTGTAGAGCTGGCCCTTATGCCTCTGAGCGTACCTAACAGATTTTATACATCACTGGTCTCTTTGACTCCAAGTCTGTCCTCTTTTAAAACTAACCCCAACTGAGAAGGAAACGGAACTTGAGCCCTTAAGGGATTTGGGGAGGGGAACAAAGGGCAGGGATTCCTTTGCCATTTTTAAAATGCCAGGACCCAGCAGCTACTTTCACTCCTCCAGTCACATTGCCTGATGTAGAAGTTTGGGTCTTTTTAGTTTTCAGCCGGGGGATAGGACCTTTATTTGCTTGGGTATAATAACATGTCACTGCCTAAAGGTAGACCCTCCAATCTAAGAGGGTGATCCTGTTTTATTGATTCTTGAATGCCTCCTTATTCCTTTGGTTTTCCTATAAGCAAAACCAAGAACCACAATACATGCAAAAGCACTCGGTAAATTGTAAAGTCACTTATGTCTCTCAACCCTCCACAGACTTCTAAACACAAAGTTTTGCTTGGATTAAAACAAGATGTTCAACTGTTTTACGTGTTTGTTTCTTACTTTGTAGTGTTCATCAACCAAAATGGTTTTTCTGTGCTGAAGAACTAACGACGAACTTGCAGCACACATAAAGTAGCCCAACATGCAAAGGCTTTGACCTCATATGGCAGAAAGCCCAGTGTTAAGGAAAATCTCAGACTGATGTCATGGGCCAACCCCAGAGTATGTTCTATTTTATTTAATAATTCAAGCAAATGCAATAACAGCTTTCCCCCAATAAATCTTCAGCTCCCTAAGAGCAGTAAAGAACATATCTCTTTTTATTCATCACTGTATTCCCATGCCTGGCTCAGGGTAGATGCTCAAGAAACACTTGTTGAATTAATGAAGGAATCAATATCACATACTTCAGACATCAAATCTTGGATTAAGAGGTTATCAACAACATGTTGACAAGTTCCTCCCACTTTTATTTTTATTTATTTATTTTTAAAGATTTTATTTATTTATTTGACAGAGATAGAGACAGCCAGCGAGAGAGGGAACACAAGCAGGGGGAGTGGGAGAGGAAGAAGCAGGCTCATAGCGGAGGAGCCTGATGTGGGGCTCGATCCCATAATGCCGGGATCACGCCCTGAGCCGAAGGCAGACGCCTAACCGCTGTGCCACCCAGGCGCCCCTCCTCCCATTTTTAAACAAAGCATTTTGCTTCCCTATTCAAAGATAATTTAAAGGGTACCTCAGTGGCTCAGTCAGTTAAGCACTTGCCTTCAGCTTGAGTCATGATCCCAGGGTCCTGGGATCGAGCTCCACATCGAGCCCCACATTGGGCTCCCTGAACAGCGGGGAGTCCACTTGTCCCTCTCCCTCCCCCCTTCTCGTGTTCTCTCTCTCTCTCAAATAAATAAATAAAATCTTTAAAAAAAAAGATAATTTAAGACTCTCCCATGTGTCAGGCCTGGTGCCAGGCTCTGAAGGCACAGAAATTAGGCATGGTCCATGTTCTCTAGAAACAAATTTTCAAATTGTTTTGATTCCCTGCAGTAGGTGCTATAATGGTCACTATAGAAATAGATCGAGGAGTATTTAAGAGGTAGAATCTCTGACTTAGGAAACAACTGCAAAGGAGAGAGGGATGGATATATTTGCAAGTTGATAAGGATGTAGAATTAAAGAATACTAGCAATGCTGGAGCTGCACATTTGTTTTGCTTTGGCTCTTTTATTAGATTTCAGCATACCTGCGTCAATAGTCTTGGACATCAAATAAAATGCCTCCGTGAACATGTGGTTACTGGACTAAAGGTTTCCTCCAGACTTCCTTTCTTCTACTTGCTTCTACTCTTCTCATGCATTGCTTCCTCTCATTCTGTAGTCTATCCTCATAATAGCCCCATTTGGATCTTGTAGCCTAGCTTCAATCCATTTAACTTTAACCTGACCATTTCGGGTTGCAATTTCCTAGTTCCTGGAACATGTGAACCCTCAAAAATGCCCATTCCTAGGTCTGGCTCAACTCTTAAAAACCACTAGTTGGGAGGGATATTGGAACAAAATTCCCTGAGGCTCTCAGTTTCCTTGGTCTTTCATTACCCATATGAGTGTAGGGGTTGGGGTAGAGGGTAGAGACAAGGGTTGAAAGTTCTAACTCTCACAGATGACACTCCACGTGCAACTGGAAGGACGGGAGTAGAATACCAAGCCCTTGTACATTAGCATCATACATAACCCAGCATATTGCTAATAGCACTCTCAGAAAAATTCACCAGCAACTTCTGGAGGCTACTTTACTTCTAAGCTCCAGATTTGACAGAAACATACCTACTCTCATAGCTTGCATGGACTGCAGAGAGGTGAGCAGGGACCTCTGGCCCAGAACTTTGTAGGTCTTCTGATAATGCTAATCAATGTTCTTGATGGTTCTACCCATCAAGGAGATGGTGCCACATGTTGATTCTGCTAGGGTATAAGGTCAGTTGTATCTGGGCTATGAAAGTATAGTTCTTGCTCATGAACACCAGTGTAAGAAAAAAGGATGAGTGCCACTCTATCAAAACTACTGGGGCTGGGGCACCTGGGTGGCTCAGTTGGTTAAGTGCCCAACTCTTGGTTTCAGCTCAGGTTGTGATCTCATGGGTCGTGAGGTCAGGCCCTATGTCAGGCTCCATGCTCAGTGGGAAGTCTGCTTGAGGATTCTCTCCCTCTGTCCCTCCCCCACCCCATCTCAAATAAATAAATCTTAAAAAAAAAAAAAAAACTACTGGAGTCTCAATGCAGTCACCATCATGCCCCATTCCAGCTAACCAGATTCTTGGTAGGAAACTCAATGATGCCACAACTCCCAGTGTCCATCCAGAGCCTCATTCACTAAGCCAAGGGATGAGTGGAAGAATGCCTTACAGATAATGGCCAGCTAGTATGAGCACATTTTTCTACCACTTGATAACCTCTCAGAAATTACTAAGCAGCTCCCTGAAATAGTCAAAAATGCCTGCCTATCCCTGAAGGTTCACCAGGTAATTTAAAAATTCATTCCCTGTTTATTTCTACTATCATTTAAATAATTGATCATCTCAAGAAGAGAAGTGAGTTCTTCTGGAAGTTGAAGGTTTTGATCACCTCTACCCCAGTCCTGCCTACCCACCCTCAGACCCATGGGCTCGAAAGCAACACATCCAATATAGTGCCATCTCTCCAAGGAGACTCTCCTCTCTCTCCTACTCTCAATAACTTGAAGCCAATTGGAGAAGAAATGGTTACCTAACTTACAGGAACAATTCATAGACTTGGCTGAGCTAAACTTTCTTTTTAGAACATTAGAACTAAGAAATAAAAAGACTCAATCAGGTGGGAACTGGTCTGTACAATCATATAAATATAGGCTTTGTTTCTGTTTTTGTTTTTGGAACATATACAAGCACAGAAGTTAATCAACTGAAAGACCAGAGCAGATGTGCAGAGAATTGGCATGTGACTACCTAGACTCACCCCCTAGCCAGGGCTGATGGCAAGACACAATCTCAAAGAAGTGAATGTGAGCTGGGCTGTGATGTTAAAACTTAACCAACACAGAAATCCTCTCTGATACTCCTCAAGTGTGTACCCATGCCAGAAAAGAGAAGAGTCACCTGGGTTTTTAACGCAGCAGAAATCAGTTATTATTACCACTGGGAAAGTTGGATCAGATAGGCAGTCTTTGGAACCACTGGGAAAACTAGGGAGACACTGGCACCCTGGCCAGGGAAAAGGAGGAATCTCTGCTCCTAACATGCTGTTTCTTTAATTATGAGTTTATCTGTTTATTCAACAAATATTGACCACCTACCATGTGCCAGGCACTGTTTCGGTGCTAAGGATTCAGCAGTGAGCAGAACAGACCAAAAAAAAAAAAAAAAATCCTTGGCTTCATGGATCTTACATTCATATGGGGGAAAATTAAATAATAACATGACAAACACCCATGCATCCACGATACAACTTAAGACCCAGCATGGCTATTTACCAGAGGTTATGAATACTTTATAAAAAGTGCTGGTGAGACTGACTCCTTCCTAATTAGCCTGGTTTCACATAATTCTTAGCCTCTCTTTTTTATTTTGTCATGTTTTAACTTGGAAATATGGCTTCAAATATCCTAATATTGACTTAGAAACCTGTATTGTAACCCAGGCCACACACACTTCTGACCAACTGGCCACAACTCTTCAGGAGTTCTTACTACCCCTTCAAATTCCATAATTCACTGGAATGACTCACAGAACTCAAGAAAGCACCATACTTAAAATTACAGTTTAAATATAAAGGATATGAATTAGGATGGGCCAAGTGAAAAGACACATAGAATGAGATCTGGGAGGAAACCTGAAGCTTCCTGGTGCTCAGGACGCATCACCTTCCCAGCACATCGAGGTGTGATTATGGACCTACGAAGCTCACCTGAGCTTCAGGTATCCAGAGTTTATACTGAGGTTTCATTACATAGGTATGATTGATTGAATCACTAGCCACATGACTGAATTCAACTTCCGGCCTCCCTTCCATCTCCAGAGGTTCAGGGGTCAGGCTGATATTGTGTGGCTCAAATCCTCAAACCTCCTAATAACATGAGTGGGTCTTTCCAACATGGCAGCCCTCATCCTAAAACTATCCAGGGACCTACCATGAACAACAAAGACATTCCTATCACTCAGGAGACTCCAAGGATATAGAGGTCCCCTCCAAGGAGCCAGGGACAAAGACCAGCCAAATTCCTTATTATACAACAAAACCAGGCAATAGAAAGCTGCCCTACAAAATGGTCCCCCAAGCTCCACAAACACAAGCAAAGGGCACTATGCCTCCATGCCAGCCTGTAAACACTTCTTAGAAACAACTTGGCTGGCCAATATCCCTTACCACCACATAAATCTCATGTAATAATTTATTGCATTGCTCCACCACCAACATACACCATCCCATAGTTGTTATAGCTTCCAGACCATTATTTACCCCCCTATTTCCAAATTACTGATCATTGGTAACATGGTAATGATGGGCACCTAGAAAAGCCACAGACCACCAATGGAGAGGTATAAAATACCTTTAAATATATGAATGACTATTGGGCTGAGGCAGTGCAGGAGATAGAACATCTGTTTTACTCAACCTTGCACAAAACTGGAAGGTACCTTTCTTAGCCTATTGAAAAATTTCATATACCCTATGAAATCTTCTATCTCATTATTCCCATCTCTGCATATTTATCTTGGCTTCCATTGATCCTTGCTGAGCCTGGTGCATCCAGACCTTTACCCATCTTCACATATTATCTCCCAGCCCCAAAAACATGGTTGGGAAGCCAGAGCACATCCAAATATTAGCCACCTGCTGGTTGATGCTTTGGTTCCCTCTATACTCAAAACCATAGAAAGGTTATGGAGCCAGAAAAAATGGTGGTGGAAATCAACCTCCCACTGCAAGCATATCCTAGACCCTGGTCAAGGTCTTTCATGGAGCTCTCCTGATGGGATTGTGTGGGGAGTTAAGGGGGGTGGGGCAAACATTTGCATCAACCACCCTGGACATCCTTTCTCTTATTCCTGGCATGCTGACATGGAACTGTCCTTTTTCTGAACTCTGCCCCAACTCTGTGTGACTCCAAACTTTTGGCACCCCAAACTTTGAGCCTACCTCTAGCCCAGTAGATTTGGAATTCAAATCGAATGTTCCCATCAAACGGCACTTGTCTTTTCCCAATGAGCTCTTTTTAATTTAGTTTTCCCTTTGATCTCTGACTCTGTGTTGCTGTGTAAGCCTGATAAGCCTGTGTGAATGTTATGGGACAGATGATGGGCAATTCACACATTCAAAATCACCAAAGACTGTCTAGTCTGCAATGTGTACAGTTGCCAAGAATACATTTATTTTTTTAATTTAAATTTTAGTTAGTGAACATACAGTGCAATATTGGTTTCTGGAGTAGAATTCAGTGATTCATCACTTAGATATAACACCCAGTGCTCATCACAAGTGCACTCTTTAATACCCATCACCCATCCCCCACTCACCTCCTTCCATCAACTCAGTTTGTTCTCCATCATTAAGAGTCTCTTATGGTTTGTTTCCCCTCTCTCCTTTTTTTTTTTCTTTTCCTCCTTTGCATATGTTCTCCTGTTGTCTTCCTGAAATTCCATATATTTGTGAGATCAAATGGTATTTGTCTTCTCTGACTGCCGTATTTCACTTAGCATAATATACTCTAGCTCCATCCATGTTGTTGCAAATGGCAAGATACCATTTTTTGATAGTTGAGTAATATTCCATTGTATATATGTACCACATCTTCTTTATCTATTCATCAGTCAGTGGACATTTAGGCTATGGAGACATAGTTTGGCTATTTTTTATAATGCTGTTATGAACATTGGGGTGCATGTACCCCTTCAAATCTGTATTTTTGTATCCTTTGGGCAAATACCTAGTAGTGTGATTGCTGGATCATAAGGTAGTTTTATTTTTAACTTTTTGAGGAACCCCCATACTCTTCTCCAGAGTGGCTGCACCAGTTTGCCTTCCCACCAACAGTGGAAGAGGGTTCCCCTCTCTCCACATCCTCGCCAACATCTGTCATTTCCTGACTTGTTAATTTTAGCCATTCTGACTGGTGTGAGATGGTATCTCATCATGGTTTTGATTTGTATTTCCCTGATGGTGGGTGATGTTGAGCATCTTTTCATGTGTCTCTTAGCCATGTCTTCTTTGAAAAAGTGTCTATTCATGTCTTCTGCCCATTTCTTAACTGGATTATTTGTTTTTTGGGTGCTGAGTTTGATAAGTTCTAATAGATTTTGGATACTAACCCTTTATCAGATATGTCATTTGCAAATATCAAGAAGGCAAACATTTAGAATAATAAGATGCCACTTACTATGGACCAGAAACTATGCTAATTCATTTCATGCTTTAACTCATTTAATCTTCACTGTAGCTCTTTGATGTAGACTTTTTGTTAGTCTGATTTTATAGATAAGGAAACCAAGACTCAAAGAGGTAAAGTAATTTGCTCTAAAATCTATAGCTACTAAGTGGCAGAGCCATCTGCAATCCAGGAAAAGAGGTCTCGCCAGAAACCAACTCTACCGGCATCTTGATCTTGGACTGCCAACCTCCAGAACTGTAAGAAAATAATATCTGCTATTTGATCAGCTCAGTCTGTGGTATCTTTTATAATAGCCCTACCAGATTTGTATAATCTCCTTCATTTTTACTCAAAAGTCACCCCTTTTGACCACCCTATGTACAATTTCAACCACCATATCTCCATTTCTGTCTTTAACATATATCATAAATTCATGTTGTCTGCTGTCTACCGCTTCTACTAGAATATAAACTCCATGAGGGAAGAGATTTTTGTCCATTTTGTTCACTATTACATCCCAAGCATCAAATGTAGAGTCTGGAACACAGTAAGTGCTCAATAAATAAAGGATAGGAGGGAAGAAAGTCCTCATGTCTCATCAAATTCCATAGGACAGGAAGGAGACAGGGCTGGACCAATAAGTGAAACCTGGTCTATACATAGAATGGGGTCATCATGATGGCAAATATCAACCTCAACAAAAGATCAAAGTAGCCAGAGTCAGCAAGACAAACTAGGTCCAAACCAAGGAGGCATTTGAAGCCCCTAAAAACTTATGGGCATGTAAGCAGCCAGCAATTAACTCTGCCACATTCCTGGTTGTTAAGCCTTGTGTCTTTTACTTCTGCTTGCTTCACCTGCTCAGATGTTGGCCTCCAGTATGCTTTAAAGGCTTCTCACTTCTATGTTGGCACACTTGCCCCTAGCCCAAGCAAGATTGGTGGTGATCTGTGGAATGATATGCAAGTCTACTCTGTGCCTTCAGAAGTTTCCTTCCCTCCTAGAGCTTGAGAGGCCTAGAAAAGCAAGTGCTTACATCACTCCCCCCTGGGAGTCTCCCCGGGCCCCATCGGAATCTCTTGCTTTGGCCTTGTTTTCCCTGATGTCCTATCTCATTGTCTGCCACTGGGTTTCATCTCTCTCTCTGGTCCTTTTTGACGGCATCTTAGCTGGGATTTCATTTCTGGATGTTGTCTCTTTAATTACCTTTAAAAAGTCTCTGAGCAGCCAAACCAAGACTAGAGGGCTCCTGCAGGAGTGGATTTAGACCAACAGAATAGTAACTCTAACACACCTCTTTTTCCAGTGACCTCCCTGCCTCACAGCTTCTCTTTGACACTAGGGGGCACTACTCACACGGCCATTTTATTCTGTTTGTGCCATACAAATCCCATGGTCATACTCTTCATCTCTAAACCGCCACCAGCCACATGTCTTGATAAAATGTTTATCATTAAAGCCTAAGTCTATGATTCCCCCTGAAATATGGATAAACCTCACACCAGTTCCTTAAGTGAAAAAAGACTTCTCATTAACTAGGGTTTTAACATTAACTTACAGAACCTACTTGCAATACCAAAAAGGGGTCAAAGTGAATTTGTTGTTGTTAACTCCTTAGAGTACCTGAAAAAGTTTATGTATTTGGTTCAGGACCAGGGAAGTAGAGGGAACTCCTTGTTCTGATCCAAAATAAGCAGTGAGAAATCTTTCTCTGAAGATTCTCTGAGATTATTTGTGGCAATGGAGGGAAAAGAAGAGGATCAATTATTAGGATCACTGGATGAAAAGAAAGGGGAAAAAAGGAAGTCTGCCAGGAGCTGCTCTGAAACTGAGCCAGGAAAAATTCTCAGCTTCTTACAACACATCGTTCCCCAGTCCCCAAACTCTGAAAGCCTCCAGCTCCATACCTCATTATCTTCCTCCCAATCATCTCCTAGGGAGATTCCCTGCCTTAAGTGACAGAGACTCAGAAGTGGGGGATAATGAGGGAGGGAAGAGTCTCCCATTCCTGGCATCCTTAGCTGGACCCCTGAACACATTTCCTTGTAAAAATTCCACCCATCCAAGTCCTATTACTTCCATTGGAACTCTACTTCAGAGCACTATGGGTTAAACATAGCTAACCACCATGCATAATATGGTTTCTAAGGAGAATGCATCCTGAATTCCACATAACTTGCTTCAAATGGGCCGCTGGAATTCTGACATTCTTACATGAAGACTGCCTATGCAACATTCAAATGAGAGAGGAAGATATGTTCATAGGACAAGGAAAGACTGTGTGTCCTTTTTGCTTGAAAACTTTCTTATATTGCCTTTTGATCATTTTAAAGATCAAGAAATGTGTTTTTTAAAAAAAGGAAGGAAACATGCTTCCTCCTTTCTAGCTAGGTCTTGAGGATTCTGAGGCCACTGACCAACATATCCATTGATTCCTATAGAGTCAAAAGCAAAAGTGTTGGCATCTCACTTGTTTGAAAATGTAAGAGAACAAGCAAAAATTTGAAGGAAGTTTGATTTTAGCTTCTTTGGACATTTTGATCATGAAAACTTCTAAAGTATATCTGATTAAAGTGCACTTATTCACTGAAGCTCAGAGAATTAAGTTTATCTAAATTCAGGTTACTAAACTATATTTTATTTTAGCTGTTTTCGTAGAATTGTGAGTGTGTATGCATGCATGCATGTGTGTATGTGTGTGTGAGTTTGTGTGTGCATGTAAGGGAAGGAGGGTGGGGAGAATATGACTCATGCAGTCTTCTTAGTAAAACGGAAAGTTTAGTTAGCTCTGAAAAGATGCCATTACTATGTGAGCTATAGCTCATTGTTTATATGCAAGCTAGCCACCAAATCATATCTATCCTTTTTGGGAGCCCTTAGCAAAACAATGCAATCAACTTCCCTAGTACATGGAAATATTCCTGCTTGCAAGTTGTTTTTCTGAGGGGGGAAAAACATCATTTGAAAATAGCAAGAGATGAAACAGGCTTTTTCATATGATGATTTGGTAATTAACATTCTTTCATATAAGAAATGTCCTACAGTTTCATGCAAGTGGACCCAGGAGGCTCTCAGCTAAGCTGGCCCAAGAAGAGCTGTGACAGGACCTTCAGCATCATGCAGGAGCTGATGAGACATGTCACCATGGAACATGTGGGGTGCCTGGAGCAGAGCAACCACGTCTGCTACTGGGAAGAGTTCCCTTGCAAGGACAAGTCCTTCAAGATGAAGTAAGAACTGGGTAACAATGTTTGAGTGCATATGGGCCAGAAGCACTTCCCGTGCCCCTACCCTGGGCTGCAGGAAGATCTTTGTCCACTCCAAGAACCTCAAGATCCACAAGAGGACCCACATAAGTGAGAAATACTTCAAATGTGAATTTGACGGCTGTGACAGACGCTTTGCCAACAGCAGAGACTGCAAGAAGCATGTGCATTTGCGCACCTCAGATGAGCCTTATATCTGCCAAGTATGCAACAAGTGCTACACGCACCTGAGCCCCCTGTACAAGCACATGAAGGTTCATAAATCTCAAGGGTCAGATTCCTCCCCTGCTGGCAGTTCAGGCTATGAATCCATAAGCTATAGCTTCTGCAAACAGTAAAGATACCGCTAAAACTCCTTCTGCAGTTCCGATTAGCACCAGCCACAACCCTGAACTTCCTCCTTATTTTAATGAATGGTACCTGTGAGGACAAACACAAACACTGTTAACCATAGAATGGATCAAATGCATTTTAAAAAGAAAACTGAGACCAATCAGATGGAAACGGAGTTTTAAAGCAAGAGGTCATATATATAGGGTTACATCTTGTTAATTGCATTTGTCCAGAAAAATTTGGGGATATCCCCTTTTCTTAGGATTAGAACATATGTTTTGGCATTTGAAGGATTTTTTTCTTAAATCTTTTCACTGGTTTTCCTCTCTTTTTTCTTGCTCTCTGCACACTCCATTCCTAAACTCCTTCAGTTCATTTTAACACCTGTCCTGAGAGGAAGTTATAGAAGGCTTGTTGTTGGTGGTGATGTTAAATTGACGGAAATTCTTTGCCTTTGTGGTGATTGTTTAAATTCTCACAGTCTTAAACCATGTCAAAGTCCTGTTATGTCTTGAACTTCTCCTGAAAGCATTACACTTATGAATGTTATTTTTGTCTAATGGGGTCAAAACTGTTGTTCAGTATTTTTTCAGGCTGAGGATGTGATGTTATCTCTACAGGAATTACGACATTTAGTATACAGTTGCCTTTTGTAACAACTTTATTTTTTGTAAATACATATCCACTGATGCCATATTTATGGTTTGTAATTTAATTATTACTACAAGTACCAGGAACTAAACAATATTAATGGAAAAATATTTTCCAACAAATGCTGTACAGCTTTTGATTATAACTGCTTTAGCATTTTGTTTTGAAAGAACATAATTTACAGTTTTTGAACCACTGACTTCTTTCTCTTGCTTTGTAACAGCCTCCTTCTACAAAGAGATGTAAGCAAATGAAATCTTGCTTGTAGTTATTTTTAACACAGATCCCTTCTTTAATTGTTAAATTTTTTCAAAATTGCAGTATAGTGTCAGTTTCCATCTGGGGAGACCCTCCTGTCTTTATCCCTAGCTCAGATGGTTGTTTAACTGGAAGTTTAAGGGTGTTTGTCCTGGATTTTCAGAATGCAAATCAAATATTACTGATCAGTTCAGTCAGTGGTCATGACTTCTCAATCTTGTATTTCAGACTGAAAAGCTGGATTTAATCATCCCTGTCCTACACATATAAACAAGGTAACCTAATGAGTTTTATGTCCCTTAGTTTTTTTATTACCTTACATAAAAATGAACATTTCAGAGGGATGCATGTCTGTGTATTCTATCAAGAGATCAGCCATATACATATAAATGTTTGTATCTATGGCCTATCTAATCTGCCTATCATATCTAGGTATCTATATATTTTCAAAAGTAACCATATGTCTGAAACAGTGGTGATGAGTAAGGCCAGTTGATCTGTGCTTACTTATTGTTACAGTGCTTCCTAAAAGAACCACAATCCATTTACAACTTGGAAGGCAAAGGCTGATTTGTTTTGCTGTATATAGTTCAATTCGTAATTATCACAATTATTCAAAAGATTTTTATAGCAGTGTACTAACTGTATGGTTCTGAAATTATATTATGGAAAGAAAAAACATTTGCAAAATATGTATTTTAAAGTTCATGGTTTATAGGCACAGATGTTAAAAGCATTGTTTCCATTAAAATCAATAACAATGAAAAATGGTTGTTCGTTTGTTTATTTTAATAATTTTTATTTTGTTATATTAGTCCCCATACAGTACATCCCCAGTTTTTGATGCGATGTTCCATGATTCATTACTTGCATATAACACCCAGTGCACCATGCAATACGTGCCCTCCTTACTACCCATCACTGGTCTATCCCATTCCCCCACCCCCCTCCCCTCTGAGGCCCTCAGTTTGTTTCCCAGAGTCCACAGTCTCTCATGGTTCATCCCCCCTTCTGTTTACCCGCCCTCATTCTTCCCTTCCTTCTCCTACCAATCTTCCTATTTCTTATGTTCCATAAATGAGTGAAACCATATGATAATTGTCTTTCTCTGCTTGACTTATTTCACTTAGCATAATCTCCTCCAGTGCCGTCCATGTTGCAGCAAATGTTGAGAAATCGTTCTTTTTGATGGCTGAGTAATATTCCATTGTATATGGACCACATCTTCTTAATCCAGTCATCTGTTGAAGGGCATCTCGGCTCCTTCCACGATTTAGCTTTGTGATAAAACAGTAACAATCCATTAATCTTCAGTGAAGCAACTCATTTGGACAAACAGTTATTTTACAGTTGTTATATGGAAAGAGACCTGACTACTACATTGAGGTGTCAGAGTAGGTACAGTATCAAGAAATTGTTCTTAAATAATTTAGGGTGCTGTTTAAAATAACAGCCCAGTCTCTACATTAATAACCAGCCTGGAAATCAGCAAATAGAATGTTGGAGATTAGGAATTTTAAAGAATTTAGAAATATAATGAATAGGCTTAAGCACCTCCTTCTCTTGAAGGGGTAATGCTCTAGGTTGTTTTGGTGGCAGTCAATTTGATATTATACATAATCATTATGAATTCTAGAATTTTGTTTATTCTTCTTTTTGAAGAAATAAAATCTTGGCACATCTTAAAAAAAAGAAAAAAGGAAAAAAAGAAATGTCCTACAAATATTTAAGAAGCACAGTTCCTGTAAACCTTCATGTCATGCATTTATTTGAATGCTGTTCTAAAGACTTTACATCTATTGTCTTCTTTAATCCTCACCAAAGCCCCCCAAGGAAGAAATTTCATAAGTGAAAAAGTTAAGGCAGAAAGATTAAGAAATTTGCCCGTCTCTACAGCTTGTAAATGGCAGAGTGGACATTTGAATCCAGGTGTGTCTGACTCAGATCCAGGTTCTCAGGTAACTGCTGCCTCCCAAATGGCAGAAGTCCTGCTGCCACTGTTACACATTAGTCACTGTTACCAAGGATTATCCAGGAACATCTTTATAGTGCAAGCATCAGGGGCGCCTGGGTGGCTCAGTCAGTTAAGCATCTGCCTTCAGCTCAGGTCATGATCCCAGGGTCCTGGGATTGAGCCCTGCATCAGGCCCGCTGCTCAGCGGGGAGTCTGCTTCTCCTTCTCCCTTTGTCCCTCCCCCTACTCATGTGTGTGTGCATGCATGTGGTCTCTCTCTCTCTCAAATAAATAAATAAAATCTTTAAAAAAATAATGCAAGCATCATGTATAAAACATTCCCAAAGATTTTCTCTGTATGAAGGAGGGCACTTACCAGAGGCAGTGTTCTTGAATATTAATTGCCAATAACAAATCCTTAAAATTAATCTATACTTTCTGTGCAATAGATGATCTTTAAGCAAGTATTTTTAGAAGTAGAATAGGAATAATGCAGTCTGCATAAAAATAGGCATGATGTATAATGGGGATAGAGGTGCCTTACTTGGGGTAGCTGGCAAACAGAGGGGGACAGGTATGAACACGTACACACATGTGCATACACACATGCGCACACCTTGGGAAAGTAGCCCTGTTACCATCCGAGAGACAGAGAGACATAGTGTGTGCTAGTCCCATTTCCAACCTTGTACAGAAGCTTGTTAATATTGAAAGGCGCGAGCCTGGTGACCTGAGCTAGCTTATTACATAGTCCTCTCTTGAGGCTGTGGCTAAATTGTGGTGGAAGTTTGGATCATCCCCACCTCATTTCCTCCAGAGTAGCCCATAAATCTCTAGAGGTGTCAGTTCTTCCTCCTAGCAAGTAAGCAATATCAGTCGGCTCCCCCTCTGGACATGGCTTCTGGGCTTCAGGAGCAGAGCTATCACCCTCCACATCTTTTAAAATGCAGTATGTTAGAAATGAAATCAGTTTGCACCTAGCACCACCCACCTCCACCAGTTTTCAACCAAAGCTTTGGATAGTCAGTGAATCATAATGACTGCTTGATTTCAGAGAGTTCGGCTGAGTTGCCTCTACATTTCTCTGGATGGGTAAATAAGGATGAGCCTAGCTGCCTACAGCAGCTGCTAGCCCCGGTCTGTGAAAGCAGGGTCTGTATCTGCATCCCAACCCTCCACTGACTGGGTGGACCCAACAGGAACCTGTCCTTGGGGCTCTGAATTTTACTTCTGTACTGTCATATTCTCCAAGCCCGGGGACTAGAGAAAAACAGAGCCATTGCCTTGTTGCCAGGGCAACCAAGCAGGTGCTCTGAATCTGGTGGTTCATAACAAAATGCTTAATTTCTCCTTGCTGGGAGGCAGAGGTTGTTCTAGCTAGGGCAGAAGTTAGATTGCAAGTGGTCAGACTGGAACAGTGTTTGCCATGTGGCATCAGGAGGCCAGACAGGCCAGGTAAGTCAGACTCTATTAGGGAAAGCTTACATTGGAAAGTTGGCAAGACAAAGAGCTAATACTTAACCCAAAGGCCAAAGGCTGGGATTGCAGAACCAGGATTTGAGGTTCAGGCAAACTGGGGTTCAGTTTATAGGAAGGTAGAAAGAAAAGAAAGGTCCAAGGACACTGCTGTAAAGAACCTCAGGGTATTTGTAAGTAAAACCAAGACAATATGAAACATAAACATTTGTCAGCTTCATAGCAAAGCATAGCTTTCTGTCTCCTACCTAGCTCTTAGGTGAGTTAAAATAGGCCTTGTTTCTAGTTCCAGTCCCTGGGATATACATGGTGACTTATATTATGAAAATCTCCTTGCTCCGTGCTATGATATTACCTTGGCTCCGTCTGAATACTTTGGTTTACTTTGACCTCTGCTTCACCACAGACTGGCTGAAATTTCAGGCCCTTTCTTTCACAAAGTCTCCTGTCCCAAAGTTTTGCAGATAAGCCTCAGACAAGGTCATAATCAGTTCTTACTTAAGGCTCTGCAGACCTAATGCAGTCCAACTGGCAAATAAGCATGCCAATAAAACAAAAATCTAAATGCCCTGTCATGATCTTCAAGGCTTATCTCATCAATCTCCTCCTATTACCACAGCCTCTCATGTTTACCTCTTTCCAGCTTCACCTGTCTTTTTTTCCTTGATCATGCCAACTTTCCATATCACCCATAGACCCCGGCCCTGCCTCAAATCCTGTACTTTATAGGGGCCTGTCTAGCCTTCCTCCATCCATGCACCTCCCTATAGAATGAGGTCCACAGGTCAAGAGACTTGCCTACTAAGACATAGTACCTCCCATCGTTCTAAATCACACAAGAAATTGCTGGGACCAGAGAAAGTTTTGTCCTAAGAGCATCAAGCCTGCTCCTAGAGTCTGCAAGGACCTCTTTCCCAGGTCTACCTCCTGAGGCAGTCACTCCCACAGATATGTACATCTGTAGAGACTGGTACGCAGCATATCACGGAGTACAGTGACATTGAAAATAATTATTAGATAACATGCTTGGTTAGGTCTATCCAGAAAAAAAGGGTTAAATTAAAAGCAGTGCCTTTGAAACTGTGCCCTGAAGGTCAACTTATTAAGACTTTGTTAAACCAGAAAGGCAGGGAACCTCAGAGCTCAAGTTCCCGTCAAGACACCTTTATTTTTGTCTCTTTTGATGAAACTTCAGGAACTTGCTCCTAGTCTTCCAATAAACTCAGTGCCTATGTTTGAGGATTAAATCCAGCATTTCATAGTCCACTGCAAACTAATGCTACAACACAACCTTTATTACTGATGGTCAAAACTGTCTCTTTAAAATGTTTTTCAAATCAGACTGTCAACCATACTTGGATTCTGGTGCAGAGATTAGAATATTCAGTACTTGCAATCTTAAAAGAGTTGCTCATAGACATTGGCTTGCTGACACAAACTAAATGATAAACATAAATAAAAATGATCGGATGCTATACAGCTATTCAGAAGGTCTATAGCTCCAAGGGATATCAATTTTATTAATGAGTAGTAAGTTAATTTATAGTCTAAGCTGGCCAGTTATTACAGAGGTAAATAGAATTTATATCTCTATTGTGTAAATCTTTTTTAAAGATTTATTTATATATTTTAGAGAATGAGAGTTGGGGGGTGCAGAGGGAGAGGGAGAGAGAGAATCTCAAGCCAACTTCCTGTTGAGTTCAGAGCCCAACACAGGGCTCCATCTCAGAACTCTGAGATCATGACCTGAGCCAAAATCAAGAGTCAGTTGCTTAACCGACTGAGCCACCCAAGCACCCCTTTATTGTACAAATATTTTTAAATGCAATCTGTAGTTAACTTTTAAAACAATCTATTTGACTTTTACTTCATCTTCTCCATTAATTTTCGTAGAAATAATGGAGAGCAGCTGTCTTTCAAAACTAACATGTGCTTATCTACACATTTATGTTTCCCTTTCTAAGTTCAACTAGTTGGTGTTGGGTAAGTAGAGTGTGAAGGGTCATTTTCTTAGCTCAGATTCTTAGAAAACAACATGAAGAAAAACTGTGCTAATTCTTCCCTGGTGATTCAGTCCCAGAAAGGCAAGAACAAAGGGAAAAGGTAAATGAGGCAAGGAAGGACAAAAAGGTAATACAATCTTTTGTGTATTTGCTGAGCTGGTCATATTTACAAAAGAGACTTAACAAGTTCTTTGGTAATGTGAGGTATCTCCAGAAAGGCATTTTGGAATTACTGCATTTGGAATCTTTGGAGGGCAGGCAATTTATCTTTCAGGTTTTTTTTTTTTCACCTCCCCTTTCCCATAAGTAAAAGTTTGCCGCATAGGGCATTAACTCCATGCTGTTCCTACCCTATAAAGGCAAACAAATTTTGATGCTCCCTACAGTTGAGGATTGAAAGACAAGCATTCACTACACCAATACCCACATGACAGATGCCAGAGGATAAATTAATGTACTTCTGTAAAGATAACCATATCCTGCCCACAAGCCATGACTGAGACTGCCACTACTGGATGTATGATGGTCCACCACCATCCACCAACATCCCTCAGTTTTGAGAGAATAGAGAGGTGAATTGAAAGGAAATACAGTGGGGACCACAACCCCCACATCCTTCAAGTCTGATAGTGGTGCAAATCATTGCAATTCTTTCTGGGATAAGGCAGTATTTATAATTTACATTTTTTACTGAGGGGGTAGTCAGTTTCTGGCACTGTCACTTGGCCTTTCTGAAAATAATGGCCCTTAATCTACATAATACAAGAAAGTCATACAAAAGTTCTGAATTGGACTGAATGGACTAATACTGCACTTATCTTCTGGCTATCACAACTCCCATTTAATTGGAAGATAGGATGGTATTTTGGGCCTCTCGATATGAATGCTAATGCCAGCTCAGACTTCATACCTATTTGGAATGCCTGGTTATTGCCCTTTTCCCTGGCACACTGGTAAATGACCAAAGGTCCCCTTAGGGAAGGATAAGAAGAATATTTGTCCTATATACCCTTGTGGCATTGCTAGGTTCTTCCTCAAGGAAACCTGGTCTCCCCTTCAGTCAATGGACTCTGGGTCTATTTAGTTCTAGAAATTGGGTGAGTTTTCACTGTAGCACTGATGTCAGATTTCCAGCTCTTAATTTTCTATTATCCAAATCAAGCAATGCCTAATCAGTTCTCCATGTGTCTTACCCTTAAAATTGCTAGATCCATGTAAGTCAAGGCACTCTAACTGCTATTCTGACTTTGATGCCCATTGCATTAATTATGCCCATCTTGCCTCTGAGAATTAAGTCCTGCCACTGGTCTCTGTCATTGTCCCATTGTCCTCATTTATATTAGATGACCTAATTTCCATGCCACATCTTCAGTCATCGCCTGCAGCGAGCAGGCATCACTAAGCTTCCTAAAGAAACTGGCATACCCAGCACTAGTATATTTCCTATTGCCTCCAAGATAGGAGTGAACTATGAGTCCTTCCAGGGAACTTAGAATCAGTGACAGATCTTCAGGTTATATACAGTAAATCCATTCTAACATTCCTGCTTCCCTGATCCATGTCTTCATTGCTCAATATAATGCCAAGACAACTGGCAACTTCACCCCACATACTCTAAGCCACTGTCATGACCAAATTTCAAGGAGCCAAACTGACAGTGTGTTTAGAGCAACTCTAGGTGCTGGAACATTGAATCCTGAGTTATAGAAGATACACCCATACCTGTGAATTCCACCAAGACTTATAGTCCCTTGATATCCTCTGATATCCGATATCCTCAAAATCCACTTCTATACATGTTCCCTTGTTCCCTGCTGATATATAATGGCCAGATTCTGTCATTTGTTTAATAGGTAGTCTATTTCTTCCCTAAGCAGGGACTGTACCTTTCCTCTCAGGCTGTGCTGAAATGTGATCCTGGTTATTGGCCCAGAGGCAATGAGTTGTGGCAGAGGCAGCTTTAAAACAGAACAAATATCATCTTATTAGCACCTGCTTCGAGTGAGGCCATTGTACAAACTCTAGGAAAGGGGAGGGTGTTTTCTTTGGCAAAGAAAACAAGTGGATTCCACTGGCCCAGGAATATTCCAGGGAATTTTTTAGTTCAGTGTTCTTGGGTCTATCCATTCCAATAGCCTCATCACAGATCTTTTGTGCCCTCTTCCCCATCCGGGTCCTGGTTTTAATATAGTATATATACATAGAAGTTACAAATTTAATTTCCTCTACATCTCTACTGTCCTTATAATTAGGATCTGGATCTGATTTTCAAACCAGTCTACCCTGAGGCCAGACTGCCACTGACCCCTCTGGTTTTCAGAGGATCCCTTAAATATGACATTAAGCTGCCCTGAGTATATCATTTTCTTTTCTTTTCTTTTTTAGGGAGAGGGAGGGTGGGGGAGGGGCAGAGGGAGAGAAAGAGGGAGAATCTTAAGCAGGCTCCATGCCCAGCACAGAGCCCAACTTGGGGCTCAAACTCATGACCTGAGCCAAAACTAAGAGTTGGTGCTCAACTGACTGAGCCACCCAGGCGAACCCCCTTTTTTAAGAGTTCAGCTATTTATTTTTTTAAAGATTTTATTTATTTATTTGAGAAAGAGAGAGAGAGAGAGCACACAATTGGGGGGGGAGGGTCAGAGGGAGAAGCAGACACCCTGCCAAGCAGGCACCCCGACGCAGGGCTTGATCCCAGGATCCTGGGATCATGACCTGAGCTGAAGGCAGATACTTAATCAACTAAGCCACCCAAGTGCCTAAGAGTTCAGCTATTTATTAAACACTTTACAGAAGAGGTTTAGTCCAAAGACCAAAACCCATGTCATCATCAGACTCCTCTGATTCTTCTTTTTTGCTTCTACTTTCTTCTCCTCAGCTGGGGCAGCAGTGGTGGAGGGAGCAGGACCTCCTGCTAGGGTAGCACCAGTGTCTGGGTCAGGTCCACCAGCCCCTACGTTGCAGACGAGGTTCCTGATGTTGACATTGACCAGGGCCTTTGCGAACAAGCCCAGCCAGAAAAGTTCAGCATTTACACACACCCTCTGCTTTAATGAGGGCATTGATCTTAACCTCCATGACTGTCACCTCATCATCATGCACAATGGGGGCCAAGAAGACACAGGCGAGCTCCTAGACAGAGGCCATGATGCAGGCAAATGCTGAGTGGGCACTGCCAGGCTCAGTGCTAGTTGCCTGGCCCCAATGCCAACTTAGCTTCCTCAGAAGGACCGAGCACCTTAGTGGAAGCTGAGGAAAGTATCATTTTCTTTATATAAGATTTCTACTGCCATCAAAGGCAGTCACACCATGTGACAAATCTTATAATTATTATTTTCCACATAATGATCTCAGAATGCCTTGCCTTCTACCTTGCATCTCCTCCCAAGTAACCACAGGCAAAACTTCATTAATTGTGATTTCACTGCCAGAGGTCATTATCCTCCCACTTACCACCAGCAGTGGGGTCTCTATTGCCTTTAGTCAGGTAGGTAACCCACCTCCAAAATTCCATCCTGAGAGTTTTCTTTTTAGGGCTATCCTAGAATCCATTTTCTTAGCCTCAATTTAAAAACAAAACAACAACAACAACAACAACAAACTGAGCCTGAAGTGAAGCTTTTGTGCTAATGTGTTATTGGAGAGTATAATCTCGGGAAGGCAAGAGTGAAAAAAAAAAAAAAGGAGAGAAGACAAACACAATAGTGCATTTTTTTTCATGTGCCCTCTTTATTTTTTTAATGTTTTTTATTATATTATGTTAGTCACAATAGTGCATTATTAAACTGGCCCTAGCAATGGACTGACTGCTCAGTGTCACAGGACCCCTCTAGATAAAGCCATATGGAGCCCCTCTGTCTTGAAATCTTCTGTTAGAAAGGGTGGGCATTTTATCTGCTGATTCCTTCCTGTTTCCTATCTTCCTTTAGCTGTGTTTGCCTATACAATATTAATGCTCCTGCACGTCCTCATTCCCCTGGACATCCACTGGTTCCAGTTGGATCAGACAAGGCCTTAGAGTTACTGTGACAAGCAGCCAGGAACCATGGAACCTGTGGGCTTGAATGGATCAGTGGAGCCCTGGACTTCCAGCCTGATGCTCACGTAGATTTGCTCCCTCACTTGTCTGAGGAAGCTGAGGCCTTTAACACTTCCTGCCTGACTCACAGATGAAAGCCTCGGGTACCTTAAAATAAGACTCCTGCTTCAGCTTCCTAGAGCCACAGATAGTCTCTTCAAATTTCAACTATTACTTCACCTCTGGACATTCTCTTTCTAATATCCATCAGGCCAGCCGTGGCTCTCCAAGCTCTGTGTCCTAGGGCCCTAAGTTGGCAAGAAAAGTTCAGAAACATTCATTCCAGTATGAAAATCATCATCCTTTGCAGCTGAATACCACCTCTCAAGCCTGAAAAATAGCAAAAAACCTGATAAAAATCCCCTCATGGCCCCCTTCTCTGCAAGACACTAGGTGGCTACACTGTAATTTAGTCAAGATTAATGAAGTGCCTAAACCCTTAACAGTGTTAATAAATTAAGTGTGGTTTTCTATTGTCAAAAAAAATTGAGTATTTTGTTGTTGCTGTTGTTTTAGGAAATAATGAGCATTACCTCCTTATTATAAATTCAGGTTTTATAATAATACTGGAATTTTAAAATTAATAAATAAAAAATTTTTAAATAAAAAAAATAAAAAGAAATAAATTTAGGTTTTAGTATCATTGGCTTATAAGAGACAAGGTTTTTAGAGAACAAATTCCTTCGTTACCTGGCTGTAGGTTTATTTAAATTCCATTTAATGGCAAAGTGACGTGGGTAAAAAACTAAGGTGAAGTTGCCCCTATGAAACTGTTTAATATATAGGCAAGAATCTGAGTTACCACATCTGTCATAATGGCTAAAATCAAAAAGACAAGAAATAGCAAGTGTTGGCGAGGATGTGGAGAAAAAAGAATGCTCATGCACTATTGGTGGGAGTGTAAGCTGGCACAGTCACTATGAAAACAGTACGGGGTTCCTCAAAAAGTCAAAAATAGAAATTCTATATGATCCAATAATTCTATTACTGGGTATTTACCTAAAGAAAACAAAAACAGTAATTTGAAAAGATATATGTACCCCTGTGTTTATGGCAGCATTATTTACAATAGACAGGCTATGGAAGCACCCTAAGTGTCCACTGATAGATGAATGGATAAAGAAGATGTGAGATACAAATATTTATCTGTATATGAAACAAAGTATTACACAGTCCTGAAAAAGGATGAAGTCTTGCTATTTGTGACAATATGGATGGACCTAAACGGTATTATGTTAAGTGAAATAAGTCAGACTGAGAAATACAAAAGCCATATGAATTCATTCATATATGGAATCTAAAAAATAAAACAAATGAATAAACAAATAAAAAGCAGAATCAGACCTATAAATACAGAGAACAAACTGATAATTGTCAGAAAGAGGGAAGAGGGGCGCCTGGGTGGCACAGCGGTTAAGCGTCTGCCTTTGGTTCAGGGCGTGATCCCGGCATTATGGGATCGAGCCCCGCATCAGGCTCCTCCACTGGGAGCCTGCTTCTTCCTCTCCCACTCCCCCTGCTTGTGTTTCCTCTCTCGCTGGCTGTCTCTCTGCCACATAAATAAATAAAATCTTTAAAAAAAAAAAAGAAAGAGGGAAGAGAGGGGTGATGAGCAAATTGGGTGCAGGGATGAGAGATACAGGCTTCCAGTTATGGAATGAATAAATCACACCATAGGGAATACAGTCAATGATATTGGTATGATGACAGCTACACTTATGATGAGCACAGTATAACATATAGAGAACTTGAATCACTATGTTGGTACACCTGAAACTAATATAATATTGTATGTCAACTATACTCAAATTTTAAAATTAAAAAAAAAAAGAAGCTGAGTCACCTCTGAATCCTAATCCAACTATGAAAAATCCTACCTGGTGTGCTTTAGAGGATCTACCCCTACTGCTAAGACCCATTTAGACTTTTCAAATATCTAGTTTTGATTTTTCAAAAATAAATCTGAATATTTAGATTGTCAAAATCTCTGTCATAGAATAGCTCGACCAAGAAAATTCTTTTCCTAAAAGTTCTCTCTCTAGAATTAATAGGTTGGATCAAGGAGGTGAAATGACCTAAATGGGTAATATTGTTACCTTAACCAAATTTTGTTAGAAGACTGTCTGTGGGTTAATGAGAATCATAGAATCTCATCCTTGAATTAAATATTTTGACCTGATCACCTTGGTTGATATTTTGCAGATTCTTGGGACTTGCCCCAAATCAGAATCTATTAGAATGCTGTGTCAAGAATCTGCATTTTTAACAAGCTGTCCAAGTGATTCTTATTTTTGTTTGTTTGTTTGTTTGTTTATTTGACAGAGGGAGAGACAGAGCACAAGCAGAGGGAGCGGGAGAGGGAGAAGCAAACTCCCTGCTCAGCAGCGGGCCTGATGTAGGGCTCAATCCCAGAACCCTGGGATCATGACCTAAGCTGAAGGCAGATGCTTGACTGATTGAGCCACCCAGGCACCCCTGTCCAAGTGATTCTTATGGCCACTAAAGTTTGAGAACCTGAGTGGAAGGAGACAAACACCTCATACACTGCTGAAAGAGAGCAAGTCAGTGGTACTTTACTGAAAGGCAATTTAGTAGAAACTCTCTCAACCAATCCTGAATTAACTAAATTATTAAACTGACACTTTACTGATTCTATAAAACACACTGCTGGCCAGGACCCATTGAGTCCTTTAGTAACTAGTCCTAGTAATCTACTCTTTGATCTGCTCTTGACATTTTGAGTTTTCTGCTTTTCAAAAGCCAGTGGTTTGGTTTTTAAAAAAATACTTTTATGTCAATTGTACTTTTTTTTATTATTATATTATGTTAGTCACCATACAGTACATCCCTGGTTTCTGATGCAAAGTTCCATGATTCATTACTTGCGTATAACACCCAGGGCACCATACAATACGTGTCCTCTTCTACAAACTGAGGGCTTCAATTGTACTTGTTTTATAATCATGTTACTTAATCAGTATTACATAAAAGAAAAGAAAAAGAGATGTTTCAGGGAAAAACTAATTTAATGCTTTGGATAGATTCTAAAGGCACATCACACACATACAAATGTCAAATTAGGAGCAAAAGATTGGTGAAAGAGTATACATTTTTTCAGTTCTTGCTCCACTTTAAAAAAAGGGAAACTAAAAAGCCTAAACAACTCATTGCGCATGTCATTTATCCAAGAAAGATTACATGGAACTTTAATCATGGGTATCATTGTCAACAACAATAAATTCCTTAGTCTTAAAAAGAAATTTTAAAATTTCATCTAAATTATGAATATGCCCTTATATTTTTTAAGTAAAAATAAAATGCCTAAGATATATGTATATGTTTATATATATTTTATATGTATATGTGTGTGTGTGTGTATATATATAATATTTTTATGATTCCCCTCTTTAGCCACCTATTTTGATTAATAGGGCATTTATCAGTTTTTATTTCTTTGGTTAAGAGGGCTTCTATCTGTCAAAATATGCATGCTCTTCAATCCAGTAAATATATATCTAGGAACTAGAAATATCATTTATCACTTATCATAATGATAGATAGGTATAGATATATAAATATATAGATATAGCTATAGATAGGTGTATATGTGTGTGTGTGTTCATGTATGCATTGATTATACTAGCAAAACTTAGAGACTTCCCAAATATCCATCAATGGGAGTTTGTTAAACATGTTATCCATTCAATGGAATATTATCCAGAACCATCAAAAATACCAAAATCTACATACGGTAACAAGGAAACATTGTTCAGGTTATTCTGTTAAGTGTTGAGTAAAAGTTACATACACATGGAAAAATATCTAGAGTATTTATATTAAAAAATTCATCGTGGTTTTCTCTAGAAGATGGAAGAAATTTAAGAAAGTTTCCCTAATTTCTACAATGTATATGTATTACCTAGGTATTAAAAATAATAAAAGACAAATAAAAAAGTTTGGGGCTCAGAAAGATAATAATTTTTGATGTTTTAAAATTGGCCAATTCTGATTCTTTGACTACTTAAAACCATATTTATCTTTGTGGGCCTCAATAGAAACTACAACACTGTTCTCTAAATTTTCTCCTAACAAGCAAAGTACCACAATCTTTAGAAAGCAACTTATCACAATGGGGTTTCTGTGGATATTGCAATAGATTTGTATCACTGCTTTATATCATCGAAGGGTATTTATTTACCAATGTCAGAGGGGAAAAGACTTTTTTTGTTGATTTTCATGAGCTATTCTAGAAACTATTAAAGTTAGGTATACAATTATATAAACATTTCTTTTCTCTCAGAAAACATCATTAAGCAGCAAGAACAAAAAAATCTTACCAGGACTTTCAAGGAAAATTAAGATATTTACAGTGGATAAAACCTATGGTTATAGGTGCTTGCAAAAAGGAACAGATTGTAAATTTTTCTGACTTTAATTTTAAAAGTAAATTAAAAATGTCTTTTATATCTATAACTTCATATGACCATAATATCATATTTTAAGTCCTAATTAAGGGTTTGGACTTCCAAAATTGGAAGAATTTCTCTGAGAACAAGCACACCAAAACACAAGAGCCACTCCAGATTTGCAGAAAAACCACAGGCTTCTTTTTTTGCATCTGCGCCATGTTTATTTTAAAAGTAGGAAAGCCAAATCAGAACAACAATCATCTTTCAAAATGATTTATCTCGATAGTCTTTCCTCTTTTTCTAAAAAGAGTAACTATTCTTAAGACAAACATATAGATCACTTCTATTTCTTTAGGTTATATATACAAAGCTCTTTCTTTTCTCACTACAAATTTTTAGAACTTATTAATTTACGTTTTGGGATTCTTTGCTTTTTTAAGGAAAAATGTTGCACCTTAAATATTTAGTTTTGGAAAGCAAAACTCTTTACTTTGGCTATTTTAAAATTTAGTATGATTCATTAAAAGGAAAAAGCTCTGGGGGTACCTGGGTGGCTCATTTGGTTAAGAGGCCAACTCTTGATTTTGGATCAGGTCATGATCTCTGGGTCATGAGATCGAGCCCGCGGACAGGTTCCGCACTTAGCGGGGAGTATGCTTGGGGATTCTCTCTCTCCCTCTACTCCATCCCCCCCTGGCTCACTCTCTCTCTTGCTCTCAAATAAATAAATAAATCCTTTTTTTAAAAAAAGGGAAAAACACTGGAGGGTATTATGCTAAGTGAAATAAGTCAATCAGAGAAACACAATTATCATATGGTTTCACTAATATGTGGAATATAAGGAATAGCTCAGAGAACCATATGGAAAGGGAAGGAAAACTGAACGGGAAGAAATCAGAGAGGAAGACGACCATGAGATGCTCTGGACTCCGGGAAATAAATTGAGGGTTATAGAAGGGAGGGGGTGGGGGAATGGGGTGACCAGGTAAAGAGGGCACGTGTTGTGATGAGTACTGGGTGTTATACACAACAAATGAATCATTGAAAGCTGCATCAAAAACTAGTGATGGCTAATGGAACCTTATAAAATAAATACATAAATAAGAAGTTTTAAAATTAAAAAAATTAAAAAGAGAAAAGCTCTGAAAAAAACTCATCTAGATTATCTTAAATCTGCAAACTGGAAAAGATCAGATCATTGTATTCTTTCTCACCACTGTTATTTTTGCCAGTGATTTTAATACCATCTTAGATAACTGAATTTTCTAAGATTAATATTCAACATGTGGTTATAATTCATTTAGCTCCTAGCAATCTGAGGTTCTACCTGGATGAACTAAATTTTAAAATCCCTAAATTAGTTTCAAGTGTTTTTCCAATAGCAATTCATCCTTTACTTAGGGTATTTTGCTGTTTACAACTAGCAGTGAGTTGTAATCTTAAAAGGAAAGTAGGTAATGATAGAATTTCAAGTTCATGAGAATGGCAATATCCCATGAACTGAATTGTGTCCCCCTCCCCCCAAATTCAAGTGTTGAAGTCCTAACCCCCAATATGATTGTATTTGGAGATAGGACCTTTAAAGAATTAAGGTAAAATAGGTCATACGGGTGGTACCCTAATTCAATATGACCAATATTCTTTTAAGAAGGAAAGACACCAGGAATGCACGTGCACAGAGGAAAGACCATGTGAAGACAAAACAACTAGGTGGCCATCTGCAAGCCACGAAGAGAGGCCTCAGGAGAAATCAAACCTGCCGACACCTTGATCTTGGATTTCCAGCCTACAAACTATGAGAACATAAATTTCTGTTGTTTAAGCCACCAGTTTGTGGTATTTGGTTATGGCAACCCTATCAAACTAATAAAACATCTGAAGCAATCACCAAGTATTTTTAAGCCACAAATAAAAGCCTACAAATGAGAATAGAAAACAAACAAACAAACAAACCAAACAACACTTCGGGAACCTTGCAAATAATTTAACAGAAAACAATAAACTGGTTCTATACACAACAGCAAATATAATGACTGTGGGGTCTGGATGCTTTAATGACTGACTACATCATGGTTGAATTGACTGCTCCAAAACTGGGCCACATTCAGAGTTGCCATCTTAATCACTATATATGGATTGGGACTGAGTCCAGAAAAGATACAGGGAAATCATACTACTTCTAGTATTGGTCTGATTGGACTTTCTGATTCAAAGGAGACATTCAGGGACATATATTCTATTTCTACTTATATTCCAAGACTATGGGACATATAAAGTTTTTCTCATAATGTTTTAAGGGTTGCTTTGTTGAAGTTACCGAATACAAAATTTGACAAGAGCATGCCCCTGCCTCAATTACATTTACTCTCCTTGAGTTTCTTTTGACGTTTTTGACAATTAAAAGGTAGTTAGCCTTTTTGTTGACTTTGGATAAAGTTGCTGAAGATACACACAATTTCAACCACATTCATTTCTAATTCCAAATCATTTCATGATTTTTTCTCCCATTGATCTATGAATAATTCAGAATAATTGAAATCCTTAAGGAATATATTTTAAGTATAACCCCACTTTTTAAAAATTTGTACCTTGTTTCAATTTGTTCCCATACTTTCATGGTATCAGGAAGCTAAATGAAATGCATTTTGGCTTTTTTTCCCTAGATTTTATTTATTGTATGAGAGAGAGCGTGCATGAGCGGGGGGGAAGGTCAGAGGGAGAGGGAGAGAGGGAAAAGGAGAGGGGCAGAGGGAGAAGAAGACTCCCTCTGGGCAGGGAGCCTGATGCAGGGCTCAATCCCAGGACTCTGAGATCATGACCTGAGCCAAAGGCAGACACTTAACCTATTAAGCCACCCAGGTGCCCTTATTTTGGCTTTTTAAAATTGTACACATAGGGTATTTCAAGGCATGGTAAAAAATCCAATCAGTCTCTTTTTGATCTTCCCATTCACATGTCATTCCAGTCTTTTTTTTTTTTTTTTAAGATTTTATTTATTTATTTGACAGAGATAGAGACAGCCAGCGAGAGAGGGAACACAAGCAGGGGGAGTGGGAGAGGAAGAAGCAGGCTCATAGCAGAGGAGCCTGATGTGGGGCTCGATCCCATAACGCCGGGATCATGCCCTGAGCCGAAGGCAGACGCTTAACCACTGTGCCACCCAGGCGCCCCCATTCCAGTCTTTTTTTATCAAAGATCCTAAACCATACTGTGAGCCAAGTGTCTGCTCATTCTCACCCACCTTTCCCACCCCTGCCTTACTTTAGGGGGTTGGTCTCCCATCCCCTCCTGCATTTGTCCATGTTGTAGCATTTTCTCTGTTGCAACAGAGTGGGATTTGGTTCATTTCATTCCTGGTGGCCTCATGAATTCTAGGATAACTGTCCTCCTTCTCTATTCCCTGTGGTTCCAGTTACATTGGCCTCAGGGAGAGGTGAGATGGTAAGGCTGCTCTTCCATTTACTGCCTTGTCTCTTAATTTCCTGCCTACAGTCCCAACACCACCAACATAAGGCTGCAGAATAGGTACTATGTTTTTCTGAAGAACTGGGAGAAAGCTAGAGGGAATAACAATGTAGGAAAAAACAAAGAACTGGATGCTATACGTCCAAAGAACAGAAATAAGTTCCCTTTAGGGGAGCAGCATAGTTCCTAGACTTGTTTCACCCTCCCTCAAAGGCCCCAGAGAGCCCCTCCTTTTACCTTCACAGTGAGATTCTAATACTGCTTTATAAATATCGTATTCCCTAATACAGGAGTGATATACTAGTCCTAGGCTCTGTGCCTTGTCCCCACTTCCACCTAGAGCTACTCACCTGAGGTTAAACATTTCTCCAAGCCTGCATTGTTATATATAGAATAATAGTACTTAGGATCCTCAGCAAAATTTTGGGACTTAAAGCATACACCCTTTCATGGAACCTTTGATATTTTAGAGGAAAGCTATGCCTCCAAGCTTCTCCTAAGGGAATCTAGTAGAAAACACACATGCACATACATACACACTCATGGGCACACATACGTGTATCACATGTGTGCACATAGCATATGCACGCACATGGTTACACACATGAATATGTATTAACGCACATGCATGTACACATACTATCATACCTTTCCCCAAAATATAGAACCAACCAACCTCTCATCAAGATCCTTAATTGCAGAAGAACCTGCAGAAGCTTTTAAATTTCACTTTTCTTTGTCTCTGACCAGAGAAAGCTCTTATACTGGACTTTCTCCCTAATTAATCTCTGAAAAAGGAGGGAGAAGAGTGGAAGGTTAATTTCTCTATCTAGATCAATGCTAAAGCTAGGATTTACATATTCATTTATACCACCCATGATAGAAATAAGAAGTTCATTTTTTCTAAGAAGGATATCCATATAGCTATGTAAGTGTAGATATGTATAAACATTTGGTATACATAAAATGAACACATTATAAGTAAAATTTTCCATATATAAACTCTTCTGCGGCCACTATCCTGATCATAATACAGAATATTACTATCACCCAGAAGTTTCTCTTGTACTCTCTCGAGTCCTTCATTCTCCAAAGTTTTGACTTCTAACACTATGGATTAAATTTGCATTTTCTTGAACTCTATATAAGAAATCATACAGGATATGGTTTTTGTGTCTGGCATCATTTATTCAACATAATGATTCTGAGATTCATTCACATTGTGGCATATATTAGTAGCCCATTCTTTTTTATTGCTGTGTAGTATTCCATGGTATAAATATACTACAATTTGTTCGTTCATTCTCCTATTTATAGATATTTAGGTGGTTTCCAACTTGGAGCTATTATAACTAAAGCTACTACAAACATTCTTGTATATATTTTATTGGACATATGCATTAATTTCTATTGCATATATACCTATGAGTAGAATCGCTTCTAGGGTAGGTATACAGAAACTGCCCAGGTTTCAAATTTGGTTGAATCAATCTGTGTTCCCATCCTGCAAGGTATGAAAGTCCCAGTTGCTCTTTATTTTTGCTAACACTCAACACTGCCAGTCTTTATCTTTAGTCCATTCTCTCGGGACTTGTGGTAAGTTTTAAGAAACTAAACATTGTTGTGATATTCTTATAAATATTTTATTGCTATGGCTATAAAACAAAACAATAATTCCTAACATCTTTCAGATTGTACCGTGATATATTCTGAGGGATCACTCAAGAAAGTATATAATTTTATCCTAGCTGGGACTAGATAAAATGATACTGGGTCACAAATTTGAGGTAGATCAAAGTTTACCAGCACCAACCGGTCATGTGACAAAAAATTCAGCCTGAACCAGCAAATACATGAAGTGCACTTATAGTAGCAATCTATGGTTAGACTGAGAGATTGATGGCTTATGAGAAATAGAGTAACAAGTTTACTAATGCTATAAAAGATTACCAATGGATAATCTATTACATCTAGGACCAATAGGAGATGGTGTTTTAGATTAATTACAAAGTGGCCATAATTATTTCCCTCTCTACCCCTTTGCAATGAGTCTTTGCAGTTCCTCCTGTCAAGAAGAGGAGTCAATCCTCCCTCTCCTTGAATTTGGGCTGGCCTTGTGACTTGCTTTGTTCAATAAAATCTGATGAATTGACACTGTGCCAATTCTAGGCCTAGGCCTCAAGAGGTCTTTTAGGCTTCCACTGGCTTTTTTAGAACCCTGAACATTCACCATGTGAATAAGCCCAGGCTAAACCCATATGGTTCAGTGACAGATCATTTCAGGTGAGGCCATTCTAGACCAGCCAGCCATCATCTGAAACCTGAAGAGCTGCTCGGTTGAGCCTAGTCCAAATTGTTAACACATAGAATAATGAATCAAATAAATGGCTGTTGTTTTAAGCCTCTAAATTTTGAGGTGGCTTGTTATGCAGCAAAATCTAACAAATACAGGAAGTCTATCACAAGTACTTGATAAAAAAATTCTTAATTATCATTATGAAAAACTCAAACATAAATTGCTTCTGAGTCCTGCCAATAGTTGCTGCTGCTGATAATAGTACTCAACATTCACTGAATGGTATGTTAAGTGCTTATATATGATATCTCACTTAATCCTACCATAAATCTATTAGGTAAACACTAGATTACAGTTGAGAAAACTGAGGTTCGCGTCAGAGTTGACTCCAGAGCTGACTCTAAAGCTTAAGCTATCAGCCACCTCACCACCAGCAGTGGTTTATTCTAACCCAATACTACTTTTACTGATCACGACAATTTAGAGATAGGAAATAGATAGCCAAGAAAAACTATGACTTGCTCAAACCAGTCCCTGCTAACTCCTAGTCTAATGTAGTCTTCTGCTAAATTTTTTTGTAGCTTATAAATTATATGAATGTTCATAATAAAAAATCTCTATGGTAGTTTATAAAAGAAAATATGTAAGCTAATATCGTTTAAAATTTTCTTTCAACAACCTAAAAGGGATAACAAAATTTCCTCACTGTATGGAAACTTCATAAAATGCAATCTTAATAGTACAGTTTTATAGGGAGTACATAGATATATTTGGTTTATTTGCGTAGTGTAAATATCATTTTAGGTACCAGGAAGAAAATGAGAAAATGAGACCGTTATATCACTGTAACTATTTTTGCAATTGTATTGTGATTTTTTTTCTTTCGGCTTTACAAAATTATGTTTTCGATTTAAAACTTAGTGTCTGGGAGTGAGCAGAGAGAAGGCAAATAGTAGATCTTTCTGAGTTTTGGAAATCCTCTGGGATTTCGTAAGAGGATAGAAAGCTTCTTAAAGTGCCTTGTAAATATTATGATTTCCTTGTTGAACTAATGAAACACAAAAATAATTTAGATATGTGTAAATTGGCCAAGCAGAAGTTAGCACTTCGTAATTCATCTCCATCTTAAGCTGACTGGAACCCTATCAGAGAGAACTTCTTCAAGCTCATAATCCAAATCCATAAAATGGACTAAAAATGACAACACTGCTTCCCATTCCAAATTCTTTATTGTTTCAAATCACCAACAGAATCATTTGAATATCAGAATAAATTCTATTGACAGAATGCATTCAGATATGGTGACAAAAACAGAAGAAAGTAACCATTATCAAGTGCCTATGCAAAGAGACTTTGTCTCATTTGGTTCTTGTGGCACTCTATTTCAGATATAGAAATCAAGGCTCAGAGAAATTAAGTAAGTTGCCCAATGCTATGACACTGGCAATTAGCAGATTGCAGAGTCAAATTCAGGTCTCTCCGATTCTAGAGCCCATATTCTTTCCATCATGCTACACACTCTCCTTAAACCCTCATTAAACAAACTAATTACTAAATGGATATGGATCAGTTATAAAGGATTTCTTGCTCATGCAAATCAGCAAAATAATGTCAACATGTGTTTTCAATTGGAAAAGGGGGAAAAACACCTTTCTATAGAATGTACTTATGTTAATAACCTTTCCCATTCACAGGCAATAATCCTCATAGCAAATTAAATATATTAGTGAGATTGAAACACTGTATTTTTTCCTCCGTACTAGTCTAGACAAGAATCTATTTTTTATTACCTCAATTTTCTTATCCTTCTTCATAAATAGCAATAGTTTTTAAAGGTGTTCATCTCTTAGAACCTGGGAATTTAGATGATAAGAAAAGGTACAGCAAAGTTTTTTCTACACAAAAATTATAATTATCTGTATAAAAGAATACATGATTTATCTACCTCCCTGCAAAGAGGAGGTAGGAGGGCATGAGGAAACGCTCTAGAATGATGAAGAAAGTAGTATCTCCACCTTTAGAGGCCTGCAGATTATGCAAATTTGTTTCTTGGTCCAATTAGACACCTGAATAGACTCTAGTTCTTCCCTCCCTCCCTTCCTTCCATCCTTCAATAACCACTTATTAAGTATATCTAGGTACCAAGCACTGACTTTTGTGTTGGAAACAAAGATAAATAGACTAAGTCCCTGTCCTCTAGGGAATCAAAAATTTCATGGAGGAAAGACAGTCATGCAAACAAATTACAGCTCTGAGTTCACTGTTAGAGACATGAACTAAATTTGAGAATACAGGTGCAGCTGGGGAGTATCAGGAAAGGCAGCCTGGAGGAAGTGGCATTTGAGGAAAATCATGACATAGGAGTTGAAATTTTCTAGGCAGAGAAGGCATGGTAAGAAAGAACCTGGCCAAGTTCAAAAGAGGGTGGCTAGAGGGGTCTAAAGACAGGGGTTTACTGACCTTTATCCTCAAGAATAAAAGGTGAAAACTAGAGTCCAATGAGGCTTTCCACAAATCAAAATTTAGTAAATCTGCCAATTTCACTCCTAAATCAGTGTTGCTCAAAATTTCTTAAGGCAAAGGAATATGATAAGGATGGGGTTGGGGGTGGGTAATAACCTAAAGCAACTTAGGGAACATGAGATATCTGTAGTGTTATAATTTTTATATTAGATCTGGGGTCAGCAATTCTGCACCCTGCCACCAATTTTCATAAAGTCTTATCAGAACACAGGCACACCATTCATTTACTTATTAAGAAGCTGCTTTTTATTACAACTGTAGGACAAAAGTTGCAAGATATCATCTGTCCAAAAAACAACATATTCCCCATCTGAACTTTTAATAGGGTTTCCACTAGAGCTATACGTTAATGCAAATAAATCTCAGAAAAATAATATTGAGGTAAAACATGTTTCGATATTATAAAGAATCATGTTACACAAACTGTAAAAAGACCTCAAATTTACTAGTTTTTAGAGATACATATATTAAAAGTATAAAGACAGGCATGACAATAATAAATATCCAATTCAAGACAATGTTTCTCTCTTTGGAAAAGAGAGAGAATGTAAGCAGAGAGGGATTTTAACTACTTGAAATTTCTAAAGCAAGGTGGTGAATACAAAAGTGTTTATTATATTATTCTCTATACCTTTTTTGTATGACTGATGCATTTCTATTTTAAAAACTCTTTGGTTATCCAAAAAAAAATAAAAGGCAAAAGAAAGAAGAAGGAAAAAATTAAGTGGAGAAGTTATAGACGTTTCTATTTCCCCAAAATGGCTGCAACAATATCTTCCATCCCATATGCTCTTCTTACAATATGACTTTTGACACCCCTCCCATCAAGAGGTATGGTCAAAAGAGTATGGTACAGGTGATGCTGTAGGACTTTCAAACAAAGCCATAAAGAGTGATGCACCTTATACTTTGCTCACTGGAATTCTCACCCTTGAAGTCTTCAACTACCATGTAAGGAGCCTGACTACTCTGAGGCAGCTATGCTGTGAGAAAGACCAAACTAGCCCATAGAGAGAAGTCCATGGAGAAGTCCTGAGACTTCCAAGGGAGAGATGCCTAGATAGTTCCCAATTGCTCTAGTCTCCATTCTTCCAATTTTAGTGCATCTGATTATAATAGCATAATAAATTCTAAGCCAGATCTCAAGGCTTTCCAACTGAGCCAATTCAGAACTCCTGTGCTGCAGAAAATGTGAAAGACAGTAACATCACCGTTGTTATTTAAAACCTCCCAAATGCGTTTCACAGAGCAAGCTGTAACTAGAATTGACCCCATCGTTAGAAAATAGAGCCTTACCTGCCTCCAGTGGGGAAATCTGAGCTGAATTGATCCAAAGACCCACAAAGAGGAGGACCAATTCTAGAAGACAGGAGGAGTGCCTGGCTGGCTCAGTTGGTAGAGCATGCGATTCTTGATCTCAGCATTGTAAGTTTGAGCCTCATGTTGGGTGTAGAGATTACTTAAAAATAAAATCTTTTTTAAAAAATTTTTTAGAAGGCAGGAGAAAGCATGTGACTGAAAATATGGATAAATTGTAAGTCCTTAGTGAGAATCCCAGGTCCCCACTTCTTTCTGAGCCATCAAAGAACCAGAGGCACTCATTGCAGGAAAGACAAGGATTATTCTCTGGACAAAATGAATGGAGAAGCCTTGAGAGAAACAAAAGAGGGACAGCTGAAGGGTAAAGAACATTGGCTAAAGATGAAGGACACAAGGGTCTAAGCTCTAACACTGTCATTCATTGATTACATGTCCTTGTTCAAATCGTTTTCTTACTTGTTAGAGAGAAGGTAGACTGGAATGATCTCTAAAGCAGATGTCCACAGTAAAAATTTGTAATTCTATTAAAAAGAAGGAGCATACCCTTTAAAATATAGCCATATTTAAGTAATGAGTCACAATATGAAGTGTTTAGTTCACTTCTCATAACATGTAGTTCTTTTAGAAATAGCACTAGAGATTACAACAAAACCTTCAGTTAAGGCACTTTAATGACACCCTCCCCCCCCCCCCACATACACATGCAAGGGACCAAATGAAAGGGTGTGGGCCATGGTACAGGAAACTGAAGGGATATGCATGAATCTAGGAATGTAGAACTGTTACAATCTGTAGACCCAAAGCAACAAGAGAAAGGGAAGGTTATCAAAACATGGAAGAGTGAGTCAGTAGGAGTAGTGACTTCCCAGGAAGGCAACAACAGCTAGGGATGAACTTTCAGGGGGAAAGCCAGAGGAATAAATATACTGACCTCATTCTTTTAGTTTCCTATTTGTGCTTCCTTCGCACTGGCCAGACTCAACTGGAAGCCTGAGAGCACTGATTCCACTGATATGTTCCTTGCCCTTGGACTCTAGGACAGCAAACAGGTAGAGTGGCTCTGGTGGAGCAAAAGGAAGACCACCAACATAGAAGTGCTGATGAAAAGGTGATAATCGTAGCTTCAGAGAGCCAATTGAAATTCACTTTTTTAATATACATGAAAGTTCTTGACTTTGGGACGTTAGGTGAGAAAACTGGAGATATTCTGTGGTGTGAGGAGTCTAGAATAATTAGTTCAAAAATCTATCTTTTTCTGTTTTGCCTGTTCTGAGTTGAACAAATTTTGAATCATGACTGATGGCATAAATTTCAGTATTTGCTCTTGATCCATAAATAATTCCTCTTTTCTTTGCCTGTTCACATCCAAGTTGTTTTAGCTGCTTATGTGATAATAAAGCATGTTATATCAGAACTGTCTGATATTTTATTTTTTGTCAGAGAACTTCTATCTTGCTTTTTCAACTGAACAACTTCCTAAGTAGGCAAAAAAACATGCAGGGAAAGAGGGGAAACCTTACTTATAGTATGTACTGTGTGGAGAAACACAGAAGGGTGTATTTTGTTACATATAGAATCACTATTTGCAATTACTTATTTATATCCTAAGAAACTTACTACACACATAAGCTTATGTTTCAGGAAGTAATTAATTTGGTCTCCACAGGACAAATATATTTTTTCTGGGTCTCGCACCTCTAAGTCCTGTCCTACCAATCCTTTGGGATCTATATTGCCTAGATTAACACAAATCCTATACAGTCGAAGTAGATACCAGTTTTCACAGTTTTCCCCCAAGAGTTCTCCACCACATTAACAAGGATAAATCCCCTCATGGGGGTGAGTACACAAAGTCTTGACTAGTTCATCTTTCAGAACTTTTCTACTTCCCTTCAAAACGTTGGATTTATATTTCCAATGGTCAGTTATACATCTCCAACTAGTTCAGTTAAAAGCATCACCATCTACCCAAGATACCCATTTTTCTCCCAAACTAGAAACCCAGGAATTTGTCTCAGCATTTCACATTTCCACATCCCTCATAGTCACACATTTTACAAGTCTGGTAGGCGTGATTTTCTAGAATATTCTGGAATTTGCTTTTTCTTCTCTTATCCACTGCCACAATTTTTCACTGAAATTGATACAATTGCCTCTTCACTAAACTTTCTGACTGGTCCCTTAGCTTTTCCCTAAGGCATCCTTCAAAATTCCTTCTGTTATCTTTCCAAATGCATATTTAATTACATCAGTGGACTCCTTAAAATTTTAGTTTCTCCCTGCTGCCTGCAAAATCTGCTTTGAATGCTAATCTTCACCATCCACCCTTCTCCATCTAGTCAACCTTTCTCTGATATGCAATCTCTTTTGACCTGTAAAAATGCACACCTTCTGTTTGTAGGTAACCATTCTCTTCTCTTTGGGCATTCTCTGCTTATCTAAATCCTCTCTGTAATAATAGCATGAAAATAATTTATTGTGTACTACCAAGGGATGGGTGCTCTGCTAAACACTATACGTTCATTAAATGTTATGAACACCATTTTACACTGAGGAAATTAAAACAGGTAACTGGTCCAAGATCACATTTGAAGTAAACATCAAAACCGGGATTATAATTCAGATCTTTCTCAATCTATGAGTTGAACATTTAAATACTGCCCCCATTACAATATGCCATCTAACTTAGGTCAAGTTGTACCCCTATCCTTACACTTCCAGATCATTCTGGTCCCCCTTCTCTCACTGCTAATTACTGTTTAAACTGACAACAAACTACTTAGTACTCAACAATTCTTTAGTATTTTCATCTTTTCTAAATCTTACCTGAACTAGGTTGTAAATTCTCTGTAGCAGGGAATTAAAGAAACTCTTAACATGTCTTCACAAGGGTAGAGCACATTCTTATAATAGCAAATACCTATCCCTCATTGGGGCAGGTTAGAAGTGTGCTTTACATATCTCCATCATCTCATTTACGCATGTAATGAATATTCAATATTTGCTGTACTTAAATCAGGAGCAGACAAGATGAATTATATTTAGAGAATATAAGTGAATGTGAATTTTTCAGCAAGGGCAGAGACCCAAAAAACTTGTATGTATTCCATGTTTTCTGTCTCTTCCATGTTGGGTCATCCTTTTTTTTAATGTTACTTCCGGACTTCGCCAGACTTGTAATTATTTTAATTGGTTATTACAAAATTGCTGCTCTACCTCTACGGTAATAATTAGCACCAGTCTGAATACTCAAGTTGTGGATTTTGGCAAGTATAAAGTACAAATTTTGTTACATGTATTATTTTATATCTATATCCCTTTATATATCTCTACTTTCACATGCTCTCCTCCTTCTTACGAAGACATTTTCATTTTAAATAAACCCACTGTTAGGTAATCCTGTGTTGGGCCTATTTCTGATCATTTATTCCTGGCGGGGTCTTTGGAGTTTTTTCTTCTGACATGTGTAGTTACGCATCCTTTGTAAGTGTTCTCCATGCCCCTTCAATCCGTTAGGTCAAAGGCGCACTAACAAGGTCCAGAAAACAGAAACGTCCGATTCTGGCGAGCGGCCCTCCGGGTGGCAACACCAAAACCTCTGTGGCCAAAGGTCCAGGCGTGAAAGCTTTGGGTCAGAGAGGGCGATACCAGCGGGACCAGCGGGACCAGCGGCCTGCGGACCCGAAGCCTCCACCTCGACCCAGCCGCGGGAAACCACAGGAAGCAGGTTTCCGCGCGAAGACAGCATTCGGGCTCGGCGGGAAATTCGGGCCCGGTAGGAAGTTACCGAAGCAGAAGCGTCCTCGGTCCTTCCCGGGCGGCAGGTCCCGCCAGGCCGCGGGGCGGGCCGCGTTCGGCTGAGCGCGGCAGAACAAGCTCAGTTCCTTCTGGGCTTTCTCAGAAATTTAGGCCGCACCCGCCCGCACCCCCATTTTCATGATCATACAAGTGCACGTCAGAGTTGCTTATTTTGGATGTGTTTTTGAGACCACAGAAACGTATCCGCTTAGGCCTGAGGAGTCGCTAGCGCCCTGGGTCCCAAACACAGGACTAACACGGGAACCCGTGCCGTGAGCTTTGCAACCGCGCGAAACCTTCAGACTAGAGGGCGTTTTCAGGGCCCAGGTGCTGGAGAAGGGGCGAGTAACGGCTCTCCGCAGCCCCGCCCCTCCACCCCGCCCTCCCCGCACCCGCCCATTTTAGTTCTCTCGGGGCTGTAGCCTTCCCTCCCCGCCCCCTCACCCCCCGCTGCTTCCTCTTTAAGGCGGAGCCGGGCGTCGATCTCGCGAGATCCGGGTTGGCGCCGTGACCTCCATGTGGGAGCTAGAGCTCTATAAGTAAACACTCCGTGCAGCGCAGACAAGGCTTCTTCCTATTTGTGAGGCGGGGGCTGCGGTGGCGGCGGCCCCTGCGTCTGGTTCCGGTTTCCTTTCCTTCTCAGCTCCGGGCAGGCGCGCGGGTTAAGAGTCGCCGCCTCCTGTGGGGTCCCGGCATCTGGTCGGTTTCCCTCGTTTGTGTGCGCGCTCGCCTGCCGCCCGCGGAGAGCCGGAGCCGCTGGAGAAGCGGGCCGGGCGGGGCGCGGCGTCCGGAACGCAGGGGGAGACAAAGCCGGGCCAGCCCCCTCTCCCGGCGCCAAGATGTGGATTCAGGTTCGCACCATCGACGGCTCCCAGACGCGCACCATTGAGGACGTGTCTCGCAAAGCCACAATTGAGGAGCTGCGCGAGCGGGTGTGGGCGCTGTTCGACGTGCGGCCCGAGTGCCAGCGCCTCTTCTACCGGGGCAAGCAGGTGAGGCGTGCCCACCGCACCCCTCGGGAAGCCCGGGGAAAGGGCTACAGGGCGCCGCCGGAACGCGTAGGCTGGGCGGGCCCGAGGGCTTGGTCCGCCGCGCGCGTAGAGAGCACCTGGCTCCCCTTCGGGTGGGCAGCCCGGGAGGCTCAGAGTGCAGGCCCAGGGCCCGCCGAGGGGGCGCAGCGGGGTCCCTATCAGCCCCAAAGTGCAAGTGCGGCTGGCAGGGTCAGAGGCGGAGGCACCCAGAGCGCGGAGACCTCAGCCTCCCCCCCTTTTCTCAATGGGCCAGTACAGCCCGCCGGAGTGCCTGGGTTCCCTCGCTTCCCGCGCTCGGCGGGGTCGGCGCCCCTGGAGGCGGGGAGGGCAGCGGGCTCTGGCGGCCATGCCACAGTGCTGGTGGGGAGGGCCGACAGCCCCGGCTCCCGGCAGCGCAGACCCGGCTAACGGCTCACATTGCTTCCGTGGCTCGTCTGCGCTCCCGGCTTCCGAATAGGAGGGGGGAAACTTACAGCTCGCTTCCTCTTAGGCAGGAACCCTAGTTCTGACTCTTAACTGCGAAGGGGTCTGAACACACTAAAGATTCGAAGCGTTTCCAAAACTTCTGGCTCCCCTCCGTCATCTTCTCTTCTAGAATTGGAATCTGTCTTGAAGATTAGGGACTTGGACTGAAGGAGCGAGCTATTGATGTAATTCGGCATCGGGTTTAAACTCCCAGGTGTAGGCAAGGTAGGGGAGTTAATCCCAGAATGGAAAGGAGTATGAAAGACTGTTTTGCTCTTTTTGCTTCTCACCTTCTGATGTAGTCCCCCTCACACAAGCTTTTAAAACAGCAACTGGAGCATAGCCAGCGGTACATACTTGAAGGCTGAAAGTGGTTTTGGCAGTGAGGGTGTCTGTGGGTGTCTCTGGTAGTTGTATGGTATGGCCATGCTCTGGCCCATTGAAGATTTTTCCTCTCCGACAGGTCCATACCTAGAGACCAAGCCTACCTAATTTTGTTAGTTAGTTTGTTTCGTTTTGTTTTTCCGTTTTTTTCTCCACTAGAAAGGTGGCATTCTCCAGTTGGATAGACCACAGTTTGGCTTCAGTTCTGTGGTTTGGAATAAATGTACTCTTTGATTTGGTGGAAGTAGCATTTTCCTATAGCCACAAAGGATTTGAAAGGAATATTTTTCTTCCCTTCATAGGCTTAGCTTCAAAAACTGCCCAGAAATGTTAGAGTAACAAGATTATTATACTCTGAGAGAGAAAGAGTCAGGGTTTATTTTAATTTGTTGTTAAATAAATGATAACATCTTTGATAGGTGTCTGACGCTGTTTTATATTGATCCTTTACTGTTAGACTTGTAAAAACAGGTGTTCAATTTAGTTGTAAACTTTGCTTTTGAAATCATGTGTGTTAAACACTATGTAGCTTTGTATTGCTGATACCTTTTTATCTATTGGTCAAAGATAAAAATTATGTAATCAAGTCTTCTGAATTTTATTTTCTAGCTAGGAATATAGTAGTACATGAATTGCTGGGATACTTTGACTTTACAAGAGATAGAAATGAAGCGTGAGAATTGTGTTTTCTGGGAAACACTCCTAAAGTCTAATTATCGAATATGCTACTAAAAGAAAACGTGGCACCTGGCTGTCTTGAGGAAGAAGTAGAAATTGAGTTAAATTCAGGTCAACAAAGTAGACTTCCGGTAAACCAGGAAACTTGTTCCGGATTTAGGGAAAAAGTGTTGAGGATAATCACCCTTTTGTACTTCTTCCCCCAGGACAGTTGATAACTCACCGCTTTTGATTTCTTCGGCTCAATTATAAACCAGTAAGGATGAGGAATGGAACTTTGGTGCCCCATTGAGCTGAAGACAGAAGGAAGACACTGCTTCAGCTGTGTTTACTTTGTGAGCTGAGGAACAGCCATGGCAGTGGTTACTACCTCCATTCTCTTTTACTCTTTGGAGTTCACAGTCCATGGACAAAGTAGTAGGTCTATAGCAGACAACTATTGGATTGGCATCACAGGGCTGCCCCTAGCCTATAAAATGCCTTTGTGCTTATTTGAAAAAGGCACTCCTTTACTACCACATAGTGAAAAATGTCATAAATCAAATTTACAGTATCTGTGATGTAAATGGTGGTACCCTTTGCCTTTATTCCCCACCCCTTTTATGTTAGGTTTGTTGCTTTTAGTCTTTGATATATACCAGAATCACTTGTGGATATTAATTATAAGTTCTCAACCCACCCCAGAATTGCAAGTGGTTGAATTTAACAAGACCCCATGGGAGATTCTGATGGCCACCAGAGTTTGAAAATGGATGTTGAAGAATAGTCAGTCTCCTAATTTCTTACTATTCAAGGTATGGTCCCTGAATCAGCAGGACCTGCAGCATTAGCTTCACCTGGGAGCCTCACACCTATTGAAGTAGAATCCAAATTTTTAACAAAGGCCCCAGGTAATTTCTAGCAAATTAAATTTGAAAAACAGTAATTGTGTAATTGACTCCACTTTTGAGGGTCAAGATAGAGGGCAGCAATTGCAGGGCTATAAAAGTTCTGGTTAGAGTAGGGTAACCTCACTTGGATATTACTGTGGGAGGTTGAGCGTGCATCCTGGGGATTAGGTCTTTAAGGAAGAGTTACATTGATGGATCTCTAAATATTTTGAGAATCCAGAGCTTTTCCTACTTTGAAAGTATTCTGTCACTTCCCCTCATTCTTTTGTTTATACCACTGTAGGTGGGACATGAACCAGAGCTGAAGGAAAACTGAGTAGTACCCTTTTAAAAGCCCCTGGATTCTTTATTTTTACATGGAATACAAAGTAAAAGCATTTGCCTATTTAAAGGGGAGAGAGAAAGTGTGTGTCATATCTATATTATATATATGATATGAAAGATACATGAAAGTTGTTAAGGGATGCAGGTTGAGGGCATTGTTATCAGTAACCCCTTGGGAATGACCTCTCCCATTGCCTTCTCAGCTATTGCCAGTTGGTGTTTCCTTCCTAGTTTTACTTCCCATCACTGTTGCAGTTCTTCCTGTTACCTGGAATTTCTTACTTCAACCCCATATACATGCAAGACTGAAGTCTGGCCAACAAAAAAAAAAAAAAAACACCCCAAAAATAAACACTCTAGGGCCATTCTTGCCCCTCTAGTATTTTAAATACTGCACTCCCATGTTCTAGGATGGCAGTTCCCAAACATTTTCAGCTATGAGACACTGATGGACTATGGTTACATGCCTGAAACTCACGGGTGTTTGTGATTTCTAAGTGATTCAATCCCTTCTCCACTTGGGGTATAATATAAGTGGCAATAACTTCCAGTCTACACTTCAATTAAATTTGGGAGAACTTCACTAGTTTTCAAGTAGCAATTCATTCACAAAAGCCTAGCTGTGTGGAAGTTACTACGCAATGGATAGTAATCACTATTTTATGAAAACTGGAAGAATACGTATGAATTAGGGGAGAAGTAGATACTCTGGGTAAAAGTGGCTGTTTTAACAAGCATGAATAATTGAAGGAAAAGTTATATGTTAATGTGGGCCTAACGTCTACAATAGGACCTCATGCCTTGATATGCTTAGTGTTTTCCTGACTGAAGACATTGCTCTTCCTTTCAAACCAAGTACCATTTGAAGCAGCTTATATTATTTTGGCCAGTCACTTAGTAGAAACTTGTCAGAGGGATTTGAGTATAAGAATGTCCCCGCTGTCCCTCTGACTCTTGTGCCTCAGATTTCAAAGGAAAATTGTGGAAGCACTTTGAATTTCCAATTATTTTACCATCTTCACAGCTTTCTTCATTTTGGGAGATGTCCTTCCAGTTAATTGCATATTGTGTTACTGGGTTTTTTGTTTGTTTTGCAGTTCTATACTGTTAAAAGTTTGTTTTTTCTTCTACTTGGACATTCATAATGTGCAACAGTTGTATGTTTAATCAAGTTGTACTTTTTCAACTGATTCAGAATTGGTATGTCTTACTTTTTGGGGAGAAAGGGGTATTGGAGAATGTCAAAATGAAGGTGTGAATGTTTAGTTATATGTTTAGTATAGTTTTTTTGCTCCTTGAATTTTTCTCTGGGAGTTGAAGATTAGGTGGGAGTTGTGTTTCTTTTTTTCTTTTTCTTTTTTTTAAAGAAGGTAAGCAATATTAACAATTTCTAATCCCTGTAAGGGCTTATTTGCTTGTTGACTTGGGAAACTCCTTAGGCTTTTTTGGAATAAGCATGTGAACCAACCTATGAGATAGTGTCTAATATCCCCACTGGGAAATTTGTGAATTGTTTAATCACTTATTGTAGTAAAAATTGTGAATATCTAGAATATGTAGGGTTGTGCTAGATGTGTTTTGGGACCACTTGAATTAAAATTATTTATCCAGTATATTGTAAGTTTATCGTTTAAGGACAAACTTATTCATTCCCTTTGGTGGACTTTGGAAATATGGTCTTATTGTGTTAAGGAGTTGAGGACGAGGACGGGTTTTATATACAAAGAGGGGAAAAATGAACAGTGGTTAAATTGGTGATGTTTCTGGGGAAATGATAGTTTTGATCTTCAAGGAGTTTTTCTTACTGTATTATGGTAAAATGGCCAACTGAATTTTATAAAGAAACAAAATGGAAACTATTAGTTTTCAAGGGTTTCTGGAACAAAGCCACCAAAACCTAGGTGGCTTAAAACAATAGAAATTTATTGTCTCCTGTTTCCAGAGGCTGTGAGTCTGAATTCAAAGTATGAGCAGGGCCATGTTCTCTCTGATGTTTCTAATAGAGACTCCTTCCTTGTTTCCTTCAGCTTCTAGTGTTACTAGGAATCCTTTGTAAATTCCTTGGTTTGTAGATGCAATGCTCCAGTCACATGACTGCCTTCACATCTTCTGTGGTCCAAATTTACACTTTTCATAGGGATGTCGATTACAGTGGATTAGGGCCCACCCAATGTGACCTAATTTTAACTTGATTACTGCTATAAAGACCCTGTTTTCAAATACATACTGAGATATTTGGGATTAGGACTTTAGTATAATGGGGAGGAGGGGTTGTCACAATTTAATCCATTGCAGAGACCTTGCCAAAATATGGGTAAGTTGCAAGATAATTTATTCATTATTCATCCTGGAAGACTTTTCATGATACAACTTGACAACCTTTACAAATGGATAGAATTAGAGAACTTCAGGCAAGTGGAATAGCATGACCAGCACTTGTAATTCCTGCTTTAATTTTTTTTCTGCTTGATTTAAAAAAAAAAAAAATTGCTGACAGTGCTTCAGAAACATAAAATTGTTAAATGTCTTCATGAGCACAGGTCATAAAACCACTCACCTTCAAAATTCACCTTTCTTACAGTGGATTCAGGTACTGTTAATTTAAATAAGACTTGGGGAGAAGTTTGGGGTTTTTCTGCCTACATGTTGAAGTCATGTAAGCAATGATATATGTTTGGTTTCATTGGCTATTCATTTTCCTGATAGCTAATATGGAATGATTGTCAAGAATTTATCGAGGTCTTGAGATGCTGCTGCCATCAGAGGCCATAAAGTAATAGGAATGGTTTCAGGATCACTAAATTGTATTGCTGTGAGTTTTAATAATTTGGGTAACTAAAGATGTGGAAAGATCAAGTTTTGAGAGAAGCATTTTAATCTTTTTTTATCCTTTTTTTCCAGTTGGAAAATGGATATACTTTATTTGACTATGATGTTGGACTGAATGACATAATTCAGCTACTAGTTCGCCCAGACCCTGATCTTCCTAGCACATCTAAACAGATTGATGTACAGGCCAAACCCTGTTCTAATAGCCCACCTAAAGTAAAGAAAACCCCAAGGGTGGGACCTTCTAGTCAGCCGTCTACATCAACTTGTGATTTTCTTATTGATCCTGGCATTGGGCTATATAAGGTATGTTGTCTTCTTTGGACTTGATAGTTGTGAAAATACAGATGTCTCTTTAGGATGTTGCAAATAAGTGAAGATTGATTGTCATTTGAAAGTAAAGACTGAGCTATTGATACTTTAACTTCTAAGTCTTTAAAAATTGTGCAATATGTAGATAAATGTATAAAATGTAAGTACAGCCTAAAAATACAAAGCAAAAACCTGTGTAATTCCACTGAGGTTAAGTAGAATAATGCCAGTTCCTTTTTAAAGCCACTACTAGAACATATCTCCTTTAAGAGGTAAACTAATTCCGATTATTCTGATCTTTTTTGTTTTAGTGTTGCTACTTTTGTTATCTCTAAAAAATGTTTTGTCTTGCCTATATTTGAAGTTTATCTAACAGAATTCTATTTTTTCTCAGCTTTGATTTTCATTTTATTAACATGCCATAATATAGTCAGTCAATGATTAATAGATAAATTTGGGCTTTTCCCAGTTCCACCTGTTTTGAACCTTCTTTGTGTATCCTGGTGCACTGTTCTAGAATTTCTTTAGGAATTTTTACCTAGAAATGGAAGTGCCGGTTCACTCACAGGATACTGCCAAATTGCTCTCTACTGTGTTCTGTTGGTCTGCTTGTGTATCCCTATGTTTGTGCTCTTGTAAGTACTGTATGTAGCCTAGTAGACTGTTATCTCCCTATCCCATATCTCCCAAATCTATGTCTTGGTGTTCAGCTTTTAACACTTGCATGTAAAAATTTTAGAATTAGCTTGTCATACTCTACAGATAAGTAATACAGGATTTGATGGGGATTGTACCTATAAAATAGCTTGCAGAATTGACAACTTTATGATGTTGAGTCCTTCATTCATGGACATGATAGATGTCTCCACTAACTTAGATCTTTGATAGCTTTATCAGTTTTCTTTACATATCTTATTTCTAGTGGTTGCATTTTTAATACTATTATAAATGGTTATCTTTTAAAATCGTGATGTTTGCCTACATATAGAAATGCAGTTGATACATTTATTGACCCTTGTATCTACCAACATTTTCAAATTCTAGTAAATTTTGTAGAAATAATTGAATGACAGTTTTGCTTCATCCTCTCCTATCCTTAAGATTGTATTTTCTTAATTCTTAGCGGTTGGGACAAATTGGGACCAAGCCTCAATTTTTCAGAGCATTTTTAAGGCTAAAAATTAAAAACTAGTAATTGAAGTAAATTAGTGAAGAAAATGCAAATAAAGATAATTTTTGATATAAGGAAAAATGGAAACAAATCCTATGTATAGAATTAAGAAAACTGGCCAAGAGCTATATCTCAAAAGTATCTGGCCTAGATGGCTACACTGATGAATTACCTTAAACCTCTAAAGAATAGATAATATAATTATCTAAATTGACCCACAACTTAAAAAAAGGAAAGCTTCCCATTGCTTTTTAAATTTAATATAACACTGATATTGGTGTGCTTTTTGTTATATTTTAGTATCACTACATATTGATGTAAAACTGAAGTTATATTTAGCAAATAAAATTATGGCTGTATGTTAAAAGAATAATACCTTGACAAAGGATGGTTTGTCAAGAAGTGGGCTAGATCGTTATTTGAATTTTTTTTTTTTAAATATAGAGATGTTTCAGGTATATAGCTTTATAATTTGCCTTCTAAAATTCAGGTTTACAGCTTTATAATTCGATACACTACAAGGTGATCACCACCATAAAGTCTAGTTACCATCCGTTACCACACAGTCGACCCCCTTTGTCCATTTTACCCAACCCCCAATATAGTAATATTAATATAATTCATCATAGTAATAAGCCAAAAAAACCCAAACGATCTAATCTAAAAAAGAGATGCATTTCTGATTTTTTAAAAAAATCCTTCGTAAGTAGAACAGATGGAATACACAAATATTTTAAACTGTACCAGCATCATGCTTAATGGTGGGGAAAAGCCAGAAGCATTCTCATTAAAGACAGGAGTCAGACGAGGAAGCCAGTTAATGCTGTTACTTAACATCTTTCTACATGGAGATAGGCAGGAGAACAACAAAGTGTAAATATTGAGAATGCAAAGTTATTATTTATGGCTATCTGGAAAAGCTAAGAAGATAAACATATTAGAGTGTTACAAGCAATCAGTAAGGTGGTTCTTTAAATACTAATAGCTTTCCTTGCTATAATCATTTAGTAAAAGAAAAAACTTTATAATAAAATGTAGAGTCTGGGAATAAAGTTACATGACATGGGCAAGACTTCTATCAACTAAAACAATGCTATTTATGTATTCAAAATTTAGAATTTTTTTTAAGATTTGAGAGAGCGTGAGCAAGCACAGCAGGGAGTGGGGGGCAGAGGGAGAGGGAGAAGCAGGCTCCCTGCTAAGCAGGGAGCCCAACGAGGGGCTGCATCCCAGAACCCCAGGATTGTGACCTCAGCCAAAGGTAGACACTTAATTGACTGAGCCACCCAGGTGCCCCAGAATTTAGAATTCTTAATGTCTATTTCCATATTGTCTACAGCACCTACTGATATCATCCCTCTGAGTAAACAGTATTTTCTATGTGTTTTTTGTTTTGTTTGTTTGTTTTTAAGATTTTATTTGAGAGCGAGAATGTAAGAGTGGGTTGAGGGACAGAGGGAGAAGTAGATTCCCTGCTGAGCAGGGAGCCCACTGCGGGGCTTGATCCCAGGATTCTGGGATCATAACCTGAGCCGAAGCCAGACACTTAACCAACTGAGCCACCCAGGCGCCCCTCTGTTTTCTAAATAAACTTGTTTTAGAACAATTTTAGATTTATAGCATAATCGGGTAGATACTACAGAGTTTCCATATATCCCACTTCTGGTTTGCCTTGTTAACTAATATTTTACATTAATATGATACATTAGTTATAAATGAACCATATCTCCTTAGCTTTTATCTAACATCCTTTTTCTATTCCAGAATCCCATCTAGGATGCCACATTATATTTACATTAGTGCTATACTAAATAGTTGTTGAATCTCCTTAGGTTCCTCTTGGCTGTGACAGTTTTTCAGACTGACTTTGTTTTTGAAGACCTTGACATTTTCGAGGAGTACTGGTCAGATATTTTGTAAAGTACCCTTCTATTAGGATTCATCTTATTTTCCTCATCATTAGACTGGATTTACATATTTTTTGGAGGAAGACCACAGAGGTAAAGTGCTATTTTTATCACATTCTATCTAGGGTACAAACTACCAACATTCTATGTGCTAATTATAGGTTAGATTTTTACATCAGTAGTAACTTACCATACTGTTGATGTGAACTGTAATCACCTGGCTGATGAGGTAGCATTTGTCAAGTTCCTTCACTCTGAAGTTACTCTTCCCCTACCCCTTTTTCATACTGTATTCTTTGAGATGAAGTCCCTATATGCTGCCCACAGATAAGGAGGTGGGTTAGTTACAAACTCCACTTCTTGAGGGTGGATTATCTACAGAATGTATTGGGAGTTCTACATGGGAGACTTGTCTCTTTTCCCCCATTTATTGAGTTAGTCATTCACATCAGTAGGGATATTTTCCCCTCTGTGTCCCTTTGATATACCTCCATTATTGTGGGGGTGTTTTGTTGCTTTTGTTGAAGCACTTTCTGGAACTAGAAGATGCACCAGGCTCATCTTAGTTATTTCTTGCCGCAGTCCTGGAATCAACCATTTCTTCAAGGAGCCTTGATTCTTTTAATTGGAGAATGCTATTAGAAACCAAGATCTAGAGTCTAGGTATGTTCTTTGCTACTAGAGTATCGTTGTTTTTAGGGCCCCCAGCTGACAGACTAAGGAAGTATATGTATGTATGTATAAGAACTCCTATATATCCCTTATCAATAAGTATATAGCCATCTGTATATTAAGCTTACATTATTTTAACTATTTGGTTAAGGGCAATAGTTCAGAAGCTGCTGCTTTTGGCTTAATATGTTTTGGGCAGTGAAGGCATGAATTTGTTTTCAAAGAGGGCCAGTTTATATAGGTATCCATAGGTCTGAACTTAAGGTTAAGAATTTCTAGTCAACTTAAATTCTTTCTGTTAAGTAGGGCTGCCTAGTTAAGTAGGGGTGCCTGGGTGGCTCAGTCAGTTAAGCAGTCTGACTTTAGGTTTTGGCTCAGGGTCATGATCTCAGGCCCTGCATTTGGCTCTGCACTCAGCGCAGAATCTGCTTGAGATTCTCTCCCTCTCCCCCACCCCCTGCTTGTGGGCTTGTGCTCTCTCAACTGTATTACATTCTGTTGAGCATATTTCTCCGTACCCTGCCATATCTCCAACCTAATTCAAAAGAGCATTTTGAGAAACTTACTTCTCTCAGCAGATCTGTGCTTTTTTTCAGTGTTAGGTACTAGAAGTAGTAGATAAAGTACTAACTTTTTAAAAATGTTTGGGTGAGAGAACATGCATAAGCGGGGAGCTCGACACAGGGCTTGATCCCAGGACCTCTGGATCAGGACCTGAGCCAAGGGCAGATGCTTAACTGTCACCCAGGCGCTCCTGCTTTTGTTTCTTTTTAAAGAGGATTTTATTTATAGGACACAGGAGTGGTTTTTTGTTATATGTTTGGGTTTTTTTTTTTTTTAAAGTAGGCTCCACACCCAGCGTGGAGCTCAATGCAGGCCTGAACTCACTACCCTGAGATCAAGAGTTGGCTGCTTAACCAACTGGGCCACTCAAGTACCCCTGTTTTATTTTAAGTAAGCTCTACACCCATTGTGGGGCTTGAACTCACAACCCCAAGATCAAGAGTCACCTCCTTTACTGACTTGGCCAGTCACCTCTCTAATACCTTGCTTTTTAAAGAACCCTTATAACTTGTATTAATATATAGCACAGAGGTTAAGAAATTCAGCTTTGTCATCAGACTTGCTTTCAAATTCCAATTCCGCTTCTTCCCATTTGTACAGATATAATAAGTTTTATATTGTCTTCCTTTCCTCATTTAGAAACACATGAAATCTGGAACTTAAACTCACAAAAGGCTATACTGTTGTTTGTAATGTTTAATCAGAGCTGCATTTAACTTATTAGTTGAAGAGGCTAACAGATTTGGGTTTTTTGTTTTTTTGATGAAGCTTAGTAATTGTCATAGGTATTTGAAATTTTCACTGGTTTTTATTTGAGAGCGCAAGCGTGAGCAAGCACCTGGTTGCGTGTGCGTGCAAACGCACAAAGGGAGAAGCAGACTCCCCACTGATCAGGGAGCCCAACATGGGGCTCAGTCCCAGGACTCTGAGATCATGACCTGAGCCAAAGGCAGATGCTTAACCAACTGAGTCACCCAGGTGCCCCTGATTTTTTTTTTTTTTAGCATGGAAGTGCTTATTTCTGGATAATTCGTCCATTGGATGAATATTTGGTTATCTCGTATATATTTGTACTAGCTATTAGAGATGGAAGGATAAACAAATGATATTGTCCCCTGCTTTCACAGAAATTATTAAAATTTACCTTTGGCTAACCTGAAAACCCTTAGAAGCTGCTACTTTTAAGATGATTTGTTTTGAATATTTTCCTTTGAGCAAGTCTATGAATAGTATATCAAAATTTAATTTGTTCCTAGATCACTAAAATTGGGAGGTTTTTTTGGCCTTTATCTTGAATTCCCGCTTATGTCACTTGTGCTTTGTAAAGATTCTCCTTTTATAGACATAGGGCTTTCTATAATTAAAATTGCTTTATGGATGAGCAAACAGATTTGGGGCTTTTCCTTTTTGCCTAAAATTTTCCTTGGACCTCATGCAAGTGGATACAAAAAGTGAATTTTCAAGTCAGTATTTCTCAAAACTGGCATAGGTAAACATTTAAACATTTTTTTATTTAAAATTTATTTTTTATTTGTTTTTTAATTTTAATTTTATTTAATTTGTTTTTATTTTATTTAAAAAAACAGAATTTTAAACTGAAGTTCTTGTCCACCATCATTCTTGTTTTGCCCTATTTGATGTCTGAAACTGACCAAATGTTCAGTTATCTTTTCATATGTTGTAAGAAAATATCACACTCAGAGAGCCTATGGAAGATTTTGTGGAGCCTTGGCTACAGCTGTTTCCATGGTCTCTGGGAGGTAATTTTCTCAAACAAAGTGGACTTCTGATATCTAAATAGAGTTTAATTCTGGTTTTTTGGATGTGGAAGCTTTGAATAACTCACAATAGATCCTACTGTTGAAATGACTGTCATCTTGGCCTAAACTCTACAATGAGGATAATAAGGCTTTAGAGTGTAGATAAGTTAACTTTTTTAGATAAGTTAAACTTTTTACATATATTCTGATGTTCATTACAGGAAATAAAGGAAAGGGGAAACTTCTCAATACTAAGTAAAAGTCATGGATATTTTAATATCTCCTATCTTTTGTAATACAGCGCAACTGTGCTGTTTGATTTTGAACCTTTTTGAATATGAAACATAATAGACAATACAAAAAAGTAGAGCTTAGTGAAATAGCAAGTCAATGTCTGTAAATACCAACAAATTAGGAAATACAAAAGCAGTACCCCAGGAACTTCCCATGGGCCCCCTCTTGATTATTACTCCTTCCTCCCTAGTTATAACTGATACCCAAATTTCTAAGTAGTCATTTCTTCACTTTTGATTAACTTGATCCTATCATTACCCTTTAACAACCTCTTAATAACCTTTAACCTATGTGTGCATCCTTTATTTTCTTTCTGAACTTTATGTAAATGGAACCACATTGTGTTGTATTTGTAAATTTTTAGAAAAAACATAAAATGAGAGTCATGTTCAAAGTCAGAGAAATCTTTATCAGCTTAGCTGATATCTAGCTAAGCTGTGTATCTCCTGAGGACCACTGTATTTCCTTTTGTACCTCATTGGAAAATAAGCACTTTGTATTGTAGTTATTAAAGGAGGTAATATATGTAACAGTGAATTGCTAATATCTTTACTAAGAAGACCATGGTATTAAGATTGTACTGAGATTTAATGAGTCTTAAAATTGTGCATATTGATACTTAGCGGAAGGAGACTGTTGTTTCATTTGTGCCTATACTTGCCAGGTTGGCACATCATGGGGCTTTAGTCACCTAATCTCTTAATACACAGCAAAGTATGTTATTTTATAAAGAAGCTGAGGCTGAGACAGGTTAAATAATTTGTTCAAGTTCAGTTATATACCTAGTAGATGATAAACACAAACTTAAACCTAGGTTTATCTGCAGAGCTGCTGTAGGGTTTTTGGGGGCTGTGTGTGTGTGTGTGTGTGTGTGTGACCTAAGTTAGGAGCTAGTTCTTAAATGAGAGAGCTGGTGTGTTTTAAGTGGAACATATAAAATGCTTAGAAGTATACCCAATAGAGTAAGTGTAAGTTCTCCAGTATTTATTGGTATTTCATTTTTTAATGATTTCTCCTTGCCTCCCATACTTCCTTCCCCCCCCCCCCCCAACTCTTACCTACTTGGCTATGGAAGATTCTTCTCTAAATGTGGCCATATTTTTTATATGAATAAATCCAGATCTTTAGTTAACATTTATGTGATTGTGTTTGTTTTTAACTTTATCTCATAACTTTAGCTCAGACACTCCTTCCCCATTAATATGTTTTCCTGTATCTTTTATGTTTTGACATCTTTGGGGGAGGTACCTGCTGACTAAGGATAGACTACCTCTTTCTAGATAGAAAGAGGCAGTAAACAACTTGTCTGTGAGCCCCCCCTCCCCCTGTGGTGGTAGGATGGTTTTTATTTAAGAATTCAATTTATTTATTAAATGTAGAGAGATTTAGATTTTTCTATTTAAAGTTTTTATTTTACTTCCAGTATAGTTAACATAGTTATATTAGCTTCAGGTGTGCAATAAGTCTGTTTCATGGTTTCTCTTTTTCCCTTTGTTTATTTTCTTGAATTCCACATGAGTGGAATTATATGGTATTTCTTTTTCTAACTGGCTTATTTCACTTAGCATAATACACTCTAGCTCTATCCATGTTGTTGCAAATGGCAAGATTTCAGCCTTTTTTATGGCTGAATAATACTCCTGTGTGTGTGTGTGTGTGTGTGTGTGTGTGTGTGTGTGTGTACATACATACGTATGTGTATCCGTTTATCCATTATCGAGGAACACTTGGGCTGCTTCTATATATAACTTGTCTATTGTAAAGCTGCTATAAACATAGAAGTGCATAAAGCCTTTCAAATTAGTGTTTTTGTATTGTTCAGGTAAATATCCAGTAGTGTGAATACTTGATCATAGGGTAGTTCTGTTTTTAATTTTTTGAGGAAACTTGTACTGTTTTCCACAGTGGCTGTACCAGTTTGCATTCCCACCAGCAGTGCAAGAGGGTTCCTTTTTCTCCACATCCTCACCAACACTTGGTGCTTCTTGTGGTTTCGATTTCAGCCATTCTGACAGGTGTGAGGTGGTATCTCCTTGTAGTTTTGATTTGCATTTCCCTAATGATGAGTGATGTTGAGCATCTTTTCATGGGTCTGTTGGCCATCTGTCTTCTGCCCATTTTTTAACTGGATTATTAGATTTTTGGATATTGCATTGTATCAGTTCTTTATATATTTTGGATACTAATCCTTTGTTGCATATGTCATTTGCAAATATCTTCTCCCATTCAGTAGGTTGCGTTTGAGTTGATTGTTTCCTTTGCTGTGCAGAAACTTTTTATTTTGATAAAATCCCAATAGTTTATATTGCTTTTGTTTCCCTCAGGAGGCATGTCTAGAAAGAGATTGCAACAGCTGATGTCAAAGACATTACTGCGTGTACTCTCCTCTAGGTTTTTGATGGCTTCAGGTCTCACATTTAGTTAGGTCTTAAATCCATTTTGAGTTTACTGTTGTGTACGGTGAGAGTAAGTGGTCCAGTTTTATTTTCCATGTGGCTGTCCAGTTCTTCAACACCATTTGTTGAAGAGAACATCTTTTTCCTTTGGGTATTTATTCCTCCTTTGTTGAGGATTAATTAACCATATAATCGTGGGTTTATTTCTGGGTTTTCTGTTCCATTGATCTGTGGTCTGTTTTTGTGTCAGTACCATACTGTTTTAATTCTGCCACTTTGTAATAGAACTTTTTCGTTTTCAAGATTGCTTTGCCTATTTGAGATCTTTTTGGTTCCATACAAATTTTTAGGATTATTTGTTCTAGCTCTGTGAAAAATTATGTTGGTATTTTGATAGGGATTACATTGAATGTGTAGATTGCCTTGGGTGGTATAGACATTTTAATGATACTCTTCCAGTCCATGAGTATGGGATGTCTTCCCATTTCTTTGTGTCATCTTTAATTTTCTTACACTGGAATGTTAATGGTTTTCAGAGTACAGGGCTATCACCTTTTTGGCTAACTTTATTCCTAGTTAATTTTACTGGTTTTGGTGCAGTTTTAATTAAATGGGATTAAATTAAATTAGTTAAATGGGATTGTTTTAATTTTTCTGCCACTTCATTATTAGTGTATAGAAACGAAACAGATTTCTGTACACCGATTTTTGTATCTTGCGACTTTACTGTGAATTTTTTTATCGATTCTAACCGTTACTTAGTGGAGTCTTTCAAGCTTTCTATATATAGTATGTCATCTGCAAATAATGAGAGTTTTACTTTTTTCTTACCAATTTGGATGCCTTTTAATTTTGTCTAATTGCTGTAGCTAGGGCTTCCAATGCTAAGTTGAATAAAAGTGGCAAGAGCGGACATTCTTGTCTTATTCCTGACCTTAGGGGAAAAGTTCTCAGCTTTTTACCATTAAGTAACATGTTAGCTGTGGGTTTTTCATTTAAGGCCTTTATTATGTTAAGATATGTTCCCTCTAGACCTACTTTACACAGGGTTTTTTATCATAGCATATCATAACTTTATTCAGTTTTTAATTTTCAACTGGATTACCATGAAATCAAAGAAATTACCTTGGCAGTATCCTGTTTTTTTGTTATTCATATAAGTTGGATTATCCTCCTAACCATAATCAAAACCCAGGCTTTACAAAGAATCTTTAATCTCTTGCATGCATTTGACCCATTCAAATTTGACCTAATTCAGTATGTCTATGTAATGTGCAAAATCCTTTTTAATTTAAAAGCATTTTTTCTCACCCAGTTTATATGCATTGTCATGAGTAGTTAACTAAATGCAGAATTTGTTTACAGTTGTAAGTCTAAGGTTGTTTTACTCAATGTCCTGCCTTTTATGAGATAGTAAATTCTCTTACATGTCATGAATATGCAATGGAGTATTTTCAGATTGCCTTATGTTTCTGTTACCTATTTCAGTATGAACTGTATGCCCTATTGTCTGCTATATAATTGCATAGTGCTACATAAAACGTTACATTTTGATTTGCTATGAAAGAGTAGTCTCAGATTATTGTCCCAAGTATGATTGACCTTAACATTGATTAATTTTTTTGCTTTAGCTAATGTTGCCTGTAAGTATGTCTTTAAACTTTCAGTGACTGTTAAGGGAGAAAAGCACTTGTGTCCATTTAATGCATGGATTAATTAAGTAATATATACTGTGTTTCATCTTTGATTTTATCTTTTAATACCATATTTCATCCCTTAACCTTTGAAGTTCCTATTTATCTATCTTGTCATCTTCTCATCAGGTTCCTAATACAGTGGCAAGAATATAAGCTTCAAGGTTGATGTCTGCAAATTCTAGCTTTACATTTCATTAGCTTTCACTTGGAGCAAGTTAACTTGTCAGAGCTTTTCATTTCTTGTAAAAGAGGAATTATTAAGCTTGTTAGAGTTAGACAAGCCTAAAGAGAGACTTGCATAGTATATGGGTATTTAACTTTTGGTATAAACTCCACCCTGGTCCCAAGCTATACCATCTGTCAGAATTCTGTTGTATACCTTAAGTGGTCTCTAATACCCTCAGGAAGAATTAGCTTGATTAGATGATCATCTTGTATTAATGATGTCTTTTTTTTTTTTTCTTTCAAAGGGCTTTTAAAAAATGAAAAAAAGCTGAAGGGGGAGGTCTCTTGGTTATTGCTCTTGAAAGAGCCTCACCTTTAGACCAATTTCCTCAGATATTTTAGGAGAGTTGTTTTGTTTTGTTTTGTGTTCTACTTAACCAGCTTCCATATTGTAACTCTTTTCTGATATGCATGGTTTCTAATCCACTGTTTTCCTCTTGTCAGCATGTTTTAGTTCTGGAGTATGCACTAGACTTGAATACATCTATTTTGCATCTTACAGCTCTGTTCCCTTTATTTTCTACTTTGAGGTACTAAATGCATTTGCTAGTGAGTTATTAACTGGTGCTAGAACTTACCCCATTTTGTATAGATGGATTTACTAGATTCTTCCTTTTATACATGTGCATAACTCCCCCATGTTCAGGTTTCTTCTGATACTTTTTTCTGTTAGACTGATTATAAGTTATCTCTAGGATAACATCCGCAATACTATGAAGTCCCGGATTTTCACTAAGTGACATTCTTATTTAATGACTTGCTAGAACAACATTTAGGTACACAAGAATGATATTTTTAAAAGTCTAATGTAGACCCAGGCAAGGAGTAAAGAAAATATCTATTTCATTGAACAAAATTGGAAGGAAAGTTAATTTTCATAATAGTAAATAACAGATTTGACAGTATAATCCAAAAAAAATAGTTCTGATCTAATCTTTCTAATTACTTTAAACAGGAATAGCTGCAAATGTTAACCATGATAACTCAGAATAACTTGGGTTATTATATGGTTTTTGAAGCAATAGATGAAATCAAGCTTCATTAACTAATTTTAAACTTTTTTTAGGTAAATGAATTGGTGGATGCCAGAGATGTCGGCCTTGGTGCTTGGTTTGAAGCCCGTATACGTAGTGTTACTAGAGCTTCTGATGGACATTCACGTGGCAAAACTCCACTGAAGAATGGCAGTTCTTGTAAAAGGACTAATGGAAGTGTAAATCATAATTCCAAAGAGAATGCAAATAAATTGGACAATGTACCCTCTACGTCTAATTCAGACTCTGTTGCTGCTGATGAAGACGTTATTTATCATATCGAGTATGATGAGTAAGTGCTCATGCTATTGAGGACTTCGTTCGTATTTCTGTTTATAGAAGCAAAGCCTTCCATTTCAAGATAGTTTTCAAATAAGTCTTTCCGAAGAAATCTTATAGGGGTCATATTCAGTCTGTTACCCTTTTGCTGGTTGTAATAAGGGCTGCTTAATGCTCAGTCATCTCTGGCTCCTAAGTGGTTTGTTATTTTTGGAATCCTGATGCCTGGCTTAATTTAGTATGTAAGGGTTTCTTTGTCTCTTCCTCTGTGATCTAGTTTTTGTTTTTTTGTTTTTTGGGGTTTTTTGTTTTTGTTTTTTTGGTATGTAATAACATGTAGAGTAGAGCTATTAGGATGAGGTTGAAATATTTTTTAAATAGCTTATTGAGAAAGTTCACATACACAGTTTACTCATTTAAAGGGTACAATTCACTGTTACTAGTGTATTCACAGGATTGTACATTACCACAAACCAATTTTAGAACATTTTTATCCCTTCCCCCAAAAAACCCCTATACCCAGCAGTTACTCCCTTCCCGCCTCCCCATGAAATGTTTTTAAATGTTCTTTTTTTTTTAATTTTAATTTTTTAAGATTTTATTCATTTATTTGTGAGAGAGAGAGCATGTACACAACTGCACAAGCAGGGAGAGAGGCAGGCAGAGGGAGAAGCAGGTTCCGCTCTGAGCAAGGACCCGCATGCAGAACTCGGTCCTAGGACCTGGGGATCATGACCTGAGCCAAAGGCAGACGCTTAACTGACTGAGCCAGCCAGGCGTCCCGTTTTTAAATGTTTTTATGAAACAGTATTAACTTGTCTTGAGGGCCGAGATTCTAAAATTGATTATTTTTTTTTTTAAACCTGTTTTCAAAATTCTAGTATTAAAGTTACCACTGAGGCAGATATAGTATTTATTCAACACGGTAAATGAACTTCTCAAGTGATAACCTTAATATGCATAGAAAATGTTAGGCTACCAAATCTTTATCAGTATAAGAGTTCAAGATCCTAAAATGGTTTTATTTATTTATTTATTTATTTTTTAAATAAAATGGTATAAAAGACTTTGGTGTTAACCCAGATATCCAGGATGCCTAGAAAGGGTCCAAAAGTAGATCTCCTTAGTCATTACTTTTCTGTTACTTCCTGTGCTTGTAGCTAACTTGCCAACCTTATTTCAAATGAGACCTCATACAATAAATAGAATATCATGTAACTAACAAGTTGAATGAATATTAAGATCTGGGATTGGCCAGAACTGGCAATATTGGTAAATCGAGTCTGGGATAGAAAGGGATTAGAATTGGTGTGTTGATAGTAATCCATCTCTGAGTTTGTGAATGCTGTGACAAAGAGTATTGGGGACTGTAGTTGTCTGTATACCTGCTGTCAACAGGTAGAGTTCTTGATTTGCTTTGAGTTTTATTTCTTAGAGAATAGAAGAGTTATTTGGCAAAAAGTATTGTACAGAATGGCACGGCAGAGAAATAAGTGTAATCTTTAAACAGTAAGTGAACTAAGGCTTATTAAATTTTTAACAGTTTTAGGGGTTTTGGAGTAAGACTTTCCAGGGATAGGCCTGAGTTTGGTGTAATGTTAGGGCACAAATCACTATACCTTTGCATTTATTTGGCTGGTTTTTTGTTTTTGGAAGGAGAAATTTGTCTTGATAAATGTTAGTAAAAGAGTCTAAATTAGCAACATGCATAAGAAGACTAAAATTATTTGTCCTAAATACTTTTATGTGGTAGAATTAAATGTTTCACTGCCGGCAACTTAAAGATATGATAGCTGTCTTTGAGAAATAGGAGGACAAAAGCCTAAGTGGTAGGTGAATGCCATTCACATCTTTAAAAAGAGAAAAAGGCTATATAAAACATAGTATAAAATAGATGAGCTTTTGGATAAGAGTCTCATGTAACAGAAGGCTGGGATATACACCTAGAAAGAATCATGACCCAATATGGATATGATAACAAATCCTGTTCAAGTTCATGGTTATTGGAAAAGGAAGTTAAAAACTATAGTAAAGTGCCTGTTGAGCTCAATAAGTTAATAAACAAGTTCTTGATTCCTTGTATGGAGGATGCATTGAGGAGTGCTGTTGAAGTGGTTTTGTTTTTGTTTTGTTTTTTAGTAGTAAGCTCCAAGTGAGTCAATAGAATGTGGCTATTAAATAGTTATATTGTAAGGATGTTTTATCAAAAGATAGCTAGAATAAGCAGGGTAAGGTTACTACTGGTTGTTCCCTACTTCGAATATTATTTGCCATCTCTCATGCTTTAAGAATATCAGCAGGACCTGGTGCATCTTCAGAGTAGAACCCAAAATGTAAAATTATCATGAAAAGTGACTGAAGGAACTAAATATTTAGCTTAAAAAGACATGGATCATGATAGCATTCACATTTTAAAAGTACTGTTTTGAAGAAAGTTCTTTACAACATAGATGGTAAATTTAGGATAACCTAAACTTCAGTCAAATCTCTAAAGAGAGAGAATGGTCTGCCCTGAACAGTGAGCAATAAACAGGCATTGGCCATCTTCAGTTACATAGACTGGGAGAATTAGTAGAGATGTTACATCGCAAAGAGAACTTATAAAGTTTAAGTGATTGGATTAAGTGAGCCCTAACTTAGAATAATTTTTACTTCTGCAGCAGAAGTTCTCAGTTTTTTTGGACTTAAGCTCACTTAAATAGACGTTAAGTACTTACAGGCTACCATCCCATTCCATTTTTGATACTGATTAAGTGTTGTCATTTCCTTCAGTGAACTAACCTCCTTTCTCTCCTGTTAGAGTAAATTGAAAGTAATCTGCTTAATTCAAAATCATACCTCCCAACCTCTGAGTGTAGTAATATAATTTGAGCAGGCTGTCATTTAGCCAGGGCAGGGAGGTACATGGGACCAAGGAACCCCAAAAAGCCAGATAAAATCTAGTGGTAGACATGGTTCTAAAACATAAATTTGTTTTCCTAATCTTCATTTTTCTTTTCAAAAATTAAAGATTAAAACATTTGTAAATTCATAAACAGATTGAGATTTATCTGAAGTAATTTAAGATTTAAGAGTTTTACTGTTTGTACGGGTTTTTGTGTGTGCAGTTTTTTTTTTAAGATTTTATTTGAGAGTGAGGCTGCGCGTGTGCATGCACTAGCAGGGGGAGGAGCAGAGGGAGAGGGAGAAGCAGACTCCCAGCTGAGCAGGCGGTCCCACTCCGGGCTCAATCCCGATGCCGGGGCTCTGGGATCATGACCTGAGCTGAAGGCAAACGTTTAACCGACTGAGCCACCCAGATGCCCCATTAAGGTCCCTTTTCTGTAGATTCTTTGATGGACATAGACTGAATTGCCGAAGGCTTCTAGTAAAGATCTTGTAGTTCATTAATCATAAGGCCTAGATTAGGCTTGTCAGCTTTATGATTCACATTTTACTGCAAATAACATAGAGCAGACGTGGTGTTAACATCAAAGTGCCTGGTACAAAGTAGGTATTTGGGGGGTTTTTTCCTAATTGCTATTTTATACCACTTATCTGTTGTCACCCTTGTCTTAGCAAGGGCTTTGTATTTTTACAACTCAACCAACGTAGTAAGTACTTGGGAGGGAAAGAGTTGGCAATAGGAATATTAAATTTATACTTAAGAGATTTAGATTCCAAGGAGTTCTGAAATCCTCTTTACGGTTTTTAAAAAGTACCCGGTTAACGGAAATGTACAGCATGGCTGTGAGGGCAGCTACCATTTTTCCTTTAAAGCCATGATTACCAGGGAGAGACTATGCCTGATGAAAATGTGTTTTTAGTGGTATTTTGGACCAAAAAAGGGGGGGATTCAGAAATGAGCAAAAGTCAAGGGTAATACAGGCATTTATAAATCATGAAATGGCTAAGCAGTCAATTAAGAGACAACATGAAATTTTCCCTTGTTTCATAGTAAGTTGTACTATATACCTCCATAGCTTTTTAAAAGTTGTATTTATTTCCATTAATTATTCTCTCTGTAGGTAAGGTATTTAAAGTTTAACACTTACGAACAGTCCTGAACATCTAAATTCATAAGGGTGTGACTATAATCTTGTAAGAGTAAACACCCTGATGTTGACTGAAGGGGAAGAAGTGGACTTGGAAAGGACAATAATTTCTTTAGTGTTTCTGGTAGGTTAATGTCTGGGTAGTATGTGTGTGGCATAGCTTACAGTGATTTAGCTTATGTTCAGTCTTAGGTGCCAGACTCTCGTCTAGCTTATTACATGGATGCCCCTGTGATCTTTAGCATAACTACAGTGTTAGTTTCATTAACTCCCAAACGAAGATACCAAGGCTTAATTATGTAACTTGCCAAGAGTAACATCTATTAAATGCTCTGACTCCAGAGCCAAGAGTTAGCCAATATGCAGTATTGCTACTCAGCCTAAACTTGGTACATGGGATTGATAGTAACCTATGTTTCTGTTGTCTTCAAAGGTCAACCATTTTGTATGACCTAAAGACTTAACCTTAGACTTTGCCCGGGTTTTAAGGCAGGCAGCATACATACAACTTCTGTTGAGTTTAACCCTAGGTATGTAAGCAACTGAGGCCACCATACTGAATTTAATCTTGACTCCTTATTTGGCTGCTTTATCAACAGATAAGGGCTAAAAAATCTTACCTTGCTTTTGTATTAAGCAGTATCTGTTCTCAGTAGATTTGGTTTAGACTTATTTTAATTAACCAGACTAGTTGTTTTCAACCGTGGGTACACATTAGTTGTCTAGGACTTACCTCCAGAACTTCTAGTATGATTGTTCTGAGGGACTCCCAGGCATTGGTGTTTACAGAAGTTCCCCTGTGATTCTAACGTGCAGCTGTGGTTGAGAATCACTGCCCTTAGACTAGTGGTTCTCTGTATATTCCTTGGCCAGCAGCATCAGCTTCAGTTGTTAGAAATTTAAGTTTTTGGGCTCACTCCAGATGTAATGAATCAGTCTTGGGGTGGCCCAGCAGTCTGTTTTAGGAAGTCCTCTGGGTGATTCTGCACATTCATGTTTGCAAACCACTCACTGATAACAGCTGATAAGGCTGGGCCAAAGAAAATTGACAGACACCTGCTACTAAAGAGCAATGTGGGAAAAGGGGGTTGATAGACAGTTTGAGTAAATAATAGTTTATTAAAGGCCAAAGGTGATATGTAATACCTGAGGAATCTGACTGTTCATTCTTATTTTACACATGTCCAGGCGGTTTGTGGCTTGTTTTTTCCCCCCACTGTTTTCACATAGACAAAATTATTAGAATTGTCTCTTTCTGAAAGAAATATTTCAGTCAAGCTAAATTATCTGTATGTAACTTTGAATGAGGGACTGTTTTCCACTATGCAGTCATTATCTGTACTAACTTTGCATAGAAAGCAACGTCCATAATGTGTATGGAAAATCAGTGTATTATAATGTGTTGATAAATTCTTGAGTGGGCGAAAATATTGTGTAATGGTTGAATATTTGTTCTGTGACTAATCCTGGTTTTCCTGTTAAATTAGGCTCTTAATTATACAGTTGGTCCTTCTAAGAACTTTCTGAATTTGACCTAGGGTTAAACTAGATCTTAAAATCTTCCCTGATGCCTTCTTGCTTTTAAGGTTCACAGTGTACCTTTGATTAGTCTTATAACCTTAAAAGACTTATAGTCTTAAATCCCATACAAGGTCAAACAAGTGAATTTGAGAATACTATTCTTGTTGGTGATTTTCTTTCTTTCTCTCTTTCTCTTTCTGTTTTTTTTTTTTTTTAAGATTTTATTTATTAGACAAGAGAGTGAAAGAGCGCCCAAGAACCCGAGCAGGGAGGGGCAGAGGGAGAGGGAGAAAGAAAGACTCTGAAGCACACTCTGCACTGAACACAGAGCCTTACTTGGGGCTCGATTCCACAACTGTGAGATCATGACCTGAGCCAAAACCCAAGAGTCTGATGCTTAACCAACTGAGCCACCCAGGCGCCCCAAATGATTTGCTTTCTCTACTGTTTTATTAAACTGAGTAGTTTAATGTAGAGATTTTGATTTCTAAATTTTAGCTGATTTCTGTAAAGAAAAAAGTAAGCTAGAAAACACCTATTAATTTGTTAAGGAAGTATATATGTAAAGAAGGAAAATGTTTATGGAGATTATTTTTTTTAAGATTTTATTTTTAGGGAATCTCTACACCCAACGTGGGGCTCGAACTCACAGTCCCAAGATCAAGAGTTGAATGTCCCATCGACTGAGCCAGCCAGGCACCCCCATATGTTAAGAATGAGTAATTACTGTCTGTAGCTAGGCAAAGTTGAAATCTTTAAACCTGAGTAAATGATTGCTAAGAGTTTTCATAATCACATGAAAACTATGATCTTCCATGCTCTATAGTGTTCTTATTTAAAACAGAAATGTCAGTTTACCTCAGACACAAATGTTTTTGTTTTGACTTTTTAGTAAATTATTGCCAAGTATTCTTTTTAGGGGTGCCTCGGTGGCTCAGATGGTTAAGTCTGTGCCTTAGGCTCAGGTCATGATCTCTAGGTCCTGGGGTCGAGCCCCACATCGGGCTCCCAGCTAAGCGGGGAGTCTGTTTCTCCCTCTGTCTCTCTTTCTCTCTCTCTCTCAAATGAATAAATAGAAATCTTTTTTTTTTAAGTATTATTAAAGTATAGTAGCTTAATTTAGTAATTGTACAGTGCCTGGAAGTGTTATTTTAGCAAGTACTTTGTTTTATGTAATCCTCATAAAAACTCAGTGAAGTAGGTACTTCTTTTATGTGTGAAGTGGAGATAACTGAGATTTAGAGAGGTTTTAACTTGCCTGATGTTGGGTAGCTAGGAAGTGGTAGACCCCAGTTCCCAAAAGCACATTCTTGCAACCATTCTGCCATACTATAATTTTGAGAGAAGCATGCTTATAAAATATAATAAAACATCTATATGTAGCATATAGGATTGTTTAGATAATTTGAAATTTTTTTTCTGTCTCTCCAGTTAACGATGTTTCTGCAGAATAGATACCTTGAACCAAAGGTTCGTTGCTTGTTCATAAATGCCTGTGTGCCTTTTTTCTCTGGGGAGAATCCAGAGCTCATTAATGTTATATGACTTCTTATATCAAATAGGTTAAACTGCTGCTTTTAACACAGTGTCAAGACTCTGCCATGGGATTGAGATCAAATGGAAATGTCATAGCATCACTTAGGACTTGGAGGATAACTTATGCTAGACTATAATTTAAAAGCTCATCTGGCAAGTATCTTAGTATAATGTTGTCATTGCTTTCAGCATTCTTTTAAGATTTTTCAAGATATTTTCAGCCTGTGTTGCATGTCTTTGAGTAGCCTTAATTATTGCATATAGAAGTCATTGAGCCAGTTCTGAATAAAACAAGTGGTATTTTTAGATAAAAGAAAGTAGTTTTTTCTATAAAGTAACAAAACTAGTTTTCTTGACTGTATTGATATAGTGATCTGTTTCTGAAAGAGTCCCAAAAATAGCTTTTTTTTAATTTTATTTATTTATTTGTCAGCAAGCAAAAGCAGGGGGAGTGTCAGGCAAAGGAAGAAGCAGGCTCCCCGCTGAGCAAGGAACCCAATGCCGGACTCAACCCACGACCCAGGGATCATGACCTGAGCTGAAGGCAGATGCTTAAGCGACTTAGCCACCCAGGTGTCCCGAAGAGTCCCAAAAATATTTTAAGCAGTGTCAAAATGTAATGATTTCTGGGTTTTGATGGAAGAGAAAGAGTAGGAGATTTTTCTTTAATCAAGTCAGTGTTCTGTTGATTTTTGAATATAGACAGCAAGAATGAGAGGTTTAGTTTCAGAACCCACGTGCAGCAACCAGTCTGACCCGTTGTTACTTGATTGTTACTATTACATTGTTCATCGTTACTGTTTACCAAAGACTTCAGATACTTCCTCCAACTTTCTCTGACATGCCGCATTCTGAATAGATCATAATCAAAAGGAGGGCGGAAGAAGTTAGGTCTGTGACTTTGTCATTGCTCTTCTATTTTGTTATAAGATCACTTCGTGTCTAGAAGAATGACTTCACAGATTGATTTCACCTTTTCAAATTTCTACACCATCCCTTTACATTAGTGTTTCTCAAAATGTTGGTCAGTGGTACTGCAGATTCATGGGGGAAAGGTGTTTAAAATGTAGATTCCAGAGGGACACCAAACCTCACTCCCACTCCAGTGTAGGGTGGGCCTGGCGTAGGGCCCAAGAATCTGCTTTTCAATAGGTACCCCAGAGATCTGTTAAGTGTTCGGAGTGGTAGTTCTTTTATAGTTCAGGCATTAGAATCAGAATTTGGTTTGAATTCCAGGTCTTTGGTTTATTGGTAAGTTTTTTTGTTTTGTTTGAACTCTTACAGCTTTAATTTTCTCATCTGTAAATATCTACTTGACCAATTTTTTCCCTAATAACCTTGAAAAAAACACAGTAGTAATAGAACCAAACTTTCTGCATTTCGTTGATTAATAAAGCCAGGTTGGTAAGTACTCTTAAATATAGAGTTTTATCTTTGGCATAGGTATTTTTTAACATAATTATGTTGTTTACATTATTAAAACAGTTATCTACCATTGTTAATGTGTTATACAAAATGAGATTTATTTCCATTTAATATGTAAAGCCCTACTACAAGCAGTTATAAATTCTTAATTGTCTGAATATGCTTTACATTTAAGGCGTGAAACTTAGTAATGTTATCTATTAGAATAAATGCTTTTTGCACGTGGTATGACATTAAAGATTTGCTAAACTGGAACATGCCTCCAGGTGAATGGTGTTCTTATTTAAGCATATTAGCTCCAGGAAGCCATGTTTTGAAGGAAGGTTTCAGTGATACTTCTTTGCTTAATACATTTTGAGTCTAAAATTAGTGTTAGCCTACAAGCCACCTTAGTTTACTATTTATAATAAATATTTTTGAGGAACAATGCTTAATTTCCCTGAAATTTAACTCCTCAGGCTTTACTCGAGGATTGTTTTGTCAATTGAAAACAGACTTGGCTTTTGCTAAGATGTCACAGTTAAGAATAATCGAAAGCATGTACTCCGAAAGATAGCTCTAAAAGATATCCAGATATTTGGACCAGTGAAAATGTTACCGAAAAAACTTAAGCTTAGGGATTTTTAAAAATATTAATTCCAATATAGTTAACATACAATGTTATTAGTTTCAAGTGTACAATATAGTGATTCAACAATAATAAGCTTAGGGATTTTTAAGGGTTATCTGATTGGTCCAAACTCTAAAGGATGCAAAGTAGCTAATTAGAATAACATCGGAATAACCTTGACTTTAGGTTCTAAAAATGGGAAGTCGTGTAGTACAAGGGAAAGAAGGACCCTAGTTTCATACTTCCATAGGTGATAGGATTGGCCCTCAGTACCATGTAGGTGAAGTTGGTCTTGATAGATTCCTGCCTCTCTGTATTTCAGTCTTTGAGAATATCTTGAGTCCTGTTTCAGAAGTTGCTCAAGGTTCCAACACTTTACAAAATATTTCAAATAGTTTCCTACATAGTTTTGCTTAGTGCAAATGCTGAAAGAAGTTGGTGGTTTGGACCAGTTTGCAGAGGTTGTCTTCAACCATACATTGGACCTCATGGGATGGGGAGAATGCTGTGTTGGAGACTGCCTATACTTAAATTGAGTACTGGCATAATTAACAGTTGAACTGATTACAGGTTTTTTGTTTTTAAGAACATCAAAAACAATCTTTAAAAAGCTCTTATTAGCTTTTCATTGAATTCTATGGTCCTACTTCACTGTCTAGTTCAAGGATGAAGAGGAGATATAGCAAAATCAAGAGGATCTTTTCGAAATACAGATGTCATAGTTTTTTGTAGTTAAGAGCCTTAGTTATTTAAAAGCAGATTTTTCCATTTAATGAGTTACATGCTTCCAAACATCTGTAGTCCTGGTATATCCCAAACACATCAAAGTTTGAAAATGGTACCTGCGCAATGAAAACTTGCTTTTTTACAGTCTAGGTACTGTGATAAAAATATGCAGCCCTAGTTTCTAGAGTACGTAGGGCTCTGAGAGTACAGGTAGACGAGATAACTTCTGTATTCCTGAAGGAGACTAGCAGGGTACCAAGCATAAAGAAGTAGGAAATAACAGGGTTACCTGAGGGTAGATTAGTGTGGCTGGAGTGTAGGAGGTACATGGTAAGTAGTAAGAAGTGAAACTAAAAGTGAATAAAGACTTTCATTTAAACATGGAAGATTAAGATGCCTGTTCGTCTCCAGTCTTTCTTAAACCTTCCTAGAAAACAGTAGAAGAATCAATGCATAAACCCCTAAGGATAAAAAAATGGGATAGGAGTAAAAGACACAAAAGAAAGCAACAAACTTTTGGAAGGTAAGAAGCTAATGGGTAAATGATTCCTAACTTAGCAGGCCAGAGAAAACTGGAACCTAGGAGCATTGAAGAACCTTTGAAAGGCTCAGGCCTTGGATTTACCAGGTACCTCGGAGGTAGGCATATGAAATAAAACTGAGAACAAAAGGATTGGTTAATTTATATGAAAGATCATTTTAACCACTCCCACCCTATTCAGGGTTTAAACCAAGAAAGAGGGACACTGTGGTATTCAGGAAAACAGGAAATAATGAAAGGAGATCCCAGCATGAAGCTGTGGAACAGGTCTAGGCCTACAGAGTAAACTGTCTAGATTAGACTAGGATGAGGTCTCTAAAAGATGTTTTGAAGCTAAAAGGATTGCTTGAGTGCCTGAAATGTCTGGGTGTACAGAAGTTTACATGGCAGAATGAAGATAAAATAATGATGCAGAACAGTTCAGCATTCAATGAAAACCAAAACTGTGGAAGAAAGGACAGGTATTAAAGCGTACTTCTTTACTTACCTGTGATTTCTACTTAACATGTCTACAAAAATTATTTAAAAAAAAAATACTTCGTATAATGTGTTTAGGAGCAAGAAAAGGTTTATCAGTCCTTGCAGGAATATGGGTTTAGATCCAGATACTTGGAGTTTGAATCCTGTCTCTGCTCCTTGTTTCTGTCCAAAAAACAAAAACAAAAAACCCCTCTGTGCCTCATCTGTAAAACGGGGGGGGGGGGGGGGGGGCGTAGAATAGCACTTCTAAGAGTTGTAAATATGTGAACACTTTAAACAGAGCCATGTTTTACCAATTATAAGGAAGAGGAGAATGAAGACAAATGAACTGTACAAAAAGTAAAAACCAAAGTATGAGCATGTCATTTAAAAATATGGTTGTAAATAAAAAGATGAGAATTGAAAATGGTTACATCTGGGGAATACAAGCCAGGAATATGGTGGGCTGGGGCAGGAGACCGCGTGTCCTCATTGTAAGGCTTGAGTGTTAACTTTTTGAATTTTGTACATATATGGGAAAACTGAAAAAGGATGAGCCTTTTGTTTGGATTTTAACTTGAACCATAAAGCACTGTATTATTTATTATAGAAATCTTCAAATTTATTTGGAGGTTGAGAGAACAGTATAATGAACCCATCTCCTAGCTTCAACCGTTATGAACTCCTGGCCAATCCTGTTTAATCTAAACCAGGATCCCTAAGCACCACTGGATTATTTTGAAACAAGTCCCAAACCTTATCTCATTTCAACCAGTAAGTGGCCTTAGTAGCTATGGTGGATGCACTGCTCCTCCCTTCAAGAAAAAAAAAAAAAATGACCAGCTGCAAGGAATGAATGGAATTAGCTGAAAACTTTTAGCAACAGCACTTTGGAGACCTGCCACAGTGTTTGAGCAAAGACCACATTCTCCCAGTATCATCCAGCCAGTGAGCAAGCATAGCCTGGCAATTTCTGCCCACTGTGGAACCCTATGGTCAGTTTCTGTACCATAGCTCACCATTGGACTGGTCAAGACTTTGTCAGAGTTGTACTGCATTCTGATGCTTTTCTTGCTCAGCCATCCTTTCTTCTTTCAGAGTGACAGACCTACATGGTCTAAGGGGTTTTGCTTATAGGTTCACTTTCATCTTAACATCTCAGAGCATTCAACTGGCTATCTGCTGAAAGGATTCTTTTTAAAGTGTGTAAGAAAAGAACATACTAGATCTCAGACTGATTTTCTTTAAAAGGTGTTTGTGCATTGGACCTTAGGCTGGTGTTTGAGAATTTAGCATTCAGGAGGATTTTCATCATTCCCTGACTTCAAAAAACAAAAAACTCACTGTGCCTAACCTGCAAACAGTATGGTTTATGCTGAACACCTACTTCTAGGAGTGCTTATGTGATCAGCCCCTAATAAAAAAATCCTGTATTCTTTAATATCCGTGGTAGATAATATTGCACATCTGTTGTCATAATTTGCTGCTGGAGGATATAAGCACATTTTGTGTGACTCTATTGGGAGAGGATTCTGGGCTTGTACTTGGTTTCCTTTGGTTTTACCCTATGTGCCTTTTTCCTTTGCTTTGTATCCTTTCATTGTAGTAAATCATAGCTGTGGAAACAACCATATGCTGCCCTGTGATCGAGTCCTGTGAGTTTCCCTAGTAAATCACTGAACCTGGAGATGGTTTTGGAGACCCTAACAAACCAACAAATCCCACATGAAATTTGTAACGATTCATAAATGTGAAATAACCAGTCAATAGTCTTGTCTTTTCAAAAACTATATTTAGGTTGTCCAAATAAGGATCAAAACCAAGATTTACCCATTACATTTAATTGATGGGTGAAATCTGTAAGTTCAGACTTAACCTATTTTTTCCTCCTTGCTCATTTATTTGTGCAAGTGACAGTTTATTCAGTTTTCCCAGAATCTGGGCTTTACTGATTACATCCCTATAGTGGTATTTAACTTTTCTCTGTTAATGTTAGCTTCCTGAAAGCTTATACTTCTGTCTAGAGGTTTGATTGGATTCTCATTCTTTATCTGATAAGACTCCTTGAGAGATGGTGTTTACTTACCTATTGTATAATATGGGGAGGCACATAATACTTGCTTCTTTCCTCTGTTGGGTTAGGGGATCTTAAGGTTCTTTGTTGTCATCCTGATCCATTTATTGTGAAATTTGCTATTAGATTTTAATGGTTTAGCAGCCATTAATCTTTACCTAGATGTACTATTTTGTTGTGTTGCAAAAAGGATACCTATCTTTCCCTCATTTATTAGCTGTAATTCTTTCATAAGGAACTTTAACAGTTTTATATATAAAAAGATAAATTATTCCTGAACTTTTTGAGTGTTAAGTTCTTTAGCATCCTCCAAAGTTTGACCAGTAAGATGTTTAAAGTATCATTATGAACTAATAGATTTTAACACATGTTTTAAAAGTTCTTGGTGCCCAAATTGTCCCATCTCTGGCCTGTGGAGGCTCCTTCAAGTTGAGCTTGACATATGCAAAGAAGTGAGGGCTTCTTTGCATTCAAGTATAGTAGGATGTCCCAAGCCCTTCTACTTCCTGCACAGACCTGAATTCAGCCATTTCTTCAAGGAGCCCTAGTTCTTTCTAGAGATGGTATATAGAGCACGTAGTCTGGGCTGCTCATCGATACTTGTTTAATCATGTTTCTAGGTCTTATCATTGGACACAGCCAGGAAATACTTAAATATGCCATATTGGAAATATTGGTATTTCCAATTAAAGGGTTACAATTTAATCTCTTTAATCTTCCATTTCTTATTTTTTCTCTTATCTCGAAAATCATGTTTCCTAATAATAACCCCAGTGACTTGCTTTATCCTACTCATTGTAGTTTCAGGCTAGGCAGTAATAATATTGCAAACAATATGATTACTGAAAAGGTGGTGGTGTTTTTTACTTTATGTCCTTAGGAAATAACCCTATTTAGGATGTATTATTAATCTAGTGTTTTTAAGTCCCTTGTAATGGTTCCTCCCTATGTAGTTAAGCCACCATGCTTTTGTTTTTTTAGGGATTTCTTATATTTTTCAAATCCTCCTTTATAATTGTGAAAAACATTACATGGTTCTATAGGTAAATCTCCAAAACAAGATACATGAGGAGAAACAGAATGTCCGTCATGGTTTCTTACCTCTTCTATTTCTTATCTCTTTTTATAGTCACTATATTTATTAGTTTTGGTGTATCCTTCTGTTTTAAAATATAAGCGTATATAATTATATATTCACATCTATTTGTGTATGTATATATATGCATGTGTGTATGTATAAATATAATTTGTATTTCCACACACACTTATTAGGAAGTAAGTAGCACACTATGAACACTTTGCATCTTGCATTGTTTTGTTACCATAGCTCTCCGTATAACTCCATCGTATATAGTCTATTCCTTTTTCACAGGAGCATAATATTGCATTATGTAATTGTACCATATGCTATTTCAAGTGGTTTTCTCCTGTAGGTGTTTGATTGTTTGTAGTCCTGCTGTTACAGATACTATAGCTATAAATAGCTTTGTGTATGTTCTTTCATGGGGATTTTTATTTAATGTTTGGGATGGATTCCTAGAAATGGAATTCCTGTGTCAAAAGGTAAACAGGTAATTTTGTTGGCTATTGCTAAATTCCCCTCTACAAGGGGATAGTACTACTTTGTATTCCCATCAACAATGTATGAGAATACTTGTTTTCCCGCAACTTATGAACAGACCATTATCAAACTTCACAAAATATTTTAAGTAGATCTGTGTCTTAGACTTCAGCAAAAGTGTGATGTGGGTTTAAGATTTGATCCTAGGGGCGCCTGGGTAGCGCAGTCGTTAAAGCTTCTGCCTTCGGCTCAGGGCGTGATCCCGGCGTTCCGGGATCGAGTCCCACATCGGGCTCCTCCGCTGGGAGCCTGCTTCTTCCTCTCTCACTCGCCTGCTGTGTTCCCTCTCTCGCTGGCTGTCTCTCTGTCACATAAATAAATAAAATCTTAAAAAAAAAAAAAAAAAAAAGATTTGATCCTAAAGACAGGGAGCTATGTTAGGCCTTGATGGTAGGCTTAGAGAAATGCAGGTCTTTGTTAAGGGGGTATAGTTATATTAAAGAAATGTTAAAGGTACAGCATAAGGAGGACTTATTAACTGGATGAAGGCATTATTAGAGGAATTGGGGATAATTCCTAACTTTCTGGGAGTATAAATAGTTTCCTCTAGAGAATACTGAACATAGATTATGGGATGGAGAATTCCATCTTGGATGCCTTGAATTTGAGGTGCTTCTAAGGTATCTTTTAGAAATGTAGTTGGATATATGAATCTGAAGAAAAAAAATGGGGGTTATGGTGGAGCTTATGTGTCCCTATCCTATGTGTCTTAGGATGCCTGTAGATGAAGATGCCCAGGAAAAGAGTACTCTTTGAGCACTTGGCATGTTCTTGACTTTGATAAGAGAAGTTTTATGTGCCCCTTCCATGTTTGTTTTTATACAGAGCATTGACTTAATATCTCTTTGGCTAGAATTAGAAAAAGTATACTTTATTTTCATGAGTTAGCTTTTATAGACTAGTGCATACATGTAGAGTATATGTATATATAATTCTGTTATGAAATTGTACAAATTTCCAGGGCAAATATAGCTTAAATTCCCTTGCTGTGATGTATGGGATGATTTATTTTGCCTTATCTCTGGTAAACATGATTTTATATACAGTTTTGAAACGTGGGTCATGATTTCTACTTGAGATATTTCCTTTCTTAGTATCTACTTAGGCAAACTTTGACAAATTAAGGCAAATGGAGAATTTTTTTGCCGTCGAAATATACTTTCTTACTGTATTAAACATACAGAAATACATAATATGGGGGCGCCTGGGTGGCACAGCAGTTAAGCGTTTGCCTTCAGCTCAGGGCGTGATCCCGGCGTTCTAGGATCGAGTCCCACATCGGGCTCCTCCATTATGAGCCTGCTTCTTTCTCTCCCACTCCCCCTGCTTGTGTTCCCTCTCTCGGTGGCTGTCTCTATCTCTGTCAAATAAATAAATAAAATCTTAAAAAAAAAAAAAGAAATACATAGTATGAAAATTATATTTTGGCATCATGACATTATAGCTGAGAAAAGAATCTTACTTAATAGTTTTCTGTCTTATGTGGTCTTAAGAATATTAAAGCAGGAAACAAGTTCACAAACTTCAAAAGTAGAGAAATCCAAAAAAAAAAAATCTAGTTTAACTTCATTTCACAGATTAGGAGAAATATTGGTTATTTTTGTGACCAAACCAGTGTGAAACAATATGAGTGTATAAACACCAAGTGTTGGGCCAGAGACCTCTAAATTTAGGTTTGACCATTAAAAAATGGGATTGAAATGGGAGAAGAGCAGAACCATAGACATGATTTTGTACTTGTCAGTTTCTTTAGAATTATTTCTGTGGGATAATGACAATATTAACTGTTTACTTAACCCATTGTGTACTGTCTTAAGCACTTTACAAGTCTTCACATTTTAGTTCTGGAAACAGCCACATGTGATATTGTTAGTTAACAGTAAGGTACATTTTACTACATTTTACATATGACAGGTTTAGTAAGGAGACAGAGTTTTCCAAAGGATATCCAGTAGTAAGAAGCTGAAATGGGGGGGGGCGCCTGGGTGGCACAGCGGTTAAGCGTCTGCCTTCAGCTCAGGGCATGATCCCGGCGTTCTGGGATCGAGCCCCACATCAGGCTCCTCGGCTATGAGCCTGCTTCTTCCTCTCCCACTCCCCCTGCTTGTGTTCCCTCTCTCGCTGGCTGTCTCTATCTATGTCGAATAAATAAATAAAATCTTCAAAAAAAAAAAAAAGCTGAAATGGGAATTTAAACCCAGCCAGTGAAGACAGGAGGATGATAAAGGACTCAAAACCTTTTTATATAAGTTGAAGGAAATCCACTTAAAATATTTTTACTTAAAAGGGAATATTGAGGGTGGCAGGAACATTTAGACTGTCCAGTATTAGGTCTTTTGTGAACAATGTATAAATTTCTTCGTGGGACTTAGGCATAAAATGAGTTCCAAAGCTTATGTTTGATCCACTATCAAGTATTTTCTCTTCCCTATGTCTGAACTGTATGAAGATAGAATGGCTTTTCTGAGGGTTAAAACTGTCCCCTTATCACTTACTGTCCAAGCAGAGGTTACATGCTTATTTGGAAGGCTTGTGGTAGAAGGGAGTTATGGCATAAGAAGGGAAAAATGGACCAGATCCATTCTGAGACCCTTTGCTAATCCTGAGATTTTTCTTTTTCAATTAACTAAAATATGAAGAGACTTTGTTAAATTGGATGATTTAACTAAAGGTGATAAAACTAAAGATCCCACCTGGGATTTATACCCATTTACTTTGAATGAGTTATGTATACTGTGAGCGTCCTAGGCTTGCACAGTTCTTGGTTTCTTGAGAAGAACCAAGGCTTTCCTGCTAGAGCTGCTTCCAACTTTGGACCCACTTACATTTTGAGCAGGCCACTCGGTTAAGGGTTAATGGTCTTTTCTTTTTGTTTCTACCTTGTTAATACTGTCACACTAGGGTATGATATTTATTCTTATAGCACACTAGGTTTATCAAACTGGAACATGCTTTTCAATTGCAGGTTTTGTGAAAATTGATTGCTGAGCCTCATTCCCAGATTATCTGACTCATTAGATCTGAAGTGGAGACAGAGAATTTGCATTTGTAACATGTTCCCAGATGATGTTGATTTTGCTGGTCTGGGGCTCATACTTTGAGAAACACCATTTTGGTAGTTTGGCCTACCTCAACAGATTGAGCTTTACAAGAATAGGAACCAGACTTCACTCATTTCTTTGTCCCCCTACTACCAAGAAATACATAAAGGTAACAGGTCTTAATTTTGTAGCAACTGTTAACTGTTTCATTGCTCTCTTTGGCTTGTTGATACCAGAAGTTAGGCCTAAAATTTAGGAAACTTCTAAAGCTTTAGGTTTGGGTCAGGTTTCGTTTTAAGTTAAGCTTACCTTTAGAAACACAAAATCAAGATTCTGCTAGAATTATTTCACATGGGTCCACTTTTTTTTTTTCTTTTTGCCATTACTAGGCTGCATGGCTACCTGTAGGGAAAAATGGAGGTTATGAAATATACTGATTTGTACTAAGTTCATCTTCTTATGTGTAAAGCAAGCAGCAGATCTCAATGAACTGATTTCTGAGCTCAAGAACAGGTCAACATCTAGTTCTCTTAAAGTAATTTTTAAGCTAAGGCTAGAATGTGCAGCAAGAAGAGCTCGTATTTTTTACCTACTCCTAGCTCTTAAGCTAGCAAAGAATGTCTTATGAAATTGTTAGCAAGGACTGTTTATCCTGGCAGTTACAATCATGAAAAAATACCATTTAAGTGAAATTAAGAATGTTTAGGTTTTTATGTATTTGCATATACTTTTAGTCTTTGGTAGTAATCATAAGCAGCATTCTGTGATTCTTCTCTTTTTCTCTCCTCAGATATCCAGAAAGTGGTACGGTAGAAATAAATGTCAAGGATCTTCGACCACGAGCTAGAACCAATTTGAAATGGAATGAACTAAATGTCGGTGATGTGGTAATGGTTAATTACTCTGTAGAAAATCCTGGTAATAGAGGATTTTGGTTTGATGCAGAAATTACCACATTGAAGACAATCTCAAGGACTAAAAAAGAACTTCGTGTGAATATTATCTTAGGGTAAGATTACTTACACTGATGTCCTTTAGCTACTGAAGTAATCAAGGAATGTAATATTTAGGCATTATGCACATTGTCCTTAGGTAAAAAAAAAAAAAATGGAATCTATGAAAGTTAGGAATTAATGTACTAAAGGGGAACTTTTTAAAATACGTTCTTGAGATTTTTGTATTAAGGATGGCCCTTAAATGTCCATCACTGCTTTAATGCTGGATATGTTATTTGAAAGCATCTTGTAAGTACCTGAATATTTTATTCGAGAAATCCTTGCTTACTTCATAGGTTTCTTATAGGTAATATACAATAGCATTTCAATAGCTGTGGTTACTATGAGGATCTATGTTGATATAATAGCAGTGAATATCAACCTAATCAGCTGTCTACTATACTTGTAAGACTAGCTGAAATTATCCTTTATACTAATTTTCTTCCGTTTACAGAATTTAAGAAGCTGAGTAAAGAGAATTCAAAATGTAAAATATCACTCAAAATGCCAAATTTCTCCACTATTTCCATCATTAATTCTTTTATTGGGGCGCCTGGGTGGCTTAAGTTGGTTGAATGTCTGCTTTTGGCTCAGGTCATGATCCCAGGGTCCTGGGATTGAGTTCCCGCATCGGGCTCCTTACTCAGGAGGGAGCCTGCTTCTCCCGTTGCCTGCCGTTCCCCCTCCTTGTGCTCCATAACTCTGTCTATGACAAACAAATAAGTAAAATTAAAAATATATATATTTTGGTGTTTCACTCAAGTAATAAAGTACCATGCATTGTTTCACAACTACTTTTTTACACATAGGAAAATATTATCACCATCTTTCTGTGTCCAATTCTTTTTTTTCCTTTTTAATTTTTTATTATGTTAGTCACCATACAGTACGTCCTTAGTTTTTGATGTAGCGTTCCATGATTCATTGTTTGTGTATAACACCCAGTGCTCCATGCAATATGTGCCCTCCTTAATACCCATCACCAGCCTATCCCAGTCCCCCATCCCCCTCCCTTCTGAAGCCCTCTTTGTTTCCCAGAGTCCATAGTCTCTCGTGGTTCATTCCCCCTTCTGTTTACCCGCCCTTCATGCTTCCCTCCCTTCTCCTACCGATCTCCCTGCTATTCCTTACGTTCCATAAATGAATGAAACCATATGATTATTATCTTTCTCTGCTTGACTTATTTCACTTTGCACAATCTCCTCCACTCCCATCCATGTTGCTGTAAATGTTGGGTAATTGTTCCTTCTAATGGCTGAGTAATATTCCAATGTATATATGGACCACATCTTCTTAATCCATTCGTCTGTTGAAGGGCATCTCAGCTCCTTCCACAATTTAGCTATTGTGGACAATGCTGCTATGAACATTGGGGTGCATATGGCCCTTGCGGTCACTACGTCTGTATCTTTGAGGTGAATACCCAGTAGTGCAATTGCTGGGTCATAGGGTAGCTCAATTTTTAACTTTTTGAGGGATTTCCACAGTGTTTTCCAAAGTGGCTGTACCAACTTGCATTCCCACCAACCGTGTAAGAGGGTTCCCCTTTCTCCACACCCTCTCCAACATTTGTTGTTTCTTGCCTTGTCCATTTTTGCCATTCTAACTGGCATAAGGTGGTATCTCAAGATGGTTTTGATTTGAATTTTCCTGATGGCTAATGATTTTGAACATTTTTTCATGTGTCTGTTAGCCATTTGTATGTCTTCATTGGAAAAGTGTCTGTTCATATCTTCTGCCCATTTCTTGATTTAATTGTTTCTTACGTATTGAGTTTGAGAAGTTCTTTGTAGATCTTGGATACCAGTCTTTTATCTGCAGTATCATTTGCAAATATCTTCTCCCATTCCGTGGGCTGCCTCTTAGTTTTTTTGACTGTTTCCTTGCCTGTGCAGAAGCTTTTTATCTTGATGAAGTCCCACAAGTTCATTTTTTCTTGTGTCTCTTGCCTTTGGAGTTGTGTCATGAAAAAAGTTGCTGTGGCCGATGTCGTAGAGGTTGCTGCCTATGTTCTCCTCTAGGATTTTGATGGATTCCTGTCTCACATCGAGATCTTTCATCCATTTGGAGTTTATCTTTGTGTATGGTATGAGAGAGTGGTCAAGTTTCATTCTTTTGTATATAGATGTCCAATTTTCCCAGCACCATTTATTGAAGAGACTGTCTTTTTTCCACTGGATGTTTTTACTGTTTTGTCAAAGATTAGTAGCCCATAGAGCCGAGGGTCCATTTCTGGAGTCTCTATTCTGTTCCCTTGGTCTATGTGTCTGTTTTTGTGCCAGTACCATACTGCCTTTGTGATCACAGCTTTGCAGTATAGATTGAAATCCGGCAACATGATGCCCCCAGCTTTGTTTTTCTTTTTACATTTCCTTGGCGATTCGGGGCCTTTTCTGGTTTCACACAAATTTAAGGGCTGTTTGTTCCAGTTCTTTGAAAAATGTCATTGGTATTTTGATCGGGGTGGCATTGAAAGTGTAGATTGCTCTGGGTAGCATAGACATTTCAACTATGTTTATTCTTCCCATCCATGAGCATGGAATGTTTTTCCATCTTTTGTGTCTTCTTCAGTGTCTTTCAAGAGTGATTTGTAGTTTCTAGAATATAGATCCTTTACGTCTCTGGTTAAGTTAATTCTGAGATATCATATGATTTTTGGTGTTATTGTAAATGGAATCCATTCCCTAATTTTCTTCAGTCTCATTGTTTGTGTATAGAAATGCAACTGATTTCTGAGCATTGATTTTGTATCCCACCAATTACTGAATTGCTCTATAACTTCTAATAGTTTGGGAGTGGATTCCTTTGGGTTTTCCATATAGAGTATCATGTCATCTGCGAAGAGAGAGAGTTTGACTTCTTCGCTGATTTGAATACCTTTTATCCCTTTTTGTTGTCTGATTGCTGTTGCAAGGACTTCTAGTACTATGTTGAATAATAATGGTGGGAGTGGGCATCCTTGTCGTGTTCCTGATCTTAAGGGAAAGGCTTCCAGCTTTTCCCCATTGAGAATGATATTTGCTGTAGGCTTTTCATAGATGGTTTTGATGAAATTGAGGAATGTACCCTCTATCCCTACACTCTGAAGTGTTTTAATCAGGAAAGGATGCTGTATTTTGTCAAATGCTTTTCTGCATCAGTTGAGAGGCTCATATGGTTCTTGACTCTTTTCTTGTTGATATGATCTATCACAGTGATGGATTTGAGAATGTTGAACCACCCTTGCATCCCAGGGATGAATCCCACTTGGTCGTGATGGATATTCCTTTTAATGTACTGTTGGATCCTATTAGCTAGGATCTTGTTGAGAATTTTGGCATCCATATTCATCAGGGATATCGGTCTGTAATTCTCCTTTTTGATGGGGTCTTTGTGTGGTTTGGAGATCAAGGTAATACTGGCCTCATAGAATGAGTTTGGTAGTTTTCCTTCTGCTTCTATTTTTTGAAATAGCTTCAGGAGAATAGGTATTATTTCTTCTTTGAATGTTTGGTAGAATTCCCCAGGGAATCCGTCAGGCCCTGGACTCTTATTTTTGGGAGGTTTTTGATCATTGCTTCAATCTCTTCAAAATTAATCGGTCTGTTTAAATAATCAATTTATTCCTGTTTCAGTCTTGGTAGTTTATAGGTTTCCAGGAAGGCATCCATTTCTTCCAGGTTGTTTAATTTATTGCCATATAGTTGTTGATAAAAGTTTCTAATGATCCTTCCTATTTCATTGGTGTTGGTCATGATCTCTCCCCTTTTATTCATAATTTTATTAATTTGGGTCCTTTCTCTATTCTTTTACATGAGTCTGGCCAGTGGTTTATCAATCTTATTTATTCTTTCAAAGAATCAGCTTTTAGTTTTGTTGATCTGCTCTACTGTGCTCCTGGTTTCTAATTCATTGATATCTAATCTTGATCACCTGCCTTCTCGTGCGTGGGTTAGGCCTGTTCTTCTGTTCCAGCTCCAGCTTCTTGAGGTGAGAATATAAAAACGGCAGTTTAGATTGTTCTGTTTTTTTGAGTGAGGCTTGGATGGCTATGTATTTTCCCCTTAGGACTGCCTTTGCAGTGTCCCATAGGTTTTGGACCGATGTGTTTTTGTTCTCATTGGTCTCCATAAATTGTTTAAATTGATTTTTAATCTCCTGGTTTCCCAATCATTCTTAAGTAGGATATTTCTTAGTTTCCAAGTGTTTTGAGTTTCTTCCAAATTTTTCCTTGTGATTGAGTTCCAGTTTCAAAGCATTGTGGTCTGAGAATATGCAGGGAATAATCTCAGTCTTTTGGTATCAGTTGAGACCTGTTTGTGGCCCAGCATATGGTCTATTCTGCAGAAAGTTCCATATGCGTTCGAAAAGCGTGAGGATTCTGTTGTTCTGGGGTGTAGTGTTCTGTATGTATCTATGAGGTCCATCTGGTCCGGTATGTCATTCGAAGCTCTTGTTTCTTTGTTGATTTTCTGCTTAGGTGATCTGTCTATTGCTGAGAGCGGAGTGTTGAGGTCCCCTACTATTAATGTATTATTATCTATATGTCTCTTTATTCTGGTTAAGAGTTGGCTTGTGTGTCTAGCTGCTCCCCTGTTGGGGGCATAGATATTTATAATTGTTAGATCCTCTTGTTGGATACACCCTTTAAGAATAATATAGTTTCCTTCTGTATCTCTAACTACAGTCTTTAGTTTAACATTTAATCCGTCTGATATGAGAATTGCTACCCCAGCTTTCTTTTGAGGTCTGTTGGCATGAAAGATGGTTTTCCATCCCTTCACTTTCAGTCTGGATCTCTTTTTTTTTCTTTTCTTTTCTTTTCTTTTCTCTTTTCTCTTCTCTTCTCTTTTCTTCTCTTTTCTTCTCTTTTCTTCTCTTTTCTTTTCTTTTCTTTTCTTTTCTTTCTTTCAAGATTTTATTTATTTATTTGGCAGAGACAGCCAGGGAGAGAGGGAACACAAGCAGGGGGAGTAGGAGAGGAAGAAGCAGTCTCCCAGTAGAGGAGCCTGATGTGGGGCTCGGTCCCAGAACACTGGGATCACGCCCTGAGCCGAAGGCAGATGCTTAATGACTGAGCCACCCAGGCGCCCCACAGATGTATCTTTAAATTCAAAATGAGTCTCTTGGAGACAGCATATGGATTTGTTGTGTCTTTTTATCCAATCTGCAACCCTGTGTCATTTATGGGAGCATTTAGGCCATTCACATTGAGAGTGATTATTGAGAGATATGATTTTAATGATGTTGTGCTGCCTGTGAAGTCTTTGTTTTCTATACATTGTAAATTTCTGTCTATATCACTCTTGGGGTCTTTTTACTTTTATAGAACCCCCCTTAATATTTCTTCTAGGTCCGGCTTGGCGGTCACATAGTCTTTCAGTTTCTGACGATTTTGGAAGGTCCTTGTCTCTCCATCCATTCTGAATGACAGCCTTGCTGAGTAAAGGATCCTTGACTGCTTGTTCCTCTCACTTAGTGCTCTGAATATGTCTTTCCAGCTTTTTCTGGCCTGCCAGGTCTCTGTAGACAGGTCTGATGTTATTCTGATGGCCCTCCTTCTGTAGGTGAGGATTCTCTTCCCACTGGCTGCTGTCAAGATTGTATCCGTGCATCTAAGATTTGTGAATTGTGCTATTATGTGACGTGGTGTAGATCTGTTCTCATTGATCTTGGGAGGGGTGCTCTCTGCCTCTTGGACATGAATGCTTGTTTCCTTTGCCAGATTAGGGAAGTTCTCAGCTACAATTTGTTCAAATATCTCTTCTAGACCTTTCTCTTTCTCCACTCCCTCAGGGATGCTGGTGATTCTGACATTGGAATGGTTCATTGAGTCAGTAATATCCCGTAACCTACATTCTTGAGATTGGATTTTTTTAAGCCAAATTCCCATTTTTTCCCTTTTTTTCTATCATCCCATCTTCCAGTTCACTAATTCCTTCTTCTGTCTCATTACCCTGGCCATCAGAGCATCCAGTTTAGACTGCATTTGATTCATAGCATTTTTAATTTCTCCCAGATTCGCTCTCATTTCCGCCCTTATAGATTCTATATTCTTGTTAATATTTTCATTACTATCTTTTTCCCGCCTATACATCATCTTGACCATTGTTACTCTGAACTCCATTTCTGACAATTGGGTTATGTCCATATCTATCAGTTCTGTGGCAGAGGCCACAGTCTCTGTCTCCTTTCTTTGTGGGGATTCCTCCTCATGGTCATTCTGATGAGGAGAGGTAACGGGGATGCACAGAGCCCAGATTATTGACCAGGACCCAGGCAGTGTGCACTTGTTTTATAGGGACCTTAGGGATGTGGGCTTCTTGTTTTTTCAGCCTGCCTTCTGGGTGGAGGGGCCAGCCACGCTGATACTCAGGCAACCCTGTTTCGGGTAGAGTCTCCGTGTCCCCTGGGAGGGGGGATGGGGATGGGCACACTGTGAGCTGATATTTCCGGGCTTTTGTTCTCTGGCGGCTTTCCCTGGCGGTTTTCTGTGACTCTTCTGAGAGTCAGAGCAGCCGTGGCCGTGTCCTAGTCTCTGTTTCAGAACAGAGAGATCGCAGTCTGCTCTCCACTGATCCCTCCTGGCCACTTTAACTCTGTTTCCGTCGGTGCTGCTAAAAACCCCTCAGTGTCCGGTTGTGCGCCCCACAGCCACTCTCTCAGCCCCTGCTCCCAGGGCTGGCACATCTGTCTCCTTTGTGCTTCTAACACCGCCAACTGCCCTGGGTTCCCACGTGCGCTCCTGAGCTCCCTGTTTCAGTGTGGTTTGTGCGCTGCGGAGTTCCAGTTTTCAGTCTGGTCTACTCGCGCTCCCGAGGTCCCGGTTTCAGTCTGGTTTGAGTGAGTCCTCCAGAGCTCTGGTTTTCAGTCCGGTTGCGCGCATGTTCCCGGGCTCCCGGTCTCAGTCTGCTTTCTCGCGGGTACCGGTCCGCAAATCTGGCCCGCTCTTCTGTGCAGGTGGCTACTGCTTCCTGGTGCCCGAGCCTCGGGGCTCCCTCCCCCTTCCGTTTATCTTCCAATATTTGTGCGCAGATTCACGGCTCCCCACTTCGTACCTCGATACTCAGTGCCAGAGATGTTCGTTTGTAGAGATCCAGGTGTATCTTCCTAGTCTCAGGCTGATTTCATGGGTGTTCAGGATGATCTGGTAGATATCCAGTTCGATTCAGGAGACCAGCTGAAAAAAAGGTCCCCTACTCCTCCACCATCTTTTTTCATCCTGTGGCCAGTTCTTTTGAATAGAGTTTATTGGTTGAACAGTCACTAATTTATTTTTTTTAATGTTTGTTTAATTGTTTCTACTTCTTACAGTATTTAAGTGAATAAGTTCATATATGAATTTTGTGCTTTGCTGTGTTTTTTTTTTTTTTTTAGAAGGAATTCTTATGAATACATTTTTGTCGCGCATTGGGGATTCTAGAACAATCCTGGCAGTTGTGTATGTGTGTGTATAGGAAGCAACCAGGGCGCCTGGGTGGCTCAGTCGTTAAGTGTCTGCCTTCGGCTCAGGACGTGATCCCAGAGTCCTGGGATCGAGCCCCACATCAGGCTCCTCCGCTGGGAGCCTGCTTCTTCCTCTCCCACTCCCCCTGCCTGTGTTCCCTCTCTCGCTAGTTGTCTCTCTCTCTGTCAAATAAATAAATAAAATCTTAAAAAAAAAAAAAAAAAGAAACAGCCATACTAAGATTCTTGTCAAGTTCTGATTAATAGAATTAATATATATAATGTGGATTATATGTTAAATATAATGGATATATTATAACAAATCAGCTTAAGTATCTTCTTATGATTAATAATACAGAGTAGGGGTCAGTTAACTACAACTCAGTGGTTGCCTGATTTTTATGAAAATAGTTACTGGAACATAGTAATGCCCTCCATTTACACATTATCTATGGCTATTTTTGCATTCAGCATTGTTCAGTGGTTGCAACTGAGACTCCCTGGCTTGCAAACCTAAACTATTTACTCTCTGACCCTTCATGGAAAACGTTTGCTAACTCCTAAGATAAAAAGAATGTTGTGAGGTGCTGAAAATAGCTTATATTTTAGAAAACAGTTTCAGAACTTTCTACAAACAAAAGTGTGATTTTGTTGCCAGGTAAGGATGTAACTCAGGCTTCTAAGCAACTTGAAAATTGGTTATGGATGCAAATCATGAAGAAAAGGAACAGGCCTATACATAAATGGGTTATATAGGGGACCGTATAACGTACTTGAGTGTAAGAAGTACAATACAGCATGTGTATATGATAGGAGGAGATAACAGTACTCAATAGCATAGAGTTTAAAAAAAAAAAAAAAGCTTGCTCTTTAAAAAAATTTTCCCTGTGTGATTCTGAAGTATAGTTAGAGAGGAGCACCCTGGCTTTAGGGACTAGAACTAAGATTGAGTGGAAATTATCGATGGTCAAATATTGGCTCACTAGAGAGAACAGTTAGGTGATAGCTATCCCAAAGAGTAAAACACATTGTCCTGTAAAATATTATGTTCTCTGTCATGTAAGTTTTTACTAGACGTGTTAGTAACATAAGAGCTTAAAAAGGAGTCAGTGTGGCATGTGGCTGTGGATAGGATTTTTTTTTTTTTTCATGGTTAGAAATCTTTTTACTGGAAAAAGTGGATAAATAGCAGAATATGAAGGTCTTAATGTATTCTGCTGTTGACAGCTTTGGGCTGTTACAGACTGTGCTGTCGTGACATCATCATACCTGATGCTTATGTGCGTTAGTTTTTGTAGGCTGCATCTTGCCTAGAAGTAGAATTGCTGGGTTGTAGAACCTGTACATCTTGACTTGATAGATACGACCAAATATTTAAGTAGCTCTATTAGGTTACACTTCTACAGCAGTATTAGAGGTCCCATTGCTCTGCATTCTCCTCCACACTTGATTTTGTCACACTTGAATTTTTGCTAAGCAGAGGGGTATATAATGAAATAGTATATCATTATGGTTTTGATTTGCATTTCCTTGACTAATGAGATTGATAACCTTATGTTTGTTGGCAAATTTAGATACCTTTTGTGAGGACCCTGTTCCAAACATTGTTTTGTTGTTAGTCTGTATTACTGATTTTTTTTAAGAGTTCTGATTATGAAGACTCGATCATTTCAGTTATGTGTAGAGAAAATATTTTTGCTTTTATAGCTTTTTTCATGTTTTGAATAATAGTCTTAATTTTAAATAGTTTATTAAATTTTTCCTCCTGATGCTTACACATGCTATGTCTTAAACCTTCTGGGTTTGGGTGGGGAGTGGGGGCTATGGGTGAAGGTGGTCAAAGGGTACAAACTTACACTCCAGGGATATAATGTACAGCGTGGTAACTATAGTTAGCAATACTGTATTATATATTTGAAAGTTGCTGAGAGCAGTTCTTAAAAGTTCTCATCACAGAAAGAAATTACAACTATCTGAGGTGATGGAAGTTAACTTTTTGTGGTAATCATTTCAGTGTATACATCTATCAGATCATTGTATTGTATACCTTAAACTTACACAGTATATGTCTGTTATATCTCAGTAAAACATGGAGTGGGCAGGGGAGAAACTTTTCTTACCCAAAATGCATTAAGATACTCTTCATTATTAAAAAAGCTTTGTGGTTTTGCCTTTCTTTAGTAGGTCTTTAATCCATTTGAAGTAGGTTTTGAGGTAAGGGTTTGACTTCCCTTGATATATATGGATAATCATTTTTCCTGGCAGTGCTTATAAAAAAGCCCATTTTTCCCTCACTGGTCCTCAGTATGACCTCATATCAAGTATGTAATTTGATGCATCCATCTGGTTTCCATTCTGTACCATTGGTCTATTTTGTGTATCCTAATATCAGTTCCACATTTTAATAATATGACAGGACAGGGCTTCCTACCTTGTTCTGCAGTAGTTCTCTGTTTTCTTGGGTCTGTGTGCTTTCATTTCAGTTTTCCAAACCATCTGGGTAATTTAAACATAAAAACCATTGGGAGTTTAATATACTGTGTTGACTCTAACCCAGAAATGTGCTTTTTCTCCATTTATTTAGGTCTTTAATGTGTTTTTCTCATATTTTTATTAGGTTGAACCATATAATGTGTTTTTATAAGTTCAAAATAATTGATTGATGGCAGTTATATGGTAGAACTTAATATTCTCCAGAGATCTGATCAGATATGAGTCTGTTATCCTTTCTTAACTTTAGGTATTACTTATTGTTCCAATAAATGCAATTTTGGGGGTGGGGGTCACTGATATACAAGTAACCTTTGATCTTGGATCTAGTAGCCTTACTAGATTTATTAGTTTTTATTTACATGTAGATTTTTTGGGGGGAATTTTTGTGATTGTAATCATCTCTGAATTATGACGTTTTTGTGTTTTAATTTTTTTAATTCACTAGCTGCCCTTTAGTACATTGTTCAAAGGATGTGGTGATAACAGGCATCTTTTTTCTCCCTTACCTCTAAGAAAAACTTTTCAAAACTTCACCAATAACTATAGTACTTGACATAAGCATTTTGTGGATATGCTGTCCTGGGTTTGCATTGGCAATATTTTGTGTGGAATTTTTGCATTTGTGTTAATGAGTAAAATTTGCATGTTAGTTTTCCTATCTAGCTGTTCTTCACAAATTATTCGGTTTTTATAAAATAATTAGAATATTCTTTGTCTTTTGGTGAAGTTTTGTGTCCTTTTCTTGGCTGATTGGTAGAACTTTTCAGTAAAGTCTTCTGGGGCTGAGCTTTCTTTGTGGGAAGGATTTTTATGATTGGCTCAATTTCTGTAATGATAGGGAGACTCTGATTTTCTATTTCTTGAAATAAAATTTTATTTTTTAGGTACTCGATTTTATCTAAATTTTATTTATTGTCATAAGTTTATTTAACCTCATCTTTTAATGTGCAGTCTTTATTGTGATGTTCCTTTTTTTATTCCTGAGTTTGGTTTGTGACTTTTTAATATGTCCCCCCAGAGGCTTATGAGTTTTATTAGACTTTTATAGATAACTAACCTTCAGCTTTGATATACTCTCTATTACTATATTGAAGGTACAAAAGGAGAAATAAATATAGGACATCATTTTTAATCTAGGATATTTGATAAGGGAACTTGGAGTTAAAGTTCATGCTTGTTTCTTTTCTTTAAAGATCTCATCCGTTTGTCAAAGAGAGGGGCGGCGGCACAAGTAGGGGGAATGGCAGGCAGAGGGAGGAGTGGGCTCCTCGCTCAGCGGGGAGCCCAGTGTGGGGTTCCGTCCCAGGACCCTGGGATCATGACCTGAGCCGAAAGCAGATGCTTAACTGACTGAGCCACCCAGGGGTCCCTCTATTTTAAATTTGTGAGTACCAAAAAGTGAATATGCTTAAACTGTCTCATGATCAAATTCTATTTTTAGTGTCGTTTTCTGTTTCTATTTTAGCTTTGAAGAAAATTCAGAACAAAAGTTTGTGGAGTTTAAATCCATTTTCAAAATACTTTGTTCAGTTACTATTATGATGCATATTGCATTTAATACCATATGAAGTTATATTAGTTTAGATATTTATAAGTAGAATTTGATTTCTATAACAAGAAAATAATTTATCTACAGCTAAAACTGAACTGGATGGATGTACTTTATGTTCAGTGCCATTTTTTATAGGGCTTTATTTAACTAAATTTTATCCATACTCATTTATTATCATATCTCTTCAGTGATATTTTTAACATTCTTATACAGTACAACTTTGGTGTCCATTATCAAGTTATAAATCAAAACTCACTGTATTATAACCTATTGGCCTCCTTGTGGTGCTTAGTCATATATATATATATATATAAATATGTTTCTGCTTTGGAGCCTTTGCACTTGCTGTTCTCTCTGCCTGTTCTGCTCCACACAGATACTCATTTGGCTTGCTCTGTCTCTTGTCTCAGTTCTTTGTTCAGACATCACTTCAAAAGACATCTTTCTTGATTGTGTTGTATAAAATTATATATGTGCATGCCAGGCATAGATTCCTTGAACTCTTTCCTTACTCTTATTTTTCTTTATAGTATTGATTATCATCTGACATTTGTCTCTTTTGGCCTACTTGGAGTAATTTCCTATTCTTGCTGTAATAAATTACCACAAACTTAGTGGCATAAACAGATAACTTACCATTTTACAGTTCTGTAAGTCAGGAGTCTTGTATGGATTTCACTAGGCTAAAAGTGTCAGCAAAGATGTGTTACTTTTTGGGGACTCCAAAGGAGAATTTGTTTCCTTGCCTTTTTCAGATTTTAGAGGCCCCCACCATCCAATTCCTTGGCCCGCTGCCCACTTCTTCCCTTTTTAACATTACATATAGGACTCTTCTAAAGTTTCCCTGTAATTACCTTGGGCTACCTGCATAATCCTATTTCAAGGTCATTAACTTAATCATGTCCACAAAATCCCTTTTGCCTTGTAACATAATATTCCCATGTTCCTGTACTTAGGACCTAGACATCCTGTGGCACCCATTATTCTGCCTGTCCTACTACTGAAACATTAATGCCCTGACTTTTGTTGGCTGCTATGTGCCAGGCCATGTTCTAGGAATAAGTTATAATGAGTATTCGGTAAATAGAGTATTTCACTGAATCTGAGATTAACAGGGTTTTTTTTAATTTTAACATCTCAAAATGTATCTTAAAATTGCTATTGGAATGAAGTTGGGTTCTTTCAGAGATTTGAGTTTGCTTCTACTAGGCACCTTGGAGTACCATGTAACTTAAAACCTCTAAGCTTCTTCAGGTGGTATGAATTCATATCTGCAGAATGGCATGAATCATACCTTTGTGGTTCAATTCTTGGGATACTTTTCCTCCTTTAACTCAGTGATAACATTGAAAGAGGCATGTTTATTTTCTGTCTCTGCCTGCAAGGTGGTTATATCTTAAACTGTGAGAAAACCATTTGGTATCCTAGCTTTGAGGGTCCTTCTTAGACATCTCATTTCAGACTTTTTTCTTTCTTATAATTTCATAAAATAGTGTGTCTTATAGTTGTTGGCTTCCATCTAGAGTACCAACTTTGGGGGTGGTTCTTAGACTACCCATTGTAGGCCAATTTCTTTTTTGGTAGTATAAAATAATATATTTTACAATTGTTCGTTTATTAGGTTCAAATGAAATGTAGTATTGAAGGAATATTCATGTTTTTGGTGTGATTTAGGTTTCATCAGCTTTGTGCAGAAGACAAGGGTGTGGTAAGCCTTCAGCTAAAATGATAAATGAGTGAAAAAATAATTCTAGTTTTGAAACTGTTTTTGTGATATTTATTGAAGCACCTAATGAAATATATGGAAGGTTTCTGTTTCCAGGTAGGATGGAATAGCTGGCAGTAATTAGCATTTTTACAGTTAGAAAATCCAGATCAAATACCATTATCATCTGTTTGAAGGCAACAGAGAGGCAAAGAGAACTACCAGGGCCTAGGGACTCTGGAATGGGAAGAACCTTAGAAGACAGTTAGTTGGTTTTTATAGTTGCTTTTTGCCCTGGGAACTTTGCTAATTATGGATGCAGAGCAGATCTAATTGAAAGCAACTGGGGGCATGGTGGAGACAGAAATCAGAACTTTGGGTAGATAATGGGGATGGCCTGTTTTCCTCACAAAACTTTTGCTAAACACTGGGGTTTTGCTGGGCAAGAGGCTAAAAATGTAAGTAAACAGCACGGTGGAATTTTCAGCAGTCTTAGAAGGCAAACATGGGTTTGGGGATCACTGGTGGAATGATCCCACAGAGTATACAAAATGCTCTTAGTTGAAAACTGTGGATGGTTAAGACAAATATGTAGACTAAATCTCACCAAGACTATAAACAAGCCTTGCATCAGCATAGTTGCTGAATAAAATGTTAAACCACCACAGTATCTCCCCAGCAGAAGGAAGATTGCTCCTTCTTTATGGTACAGAAACATCTGAAGCCTCCTCTAATGTTTATATTTATAATGTTGAATTCCGAGGTTTGGTTTGCTAACATCTTTATCTTGGCTTCATTTTTTTGTAACCTGTTTTCATTAGAAATGGATTTCTAAATTGAGAATTTTTTTATATGTGTTTTCAGATGCTGTTCCATTGTATTCTAGCATACATTGTATCTGATGAAAACTCAGCTTATATTCTCTTTGGTTTTATCTTTAGTTTTCAGCAGCATTATGCAGCATGCCACTGTGTTTTCTTTTTATTTATCCTGCCATGAAGCCAGAAACACTACCAAAAGACAGGGCCACATAGTCAAAAACCAGAAGAAAAACCAACAATAAAAATGAAACTGATCTTGGGGCACCTGGGTGGCTCAGTCAGTTAAGCATCTGCCTTCTGCTCAGGTCACGATCCCAGGGTCCTAGAATTGAGGCCCAGGACAGGCTCCCTACTCAGCGGGGAGCCTGCTTCTCCCTCTCCCTCTGCCCACTTGTGTGCTTGCATGTTCTCTCTCTCTTTTTCTCAAATAAAAAAAAAAAGTATATATATATATATTTTATGTTGCTCTTGATAATTAAAAGTTCTCAGGGATTTTAGAATAATTATGATTAAAGTGCTCAAGAAAATAGATGAGAAGATGGAGAATTTCAAATGAGAATTAGAATCTATAATCACATGGAATCCATGAAATCACTCTAGAACTGAAATATACAGTATCTGAAACTAAGTTCATTAGATTGGCTTAATAGCAGAAGATAGGAGTAGTGAACTCAAAGGCAAGTCAGTGAAAAATTTGGATAAATTGACATATGAAAAAAAATAGAAAAGACTGTTGGACATATGGGACCTGGTAAAAGGGATGCATTACATGTACTTGAAGTTCCCAAAGAAGAGAAGGGTGAAAACAATGTTTGAAAATATAATAGCTAGAATTTTCAAAAGTGAGAAGATATCAGCCCAGATTGAAGTCCTACGAACCCTAAGCAGGATAAATGTAAAGAAAGCACAGAGGCATATTATAGTAATGCTGCTAAAATCTAAAGATAAAAACAAAAGGAATATGAGCTGAGTTTTCATCAGAAATAACAAAAGCTCTAGAACACAAGGAAATAGCATCTGAAAATACTACTAAAAAAAAATCTCAACTTAGAAATACATTTCTAATGAAAATAGATTACAAAAAAAGTGAAGCCAAATAGTGATGTTATCAAACCTAACCTAAGAATTCGGTACCAATAGACCTGCACTAAAATACTAAGGAGTTCTGTAAGCAGAAGGAAGGTGATTTCAGGTAGAAATATGGAAATACAGGAAGGCATTAAAGAACAGAGGAAGGGTAACTATATGAGTAAGTGCAGACTATTCACAACACTAGTGAAGTTTATGTGTAGAATAAAATGCATGACAACAATGCAGAAGTTGGGGGTTGATAAATGAAGCTGTGAAATTCTGACATGCTCAAGGAAGTAGTGCAGTAAAACTTTGATTTCTTGGGTTTATTTACATGGTATATTCTCTAAGAACCACTAAATTAAAATATTTTAATAACATTGAATATATGCAATTTATTAATATATATAATTTAATATAACAAAATATAATTTTAATATAACTAAACTATTAGCAAATTAATAGGGTGAAATGGAATAATTATTAGAATAAACCAAAAGAAGGCAATCAAGAAGAGTAAAAGAAACAAAAAGGTAGATAAAATGGGAAACAGTAAAATGGTAGAAACAAACCCAAATATGTCAGCCATTTATGTTAACTAAATGTGAGCTAGATATTACAGTTAAAGATGAACAGGATTAAAACAAAAACAAAATCCATATGCTGCTTATAAAAAAGATTCCTTAAATATGAACTCACATAAGTTGAAATTACAAAGATGGATGGGATTCCAGGTAGATGACAACAGCATAGATTTTTAGTCTCCCTAGATGTCCTTATACAAACACATAGAACAACTAAAATATCTAATCCAAAATTCATGGGCAGCATCTTTAACCATTCAGGGTGTTGTGGTATCCCCTAAAGGAACCAAAATAACTGGTGGGATAAATAGCTGAACGCTTATAAGACCAGTGTGGTAGCGGTAGCTGTGCAAGAGGTAGGAAAGGGTAACTACCCAAGAACTCTGAAATGATAAAACTAGTTCAGCTAACTGTTTTGAGAGGAGCAGCTATGGTGGCCATTTCTCAAAATGACCCCCAGTATTTCCTGCTTCCTGGTATTCACACCTTGCGCACAGTTCCCACCCACATTTTACTTAGGGTTACTCTTGTGATCAATAGAATATGGCAGAAGTGATGTTTTACCACGTCCAAGATTCAGTTATAAAAACATTGAAGCTTCCATTGGGCTCTCTCAGATCACTTCATTTGGGGGAAGCCCTCTGCTGTGTTGTAAGGATTCATACATCCTAGTGGTCTTGCCCTAGTTGAGCCTTTAGATGAGACTGTAACTCTGGTCAACAGCCTGACTGAAACTTGACAAGATCTTGAGCCAGAACTGCCCAGCTCTGCTGCTCCCCAAATCCTGATTTGCAGAACCTGAGGTAATTTTTGTCTAAAGCTGCTAGTTTTAAGATGATTTGTTATGTGACAACAGAACTAATCCAGCAACTGAAGCTAGAAGGGGTATGCACATCAGTTTAGATGAGTACAAGCAGTTGGCAATAAGATTTTGAAGGGATTAGCGACCAGCGAGCTCTTGAAATTATCTAGCTAAAACTGTTCCAGGACAAAGCCCCATATAGAAAAACTACTGGAAGTACAGCCCAAACTGAGTAGAACAGGGACAATAAAGATAAAAAGAAAAAAGATTCAGTTAAAAATAGGGAAGGAGAATAGAGCCAGGAGATTTAAGCTTCCATAGTAGTAGTCCCTTTTAAAAATAATTTGAGGCATAATTTACATACAACAATATGTACTATATATTTTTTGTACTATATATTTTAAGTGAATATTGGCAAGTATGTATACCCATGCCACCACTATAATCAAGATATAGAACGTTTTCATCACCCCAAAAAGTTCTTTTGGGCTCCCTTAGGTATCTGCACAAACCTCAGCCCCAGACAACTACTCATTTGCTTTTTGTCAGATTAGATTTTAGTTGCTATAGTTTTGAATGCTTCTCCAAAAAATAACAATTAAAAAGAGTGAGTTCTGTGGAACTCTATAGCTGTGAGCTAATAAAGCTAAGTGAAATTATACCCTCCAGAGGTTCAATACATTTAATTTTTTTTTAAAAGGCATTGATGTCAAATTACATATTAAATTAGAAGAAAAAGGAAGAAAATGTAAGGATGTTATCCTCATTCCTTTTAGGGAAAGTGTCACAGAAAGACATGCATGAGTCAAGAAAAGATGGACTAGGGATTTTAAGTCTAGCCAAACTGCCTTTCAGAATAAAGGCTGGAGACAAACTATCATTAACTTGGAAGAACTAGGGGAGCTATTCTCATGAACGCTTCCTGGGAAGTGTTCTAGAGAACTAGCTTCAGGGCCATCAAGATTACTGAAGAAAATTAGACAAAAAGAGCAGTGATAAACATCAAAAATATTTTTACATTTAGGGACACCTGGGTGGCTCAGTCAGTTAAGCGTCTGCCTTCGGCTCAGGTCATTATCCCAGGGTCCTGGAATCAAGTCCCACATCAGGCTCCTTGCTCAGCTTCTCCTGCCTGCCGCTCGCCCTGCTTGTGTGCTCTCTCTTTCTGACAAATAAATGAATCTTAAAATATTTTTACATTTAGAAATTAGGACTAAAGGAGATACATAAAGAAGAAAGCGTAGTATGTAATGATTATATTATCTGACATAGATAGAACTGTAAGATGTGGATGAAAATACACAAAAGAATTTAAAATTGTGGGGCGCCTGGGTGGCTCAGTGGTTAAGCGTCTGCCTTTGGATCAGGTCATGATCCCAGTGTTCTGGGATCGAGCCCTGCATCGGGCTCCCTGCTCAGCAGGAAGCCTGCTTCTCCCTCTCCCACTCTCCCTGCTTCCGTTCCCTCTCTCGCTGCCTCTCCCTCTGTCAAATAAATAAATAAAATCTTTAAAAAAAAATTTAAAATTGTTTTCAGTAATCATGATGACAACAAGTAAGAATGTCTCGTGTGTAATGTGGGATAAGGCAAAGAAGTATTTGTAACATTCTAATTTAGACATCCCTGGTATCTTTGATAACTAGTATTTTCTGACTGAGGAGAAAGGAGAAATAGACACATAATTGTTTTTAAAAAAGTAAATTTACCCTTCTGTTCAGAATTTGAACAAAGCATTTATATGAACTCATGAAGTATCTTGTATGTGTATTCATGTGTATGTTTAAATTTTGTAGCTCTGTCCACTGAAGAAGCCTTGAAACAGTGATCAGCTTAGTTGCAGAAAGCTTTTCTAGTGCCTGAAATATAGCTTTGAAATATTATTTCTTCCCAAAAGAAATTGGGATTCCTTATAGATAGGACTCCAGGCTAGAGGCAGAAAATGTGCAAGATGAATTTGGAACATCTTGTCTTAGGGATAACAAGGAAACCCACAAAGACTGTTAAGTTCTTGTCAGATTTGGGAGTCAACTGGAAGTTCCTATTGGCCAAAGATAGACAGTTTGAACATCAACAAGGAAAATAGCTACAGTGGTTTGAAGCACCTCAGATATTTATGTGAATTCCTGGTAATATAGAATTGGTGACCTATATAGGACATTAGGGAACTATTTAAGTTGCCAAAGAAAGCACTTAATCCATATTTTTTATATCATGTATCACTGAGTCACCAAATAATTGATGAGGTCAAGTTTCTTTCTATTGAACTCTAGCAAAAAAAATTAGGAAAGCTAGAACTGGAATAGCAACACTTTCTAAACCCCAGTGAATTAATCTTAGTATTGAGTATTGATAGCTGCTATCATCATAGGAAAAGACAACTAAATAAACTAGGTGCTTCCTAATAGAATAGACCTATACATAGTTATACCAAAACATGAACCTGGATTTGATTAAGCATTTCTAAATGCAAGGATTTTCATTATTTTGTGTGTGTAAAGGGCCAGATAGTTTTAACCCTCGACAGCCAAATGGTCTCCACCATCACAGCTACTCAACTCTGCCATTGTAGCACAAAACCAACCACAGAGAATGCATAAGTGAGCAGGTGTAACTGTATTCCAGTAAAACGTTATTTACAAAAGCAGGCAGCAGACCAGGGTTTTTGACCTGTACTCTGGATTCAGCTACCAACTTACTGGAAATGCAAATAACAGAAAAAGCCTATTTAAACTACACTTTGGGAATGCAAATATCAGAATCAAGATATTGGGCCACTCTATAGGACAAATGGTGGTGGTTCTTTAAATTGTAAAGAAGGAAAAGATAATGTGGGAATTGATTAGAGTCTTTAAAACACAGGCAAAACTATATGATATGCTTAGGCAGACAGGTTTTGTAAGACTGAAGAAAATTAAGGTAAATATAATTCTTAGAAGGGAATAAAAGAGATTGAGATTGGGAGGGAGCATGGCAAGGGCTTCTGAGGTAAACCTTTCTATCTCCTGTTATGGTTGGTGACTACAGACTATACATCCTGTAGTCTGATTAAACTATACATAGATAAATGCAGTTTTCTGCATTTGTGGATATCTGACATTAAAAGTTTTAAAAGTTTTACATGTGAAAACATGGGAAAAGTCATCAAGCAAATTCTAACCAAAAAAGAAAAAGTACACTTTTGATATAGAATGCATTACTAGAGGTAGAGACATTTTATAAGGTGATTTAAGAGTCCTAAATCTGTATGTACCCAGTAACATAGCTTCAAAAATATAAACCAAAGTTGACAAAGTAAAAGGAGAAATCTATATATAAATCCATAATAATAGGAAACTTTGAAGAAGTGTATGTAAACAGGTATAAATTGTGTCTGTGAGGAATATGGCTTAATATCTGAAGGACTTTTCTTTTTAATAAGTCATCTTTTTTACCCAGAGACTTACTGTATTTACTGGAAATATGTTTAAATCTTTAATTTTGATTGATAGAGTATCATTTTACCTAGTGTTTAAATTTACAAGATACCTATCTTCTAGCCAGATAATCTAGGTGAAGTCTGTAACTTTTTTTTCCTAATATTACACTTAAAGTTACACTTAACTGTGAATAGTAACTAATCACTGTTGGACTTTCCTGCCATTGGAAACAATAGCTCAAGGTGATTAGAATAACTAGAATCCCAATTTTAAATCAACAAAGTTCAGTGGGTTTCCCAAATGACTCTTAATTGTTTGTACATGGTTTAGATTTTGCTGGCAAAAGTTAACTTTTCTTCTTTTTTCAAACAGGGGTTCTGAAGGCAAATTAAATGACTGCCAGATAAGATTCGTAAATGAAATCTTTAAGATCGAGAAACCTGGAGCTCATCCCCTATCATTGGCAGATGGAAAGTTTTTAAGTATGGATTTTTCTTATGGGTTTAGACTACATATGTTGTACTCGATTGGTATTTTAACCACCCAGGAAATAACTTTTGAGAAAGTATAAAACTGTGGATCATACAAACATTTTCAAAACAGTTTTGATCTAAGATCCATTTTGGTTTAGTGGATTTAATGGATTTTTCTCAAGTCACAAAATTTGTTTTCAAAAAAATATTTTCTTGGCCTTTTATTGCTGTTTTCTTGTTTTCTTGACTATAGATTCTGTCCAGATAACCACCCAAGATTGGTTTTTAATAACGAGACTTATTTTTATATGAGTAGAGTCTGACTGACAGTAGTGCTGGTTGAGCCTTGAGTTTCTGAGGTAATAAATGAGGTTTAAACAATTGGGAGAATATTGGAATGTAGCCCTGTCTTTTCACTGTACATATTGAATTTGCTTAATATCATACAGCTAGTTGGTAGGACTAGATTCTATCTCTTTTAATTCATGGTTCAATCACTATTTTTCCAGCCAGGAGTCTCAATATCTAATATTGTTTTAGAAAATTACTCCAGCTAAGACTTCTCCTTAACCTTTTCTTACCTAATTGTGCAAGATAATAACAAGACAATACCTTTAACAGGTCAGTAAATAGACTTTCATGGCACCAGTTTAAGCCATTCTCATTTTTTGAGACTGCAGTGCTGATATATCTAGATTTGAATTAAGAACCTTCAGGCATACTGTGTTTGAGTACTTGTATGGTTATATCCTAGAAGTGAAGGTAACTTGAGTAAACCTATTTCTTTTCTCTTCTTTTCTTTTTTCTTTTTTTTTAAGATTGATTTATTTTATTTTAGAGGCGCAGAAGGGGAGAGAAAAAGAGAGAATCTCAAGCAGACTCCCTGAGTGTGGAGCCTGAAGCAGGGCTTGATCTCACAACCCCCAGAGATCATGACCTGAGCTAAAGTCAAGAGTTAGATGCTTAAACAACTGAGCCACCCAGGTGCCCCTGAATAAACCTATCTAATGTGACTTAGTCATTCTCAGTAAAACACAGTACAAAACCAAGATAGATGAGTCTTTCTGTTATTTCTTAGTACATCTGCATGTATTCTGTTCTCTCTCATTCTCCATATCTTTCCTCTGCCTAATACTAATCACATTATAGCTACAACTTTAAACTTGTATGTAAAGAAATCATTTCACAGCGATAGCCAGATTGCCTTTGATTACAGCACTCTCCATACCAAAAATCTAAACATGTCAAGGCATATTTTTAGGTCTGTTATGCATCCATTACTTATATGTTGTCACGGCTCCCGTAGTGGAAGTGAAACAAAATTGTAATCTGCCATTCATTAGCAAGAATAGGCAGTGACCAGTCAGAATGATAGTACTGAAATCTGTGCCTTTTCCCTTCCTCCCCTCTCATTTCTCCAGTATGGTTCCCCATTTCCCTGATATTGCTAGATCAGTTCTGATATGGTAAATTTACTCACAAATGTATTGTGTACATTTGTTAGAAATTCAAAATCTAGAACAATATTAATTTAAATATAGGGGCTCATGGGTGTCTCAGTTGGTTGGGCAACTGCCTTCGTCTCAGGTCATGATCCTGGAGCCCCAGGATTGAGTCCCACATCGGGCTCCCTGCTCAGGGGGGAATCTGCTTCTCCCTCTGACCCTCCCCCATCTCATGCTCACTCTTTCATTCTCTCTCCCTAAAAAAAAAAAAAAAAAAAATTAAAATATAGGGACTCCCAGGAAGTAATCACTCTAACAATGTATATCATTCTGAACATCTTCCACTGTGTACATAATTCATCTTTGTGTCTTAAAAGTAAAATTCTTCAGTTTCCTTTTTGAATTTCATATACCTGATGACCTCTGTATTATAGTTCTTATAAATTTACCTTATTTTAAATAAAATCTTTCCAACTATTTCTCTTGACATTTAAATTAATTTTTGTATTATGAACATTAAGATTTTTTTGTGTACGTATGTGTATCTTAAAATTTCAAGAAATACTTTGGCAAAAGCTGTTTGGATTTAGATAGGTTGGGGGGCAATAAATGGTACACCTCTTACTTGCCAGAGTTCTGAACCAATTGACAAATAAGATAAAAATCAACTGAATGAGAAATACTTTTTCTATTACTGGTAAAAAGTATGTTGGGGGCATAGCTTGAATGGGAACCAAAATGGGCTTGCTCACTCCATAAAATCAGCCTCCCTCTCCTAGTTTAGCGCACTCAAGGAAAGGTTTAGGTCTGCAGAATACATGGTATTTAATAGTTCCATTTATTAAGTAGTTAGATCCAAACAACTTTGTGCAACAGAATATTGTATTCCCTTGAAATCCTAAGATAACTTATGGTACCCTCGTGAGTTCACTGCATTGCCCCTGGAACTTTGAGTCTGGTCCATACAAATTTTAAAGGCAAGAGTAAGAGTATATGTTACCCTCTTGCATGTAGTGATGTCTGCTGTGCCTGGGCTTCATCCCTGTTATTTTGATAAGTACAGAACGAAGCTCAGGCATTTATTCTTAAAGCCCCACACTTGATTATTCTTTGTGGTTTTTTTCCTATTAAAAAAGCTGTATGCTATTTTCATGTGTTTTTCTTTGTAAGATTCAAAGATGTAAAAATGATCCTAACACTGGGCTTGTTATAATTTTATTCTTAATAGGGAAAAATGATCCTGAATGTGACATTTGTGGTGGAGATCCAAATAAGAAATGTCGTTCTTGCTCCTGTCATATATGTGGTGGAAAACAGGAACCCAACATGCAGCTTCTGTGTGATGAATGTAACATGGCCTATCATATTTACTGCCTGAATCCACCTTTGGATAAGGTCCCTGAAGAGGAGTACTGGTATGATTATCAGGGTTTTGTTGTTGTTGTTGTTGTTGCTGTGTTAAGAATTGAATGTGAAATATGTATTTGAACCACCAAAAGATTTCTGAAGATATATAATGTGTATTAAAGTGCTTAAAATTTTTATAGCCATTGGTTACTTGGCATTGATAACCTTATTTGGTTATTATAAGGGCTTGGGAACCGGTCTCTAGCTCCACTTTTTTGATCCTTGCAGTCCTTCCTCTAATATGGAGTCTGCATTCTTTCAAAAATGCAAATCTGATTGTGTTGACTCCTTTACATCACCCTACAGGGCCTTGCACAATACTTTTTTAGTTGATTTCTCCAGGTGTATTTCTTATTTTTCTTTCATTTTCCCAAATACTCTGTACTCTAGCCAGATTAAATATCTTTCAGCTCCTTAAGTAAGTCTTGTTCTTTCTCTCCTCTGGGCTTTTATGCTTGACACATATTCTCTGAGAAGCATTTTCGTCTTTCTTTAACCTTCAGGATGATATTTATCCTTCAGGTTTTCACTTAACTATGACTTCATCTGGGAAAGCCTTTGTGGGTGGTCCCCTCAACCCCCCAGTTATTCTATTTTTAAAAATTTTTTTGTGCTTTTTAAAAATTGTTTTAAAATTTTTTAAATTTAAATTCAATTAACATATGGTGTATTATTAGTTTCAGGGGTAGAGTTCAGCGATTCATCAGTCTTACATAATACCCAGTGTCCTTACATCATGTGCACTCCTTAATGTCCATCACCCAGTTACACCATCCACCACCCCTCCAGCAGTCCTCAGTTTGTTTCCTATGATTAAGACTCTCTTATGGTTTGTCTCCCTCTCTGATTCCGTCTTGTTTTATTTTTTCCTCTCTTCTCCTATATGATCCTCTGTTTTGTTTCTTGAATTCCACATGTGAGTGAAATCATGTGATAATTGTCTTTCTCTGATTGACTTTGTTTTGCATAATATCCTCCAGTTTCATCCATGTCGTTGCAAATGGCAAGATTTCTTTTTTTTTTGATGGCTGAGTAGTATTCCATTGTATATAGATACCACATTTTCTTTGTCCATTCTTCTGTCGATGGACGTCTGGCTCTTTCCTAGTTTGGCTATTCTGGACATTGCTGCTATAAACATTCAGGTGCAAAGTGCCCCTTCATATCACTACATTTGTGTCTTTGGGGTAAATCCCTAGTAGTACAATTGCTGGATCATAGGGTGGTTCTGTTTTTAACTTAGAGGAAGCTCCATACTGTTTTCCAGAGTGGCTACACCAGCTTGTATCCCCACCAACAGTGTAAGAAGGTTCCCCTTTCCCTGCATCCTCGCCAACATCTGTCATTTCCTGCTTGTTAATTTTAGCCATTCTCACTGGTGTGAGGTGGTATCTCATTGTGGTTTTGATTTGTATTTCCCTGATGACAGGTGATGTGGAGCACTTTTTCCTGTGTCTGTTGGCCATTTGTATGTCTTCTTTGGAGAACTCTCTGTTCATGTCTTCTGCCCATTTCTTGATTGGCTTATTTGTTCTTTGGGTATTGAGTTTGATAAGTTCTTTATAGATTTTGGATACTAGTTTTTACCTGATAAGACATTTGCACATATTTTCTCCCATTCTGTCAGTTGTCTTTTGGTTTTGTCGATTGTTTCTCTTGCTGTGAAGCAGCTTTTTATCTTGATGAAGTCCCATTAGTTCATTTTTACTTTTGATTCCCTTGCCTTTGGAGACCTCTCTAAAGAAGTTGCTGCAGCCAGGGTCATATAGGTTGCTGCCTGTGTTCTCCTCTAGACTTTTTTTTAAAGATTGTTATTTATTTATTTGCCAGAGAGAGAGCGTGCAAATGAGCATAAGCAGGGACGCAGCAGGTAGAGGGAAAAGCAGGCTCCTTGCTGGGCTAGGAGCCCCATACAGGACTCAATCCCAGGGCTCTAGGATCATGACCTGAGCCAAAACCAGATGCTTAACTGACTGAGCCACCCAGGCATCCCTCTCCTCTAGGGTTTTGATGGATTCCTGTCTCACATTTCTGTCTTTCATCCATTTTGAGTCTATTTTTGTGTATGGTGTAAGAAAATGGTCCAGTTTCATTCTTCTGCATATGGCTGTCCAATTTTCCCAACACCATTTGTTGAAGAGACTGTCTTTTTTCCATTGGATATTCTTTCCTGCTTCATTGAAGATTAGTTGACCATAGAGTTAAGGGTCTATTTCTGGGTTTTCTATTCTGTTCCATTGATCTATGTGTCTGTTTTTGTGCCAGTACCATACTGTCTTGATGATTACAGCTTTGTAATAGAGCTTGAAGTCAGGCATTGTGATGCCGCCAACTTTGGTTTTCTTTTTCAACATTCCTTTGGCTATTTGGGGCTTTTTCTGCTTCCATACAAATTTTAGGATTATTTGTTCCATCTGTGAAAAATGCTGTTGGTATTTTGACAGGGATTGCAGTGAATGTATAGATTGCTCTACGTAGCATAGACATTTTAACAGTATTTGTTCTTCCAATCCATAAGCATGGAACATTTTTCCATTTTTTTGTCTTCCTCAATTTCTTTCATGAGTGTTCTATCGTTTTCTGAGTACAGATCCTTTTCTTCTTTGGTTAGGTTTATTTCTAGGTATCTATGGCTTTTGGTGCAATTGTAAATGGGATCAACTCCTTAGTTTCTCTTTCTTCTGCCTCATTGTTGGTGTATAGAAATGCAACTGGTTTCTTTGCATTGATTTTATATCCTGCCACTTGGCTGAGTTCCTCTATGAGTCTAGCAATTTGGAGGTTGAGTCTTTTGAGTTTTCCCGAGTATCATGTCATCTGTGAAGAGTGAGAGTTTGACTTCTTTGACGACTTGGATACCTTTTATCCCTTTTTGCTGTCTGATTGCTGAGGCTAGGACTTCTAGTACTATGTTGAATAGCAGTGGTGAGAGTGGGCATCCCTGTTGTGTTCCTGACCTTGGAGGAAAAGCTCTCAGTGTTTCCCCATTGAGAATGATATTTGCTGTGGGCTTTTCATAGATGGCTTTTATGATACTGAGGTATGTACCCTCTCTCCCTACACTGTGGAGAGTTTTCATCAAGAAAGGATGCTGTACTTTGTCAAATGCTTTTTCTGCATCTACTGAGAGGATCATGTTCTTGTTTCCTCTTTTGTTAATGTGATCTATCACGTTGATTGATTGATTGCAGATGTTGAACCACCCTTGCAGCCCAGGAATAAATCCCACTTGGTCGTGGTGAATAATTCTTTTAATGCTCTGTTGGATCCTATTGGCTAGATATAGTTGAGAATTTCTGCATCCATGTTCATCAGGGATATTGCTCTGTAATTCTTCTTTTTGGTGGGGTCTTTGTCTGGTTTCAGAATAAAGGTAATACCTCATAGAAAGAGTTTGGATGTTTTCCTTCCATTTCTATTTTTGGAACAGTTTCAGAAGACTAGGTGTTAATTCTTCTTTAAATGTTTGGTAGAATTCCCCTGGGAAGCCATTCGGCCCTGAACTCCTGTTTGTCGGGAGATTTTTGATTACTGCTTCAATTTCCTTGCTGGCTATGGGTCTGTTCAAGTTTCTCTTTTTCCTGTTTCAGTTTTGGTAGTTTATACATTTCTAGGAATGCTTCCGTTTCTTCCAGATTGTCTAATTTGTTGGCATATAGTTGCTCATAATATGTTCTTATAATTGTTTGTATTTCTTCGGTGTTGGTTGTGATCCTCATCTTTCATTCATGATTTTATTTATTGCAGTCCTTTTTCTTTTCTTTTTGATTAAGTTTGGCCAGGGGCTCCACAGTTATTTTAGATGTGCCTATAGTAGTACTTAATGATTATTAAGTGCTTAATATATGCTAGACACTAACAAAGTGCTTTATATGGATTATTGTATTAATCCTGTGCAGTTAATAAGTAGAACCAGGCACTAGGGTTCAATATACTGATCAAAACCTCTACTACTTCTCTTAAATAGTCATAGCTGCGAAATGAAATCATTAGAAAAAAGACTGGGAAGAACATACTCAAAATAAGAATAAACTTTTTCATGTCATACTAAGAAGTTTTTTCTTCTTAACCTCTGGAGTGTTGCTGGTGTGGAGGGTTAAGCTAAGGAATGTCACACTCGGAAATACAGGCGTACTTCAGAGAGAGTACAGGATCCAGACCATTGCATTAAGTAAATATCACAATAAGGCAAGTCAGATGGATTTTTTTGCTTCCTAGTACATGTAAAAGATACTTTTATGCACTATTTTGTAGTCTATTAAGTGTGCAATAACATTGTTTCTAAAAACATACATACCATAATTTTAAAATACTTAATTGCTAAAAACGCTAGCCATCATCTGAGCTTTCAGCAAGTCTTAATCACTGATTACAAATCACCCTGACAATATAATAATGAAAAAGTTTGAAATATTGCAAGAGTTACCAAAATGGACATAGAGACAGAAACTGAGCAAATGCTGTAGGAAAAATCGCACCAATGGACTTGCTCGACACTGTGTTGCCACAGGTCTTAAGTTTGTAAAAAAAAAAAAAAGACAGTATCTGTGAAGTTCCATAAAATGATGTGTGCCCGTAATAACATCACAATTGGGTAGATGATATTATTGTGAAGAATAGATTGTTTTCCATTGCTTTGGCCTCTCCCCACCTGTTGGGAATCAGGTTGTTATTGTATTACCACAGAGGCTATATGGGTGGGAGAAGCAAAGGGATCTAACTTCTTCCTTTTACCCGCTCCCTCTCCCTTGCATGGTCACAAACTGAATTTTACCATCTATAAACAGTAATTGTATTTCCTCTAAAGTCTCATATATTTTTCTTCCCTTTTGTTTCTGTGGAGGGTAGTTCCTGCTTCTCTAAAATACAAACCCTTCTACCTGCTCTCATAGTTCCATAACCCTTTGCCTTTTTAGGAACTTCACTCCTATAGTTAATTCTCAAATTGCCATTACCAGGTCATTCTCATTAGTATCCTGGAATCTGTTCATTCTTCCAAATGCACACAACCCCTTCGATTGATCCCATTTCTTTCCTTCCTTTATGGCAAAGCTTCTGAAGAGCTATCTGGGATGATTTCCATTTCCTCTTGTCCTTTTCATACTTCAGCTCTCCAGTTGGACTTTGCTTCCCACAACTCCACTATATTTATGTTAGGGTCAAAGACACGTTCCATGTTGCCACATCCAGTGGTCACTTCTAAGTCCTCTCCTTACTTGTACTTCTCAGCCGTCTGTCTTTACAGATTGTGTGATACCATATGACCTAATTTTCATCATACCTCACTTGGCCTTTCCTTCATCTGTTTGTTTTCTCATATCTATCAGATTTAAGAGTTTTCCAGAGCACTACTCACTTGCTTTTTGCTTTCATGCTTGCTTCCTAGATGACCTCATCTGATCATGAGACTTTAAATACCAAGCTAATGGTTCTAAATTTTCAGTATATTTGTACCTAATCTTCCCTGGGTTCTATATTCCTGTATTCATTCAACTGTTTACGTGATGGACATCACAAAATCAGTCCAAGTGGAAATCGTGATTTCCATAAACACGCCCCCTAAAATCCTGCTCCTCTCCCAGTCTTCAGTAAATGCTACAGTCACCTGCTTGTTCTGGCTGAAAAGCTAAACTTCCTCTTTGATTCCCTCTTTGCCCTCCTTAGATATTCTATATCCTCGTCAGTCCTCCATAATCTTTCTCTGCTCTTACTCTTGTCTAAACTAATGTCACTTCCCTGAACTGTATAATAAACGCCTAACTAGTCTCCTTGCTTTCACATCACTATCCTTCTCCCATAGCAGCAGAATGATCTTACTAAATCCTGAATCAGATTACTCATCTATTTAAAATCCCCTAGTGTTTTCCTGTTGCACTTAGATGGCATGTGCTTAGGTTTTATTCTGACCTGGCCCTGCCTGCTCTATAACCTTATTGCTTATCTCTGGGCAGTTTATTTTGCTAAACTTCAGATCTACCCACCTTTATGTTTTTTAAGGCATACCACTCCTTCTTGTGCCTCAGGACTTGTATACTTAATGTCTTTTTGCCCAGAATGCATTCCCTGGCTTCATAGGACTGACTCCTTTGGTCTCAGCTGGAATATTACCTCAAAAACTACACTATCTAAAGACACAATTTCTAATCCCTCTTAATACCCATGTAACCCTGATGTATTTCCTTTATAGAACTTGCCAACTTCTGAAATTGTTTCATTGTATGTACTAGTTTTCTTTACTCTGTACAAACATTTTGATCATATTTATCCCCAGCACCAAAATAGTGCCTCGTATATCTTTTCTATTTCTCCAAATCATGTTGTTCACATATTTAACCTCTGAACTCATTTTCTCACCAGAAATAGTATCTGCTTTGCCACTAAGATCTCTGAAAAATATAGTTTTAAAAGGTTAGCACATTGGGTAAAATCCAGTCTTAGAAAAAATTAATTTTTGGAAGCCTCCTGATTTCCCAATTAGAAAGGATTTTACTTGATAGTATTTATTGCTTTCTCCTACATTTAAATTTTTGCCTTGATTTTGCATCTATGTATCACAACCTAAGTGATTTTCTGAGTCAGAGACTGAATTACATTTCTCTTTCCTCCAATACTAAATAAAATATCTTATAATTAAGCAGTCAGACTTAACTGGTGGGCGTGGATGTCTTTTTTTTCTCTATAGACTATATGGAATAATTATGAAATGGAACGTATAGGCACATTTAATATTAATGGAGGGAGTGACCAGTTGATCTTCAGGATATCCCTCAAGTTTGCATTCCTTGGTGATGTAGGAACAGCCTCATCTGATTCTATAGACATATTTATACTTCGCTTTTTAGGAATGATTTAAGGTAGCTTATAATGATACGCAAGTTATAGTAGGTTGACCAACTGCAAATAGGCTAAAGGACAAAAAATATAGAGAATTAAAACAGAACCTGAGGATAAAGTTAATACAAACAAGCATCCTTGGATCCTGTATATTAGCTGTGATAGAGTATACATTTTTGACTTTGAGAGTTTTAATAACCAGTTTAGATGGGGATGTAACCAATTCAGTTGTATACTTGAACATTCAGTCTAGGATCATCTATTCTTGCTACTTCTGTTTAATAATAGGAACTTCAAATGAATAAATTCCATTCTCTGGGTTAGTGATAAGATCAGAGTTCATGGGCAGTTGGTTAAGCATCTGCCTTAGGCTCAGGTCAGTGGCTCAGTTGATTAAGCATCTGCCTTAGGCTCAGGTCATGATCCCCGGGTCCTGGGATTGAGTCTTGATTCGGGCTCCCTGCTCAGTGGACAGTCTGCTTCTCCCTCTGCTCCTAACTCCCCACTTCCAACTTGTGCTCACTCTCTTTCTCACAAAAATAAATAAATAAAATCTTAAAAAAAAAAAAAAATCAGAGTACATGGTGCCATTTGAATTGGACAGCTTTGTCTGGCCTTTGAACTGAATTTGAGATTTTATGATTATAATCCTTTACGTTCTTTAAAGGAGTGATAAGGTTTTGGTTTTGGTTCTTTTTTCCTGCTAGCTTAACCATGTAAATACTCTTATTTAAATATTTTAATATTTTAATATTTTCACATTTAAATATTTTAATATTTAAATGCCAGCTGAAGAGCTATAATATACACCAAATATTACATCTTAAAACTTGTTCTGACCTAGAAAGGCCATTCTGTTACTGGCTTTAATATGGTATTATCAAAATTCCTTTTTCTTTTAAAGGTATTGTCCTTCCTGTAAAACTGATTCCAGTGAAGTTGTAAAGGCTGGTGAAAGACTCAAGATGAGTAAAAAGAAAGCAAAGATGCCATCAGCTAGTACTGAAAGCCGGAGAGACTGGGGCAGGGTAAAGAAGAAAGTCTCCTTTTCTTCTGAGCTATAACGTTTATGACTGTAATGCAAGTTATAACATTTCAATACCAACAGTAGTGGTGATACAAATTATATTTTCCATAGCAGAAATATTAACAAATAACTATATTATTTAATTATATAATTGTTACTTTGTTGTAACTGCTAGCTATATGTTAATGAAATCACATAAATTATATATTGTTAATCATATAGTTAGGTTTCTATTTTATTCTCATTTTATGGGAATTAAGGGCTTTAAGATTTGACATAACCAGTTTCTTAAGTAGCTTGTTCGTTGACTTATAGGGAATGGCCTGTGTTGGTCGCACTAGAGAATGTACTATTGTTCCTTCTAATCATTATGGACCTATTCCTGGGATTCCTGTTGGATCAACATGGAGATTTAGAGTTCAGGTATGTTTTAAATTGGCTTTGTTGAAAGGGTAAAGTTGGATATAGGTAAAATTGTAGCAATGCCAGCTTCTGTTGATTAAAAGTGGACTAACCTAGGTTTCTTCATATGGCATTCAGTTGTTAGAATGAAAGATTCTCTATAGGATGGGTAGACTCTTCCCCATAGCTTAATACAGAGGACCATACATCATGGAATTAGGCATCAGCTATGCCTTTTCATCACTTTGTTTTGCTATTCTGATAGTTAACATTATTGTTAAGCTTTCTAGAGAATTTTTCTTGCTGAGAATTTAATATTTGCAGTATTAAATTTTTCTTCTTTAAAATATTTGGTAAGTTCTCATTTAATATCATTGAAGTCCAAGAAAGCTCACTTCAGGTGTTTTGTTTGGGGTTTATCTCCCTGAATAAGTTGGTCAGAGGAAGTGCCCAGATACCCAAGGATAAGATTACTTCTCTTTTCCTCTTGAAGGCTCTATTGTATTCATTTCTAACTTCTTTTTTAGAATGGTAATTTTATGATTATAGGGAACTTAAAAGTTATTCATCTTATTTTCTGTTTCTCAGAGACAACTACCTTAAAGTTTTAGTTGTTTCTCCTAGGTTTACCTTATTTCTAAATAGCATGTTTCTACTGCTTTTGTCTTCATATTTTAGTTTATTAATTTCTTTCAATGGAAGAGGAGCATTTAGTTTAACACAGTCTGTATCTTCCCATCCTTGCTATGGTTATATTATAATTTTGGCTAAATCCGTATGCGTGTTTTATGACTTTAGATCTTTAAATACAGTAAAAAAAAAATACTACAAATAAATACAGTGTAACATTATAAATACAATAAAAAGTACACTTAGTATATGTTTAATTGCCTTGTGTTTTTTTTGTTTGCCTCATTTTTTGGGGTATACCTGTCACTAATTTATTCCCAAATTCTAAAAGCCCTATTAATACGGTCTCAGATGAGTTTAAGGTTGTTGGCCTGAGCTCTACAAGGATGGATTTGCCATTTAGGAAGTGGGGAAGAGTCAGATTTATTTTCATCAGGATTGGTGAAGTTGGGAATCAAGTGGTCCTGTCTTCTGGAGTACCTGGTGTTTTCAAGACCTAAACTCAGGTTCTGATGCCTTTATTAGCTTCTCATTGACTTCTAACGTGTGTCTTTCCCTACCTCGATATGCAGGCTTGGATTTCAGCTTCTTTTACTCTAAGAACAATTATATGATAAACAAATGAATTCTAATATTTCTCTCAGGGAGTTTGAAGTACACAATGTGACACTGTTCCAGTGAGCCAAAATTGAAGATACATGGGAAGAAGCAGTAGGCCATTGAAGTAGTAGAATCGCATGAGTAAATTTAACAAATTGGACAGCAAGTTTGGGTAACATTGAGTAGTTCTGGCTCAAACATATATGCTCTATGAAGGAGAAGCTGGAGATAAGAATTAAGGTGGGGAGCCAGATTGAGACTCAAGGGTGATATGTAATACTTGGGGCTTGATATACAATATGGCCATTTAATGTATTTTAAGCAGATTTGTTCTTAAAAGTATTGCTCTGTTTGTGATGGGTAGAATCGGGTTTAAAGAGAAAAACTGGAGGCAGTGAGAAAGGATGTTTATAGCATTCATGAGTCAAACTAAGATTATAGCAGTTGAAGTAGAAAAAGATGTGTTTGAGAGATCTAGGAGATAGATCAAATTTATTTATGACCAAAATGGGTTTGAAGAATAGAGGAGAAGAATGAGGCTAAAATGACTCTTGCCTGGGGTGCCTGGGCTCCTCATTCGGTTGAGCATCCTACTCTTGATTTTGGCTCAGGTCATGATCTCAGGGTCATGAGATTCTCTCTCTCCCTCCCTCCCCCCCTCCATTTGTATACACCCTGTCTCTCAAAAAAAAAAAAAAAAAAAGAATAAAATGACTCTTGCCTTTTAGATGTGGCTAGGGAGCAGTGCAATAATTAAAGAGAAAAAATGAGATAGGCAGGGATCTGGACCACTGATAAAGAAATTCTGTTTTACCGAAGTTGAGCTATAATGACAAGTAGACATAAAATGATATTTAATAATTCTTTTGAAACTTAGAATTATAGGTCTGAGCAGTTTTAAGGTCACCAGCTTAGTACCTAAGGGATATATATAGTTGGGAAGAAATAAAGTTGGTGAGCAAAAGATAGAACTCTGGGTGACATTCAGTTCTTAGTTGGAGGCTTTTAGGGTCCAATAATACATGTGAAAGCATTTTGTAAATATAACTTGACTATTCAAAGTATTTTGAGACTCTCTTTATTTCATAGGTGAGCGAAGCAGGTGTCCATAGGCCCCATGTTGGTGGAATTCATGGTCGAAGTAATGATGGGGCTTACTCTCTTGTCCTCGCTGGCGGATTTGCGGATGAAGTAGTAAGTCACGATACAACCTTGTTCTTTAGAACCTGTCTTGATCGTTCGGTAAAATATAGAAGCTTTTTCTAGCATATATCAAATCCCATTTTTTTTTTTAGCATAGTTTTTATGTTGAAGTGGTCACTTCTGTACAAATTATAAGATAAATCAATTGGCAGTCTTTAATCTTTACATGTACTGATTTATATATATATGTGGTAACTGATTATTGCAATAAAAATACATTCTCTATAGAACTCACTTTTTTCTAATTAAACTTATTATTTTGGGATGTTGTAGATTGATGTGTAGCCTTAGAAATACTATAGATATCTCTATGCCCTTTACCCATTTTCCCCCCAATGGTAACATCTTACAAAACTAGTACAGTAGTATCACAACCAGGATATTGACATTAATACATTCAGGTCACTGAAAATTTTCCTACCACGAGTATCCCTCATGTTGTCCTTTGATAGCCACACCAACTGCCCTCCCTCAACCCCTCCCTAACCCCTGACAACCACTAATCTGTTCTCCATTTCTGTAATTTTGTTGTTTCAAAAATTTGTAGAAGTAGAGGAGCGCCTAGGTGGTTCAGTCGGTTAAGTGTCCAACTCTTGATTTCCACCTGGGTCAGGATCTCAGAGTCGTGGGATGGAGCCCTGAGTGGGGCTCCGCACTCAACAGGGCATCTACTTGAGATTCTCCATCTCCGTCTCCCTTTACCCCTCCCCTCCCATGCTCACATGCCTTCTCTCCCTCTCTCTCTCTCTCTAAAAATCTTTAAAAAAACTTTTTTTTTATAAGTGGAATCATATAGTATGTGACCTTTGGGAATGGCACTCTTCACTCAGCATAATTCTTAAATTGTGGCATGTATTAATAGTTTATTCCTTTTTTTTTTTTTTAAGATTTATTTATTTGACAGAGAGACAGCCAGGGAGAGAGGGAACACAAGCAGGGGGAGTGGGAGAGGAAGAAGCAGGCTCCCGGCCGAGGAGCCTGATGTGGGGCTCGATCCCAGAACGCTGGGATCACGCCCTGAGCCAAAGGCAGACGCTTAATGACTGCGCCACCCAGGCGCCCCAGTTTATTCCTTTTTTTATTGCTGAGTAGTATTCCATCTGTAGGTATGCCACAGTTCATCTGACCATTCATTCATTGAAGAATATTCGGATTGTTCCAGTTTTTGACTTTTACAAATAACTGCAATAAACATTTAGGTACAGGTTTTTTAATAAATGTAAGTCTTCATTTTTCTGTGATAAATGCCCAGAAATGTATTGTTGGGTTATATGGTAGTTGCATGTTTAGTTTTTTAAGAAACTGCCAAATTGTTTTCCAGAGTGGCTGTACCACTTTACATTCCTATTAGCAGCGTGTAAGTAAGTGATGGAGTTTCTCTGCACTCTTGCCATCATGCGGTGTTGTTGCTTTGTTTTACTTTAGCCATTCTCATAGGTATGCAGTGAGATCTCATTGTGGGTTTAGTTGACATTTCCCTAATGGCTGATGATGATGGACATGATTCACTTTTTTGCTATGTGTATAGCCTCTTTAATGATATATCTTCAGGTCAGTTGCCCATTTTCTAATTGGTCCTATTTGGGGTTTTTTGCTGTTCATTGAATATGTAGTTTGCAGGTATTTTCTCCTAGTCTGTTTCATTAGTTTGTGTTCATGGTATGTTACAGCTGTGTAGAGGCCAAGATGCATGTTTTCAGACAAAGGTAGAAAAGCTTGCCATTTTTCTAACAGGCAGATTTGGCAGTATGTTTACACTAGCATGGCAAAGGAAACTGAAGATGGAACTACGCAGGGTAATTATTTGAGTACTCATTTAATATGCCTATTTTTAAGTTGTATTTTTCAGAAATACAAAGGATGTTGTATAGTTTACTACAGTCAACACTAGATTTTTTTTTAAGGCTCTGTAAGAAAACAAGCCAACTAACAGTAGAATCTTTTTAACATGTTTTTAGCAACAAGCCAGTTGTGTTTGATCTAGACTCTGACATTTGTATGTGAGACTTTCCCAATGTGTAAAATAGAAAAAAATAGTAGCACCATTTTATGTCAAAATTACTGATATTAAATGAGGTAATTTATGTAGTCTTAGCATATAACGAGGATTCAAAAAGTTGCATTGTCTAGAGCAGAGCTTATCTTAAATATACAAAACATAAACATGTAGAGGTGAAAATAAGTACCAGGTAGAATTGAGATGGTTATTACTACTTCCCTTTTTCCTCATCTTTTGAGTATAGTTAATAGTCAAACATTAAACATTTGTAGAGAAAAGTACTAATGAGCTGTTAATTATGTATCTTAAGCAATTAATTCTCAGTCTATTAAGTAATGTAAAGAATAATTCATTTTGGAGCTAAAACACATAGGCTTAGATCACCAGCTAAGATATATTTGGAGATGTTAATACATTTTATAAGCATTTTTAATCTTTTGATCTCTTATTGCAGGCAGGTCATATCTACAGAAATGGGTGGAGGAAACCTAAATAAACTTTTCTCATTTGAGAAAAAAATTTGTTTTGAAACCTTTAAGTATAACATTCACGGAGCCCATAATCTTTGTTTTGTCCAGATGAATGGACATGAAACTACTGAATACCTGTTGATAAACTAGTTAATATTTTAGTCTAGTAACTTGAGAATCAAATGCTAGTTTTAGTGCCCTGTGTTAGGGTAACCTCACTAGAGGAATGTGAACTCACAAAGATGATCTGCCTTTTACAGTTGTCCTGAGAAATAGTTTGCTCAAGTGATCAGGAACAAATTCTGGAACCAAACTGTTTTGGGTTTGTGTCCTGGTGCCATCTCTTACTAGCTAAGTGACCTTAGGTAAGGTAATGAACCTCTGCCTCATCTATAAAATAAGGCTTTAAAAAAGTACTTCAGAGGGTTGATGTGAGCATTAAAAGAATCACACGTAAAATGCTTAGCCTAACTTCACAGACACACGGAGTAAATGCTAGGTGGGTGTTATCAGCAGTAAAGTGGTAGTACCCAGTTTTGCAAACACGTAAGGGGTATTTTGAGAGAAGCTGGCAGATTGAAGCTGTACACTAGATAGCTTTGAATTAAAGAATCATTAAAGGTGTCTGGGAAAAGATTAGTGATCTTAACTGTGTTTTAGGATATTTATCTGATAGTCTTTGCGGGGGGTGGGGGGACAGTGAGAAGATTGAGATGAAGGTCTTTTCCTTGATAAAAGGTAGTGGCAGGAATGGGAGCATCCAGCTTGTTGTGTTATGCAGCTACTTTACAACTTGAGAGAAGTCGAGATTGGGAAATTGAGTCACTCTGGGGCAGTAGTATGCCCCCTATATAGATGATGGCTTCTTACGTGAGGTGTTCTCAAATAGCAGGCTTCTTTAGGTTACTGACCCACAGGGGTACAACTTTGTGGAGCATGGACTATAATATGTAACAAATGTGGGCTGATCATTTTTCCTTAGGAAAATTAGTCTGAACTAATATATTGGCTGAATTCTGACAGTCCAGCAATTTTTTGTCCCCTAATAATAATTAAAAGTTTCTGTTGGTGTGATGAATAAAGTATTGATGAGTTAATGACGTAGAATTTTAATTATTCTGACTTGATTATTTGCTGTTTAAGGAATAATCAGAAATGTTTTGTTCTTTCATTTTAAATGCTACTTAGTTTTTAAAGCTTAGGTTGCCTCTATTATGCCGTTCTAGTCACCACTACTTTTTCCTTTATAGCACTACCATAATTATAACTTTAAAAGTTGACAGGGGAGCTGGATGGCTGGGTGGCTCAGTTGGTTAGGCATCTGCCTTCAGCTCAGGTCATGATCCCAGGTCCTGGGATCAAGCCCCACATGGGGCTCCCTGCTTGTGTGCGCACACATGAGCGTGCTTTCTCTCTCTGACAAATAAATCTTTTTTTTAAAAAAGTTGACAGGGTTATGAAAATGAGCATTGTGAAGTCAATCCAAGTAACATTTGGAAGACTTTCTGATTAAGAAGTGTTCTGGGCTGCTCTAGGTGTAGTTATTTATTAGATTTCCTTTAAATGGAATACACACTAAAGATGAAATTCCTTAATGCCTTAGTCTTCAAAATATAGACTTCAGTATTAGATCAACAAAAAGTGAAGTCAAGGTTTTTGGACAGATAAAAGCCCTTCTAAAACCATGAGATTTTAGTTATGACTTAATCCAAAAGAAAAACAAAGTGCAAAATAATTGACCTTTACTACAGACAACGATTAAGTAGAGAAAACGTCATTGTTTTAAGTTCAATCTAAACTAATTAAACTCTTGCAATAAAGAAACATTGTTGGGTGGGGGAATGAGCACAATGGTTGAAGAGGAGTAGGAGATACAGTCTTCTAGTTATGGAATGAGTAAGTCATGGGAATAAAAGGCACAGCATAAGAAATGAGGTCAGTGGTATTGTTTTTCGTTTTTTGGGTTTTTAAAAAAATTTTTATGTTATGTTAGTCACCATACAGTACATCCTTAGTTTTTGAGGTAGTGTTCCATGATTCATTGTTTGCATATAACACCCAGTGCTCCATGCAATACATGCTCTCCTTAATACTCATCACCGGCCTATCCCAATTCCCTACCCCCCTCCCCTCTGAAGCCCTGTTTGTTTCCCAGAGTTCATAGTCTCTCATGGTTCATTCCCCTTTCTGTATACCCCGCCTTCGTTCTTCCCTTCCTTCTCCTACTAATCTCCCTATTTCTTATGTTCCATAAATGAGTGAAACCATATGATAATTGTCTTTCTCTGCTTGACTTCTTTCACTTAGCATAATCTCCTCCAGTCCCATCCATGTTGCTGTAAATGTTGGGTAGTCGTTCTTTCTGATGGCTGAGTAATATTCCATTGTGTATATGGACCCCATCTTCTTTATCCATTTGTCTGTTGAAGGGCATCTCGCTCCTTCCACAATTTAGCTATTGTGGACAATGCTGCTATGAACATTGGGTGGATATGGCCCTTCTCGTCACGATGTCTGTATCTTTGGGGTGAATACCCAGTAGTGCAGTTGCTGGGTCATAGGGTAGCTCTATTTTTAACATTTTGAGGGATCTCCACACTATTTTGCAAAGTGGTGTACCAACTTGCATTCCCACCAACCGTGTAAGAGGGTTCCCCTTTCTCCACACCCTCTCCAACAATTGTTGTTTCTTGCCATGTCCCATTTTTGCCATTCTAACTGGCGTAAGGTGGTATCTCAGTGTGGTTTTTTTATTTGAATTTCCCTGATGACTAATGATTTTGAACATTTTTTCATGTGTCTGTTAGCCATTTGTATGTCTTCATTGGAAAAGTGTCTGTTCGTATCTTCTGCCCATTTTTTGATTTGATTATTTGTTTCTCATGTTTTGAGTTTGAGAAGTTCTTTGTTGATCTAGGATACCAGTCTTTTGTCTGCAGTGTCATTTGCAAATATCTTCTACTATTCCATGGGCTGCTTCTTAGTTTTTTTGACTGTTTCCTTTGCTGTGCAGAAGCTTTTTATATTTTGGGTTTTCCATCGAAGAGAGATAGTTTGACTTCTTCTTTGCCAATTTGAATACCTTTTTTATCCCTTTTTGTTGTCTGATTGCTGTTGCAAGGACTTCTAGTACTACGTTGAATCATAATGGCGAGAGTGGGCATCCTTGTCATGTTCCTGATCTTAAGGGAAAGGCTTTCAGCTTTTCCCCATTGAGAATGATATTCGCTGTAGGCTTTTCATAGATGGTTTTGATGAAATTGAGGAATGTACCCTCTATCCCTACACTCTGAAGTGTTTTAATGAGGAAAGGATGCTGAATTTTGTCAAATGCTTTTTCTGCATCAATTGAAAGGATCATACGGTTCTTGACTTTTTCGTTGATGTGATCTATCACACTGATCAGTTTGCGAATGTTGAACCTTGCATCCCAGGAATGAATCCCACTTGGTCATGATGGATAACCCCTTTAATGTACTGTTGGATCCTATTAGCTAGGATATTGTTGAGAATTTTGGCATCCGTATTCATCAGGGATATCGGTCTGTAATTCTCCTTTTTGATGGGGTCTTTGCCTGGTATGGAGATCAAGGTTATACTGGCCTCATAGAATGAGTTTGGTAGTTTTCCTTCTGCTTCTATTTTTTGAAACAGCTTCAGGAGAATAGGTATTATTTCTCCTTTGAATGTTTGGTAGAATTCCCCGGGGAATCCGTCAGGCCCTGGACTCTTGTTTTTTGGGAAGTTTTTGATAACTGCTTCAATCTCTTCATAATTAATTGGTCTGTTTAAGCAATTTCTTCCTGTTTCAGACTTGGTAGTTTATAGGTTTCCGGAAGGCATCCATTTCTTCCAGGTTGTTTAATTTATTGCCATATAGTTGTTGATAAAAATTTCTAATGATCCTTCCTATTTCATTGGTGTTGGTTGTAATCTCTCCCCTTTCATTCATAATTTTATTAATTTGGGTCCTTTCTCTATTCTTTTGCATAAGTCTGGCCAGGGGCTTATTGATCTTATTAATTCTTTCAAAGAACTAGCTTCTAGTTTTATTGATCTGCTCTACTGTGCTCCTGGTTTCTAATTCATTGATCTCTGCTTTAATCTTGATCACCTGCCTTCTCTTGCATGGGTTAGGCCTGTTCTGTTCTAGCTCCAGCTTCTTTACGTGAGAATATAAAAACTGCATTTTAGATTGTTCTGTTCTTTTGAGTGAGGCTTGGATGGCTATGTATTTTCCCCTTAGGACTGCCTTTGCAGTGTCCCGTAGGTTTTGGACCATTGTGTTTTCGTTCTCATTGGTTTCCATAAATTGCTTAAGCTCATCTTTAATTCCCTGGTTTACCCAGTCATTCTTGAGCAGGATGGTTCTTAGTTTCCAAGTGTTTGAGATTCTTCCAAATTTTTCCTTGTGATTGAGTTCCAGTTTCAAAGCATTGTGGTCTGAGAAGATACAGGGAATAATGTCAGTCTTTTGGTATCAGTTGAGACCTGTTTTGTGACCCAGCATATGGTCTATTCTGCAGAAAGTTCCATGTGCATTTGAAAAGAATGAGTATTCTGTTGTTCTGGGGTGTAGTGTTCTGTATGTATCTATGAGGTCCATCTGGTCCAGTATATCATTCGAAGCTCTTGTTTCTTTGTTGATTTTCTGCTTAGGTGATCTGTCTATTGCTGAGAGCGGAGTGTTGAGGTTCCCTACTATTAATGTATTATTATCTATATGTCTCTTTATTCTGGTTAAGAGTTGGCTTGTGTGTCTAGCTGCTCCCCTGTTGGGGGCATAGATATTTATAATTGTTAGATCCTCTTGTTGGATACACCCTTTAAGAATAATATAGTGTCCTTCTGTATCTCTAACTACAGTCTGCAGTCTTTAGTTTAAAATCTAATCTGTCTGATATGAGAATTGCTACCCCACCTTTCTTTTGAGGTCCGTTGGCATAAAAAATGGTTCTCCATCTCTTCATTTTCAGTCTGGATGTATCTTTAGATTCAAAATGAGTCTCTTGGAGACAGCATATGGATTTGTCGTGTCTTTTTATCCAATCTGCAACCCTGTGGCATTTATGGGAGCATTTAGGCCATTCACATTGAGAGTGATTATTGAGAGATATGATTTTAATGATGTCATGTTGCCTGTGAAGTCTTTGTTTCTATACATTGTAAATTTCTGTTCTGTATCACTCTTGGGGCCTTTTAACTTTTATAGAACCCCCCTTAATATTTCTTGCAGGGCTGGCTTGGTGGTCACAAATTCTTTCCGTTTCTGCTGCTCTTGGAAGCTCCTTGTCTCTCCATCCATTCTGAATGACAGCCTTGCTGGATAAAGGATCCTTGGCTGCATGTTCCTCTCACTTAGTGCTCTGAATATGTCTTGCCAGCCATTTCTGGCTTGCCAGATCTCTGTAGACAGGTCTGACATTATTCTGATGTTCTTCCTTCTGTAGGTGAGGACTCTTTTCCCCCTGGCCACTTTCAAGATTGTATCCTTGCATCTAAGATTTGCAAATTGTACTATTATGTGACGTGGTGTTGGTCTGTTCTCATTGATCTTGGGAGGGGTGCTCTCTGCCTCTTGGACATGAATGCTTGTCCTTTGCCAGATTAGAGAAGTTCTCAGCTACAATTTGTTCAAATATCTCTTCTAGACCTCTGTTTTTCTCCACCCCCTTGGGGATGCTGCTGATTCTGACATTGGAATGGTTCATTGAGTCAGTAATATCCCGTAACCTACATTCTTGAGATTGGATTTTTTTTTTGAGCCAAGTTCCCATTTTTTCCTTCTTTTCTATCATCCCATCTTCCAATTCACTAATTCATTCTTCTGCCTCATTTACCCTGGCTGTCAGAGCATCCAGTTTAGACTGCATTTGATTCATAGGATTTTTAATTTCTGCCAGATTCGCTGTCATTTCTGCCCTTAGAGATTCTATATTGTCATCCATATTTTCGTTACTTTTTTTTTAAGCCTACACATCATCTTGACCATTGTTACTCTGAACTCCATTTCTGACAATTTCTGTGGCAGAGGCCACAGTCTCTGTGTCCTTTCTTTGCTGAGGGTTTCTCCTCCTCATCATTCTGATGAGGAGAGGTTGCGGGGATGCACAGAGCCCAAATTATTGACCAGGACCCAGGCAGTGTGCACTTGTTTTATAGGGACCTTAGGGATGTGGGCTTCTTGATTTTTCAGCCTGCCTTCTGTGGGGGGTGGGGGGCAGCCACACTGATACTCAGGCAACCCTGTTTGTGTAGAGTTGCCCTGTTCCCTGTGAGAGGGGGTGGGGATGGGCACAATGCGAACCAGTATTTCCGGGCTTTTGTTTTCTGGTGGCTTTCCCTGGCGGTTTGCTGTGACTCTTCTGAGAGTCAGAGCTACAGTGGCCTTATCCTAGCCTCTGTCTCAGAACAGAAAGATCGCAGTCTGCTCTCCACTGAGCTCTCCTGGCCACTTTAACTCTGTTTCTGTCGGTGCTGCTAAAAACCCTGCCCCATCCCGGGTTCTGTGCCCCACAGCCAGTCTCCCAGTCCTCACTCCCTGGTCCAGCATATCTCTGTCCTTTGTGCTTCTAACACTGCCAACTGCCCTGGGTTCCCCAAGCTCCTTGTTTCAGTGTCATTCACGCATTTTCTGGAGCTCAGGTTTTCAGTCTGGTCGCGCGTGCGCTCCCAGTCTCAGTCTGCTTTATCGGCAGCTACCAGTCCGCGAATCTGGCCCGCTTCCCAGTGCAGGTGGCTACTGCTTCCCGATACCCGAGCCTGGGGGCTCCCTCCCCCTTCCGTTTATCTTCCGATATCTGTGTGCAGATTCACGGCTCCCCGCTTCATACCTCAATACTCAGTGCCAGATGTTCGTTTGTAGAGATCCAGATGTATCTTCCTGCGTCTCAGACGGGCTGATTTCGTGGGTGTTCAGGATGATCTGGTAGATATCCAGCTCAGTTCAGGGGACCCGCTGAAAAAAGGTCCCCTACTCCTTCGCCATCTTTTTTCTTCACCTAGTCAGTGATATTGTAATAGCATTGTCTGGTAACAGATGGTAGCTACACTTGTGGTGAGCACAGCATAATGTTTAAACTTGTATCACTATGTTATATACCTGAGACTGAACATGGTCTGTAAACTAATCAAAAAAAAAGAGTGAGCCACTATTTCGATAATGTTAGTAGAGTTAATTTGTATACTGATACTCTTCTCAACTGATTTTGAGTACTGAATCAATAACTTAGTAATATCAATATAAATTTGTAATTAATACAGAGATATTTGTGGTCCTAGTTTCTGTAACATCTAGTTCCTTTGGCATGTTTTTTTCACATTTAGTAGACCCTTTATACAAATTTTAGTTTTCAAATTCTTTTCCTTTTTAATAATAGGCTATTATTTCACTGAATGTAATTTAAGTGAACCTGTATAATATGAAATGTGGGGAACTTACTAAGCTGTTAGGATTTTAATTTTGAATTTTAACAGCAAACTTGGGTATGGTGTAGATTGCTGATGAGAAATCACATATGAAGTATTTACTAAAATGGTATGCTGTAAAATCCTACAAGAGAATATTGATGTTTATTTTAATACCATTGAATTAAACGAAACAATATTCCCAGTCTATAAATCTTATTTTGTAACATCCTAGAGATTAGTCCTTTTATGTACATAGCATGAGAATAGCCACATTTGGAGGTACTGGAAGCTCTAACTTTAAAATGATCATGTGATGTAACTTGATATAACTTGAAGATGTACTGCGTACACAACTGCATTTGAGATATTTTGGCAAGTATCTCTCAAGGTACCTTGAAAGAGAACATGTAAATTCATAACATCCTAACCAAATGTTCTGACTGTAAAATAAGAATTGGCAAGATTATACTTGGGTTTAGGTATCTTAATGCTGAAAATCTTTTCCCATAGGATCGAGGTGATGAATTCACATACACTGGGAGTGGTGGTAAAAATCTTGCTGGTAATAAAAGAATTGGTGCACCATCGGCTGATCAAACATTAACAAACATGAACAGGTACTCTTTATTGTTAGAGTTTGTAAAGACTATTTGGGCTTTGTATAAAAGTTTGATTATAGTAATGTAATTTGTAAGTTAGACTATAGGGGAGAATCTTAAATTGACAGTTAAAGATCTAAATTTAAAATCCCATTACCTGATTATATAATTATTTTTAAGCATTCTAACATTTCTTCATACTACTTTTTAAATGGCATAATTCCCAGTCTTAATACATGTGTTTTACATTTAAAAACATGTTGAAACATTTGAAGGAAGGGAACCTATGTAAGTGAAATTGAGGACAAGGTGGCTATCTACTATCCCATAGGTCAAAGTTATGTTTTACTCAACACAGATTTATCTTTTAAAGTAACAGACTTCTTTTTAAAAGAGACTCAACGAATGTGAGATAGGTTTAAGTTCGAGAGCCGCATTTGTGGGCATAAGTGAAACATCAGATAAACTTAATCAGAACTACACTCAGGGTGCTTTTAGAATTTATAATGTCTCTTCAGTGCTATAAAAGAGGATGTTTAATTACAAAAATGACCTTTTCTAAGTAAATACTTACAAAGCATTACAAAAGAGCCACCTTGTGCTAACCTTTGTTCTATAGAAGTATTAATGACATTCCAGCTTCCATGGGAACAAAAAATGATTTTAAAATGTTTTATTTCAAAGGTGCTTGCTAATAGCAATAATAAAGTGACCCAAACCATCAGATAGCAACGACCACATTATAACTTGTCATATTGATAATTTTTTGATCAATTTCATAAAGTTGAAATTTTTATATCCTATTGTTAAGGGTGTTTTATGGATTATTGAGTAAAAATGAGTATTTTTCTTTCTTGAGTCTAAATCACTCGGTTTTAAGTAGTGTGCCCTTAATTTCTGATTACCGTGTGAAGTAAAGAATACACCAATATGATTTCAAGAATTTGTTGCATACCAAATTACATACAATCTGTTTTTATGTCTTCCTTCTATATTATTTCTGACAGTAGGATTATTTAACTGAACCAGCAGAGGAGACAGGTCAGATTTGCTGGTGAAAACATTCCTGAGGCAGGAGTCCAGTCCTTAGCTAGTCTTTTCCTAGCAGAATAGCAGCTCTTCAGGAGGAATGATCTTAAAAGGAGTTAGAAAGATTTTGATGTGTTTTTGTCGGTGAAAGTATTATCTTGAATTTGCAAAAGGGCTTTTCACGTTGTCAAATCTGAAAATTATATTTTCCTTTTAATAACAATAGATGATTTTGCTTGAATGAGGTTTGTTTCCTAACTTCCTGCACTTGTAATATACATGGTAAATATTTTCCAAGCTTTTAAAGAATCTAATAAGTATAACCCTGTTTGCCATATGTTATAATCTTATTAGAAAATAATTGACAAGTAGTAAAAATGTTTATATTGAAAGGAAGGTAGTGAATATAAAATATTAACTCAAAAACATTTCCGATTGACTTATAGGGACTCTGACATCTGTTCAGTTAATTTATACATTAAGCTTTTGAGTATGCATAGTGATTGTAAAGACCTCTGGGCAAAGATACCTATATGTTTTATAAACATGAAAACTGGGGTGAAAGACCCTTAGCTCTGCCCCATATTATACTCTTTCCTGACTAGTATATGGTCCAGTGCATTTTCACTTCTCCACTAAAGGATAGTTTGGCTCCTGCTTCTTGCTTTGAGAAGTTTGTTCCTATTTCTTCTCAGCTTTTCGCTTTATGAAACTGAAGAGGGCAGCAAGGTAACCTAGCCATCCTTTATAAGGGCAGTTAGAAGCAATCGATTGAGCTGCAGAGTAATGGAAAAGCCTTGTTTCACCTAGTTTGATCTTAGATTCTTTTCACATACTTGAACTACCTACATACTTTTGTGAAGCTAGAAGTGAGTTAATAATGCCAGTTAGTGGTGGCAATCATTCTGAATGAAGGTGCCTGTAAGCACCGAACCATTCCACTCATTAATGTGAAAATAGTATTTGTCCTTTTCCTACCTCTTTAAGAAGATGAAGTATATATATCTCAATAGGTATTACATTAATAAGATGGAATACTAGCCCTAGAAGGTTGGTTACATTTTCTTCTACCTCCCAGAGATTTCATGCATCTCCCTTTGAGATAAAAAAAGATAACTTGGTAAACTTTATTTGACCACATGTATAAAGTGGTTGTTTTTTTTTTAAACAAAACACTTTCAGTTTATTTACTTTAACAATATAACTGATCAAGAGATCTGGGTAGATTAGACATTTAGTCATAAGGTCAGTTTTTTTTTATTTGAGCCTGCGTAAAATTATGCCCTGAAAAAGTATTTTGTATCATATCTGAATTTACCAAATTGGGTGTGTATGTGTTTTAACCTTACATGTTCTCAGTGGGTTTTTTTTCCACTTAAGTTAGGAAGTAGGTATCTGAGAAGAAGAATACTAATTTTAAGTAGATTCTAGTTTGGTGGGGTTGTTTTGTTTTTTTGTTTTTGTTTTTGTTTTTTGGCAGGATTAAGTTCTCCCAAGAAAGGTCTTCTTACATACCCTTACTGATTAATTACTACTAATTGAGTACACCTGCTAAGATTCAACTAAATCAGGTGCTGCTTCTCACTCAGTGTTCCTCCTTGTTCACATGTCATCATAAAAATAGTGATCTGGAGGAGCCGAAAATCTTTATTGTCATGATTTAACACAGGCATTTGAATGCTTCAGTTTTATTTAAACTTTTTACTCGAAGTCTTTATATTATCATATTAAACTTGTTCTTTAATAGCTTCTAGACGTTAAGGATTCTCTATCTGGAATGTGGAAAGTAGACCTAGAAAGGTCATCTGTACCTTGCTGACAAATTCATTTTCCTGGATTTCTTTCTACATTATTCCAGCAATTTACCTCACTCCCTTATCAAAAATAAATACTACAACAATCACTTGCTTTAGTTTTCCAACTTTCTCCCTTCCCTCAACAAACGTTATTTTAAAAAAATTCCATGTATTTCTAGTTGTTTTCTATTATACGTGGCACAGATGTTATTACTTTCAGAAGAACCCTACAGGCTATCTGAGAACCAATCCCCTGGCTTGGGGGTGACATCAGAAAACTGATTTGTCTTCTCTGCTGGTGGGGGAAAGCATAATCCTATTATCTGGAATAATATGGAAAGAATCATAGAATCTTAACCATCAGGTAAGGCATAAGTCACCTTTTAATTGAGCTAATAATGCGATTATGTACTTAAAGATTACTTGGTATAAAGACTTTGTTTTATTTTTTAGGGCATTGGCCCTAAACTGTGATGCTCCATTGGATGATAAAATTGGAGCAGAGTCTCGGAATTGGAGAGCTGGTAAGCCAGTCAGAGTGATACGCAGTTTTAAAGGGAGGAAGATCAGCAAATATGCTCCTGAAGAAGGCAACAGATATGATGGCATTTATAAGGTGCTCTATCTGGCATGACATCTTGTTAGTCATTCTTCCTGGGCTTTCAAGACAGGGTTGCCAAAGGGAACTACTCTACTGGGTGGGCTAAAGGAAATAGTAGATCACCTTCGTTGGTATTTCTACTTTTTCTGGAAATGTAACAAATATACAAAGTGAGCTCCTAACTTTAATACTTTTCTCTTAATGTTTATTTGAAGTCCATAAGGGCAGAGTTACATTTTGAGTTAAGCTTTTTATAAGTGTATATTCACTATGATAAAACTATTTAAATAATGTGACCATTGTAGATACTGATTCTTATAGATTTTCAAAGTCAAGCACGTTATAATTTGTCAAATAGGTTGTTTTCTTTTAAAAAATGGAGGCATTTACTGCCACCATTTTTATCTATTATGCAGGAATCTATTTGTGAGCATAATCTTGTTAATATTTCAAATTTATAGCAATGTGTACTTATATGGGAACTATCTTAATTAGGAAATAAGGTCAAAACAATATTTTTAGTGAATATTTTTTATTTACTGTTACTACAACAAAGCAAGTATCTTTTGAAGTTGCATTTAGTTTAGTCAAGTGTACTTAAACTAGTAATATATTATGAGTAAGTCTAAATATTTAATCTCAAACTACTACAAAATACTGATTTAGGTGGTGAAATACTGGCCAGAAATTTCATCAAGCCATGGATTCTTGGTTTGGCGCTACCTTTTAAGAAGAGATGATGTTGAACCTGCTCCTTGGACCTCAGAAGGAATAGAACGGTCAAGGAGACTATGTCTACGTTTACAGGTTAGATAACATTTGTCTAGGCTACTTGTATGTTCATAAAAATGCGCACCTCTGTAATATCTTTGTGCCTTAACACTGGATACAACTCGTGGCAATTGATCAGTGGACTTTAAGGGGTGAGGAATGAAATCATGCAAGTTACACAGAAGGAAAACAAGCAAAAAGGTAGCATTCTAGGTGTCAAACTGCCCTAAGACCAAGAATTGTGCTTGGGAAAACCCAGGCCTTCAATGAGAAGTAAAATATTTCCAATTCAATTTGGAAATGACTTGAAGAATGACGGAGAGGGATACATAAAATTTATATAAAGGAGGCCTTAAGAAGGGAAGTTTATCCTAGAGGGCACAGGGGGTGTGTCTCTGGTAGGGGAAGGGGGAGGTGGCTTGTAAGAGTGGTCTGCTTCCTACCCTTCTCACTTTTCCTCACCCCTTTTTTCTCTTCCCCCTCAAAGCTGCTTCTCTGTCCTGTCACCACCTTTAGTGCTTTGCCTTTTTTTTTTCCCCTTTGCCCATGTTCAGCTGTTAACCCATATAAGACTTTGTTGGTTTTGTGTGCATAATGGATGGTATGGCTACATTCCCTGTCCACTGCCTATGCACCCTAGACTTTGTCCCTGACACTGACTTCAGAGCATGGTTTGAGTTCATCCTCCATCGTTCCCCATTGTTGTGCTTCCTGTAAAGACTACCAGCTTTTCATTTCCCCTGGCTCTGCCCACACTGCATGTGTAGGGGCTGAACTATGGGCAAGTGTCTGACCACCCAGGCAGGTGAGTGTGTGTTTTCTAGTGCAAGTCTGTGTCTGTTTTTGTTTTCTTTTTAAACTTGTAGAATTAATTGTTTCATTAATTAAATGAGACCCATCGGCTGCTAAAATAACTGCCAAAATAATTCTTTTTATAACAATATAAAAAAATAACTTGTTAAATCCATTTTTAAAAGATTTTTTTCAGATTCATTGTTCAGCAGAGCAGTGTTCTAGACAGGTTAGATTTGAAACTGTAAGCAGAAGCATGTAAGCCCATCTATTAAGATAAGTGAATAATATCATTGTTGGGGCCTAAAACATGTTGAACTTTAAGTATCAGTGTTATCAACAAAGCATGTCCCCCAAAAAAGGATAGCCACTAAAACACAAATAGGTAGACTTTATTCCTTAAAGTCTAACCTTAGCTGATAAAGAATTCAGTAATTTAGTGGCTTTAGGTGTTCTAAAAGCCCCTTCCCCCCCTTATTTTGGGAGATAAGAAATTTAGTCCTTAGTGTTGGGGGAGGAGTTGTTTTGTTTTTTAAAGATTGGCTCCACAATTGAGTGTAATACCATCTGTATGAGTGCGTACTGTGCTCTGTGGTTGATCTTTACTTACCTTCATATCTAGATTCTTCTCTTCCTTAAACTTTTTAAGCCACCTATTCAAATCTCCTGAAAACTTGTCTTTCCTCTTTTAGATCTGAGACTAAGATCATTATTTTATAAAATGGAGTATCTTAACTACATGGTTTTACACTGAATTGGGGATTTTAATAGTCTTCTGTCCTTTAAATGTCTGTTTCCTTTATATAAAGTCTCTCAGTTTAGGTAAAATATAGACTCTTCACCCCTTCCTTTTTTAAATTTCTCAGCAGCATCTAGACACCCCCACACACACTTCTTTGCAAAACTTAAATCTATATTGTACTTTTTTCCCCATCAGTATCCAGTAGGTTACCCTTCAGATAAGGAAGGGAAGAAGACTAAAGGACAGTCAAAGAAGCAGGCCAGTGGAGCCTCAAAAAGGCCGACTACAGATGGTAGGTAATGATTGCAGACGTAAGTCCTAAAAACATAGTTACTAATAAAGAAAAATATTAAGAGAATAAATTGAGAAACGAATCAGAAATTAAAAGAGATGTTTGGGAGTGGCAGAGAGGCGTGGGACTTTTTGTGTATTGTAGTAGCGTCGGAGCCAAAACGGCAGCAAATGCAGTATTCACAACTCCAAGGGAAGTTAGATGCTGCTTTATGCAGGTTATCTTCATGTTAAACATTACTGGTGCCAGTTAACTCTTTGATCTCATAGTTCTACTTAGAATCACTCATAAGTCTGCTTGTGTATTTTTAAATAAATCTAGATGATTGTCCAAGTGCCTCCAAAGTGTTAAAAACACCAGATTCAGCAGAAGCAGTTGAGGCTTTCCAGCTAACCCCTCAACAACAACATCTAATTAGAGAAGATCACCAAAACCAGAAGCTATGGGATGAAGTGCTTGCATCTCTTGTGGAAGGTCCAGTATGTAAAGGTTTTTTTAATAATAATGTTCTAATGTTAACAAATAGTAAAAAATAACATCCTTTGCAAGTCAGTCAAAACTTGATGTTTTTATGTAACCCTCTCATCCAGGGCTACTGCCTTTCAGAAATAAACTAAAGTAATACTTAAATGCTTTTAAATTGATTTTAGGCTTCTTAGTTGTTGGTTTTGGCCTCTCTGTGCCTGAACTTACTCATTTATGTTGAAAGCACTGTTCATGGGAAGAATTTTCAGTTTGTGTAACACAATTTAAAACTCATTGGGAAATTTCTTGCTGTAGTTCAAAGTTATCTGATGGTGTAAATCTTAAGCAGTTCAGCACATGTTTAATAGTGGTAAAAAAAAAAAACCTGTTGATTTATTTAAATACTTTATATGTTTTGGATTTTTTCCCCCATTTTTTGGTGATCATGAAATTTTAAAGTGAAAAGAAATTACAACTCATGTGTTGATTTTGTGTTAAGCTGTATTTTGCAAATGAAGCTTTCTTATCAAATTCCAGAAGCTGGAATTTTCAGATGTGAATTTATTCCTTCTTTGTTCACTTGCTTTTATTATGTCTATAATTTTACTTAAAATTAGAATATTCCATTTTATTAGATAGTAACCCCTTATTAGGTGTAATATAGTTACTTTTCTGGGTTTTTTCCTCCATGCAACTAATTGTGGATGAGCTTTAGTATCCTCTCTTGAATTTTTATCCTGTCATCTTCTAGTAATTTCTTCTTTCCAGTGTTCCCTTTGTTTCTGTCCATTCATTAGCCAGAATTTCTCGTGTGTCTGAGATGGGGTTAGTTATCTTTCTGTCTAAATATAGAGAGAACTCATTTTTATGTGGCTTTTTATTTGAGAAATGGTTATCAATATTAAGGAAGAATGTTCCCTGGTAAAATTTTTTAAACATGCATTCATATATTTATATATTCACATATGTATATTTATTTATATACATATATTTTTTTAAGATTTTATTTTTAAGTAATCTCCCAATATGGGACTCAAACTTAGAACCCCAAAATCAAGAGTCACATGCTCTACTGACTGAGCCAGAGCCAGCCAGGCATCCCTATTTATTCATTTTATTGTATTGTATTGTATTGTATTTTTATTTTATTTTTATTTTTATTATTTTTATTTTCTATTTATTTTTGAGTAATCTCTACCCCCAACGTGGGGCTCAAACTCACACCACCAGGATCAAGAAGCTTATGCTCTGGGGCACCTGGGTGGCACAGCGGTTAAGCGTCTGCCTTTGGCTCAGGGCGTGATCCCGGCGTTACGGGATCGAGCCCCACATCAGGCTCCTCCGCTATGAGCCTGCTTCTTCCTCTCCCACTCCCCCTGCTTGTGTTCCCTCTCTCGCTGGCTGTCTCTGTCTTTGTCAAATAAATAAAATCTTTAAAAAAAAAAAAAAAAAAAAAGCTTATGCTCTACAGACTGAGGCAGCCAGGTGCCCCTGATTTTTAAACTTTTAGAAATGGGTGAGATTTATCAAATACTTTTTGTTTTGAGAGAGAGAGAGTGTGCCATGGTGTGGGGCGTTGTAGGGGGTGATAGAATCTTAAGCAGGCTTCACACTCAGTGAGGGGAGCCTGACCAGGGCTTAATCTCACCACCCGGAGATCATGACCTGAGCCAAAGTCAGGAGTCAGACGCTTAACTGACTGAGCCACCCAGGCGCCCTTCAAATACTGTTTAGATTTATATTGGAGTCATTATTTCCTTTGCTTATAAATGTGAGATGTTGGGTTATTCTTGGTAAAACGAGGCTTACATGTTTGGAGGACAGAAGGAAAGTGATTTAATTCTATGCGAAGTGTTACTTGCTTTTTAGCCAAGATATCCAGGCATAAAGAGAGTCTGATTCTAGTAGGTCATTTTCACTTAGAGAAAGCAAGAAACAGCAAACAGTTGTTGATAATAATCTAATTATTCTCTGGTGAGAGGATACAGCTGGTTAGGGATAACTCAAGTGAGCTCTAGTTCCTGGGTGGGCAGGAGACAAAGTACTAGATATAGGTGAAGGAAAAAGCCACCTAAGGGTACATGGAAGTTCTTTTGCACATCCGTTGACTGGATTGGAAATGTGTATTGGGCTTCACTGTGAGACTTTTAATATGTATGTCCTGTTTATCAATTTAAAAAAAATTATTGAAGTGATTGTGTCCTGTGAGACTCAGTAAATGTATGCAAATCAAGTACACTTGTCAGCTCTTCTTTCAGTGTAACTTTTATATGAAATAGTCACCAGTTGACAGTTCTCAAACCGCCAAAAAAAAAAAAAAAAAGACAAAAATAATATTCAGTAGGTTATCCCACTATTGGCAGGATCTTACATGCCTGGGTGAGATGATCGTGACCTTGCTGCTAGTGATTACTCTGGATGTTTATGTAGTATTGCCATGGGCAGATTTTATGCCTATTCTCTTCAGATAAACCAGGAATACATTTATTAAGCCAGAAAAATCAGGAGTTGGCCAATGACGACTTTTAAATAAATGCATTTATTATATATGTGTTGTACATTTTTATCCCAATACCTTCCCATCCTTACCTACCTCTTGCTACTCTCTCAGGCAAAGTGCTTCAGCTATAGTATGACCTCTGTACTATTTAAACACACTCAACCTGTTCCTCCTTCTAGGCCATTATACCTGTACGACCTCTCTGACTAGAAAATTCTCTTCTCTATACCTTGATGTGGCTCACTCATTCCTGTAAGTCTCTGAAAAATCCTAGTCCTCAGAGAAGCCTTCCCTGGCTACCCTAAGAGAGCCACTCTTTACTTATGCTTTAATTTGCTTTGTTTGTTCAGTTATTACTATCTGAAATTGATTTTTTTTTTTTTGCCTGCTCTCCTAAAGGAAGATAAAGTTCCATGAAAGTAGAAACTTTGCCTTTTTCTCACCTCTACCCAGATGAGTATCTAGCACATTGTAGGAACTCAGAATATCTGTAGTGCCTCTTAAAGGGATCATGGAGATACCAGGGAAATTATCAGTCATTAACAAACTAGTTTGTCATGGGGAAGGGAGGTTGGTATTAAAGTTTGAGTTCTTTCCATATCTCTCCTACATGGTACATTCTTTCAGTGTGTTTTGTAATACTTGTTGATAATTCACTTTTATAATGTTTGTAAATAAGTTTCAAGATATAACTTTGAAATGGGATCTTTGATTTAATTTTGACCTGAAATTCTTGTACATTCTGCTTTTTTACTGACCAAAAAAAAGAAGACATAAAAAGTACACTCTCGTACTACCAAAATAACTGAATTAGCCTTGTAACTATTTAAAAAACTACTTATCCTTCTAGTTTAAAAGATACACTTGGGTAAAATGGAACCAGTAATGGCTTTTGATGAGTATAGGAGTACCCGTTTGATCATCTTTGCTTAAGATGGCTCTATCTTTTTTTTTTTTTTTTTTTAAGATTTATTTATTTATTTTAGAGAGAACACACATGACAGCACAGGGAGGGGCAGAGGGAGAGAGAAACTTTAGCAGACTCCTCACTGAGCTCAGCCTGATGTGGGGCTTGATCTCAAGACCCTGAGATCATGACCTGAGATGAAACCAAGGGTCGACTTCACCGACTACACCACCCAGAGGCCCCAAGATGGCTCTATCTTTTATAATTTAGTCCCAATTCGAGTAAACATTGGCATCAGGAAAATATAGGATGTTTTTAGACTGAGGCAAAATACCATAGAAGATAATCCTAGGAAAATAAGTATGTTGATTCTTCAGAGTATTAGATACTACAGAGTATTAGTGCTTTTATTTTTTTTTTTTAGCTTAAAAAATATTGAGGTTTTGTAACAGCAAAAGATTGAATAAATAATATGTGTTCATATACTGGAATTACTACCCAGCTTTTTTGAAAAAAGATCTGTATGTAATGACTTTGAGACAAGCTGTCCATGATTTTTTTTTTCTTTCAAGTTTTTATTTAAATCCCAGTTTGTTAACATATGTCTATGATTGTTTTAAAGGGAAAACAGTGATATCTGGAATGTGAGATTTAATGGGAACGTTCACTTTTTAATGCCATATATTTTGATTTTGCACTTTTCCAGTCCAGTTCTAAGATTTAAAACTAATGTGTATATCTTAATGGAATGGAGTTTCTTCAGTTTTATATATTTACTTATGGTTACCATCACTTTGTTTTTAATACAAAATGTGTTATAGTGACAAAGACATTTTTCTGTACTTACTTAGAATTTTATTAATATTTTATGAAATGCTAACCTTTTTTCTTTCCCTTGGGTACCATTCTAGAATTTTCTGAAAAAATTGGAACAATCTTTTATGTGTGTCTGCTGCCAGGAGCTAGTTTACCAGCCTGTGACAACAGATTGCCTCCATAATGTCTGTAAAGTAAGTAGATTGCTTTCTCATTTACCCTTGTTTAGGACAAAAGGGTACACTAACCTCCAAACATGTTTTTAGCATGTAAAGCATTTTTCCATGCAGCAGAACAGTTGTGGAACCTTGTCAGTTAAGAAACATTTCATTACATTTTGTCAGTAATGCATGTTTCAATTCTACAGTAATAGCACATATGTATCATGTTTGGAGTTACTGAGGAGAGTTGCAGTGGAGAGGAAAGTAAGGTGGTGTTGCTGTTCTCTATGTTAGAGCTTATGTACGTTTCATATATTATAGTGCAAACTGAATTCCGTCTACACAATGGAATCTAAAACAGATTCTGTTTGGCAGCATGCCCAGAGGAGTTGAATATTGTATTATTAGTGTGGTGTAAAGGGAAAAATTGAGTTTTAGTCAAACCAAGGTTGGAATCCTGCTCTACTGCTCAGTGGTTGTGTGCCCTGACCTAACTTCTGAACTTTAGTTTTGTAAAGTTTCTTTTGTAAAATGGAAGTAAACCTTCTGCATATGTGTTTGTGCCTGACCTATATATTTCTGGAAGACACATTCTACATTTAAGTGATTTGATGAAGTATATAACTTAGTTCTAAGCAGGGGAATCCTAAATTTTTTTTTAGGTGTTCTGTCATGAAAGAACAGGATTAAAATCCAACATAGAAGATGAGGCTAGTGGAAACTCTACATAAATTCTAACACTCTCATTTTATTGGATGAGGAAATTAAAGGACACAAAATTTAAAGTCATTTACCTTAAGTCTCACAATATGTGCTAGAAGTGGAACTTAAAGCCATGTCTGTAGACTAGTTTTCATAGTGCAGATTCAAGCCTTAACAGTTGTTGTTCATCCTAAATTTCTGGTTCCTATTTAAAAGTGTAAGTCATTGACTTTTCTACACGCTGTTACTCTTATGAAATTGGGTATGTTTTTGTTTTTGTTGTTTTTTGGTTTTGCCTTAGGATTGCTTACAGCGCTCCTTTAAGGCTCAAGTTTTCTCCTGTCCTGCTTGCCGGCATGATCTTGGCCAGAATTATCTCATGATTCCCAATGAGATTCTGCAGACTCTACTTGACCTTTTCTTCCCTGGCTACAGCAAAGGACGATGATTTGTCTACTTTACTGTGTTGCTCTTGATGGCTTTTTGGACAATAAAGAATCTAAAATGGTTGGGGGGAGGGGGCGGGGAGGGTGGAAGCGCAATGGTGGACCATATCTCTCACGTTCTGAAGCAGCTAACCCTCTTTCCTACATAGCCATTGTCTTGTGTGTGTAGTAAGAGGCCCATTTCTCAACTGTCTTTTAAATATCAAAAGGTAGTTCCTGTCAGTAACAACTAGTTTTAAATGAGTAAAAAGTCAAAGCCTCAGCTCTAGTTGATATCCAAGTTATGATTTATTTTGCAACTACCTCAGGACAGAAAAGACTTATGGGGATTTTTTAAATCATTGAGTAATTAGTTAAATGAAATTTTAGCTACGCACTGCCTCCCAAATATTAGTTGTGCCTGGTTTGTGTAATTTGATTTTACAGAGGAAATGACACTCAAGATCTTTGGAACGCAGCTTCTGTATTGTGCATAATACATTTTTAATGTCTTCTTCCATTACAATGTGTTTTGCAAGGACAGGTTCATTTTTTAGCCCATTTTGTGAGCTCCATTGTGCTTTTTTCTGGTGTTTTATGCAAGTTGACTACTAATGACTAATAAGAACAATATGAATGCATTGTTGCTGCATTAGTGTAATGTGGTGTGGTTTTGCACTTAAAAGAGGTATTCAGATGCTCTAGTTGTAAATGTTCATGAAAGCCTCTTCTGTACTAGTCAAACTGCTTTTAGTGAGTCTCACCAGTGGTTTTACATCTGCAGAGCATTGAGGGCTGGGCTGACTTTTGAGAGGACTGAAATTGCTTCATATTGTGATCCTAAATTTTATATTCACTATATTCCCTAAAGTATACCTTAATAAATATTTTATGACCAGAAAAATAGTTCATCTTGCTTCACTTTTTTACATTTGTCTGGCTTATATACGTATTTTTAAGAATTAATCACTTCCAGAATATTTCATTATATATTTTAAAACAGACATTTTCTAGAATTCTCTACTCTTGATTTTTGGCAATAAGAGCTAGTTTGAAATCTTAGACACTAAGACAAGTTTCGCCCTGGGTTTGATTTTTTTTTTTTTCACTTTTACTAAATTAGAAAAATTTCCAAAATAAGTACCTAGTGACTGTTCTTTTATTTATTATCTATTACAACTTCAGTCTCGCATTCAGTTTTAGCATTATCAGTGCTCCTTATTTCACAGCCATGAGAAAACATCTTTCTAGTCTCCGAAAGTATATTGTTATATTTTCATCAGAGTAAAGATTTAATATCAGTTTTCCTGCTTCAGAATTCAGAGCTACATATATAGCGCCAATATTTATTGAATATTGCTTTGCACTAGTCACTTGTACGTGTTTATGTGTGTTCATTCAGTCCTGACAACCCTTAGAGGCAGGTACAATTATCCCCATCTTACGGATGAACATCAGAGGTACGTACAGAAAGGTTAAGAAACTTGCCAAAGTTCATACATCAAGGAAGTGGCACAGCTGAGCCCACAGACACTGGCGGTCTTTACTTCTGGACTATATAAGCTCTCACATTTGAATATAAGCCAAACTAGTTGGGGTGCTTTTCCTGCTTTCAATTAAATTCAGAATCAGGTCCTAGGGAACACTTAGAGCATAGTGATTGGGAGCTGTTTTTACTTAGGGCTAGTTATGGACATTGGAATCATTTTCATTTTGAAGAATCACATAGGACCTTTTTATATTGAAATGAATCATTAAATTGCATCATCTAGTGTTGTATTTCCTTTGGCACTGGCCCTCTCTCTGTGTGAAGGGTGGGGAACAAACATCTCCCAGTTTCAGCTACTTGAACTGGTTTAGTTCTGTTTTTATTAGCAAAATAAGTGATTCCCACAGTTAGGCTATGTTTTGTCTTAACTTTGCTATAGTATTATGGACTAGGAAAGAAAGTAGATTCTAGCTTAATATGTTCAGGAGCCAAGAATGGCCCAAAACTAAGCAATTCTATGTTGCTTTTAAACTTTTTCAAAAGACCTCAGATTTTTTTACATAAATAGTTTAGTTTGATATAGAAGATGCAGACGTTTAGGAAATAACGACAATACCTTTGCCACACATGTAAAAAAATAAAATAAAAACCCCGAAAAACATTAATAGTTGTTATATCATCAAATATGTAGTAAATGTTCAAATCTCCATTGTCTAAAATGTCACATATAGATATTTTAGGTTTATGTCAGAATCCAGATAGGGACCTTACATTGTTATTAATTGCTATCACTTACCTGTCTTTTAATCTGTATCTATCCCTTTAATTTTCCTTTACTTTTTGCAATTTGTATGTTTAAATTATTCTGGAGCCTGACAGAGTAAGATTTTGCCGACTATAACCATGTGGTATGGTCTAACCTGTTACTCTTTATTCTGTGTAAATTGGTAACTGGAATTCAAGCATGACCAGATTCAGGTTTGATCCACCCCCCCCACACACACACCCCACTCACCCCCCAGCCAAGACTTCTTCATAGGTGGTATGGTTATCCCTTTAGGTGGTATATAGTATCTGGTTGTCTCTTAGGCTCAACTTTTGAAAGAATAGCTTCTCACTGGATTCTGTTACATGTAGTTGGTTACAGTGATTGCTGTTAAGTACTCAGGCACTTTCATATGGGTAGGATTTTTTTCTAACTAGGAAAAAAAAAAAAAACTAAGCAGGGCCTCTAGTTGTAGAACTCATTTCTAAATAATACCATTCATTCAACGAATATGTGCATGCTAGTATGTTTAAGAGTATTAGGTAAACTTTGGGGAGCTGGCTATCTAAAACATCCTAAGTTCTCTCATAAGCTTGTTATGACAGTTTGGCTAACAGAAGGGGGACTTGCCTCTATAACTTAAAGCTTTGGGTTTTAGTATAGAGCCTACATATGAACTGGATAGAGATCTGCTCTAACTTGCCCACTGTGTACTACTTCTTTTCTGTTTATTAGGGACCAAACCTTTTCCCATTCTTCAGAACACCCTGAAATACAGAGCTCATGACTGTACCTCATTTTAAGGAATTAAGCTTGATGATCCACTCATCACCAGCTTACACTGGGAAGAGTTTTCTGTGCTTTTGTACTGATACTGACTGGTCCACACACCAGACGTTCGAGTCCCTGAAGGAACTGATTATTTAATAACCTGGATTAATCAGTACAAAGAAAAAAATTCAAACACCAAACAAAACATCAAGAACTAGCTAGAGGGACCAGGCAGGCAGACCAATTACAACTATTAAAAAGTGAATGAAAGAATGAATTTTACACTATATCCTCAAGTATAAAACTGCATTACATTGCTAGAATAACAATAAGGTGCTGTGTGAAGAGTAGTTTGAGATTAAAATTCATGGAAGTAAATGATTGAAAACAAAATGCAACAGACAATGGACAAAATCTGAACGTATTACTGGGTATTCCATTATATATGGATACTCCACTGTTTGTTTATTCATCTGGTGATGGATATTTGAGTTTCCAGGATTTTGCTATTATAAATAGCTGCTATGAACCTCCATCTGTAAGTCTTTGGGAAATAGTTTGAAAGTTTCCTATAAAATGTGTTCTTACCATACAACCCATCAGTTTCATTAGTATTTACTCAAAACAAATGAAGAGATGTTCTCAAATGGTTTATACCATTTAACACTCCTGCCAGTCATGTATGAGAGTTCTGGTTGCCCCACATTCTCACTAACACTTTTTGTCCTCTTCATTGTACCATTGTAACCATTCTGGAGGATGTGTAGTTTCTGTAGGACATAAGAGTGGATTGAATGTTTAGTGACCAGAATGACAGGTAGTCTATCAGTACTGTTCTTCTGGTATTTCTGGCTCTGGAGTGCATGTGTTAGGATTGTACATCTTAGCCTCCTTGTGGTTGGCTAGGGTCGTGTGACCAGTTAATCAGTGAGCTGTTTAGTAAATGCTGTGTGTCACTTCTGGGCAGAGTGTTTCATCGCCCTCCAGAGTTGTGGGGGGGTTTTTCCTCCCTTCCATGGAGATCAGTAGTACCCAGGCTTACTTACGATGGACAGGTAACCATGAGTGAGAAGTACATCTTTAACAACCTAAGGTTTTTGAGTTCACATGACCTAGCCTATCCCAATTGATAGAAGCATTCCTAAATTCCTCAGTTTCTCGGTAGACAAGGAATTGAATTTTTTAATTAGTGTTTTAATAATTTAGAACTAGAACATCCACTATGTTTAAACTAATTGTTTTCATCTCTTAAGTCAGTTGACTACAAGTTATTGATTGGTTGATGGTGTGGTAGGCAGCCTCTAAGATGGTCCCCAGTGATCCCCAGCACCTCATCTTCATTCCCTATTGTAACCCCTTTGAGTGTGGGCTAGACTTTTTTTTTTTTTTTTGAGCTTTATTTTTTTTTTTTTAAGATTTATTATTTATTTTAGAGCACTGGAGCAGGGGAGGTAGGGGGAGCCTTTTTTTTTTTTTTTTTTTTTTTTTTAAGGTTTTATTTCTCAGAGTATGAGCACAAGCAGGGGGAGTAGCAGGCAGAGGGAGAAGCAGGCTCCCTGCCGAGGAAGGAGCCTGATGTTGGACTCAATCCCAGGATCCTGGGATCATGACCTGAGTCGAAGGCAGACATTGAACCAACTGTGCCACCCACACGTCCCAAGAGGGAGAGTCTTCAGCAGACTCGACGCTGAGCACAGAGCCCAGCGTGGGGCTCAGTCTCACGACCCTAAGATCATGACCTGAGCTGAAACCAAGAGTTGGACGCTTAACCGACTGCATCACCCAGGCACCCCTGGACTTATTCTTGTAATGAATAGGATGCAGCCAAAGTGATGGGATATCACTTCCAAAGTTAGGTTAAAACTAACGTGGCTTCCACTTTGGGTACCTTCTCTTATTCACTCAGAGAAGCTAACTCCTGTGTTTGGAGCTACGTTTTGGAGAGGCCCATGTGCCAAGAAACTCTTGTCTCCAACCAATAGCCAACAAGGTCCTAAAGCTGCTATAGGAGTGAGCTTGGAAGTGGATTCTCCCACAGTTGAGCCTTGAGTGACTTCAGCCACTCCTTCCAGTTGAGACACCCTGAACCAGAGGTGCCAGCTAAGCTGTTACTAGATTCCAGACCCACAGAAACTTCAATAAGGAATGTTGTTTTAATCACTAAACTTTGGGGTGATCTGTTATGTAGCAATACATGAGTAATACAGATAGGGTAGCCCTAAGTGTCAGTTTGCCCAGGACAAACCCAAGTTGTATTTGTTGTTCCAGAGTTGTTATGAATACAGTTCACTTTTCCTTTTGTAAAGTGCCCCAGCAATCCCTCTCAAAATAACACCAGCATTTTTCACAGAACTGGAACAAACAATTCTGTAATTTGTATAGAACCAGAAAAGACCCCAAATAACCAAAGTAATGTTGAAAAAGAAAACCAAATCTGGAGGCATCACAATTCTGGACTCCAAAAGCTATATTACAAAGCTTACTCATCAAGACAGAGTGGTACTGGCATAAAAACAGACACATAGATCAATGGGACAGAAAACCCAGAAATTGACCCTCAACAGTATGGTTAACTAATCTTCAACAAAGCAGGAAAGAATATCCAATGTAAAAAAGACAGTCTCTTCAACAAATGGTGTTAGGAAAATTGGGACAGCAACATGCAGAAGAATGATACTGGACCACTTTTTTTTTTTTTTTTTTTTTTAAGATTTTATTTGGGGTGCCTGCGTGGCTTAGTTGGTTAACTGTCTGCCTTTAGCTCAGGTCTTAGGGTCCTGGGATTGAGCCTGACATTAGACTCCCTGCTCAATGGGGAGTCTGCTTCTCCCTCTTACTCTCTCTCCCTCCCCTCCACTTATGGGTGCATGCTTGCACTCTCTCTTTCAAAATCTTTTAAAAAAAGATTTTATTTATTTGCGAGAAGGCAGGGGGAGGGGCAGAGGGAGAGAGAGAATCTCAAGCAGATTCCCTGCTGAGCAGGAAACCCTATGTGGGACTTGATCCCAGGACCCTGAGAACATGACCTGAGCTGAAGTCAGACGCTTAACTGACTGAGCCACTCAGGCACCCCTGGACCACTTTCTTACACCATACACAAAAATAAATTGAAAATTGGTGGAAAACCTAAACGTGAGACAGGAATCCAAAATCCTACAGGAGAACACAGGCAGCAACCTCTTTGACCCTGGTTGCAGCAACTTCTTGGTAGACACATCTCCAGAGGCAAGGGAAACAAAAGCAAAAGTGAACTATTGGGACTTAATCAGGATAAAAAACTTTTGCACAGCAAAGGAAACAGTCAACAAAACCAAAAGACAACTGATAGAATGGGAGAAGATATTTGCAAATGTCTTATCAGATAAAGAGCTAATATCCAAGATCTCTACAGAACTTTTCAAACTCAACACCCCAAAAGAACAAATCCAGTCAAGAAACGGGCAAAAGACATGAACAGACATTTCTCCAAAGACATACAAATGGCTAACATATACATGAAAAACTCCATATCACTGGTTATCAGGAAAATGCAAATAAAAACTACAGTGAGCTATCACCTCGCACCTGTCAGAATGGCTAAAATCAGCACAAAAAACAACAGGTGCTGGTGAGGATGTAGAAAAAGGGGAACCCTCATGCACTCTTGGGAATGCAAACTGGTACAGCCACTCTGGAAAACAGTATGGAGGTTCCTCAAAGTTAAAAACTGAACTACCCTATAATCCAGCAATTGCACTGCTAGGGATTTATCCAAAGGCAACAGAAATAGCGATTCAAAGGGGCACATGCACCCCAATGTTTATAGCAGCAATGTCCACAATAGCCAAACATGGAAGGAACACGAATGAATGGATAAAGATGTATGTGTGCGTGCACGTGCACACACACACACACACACACACACACACTATGGAATACTACTCAGCCATCAAAAGGAATGAGATATTGTTATTTGCAACAGTGCAGATGGAACTAGAGGGTATTATGCTAAGCAAAATAAGTCAGAGAAAGACATATGATTTCACTCATGTGGAATTTAAGAAACCAGAAAGATGAACATAGGGGAAGGGAAGGGAAAATAAGATCAAAACAGAGAGGGAGACAAACCACAAGAGACCCTTAACTCTAGGAAACAAACAGGGTTGCTGGAGGGGAGTTGGGTGGGGAATGGGGTAATTGGGTGATGTGCATGAAGGAGGGCACTTGATGTAATGAGAACTGGGTGTTGTATGCAACTGATGAATCACTAAATACTACTCCTGAAACTAATAATACACTATATGTTAACTAGAATTTAAATAAAATCTAAAAATATATAAAGTGCCCCCGTTTAGGGGTCCCTGGGTGGCTCAGTGAGTTAGGCATCAGACTCTTGATTTCTGCTCGGATGATGATCTCAGGGTCGTGGGATCGAGCCCCACATTGGACTCCACACTCAGCAGGGAATCTGCTTGAGATTCTCTCCCTCTCCCTCTGCCCTTTCCCCCACTCATGCTTGCCAAACTCTCTCTCTAAACATAATATATATATATTTTTAGGATTTTATTTATTTGACAGAGAGTGAGCACAAGCAGGGGGAGCTGCAGGCAGAGGGAGAGGGAAAAGCAGACTCCCCACGGAGCAGGGAACCCAACGCAGGGCTCAATCCCAGGACCCTGAGATCATGACCTGAGCCAAAGGCAGATGCTCAACCAACTAAGCCAGCCAGGTGCCCCCAACTAAAATCTTTTTAAAAAATAAAGTGCCCCAGCTTAGGTAAGATCATCTTATTGATAGACTCAAGGTCTCTAATGACTGGTGTGGGATCAAGCTCCAAGTCAGGCTCCACACTCAGCATGGAATCTGCTTGTTTCCCTCTGCCTCTCTCTCTCTCTCTCAAATACATAAATCTTTAAAAAATATCTCTAGGGGTCCTGAGTGGCTCAGTCAGTTAAGCATCTGCCTTCAGCTCGGATCATGATCCCGGGGTCCTGGGATCGAGCCCCATGTTGGCTTCCTGCTCAGCAGGGAGGCTGCTTCTCCCTCTCCCTCTGCCTGCTGCTCCCCCTGCTTGTGCTCTTTCTCTCTTTCTCTCTCTCTGATATAAATAAAATCTTAAAAAAAAAATCTCTAATGACTAGAGTGACTTGGTGGCTCAGTCAGTTGAGCGTTGGTCTCATTCTTAGCTCAGATCTTGATCTCACGGTCTCGAGTTTGAGCCCCACATGGGGCTCCACACTGTGCGTGAAGTCTACTTAAAAAATAAAAAAATAAAAAGATCTCTAATGACCTCAACCTGAATTCACTTTGTTTCTGAAAGTATTCTTTCCCTCATACCCAAGAAATTAACTCAATAGCATTCTTTCCTTGAGAAGATATAGGTATTTTTAAAAAATCTTTGGCGAATTGCCGTAGATGAGAAATGATACTGGCGGAAAGCATAGCAAATTTCGTTTGGAGGGCACTTGGGTGGCTCAGTAGGTTAAGAATCTGCTTTGGCTCGTGTCATGGTCCCAGGGTCCTGGGATCGAGTCGGGCTCCCAGCTCGGTGAAGAGCCTGTTTCTCCCTCTCCCTCTGCCGCTCCCCCTTGCTTGTGCTTGCTCTCTGCCTCTCTCAAATAAATAAAATCTTTAAAAAATAAAATTTCTGTTTGGGTCTTCTGTATATCTCTTGTTCAAATTCGGATTTTCCTGGTCTTGAGATGATGAGTAATTTTGCATTGTATCCTGGACATTTTGAGTATTATGAAACTCTTGTTCCTATTTAAATCTTCTATTTTATAATAAAGACAGTCAAAACGTTTTTGTTCAGAATGCGTATTCTGTCCCACTTACGTGGTTCATTGTCAATTTAATTTTCTAAGCTTTTGCATTGCTATTCTGGTCTGCATCCACTTGAGTGCTACCCAGAAGCCAATCTGAAACCTGGGCAATAGTCAACTCATAGTTCATTTTGCTGTGTTGATTATGGTTAATTTCGTGCATGGTCTGCTTGAGGAATCCCCGAAGACTTCATATACAAATTTAAAGGAACCCTTTCCCTAACTCCATTCTCTTTGTAATCCTCCCTCAATCTCCAGTGGAGATAGTTAAGGTGCTGCCTCTTTGTAGCTGCTCACTTAATGCCGGGCGGGGATGGTCTCCTCCCCATAGGCCTGACCACATCAGCTACGAGGGGGCTGGGTGTTCACCAGGAGTGGAACAGGTAAAACAAGGTAGGTTTTCCTATAGGTCACCCTTTTCCCATTCCTTTGACTTTGAGAGCAGGCTTGTTGGGGCACCAGCAGGGTAGCTGTGCCCATTGATGTTTTCAGGTTGTAGACTTCCCTTGCACCCAATGCCAAAAGAAGGTAAAAAGAAGACAAAAGAAGAACTCCAGGAAACTTACTGCCAGATCATTCCTCAAGTTCCAAAATGCCTAGCTAGGCTTTTTTTTTTTTTTTTTTTTTTCATTTTTCCCCCTTTCAGAGTCTTTTTTGATTGTTGCTTTATGTATTTCATCCATGGTTTTTAGTTATATTTAGCAGCAGGGATAGAGTGGAATATACTTACTTCATCTTGTGTGAAACTTGAAGTCCCCCAAGTAGCCTTTCAAAAGCGGATTTTTTTATCTACTAAGAAACCAAAACACATTTAACATTAAAGGAACTCTATTTGAGAGGAAACTAACATTAAGCACTTATGTATCAGACACTATACTAAGTAATAAAACTGGCCAACAAACCAACCAAGAAGATAATTTCCTTTTATTATAAAACACACTTGAGCCAGGGGAAGGAAAATAACATCTATGCCATGTTCTATGCCTGTTGGGGTTTTGGTTTTTTTTTTTTTTTTTTTTTTTTAATTTATTTACTAGAGAACTCGAGTAGGGGGAGGGGCAGAGGGAGAGAAGCAGATTTCCTGCTGAGTGCAGAGCCCAAACTCCAACCAGGTGCTGAATCTCATGAACCTGAGATCATACCTGAGCCAAAACCAAGAGCCAGATGCTTAACCAACTAAGCAACCCAGGCACCCCTGCCTGCTTGTTTTCAAAATATGAAAAATTCCAAAGAAATTGTAACAAACACCTTGCATATAGACTACTCAATATCAATCAATGTTAACATATTTGTTTTTTAAAAAGGAACAAAAGGGGCGCCTGGGGGGCTCAGTCATTAAGCATCTGCCATGTGCCTTCGGCTGGGGTCATGGTCCCAGCATTCTGGGATCAGGCCCGCATCGGGCTCCCTGTTCAGTGGGAAGCCTGCTTCTCCCTCTCCCACTCTCCCTCCTTGTGTTCCCTCTCTCACTGCCTCTCTGTCAAATAAATAAATAAAATCTTAAAAAAAAAAAAAGGAACAAAATACTACAAATGAAGTCGACAACTTTCATTTGTCGTCCTGCCCATATTCCCCTCCCCCACCCCAGGAAATTATCCTGACTTTAGTGGTGCCTTCTCAGTTTACTTGTTGTTATGTATGCATAAAATATAGTATTTCAAGTGTTAAGTTTTATGTACTGTAAGTTTATGTAATGTAAGTTTTATGTAAATGGTATTCTGCAATTTGCTTTTTTCAACAACTTTATGCTTTAGGTTAGTTTTTTGTTTTAAAAAAGGTAAATGTATTATGATACTGAAATATTTAGACTTACTCCTGTCATTGCGTTTTGTTTTCTATTTATCTTTATTATGAAGAGGGCAGGTATAAGGCCTTTCTTACCTTTCTTTCTTGTCCTTACCTTTAAAGAGGGTTTGAACCTGCGCTCTTCCCCTTGCACTGGACCAAGAGTTATTCACATATTAAATCAGTTATTTTTTACTCACATTTTTTTATAATTTTATTTTTTATTTGAGAGAGAGCAGGGGGAGGGGGAGAGGGAGAGGGAGACAAGCAGACTCCCCGCTGAGCAGGGAGCCAAAGCAGGGCTCCATCCCAGGATCCTGAGAATACGACTTGAGCTGAACAAGAGTCAGGTATGTAACCAACTGAGCCACCCGGCTGCCCCAATTTTGTACTCATTCTTAAGTTTTTAACATACCTATACTTTAGAGCATATAAATATTTATAAAAATGGCCATCGTCTCTGTTTTTTTCCTGAATAAGTATCTCACCCTATTTTTATTACCCTTCAAATACCTTTTCTATTTTCCATTTGTTTATTATTTTAGTTAGAACTCTTTAAAACCTGAGTTGTTCTTTAAAATGTGTGACTTACTGATGTCCTGACGAGTTTTGTCTGTTTCTTTGCTCACTATTTCTTGTTGAATACTTAAAGATCTTTTTGTTCCATAGGCCTTTCAGTGAATGTCTATTTTCAGTAAATTTTCTCAATCTTCGCATGTCCGAAAATGTCTTTATTTTTCACACTGTTAGAGAGAAACATTGGTTTGGTTTAGGTCTAGGTTATAGTCACCTCTCTTCAGCATCTTAGAGACATTCACTGTGTTCTGACACCGTGGTTGCTGAACAGTTGGATGTCAATTTGTCATCTCCTTGAAGGACGTGGTTACTTCAGTAGCTTCTGAGTTTCACTGAAATCCATCTAGATGTGGATTCGTTCTTATTTGCTTGTGTTGGGACTTACTATATACCTTTAAATTGGGAATGCGTGTCTTCATTCTGACAGCTTTTTACTTTCTCCTAAAAACATTGCGCTTTTCCTGTTTCCTCTGTCTCCTGGAGTGATCTGCTTTACCTTCACATCTCTTACATTTTTCATCTCTTTACCCACTCTGTGCTATATTCTACGTGATTCCTCATATCTTTCTTATAATTCACTGAATTTTCTTTTATAGTCTAGCCTACTGTTTTTTTGGGTTTTGTTTTGTTTTTTAAAGATTTTATTTATTTGACAGAGAGAGAGCACACACACACACAAGCAGAGGGAGCAGGAGAGGGAGAGGGAGAAGCAGGCTCCACACTGAGCAGGGAGCCTGACATGGGGCTTGATCCCGGGACCCTGAGATCATGACCTGAAGCTGAAGGGAGACACTTAACCGACGGAGCCACCCAGGCACCCCAGCCTACTATTTAACTATCTAAATAAGTTATATTTTATTTTAAGAACAATTTTCTTCTAGTTTTGTTTTCATATTTATCTATTCTTGTTTCATAATCTCCTGTTCTCATTTATGGATTTTAGTCCTTCTGTTTTCTCTTTGTGCATTTAAAACATATTTATTTCAAAGTTGTTTTCTTTCTGTCATTTCTGGTTCCTGAAGTAAGAATTCTGCCATTTGTTGGTGCTTAATGTTGAATTTCATTCTGTTTTGTAAATTTGTGAGCTCATCTTCTCTGGCATTTTCTTCTCAGATAGTTTTCCTTATGGCTTATTTCTGTATGCAGTCACTTCCTTTGGAGAAATTTTTAGATTGTTTCTTCTGGGGCCCTTATAGGTTTCCTGAAACTGAACTAGTTGTTATGTGAATTTTATTGGATCTTTGTTTTCACCCATGGCCTCGGAGGGAAAGCTTGTTTCCTGCTATGACCTTGGGCTGGTAGATACTGATATTTCAGTTCTGGTATTGGAACAGGGCTTTCCCAGTCCTGAATATGCCTCATTTCTGCTCCTTACTATCTATTATAAATGCAGCCTTGATTCCTAACTTTCATTCCCTGGCATCACTGAAACCCCAATCCTAAGACACACATCTAGTCTAGCCTCCTCCATGGCCCAGGTGGATTCAGGTCCTATGGGTTCTCTCTTCATTTCTGCCACCTCAAGGTTTCCTTTTCTTCCTCAATAACCAGTTCTTATTTTACTGTTTCTTGTTTGTTTTTTTTTAATTGGGGGGAAGAAGAGTATTTTCCCAACATGTCCATTTGCAGCAGGGATGGCAACAGTTCCCACATGTGTGGAGTCTGTGTCCAAAAAGAAGAGTGCTGTCAGCATTTTTTATACATTATTTGGCTTCTCATACACACTTTGTGAGGTAAATGGCATTTTGTCCATTTTACAGACAAGGTAAAGTGATTTCAGAGAGTTACTCACCCTAAGTCACAGGTAGTCGGCAGCAGATAGAATTTAAACTCAAGGCTCTGTGTTACTTTCTACTACTTTTTCTGCTTCACTGTGTTGTTTATTTATTACAGTATTTATTTTTAATTTATACCACATCCTTTTGCCCTTTGAAAACCAGGTTCGGACACTATCTTAAAGAGAACTCATGTGCAACCTGACTGAATTTCATCTAAAAATATCCAAATGGTTATTGCCTAGTGCATATTTCTTCTAGAGCCTCTTCTCATTTTCATACTATAAAAACCCTGGATTTCATTCTTAAAGGCAACTAGTTTCTGGGAAATACTGCAATTGTCTTAAGAACTGCACTGAGCCTTTTTAACTGTGACACCTTTTAGCATCTCCTCCCAGAACTACCTCATGCTTAGGAGCATTAGACTTCAGATTCACAGCAATTTTCTGAATGGCAGGTACTGTCCTAGGCTAAAGCCTGTCTTTTTGACAAAGTACAGAAATAGTGCTAACCCTCCACAATCCACCCCCTCCCTCCCAGCATGGCTGGTACCACATACTATACTCACTCCTTTGCTATTTGCAAGTTTATTTAACAGCCTACCCAGCTGTCTCTTTCCATGGAAAGTATTTTCCTCATTGTCTCTTGGAATGCATTTGAAGCAGCTTCTTTGAACCAATAAAAACATCTAGTTCTTCTATTCTGGGAACTTTAATATTCCTCTGTAGTTCATGTTGGATAGAATGTTGAACATAAGCAAGTTATTTTTTTCTTTCCATTCTTTATGCCCAGACTTTAAAGAAAGGATCTGTTTGCATCTAATTCTACTTTGGCTGCTCCTACTGCAGCAAGTAGCAGTTTTGGATCAAGTTCCCAGTGGTAGCACTGTTGGGGGGAAAGTCTGCATATTTTTAGGATGACTGACATTGCTCCTGGTGCTGTTGGATTACAGCACCTTTTTTCTGGAAATTTATAACTTTGGCTGTTACTTAAAGCACTTAAATCTTCAGAATCTCACCAAGTTGGTTTTTTTTTCTTCAAATAATCTTCAGAGGTGCTATTGTAGATATGCCACTGAATGATAACACTTTTATTGGTAAGGTTAAAGCACAGTGCAACAAACAGATCAAAAGCACACTGGTTCTGAAAACCGTAGGCCTCAATAAGAGAGGTCCAGACACCCAGAGTCAGATAGGGCCAGTAAAAAATTTTGTACTTGATTTTTTTCAACCCTCCATCAATTCTGTTGAATTTAGAAGAAATTACAGGCAATCTCCAACTTGCATTTTAGAAGTTAATTTGTAAAAGAATGATGGCAATGATCTTTGACTTGATGTAGGTTGAAAATGCAATAATCTCACTTGTATGAATTTGTACAAATACTACCTATAGGAGCAATGATACAGAGGAAAAGGGTAGCTTCCCAGGTTAGCGTATAAAAGCCTATTAAACCATAATTTAGCAACACAGCTTTTATAGAAAATGTATCCCTTGCCAGTCCCAGGCACCAGAGTACATCCCCTGTCCCAAAATGACTACATTTTTCCAAATTTTGGGATGGGGGATCTGAGAGCACAGATTGTAGCTTCTTTAATATCAGAGAATTATCTCCATCCCCAGTGAGTTGTATGTATGAGAGGTGGGGAGGAGTTATGGGGAAAGCCCTAGATGAAAGGAACAACATAGACAAAATTGGGTGGTTAGAGCTTGGCAAGTAAAGCAACAGCTGGGAAGCACCCCTGAACTGGAAGGACTCAAGGGCATCAGGAGGGAGGTGGGGAGGGGAAGATCCAGTATTCAGTGAAGCAAGCAATGAGAATTGCATATGAACAGGAGCAGGAAGAAAAGGGCAGCAGTAGGAAAAGCACATCATACTCTGATGTATATAAACACACTACACAAATTATGCATATCAGGGTACCTGTGTACGTATACAGTTGGTAATGAACAAGTGGATCTTCAGCACCTCAGCCTCCCATTCTGGGTTACTGCAATCGTCCTGGAAAGTTTCCACCAACCCTATCCTCAGGGCTTTGCTGCAGTCTGGGCTCGGTTTTCAATTCTGCAGACATTCAAACCCCAGGGCATTCCCTTCCCTGACTCCCACTTCTCTACCTCTGGCCTCAGGCTTAGGCTCCCGTAGCTCAGCAATCTTGTTACCTAGTTGGTTTCCAAAAAAGACTTCCCTTCTCTGTTCTCTCAGGGTCCTCCCCTCTCACACACCTTTCCCTTCAAATCATGGGCTTCTCTCTCTACCCCTTTACCAAGAGGCCACCTGCTGTTTGACCTATGCCCCTCCCAGACTTTGCACTCTGCATACTTTTTAACCACCCCCTGTCCCCATTCTTGCTCCCTGTCCTCTTCCTAATTTGATGGAGTCCTCACTTTCTGACCCATGCCTTATTTCTCATGCTCTTAACTCACTTCTCTTACTTCCCACTCTGGAGAGCCTTCTCCCATCTCTCCTACCCCACCACTTCCTGACTCTTCTGTCTGGTCATTGAGCTGATGATGGTATTTCCCTTCCCACATCTTAATCCTTTCATTCTCCCTATCCCTACCAGAGGCCCTTCTCTACCTCCTCCCCCATTTCCTTCTTGCATCTTTCTCCCACTTTCTATCCTACTCTCTGCCTTCTTGTTGCCTATTATAGGTCCTTCCCTCTCTTCCCAACCCAACAACCTCCACCCACCCCATTTCTTCTCTCCTTTTCTTTTTCCTCAACGCCCTTCACCTGAGTCAGGGTTCCTTTCTTCTCTGAACCCTATTTTCATTCCCTGTGATCTTGACTCTAGGCTAAAACCCCTCCTCACCATTCCTGACTCCTAGAAGGAGTCCCACACCTCTCCCCAATCTCAGCTTTTATTCCTCATCTTCTCTCTCCCCTCCATTTTTCCCAGGAATAAAATCCTTTACATACGAAAATAACCAAATGCTGCAATGGAGATACTAATGTGCTTCAAACATGCTTCTCTCTATTCCTGAACACTCCTCCTACCCTTTCCCCACATCTAGTTGTGGCTGGCTTCTTTCTTTGTTTAGATTTTAGTTGAAAAATCACCTCCTCAGAGAATACTTCCCTACATACCTAATGTGAAAGGGTCCCAAATCCCCCACACATACCATTTGATTTTTGTTTTCTAAGGAATATTTAATACTGAAGTCTTGATTAATGTGTTGTCTACTTGTCCATCTAGTATTGGTGCTCCATGAAAGAGGTATCATTTAGAATGGTGCCTGGTACAAAATGGCTCAGTCAGAATTTGCAGAATAAGTTCGGGATTCCTGGGTGCCAGACACTATGATAAGTGCTCACTTTGTGTTATCTCATTTAATCCTTACAACAAGGCTGATTAAGTATTTTATTATTGCTATTTTACACCTTAACAAACTGAAGTGCAGAAAGGATGAGTTTGCCTATTGTCTGAAAACAATTGGCATATCTGAGAATTTAATCTAGATCTGTATGAAGTCACAGCCCATGTTCCTTCTACTTTCTCTGGCCGTCAAGAGGAAAAGGGTGCTTAGGAATGGAAAGAACAGGAAAGGAAATGCATCTAGTGCAAGGTAGGTCAAATGGGGATTGGAGTTCCACTCCTGGAGCAGGGAGTGCAGGGACTTACAGTATAAGACACAAGATTCTGAATGAAAATGAGAATAAGAGCTACACTTACAAACACTTACTTTGTGTGAGGCACTGTTTGGAGCAATATATTGAAACTTCACCTGGGAGTGGTAAGTAATATCATTTTACAGGTAAGAAGATTGAGGCTGAGAGATGCCATGTATCCTCTCTAAGGTCATACAGCTAGGATATGGGGAAGCTGGGATCTGACTCCAGAGCAAGTACTCTAATCGCTATCCCGCACTGGAATGTTCTCCAGAATAGACCATATACTGGGTCACAAAACAGGTCTCAACCGATACCAAAGACGGAAATTATTCCCTGCATATTCTCAGACCACAGTGCTTTGAAACTGGAACTCAATCACAAGGAAAAATTTGGAAGAAACTCAAAACACTTGGAAACTAAGAACCATCCTGCTCAAGAATGATTGGATAAACCAGGAGATTAAAAATCAATTTAAACAATTTATGGAGACCAATGAGAATGAAAACACAATAGTCCAAAACCTATGGGACACTGCAAAGGCAGTCCTAAGGGGAAAATACATAGCCATCCAAGCCTCACTCAAAAGAATAGAAAAATCTAAAATACAGTTTTTATATTCTCACCTCAAGAAGCTGGAGCTGGGGCAGAAGAACAGGCCTAACTCATGCACGAGAAGGCAGTTGATCAAGATGAGAGCAGAGATCAATGAATTAGAAACCAGGAGCACAGTAGAGCAGATCAACAGAACTAGAAGCTTGTTCTTTGAAAGAATAAATAAGATCGATAAGCCACTGGCCAGACTTATTCAAAAGATTAGAAAAAGGACCCAAATTAATAAAATTATGAATGAAAAGGGAGAGGTCACAACCAACACCAATAAAATAGGAAGGATCATTAGAAACTTTTATCAACAGCTTTATGCCAATAAATTAAACAACCTGGAAGAGATGGATGCCTTCCTGGAAACCTATAAACTACCAAGACTGAAACAGGAAGAAATTGATTTTTTAAACAGACCAATTAATTATGAAGAGTTTGAAGCAGTGATCAAAAACTTCCCGAAAAACAAGAGTCCAGGGCCTGACGGATTCCCTGGAAAATTCTACCAAACATTCAAAGAATTTCTTCTAATACCTATTCTCCTGAAGCTGTTTCAAAAAATAGAAACAGAAGGAAAACTACCAAACTCATTCTATGAGGCCAGTATTACCTTGATCCCCAAACCAGGCAAAGACCCTATCAAAAAGGAGAACTACAGATCGATATCCCTGATGAATATGGATGCCAAAATTCTCAACAAGACCCTAGCTAATAGGATCCAATAGTACATTAAAAGGGTTATCCATCAAGTGGGATTCATCCTGGGATGCAAGGATGGTTCAACATTCACAAATCGATCAGCGTGATACATCATATCAACAAGAAAAGAGTCAAGAACCATATGACCCTCTCAATAGATGCAGAAAAAGCATTTGACAAAATACAGCATCCTTTCCTGATTAAAACACTTCAGAGTGCAGGGATAGAGGGTACATTCCTCAATTTCATAAAAACCATCTATGAAAAGCCTACAGCAAATATCATTCTCAATGGGGAAAAGCTGGAAGCCTTTCCCTTAAGATCAGGAACACGACAAGGATGCCCACTCTTGCCACTATTATTCAATATAGTACTAGAAGTCCTTGCAACAGCAATCAGAACAAAAAGGGATAAAAGGTATCCAAATCAGCAAAGAAGAAGTCAAACTGTCCGTCTTCGCAGATGACATGATACCGTATATGGAAAACCCAAAAGAATCCACCCCCAAACTACTAGAAGTTATACAGCAATTCAATAATGTGGCGGGATACAAAATCAATGCTCAGAAAGCAGTTGCATTTCTATACACGAACAATGAGACTGAGGAAAGAGAAATTAGGGAATCCATTCCATTTACAACAAGCACCAAAAATCATACGTTATCTCGGAATTAACTTAACCAGAGACGTAAAGGAGCTATATTCTAGAAACTACAAATCACTCTTGAAAGACATTGAAGAAGACACAAAAAGATGGAAAAATATTCTATGCTCATGGATTGGAAGAATTAACATAGTTAAAATGTCTATGCTACCCAGAGCAATCTACACTTTCAATGCCATCCCGATCAAAATACCGAGGACATTTTTCAAAGAACTGGAACAAACAGCCCTTAAATTTGTGTGGAACCAGAAAAGGCCCCAAATCGCCAAGGAATTGTTGAAAAGGAAAAACAAAGCTGGGGGCATCACAATGCCAGATTTCAAGCTGTACTACAAAGCTGTGATCACAAAGACAGCATGGTACTGGCACAAAAACAGACACATAGACCAATGTAAGAGCATAGAAAACCCAGAAATGGACCCTCAGCTCTTTGGGCAACTAATCTTTGAAAAAGAAGGAAAAAACATCTGGTGGAAAAAAGTCTCTTCAATAAATGGTGCTGGGAAAATTGGACAGCTACATGCAAAAGAATGAAACTTGACCACTCTCTCACACCATACACAAAGATAAACTCCAAATGGATGAAAGACCTTGATGTGAGACAGGAATCCATCAAAATCCCAGAGGAGAACATAGGCAGCAACCTCTTTGACATCGGCCACAGCAACTTTTTTCATGACACATCTCCAAAGGCAAGAGAAACAAAAGAAAAAATGAACTTGTGGGACTTCATCAAGATAAAAAGCTTCTGCACAGGCAAGGAAACAGTCAAAAAAACTAAGAGGCAGTCCATGGAATAGGAAAAGATATTTGTAAATGACACTACAGATAAAAGACTGGTATCCAAGATCTACAAAGAACTTCTCAAACTCAATACACAAGAAACAAACATCAAAAAATGGGCAGAAGATATGAACAGACACTTTTCCAATGAAGACATACAAATGGCTAACAGACACATAAAAAAATGTTCAAAATCATTAGCCATCAGGGAAATTCAAATCAAAACCACACTAAGATACCACCTTACACCAGTTAGAATGGCACAAATTGACAAGACAGGAAACAACAAATGTTGGAGAGGATGTGGAGAAAGGGGATCCCTCCTACATTGTTGGTGGGAATGCAAGTTGGTATAGCCACTTCGGAAAACAGTGTGGAGGTCCCTTAAAAAGTTAAGAATTGAGCTACCCTACAATCCAGCAATTGTACTACTGGGTATTTACCCCAAAGATACAGATGTAGTGAAAAGAAGGGACACATGCACCCCAATGTTCATAGCAGCATTGTCCACAACAGCTAAATTGTGGAAGGGGTCGAGATTCCTTTCAACAGATGACTGGATTAAGAAGATGTGGTCCATATATACAAAGGAATATTACTCGGCTATCAAAAAGAACAATTTCTCAACATTTGCTGCAACATGGATGGGACGGGAGGAGATAATGCTAAGTGAAATAAGTCAAGCAGAGAAAGACAATTATCATGTGGTTTCACTCATTTATGGAACATAAGAAGTAGGAAGATCGGTAGGAGAAGGAAGGGAAGAAGAAAGGTGGGGGGGGGGGTAAACAGAAGGGGGAATGAACCATGAGAGACTATGGACTCTGGGAAACAAACTGAGGGCTTCAGAGGGGAGGGGGTTGGGGGAATGGATAGGCTGGTGATGGGTATTAAGGAGGGCAGATATTGCATGGTGCACTGGGTATTATAAGCAAGTAATGAGTCATGGAACTTTACATTGAAAACTAGGGATGTACTGTATGGTGACTAACATAATTTTTAAAATATTATTTAAAAAAAAAAAGCTTACCGGATCAGAGAGCGTGGCCAAAGTGCTGGTTGCTTCCACTCCCGAATAGCCTCCTGCTGTAGGATCCTCAACGAAAGCAAGGGAAAGAGGGATTTTTCTCAAAATGGTAAGAGTTGCACAAAAAAATGCAAGGTTGACTAAGTCCACCTCTTACCCACCTTCAGCCTCCCAACACCCATCCTTTAAAGTCTGAACTGTGAACAAAGAAAACTGAGAAGTACTACCTGGAACATGTTAGAAACGCAAATTCTCTGGCCCTGCCTAAGAACTGTATCAAACTGTGGGGCCAGGGCCTAACAAGCCCTCCTAATGGTCTATACACACTAAGGTTCGAAAATCTGCCCTCAGACACATCCCTGACCTTGGCCAGTTTAGGACCCTAAGCATTCTGACCCAGAGCCCTGTGAACCTCCAAAAGTGCTACATCTCAGCTCCCAAACTACTTGTCCCAGATGGCTTCTTGTACCCAAAAGTGGCACCTAACATCCTTTATTGGGATGATAGGCACCAGTTTTGTCATTGGAAAACTTGGCCCCTATATTTATACAGAGGTTTCACGGGGTTTCTACATTGGCCCTTGCCCTCTATCAAACACAGCACCAAGGCAATGACTGCTCCAACTTGTCCCAGGACTGGGAGAAAGCAGAAGGGAATGCCCCATTCATATGAAGTATGTGCATGTCTACCTCAAATCCTCATCTTCAAAACTGCCGAAAAGGCACGTTCTACACAACACTGTATAAGTAGTTAATGCTACTGAACTGAATAATTTAAAATGGTAAATTTTAAATTTTACAATAAAATTTTAAATTTTACAATAAAAAAGAGGTGGGGATGGGAGGGGGGCATCCTATACAAAGCCTGTCTAGAGGCCTTGTCTTTAAAGCCTCGCATTTTGTACTTTTACAACTTGCAGCAGGCATTGGAAATACTGGTTTCCACGATGGTGTCCCTCTTTAAGATAAAAGATCATTCCTTTACTCAATTCCTATTTCTTGCTTTTGAACATATACTGTGTGGAAGACCCTGGCTCAGCACTGGGAATCCAATGATGAATGAGATATGGTCCCTGCTCTCAGGGAACTTAGTCTGGTGAGGCAGAAGAAAACCAAGTAAACAGGGTAATTACTACTTGTGCTAAGGGTAAAGGAAAGCAAGCCGAGGGCTAAGATACAAAATAATAGCACATTTCACAGACGTGTAGAAGACCTTTTTTTTTTTTTTGCTAATTGAATTCTTTATTTCTTCACACAATCCCTAAGCATAACAGTCTCTTCCTATTGAAAATAGGGCAGGTTTTGGTGTGAACCAGTTAGGCCCTGGGAGGGCTCAGAAGTTGATTCCCACCGATACTCACCCCTAGACTATTCAGGTGTTGCTTTTTCCCAGAAGCTCCTCTTCTATTTAGATCCAGGATATTCTTAAACATGCTTTGGGGGGGGGGGGGGTGCAGTAAACAACAAAGCATAAAAATAGATTCAGGGCAGTCTTCCAAAGATGCTCCAGACTCCAGGCCTAGGACATCAGGTCATTTGATCCAGTGGCCTCAGTTTCTTTATCTGGAAAATGGGTCTAAGCTACCACTCATCCTGCTAACTATAGATTTTGGGATAAGCAAATAAGATGAGAGAGAAAAGTAATCTTTCTTAACCATCTACCAAGGACGAAGCGCTTTACCGGCGTCATTTTCAAGAACACAACAGCATTACAAAATGACAGCTTGCTGGGCATACGAGGCTGTGATTGTTTGAAGAGGACCAGCCTGGGCTCTGAGGCCCATCCAGATTCAGGGCTGGGCGTGGGTGAGAGGAGGGACCCGTCAGTGCCTGGCCTCCAAGTCTAGGCAGAAGCTGGCCGTGGCAGGGAGGCCCGCGTTTCTGAGGTAATGCGACTGGCCTGGGCTCACCTTGGTTTCCACTGTAGGCCCTTTCCTGTAGCCGACCTGTTCCTTGAAGGGGGCCAGGAAGGGCTGTTCGGCTGACCGCACATAGGAACCTGGTTCCGCTTGCTCATAGCTACTCGGGGCGGGGGAGGGGGGCACCAGCATGGGAAACTGTGGAAGACCTTGAGGAAATACTAACATGAACAAACAGGAGCCAGTAAAGCAAACATAGCAGGGAGAGTGCTCCAGGTGGAGGACACCACTGAGGCAAAGACCCAGAGGTGGGAAAGATGGGCATAAGCACCAGGGGAACATATAAGCACCTGCATTTGCCTCAGATATACTTTCCAGTGACGAAGAAAAGAGCTACTGTCCACTCTGTTTTCATATGCTGTCCTTCTTCCGAAGGGGCTATTCCATACCCTGATGGCTAGTCTGTGCTGCAAGCCTGGTTTCCAGCACAGGAAGGGCACAGTCTCCAGGTATATAGTGACCGGGGCAATGTGGTAACCTGTTTTGACCAGATGCCACTGGAGTTGTGCAGCTTGGGTTTAAATTCAGGTTCTCCCTCGGTGTGACCTTAGGCATCTTGCCATACCCTCTTGTGTAAAAGTGGACTACTGTGAGGTTCCAATGAGATAACACATCTTAAACACTTAGAATAGTACCTGACCCCAGAGAAGAACTCAATAAGTATTAACCATTTAATTATAATGTGAAAAAAACACATGGATCCCATCACTTCTCTACTGCTTAGTTAGGCTGAAATAAACTGTTGTACAAGTGTTTTAAGTGTGAGAATAAGTGGACCACTGGCAGAGGTTTCAACAGAGCACTAAACCCTCTCTCCACATGACTATCACAGGAGCTTGAGTAACAGCTGATGAAGCTGCCATGCAAAGAACCAAGTAACCAGGAATCGAGCAAGTACGCACAATCCGGGAAGAAAATCGGAAGCAGTTGCTGTTTCTAGGGGAAATTTATTTTGTGGCAGAATGCTAGTTGTGGGCCCGAAACCCATTTCCCCCTTTTTATTTATCTAACAAACTCCTGATTTTCTTTGACGCACTAACATACCCAGGTAAAAGACCTCCTCATACTACCTTGCAGCTAGAAGCGGCTGAAACAATCCCTGGCCAGATAAAAGCAAACAGAAGTTACTGGGTCGAATCTCTGGGAAAGCATTTCAAAAGAAGTCAATGTGGATGGAATTTGCCTTTTGTCTTTTGTTTTTCTCCCTTTTTCCTATCTAGAATGGTTATGTGATGTCAATATGCAGCCTCAATCTTAAGACCATGAGGATGAAGACTCCATACAAAGGAAGGCACAGCAGGAAGACGGAAGGAGCACTAGACCTTGGCTTTTTATCTCTGGACTTAGTGTCTAATGAGAAAAACTGCTACACAAAATTATCAGTTTTGTAAAATGTAAAAACGGCTATTGGCCTGGGTGTTCTCATTGCCCTTCAAATCTCTCTGAACCTAGGCTATGTGGAAATAAGATTGAAAATGGACCAAGAAGGCATTCTTCAAATTGAAATGCTTTTATTAGAATACTAATAATTGCAGATAAAAGGAAACCACACATGGGAAAGGGAAAACACTCAGAAATACTATTACAGATTAGGCAAATTAGAGAAACATTTTCTTCAGTGTATACAAAATGTAAACATTTGCCCTGGGATTTGCCCACCTCACAGATGGCACAGTCCACAGGGACTTATTTGGAACAAGAATCTATCAGAGTCTACAGTATAACCTCTATAATGTCTCTGCACTTCCTACGCTGAATGTTAAAGTCCCTAGCCCACCCCAAATTTTCTATGCAAAAAACTAAATGGCTTTCAATCAAGGCAACTTGAACATCAACTGCTACATGTGGAAGTAGGCACTGAGGCGTATCAGTCTTCCAGTGAGTTTCCACTCACCATGCTAATGGTATTTACATTTACCTTGACAGAGATTACAAAAATATACACAGTGTATAAAACCCCAAGTTGAGTCTGGGATGGAAAATTACATAGCTCTTGCTCATCAAATGCTCCAGAGAAAGACATCAAGTCAGTCGCTTGAAGTTAGGGAGACAGGACTAAGAAGAGGCCCTCTTCTGTTCAGAAAATGGGGACTCATAAACTTCCATGGGTGGGCAGGTGCAAACCAGGTGCTGATCTCCATAGATGTCATCAATCCGGGCAATGGTTGGCCAGAATTTGTTCTCTGGTTTCACAAAAGGCTGCAAGGGACAAAAGTTGGAAATATTCTGGGGTATTCTGAAACATTTCTCTTGGGGAAAGAGGAGATTGCAGTGATGTCCCCACAGCCTAACCGCAATAAGTGCCCAAAAGTATAAGAAGGTAAAACCCACACTCCTATTTTTATTTATGGTAGCCAAAATACAGAAGCAACCCAAGTGCCCAGTAGATGACAAAGATGTTATGTAAGTGTATGTACGTATACACACACATATACACACTGGAATATTACTCAGCCATGAAAAAGAATGAGATCTTGCCATTTACAACAACATGGACGGACCTAGAGAGTATTATGCTAAGTGAAATACATCAGACAAAGAAAGACAAATACATCATGATTTCACTTACATGTGGTATCTAAAAAACAAAAAAGAAACAGACCCATAAATACAGAGAAATGATAGTTGCCAGAGGGGAGGGTGTGGGCGATGAGCAAAATGAGTGAAAGGGAGTGGGAGGTACACGCTTCCAGGTACAGAATGAATAAGTCAGGGGGATAAAGGGTACAACATAGGAAAGAGTCAATAGTATTATAATAGCATTTTTTATGGTGACAGATGGTAGCTACACTTGTCAGCATAACGTGTCAAGTTGTCAAATCACTACATGGTATACCTGAAACTAATGTAACATTGTGTGTCAACTATATTCCAATACCAAAAAAAAAGCTAAAAGCCACCCCTTAATTATTGTCCCCCAAAATCCAACTTTTGACTCTTGTCTCCACCCTGCCAAAGAGACTATGGAGTATCTTTTTCATGTAAGAATCAGAAAGGAAACAAAAACTATATTTGGTACATTTGGGGCTATCTCCCTGTTGGATGATAGTAGAAATTTGACAGAGACTCCTATTTGGTCTTCCTCAACCATGAACCAGGTGGCTTCCCAAGCCTATGGCTGACACTCCGACCTCAGAAATCTGAAAGCCAATGCCTGTGTTCTGCATCACTTGTCATGACCCATTTAAGAAAGTGTCCCACGTAGGGGCACCTGGGTGGCTCAGTTGGTTAAGCTCAGCTCATGATCTCAGGGTCATGAGACTGAACCCCACGTTGGGCTCTGTGCTCAGTATGAGTCTGCTTGTACCTCTTCCTCTGCTCCTCCCCATCCCCTGCTTGCTCTCTCTCTCTCTCACTGACTCAAATAAATAAATAAATAAATAAATAAATAAATAAATAAATAAAATCTTTATATTAAAAAAAAATCATCCCACGTGTAGTTACTATAATGAGGCTGCAAGGATGGGCGCCCCTTCAGATAGGTGATGGCCCTTCATACGCACGTGAACACTATACCAGCTGGCCCATTCAGCTTCAGAGAAGAACTTACAAGTGGGAATGCTGCCACCTCTCTGGAATAAGGCCGATCCCAGTGGGAGGATGTGACGCAGGTCAGGGAATGTGGAGACATCTGAGACAGACAACACAGATGGGAAAGGGATCAGAGTAGAACACTGCCTTCTCCTCCTGTGCTTTGTTTCAGCCAGTGAGCTGATGGAAGCCCAGGGACACAGGGCTGTTTTGTTTAATTTCAATTTAAGGGGGAAGAATTGTGATAGGAAACTTTTTATTGTGAAATATTTGAAATATCAGAAAGTTATGGTAATATATTAGAACATCTACCACCCAACCAACATAAATCAACATTTTGTCATATTTGCTTAACCTTTTAAAATAAGCACTGCAGAGGGGCGCCTGGGTGGCTCCATTAGTTAAGTGTCTGACTCTTGGTTTTGGCTCAGGTCACAAGCTCGGGGTCCTGGGATTGAACCCTCTGTCAGGCTCCACGCCTAGCCGGGAGTCAGCTTGAGATTCTCTCTCTCCCTCTGCCCCTTCACACCCCCATTTGTGCTCGCTCTCTCTCTCTCAAAATAAATATGTCTTTAAAAAAATAATAAAACAGGGGTGCCTGGGTGGCTCAGTTGGTTAAGTGTCTGCCTTCAGCTCAGGTCATGATCCCAGGGTCCTGGGATTGAGCCCCACATTGGGCTCCCTGCTCCGCGGGGGGGTCTGCTTCTCCCTCTGCCTGCCCTTGCCCCTGCTTGTGCTCTCTCTCTCTGTGTCATAAAATAAAAATAAATAAATACAAACAAACATTGCAGATACAATTGAAGCTGCCTATATATATCCCTCCATCTCATCTCTTACGGTACTCCCCAGTGATAACCACTATCTTAAATTTGGTGTTCACCATGCTGATGGTTTTTATACTATTACTGCATATATGCTTAAACAGCATATAGCATAGTTGGGCACATTTTAAAATCTTATTATCATCCTGTGAGTATTATTCTCCACTTGTTTTTGTAACTCAGTATTATGTTCTTTAGATGTCTATTGCCATTTTAAAAATGGCCTAAATCCTTAGAGAATCAGCAGTATCCACAGAAAAGAGAAATAATAATAAACAAGATGCCTTCTCCTGCCAGCCATTGACCCAGGTACCCGACCTTTATCTAGCTGGGCACTCTGGAACTTGCCTGGGCTTCCCCAAGCACCTCAGACTTGTTCTCTGGCTTGGGGCCACAACAGCACAACCACAGGCTTCATAGTATTTTCAATTCATGACCACCACCCCTCCCCGCCCCCAGCTTAATAATGTCTGGACCTAAAGAGAGACAGTTCACAAGCTCACAATAAACATGTTTCGGATTTTCTCCAAAATAGGCCATAACATTATAAAAGGCTGAGTACCAATTAATTGTTCTAAGAGATAACGGCTCCAACAGAAGAACGTGTCTATGCAGAGTTTGTGAGGTAAATAATCTCACTAGGGTGCATCAAAGAGAGACATAGAATGATAAGACTCCCCAGGTGGACAGTTCTTCAGCTTCTGCTCCCGCCTTTGGCAGCCAGGTGGGTGCATGTGGGTATACCTCCCACAGTGACAAAGCAATCACATAAACAAAATTATAACGTTTCTCAAAACACCCACATTATACTTGAGTAACTGCTACTATGTTGTTCAAGAAGATTTAAATTTGCAAGTAATGAATTTTTTCAGAAGAATGTCTTATTTTAGGCAAGAATAATATCATCTTCTGATGGGAGTTCAAGGGTTGCTGGCACACTGTCCGTACCCAGTCTTCTCTATGACACATTTTGGATAAAGTACCAGTGCCTACGCACCTTTAGTGGATTGACATTGGGGTCAATGCGGCCCTCCTCAATGTCAGCGATTTCCTGACGAATGCTGATCATGGCATCACAGAATCTATCCAGCTCTGCCTTGTCTTCTGACTCAGTAGGCTCAACCATGAGAGTCCCTGCCACCGGCCAGGACATGGTAGGGGCATGAAAGCCTACAAAAGAGATAGGGGAACTTGTGTCACTAACTTTGACCTCCCCAATTTAGAAGAGATTCTCCCCATCCTATAATTTATCCTGAGGAAATCACTGGGTAAATGTACTTACATATATAATTTGCATATATATATATGATTCATCTCAGCATGTTTATGCAAGAAGAAAGAAAAACTTAGAAAATAAATGAACATCCAACACTAGAGGATCAATTAAGTTTTACAGGGTATCCATACAATAAATATGCAGCCATTCAATGTATGTAAATTTATATTTGCTAAATTGAATAAACATTAAAAATATTAAGTCAAAAAAGCAAGCTACATTATAATGAGATCCATTTTTATTAAAAAAGTGACAAAGTGTTCATGTATACATATCTTATGAAGGAAGACACCTTGAAGAATACCAAAATTTTAACAGGGGTTATCACCAAAATATGAGACTGAGATTTTTCTTTCACTTTGTATTTGTTTTAGAAGCTATAATACTTGTGTATTACTTGTAATTAAGAGAAATTAAAACATCATAGCCTATCACAAGTTAAATAACAAGATAGCAACCATAAGCCTGAAGTGAGTGTTACTGTCCCCATTTTACAGATGGGGAAACAAGCTTGACCAGGACATGGAAAGCCTTTTGTCTTTACACTGAATACAGGCTGAAGGTATTTCTGTTTCCAAAAGTTTTCATATGTAAAATGAATCAACAAGACACATGCTTGAGAGAGATTTCCTGGACAAAAGCCAAAAACAACTTTTTCCCATTTTTACCCTTTTTCTATAAAACTATTAAAAGATGACAAACAGCCTCAGAGTTGATATACCTGTCAGCTAAGTTTAAATGGTTCCCAAATTCTGATCTGCATAAATCACATGGGATGCTTTAGGGTCATGCCTATGTGCTTTAAGGGATTGTCTCCTCAACATGTTATAAACATTTTCGAACAGTAAGTTGAAAAGAATATAGAGTGAACACCCATATACTGTTCACCTTGATTCTACAGTGATGCTCTGTGTGCTTAATCACATATCTATTCATCCATCCATCTTATTTTTGATGCATTTCAAAGTATGCTCCAGTCATCAGTACACTTCTCCCTTAAATACTTCAGCATGCATATTATTAACTAGAATTCAATATCTGTTCACATGTATTTGTGATAAAATTTACATAGAGTAAAATGCACAAATCTTAGGTTTATCATTTAGCAAGTTGTGACAAATACATAAAACTATGTCACTCAAACTGGAAAAGGATTTAAAACAAAAACAAAAACAAGCTAATCTCATTACCCATTAAGTCCAACCTCAATTCCATGTGTGAGCAAATTCAGCCCAACATATCCTGCTGTAGTGGTTCCCATATTTTAAAACCATCAGAGTTGTCTTAGGAACGCAGATTCTTGGATCTTCAGCCTCATTCAGGAAGTCGAAAGTAAGGTGCAGAAATCTGTAAGTCTTAAAAACTCTCCTGGTGACAAGAATCACTCACTGTGTTTGGAAACCTCTGACCTAAAGCAGTGTGCCCCACATTTGGCTGTTAAGACTCATCTGTGGGGGGCGCCTCGGTGGCTCAGCCATTAAGCATCTGCCTTTGGCTCAGGTCATGATCCCGGGGTTCTGGGATCAAGCCCCACATTGGGCTCCCTGTTTGGCAGGAAGCCTGCTTCTTCCTCTCCCACTCCCCCTGCTTGTGTTCCCTCTCTTGCTGTCTCTGTCAAATAAATAAATAAAATCTTAAAAAAAAAAAAAAACACTCATCTGTGGGATGCTTGTTAAATATATAGGTTACTGGGCTTCTCCCCTGGAAACTCTGATTCAGTAGGTGTGATTAAGAATCTGTGTTGTCATTCTCAATTGCTATTTTGGGGAGTTTTGGGGGTTTTTCTGTTTTCTTTTTGTTTTGTTTTACTTAGCCATTCATTCATTCATTCTCTCACTTTTTTTTTAAGTTTACTTATTTAAGGAATCTCTACACCCAATGCGGAGCTCAAACTCATGACCCCGAGGTCAAGAGTGGCATGCTCTGCAGACAGCCAGCCAGGCACCCCATTCTCTCACTGATTAAACATGTAAGTTCTGAGGTGCTTACTAAGTGCGAGGCATCTGTACAATTCTAGACGTGGGGCAAGTGTGGCAATCACTCTATCAAACATTAAAATAAGGTCAAGTTTGGAGATAGACCAAGACTTGGAAATACTGGGTCATAACTTCAATTACAACTTCCTCCTCACCCATTCTCTCCCTCCCTGAAAATGCTGCTGCTGCCAGACATGTGATGCAGACAACACATTTCGGAAGTGAAGGGAGAGCCTGCCTGAACCTGCCGTCACTCAGCCCTTAGCTGGGACGCCCGAGTCAGGTTACAAAAGCAACCAAGAGATTCTGAGGGGCTGTTAACTTCATTAATGAAAACTTTCTTTGGCTTTCCCATTTATTATCAGTATAACTCTGCATGATAAGATCATGCATTCAGGAGAGGAATGAGCCACACATGTGGGATTCCCATTATGATGCAGTAGTAAAACTATTAAATTATTGAAGCTTTCACTTTCCTTATTAAGAGAAGTTATTCAAATTATTATAATTCAGATAGAACTCCACACCCATTGAAAGGCAAAGTTCTCTACACCTTAGCCTTTCTGAGAGTTGAAGCGCCTTTGATATTATTGATAATGTCACTAAAACGTGTATTTCAATCAGGACTATGCTGAATTAACACCCACTAATTCACAAAGGGCCTATGTCTTTCAAAATTCTTCCAGGAAAATTGCACTGTCTCTATGAAATCATATTCCTATGGTGGAAGGAATTCTTCCTAAGGTGAAGGAAGCCTATTCCTTCATCTACAGAAGCAGCTGAAACAGCTATGTCACGACTGAAGTGGTTATAAAATTCAAATGCCATTGGTCTCGAACACTTCTATAGGTACCTGTTCTACTTCCTTCACCATTACACCAACTTATCTCTTCATGGACTCCTTTGTTTACCAAGACTGGAACAGGAATAAGAATTTACCAGAAACATAGGCAAGACAACACACACATACACACACACACACACACACACACACACACGCCCCAAATAATCCAATTTAAAGTGGGCAGAACACATGAACAGACATTTCTCAAAGAAGACATCCAAATGGCCAATTGACACAAAAAAAGATGCTTAACATCACTCATCATCAGGGAGATGCAAATCAAAACTATAAGATATTACCTCATAACTGTCAGAATGGTTAAATTAAAAAACACAAGAAACAACAAGTGGTGGCAAGGACGTGGACAAAAAGAACCCTCTTGCACTGTTGGTGGGAATGCAAACTGGTGCAGCCACTCCAGAAAACAGTATGGAGTTTCCACAAAAAGTTAAAAATGGAACTACCCTATGATCCAGCAATTGCACTATTAGGTATTTACCCAAAGGATACAAAACTACTGATTAGAAGGGATATGTGCACCCCAATATTTATAGCAGCATTATCAACAATAGCCAAATTATGGCAAGAGCCCAAATGTCCTCCAAGTGATGAATGGATAAAGATGTTGTATATGAAATATTATTCTGCCATAAAAAAAGAATAAAATCTTGCCATTTGCAACAACATGAATGGAGCTAGACAGTATAATGTTAAGTGAAATAAGTCAGTCAGAGAAAGACAAATATATGATTTCACCCATATGTGGAATTTAAGAAAGAAAACAAATGAATAAAGGGGGCGGGGGAGAGAGGGAGGCAAACCAAGAAACAGACTCTTAACTACAGAGAACAAACTGATGTGACCAGAGGGGAGGTAGATGGGGGATGCATGAAATAGGTGCTAGGAATCAAAGAGTAACTTATCATGATGAGCACTGAGTAATGTATGGAAGTGTTAAATCACTACATTGCACACCTGCAGCTAACAAACACTGTATGTTAACTGTAATGGAATTAAAATTAAAAACTTAGTTTAAAATACTTAAAAAATAAAGAAATGTAGGAAACAGCAACCATTACCATTTTCTTTGGAGTTTTTTTTTTTTTTTTTTAAGATTTTATTTATTTATTTGACAGAGAGGGACACAGCCAGCGAGAGCGGGAACACAAGCAGGGGGAGTGGGAGAGGAAGAAGCAGGCTCCCAGCGGAGGAGCCTGATGCGGGGCTCGATCTCGGGACCCTGGGATCACACCCTCGGCCAAAGGCAGATGCTTAACAACTGAGCGTTTTTAATTCTGTTAACTACAAAGACTTCTTTTCTAGGATGCCAATGTATTCAAGATATATGATTTAATATCTTTTGAAGGGTATGACCAACGCAGTCATAGGCCAAGTGTTTTCTCTATCATTGCGAAGGTCACCTAGAACCCTGGAATCAGCGTTTTGTTTACTATGGTGCCTGCACATTTGGTCTGTGCCTTGAGGAGGTGGCCCACAGCCAGCATGGAAAGCTACATGAATGTCAAAAACCTGAGTTGCCCCAAAAGGAGTTGCTCCCATAAGGTCACTCACCGTAGTCCTGAAGCCTCTTGGCCACATCCACAGCCTCAATATTTGCAGACTTTTTGAAGGGTCTTGTATCCAAAATAAATTCATGAGCCACATAACCTGAGAAATTGTTTCAGCTCAAGATTAGCATCAGCTTGTTTTACCCAAGCAAATGAACAAATAAATCAGCTTTTTAACACATATCAACAAGTACCGAGAAGCCATGATCACTTGGTCAGTTTGTAGTTGGCAACAAAGACCTCGTCTACTTTATTAGTAATTATAATTATAAAATATAAAAATAATTGTAAAAATAAAAATGTTTTTAAAATGTCAGGCAATGTGTCCAATCCTTAGTGCACAACACACCCCTGAGCCAAGAGGCTGATGGGAGGTGGGACTTTGCTGCCAATGCACGGCTGCAGTGTTTGCCTGCGGAGTCCTAGGGATGAGATGTTTTCTACTCTGAGGTTATAAAATCTACTTCCAACAGTTAAACATGTCATCACAGGCCTGACCCTTTTATTACAAAATATTTCTAGAGCTGAAGATCCATTGATACTGTTTTCAGCAACTCTGCGCCCAGCATCAAATGACTTTCTTCTGCGTATATGTAAATACATAGTGAACCTTATCTGTAAGGCACATACATTATTGTATGTGATTCTTCAAAGGGGCTCTTTAAGTTTTGGTTTCAGGCTTCAAGCTGAGAATTAGAAATTGGGGCTGTCAAACACAAGTGGCAAGAAGCTGACGAAGCCAAGGCCCTGGGAGTCAGTTCATTTTGCTCTAGGCTGCCATTTCCCCAGCGTGAGCTATTTGATCACCCACCTACCAGCAGGAATAAACCAGCACCTAAGTCAGTATTTGCATCAACAGAACATCATTTCTGGGGGCTTCCAAATTCCATGGCCCACACAACTGATGAGTTTCCTTCTAAGAAAGGATGCTCATGAGATAACAATGTACTCCTTCTTCTTCACCTACTTTCCTGACTCTCAGCATGAATCTACTTACAGATACGTGGAGCAGACATAATTCTGCAAGCCTGAGAAGAATAGCTCCAGTCATTAGTAGCTCCTGAGATCGTCTGTAATCGCTCTGCTTCTTATGTAATGAATACATAAGAAAGGGCTGGTTTTGTTAGAAAAATGAAAGTATGAGAACCTGAAGCTTTAAATATACTGTCACTGGATATTTTTAAAATATTCTTTCTAACGATGGGGATTAAATTTGTAAGAAGTGGGATTCAAAAGTAGAAAGTTGTATTCATAGCTAGGTAAAGTCAGGGGGAATTGTACCTAAAAGGAATGACCAGTTGGAGTTTTGGCCGGGGGCGGGGGGGGGGGGGTGAGATCATTTAAGTCTAGGAATCCCAAATACACAATTGTCCCTACCCCATTTTGGTAGCCCAGACTCAACTTTGACCTTGCTTCTCTGAGCCTCTGGCAGCCACCTCAGCACTGTGAGGGTGTGACAAGAAAGAAGGCTAATGAAGCTTGCTGCTCTGAAGGACGCCCAGTGGGCAGGAGCGGCAGAGGGACACATGATGGAGGAAAGGAGTCACTCTTGCTGGCAGGCAGAGGGCAGTCTTCCAAGGAGAAGTTCAGTCACGTGGAGCCCAGCACCCGTAACACAAAGCCTGCGTCTGCAGGGCCCCCACCACAGGCAGGCGGTTTGGGAAGAGCTCCATTTTCAAAATGAGGTTCAGATGTTATTTTCTAAATCCATAGCCTAATGTGTTCAAATGGAAATGGTGGAATTTCAGCATATCTCTCTCTTTCTGTACTTGAGCCCTGAAAGGGGTGAGATTGAAACTCGGTGGCTGTTAGAGGCCAGATCCCAGGATGTTCATCTTTGTTTATACTTTTTAAGGAGGAAAGATACATAAGCTTTCTATGGCATATGGTGAGTCAGGGCAATCTGAAGTAGAAATTAGATACACTGGTCAGCACAAATTTTCATTTTCTCTGAGTAGATGTTCCTGCTGGGCCTAACCATGACTATAGCCGAGAGTCTGAAAAGATACCAAGTCAAAGGAACAAGGAAGGGAGGGTGGCATGATGGAAAAGCAAAATAACAGCGGCTTCGCTCTACGCCTGGAGCATCGTCCCATCCGCTCCGCATCCTCGGAGTGACTGCCTAGAGATACATGGAACTCGCTGGCTAATTACTCTATAAAACTTAGCTGGGCAATCAGGGCTTGGTCAAGCTCTTCAGTTGCAGGGACCATAACTAATAGAATCAAAACTGAACGCTTCCCTGGAAATGAGGTTGGGTAGGTGGGGCCTCTGGCCTCAGGAGGGTCACTTCCTGGCCTGGGATGCGAAGGTCCAGCCCCTGAGGCCCATGTCTGCCCATAAAGGCCACTGGGAAGCCAACTCAGGAACAGGAATTTCCAGGCAGCATTAGGTTTGTCTAAGGTCAAAAAGGGATGGCCATGTAAGAAACTGAAACGTAAATAAAACATTGGGCTACTAATAAAGTGGCCTACTCCGCTGACAGAAACTTCATTTAGATCAAACAGTGAGCTTAGCCTCCCACAAGAGGAGACATCTCTGAATTTTATTCCTCTTTTTAAAAAGGTACCATCTTAAAAAAAAAAATTCTCAACTGGATGTCTTTCAATAAATAAGAATTTATCATTAAAACAAAACAAAACAAAAAGGTACCATTTTACCTGACGTAATTCTTTTCTTTCCTCATCTTAAATAGTACTGCTTCCCCATCCCAATTCTTGCCTGTCACTTCCTTGCTTCACAAAACCATAAGCCTTAGTGGTTTAGCTGGTATTTTCAAATCTCTCACAGAAACGGTTCACAAAGGGAAGCCTGGAGTTCATTAAAATTATTGCCTCGCAGTCATCTGTAATCCCAGAGTCTTATACAGAACTAGTAAGTATGATTACGATGAATAACGGCCTTTTAATATTGCCGTTAGACATCTTGGAATACAATGTGTTTATTAAGAACATATCTATTTTGGGCCCTCAGGAGGTACAGTGATAATTCTTTTTTAGGCCCTAGAATACTCAGCTTCAAATTATATAATGAGTGTGTTTACCAAACCAAACATGAGACAATTTTTTATTTCATGAACTTTAGGATTGGGCAATAAAGTCTGTAATCACCAATAGATCTCTGCGTGGGATGAGAAATGTGATTTATTATTTGATTCTGGGATAAAATGTCAAAACAAATGGAAATTGCATCTATCATTTTGTGCTGCAAATCCCCTAGGACTGAGACAGTCTCTGCTTAAAGCAGTCACTCAAATGCTAAGCACATGGTAGGCACCTGAGAAACGCTTGCTTGCTCACTCCCCTCTCTGCGGGACTGCCACCACACCCCATGCAGTCCAGATCACACGCACTCTTGCTTTAAAACACAAAACTTCAGGTTGCACAACTGTGTGAACACACTAAAAATCAGTGAATTGTACATTTCAAGTGGGTCATTTGTACGGTATGTGAATTCTGTCTCAAGGAAGTTTTCAAATAAAGTTAATCATAAGTAAATTTCAAATACCTTAAAAAAACAAACAGATAAAAAACCCTAAACCTTGTCAATTAAAGCAAAAAGATCATTTTTCAACCACCGGAATGGCAGATACTTTGTTTTTGGTTGGTGTTGTTTTTCAGCCTGGCACTTGGTGTTCACTAGGCCCTGGTGTGATGGTCACTTCATACAATATTAGCACGAAATAAATTGGTACAAAGTCTCTGCGGGGACAAGGCCATGCATACCAAGAGCTTAGATGCATTCATACTCTCTGAGATAATAATTTCTCTTCTACAGCTCTAACCTCAGGAAATAATCAGAAATGTTTTTTAAAAATCTAAATAAAAGATATTCATTGCAGCATTGTTACAAACGCAAAGCAAACAACTAGGGGGAAAATACTGTAGAAGTACCCAAATCCAATGTAGCTACTTTCAAAGAACATTTAATGACAGGGAGAAATGATCACAATATAAGATAAAGTTAAAAAATAGGACACTGTATTTGTAATATGATCGCAATGGTCTAAATGTAAGATAAGAAGCAATACAGCCAAATTATTAATAGTGGTTATGTCTGCTTGACGAGACCATGGATCATGTAGACCTCCTTCCTCATGGTTTTTATTTTCCAAACCTTCCATGTTGAGCACATACAAATTACTTACATAATCAGACAAAACAAATACTGAAGTTAATCCTGAAGGCCGATACATACGCAGGATGCATTTCACAGGGCAGGAGCTATATTTGAATGAATTAATTAGTAGCTCTTGTAGATTCTTTAATACCCACCTCAGAAGCATTTTATTGTGTTACTTAGAAACCTATTGCCCACAACCTTCTTTCCTAATCTCTGGGGAGCATTCCTAACCAGAGCTTCTAGTTATTTAGCTCTTTTTCTATTTTCAAACTCCAGACTAACCCTTTGGATACATATTTTTAAGGCAAGACCAGCCTTTAAATTAAAGATCACAGATGTAGACGTATACTGCACCCGAGCTGGAGAAACAAAGAGCCGAAGAGAGGCCTCATTCTTGTGGCCCATGCTGCTTATTGACTGCTGTCTCTCTACTCCAAGCTCCAAGTCCCCCTCTGTCCCTGCCGCCAATTCCGTGCCCATGGCCAACGTGCAGCACATCTGTCTGGCTCTCAGCGCCATCTCCTCCCACCACCTCCAGGATGACTTTGTTCCCCCTCTATTATTCCCACTATTGTAGCTTCACTCTCCCCTCTTCAAATCCTTTTCTCTGGCAGTTTAAAATCATGTTCTTTTCTTATTCCAAAACAAACCTGGATCCTGTTGGAGCAGCTCCCACCTGTCCCCCTGCCTTCACTACCAAACTCCCCCAAACCGCGAATGCCTCTCCCTTCTTCTCCCCACCCTCGGTCCACTTCTCAGCTCATTTCCATTTGGCATCTTTTTTGCCCTGATTCTTTCAAAGGTCACCAAAGTGTTCCTAAATGTTAAAGGCAAGGTTCTTTTTCAGACTCATGTCATAGGACCAGTCTCTCTCCCTGTTGTGCAAGACTCTGTGCATTATGGTGGGCCAGGCGTGACTGACAGGTACAGGTGCTAGAGAATGGAAGCAGGCACAGTCTTTACCCTGCAGGAATTCAAGGTCTGCTGGACAGAGAAACCGAGTGGGAGAAATCCTCAGTAGTGGAGGGAGCAAATGAAGGAGTAGTTCTGTCTGCCAGAAAAAGGAGGCTTCAGGGAAGAGGTGAGGCCAGAATAGAGACAGACAGGACAAGCAGGGCCTTTTCTCGGGAGAGGCACTGTGACAAATGCGGCAGAGGTTCTAAAGCTGCCCCAACCATGGAGTCTTCCCTCACTAGGTACCCCTTTTCTGCTCATCCCTGTTCATGTAGCCATTTGCCTGAGGGGTTTTGCTCTATTTCTCAAAACTCTTTTCTTGGGTTTCACCTTTTCTAAGGGTCTGCCCCTAGATTCTGTGCCCATAGCCAAATTTCTGCAAATCTGTCTGGCTCCATCCCCTCCCATCACTTCCAGGGTGACTTTGTTCTCCCTTCTATTATTTCCACTATTGGACCTCTATTTTCAGCATAAGAGGCTTGCATAGAATTTCTCTTCACACTCAAATAATCAGTAACTAAGTCCTATTGATTCTACTTCTAATAGGATGCTCATCCCCTGCCATTTTCTTAATGACATTACCATTCTCTTAATCCTGTCATTCCCCTGCTCAAAAAAACCTTTCATGGCTCTTGAAACAATCCAGTCATCTGGCTCAAGGTTAAAGTTGAGAGCCAAGACAGTCAAGGCCCTAAGCTGCCTCTCCAACTTCATTCTTCATCTGTTCCCCTTTTTCCTATCCCATCCATCAACCCCCCCAAAGCTTTCCGCCACCTAGACAACTCTGGCTTGCTGCAGTATCTCTGTTTACTGGGGTCTGCTCCTCTCCCTTCCAGGCTCCTCTCAAAGGGTTCCTCCCAGAAGGCTCTCCCAATTACTCTGCCCTTCCTCTGCCCAGTCTGAATTACTCCACTCTTCTAGAGGCATTCCCATAGCACTTTGTGAGGTAATGATCTCGCGAGGTTTATGTATACATCTCTCAGCGGTGTGGCTTCTTGTTGACCTGGGGTGTATACACTAACCACATCACATAGCCTTCCGAATAGTGATACTCCTAAACTGTTCACTAAATGAAGTCAGTTCCAAAATATCTGTGCTCTTCTCTGGTATATGCTAAGAAACAGAAGTTTCCTACCCACTGCAGAAAACCACATCTACTAGGTCAAACTTGCTCAGGAAAAAACCAAGTGACGGTAAACTAAGGTTGATACTTGCCTCTTGCACCCCGGAAAAGGACTCTGTAGTGTTTTTCTAATCGCTTGGCCATGTAGTTGGCATTTAATATAGCAATTTCTGTGGCCTGTTTAAGGCCCTTGCCTCCCATCATCTGTAAGAGAGAGAAAAAGAGTCATCAACCACAGAACAGGTAAACCCAGTGGACACTAACCAAAGACACCCCCAAACAAATCCCGCCCACAAGGGAAGTCAGCCTACCATCACTGCATTACAAATGGGTATAAAATCCCAACAAGGAGGTCTGCCAGTCTTCTCTAAGCCTGAAATAAATTTCAGTTTTCTCCTTGGAACATAACTTTATATTTCTTATAAAAGTAACTAAGTGGTAAAAGAGTAACAACAAGGAACAAAGTAACAAAGCTTACAACAGGGCAAAATTGGCTGACTATTTTGTTATCTAAAGAGGAAAAAGAGTAAGATACTCTTAATCACAGGAAACAAACTAAAGGTTGCTGGGGGTGGAAGGATGCGGTAACTGGGTGATGGACATTGGGGAGGGTATGTGCTGTAATGAACACTGGGTATTCTCTAAGATAGATGAATCAAAGACCTGTACCCCTAAAACAAATCATACATCACATGTTAATCAACTGAATTTAAATCAAATAGAAGAAAAGAAAAAATAAAGAGGAAAAAGAATTTTAAATTACATGCATTTGGGAGAGGTTTTGTTGCTTACTGTGAATTTGAGATCTGAAATTTGGCCAGAAATCTCGTGCCATCTTGACCAAAATCCCCACTGAATCAATTTTGTATGGTTTGTCTTACAGTTGTCCATAGTCAGGATTATTTATATGTTTAACAACTACCAGGTTTGATCTTATCCTTTTCTGGTAGTTTCTAAATCAGGGTGAACATTATCACCAGCAAAGAGCTTAAAATCAAGACTGCTGACATTCTTCCCAGAATACCTCATGTATGATGGAGGCTTGGTATATATTAAATACATAACTAATATAGGACGAATGAGAAAGCATCAAATAAAACAGGGATACCAACGTCCAAAGCAAGGAGAGGACACATTTTGCCAAGCTGGACAAAGAAGGGTTCCCAAAGAAAGAGTTAGAATTTGAGTGGAAATCTAAAAATGGGTAGAATTTGGAGAGGCAAAAAGAAAGGGGAAGGAGCTCCAGGGGATAAGAATGGCAAAAACCAAGGTGTAGAAGTGAAGGCATAGGGTTGCAGTCTGGGGGTTACTGTAAAGGCTGGTGGGCTGCGATGACCTCTTATAAGCCTCAAACCTTTCCTATGAAGAGCTTGGATTTGGTTCAGTGGCTCTCAACTCATGCATCAGAGTCATTTGGAAAGTTTGATGGCCCATGCCCTACATCTCATATGCTGAATTTGATTCTCTCTGGGATGGGGCCTAGGCATGCACATTTTGGGAAGAATCCCCTAAGGATTCTGTGTATGCTAGTAAGACCGAGCAGTAAAGGCAAAGGGAAACCAGGAGATAATTTGGGCTCTTAGGGGGAACTCTGCAGTCCTATAGAGTGTCCAAGACGGACTGAAGCAGGGAAAGAAGGTAGTTCTCGTGCCCGGGTGGCAAGTAACAACAGCCTGAAATAAAGGGGGGTCCAGGTCAGAGAGGTAGCTTAAAATCTATTTTATTTCACTTTTAACTGAGGTTCTGTCTGGTATTCCTGGCATATGGCCAAACCAGCCTTGGGGCATTTATTTTCTGTATGTGGGAAATCATCTCTAACCCAAATATATCCATATGAAACAATCCAGGTTTACAGGATCTAGGGACCAAAAAGGAACCTGGGAATAAGATTCTGTTTGCAAAGAAGCAGACCTTTATTATGATTGTTTTTGTTGTTACTATTTGTAAAACAACTCAAATATCATTTTTAAAAGGAGGTTTTAGTCTCTGAGGTACAGAATTGTTGTTCCAGCTTCCCAGAAAGTTTTCATTAAGAATCATAAATGCCACACTGTTTAAGAATAACAGCCAGCCCCAGAGAGCCATCCAGCATGACTTGCATAGCTGAGTTTTGTAGTCTTGTTTCACCAGAAGCCACCCTTCCTTTAAGGAGGAAAGCCAGTTTGGGAAAGCTGCCCTAATTAGCTGCTGAACAAGTGTTCTGTCCAGTGCACAGTCTTGTCAGCCCAGGGGGTGGGCAGGCCCGTTTGAACAAGAGCCGTATAAAATAAACTCTAGCTCTAGAGTTTTTTGGAGAAACACAAAGAAAGGAAAGCTGTTCTCTAACAAAGTCTAATTACCCCAGAGAGTTACAGTTCCACAGGCTCTAAAGGGCAAAGAGCTTTGGGAAACTACCACATAAGCAAATTTCTGCTATTTTGTATCTTATCTTCCAGGTTCCTAAGAAATATAAAGCAATGTGAGATTTATTCCTAAAATTTATCCCAGGATTTCAACTAAGCGTAATAATTAGTACGTGCACTGTTTTTCACTTGCAAGGGGCTGTACAAATCCTACAGGAAACTAAAATCACATAGCCAGAACATCCATATGACTCATGGAACGTAACTCGGTCTGCAACAACGTATCTGGCATTTCAGTTTCTGTGATGTGAAGCCCACTATGAGGACCCAAAGGAAAGAGCACCGTGAAGAAGAGACGAAATACATTTTATCTGATCTCTTTCAGAAGGTTTCTTCCACCCAAGTCAGCAATCTTCACTGAATCACATCTCAGATCATGGATTTTTTCTTTTTTCAAAATAAATATATTTTATTTATTTATTTATTTGAGAGGGAGAGAAAGGGGGGGTGGACGAAGAGAGAGAATCTGAAGCAGACTCTGAGCTGAGCGCAGAGCCCCACACGGGGCTCAGTCTCACAACTGCGAGATCATGACATGAGCCAAAACCAAGAATTGGATGCTTAACCAACTGAACCACCCAGGCACGCCTGGATTTCTTCATTTTTAAGTCGAGGAGAAAGTCTGCAGTCTTAGTTTCCCACACACCTATCACACCCTTTGCCCACCTAACACAGTCACAGGCCTCACCTTAATATAGGCCCAGGAAATGGGCAAGATGGAACTGGAGCCCCACGGGGCTGCGCTGACAGTACCCACAGGCCGGTCATCCTCATTTGGCTTTACCGAGATGATGGGGTGATTGGGCAAGAAAGGGGCAAGATGCTTCTTCCTGTTATGTTTAAACACAACTTCAGAAGATATAAAAAAAGATCCAGACCAACCAAACAGGCAAGTGCTGAGCCCTCTCAGAAAGCTCTATTCCTAGTAGAGGAACTCAGAGTGGAAAGGACCTGACACCTGCTGAGAAACAGATGTTCAGGAAATACTCCTTCCTTCCTCTTCTTCACCAGCCATCAGTGTCCCCGTGGCTCACCTGAGAACTATGGCAGACGATTTGTCACAGACAGGCAGCCATGAAATAGCTTGCAATCCATGGACTTATCAGGATGTGGGGACCTCCCAGCCCCACGCCCCACATTCTTTCCCAAGGCATCTAAGGGATAGAGGGTGCTGCTGAGAGGGAGCCCCATGGGCCTACGCATCGGAAGCCAGCACATGAACATCACTCCTCCATGTCCCCCATAGCTGAAGTATTGAGGTGCCCCCACTTGTTACAAATCATAATAATCAAAAAGAAAAACAGGAAAAAGCAAGAGGGCGAGGCTCCCAGCAACCTGAAGACTGGGCCCTTTGGTCCATTCTTGGAAAACTGAAGAAACATAATCACCATGCTATACATGTTACACATCTTATAGATTAAAGTTTGTACCCTTTACCAACCTCTCCCTACCCACCCACCCCCTGCTCCCCAGCCCTGGCAAGCACTTTTCTCCTATGAGTTCCTTTTGTTGTTGATAGATAATTCACTTTCAATGTAACCATCAGCTGCTTTCTTTTAAAAGAATGAAAAAAAAAAAAAAAGAAAGAAAACCTTCTTGGAAATCTAAATTAAAGTCTAAGAGGCACTTGCAGGTGCTAATATTCCAGTTCAGACCCATAATGCTCCAGTAAACTCTATTCATTGCTCTGCTAATAAACCCGCCCTATCTATGTATGACTGGGAGCTTAGTGTGGCCAACTGGGCACTGTGGTTAATAAAATCTACTTATGCTCATCTTTGGACGTTCCCTAAATCACCCTTCTCACTGCTTCTCTCCCAGCCCCTACAGGCACACTAGATATGAAGGTGTCCATGACCCTTGAAGACCTTGATGAGAACAGCGAATTTGGGGCCATTCTTTCATTCTTAGTCTCTAAAACCTTCCTGAAACAAGCAACCCAGAACTCACACGCCGATGGGCCCCATGCCAGGGCCGCCTCCTCCGTGGGGAATGCAGAAGGTCTTGTGAAGATTTAGGTGTGAGACATCAGACCCAAAATCTCCAGGACGACAGATTCCCACCTATCACAAAGGGAAAGAGCCAAAATCAAAAGTCAAGAACTTGAAAGGGTGCTCTGGAAAGGTGGCCATGCTATATACTGTGGCCTCTCCCTTCTGAGGAAAGGCAGGCAGAGCTGTTCACAAAAATGTTCTCAATACCGGCCAAGATCTGCCGTCAACACCTCGCATCCCATAGGCAGCCTGGCTTACGGTTTCTATGGAAACAGCAACTGACCATTTAGCCTAATTTAGATTTTAAAATACGCATTTAACTATACAGTCAATTCCTAATTTTCCACCACAAGAGGGAGGAGAGGAAGCACCCTGAGCAAAGGGAAGTACCTCCTTGCTGCAGAAACAGATTACTTTCACCCCCGCAATGTTACCTCCCCTGCATGGTTGGCTTTGAGTGTCATGTACTTTGGGTACACCAGTGGAAGGGGATGAAAGGCTGCCTGAGAAGATGCTGAGCCAAGGGAAAGGAAGGGAGGCTGAGAGTTTTCCTGAGACCACTCTAATACCAGCCACAACATTCAACAGGCCTTCCTGCCACTTTGGCATTAGGGCTAATTTTCAATGTGTCCAAAGATGAAGAGTACATTAATGCTATTGAAGCAATAGACAATCCCTGGACGACACTTAGAAGGGAACCAGACAGAAGTAAAGAAAGGTAGAAAGAACTTGAAATGATAGAATAAAATAAACCAAAACCAAAAACAAACAAACAAAAGACAAAACCAACCCACAACCACAACCACAACTATAAACAATGACCAAGAAGTTAAGAAAACTGGAAGATGATGATATCCTCTTCTCCAATGGGCCCTACAGCATTTGCTCCAGGGTGCACATTACACAGAACCCTCCCCCTCTCACCCTCCCTCTCTCACTCTATCACACACACACACACACACACACACACACACACACACACACACACCCCACATAAGTAATCAGGATTGGCCCTTCAGGACATAACTATTCAGCCACTTTACATTGAAGAAGTTGAAGCAGATTAATGGCTTTTTCATTGTCATGGGATGTTGTGGGAGATCAACATTCGTAGTGGCCAGAACCTGGGTCGGAACTCCCTTGGGAAGGGAGTCAAGTGACCTTCTCTTGGTAGCATCCCTAGAGAGATCACAACCTCTGACGAACTAAGGATATTCAGTTCATTCCCTGCATCCTGTCAATCTCTTTACCTCCTCCCCAACTTTCAATCATCTCCTTAAAATCTAATCTCAGTGAAATTGCAGTACTTTGCTTGAAATTGGCAATAAAGAAAGTCAGCCACAGTTCTGAATTCAGTATCATGTTTTAAGACAATTGTCAAGAAGTCAGAGGAAAAAATCTTTTTCTGACTTAACCATTTTCCCGGGGAGTCCCTCTTGTGTTGCCTACCTGCGCATTCATATTTGCCCCATCTAGATAGACCTGTCCTCCATGTTGGTGAATCAGGTCACACACATCGCCAATGTGCTCTTCAAACACTCCATTGGTGGATGGGTATGTAATCATGATTGCTGCCAGGTTCTCCTTGTGTTTATCCACCTGTGGGATAGAAAAGAGCAGAGGGAGACAAAGGAGGAAATGTTTATTGGCCAAACCCTTTCTTTTTACTTTACAGAATTAGGAAAGATGAAGTCTTTTTTCATTTCTAGAATTCCCTCAAAGTATGATGACAATAACCATTCACAGCCATTACTCTTTTCTTAAGTCATTCCAAAGAAATAACAAAATGCCTTTAGGGTAGGTCTCCATGATCAAGACCTAAAAGACTATTAGGAAGATCTTTGGGTATTTTAGGCTCAAGTCCCCAAGGCTTTCCCTCAATAATTATTTCAGAACTTTTTGGTTCCAGACATGTCTGTTCTCACAGTTAATCTCTCTCTGCTCATCTTGCTGTATCCACCCCTATTCCATTTCCCTCTCATTCTCTTGAAATTAGAATTCCCATAAGGAGTGTTCCGCTCTGATAAAAAGAAATCTCCCTCACGTTTCCTTTTCACAGAAAGCAAACATATATAAAAGGCACATTCCTGTTTTTCTGGCCAGTGAGTCAGAGCACGCTCATGTGGAAATGAAAAAAAAATTTTTTTTAAAGGTCATATTCTATATTGGGGAAACTTAGTAATTACAACTACTGCCCCAGAATATCTGTTGGTAAAAACTTTGTGGGCTCTGGAAGGGTGGGGATGGATGGGAGAGATGAGCAATGCTGTTGTGTTTTCAGTTTCTTTTGAAGGCAGTTACATGAAGTTCTCAGTCTCCATGCCTAGTAATCCTGACAAAAATCACATTGCTATTCAACTGATTTCCTTCCCTCTTAAGATGCAGCCTCCAGTCCACCAGTGGAAAGCAGATACAGTTGCTAGGCAACCTCTTCCTGGAGGTTGGGAGGTTGGGAGTGGGGGTTGGTGTTGCAGGAAGGAGGTGGAATGCTGCCCGAAATTCAGCAGGTAATGGCTGGGACAGTCACACACATTTGCAAAATCTACATTTATGTTTTAATTCCCAGCACAAAGATTGAGAATAACTGTGACTGCCAGTTTGATCATTAATGGGGGAAGGGGGGGAAGGTTGGGCAGGAAGGAGGATGCAGGCAGGCCCTGCAAGGAGAATCCTTACTATGACATGAATAATTCATTCAGTTTCTTACATATGCATTAAGAGGATGGGATTTCAGTTCAAAGGATCTTCTCCCGGTTAGTGAAGGAAGAAGTAGACTATGTTTGGTTTTATTATGGACCAAAAATGTGACTGCTGCATTTTATTTTTCTAATAGAGACAGTTAGGTTTTCTGATTTTACACCATTTTCCCCAGACCCATTCAGAGGAGGAACTGCAGTCTTTTAATAAGAATGCAAAGAAAGGGGCAACCCCCTTGGGTTCCCTCCCTCTTTGGGAGCTGTGTACTATCACTCAATAAACTTTGTTTTGCTGCCCACCAAAAAAAAAAAAGAAAAAAAAATCGAAGAAAGATAACATTGATATAAACCATGCAGTCTCTTCTCCCCAGCAAATATTCCCAACCCAGACCTCGCCCATCTGTTTAGTGGAAGACGGGTACCATGGCCTTGAGGTGAGCTGTGTCAATATTCCCGTATTTATCCACCTCCACAGGCTGAATCTTCATGCCTGCCATGTGGGCACTTGCAGGATTGGTCCCATGTGCTGATTTTGGAATGAGGCAAACCTTAGGAAAGGAGTGAAAGGAAGGAGAAAAAACCATCACCAGGCTTTTCATGGCAGAAAAGTGCTACGACACGCTTGGAACACAGATTGAATAGGCGCCACATGCTTTATTTAAACTGATCATGAACGCCTTAAAATCTGCTACAATTTAAATATTACTGTAGTGTAAAACAATGCCCAAAAGAGGAGTTTGCATTTGAATCCACAAATATTGCTCTTTAAAGAGTCATGTAATATTAATTAGTACTCTCCTCCCTTATCTCGGCAGACCAAAAACCAGACCCAGGGTTATTCTGACCTTGCTCAGTTATAAATGTAGAAAGTATCTTAAAAGAACATAAGGTTGGAAGTTAAACTCTAGGACCCAAGTGCCCAAATCATAGCTTCAATGCTCTGCTTGGCTTTGCTGAGATCCAGAAGAGATGATAATGGTAGATATAATTCCAAGGCCTTCCACTGCTGATACGTCAATTATGTCACCATTTACTGGGTGCTTATTCTGTGCAATGACTTGTTAGTTGCCATAAGAATCATAAAGTGAGCATGAAAGCGTGTCCTGTGTTCATGGACAATACTGGCAAATGTATAAACAGGTGCCACAGGAACTCAGAATAAGGGGGTGTCACTTCAAGCGGAAGAGGTAAAGGGAAAGTGTTTCAAGAGCTAGATCTTAAGCTAGCATTTAAAGATGAGTTGAATTCTTACAGAAGGTGGATGGTGGGTACAATTTTAGAATTCCCAGATTTAAATCATTTTCATTTCCTCCTACAAGTCACACGAACACAAGCAAACACACATGCTCTGGTCGATGTGACGGTGCTGCACTACAGGAAAGGGCATCGCAGAGTCTCCCCAACAGAAAGCAACTAGGAGAAGCAATGATCACTCTGAAAATGATCCTCCCTTTTTAAAATCCCAGGACCAATACTGCAACCCCTTGAAGAGAAATGGATGGGCGTTATAGAAATGGGCTTATAAAGGGGAAACTGCTTACAGCTCTTTCCTCAAAAACAGCAAAGTTGTCTACTTAAGCAAAACACATGTGTACGCAAAGGCAAACTATCACTCTTCTGTTGATAGAAAGTTTGTGCCTCTTTTGAATGGTTACTGGTCTCATGCTGGTGACGAGGTGTGTCCTCAAATTCTTTTTCTAAATTAAATGCTTCCCTATTGTATTGACTTTCTTTAATTTCTCAGAACCAAAGTCACTTGTCCTTTCCCATAAAGTATTTTTATTCTCCCACCAGATCTTTGGATAAAAGGATCCCTTCCGGGCAGAACACTGATCAAGAAGGAAAAGGCAGGGGCGCCTGGGTGGCTCAGTCGTTAAGCGTCTGCCTTCGGCTCGGGGTGTGATCCCAGGGTCCTGGGATCGAGCCCCGCATCGGGCTCGCTGCTCCACTGGGAGCCTGCTTCTTCCTGTCCCACTCCCCCTGCTTGTGTTCCCTCTCTCGCTGGCTGTCTCTCTCTCTGTCAAATAAGTAAATAAATAAATAAATAAATAAGAAGAAGGAAAAGGCAAATATTAAAAATGAATAGAATCAACTACACTCAAATAAAAAATTTTTTAAAGATTTTATTTATTTTTTTGACACAGAGAGAGAGAGCATGCACAAGCAGGGGGAGGGACAGGCAGCGGGAGAAGCAGACTCCCCACTGAGCAGGGAGCCTGAGGTTGGACTCAATCCCAGGACCCTGGGATCATGACCTGAGCTGAAGGCAGAAACTTAACTGACTGAGCCACAGAGGCACTCCCAAGTAAAAAAAGATTTTAATGAATATAAAATATTGGTTAAAGGCCTAAGTTAAGAATTTGTACCAGGGAAGTTCTGTTGAAATAAAAACATTCAAGGTAAAAATGTCAACCATCCTGTGGTACACTGAATAATGGGCCCCCCAAAATGTCCAAACCTGATCCCCAGAATCTGTGGATGTTACCTTATGGCAAAAGGGACTTTGTAACTATGATTAAATCAGGCTCTTGAGGTGAGAAATTATGGATCTTGAAACCTGGATTATCAGTTGGGCCCTAAATATATTCCCCAGTATTCTCAGCAGAGGGAGGCAGAAGGAGGTCTGACCACAAAGTAAGGAGAAAATGTCATGAATGAACAAGAGGATGCAGTGAGGGCAGGAGGGGGCCCCAAGCCAAGGAATGCAGGAGGCCTCCAGAGAGGCAAAGAAACAGATTCTCTCCTGGATCCTCCAGAAGCAGCTAGCCTTGCCAACACCATGACATTAGCTGTGGGAAATCCAATTCTAGACTTCTGGACTCTATAACTGAGAAAATAATTTTTTGTTTTCTCAAGCCACTGAGTTTGTGAGAATTTGTTACAGCAGCCACAGGAAACTAATACATATCCTGACATAAGGCGGCAGAAAGAGAAAAGTCTCAGTTTTATCAATGACTCATTTATATGTTGCTGTTACACATTTCTGGTTTTCTATGTGGAAATAGGAAACTTTATTTAATAATTTTTTTGGGAAACTTTTTAATGGTAATTTTTCCTCACTTTAAAATTGTGGGGTCACAAGGGACAGGGAAATAACGGGACCCAGATTTAATGCATTAGTTTATATAAAACAATCCTCTTTGGTGCATTTATGACCATTTAGGTGGATGCTACGTTTTTTCAACTTCCCAATGTACCCGGCATAGACCCAACCCCATAGCTCATCCTCCAACACTTGCTGAACGAGTGAGAGATTAAGGAGGAGTGCTTCTTTGCAAAGGAAATAAATTTCTTACCACTAATAAAATCTAACAACCAAAGGCTACTACTTCATCTCAGGTACTTGGGAAGAGAAAAAATACTCCCATACATATTTTTGGGTTGGGGGTGGTTTTTGGTGTTTTCTAGGGTTTAATATTTTCCCTTTGTATAAGAATCTCATCTCTGATCAGCAAATGTGAGTTAATATTTGACTAGCAAATTGAATTATTAATTATAATGGGTTTAAGACAGTGCCTGGTAAGTATTTGTTAAATAAATTTGTATTCTCCCAGATTAAACTGGTAAATCAGGAACTTGACTGTTGCATTTTAGGAACCTCTGAAATTTAACCTAAGAGCAAACGTGAAAAGAACTGCCCAAAACAGCTTGAAATAAGAGAACTATCAGGAACCTGGGAGGTTCTGAAGAACATGATTTCCCCACACTCCTTTTCGAAACAGAAGGATATATTTTACTGGATTCCATTAGAGTCTATTATGTAGGAGCAGCTGCCTTGGACTTCTCTGATGTGGAAAATTTTTCCTTGATTATTTGAGCAATAAGTCATTTCTCCTTCTCCAACTGAAAACATTGGCTTTAATTAAAATCTTTAATCTAGAAAGGATGTCAACATTTCCAAACTTAAGAGTTCTGTATTTCTACAAGCTCAGGGGCTGGACGGCCTTCCCTGCCTCTCCCTCCCTTAGCCCTCCACAAACGGCTGCATCTAGCTCCCCTCCATCCTTCAGAATAGAACAAGGATGCTGTAGTGATAGCAGTGTGGGCAATGGTGAGAGAAGAAACATCACACACAGGGGGACAGACAGAGAGGAGAGGACTGAAAAACACAGAGAGGGAAAAGGAGCAAGAAAGGATCCAAGAGTCAGAGAAGAACTCTGCCCAGGCACAATCAAAAGTTCTTTCATCCTTTCTCCTTGACCTTTCTGGTTTGGTCCCCAACTCCTGGACATTCACAGATACTTCCTGGTGTCACACTGGAGAACTAGGAACGAAGAGGGGTGGCAAGCATCGCAGAGTAGATGCAACCTGGATGTTAGCTGGCTTTGTTATCAGCTCATCCCTGGCCTTCCATAAGCACCACAATGTAGATCTCAAGGCCTCTCTATAAAGCCTCTGGGCAGGAGGCGGTGAGGTGAAGGAGGCAACATGGAGGTGCTCACACAGTATGAACAGATCCCTTCCCAGGATCCCCAGACACGTGGTTAATGAGTACAACAAGGACAAGTTCCAGTGGCTACCTCAGTACAAGGAAGCCACACAGGAAAACAGAACGGGGACTTTTAATGTCAGTCACCGGGCATCGTTTCCCTGGACAACAGGAGCTTCAGCGTTTCCTTTCTGATGCTATCACAGTGCTGAGCCTGAGGTTCAAAGAATAATTCTAGTCCTAAACTAACCCTTCCTTAGAAAATTAAAGAATTCAGGGCGCCTGGGTGGCTCAGTCGGTTAAGCATCTCCCTTTGGCTCAGGTGATGATCCCGGGGTTTTTGGACTGAGTCCCACATCGGGCTCCCTGCTCAGCGGGGAGCCTGTTTTTCCCTCTGCCACTCCCGCTCCCACTCCCCCTGCTTATGCACTTGCTCTCTCTCTGTCAAAAAAATAAATAAAATCTTTAAAAAAAATTAAAGAATTCAAAACTACTAGAAAACCTAAGTGAAAAAAACCAAGTTGGTGTGTCAGGGACTGTGTCTATCTGAGTTATGACTCGATATAACTCTGGACTGGCACACAGAGTGCTTTGCATATGACCACTATAGAATAATTACTCAATTAATGAATGTTCTCTTTTTCAAAATTCTTTGAAAATCAGTGCTACTGCCCAACTAGGATAAAGGCCTGGGAAAACACACCTGTGGAATCAGGATAAATAAACAGGAGAAGGAGCAAGAAAATGGTCTTTTTCCCCTCCTTTTTTGAAAGGGAAGTGAAACAGTTTTTAGATTCTTCATTGCCAAATACAGGCAGCTAACCATGAATAATCTAGTTTTAATAAAACCAGAAATGGACTGAGACTGGGCCACCATTTATTGTACCCCACTTACTTGGGCAGCCAGAATGAGCCTGGCACCCTTTTCTCTAACTCTCCTGGGATGGGTGTCACTTTTGTCCTGCTCCCAACCCCTGCCCACTGCTCCCTCCAAGAAGTCCATGTCCACAGCTCAGTGGAAGTTCTAGCTTGGTATTGGGTCATCACCAAAATGAAGACCTCGCAAACACAGTCTCTTTCACCACACTCAGAAGCCTAGGTCAGATAACTGCTAGAAGCACTGCCTCTGGGGATCAGTGGAGTCCAGTCAAGCCCATTAGCAGCTCTGCTGGTCCCTACACAGACCCCAAGAGCAGTTTGGATCACGGAGACTAGACTCTCATACCCAAAGTAAAAACTGAAGCAGAGCCACGAACTCTGCTCCATGTCTTCTTTTGCTGCTTAGAGATGACAATTCTCAATAGGGAATTTATTTATTCAGCAAACATTTTATTAAAAATTTATTTATGGGGTATGTTAAGTTTCAGCTCAGGTCATGATCTTGGGGTCATGGGATCGAGCCCCACATTGGGCTCTGCGCTGGGCATGAAACCTGCTTGGGATTCTCTCTCACTCTCTCCCTCTACTTTTTTAGAGTAATGTCTACATCCAACGTGGGACTCAAACTCATGACCCCTGAGATTAAGAGTCTCCACCAACTGAGCCAGCCGGGCACCCCTCGATAAATATTTTTTGAGCATACAGAAACCAGAACTGTGCCTAGTCACAGTAGGAGTTACGGAACAATTAAAGGTTGGTCTCTGCCCTTTGTCCAGGCCTAAGACCTGGAACTGTAACATTCCTGTCCTTTCCTGCCTTTCCTCCCAGGAAAGTTAGAGAAGGGGGTGCCAGGTTCGTTTTGGGTGCCCAAGTAAGTGGGATACAGTAGGCAGTGGCCCAATCTCAGTCCATTTCTAGTTTTATTAAAACCAAAAGATTATTTACGGCTAGTTGCCTGTATTTCACAACGAAGAATCTAAAACCTGGCCGACTTTCACACACTGTGTTTGAGCAAAAACCTTTTATCTCCAAATGTTTTCCCTCAAAATGGTCCAGTGAAATGTCTTGGGGGCAAGGACTGTAGCAGCTGGTTCAAAGAAATCTGTTCCTTGATTATATGTTCCCTAGCTGCTTACAAGAAGGCTTAGAGGGAGTGTACCACAGAACAAAAGGAATGCTAAGAGTTGGACCCATTGCCACCCTGTGGTGAGCAACCACCACTTGTCCATACTCACTGTTCTGTGTCCCTCTCCTCTCCCATCCAAGTAAGCTCGGATAGTGGCCAGCCCAGCATATTCCCCCTGCGCTCCGCTGCAAAGGTAAGAAGAGAAGGGTTAGGGCTTTGGGCCTCTTTGCTTTCATTGACTCATTCAATATTCACTGGGCATGGGTGGCATGTTCACCAACACGTGACCCAAAGACACTACCCAACACCATGGAAAGTTCACTGAGGATAGCTGCACCAGCCTAAAAGTTCTTGAGCAACCACAGAATGGCACTTGGTCTTTGTACTAAAGCTCACCCACTGCTACTCAGAGATGGGCCTTTCAAGCCTTGCTCAGGATCATGTACCTAAGAATTCGTTCCTATTATAGAAAAATTCAAAATTATAAAAAAATAGAAGAATACAAGGAGCTGCCACGTACCTATCACCCAGCTTTAACAATTCTCAGATATAGTCAATCTTTTTCCAACCATTTCCCTTACAAGCCCCCTCACTCTGAACTAGACTGTTATTTAAGTAGGCTCCATGCCCAACATTGAGCTTGAACTCACAATCCTTAGATCAAGAGTTGCATGCTCTATGGACTAAGCCAGCCAGCCACCCCTGAACTGTTATTTTGAGGCAAAACTCAAGCATCATATCATTTTATCAATTCAAACTTCAGTGTGTATCTTTCAAAGATAACAATTATTATTTAAAAAAAATATAGCTATAGCGGTGTCTGGGTAGCACAGTCAGTTGGGTGTCCAACTCTTGGTTTCAGCTTGGGTCTCATCTCAGGGTCATGAGATCAAGCCCCACATTGGGCTCCACGCAGCATGGAGTCTGCTTGGGTTTCTCTCTCCTTCTCCCCCTGCTCCTCCCCTCCCTCCACATGTGTTCTCTCTCTCTCTCCCTCTTTCTCTCTAAAGTAAAGGAGGGCATGTGATGTAATGGGCACTGGGTATTATATAAGACTGACCAATCACTGACCTCTACCTTTGAAACTAATAATACATTATACGTTAATTGAATTTAAATTAAACAAATAAAATAAAATCTTTAATACACACACACACACACACACACACACACACACACACACACTTATAACTACAATTATTACACCTAAAACCACGATTTCCCGATACCACCACATTTTTAGTCAGCGATCAGATTACCCCAAAGGAACTATGCACTTTGAATGTGGCGACATTTCCATTAGTCTCTTGGGTGAGCTTTCCCAGGCCCCACATGCACGTGGCTGTTAGAGGCTGGCCATACCAACTAAGCAGTCCTGGAAGGCACCACTTTTAGAGCACACTTAATGACTAACAGTCCAGTGAGTGATGCTGAGTCAATCAGAAACTGTTACTTAATGTTCTCAGTAATCTCTGCAGGAAGGAAAGGGAAGTGAGTAATAGGTTTTTAAATCCCATTCAAAATGCGTATTTCCCCTATTTCACAAAATTACACCATTCTTTAACTCTGTAGAAGTCCCAGTGGTTTTGGCATTCATCCTTTCTAGTCACACCATAATATTGAGATCATACTCTAAAAGCACAAGGCTTAAGAATAAACTAGATAAACTTTTATTTCTAAACCAAATGCTAAAATTTTGAGCACTGGAATGTTTTTAAAGAGAACACTAGATTGAACCTGTTGGATTTGAAATGTTTGTAAACTCTTGTGGGGACACTGATGATCTGGTGTCAGGATCACCAGAATTGAGGACTTAAGAGAGGCCAGAGAACAGGGAAGCATCTGGGGGTGAAGGACTTAGAGTGTGGCTGGAGAAAGAAAAGAAAGTGGTGATTTACAGAGCAATAAAATAGGGTAGATGAGCTAAGGAACAGTAATAAGTACAAACTGCTCTGTTAATTAAGCACTTCCTATTTACCAGGCACGCTGCAGAGTAAGCCCAGGGAAAGGGTAGCCCTTGTGGTGGTGGTCGCCACCAACCATTTTTCATCATCTTATTTAATCCTCCCAATACCCCCATGAGGTAGGTACCATTGCCCCCATTTTGCACAAAAAGAAACTGAGGTCTGAGTCTTACATGCCCAACGGCCAACGGTGGCAGATTTTAGACTTCAGTACAAGTTGGCCTTTCAAGGAGGCTCATGCTTCCTGTGTAAGCTATGCCGCTCCTCCGAGCACGCTGTGCTTCCCAAGGGAGTCGGAGCCGTGGTTTTCCTTCACAGAACCCCTGACTGACAGAACAAGGAGGTACAGCTGCACATAAAGAAGACCTGTTCCTGGAAAACCTGGGGCACCCAGTTCCTCATTGCTTAAACTGAGCGAACTTGGCCTCTGCTCTCTTCTAGGGAGGGAGGCAGACACCAGTCTTCCATTTTCCTGGCTTTGGAAAAACAATTGTAGTTCACTTGATGTTTTTATTTGGGGAGCAGAAAAATGAATGTGCTTCAGCAAACCACCCACACCCCTCGTTACTTAGGCTCTCTGTGCCTCTGTGTTCTCATCTTTAAAATAGGGATAATAAATTGCACCCATATGCACTCATAGTATTTTGCTCACTCTTCTATTAATACAATCCTATACGTGTACTGTACATCCAAAATGATTATAGAGCTCACATTTACTTTGTGTGCCTATCTCAGAGTGTAAGCTTTGAGAGTAACGTCTAGGTCTCAGAATATATAGAATAGTACTCTACATGGAGTAGCTCTACAATAAATGCTGAATAAATTTGTTCAAAATTGAGTTCCCATATCCAGCCTAGGCAGTCGACATTATCATCCTTTTCTCCATGGAAAGGGGCCTCAACAAATGGCCCTGTGTTTTTCTCACGACTACTGTTCATCTTCTTTTGTTGGAAAGCCAAACAAAGTGTTCAGACCAGGAATGAAAGAGACTGGAACTATGAGCTGGTAAACCAAGAGAAAGGCAACATCCTAAAGACTTGATCGTAAATGCTGGATGCGGCAACTCAAAAAGTGCAAAAGGTATGTTCTAAAGGCCACATAAAAACAACAATTGCTGGAGAGGATGTGGAGAAAGGGGATCCCTCCTACATTGTTGGTGGGAATGCAAGTTGGTACAGCCACTCTGGAAAACAGTGTGGAGGTCCCTTAAAAAGTTAAAAATGGAGCTACCCTATGATCCAGCCATTGCACTACTGGGTATTTACCCCAAAGATACAGATGTAGTGAAGAGAAGGGCCATATGCTCCCCAATGTTCATAGCAGCATTGTCCACAATAGCTAAATCGTGGAAGGAGCCAAGATGCCCTTCAACAGATGACTGGATTAAGAAGTTGTGGTCCATGTATACAATGGAATATTACTCAGCTATCAGAAAGAACGAGTTCTCAACATTTGCTACAACATGGACAGCACTGGAGGAGATAATGCTAAGTGAAATAAGTCAAGCAGAGAAAGACAACTATCATATGATTTCTCTCATCTATGGAACATAAGAACTAAGATGATCGGTAGGGGAAGAAAGGGATAAAGAAAGGGGGGTAATCAGAAGGGGGAATGAAACATGAGAGACTATGGACTCTGAGAAACAAACTGAGGGCCACAGAGAGGAGGGGGGTGGGGGAATGGGATAGGCCGGTGATGGGCAGTAAGGAGGGCACGTATTGCATGGTGCACTGGGTGTTATACACAACTAATGAATCATCGAGCCTTACATCGGAAACCGGGGATGTACTGTATGGTGACTAACATAATATAATAAAAAATCATTATAAAAAAAGTAAATAAATAAAGGCCACATAAGCCTTATTACTGGGGTTCTATTAAAATAAGGGGAATTATTAGTGCCACCTATTGGTGGAAAAGTATTATGAAAAATAACTGCTTGGCTCCATAACCCAGATTAAGAGTCTATCAGAAAACTACTACATGGGGAGTAGGAGCAAGGATAGTGGTTTTCTGACATCTATTTAAGATGAAGTCGTTGGTGGCCTGGACCTGCAGAACTGGCACAGAAAGGACACAAGTGGGTGGGGAGCCTCAGCCCCACAGAAGTGCCAAGTGAGCACAGGCTTGAACTGTCTGAGAAAAACAGTCCTCCAGTCATGCATTTATTCAGGCTGGTGAAAGAACTGCTATGTATTACACCGCTTAACACAGAATGAGTGAAACCTAGCAGATGAGTTCCTCCAAAACCCAGACTCACTCTATACACTAGAAGAAGCTGGGACAAGTGCAATGTCCCACAAGGTGAAAATAAGATGGAGTTGGTGGGATGCCACAGTTCTGTAATGATTTAACCTAGACTCTGTTAGTATCAGTGTAGCATTCTAAGCACAATTTCAGGCAGCTACTCAATGTGAATTTATCAAAAACGTGATGGGGGAGGGGGAATTTGAAGATGACGTGACAGGGCCAGGGTGATAGCTGAGCTCTTCTGCCACGACTAAACAAGAGTTTAAGGACACAATCAGCGTCAAAGATTTTTAACACTTTACCTACCTTTAGCTTTGCTAAGAACCCTAGGCAAAAAGGTTGGGATTTAGAAATACTACAGCTTAGCTCTACCTGGAAGGGTTACATTTTTAGATCTCTGGAACAAATTTTTATTGGACCATTACACAAGATCAATCCCAAGGGACAGTATATTCTGCCAAGTGTTAGAAATCTCGTAGCAGATGATCCGTCTATCTCTGATGAAGGAAGAGTGTGGCCTGCTCTTACAGACAACTACGCAGAACACACATGGCCAGGGGCCACAGGTAGAAAGCGAGCACTTCCCAAGCATAAAACTAAGATGGACTAAGATTATGAATGATCGGGGCACCTGGGTGGCTCAGTTGTTAAGCGTCTGCCTTCGGCTCAGGTCATGATCCCAGGGGCCTGGGATCGAGCCACGTCGGGCTCCCTGCTCTGCTGGGAGCCTGCTTCTCCCTCTCCCTCTGCCCCTGCTTGTGTTCCCTCTCTCGCTGTTTCTCTCTCTGACAAATAAATAAATAAATAAAATCTTAAAGAAAAAGATTATGAATGATTTGCATCCTGTAAAGAAGGTATTTTGGTCAGTTACTGTGTACGTTTATCACTGATCACAGAAGTACTCCCTGACCAGTCATGAAAAAAACTCTGCTGAAAGAATATGGTGGTTGATTTCACAGACACCATAGAAATTCCTCAGAAGTTGGCTGCTTTGGAATATTTTGAGACAGATTATTATGGCTGCTATTTTTAAACGAAATATTTCTTCATGGTTTTTACATTTATACATAGGACACCTTTTACAAGACTGCAGAATATAACATATTCTGGTGTCACCAGAAGTCCTGTCCCAGTAGTCACCAAAAGTCCTGCTGAATTATACTGCAGTTGTACTAAGAAAACAGTATTTGTGTTCTCTAGTAGGATACTGTATCTATACAAATCAAAGCAGCTAAAAATGTGCCCTCAAGAAAATGCTTATGTTATGGATCCTACCGTTTTAAAATTTTGGTACCAGTAATTTAAGATTTATACATTTTTTTGAATTATCAAGTATCTAGATTTACCAGATCTATTCTTGTTTTAATTTTCTCTAGATATTCTATGGAAATAATTTTATATTTTTAACCCCATTATTATATTTTGGACACTGATGACCATATTTAGTTTGTGACTTAAGAGAAGTTCTCTTTTATGCTGTTTATAAGTCAGTGGGACTATTTTATTTCTTTTTAAAGATTTATTTATTTATTTGAAAGAGAGAGAGAAAGTGGGAGGAATGGCAGAGGGAGAAAATCTCAAGCAGACTTTCCACTGAGCACAGAGCCCAACACAGGACTTGATCTCATGACCCTGGGATCATGACCTGAGCCAAAACCAAAAGTTGGACACTTAACCGTCTGAACCACCCAGGTGCCCCAGGTCTATTTTATTTTTAATAATATTTGAATTTCCTGAGAAGTTTATTTTGGCATTTTTTAAATTATTACATTTAAAACGACATTCTTCATGAGAAATCATTCTTAGCGATAAATTGTACATTTAAATATGAAGTTAATTGTTTCCCTTTAAGCATCTATAATATCTAACAACTGCATCTAGCTCATTGTATACATTGTAACATTTGGAAGCTAAAATATATATCATTATCCAATAAAACCAAGATTTCTATAGATATAAACAAGTTTATTTGAGAATTTATATGCAAGGCAAAGTGACTAGAATAGCTACAATTTGAAAAAGAAGAAAGTGGGAGGAATCAGTCTGTCTGATGCCAAGACTTATTATATACCTACAGGAATCAAGGTTGTGTGTTACTGGGGGAGGGACAGACATGTAGATCAATGGAATAGAATAGAGAAACTAGAAATCAACTCACATAAATAAAACAAACTGATTTTTTACAAAGTTGCAAAAGCAATGCAGTTGAGGAAAAATAGTCTTATCAACAAATAGTGCTGGAGCAATTAGACATGCATAGGTCAGCCTAAGCCTTTTACCCTTATACAAAAATTACCTCAAAATGGATCATGGATTTAAATTTAAAATATAAAGCTATAAAACTTTTAGGAATAAGCAGAGAAAATCTCTGGAATATAGGACTAGGCAAAGAGTTCTCACAGTTGAAACCAAAAGCACAATTCATAAAAGGAAAATTGATAAAGTACACTTCATCATAATTACTTTTGCTCTGTAAAAGACCCTGTTAAAAGGGCAAAAAGACAAGCTAAGAGTGGGAGAAAATATCTGCAAACTACATATCAAATAAACAGTTAAAGACATAAAAGACAGTCCAAGTAGAAAGTGGTGCTGTGATGATCCAACATATGACTGTGTTTAGAAGTACTAAGGAAGGGATGCCTGGGTGGCTCAGTCGGTTAAGCGTCTGCCTTCAGCTCAGGTCATGATCTCAGGGTCCTGAGATCAAGTCCCACATCAGGGGAGCCTGCTTCTCCCTCTCCTTCTTCCTGCCACTCCCCCTGCTTGTGTGCTCCCCCTCTCTGCCTTCTGTCTGACAAATAAATAAATCATAAAAAAGTACTAAGGAAGGGTTCCATTAGGATGCTGGAGATTTGCTGTGCGTTCATTGTTGCTGTTTTTCTGTGTATGTGGGAAAGCATAGCTTTTCAGTCCCCTTACTAGTTAGGGGAATTTCCCATTTTGTGTGAGTCTAGGGGAAAGGCAGGGTCCTAAACCCCCCTCCAGAAGCAGGAAGGGACCAGACATTCCCCATCACTACCCATTAACAAGGTGTTGGACCCATGACCCACTCCCAGCCCACAGCATATCCAGTAGCCTGGGACTTCATCAACCCGGAGAGAGTGACCCAAGGAATGGGACAGTCACAGATTTTCCAGTGGTAGTGGTGACTCTGATTTGTTCTCTGCTGCCAGCCTCCCTTGGGTCTTCCCACCTAATTCACAGGTGGATTTAAGTTTATTATATTATATTATATTATATTATATTATATTATATTATATTATGTTGTTATGTTATGTTATAGTATATTATAAAATAATGCATTCATGTGATTTAAAAATTAATATCAGTAAACAAGCAACCCCCTCCTATTCTTCCCAGTCTCACTCTCCAGAAGGAAACCCAATTAATGATTTCTTGTGATGTATGTTTTGATGTTGGACATTGTGACGTCAAACTCCCCTCATCCAAAAACTTCTTTATTTTAAAAATACCACCATCAAGTGCTCAGGAAGTGACCAAGCGATCCAAGTGAAACATTAGCTAAGAAATGGACATGGTAACACTGACCCCAGTAAGATGGTCCAAACAGCCAGTGTCAAGGTGACCCACTTCAGTCCCTGGCAACATCGTAAGACACTCCCAATATAACAAGGTTTAAAAAAAAAAGGCATTGATTCTTATCTTATGAATGGAATAAACAGGGCTAACTGACATTCCTCCAATACACATACCTTGGGAGCAATAGGATTTTAATCAGTCTAATTCTGTTGCTTACCTCAAGTACCTAAAAACTGTCTGGATCTCCGTTCCAATGAGCTGATAATAAAAACCTCTCAACATATCATTCTGGAATGGTCTTACCAATCTGTATCTAACTTGACATAAACTGAATTCTATACTTAACCTTCAAATTCTGGTCAAGGAACATCTGAATAGATCCAGCTCTTCTAACTATTCTGATATCCGAAGAGTACCTTAAAGCAGAGGCTCTCAAACTTAGGTTTCCAAACAAAGCATCAGCTTCACCTGGGAACCTGACAGAAAGCAAGTTCTCAAGCATTGAATCAGAAAATCCTGTGTGGGGACGCCTGTGTGGTTCAGTGGTTAAGCAGCTGCCTTCGGCTCAGGTCATGATCTCAGGGTCCTGGGATCAAGTCCTGCATCAGGCTCCTCGTCAACAGGCAGCCTGCTTCTTCGTATGCCTGCTCTGCCTGCCACTCCCCCTGCTTGTGCTCGCTCGCTCTCTTTCTGACAAATAAAATCTTTAAAAAAAAAAAAAAAATCCTGTGGGTGTGACCAAGTGTGAGAACCGCTGCTCCAAGTCTTACAAACTGCAAAAATCAAAGTATACTTTTGAGGGTTAAGGAAATTGGGGAAGGGAAGGTCTTCTCACTGTGTTTTATGTCTCCAAAGATGGCTCTCTTCATCCTTCGCCCTCTTTCTCTTCTTCCTGGCATTCTGAGTGCTTCTTTGGGAAATCAGCCTCTAACCAGAGGAGGGTCTCTGCTCTCTGGCCTCCCAGAGTTCTCTGAAAGGAGGGTTGTGAAGGCTCCGTAGGAAAGCATTATCAAAGATTATCATGATATGAGTCATGTTAGAGCTCATCAGTGATATCCATCATGAGCTTAAGAAAGGGGGTGTGGGAGGTGGCAACTATCAGGTGTTTGATTCTCTTTACTGTATCTCCTGATAGGCACATGATGGTTGTGACTTAGTCTTCAAAGGGCACTTTCTAAGTTCAGTCTGCTGGGAGATAATAGTCATCTAACTAAGTTTCCTCTTTGGTGTTCCTTCAGGACAACACACTCTCCAACCCAATGATGCACATTAGAATCACCTGGGGAGGGTATTAAAAACCCTGATTCCTGAAATCCACCCCCCACCCCAAGAGGAGATTCTGATGCAACTAGTTTGTGGGGTAGGGAGAGGATCAGTATTCTTCAGAAGTTCCCCAACTAATTCTAATAAGCAGCCAGGACTGTGAATGGTGGCAACCCCAGTGTTTTTCACAGTATGGTGGCCAAACCAGCATAGTAACATCATCCAGAAATTTGTTAGAAATGCAAATTCTCAGGCCCCAACCCTGCCTTACTGAATCAGGAATTCTGGCAGTGAAGCTTAGCAATTTAACAAGCCCCCCAGGTGATTCTCACTCACAATAAAGTTTGAGATCCATAGATTATGTCCTGTTTACACCTTTGTTTAAGAACCTTCCAGCAGGAGATTCTGGAAAAGCAACTGACAGCTCTATCTACATTCAAGATCATGGTTTGCTGTTTTTAAAGAAAAAACAACTTCCTTACTCTTATAGGCCAAGGCAGCTAATAATAACCCCAGCGTGTCTTTCACTTTAGATATCCATGGAAGGTGTTAATTACTGTTTCTGTCTGCCTTAAACATTACATCATAATTCTAACCCGGCAATTCCTGGAGTCTATTTGTGAGCTGCTGAATGATTGTAAAAGTGTCACAGTGCTATGGGGGAACAAGTCAAAGCAAGCCGTGCTGGGCAGAGTAGAAAATGGAAAGGTAATGAGATATTATTTGGTTATTTTCGTCCCCAAACTGGAAATGCTCTCCAGGTTTGTAGATGGAGCAATGTGGGGGGAGAAACCCACACCGTGACGAAGGAGGACGTCGTTTGGCGTCTCACATGTTCTGGGTGCTAACCTTTCCTTTGAGCTGAATTCCCTTTCAGAAAAAAAATCCACTGAAGAGGGTCCTGTGACGGTGTGTATCTGGGCAGGACTACTAGAGAAAGAACAGCCTTCTGCGAGCATGACGTAGAACTCAACTGGGCTGAAGACGGTATGGGAGGGCCCAGCAAGGGTGAGGAGGAGCAGTCAGGGCCACGTGCACAACACTCAGGCTCGTGCCTGCAAAGTGCCGTTCTCCTACACAGTCATCCTAGAACCGGAGAGTTGTGTTACGAGTCCACTTGGTGTTAAATATCATTCTATTCTGCAGAACTTGGTTCCTTTGGCCTTGTTGCAAGACCTTCTCACTTTATGTTTGAGTACTAAGACTGAGGTGGCATATGTCTTGCCTCCAAACCCAGGGCAAGTGTCAAAGCCAGCTTCATCATGCCCTCAGTGCATGGAGAAATCCTGAGATCAGGGGGCCCAGGGTAGAAACGAATCTGCAAGCACCTTACGTTGTGTTTAATTGTTTCATAATATGCACGTGCCCCACAATAAAATTAACTTCTTTTTAGATTATATACTAACACGTATCATGGTTAAAAAAGTTTTTAGTAATCTAAAAAAGCATAAGCACAGGGAAGGGGAAAAATTAAAAAGCATAAGGACAAAAAGTATTGAAGTTCTACTACCTTGAGATAACTGTCTTCTTCTCATATACCTCTTCCCACCTATACCTCTGCATTGATATATCAGTATGGCCATTCTTCAAACAATTAAAGAGTTACCATACATCCAGCAATGTCACATCTGAGTATATACCCAAAAGAACTAAAACCAGGGACTCAGGTATTTGTATACCAATGTTCACAGCAGCATTATTCACAACAGCTTAAAGGTGAAAACAACCCAAATGCCCATCAATGGGCAGAGATAAACAAAATATGGTCCACATATACAGGGGAATATTATTCAGCCTTAAAAAGGAAATGCTGACGCATGCTACAAGGTGGATAAAGACATTATGCTAGATGAAATAAACCAGATACAAAAGGACAAATATTATATAGTTCCAACTATGTGACATACCTAGTAGTCAATTAATAGCAGCAGAAAATAAAATCATGGTTGCCAGAGGCTGTGGTAAGAGAGAAACGAGGCGAAGTTGTTTAATTGATGCAAAGCTTTCATTTGAGAAGATAAAAAAGTTCTGGAGATGGCTGGTGTTGATGGTTGCAAAACAATGTGAATTCATGCTATTAAACGTACCCTTAAAAATGGTTAAAATGGTAAATTTTCATGGTATGCGTATTTTACCACAAAAAATTTTAGAGTTGCAAAATATTACTGTTACTTCCTAAAAATTTTACCATTTTTATCTTTTAAATATCAGATGATAACAAAAAAGGATAAGAAATTTTTGATGCAAAACTTCTTGGTCACGAGCTTCTAAAACTCTATAGACGTACTGACCAACTCCAATTAGGTTTAAATGAAAACACCAGGAAATAGTCCCTTGATAATAATTGCGACTGCACCCCGTATTTCAGAAGTATAATTTCAGTGGTTGACGTGATACAGTAAATTCTCCCTCTGTACAGAATATTCAAGAAAACTTGTATTTCTTCTTACAATAAATATGAAGCCTACATCAATACCTTGGATTGCAGTGGCCAGTAGCCAGCAATAAATCATGATGAATTAACCAATAAATAGCCCTGTGGTAGACTAATTATAATACTTAGAATATAGATTATGAGACCTGGATATAGAATTCACTTGTGGAGAGAAGATTAGCACAAATAAACCAAAAGGGTTGTAACAAGATAAAAATAAAATCCTTACATAGAGAATATATGGTGCATCCCTTCCTCTTTTCCCCAAACTTTAATCTCTGGCAGCATGGTCTCTCTATTTTCCCAACAAAAGAGTAGGGCATTTCCTCATTTGTCATAGCAGCCTCTGCTAAGAACCAAAAATATCCCTCAATAAGCCTCAACTTTGGGTTCAGCTCCTGTCACTTTCAAATCGGCCTTTGGAAACGAGTGTTATTATCCGGGAATCTGTGAAGGTGGAGAAGGCATCACTGACAGAAACGACATCCTAATAAAGATTTCCTTCCCTCCTACAAAACTGACACGGGGTACTGAACCTCACTGTCAATCATACAAGTGAGGAGAGCAGGACAGAGAAGGAGCATTAGGTATAATAAGAAAAACAACAGAGAAACTTCTAAGAAAGTGGTTCTTACCCTTGCCTTCCAATTGGAATCTCCTGGGAAGCTTTAAAGACATACTCATGCCTGTGTCTCTCCCTCACCCTGTCTTTCCCTATCAAGATTGTAATTCAATCTGGGATTGTGATCTGGACACGAGAATCTTTTTTATAAACTCACCACATGACTCCAACTTCCAGCCAGGGCTGGGAACCATTGCTTTAAGGGAAGGCAAGTTTCCTCATCCTTAGGTCAGTCTTTCAGGACCCTGGCTGGGCCCTCAATGAGCTGCAAAAGCTAATGACTTCAGAGTTAAAATAGTCCTGAACAATTCCTCTCCCATATGACACAGAAGATGTAACCATATTGTATCACTAGAGGGCGAAGTTTCTGCATTTTCAACATTTAATTAACGTATTACTGCCTCAGGTTACTAATTCACTCAGATTCCTCTCTTCCTTTAAAAAGGGGGTGGGGATGGATGACGATGTTCTAATGAAGATATGAAGTCTGACTTTCATGAATGTCATTCTTTCCTATTTATAAAATCAGGGCTTTGAGAGGCTGTTATTAAAAGAGCTCTGTGTCCTCTCATTTGCCATATGCCCATATGCTGTTTTCACAAAGCGCATGACTTTGCTGTATAGCTTATGTTACCAAACAGGAGGAGGGCTTGATTGTATCTAAGATCTGATTACTTTCTGTTTCAGAGAGTGAGATGATAAATGTCTCAGTTTTAAAATCATTTGATTTTTGGGGTGCCTGCGTGGTGCAGTTGGTTGAAGGCTCCAACTCCTGGTTTTGGCTCAGGTCATGATCTCAGCATTGTGAGATCGAGCCTGCTGTTGGGCTTCTTGCTTGACAGGGAGTCTGCTTGAAGATTCTCTGTCTGCCCCTCCCCCCACTCAAATAAATAAATCTTTTTAAAAAATCATTTGATTTTTATATCTTGAAGTCTGCATTTCTAACAACCTCCTGGGTGATGTCAATGCTGACGCTGCTGGTGGAGCTTACACTTCGAGTAGCGGAAGGTGGATAATCCAGTGGCAGACATGCAACTCTTTTGAAAATACTTAAAATGTGAATTCATGCTGCTAAAAGTGTTTGTCTAGCCATCCATCTATCTATTCCCATGAAGACAGATCACAAACCCAGTGGATTCCCAATCGGCTGTATATCAGAATCATTTGTTTCCTCCTTAAATATAAAGTTTCTTACTCCTAAACCCTGGAGATTATGATCAACAGGCCTAGAGTGGGACACAGATATTTGTTTGTTTTTTTTTTTTAAGATTTTATTTGGGTTTTTTTGAACAGAGAGAGACACAGAGAGAGAGAGAACACCAGCAGGGGGAGTGGGAGAGGAAGAAACAGGCTTCCCGTGGAGCGGGGAGCCCAATGTGGGGCTATCATGACCTGAGCTGAAGGCAGACTCTTAACAGACTGAGCCACCCAGGCGCCCCCAGACATTTGTATTTTTAACAAGTACCTAAGAAATGTTGCTAGAGCCCTCTGGTTTTAAAAAAAAAGTCACTGTTCTTCAGAGTTTTTACTTTACAGATAAAGAAACAGAGGCCAAAAGAGGGGCACGGAACTTTCAAAGTTAGTGACAGAACAAACCAGGATCTAGGTTCTCCTGACCCTACTCGATTGCGACACTGCTGCTTGTTCAGAGGTACCATGTGTCTTGATTCTAATTCTAATGCTATGTCACTGATGGATATCGTAACTAGTTTCCAAAGATGGCCCACAATGAAACACATCTCTGGACATTCACACCCATTCTGCATTCAAACTGGGCTGGCCCTGTCACTTGCTTTAATAGGCAGAACGCTTTGGAAGTCATGCTGTGAAACTTCAGAGGCTGAGCCTTAAGGAGTTTTGCAGCTTCCACATGCTTCCATCATGGAACACTCCACTTTGGACTTAGACATCATTCCAGGATGAATGAAGCTCAAGCAACCACATGGAGAAGTCTCCATGAACAAGAACCAAGGCCCAGGTCCACATCCTCAACTGAACGCCCAGCCAACAGCCTATCACTAACTTGCCATCTATGTGAATGTGGCTACTTTGGACCTCCTAGCCATCCACCCAATGGAGCTGAACTGTCTACTCACCTCTCAGAATGATACAAAATTGTTGTTTCAAGCCTCAAAGTTTGAGGCAGGTATTATACCATGAGAGATAGCTGAAAAGACAGGAGAAATCTCTTACCTGTTAGGCTGGAAGGAGATTCGGTCATAGCCCGTGAGTTCACATAAGTCTTTCTCCAGCTCAAGGAAAAGTTGCTGATAACCTTGAGCTTGGTCCAGAGGCACAAATGGGTGGATGTTTGCAAATCCTTTCCATGTGATAGGCTGAAGAGCAACAGGGGAGAAACACATGCATATGTACAACTGTAATAGTAATAACAGTACGAGCTTTAATGATGCTGAGCAGGACGAGTACAGCAACAGCCAGCACAAGAGTGTTTACTGTGTGCCAGGCACTGTTTTACACACTTTAAATACATTAATTCATTAAATCTCACCAAAATCTTACCAGGTAAGTACTATTACTGCCTTCATTTTAGAAGAAAGTCCTAGAAAGGGAACTTGGACAAAAATATAAACTTCTTCTATCTTTTCAGGAACAAAAAGTCACCCAAATAGATTTATATCCACGAAACCCAATGAGTTGTTTCAGGTATGGTTTACTTGAACTCTTAGACAGCACATATATTATTCTCTCTTCATTGAGCAGAACAAGACACAAACAAAAACAAATGGGGAAAATCCTTCCAATCACAATATAAAATGATTTCCATTGCCTGATGTGATTTGTCATATCAGAATAATCCTATGGAAAAAAAGGAAGAAGAGAGCTTTGCAAAAATGCATCCTAGCCTAGTAGAGATACTTACCAACCACAAGAGCAGGTTACACAAATCTTTTGTTGATACAAGAAATAAATGGAAACCTCCAGTCTCTACACTTCTGGCACTGTGAATGGATGTCTAGAAAGAAGGCTTAAGGTTCTGAATTCTACTGAGCTTAACAACTACCAGTTGACAAAGCTTTTTACATTGCAGATTTAAAAGGGGGAATGGGGTGCATGTGGCTGGCTCAGTCAGTAGACATGTGACTCTTGTCTCAGGGTTGTGAGTTCAAGCCCCACACTGGGTGTGGAAAGTACTTAAAAATAAAATCTATAATTCACGTCCACCCAGCGTTTGATCATTTCGCATCGTCATAAGAAGGAGCAGGGAAGGACAAAACATGGATATGAAATACGTTTTGGATGTTGCCAATACTTTGGTACAGAAGCAAAGCCATCACCCTGGGACTGCCTGCTAACTTGGGCCTGTCAACAATTCTGCAGTACAGACACCTGGAAAACCTCAGGCTCGTGCTCACCTCCCAAGCAGCTCTGGAAAATGAGGAACGGTTTATTCAGCCTGAACAAGATTGACTATTATTAAACAGACCCAACAACTCTATGTGAACTTGCCCAAACTTAAAGAACCAGCTACACATCATAATAGAGAAGTACGTGGGCCCGTGTAGAAACTATAAGAATGAATGTTCTAGTGCCCAGAATGGACAATGTCCGGACGGGGAGTTAAGATGGCGGAGGAGTAGGGGACCCCTTTTTCAGCCAGTCCCCTGATAGAGCTGTATAGGTACCAGACCAGCCTGAACATCCACGGAATCAGCCTGAGACGCAGGAAGATACATCTGGATCACTACAAATGAACATCTCCAGCGCTGAGTATTGAGGTACGAAGTGGAGAGCCGTGAAACCACGCACAGATATCGGAAGATAAATGGAAGGGGGAGGGAGCCGCCGCGTTTGGGCGCCAGGAAGCGGTAGCCACCTGCATGGGGGAGTGGGCTGACTCGGGGACCGGCACCCGCAAGAGAGCAGACTGAGACCGTGAGCTGGGGAACGCGTGCAGCCAGACTGAAATGGAGCTCCGGTGCGCTCACGGGAACCAGACTGAGACCGGGAGCTCTGGGAGCGCGCGGGACGGCTGGCGGCTGGCAGTGTTAGAAACACAAAGGACAGAGACGCGATGGCCCTGGAAGTGAGGGCTGGGACGCTGGGTGTGGGGTACACATCCCTGGACGCTGCAGGGTTGAGCAGCACCAACAGAAACAGAGTTAAAATGGCCAGAACATCAGTGGAGAACGATCCGCGATCCCTCTGTTCTGAAACAGAGGCTGAGATTCGGCTACTGCTGCTCTGACTGTCAGAAGAGGCACAGCAAACCGCCAGGGAAAGCCGCCAGAGAACAAAAGCCTGGAAATACCAGCTAACAGTGTGCCCACCCCCATTCCCCCTCGCAGGGGACACGGAGTCTCAACCCAAACAGGGTTGCCTGAGTATCGGTGCGGCAGGCCCCTCCCCCAGAAGGCAGGCTGAAAAATCAAGAAGCCTACGTCCCTAAGATCCCTATAAAACAAGGGCGCGCGGCCTGGGTCCCGGTCAATAATTTGGGCTCTGGACAACCCCGCAACCTCTCCTCATCAGAATGACGAGAAGGAAAAATCCCCCCCAGCAAAGAAAAGAAAATGAGCCTGTGGCCTCTGCCACAGAACTAATGGATATGGATATAACCAAATTATCAGAAATGGAATTCAGAGTAACAATGGTCAAGATGATGTGTTGACTTGAAAAAAGTATTAACAAAAATGTTAATGAGAATATAGAATCTCTAAGGGCACAAATGAGAGTGAATCTGACAGAAATTAAAAATGCTATGAGCCAAATGCAGTCAAAACTAGAGGCTCTGATGGCCAGGGTGAATGAGGCAGAAAAAAGTATCAGCGAATTGGAGGATGGGTTAGTAGAAGAGAAAGCTAAAATAAAATCTGGGCTCAAAAAAATCCAATCTCAAGAATGTAGGTTATGGGAGATTACTGACTCAATGAAACGTTCCAATGTCAGAATCATCGGCATCCCCAAGGGGGTGGAGAAAAACAGAGGTCTAGAAGAGGTATTTGAACAAATTGTAGCTGAAAACAACCCTAATCTAGCAAAGGAAACAAGCATTCGTGTCCAAGAGGCAGAGAGGACCCCTCCCAAGCTCAACCATGACAAACCTATGCCACATCACGTCATAGTGCAATTAGCAAATATTAGATGCAAGGATACAGTATTGAAAGTGGCCAGGGCAAAGAAATTTCTCACGTACCAAGGCAAAGGTATCAGAATTACGTCAGACCTGTCTACACAGACCTGGAATGAGAGAAAGGGTGGAGGCAGCATTTTTAAAGCTCTTTCAGAGAAAAACATGCAGCCAAGGATCCTTTATCCAGCAAGGCTGTCATTCATAATTGATGGAGAAATAAAGACCTTCCAGAATCACCAGTCATTGACCAATTTCATAACCATGAAACCAGCCCTACAGGAGATATTAAGGAGGGTTCTATAAAAGTAAAAAGGCCCCAAGAATGATACAGAACAGAAAGTCACAATCTATAGAAACAAAGACTTTACCGGCAACATGGCATCATTAAAATCATATCTCTCAATAATCAGTCTCAATGTAAATGGCCTAAATGCTCCCATAAAACGCCACAAGGTTGCAGATTGGATAAAAAGACATGACCCATCCATTTGCTGTCTACAAGAGACTCATGTTGAACCTAAAGATACATTCAGACAGAAAGTAAAGGGATGGAATACCCTCTTTCATGCCAATGGACTCAAAAGAAAGCTGGGGTAGCAATTCTCATATCAGACAGATTGGATTTTAAACTAAAGACTATAGTTAGAGACACAGAAGGGCACTATATTATTCTTAAAGGATTTATCCAACAAGTGGATATGACAATTATAAATATATATGCCCCCAACAGGGGACCAGCAAGATACACAAGCCAACTCTTAACCAGAAAAAAGAGACATACAGATAAAAATACATTAATAGGAGGGGACCTCAACACTCCACTATCAGCAATAGACAGAGCACCGGAGCAGAAAACCAACATAGAAACAAGAGCTTTGAATGCCACACTCAACGAGTTGGACCTCATAGATATATATAGAACACTACACCCCAGAACCAAAGAATACTCATTATTCTATTCTAATGCCCATGGAACATTCTCAAGAATAGACCATGTTCTGGGACACAAAACAGGTCTCAACCGATACCAAAAGACTGAAATTATTCCCTGCATATGCTCAGACCACAACGCTTTGAAATTGGAACTCAACCACAATGAAAAATTTGGAAGAAACTCAAACACTTGGAGACTAAGAACCATCCTGCTCAAGAATGATTTGATAAACCAGGAAATGAAAAATCAATTTAAACAATTTATGGAGACCAATGAGAATGAAAACACAATGGTCCAAAGAATTAATAAAATTGACAGACCACTGGCAAGACTTATCCAAAAGAATAGAGAAAGGACCCAAATTAATAAAATGATAAATGAAAAGGGAGAGGTCACAACCAACACCAATGAAATTGGAAGGATTATTAGAAACTTTTATCAACAGCTTTATGCCAATAAATTAAGCAATCTGGAAGAGATGGAAGACTTCCTGGAAACCTATAAACTACCAAGACTGAAACAGGAAGAAATTGATTTTTTAAACAGGCCAATTAATTATGAAGAGATTGAGTCAGTCATAAACACCCTTCCAAAAAACAAAACTCAAGGCCCGGACGGTTTTGCTGGGGAATTCTATGAAACATACAAAGAAGAAATAATACCTATTCTCCTAAAGCTATTTCAAAAAATAGAAACAGAAGGAAAGCTACCAAACTCATTCTATGAGGCCAGTATTACCTTGATCCCCAAACCAGGCAAAGACCCCATCAAAAAGGAGAATTACAGGCTGATTTCCCTAATGAATATGGACGCCAAAATCCTCAACAAGATCCTTGCTAATAGAATCCAATAGTGCATTAAAAGGATTATCCATCATGACCAAGTGGGATTCATCCCTGGGATGCAAGGATGGTTCAACGTTTGCAAATCTATCAGTGTCTTAGATTTTATCCAGAAGGAAAAAGCCAAAAATCATATGATTCTCTCAATAGATGCAGAAAACTCATTTGACAAAATACAGCATCCTTTCCTGATTAAAACCCTTCAGAGTGTAGGGATAGAGGGTACATTCCTCAATCTCATAAAAACCATCTATGAAAAGCCTACAGCAAATATCATTCTCAATGGGGAAAAGCTGGAAGCCTTTCCCTTAAGATCAGGAACACGACAAGGATGCCCACTCTCGCCATTATTATTCAACATAGTACTAGAAGCCCTTGCAACAGCAATCAGACAAAAAAAGGGATAAAAGGTATCCAAATCGGCAAAGAAGAAGTCAAAATGTCTCTCTTCGCAGACGACATGATACTCTATATGGAAAACCCAAAAGAATCCATGCCCAAACTATTAGAAGTTATAGAGCAATTCAGTAATGTGGCGGGATACAAAATCAATGCTCAGAAAGCAGTTGCATTTCTATACACGAATAATGAGACTGAAGAAAGAGAAATTAGGGAATCCATCCCATTTACAATAGCACCAAATACCATACGTTACCTTGGAATTAACTTAACCAGAGACGTAAAGGACCTATATTCTAGAAACTATAAATCACTCTTGAAAGACATTGAAGAAGACACAAAAAGATGGAAAAACATTCCATGCTCATGGATTGGAAGAATTAACATAGTTAAAATGTCCATGCTACCCAGAGCAATCTACACTTTCAATGCTATCCCGATCAAAATACCAATGACATTTTTCAAAGAACTGGAACAAATAGTCCTTCAATTTGTATGGAACCAGAAAAGGCCCCAAATCACCAAGGAACTGTTGAAAAGGAAAAACAAAGCTGGGGGCATCACAATGCTGGATTTCGAGGTGTACTACAAAGCTGTGATCACAAAGACAGCATGGTACTGGCACAAAAAAAGACACATAGACCAATGGAACAGAACAGAGAACCCAGAAATGGACCCTCGGCTCTTTGGGCAACTAATCTTTGATAAAGCAGGAAAAAACATCCAGTGGAAAAAAGACAGTCTCTTCAATAAATGGTGCTGGGAAAATTGGACAGCTACATGCAAAAGAATGAAACTTGACCACTCTCTCACACCATACACAAAGATAAACTCCAAATGGATGAAAGACCTTGATGTGAGACAGGAATCCATCAAAATCCCAGAGGAGAACATAGGCAGCAACCTCTACAACATCGGCCAAAGGAACCTTTTTCATGACACATCTCCAAAGGCAAGAGAAACAAAAGATAAAATGAACTTGTGGGACTTCATCAAGATCAAAAGCTTCTGCACAGCCAAGGAAACAGTCATAAAAACTAAGAGGCAGCCCACAGAATGGGAGAACATATTTGCAAATGATACTACAGATAAAAGACTGGTATCCAGGATCTACAAAGAACTTCTCAAACTCAATATGTGAGTAACAAATAAACAAATCATAAAATGGGCAGAAGATATGAATAGACACTTTTCCAATGATGACATACAAATGGCTAACAGACACATGAAAAAATGTTCAAAATCATTAGCCATCAGGGAAATTCAAATCAAAACCACACTAAGATACCACCTTACGCCAGTTAGAATGGCAAAAATTGACAAGGCAAGAAACAACAATTGCTGGAGAGGATGTGGAGAAAGGGGATCCCTCCTACATTGTTGGTGGGAATGCAAGTTGGTACAGCCACTCTGGAAAACAGTGTGGAGGTCCCTTAAAAAGTTAAAAATTGAGCTACCCTATGACCCAGCCATTGCACTACTGGGTATTTACCCCAAAGATACAGACGTAGTGAAGAGAAGGGCCATATGCACCCCAATGTTCATAGCAGCATTGTCCACAATAGCTAAATCGTGGAAGGAGCCGAGATGCCCTTCAACAGATGACTGGATTAAGAAGATGTGGTCCATATATACAATGGAATATTATTCAGCTATCAAAAAGAACGAATATTACTCAGCTATCAAAAAGAACATTTGCTGCAACATGGACGGCACTGGAGGAGATAATGCTAAACGAAATAAGTCAAGCAGAGAAAGACAATTATCATATGGTTTTACTCATTTATGGAACATAAGAAGTAGGAAGATCGGTAGGGGAAGAAAGGGAAGAAGAAAGGGGGGGCGTAAAGAGAAGGGGGAATGAACCATGAGAGACTATGGACTCTGAGAAACAAACTGAGGGCTTCAGAGGGGAGGGGGTGGAGGAATGGGATAGACCGGTGATGGGTAGTAAGGAGGGCACGTATTGCATGGTGCACTGGGTGTTATACACAACTAATGAAGCATCGAACTTTACATCGGAATCCGGGGATGTACTGTATGGTGACTAACATAATATAATAAAAAAACATTAAAAATAAATAAATAAAATAAAATCTATAAATAAGCAAATAAATGGGGGTTAGGAAGGCATGAATATTATATATTTAATTATTTTAATTTAAATTCAATTAATTAACAATGTATTAGTTTTAGATAATTTTACTCATAAATTGAAATGATCAATTTGCGATAAAATTGGGGTTTCTCCCAAGATTACTGAATAGCAAGGTAAAGATGGGGCGCCTGGGTGGATCAGTCGATTGAGCAGCTGCCTTTGGCTCAGGTCATGATCCCAGGGTCCTGGGATTGAGCCTCACATCAGGCTCCCTGCTCAGTGGGGAGCCTGCTTCTCCATTTCCCTTTGCCTCTCCCTGTCCCACTTGTGCTCTCTCTCTATTTCATTCAAATAAATACATAAAATCTTAAAAAAAAAAAAAGAATAGCAAGGTAAAGAATTATTCACGTAGTTATTAAATCACAGTCCCAGTAGCGTTCTCTAGTTACCTACTTATGTATAAGCTGGAATACTGCTCCTACTAAGTTCCCTCTTAAGAGAAATGTCCTACTTACTGCGAGTTCAGATGAGCTGTTGAGCTTCATGGTACAGGACCCCTTTAAGAAGCACATCCAAAATGTATCACGTTAGTGATTTCCTCTTGACCCTCTGATCCCCCCACATGGCCACCCCTTCATCCCTCTTTCAGCACATTAGCTGCAACACAAAGAGGTCGGACCAGGGTTGGGGTTAGAAGTAGAAATAAAGACAACAATTACCAGAGGAATCATGCTGTGAACAAGGGAAATGTCTTTGTTTTCCAATTTCTTCATATATCGCACAATATTTGTTTCTGAGTGATAGCTGTGAACACAAAACACATGATTTGGGCCATTATAATGAGAAAAGAGTCCATATACATCCTCCTGAGAGAGAAGACACACAGATCTACCCTCAAAATACAGATCAAATTGAGCCATGGGCAACATGCCAACAAAGCACCAGAAGGAAGGGCAAAGAACACCCACAAACTCAGGGGATGCAGTAGGACAAGAAGCTTCTGTGGGCAGGAGAGGAAGGTTGGGAAGAAGAGTATGTGGAGTTCCTGGGTATGAACTTCAGCCTAGCAACCATGCATCCACAGTCCTCCCTTCCTGACAAGTGGGCTTAGGGGTTACACTGCCAACAGAGCAGAGCCACCAGGAGGTGGCTTTGCCAAAATCAGGAATGGAATCCTTATGGTGATGGTTATTAGTGAGCCGTGGCTGAGCCACAACAACCCAAGCCATAACATAACTGGATCCAGAAGCCACTCTCTAGGGGCGCCTCTCTTCAGTCAGTGGAGCTCCCACTCTTGGTTTTGGCTCAGGTCATGATTTCATGGATTGTGAGATCAAGCCCCATGTCGGGCTCCATGCTTAGTGGGAAGTCTGCTTGAGATTCTCTCCCTCTGTCCCTCCCCCAACTTGCACACTCTCACCTGCTCTCTCTCTCAAATAAATAAATAAATCTTTAAAACAAAATTTTTTAAAAAGCAGCCACTCTCTATTTCACTCCCAAGCCACAGTACACAATGACACCACCACACAAACCTGTTGAACACTTGATGTGTGAGGAAGGAGCTAGTTCTCTTGAAAGCAGTCCCCGGAATACCTCTCCGCTCCTCGCCCATTCCTTCAGCAACCAGCTCCTATGTGGAAAGAACACAGACTAAACAGTGGAAAGCATGCCTGGAACCACATGTGGAGATCCAAGCTTCTGGTATCCCAACAAGGCACTAGAGATCTACTACCACTGCCAAACCCCCTGGCATCTGGCATGGGGGGGGGGGGGAGTAACAGGTATCATGAATTGTGCCAATTTGGAAATTCTCCAGAGCACCATTTTAAAATTCTATTGACCTTTGCCACAGGAAAAGAGGAAAAATGACAATTTTTATTGCCCCCTGACTTCTCCTGCATGTTCCTTGAGTAATGAAGCAAGTTCCAGTAAGTTACTTTAAAGGGCTATCAAAAAAGTTATGATGCGGGTGCCTGGGTGGCTCAGTCACTTAAGCATCCAAGTCTTGATTTTGGCTCAGGTCACAGTCTCAAGGTTGTGGGATTGAGCCCTGCTTCTGGCTCCACACTCAGCGGGGAGTCTGCTTGATAGTCTCTCTTTTCCTCTCCCTCTGCCTCCCAACTCCATGCATGCACTTGCTCGCATGCTCTCTCTCTCAAATAAATAAATCTTAAAAAAAAAACAGTTATGATGACAAAACTCAAGTAAGTATTCTCACATGACAGTGCTTTTATCTGTGATAACAATTCTAATAAAATACACGTGCCAAGACCATTCAGTCGGCAAAAGAATAATCCCTTCAACAAACAATGCTGAGATAAGTGGATATCCACATGCAAAAGAATGAAGTTGGACCCTTACCTTATACCATATAAAAAAACTAACTCAAAGTGAACTAAGACCTAAATTTAAAAGCCAAAGTTCAAAACTCTTAGAAGAAAACACAGGCACAAATCTGCATGATCTTGGATTTGGCATCTTGGTTTCTCAAATATGACACCAAAAACATGAATAACAAAAGAAAAAGTAAATAAAGTAGACTTCAATTAAAATTAAAAACTTTTGCATATCAGAGGACACTACCAAGGGTTAAGAGACAACCCAAAGAATGGGAGAAAAATGTTTGCATATCATATCTGGTAAGTGCTTAATATCCAGAATATATAAATACATGGCTTGTCCTCATTCTGCCCTAGGCTGATAGTACAGCCATCTTGAGCCCTCAGTGGGCACTCCATAAACGTTCCTTAAATGTATGGAAACTGTGGTTAAATTTAACGCAGAGTTCTAGGGAGAAGCTGGCTTAGTCACTCCTATTTATTAATTAAGGCTTAAAAAAGAACAGTGTAATACCTCTTTGATGATTTACAGCTGTCATCTGGTACTGAAGTCCTCTCTTGAATAGTACACAGACGACCAGGATGGCACCATTTAGCACTCCGGAACCTATTACTACTTGTATAGGAAACGTTTCCTGCCATTGATTCATTCAACAGTATTTACTGAGTGCTTCCCATGCACTGGGCCCTGTAGAGCACTGTGAGTAACATCTTGCCACAGGTTTAGGTAGCTACTGACTGCTCTCTCTATCATCTTCATTCCATGCCCTGCTATTTCATTGCTTTAGAAACCAACTCAGTCACACTGAACTGCCCCTAGTTCACATTGTAAACTTTCTCCTCTAAGCCTTTATTGTTGCTTTTCCCAGTGTCTGGAACACCTCTGGCCCCACCCTCCTTGTTCTTCAATTGTGCCATCTTAGACTGAATAACTCCTACCCATCATCATTCAGAACTCAGCTTAGGACAATTTCTCCAAGTCTTGGTTAGAAACTCCTCCTCTGTACTCACAGAGCATCTTCAGACATCACCTAGCATAACATATCACCACCTGGATTTTAATCTTGTGCGTGTCTGAGTCCCCATTAGACTATAAGCTCTGTCGGGGTAGGAATCATGTCTAATTCACCACCATCCTCAGAGCCTAGCATAGTACCTGCCACATATTAGGTGTTCAATAAATATATTACATGAATATTTTCCCAGAACTGACATAAGCAAGACACCAATGTCACAATTCTCCATATTAGGGATAGTTTCCATTAAACACCATTAATAATCCTCCCACATAGCCTGGCGGCAAGGTCCTAGCTAGGGCCCACAGCAGTGAGCACCAGCTAACAGGGATGGTCAGTGGCATAATTTTAACAGCAGGCCACCCAGTGTCGCATTGGAACCACAAGAGGCAAAGTCATCTTGGACAACACCTCAAACAATCATTATGAGAAATCCATCTTCTTAATTTACTTACTGCAGACGACTCACAGCCAAAGATCCACAACAAGTCATCCAGATCTTTTTCATTGACTGTTTCATCAAGAGAAATCCCAAGCTACAGAATTGAAAATGAAAGGGAAAACATCAGCCCGAAACACCAAGACCAGTCAGAGAAACCCCGGGAGGTCAAGGGGAGGAAGGTGCTGGATAAAACCCCCAGTTATCCCAAAATATCTGGGTGCCATTGTATCCAAGTTGGCCCTTGGGCTAGTTGAGTCCAAGACTTCACAAAGTTTAGAGTTTTATGAGCCACTTCTGGACTCTAGCAGTCTGGTGCCTGTAGGTCACCCCTACTGACATTAGATATACTTACCCTTTTCTTCCCTTAACTTATTATATCACTTATTGTAGTCTTTACCTTCAACAGTCACATTGTGAAGGGTATTATGAACAAAATATGTGCCTAAGAGTCCCATACATGAAAACACAAAGTCTTAAGTAAAACTAAGAATGAATTGTCCTTTATTTGAAAGTCACCATGTTCCCGAGTGGGAAATAAAAATTGTTTAAAAAACATAGATTATGCCCAAACTTCCAATACTGATATTTTTAAAGAAGAAAACTTTTAATAAGAAAAGTCAGGACATTTTAAACTAGTTTAAATAAATGCAAAAGTTTTACTTACTGTGCCATCCTCAAAGAGCCGAAAATTGATTTGTCGCTGAGTGGCCCTGTCCAAGACCTCCTTCACTGAGCAGCCGCACTGAATCTTCAGAGTGTCAAAGAACACGTCGTGCTGTAGCTGATGCCCTGCTCGCTTGAGACCTAGACAAGACAGGAGAGCCACCAGTCCCCGACAGAGAAATCTGCTCCTCGGCCCCCGACATTTCATAAAGAAGTAAAGAGGTAATTTTTTTAAAAAGATATTTATTTATTTATTTACTTACTTATTTTAGAGGGAGAGAGAGAGCACAAGCCAGGGGAGGGGCAGGGACCAGCAGACTCTGCGCTGACGCAGAGCCCAATGCAGGGCTCAATCCCACGATCCTGAGATCATGACCTGAGCTGAAATCAAGAGTCGGATGCTTAACTGACTGAGCCACCCAGGTGCCCCAAGAGGTAAAATTTAACTATAGTCTGTTCCTGGTCTTAGCCAGTGTTGCTTTTTTTTTTTTTTTCCAAGAAATTAAATGTTTATTACTATGTTATAGAATATTATGAAATAAATACATACAAAAAAAGAAAAATCACCATAATCACCATCCAGAAATAATCACTGGTTACAATTTTGTGTATATTGCTCTAGAATTGGGATGTGTGTGTGTTTGTGTATGTGCGATATATCACATATATTTCTTTACACTTTGAAAAATTTGTAATGCATAAAGAACATTTTGCTTTTCTACAGCTCGATATCCATGTCATTATTGTTAATGGTGGTATAATATTCAAATATATGCATGTAACAGATGTCACTTGTTATTGGACATTTAGGCTGTTTCTAAGATTCTGGTATTATAAACAATGTTTTAATGGATACCCTTTACATCCTTACTTCATTACTTCCTTTAGATACATTTCTAGAAGTAAAATTTTTGATTCAAGCTGTATGCACATTTTAAAAGCTTTTGATATGTACTGCTTACATGCCCTCATAAAAGTTATAACAACATGGGTGCCTGGGTGGCTCAGTCAGTTAAGGATCTGCCTTCACCTCAGGTCATGATCTTAGGGTCCTGGGATGGAGTCCCACATCTGGCTCTCTGCTCAGTGGGGAGTCTGCTTCTCCGTCTTACTGTCCCTCTGTGTTCTTCCTCTCTCTCTCTAATATATAAATAAAAATCTTAAAAAAATGTTATAACAACATCAGCATTCTTTTTAATCTTTACCAGTGTAATGGGAGAAATACTTGTTTCAATTTACATTTCCTTAATAGTAAGGTTGAAATTTTATGTTTATTGGCCATTTATTTGTATATTTGCTTCTTTTAAAATTACACTTAGGCACCTGGGTGATGGAGTCGGTTAAGCATCTGACTCTGTTTCAGCTGGGGGTGTGATCTCAGGGTTGTGAGATTGAGCCCTGTTGAGGTTCCATGCTTTAAGACTCTCTCCCTCTCCCTCTGCCCCTCCCCCTGGTTCTCAACCTCTCTCTCTCTCTCTCTAAAATAAAATAAATAAATCTTAAAAAAAAATAAAACTACACTTAATGTCCTTTGCCCATTTTTCTCTGAATGATCATCCCTATTGCTTATAGGGTTGGGGAGTTAAGTAAGAGATCTCCATATTAAAATTTTTAACATTCAGTCTATCAGAAATGTTGAAATAGTTTATTTGACTTTTCAATTTTATATATAGTATTGGACATACACTGAGTTTTCTATTTTACATACTCAGGTTTATCAGTCTTGTTATGCCCCAAAGTTTTTAAACAGATAAATTACTCACCTTCAGACAAAATCAAAGTGGCATTATGTACCCTCCTAGCAATATGCTCCAGCCCACGGGAACCATGGTAGATTGCAAACATGGCAGCCATGTTTGCCAAGAGAGCCTAAAACAACAAAGAACATTTAAGGAATCATGTTCAACAGTGTGATGAAGACAATTAGTGGGAAGGAGTATTACTTTGACTTGAAATGCCAAAATTGAAAACAGGGACAAAAAGAATGATCAGATTTCCTGCATTCTCTATGATAGTGGGGGACCATTTATAACCTGCCTATCTCAGCATCCAAGACACCCTGGAGTCATGATACTAAACCTTCAAATTTGACCACTATAAAGGAGGAGTTTCATCCACGTAATATAATCATGCCACCCATAAGGGGGGAAGATGGGACTGTCATTAAACACTGAGAAGCAGTATGTCATGTAGGAATACAGTGGAGTAATAAAAGTGTCAGGGGAAAAAAAGTGAGATCCAAGAATTTTATACTCAAACAGTTCAAGGATAAGAGCAACAAGCAGTTTTCAAATACACAAGAACTCAGGGAACACAATTCTACTGAGAACTTAAATAAAGCACCAGAAGCTGAATTTCAGCCAAACAACAGATGAATGGAGATTGTGTGGCAAAGGACTACCAAAAATGAAACAGGGGACACAGGGGAATAAAACCAAAATGAATCGGCAGGATATATATTAGAGAAAATCAGCACCTATTGGCTACTCCCTGTTCACAGCAAGGTCACTTTCTCAAAGATATCTCCCTTGACCACAGGATTGAGGTTTCACAAAAACATTTACAGGGAAGCGTGTGTTTTTGTGTGACAGAAAACAGAAAGGAATGGCACTGGAATCTCTCAGAGATAAGGGGCACAGACAGCTCCAGGGATGCTTCAGTGAGGAAGTCCTGCATGGTGAACAAGGAAAGGACTCACTGTGATGGTATGTTGAGTCAGGGGGGAGGATAAAAGAGGATAGCTAGGATAAGAGACCAAAATGAATAACAACGTGGCAAAAAATGTTGGAGGCCCACCTCGTGCTTCTCTTCCTCTTGGTCCCATCCCTCATTCGCTTTATCACCCCAGATCCTGCCAATAAGCAATCTTCTAATCATGTAATATCATCCCTGCCCCCCAGGAAACTGGTCCCAACTCAGGTCTCAGATTTCTACCCTGCCCAGCCTACTCCATTCTCCCACTGCCGCTCCCATTTTACTGGTCCAGCACCATAAACTCTGAAGTTTTCAGTCCCACTAGTGGCTCTTCTCCTAATATACTAGGTCAGGAGTTCAAGGTCATCCTCACAGCCAATCACCACAGAGTGGGAGGAGCACATGAGAAACACAGTGTTTTAAAGTAGGATGATATTCAATATTGGATCTATTTTGTTAGGTACACATTTTCTCAGCTAGGCTGCCAAAAGGAATCCATGGGACCACTGCAAAACAAGAAACAGTTTTCAAAAGAGAACTGTCAGAAAGGGGCGCCTGGGGGTCTCAGTCAGTTAAGCATCTGCGTTTGGCTCAGGTCATGTTCCCAGGGTCCTGGTATCAAATCCCACATTGGGCTCCTTGCTCAGCAGGGAGCCTGCTTCTCCGTCTGCCTGCCACTCCCCCTACTTGTGCTCTCTCTGACAAAAAAAAAAAAAAAAAAAAAGCCAGAAAGTGAAGCTAACAGTCAATAAAGAAAATGCAGCACAAAGGAAGACATCTGGGGCACCTGGGTGGCTCAGTCAGTTAAGCATCTGACTCTTGATTTTGGGTCAGGTTGCAATCTCAGGATTTTGAGATCAAGCCCTGTGTCAGGTTATACACTGGGCATAGAGCCTCCTTAAGATTCCCCTTCTCCCTCTCCCTCTCTTTCCCTCTCTAAAAGGAGGAGGAGGAAGAGGAGAAGGGGGGAGGGGGGAGGAGGAGGAATCTGAGAACACAGAAATAAACTTTCTTGGACCAAGATTCCCCAAGAGAGTATAGATGGTCTGCGGACTCTGTATAACAATTAAAAATAAATACAGAAGCACTGTAACACCTCCCAGCTCTGGAGAGTGCAAGTCAAACTGTCCATGACACTGTGTACGGAAGTGCTTATGCCTACTGCTGGAGAACAGAAACTGAGGCCTGGTATTCGCAGAATCCTCTGGAATCCTCTTATCGCAACAAACTTGTAGAGGTGGTTCATGTCCCTTTTTAAGGTAGAGATGATTCTTTTCCACAAACAGGAGACTGTATCAAGTGACTGGCCAACAAATTGATGACAAGTATAAAATCATTTTTAGAAATCCTAGGGAAGGCATTAGAACTCCAAAGGAAGTTCAGAGAAATAAAGACCAAGAAAATTCAAATTTCCTGGATAACGTGGACAGACTTTATATAATTAATACACTTAAATAAAGTAATCAAAAAAGAGTAATCAAAAACTCATGATTAAGAGATGCTCAAAATCATTAATTAAAAGGGAAATATGAAAACCACAATGAGATATCACTTCACACTCATCAGGATGGCTATAACTGAAAAGACAGGCAGTAACAATTGATGAAACTGTGGAGAAATTACGACCCTCATACGCTTGTGGAGGGAATTAAAAATGATGAAGCCACTTTGGAAAACAGTCTGGAAGTTCTTCAAAACGTTCAATGCAGGTTAGTAGTACGGGCTAGTAATTCTACTCCTGGGTGTATATCTAAGAGAACTGAAAAATACGACCCCATAAAATCTTGTATATGAATAGCAGCTTTATTCAAAATAGTTAAAAGTATAAACAACCCAAATATCCATCACTTGATGAATGGATAAACAAAATGTGGTATGTCCGTACAATGGGATATTATTCAGCCTTAAAAAAAAAAGTACTGATTCATACCACCATATGGATGAACCTTGAAACCATTATGCTGAGTGAAAGAAGCCAGGCATAAAAGGCCACATATTGTAAAATCCCATTTATACGAAATGTCCAGAAGAGGCAAATACATAAAGTAGACTGGTGGTTCCCAGGGGCTGCAGGGAGAGGAGAAGGATGGGGAATGATTGCTTCATGGGAACAGGTTTCTTTTTGGGGTGATAAGAATGTTCAGAAATGAAATGCTAGTGATGGTTGTTGCACAACTTCACAAAAATACTAAAACCACTGAACTATATACTTTAAATGGGCAAATTTTATGGAGAGTTATAGCTCAGTGAAAGAGTTAATGAAATGTAAATTATACCTCCACACAACCAACTTGAGAAGAAGCTCATGAAAAAATTGCATGCGGTGGTAAAACCCAAGAAATAAGAAAACATAAAGAACAGGACATGGTGCAAACTCAGATATCTGTGAAATAGCACAAGTTTATAGAAAGAATTTTTAAAAAGAATTCAATAACATACTTTCAGAGATTTAAAAGAAAACAGGCTTCGTACCAACAATAATGCAAAATTAAGAGAACTCCGGTGTGGACCTATTATGCTCAAGAGGAAAGGGGCAGCCGTGAGAACACAGAAGCTGCTGAGGAGGGCTGGCAGTAAAGGCAGAGACTGCTCAAAGAGCATCTCAAAAGGTATCAGTCATCTCCTAATAAAAAAGGTTAATCGCATGCTTATAGAGAATGACACTGGAGTTATGAGCAACTGCTTTATGCCACCAATTATAAAAAGAAACTCATGAAAGGAAATAGACAATAGATAGCTGGAAGCTCTCCAGAATGAGAAGATAAAAATCACAGAAGACAGGGGCACCTCGGGTAAGTGTCCGACTCTTGCTTTCAGCTCAGGTCATGATCTCAGGGTCCTGGGATTGAGCACATCGGGCTCCACACTAGTGTGGAGTCTGCTTGGGATTCTCTCTCCCATTTCCCTCTACCCCTTTGCCCCCCTCACTCTTTCTCTAAAATAAATATATCAATCTTAAAAAAAATCAAAGAAGACAAAATTGGGCTACTTTGAAGGCAAACATCGCTTTAATAATTGCTGAGAAAGACATAGACCTTTGTTCAGCCCAAGTTCACCTGCAAAATTAATTTCAAATATTGAAGCAGAAAACCCCTTAATGCATTTATAACCAGACAGACATCTTTTGGAAGAACATGAGCAGAAAGAGCAAGACAGGAGCAATCAGCTGCAGAGGAAGGAGAAGTATGTAAGCAGAGAATTCAACAAATGTAGGGTAAACTACAGAAAGTAATGGCATCATATAAAGTTCAATTTGCTGTCAACAGGGGAAAAGCTCTTGACAGCTGGCTCCTTCCTGTGATAGTAGAAAAGCTCTTAGCTAAAAAGAAGCAGCCACGTTCTTGAGGCAACAAATAAGACAAGAAAACCTGCTGAGAAAACTAGTCCAAAGACCAAAGGCTATAAAACCAAATGTAAGAAGACCCTATCATCTACTGCCCCCTTGGAGAGTCTTTCTAAAACCTGGTGGTGGTGCTTTGAGCCAATGCTCTGAGAGAAAAAAAGCACTGTAGTGCCCACTGAGGTGTTGGTGAGATCTCTTTCTCTCACCCTGAATGGAGAAGATGAACCTAGAATGGACTGGATGCCCAGGAACAGTCCTCCACCTAAGCCTAGAAACTGGCTGGGTCTCAAACACTACTCCTTCTGACCTGAGCCCTGGGCAACTTCCAGAATCATCAGGAACTTGGGACGCTCCTCCTCTTTTATTCCATCCTTTCAGGAATGCCTGTCCTGAGCCCCCAGTAAGAGTACCCCTGACCACCACCAACCGGTCAATCTTAGTCGTCCCCTCAAGCATAGTCACATTGCCTCACCACATTCCTACAAAGCTTTCATTTCAACCCTAAGAGAAGGTGCCCAATCGCCCACTATGCATAATGGATCTGCCTGATGGCCAAGAATGCTAGAAACACTGAAGTATGACGTATATCCATACAGAGCTCCAGGAAAATACATTGTATTTTGGTTCTGACAAGACCACGGGGCTTCTGTACCAATAAGCTCACACCCCTTCTGATGTACACACTGGTCAGCAGGTGATGAATGAATGAACGAACAATTGAGTGAATGCATGAGCAGCTCATTTCCGTAGATTATGAAGGATTCTGTGAGAAGGGCAGGCATGTGATCTACCTGGGCTGTACAGATGTTGCTAGTAGCCTTGTCTCTCCGGATGTGTTGTTCCCTGGTTTGAAGAGCAAGACGATACACTTCTTTCCCAGTGGCATCTCTGGACCGAGAATAAAACATCCAGTTAATACATATGCTCATAGCACCAAGGGTGGTCACAAATGGACCTGCTTCTTTCCTTCCCAGCTTGAAGGGAACCCGGAAAATGTATTTGGCTGCAAGGCCATAAAGAAACAATTCCTAAGCCATCCTGTTCTAAATAGGACTACTAATTTTTAATATATACTTTGAGGAAGGAACTGAGATATACACAATAAGACTAGCAACCTTGAAAGGAAACTTCCCAGGAATTACCCAGACTAATATAATGATGGTGAATGAGGATTCAATTTAAAATTAAGTTTAGGAAAAATTAAATTTCACTATGAGCATCTCGGCAGACACAGAAAGAAGGGGAATATCTGACAAAGGAATCAACTTCTGCACTGGAACCTAAAGCAACTGTATGGCTACAAAGAAAAAGAATGTGTTGAATCAATAAGTTACACATCTGAAACTAGTATTACACTGTATGTTACCTGGGATTTAAGAACTTAAAAAAACAATGTTAATAATCTTACCACTTATCTCTAAGAAAAAATTTCCTTCTTTCCTAATACAATTAAGAATTTGGATAGGGGCACCTGGGTGGTGCAGTCAGTTAAGCAACTGACTCTTGGTTTTGACCCAGGTCATGATCTTACGGTCATGGGATTGAGCCCCGAGTAAGGCTCCTCACTCAGGGTGGGAGTCTGCTTGAGATTCTCTCTCCCTGTCCCGCCCACTCGTGCATGCTCTCTCTCTCTCTCTCTCAAATACATAAATCTGAAAAAAAAAAAAAAGAAAGAAAGGAAGGAAGGAAGAAAGGAAGGAAGAACTGGGAGACACCTGGATGACTCAGTCAGTTAAACATCTGCCTTCGGCTCAGGTCATGATCCCAGAGTCCTGGGATGGAGTCCCGAGTCCAGCTCCTTGCTCAGCTGGGAGCCTGCTTCTCCCTCTGCCTGCCGCTCCCCCTGCTTGTGCTCGCTCACTCTCTCTCTCTCTCTCTGACAAATAAATAAATCTTAAAAATAAAGTATTTAAAAAAATTTTTAAGAAGAATTTGGATAAACAAAAAATTCAACAGTCTTATCCTTTATTTCATCAAGCTCTGGGGTCCATTTTTCAGAAAGATAAAAAGTTCAATATAAAAATCAGCAGACAGGGGTGTCTGGGTGGCTCAGTCAGTTAAGCGCCTGCCTTTGACTCAGGTCATGTATAATCCCAAGGTCCTGGGGTGGAGTCTCACATTAGGCTTCCCGCTGAACAGGAAGCCTGTTTCTCCCTCTCCCTCTGCCTGCCACTCCCCCTACTTGTGCTCTCTCTCTGTCAAATAAATAAATAAAATCTTTTTAAAAAAGGTCAGCAGATGGGACACCTGGGTGGCTCACTAGGTTAGACATCTGCCTTCAGCTCAGGCCATGATCCCAGGATCCTGGGATCAAGTCCTATGTCAGGCTCCTTGCTCAGTGGGGGAGCCTGCTTCTCCCTTTGTCTGCCGCTTCCCCTGCTTGTCCTCTCTCTCTGACAAATAAATAAATAAAATCTTTTTTAAAAATCAGCAGACAATAATTAATATATTAAATTCTTTTTAATTAGAAAACTTTGTCTCATCTCGTCTGGCGAAGATATACCACTAAAAGAAACAAATGTAAGAATACTTGAAGAAACTTATTTTTATTCTAAAAAGCGAGCTGCCTCTTGCTATTATGTGATAAGTTGCATTTCAAAAATTCAAATTATTCACTAACATAGACTAATCACTTAGGCTAATAAGCTCAACTTCTATGAAAGACCTAAAAGATCATGCTAAATTCCCCAGTAATAATCATGACATTCATCTAAATTCTCAATCTCAGGAGGTGTATCAGTGAGAAGCACTTAAGAAAGTACATTTAGAAATTACTAGAACAAACAAGTAGCAGGCCTCTGGGAAGTAATGTGGATTACAATGTGTACACGGTACCTCTCACTGTGCTTGTCTTTTACCTAACTGTGGCATGATAATGCTTTTGAGGATGAAACTGGTTGAATATAAAACACACCAAAAATGTCCAGTCTTTCAATGCTTTTGTCAACCTAATTAAATTCACTTATATGACTTCAGTACAAATATGTTGTAAATTATTGTGCATGGCCCAGTTAAATTCAGAGAAAAATCAACAACTTTTGTAATCAGAAGAAACAGGGAAAATAATAAGCACAATCCAAGGGAAGAAACATGAGCTGCGTTACCTTGTTACCCCCACCATTCTCCCGGGCATCATCCTCACCAAGCTTTCTCTAACAGCAAAAAAGGCTGCATGAGGTCCGCCGTAGCCCAGGGGCACTCCAAATCTCTGTGAGCTACCTAGGGCAATGTCTACCCCAAATTCTCCAGGAGGCCTCAAGATACACAGAGCTAAAAGGTCAGTAGCGCAGCAGGCCAGGCTCTAGAAAGGACACAAGAGAGAAAGTGGTAGTAGTTGTCACCTTCCCCTGAGAGCAGTGAGAGAGTAGCAAATTCTCTGCAATATAAGCAGACAGACAGGGTTGTTTCATAGCCTGTGAATTCCATTTACTCACTGATTCATTCAAAAATATTTACTGAGGGGCACCGGGTGGCTCAGTCGGTTGATTAAGCATCTGACTTTGGCTCAGATCATGGTCTCAGGGTCCAGGGATTGAGCCCTGCATCAAGCTCTCCCTCGGCAGAAAGCCTGCTTATCCCTCTCCTCTGCCCCCCCCCCCTCATGCTCTCTCTCTCAAATAATTTTTTTTCTTAAAATTTACTAAGTGCTTACTATGTGCCAAGAATTAATGAACAAAATAAACCTGAAAAAAAGGAGGCAGGAAGGAAAGAGTTCTACCATTCCAGGTGATACAGGTATGGAAAATAAGATGCATCAAAAAATCATAATTCAAAGCTGGGACACACCTCTGTGGACCCCCACAAGGAGAGATTTGCCTACCCCAGTCTGATGAGCCCTCTCTACAAGATCTGTGAAGTCTTCCACCTTCCCCTCAGTGTCTGGATACTGGAAGAGCACTCCACTAACATCTTTCCCACTGAAGTCCATTTCATGGGGTAATTTCATCTCAATGAGAACACCATTATATCTGGAAAGACAGAAGACAAAGAGCAATCACGCTTTTGGTTTTCAACAGAAAATAAAATCTCTTACAATTTATTTTCAGTGATATATATAGCATTCATATTCTGCGTCCTTCCTCATTGTCCCCCAGCCCCACCTCATCCTGACACACACGCACACCGGCATCTCACACCTGACCTTCCACTGTAACGGACCTTCACACCATCTCAAGTGCTTCCAGCAGCTCGGCTTCTGTTTCTTTCCTCCACCCTGACCACTCCCATCCCCCTTTCCTGCCAGAACCTGCTCTTGAGAGGGTCAGGAACATGGCTTCCTAGGACTAAAGAGCCAACTCCTGAAACTACAGGGCAGTCACCACTTTCACCTGGGATCAGTTTTAGGAGAATGGAAAACCATCAATAAGACAAAGAGAAAGACCTTTCTTAACCATCCAGTTCCAATCATATGTGAGAACACCCCTTCTGAAGGGATGGTGGTATGGGATTGGGGAATATTGCCCAATACTGACAAGAAGAAAGCAAACAAACACACTGGCAAGTGATAGTTGTGCTGTGTTGACCTGATTACAGCACTAAACAAATACGGTACACTTGCTTTCATCTATATCATACCACACCTGGGTTTTATATGGATTCCCTATAACTACGTTTGCAGGAGTACACAATAAACTCTAACAACTGTGTGAGAATTCCATTTTTTCCTCTACTTTTCAAGCTTTCCAAAACATTGCTGAAATTATTTTAACATTTAAAATTTATTAAAAAAAAAAAAACATGGTTACTCGATATAGAGCAAAGGCAACTAAAGCCACTTCTGTATTCTCTCCATTCTGACACATTTTATTTACTAAGCAAGATCTCAGGAAGAAAGTGGGAGGGAAAGTAAAACTGAGCAACCTCAATTTAAATCAGGTTCACCTCTGACCAGTTTGGAAGCAAGAGGGGGAAACAACAGAGAGGAGCATGATATTATCCTTGAGTTCAAAATATGAATGAAATTAATTACTTGGCTCGAGTCTGGACAACAGCTATTGTCTGTGGGTGGCAACGGGAGTCAACAAAAAATCTGTTCCTCTTGTTGTGTCTGTTGAAAAGGAAAATCACATTCAAACGTGAACATTAAAGAAATCAAAGTATCTTCTAAGAATGCAAACTGAAGGTGGTACTTAGGGAAACTCTGAGCACAGTGCAAAAAATGAGTCATTAATTCTACTGATGAGAAGTCTACTGAAATCCAATTTCGGTTGTTTAAAAAGAAAACCATACACCCAAAATGCAGTCACTTGTGCTAGGCTCATGTCACCAAACTAAAGCTTAATACATACCTGATTACAGTTTCTACCTTCCCCAGTAATATAATCGTAACTGGTCAGTCTAGAATTTCCTGGTAAGCACCAATGAGGTAATTCACCTAATAAAAGACCCTTTTTGTCCCCAAAGGAAAGTAACCTTGCTCTAAATAATCCCTTTTTTGTTTGTTTATGACTTCCTCGACACACCTTTAAAAACCTTTCCCTCTCAGGGCGCCTTGGTGCCTCAGTCCCTTAAGCATAAGTCTTCAGCTCAGGTCCTTATCTGGGATCAAGCACCACAGTTGCCCCCCCTCTCAAATAAATAAAGAAAAGCTTAAAAAAAAATAAAATAAAAACCTTTCCCTTTCAAACTGGGTGGCAACATGTAAAAGAATGAAACTGGACCACTTTCTTACACCACACACAAAAATAAGTTCAAAATGGATGAAAGATCTAAATATGACACCTGAAACCACAAAAATGCTAGAGAAGAACACAGGCAGTAATATTGGCCAAAGCAACTTCTTACTAGATATGTCAACTGAGGCAAGGGAAACAAAAGCAAAAATGAACTATTGGAACTTCACCAAGATAAAAGGCTTTTGCACAGAGAAGGAAACAATGAAACTAAACGGCACTCTACTCGATGGGAGAAGACATTTGCAAATGATATATCTGATAAAGGGTTAGCATCCAAAATACACAACACCCAAAAAACAAATGATCCAGGTAAAAAATGGGCGGAAGACATGAATAGACATTTTCCCAAAGACATCCAGATGGCCAACAGACACATGAAAAGATGCTCAACATCACTCATCATCAGGGAAATGCAAATCAAAACCATGATGAGATACCACCTCACACCTGTCAGAATGGCTAAAATCAGCAACAACAACACAGGAAACAACAGGACTTGGCAAGCATGTGGATAAAGAGGAACCCTCCTGCACTGTTGGTGGGAACGTAAACTGGTACAACCACTGTGGGAAACAGTATGGAGTTTCCTGAAAAAGTTAAAAACAGAACTACCCTTTTATACAGCAATCACACTAGTAGGGATTTACCCAAAGGATACAAAAATACTGGTTCAAAGGTACACACATACCCCAATGTTTATAGCAACATTATCAACAACAGCCAAATTATGGAAACAGTTCAAGTGTCCATTGCCTGGTGAATGGATAAAGATGCAATATATATGTATACAATGGAATACTACTCAGCCATAAAAAAGAACGAAATCTTGCCATTTGCAATGACATGGATAAAGCTAGGGAGTATTATGCTAAGCCAAATAAGTCAGAGAAAGACACATACCATATGATTTCACTCATACGTGGAATTTAAGAAACAAAACAGATGAATGTAGGGAGGAAAAAAAGAGAGGCAAACCAGGAAACAGACTCCTTACTACAAATGACAAACTGAGGGTTGCTGGAGGGGCATGAGTGAAGAATGGGCTAAACAGATGATGGGTATTTAGGAGGGCACTTGTGACGAGCACTGGGTATTGTATGTAAATGATGAATCACTAAATTTTACACGTGAAACTAATATTACACGATATTAACTAACTGGAATTTAAATAAAAACTTGAAAAAAAAATTAAATCATCAGATGTTTAAAAAAAAGGGGGGGGTGCCTAGGTGGCTCAGTCAGTTAAGCGTCTGCCTTCGGTTCAGGTCATGATCCCAGGGTCCTGGGATTGAGTCCCACATCAGGCTCTTTGCTCAGCAGGGAGCCTGCTTCTTCCTCTCCCTCTGCCCGCCACTCCCCCTGCTTATACTCACTCTCTCTTTGTCAAATAAATAAAATCTTTAATAAAATAAAAAAGCCTTTCCCTTTCTGTAGCCCTTTGTTGCTCCTTTCTACTTGCTAGATGGGATGCTGCCCAATTCACAAATTATTGAATAAAGCCAATTAGATCTTCAAATTTACTCAGCTGAATTTGGGTTTGTTTGTTTTTTTAACACCATTCCAACCCCATTTAGCAAAATCAATCTTAAACTGGCTTAAATTTTTAAATATGCTAGGAGTTAAAAGAAATAAAAACAGAGTAGTGATTGGCTACAAGTAGAAATAAAAAAGTAACTCTTGAAATAAAAACATCTGAGAATTTTATTGCCAAAGAAGCATTTAGACATTATCTAAACTGAATATCCTCATTCGACAGAATATGAAAAGGATTCAGAGAAGTGACATGGGCAGGACCACACAGCTACTAAGAGACCTAAATCCTGGGAGTTTTCTAAAAGTTCATGATTTCAAGAAACGAAATTGATGGAGATTGTTAAGAAAACCATAGGCCCAAAATGGCGTTTCTTCGGCCAGGCCCAGTCACCAAACCAGGGCTTAATACCTAAGCTAATTCCGGTTTCAACCTCCTCCGGAGATGCAGTCCTAACCTGTGAGTCAGGAATTTTCTGGTAAGCACAAAAGACGTAATCTGTCACATGGGCCTTCTCCATCCACCAAAGGCTAGATGAGGTCAAATGTATAAGACCCCTGTCATTCCCCCTAAGGGAAGGTGATCTTGCCTGAAAAAAATCTTTTCTTTTGCTTATCACATTCTTGCCCCACCCTCCTTCTTATAAAAAAACCTTTCATTTTGTACAACACCTCAGGGAGTCTTTATACCTGCTAGATGGAATGCCATCCAATTTATAAATTGCTTAATAATAAAGCTAATTAGATCTTCAAATACGGTCAGTTGAATTTTGTTTTTTAACAGGATACATAACAGTGCATGTATCATGAGCACATCTGGGTAAAAAGGGCGAGGAACACGTGTATATTGTGCTCTGCAATTAATTCCCCAGAAAGATACACAAAGACCAGTTAACAACAGCTTTCTCAATGGAACAGGACTGAAACAGCAGGTTCCACTTCATTATATTCCCTACTGTTTGCGTATTTTTCCCAGTCTGAACAGGTATTTTTATAATAAACATAGATCTAATAGAGGATTAAGTAGAGTTGGGTAGATACAAAAGTGATTCATCATCCAAAGCACAATGCTCTTCATAGTGTAAATCTAAATAAACTGGGAGAAAAAGCCATCTGAGCCTAATGACCTAGGATGGCAACAGAACACTGCTACTTTAAAGAACGCTTTCCCAAAGATAAAAACCACAAGGCTGCTTTTCAAGGGTCAGGTTAAACGCAGGCTTGCAGGTATGAGAATTAAGAGAGAGGAAGCAAATCAAGCATTTGCAGAGCTGTAGCTCATTAACTCAAATCAGTTCAGGACAGAACCCCTGAACCACCAACCAGCCCTCGGCTTCTTCAAGTGTGAAACGGATGCTCTTAGAAAGAGGGGCAGGGGGAGATGAGAAAGCAGGAAGAAGGTGGATAAGGAGGAGATAAGATGAGAATGTGAAAACCTGAGAATAGAGAGGCATTCCTTTCTGGCTGTCCACCCAGGATAAGAAGGAAGAGCACGAGCCCACCGCTAAGGCTGCTTGGGAAGCACAATAACCTGTGGCCGGAAATTCAGAGGTTTCCATACCTGCTCAGAAAGTTGGGGGTTCACTACTGCAATGTTGTGATTTATAAGAAATATATATTCGGTCACGACCAAATTTTTAATATATCAAATATCAAAATATTTCATATTTTCATTTATATTTAGTCTTCATCCATAGTTCTTGGCTCATAGCTCCCCAAACTTCCTAACTGTGGAGAATGTCAAGTTGTCTTTTTTTGTGTTAATTAGGTGACTTCTGGAAAATGTCCATGGATGGGGTTTGGTTGCCAACGGAGACAACTGGGTGATTAGAGGGTTGGAACTTGTAGTCCCACCTCCTGACCTCAGTACAGGGGCTGGAGGTCAAATCAATAGCCAATTGCCAATGATTTAATCAATTTTGCCTATGTAATGAAGCTTCCATAAAAAGACAAATTGATGGCATTTGGAGAACTTTGGGTTGATGAATACGTGGAGATTGGAGGAGAAGGGTGTACTCTAAGAGAGCATGGATGCTCCATGCCTTTCCCACATACTTTGCCTTATATGTCTCTCCCATTTGGCTATTCCTGTTTTTTCCCTTAATAATAAACCGGTGATTACTAGTTAGTAATGTTTCTCTGAGTTCTGTGAGTCACTCTAGCAAATTAATTGAACTTGAGGAGGGAGTCCTGGGAAACCTCTGCTTTATAGCCAGGCACTCAGAAGCAAAGGAAATAATGTGGGCTTGCCACTGGCATATGAAGTGGGGTGCAGTGGAGTGAGGTGGGGGGGCAGGGCACTCTCATAAGACTGAACCCTTAACCCTTGGAATCTGATGCTATCTCCAGATAGATTGTGTCAGAATTGAGTTGAATTCTCGGACACCCTGCTGCTGTCAAAGAATCGTTTGCTGGTGTGGGGAAAACCTCCATGCACACATTGGAATTGGTACCAGAACCAATTTAACCATCCCTAAGTCTCTGGAATCAAGAAAGAGAGTTACATGGGTATTCAGAGCTGGAGGCACAAAACCTCACAGACACACCATGAATATGGGCAGATTTCCCAACCAGATGACATCTACATGAGAACGCTATCAGGGAGGCAAGCTCAAATGTACTCACAAGGCCAAGAACAAAGGAGGGTGAGGAACTAGACAGCAATTGTTAACTATATACCATGACCCAGCAATTCTACTTCCAGAAATACATCCTCAGGAAATAATCAGAACTTTTGACAAAACTGATTCTAAAGATGTAAAACAATAGCATCGGTAACAGCAAAAGACGGTATCAAAGTGAAAGTGTAGGGGCGCCTGGGTGGCTCCGTCATTATGTGTCTGACTTCGGCTCAGGTCATGACACCAGCGTTCTGGGATCGAGCCCCGTATGGGGCTCCCTTCTCAGCGGGAAGCCTGCTTCTCCCTCTCCCACTCCCCCTGCTTGTGTTCCATCTCTCGCTGCCTCTCTCTCTGTCAAATAAATAAAATCTTAAAAAAAAAAAAAAAAAACCACAAAGTGAATGTGTAACAATAGAGGTGAGGTTACATAAATTGTGGTACTTTCATGCAAATGAGTACTACCCGGTAGTCAATAAAAGCCATGTCCTAGAAAGCTGACTAAAGCAAATCTTCTCACAAGAAAACAAGGTATAAAACATTTAAATACAGCCTAAAACAATATGCTTCATGAAAGATGGTATTTGTGTATCTAAATACAGATTGCCAGTTCCTACCCAATATCCATTTTCCCCTTTACCAATAGTAACAGAACCCCAATACATAGGGGGCAGCAAGGTGCCCATCTAATAAAAACTGCATTTCCCCAGGCCACTTGTAGGTACAGGTGGTCAATGAAGCATAAAGTTGCTGAGTGGAAGTTTCCCAAAAAACTCTTTCGAGAGGACTTATTTAGCTAGCAGTACCCGTGCCCCTTTCCTTCTTCCTGGGTGCAGAGGTCTTAGTTAAAGCCCCCGCAGTCATCCTGTGACCATGAGGACAAAGGCCTCACACAGAAGATGGCGCAGAGAGAGGGGAGCTTGACGCTCTCTCAGAGCTGCTGAAACACCCCGAACTTAACACTACGGATGAGGAGAGCCCAGTGTTTTTCTTACGTGTGTTAGAGGGTAAACAATTCTCTCAGACTGTTTTGTTCTCTGGTATGATGCTACTGTGTGTGAGAGACGAGTCACTGGGCACGGACGGGGCTAGACCCCCTGCGCGGCAGGAGGCACGGGAGGAAGCCCCCCGCCCCGTGGGCCCCTCACCGGTGGCACAGCTGCATCGCTTCTGCCGCCGCCGTGGCCTCGTCCAGCAGGGAGGCGTTGGCCACGTCCATGCCTGTGATGTCGCACACCATGGTCTGGTAGTTGAGCAAGCTCTCCAGTCTCCCCTGAGACACTTCTGGCTGGTATGGAGTATACTGGGTGATCCTGTGAAAGACACGAAGGCCACGTCCAAACTGTGACTCCACTATTCAGAAAAGCTCACAAAATGTCTTCATTTTGGAATTCAGTAACTGAAAATTAAGTTTGTCTTCTTTGAGAATTATGTATCAGTAAGGAAGCTCAGACTTAAATCACAGCAACGATATTATCTTTTGTTTGGGCATATTCAATACTTAACGTTTCTATCTAAGTTACTTTTTCATCTTACATTTCTATTTTAATAACCTTAGCATATGTATGTGTTTTATTGTAAGATGGTTCTTAAAATCCACTTGAGCTTACCTATGGTAATATAAACAGAAATTTTACTTCCTATTATCTTTCTTCTAGCTAAAAGCCAACCTCAATCGCAGTCCACAATAGGGAAGCATCTAAGAATCTACTATCTAATACTCAAAACTTTTGTTTTATGGGGATCTTTGTTTTATACTAACCAGGACAAATTCCATGTGCTCCTAGGAAATTAATAGAAGTCTATGTTTAAGAATCTTCACTATCCAGTTATTAAGAGTCTGCAGAAGTTAACTCCATAGCTATCAAAATTCAAGGATATAAATGGTTAGAAGGCAGCATAGACATGAGTTTTAATCTCATATCCTCTAGTTATTAGCCAAAAATATTTCTTTAGGTATTTGAGTTAACCCACTTAATGCCTTCATCCTTTTTTTCATTCCTTCATTCATGCATCCTACAAATATTACTACATGCCAAGAACTAGGATAGGTTCTGCTGATGATACATCATACGCAAATGGAGAGCAGTCCCTGATCTCAAGAATATATTGTAATGGGGAAAAAGAGACAATAAATAAATGAATTATTTCAGAGTGATATGATAGAGGGTGACTGAGGACTTGTGACACAGCTGCGATCTTTTCACCAAGAATCCATCCACTCTGCCACCAAAGTGGGTCAGACTGGGGTCCGTGCTCCCGCATGTGACTGACATGCTTTCATAATTCTATTGTTTTTGTTCTTCTAAGCCAGAAAAGTATTAGGAAAATTTAGGCATTTTTTTTCCCCCAAGCCCTGTCCCTTTCTGTCTTGCTTTGGTAATCGTGTGCAGGATATTTCCATCCTTTTTCTTTCCTTTTTCAAGGCTTTGAAATCAATACCTCTTATGTTTGAGGGGGAGTGGGTGGGGGAACTTGCCTTACCAAGTAGCACAATGTCAAGACTTTGAAATAATTTTCCCAAAACTTTTATTGGCATAGTTGTGTGTGTGTGTGTGTGTGTGTGTGTGTGTGTGTACAGCAGAGTACATTTTTGCTTCACTTAACTCCTTGAACAGCCTGGCTTAGCAACTGTAAATAAGTTTGCCACATTCTAAGTGGGTGGTGAAGTGGAATGAATGAGGCACACAATACATGGAGTAGACAAAGTAGAAAAGGAATCCCAGGAGAAACAGGGTCACACAAAAGGCACAGACAAGGAGCAATTGTGACCGCACATCAGATAAGACTTTCACACACAGCATAGCCTGCCACCACAAAAACATGCTTAGACTGCCTTCATGTTACTGAGTCATTAGCTTACATATAGACAGACAGACAAACCTGCTCACACACGAGCATACACATACTAGCTGGTCCGTCCAATAAGTGGGAAAGATCCGTATACCACAGTCACGGAATATACAATAGGAACACGAGAGCAATACACCAAAGAATTCAGCACAGCACTGAATACTGAAAAACGAATAACAACAACAAAAGAGCAACAAAACTAAGTGTCCACAGAAAGAGAATGATTAAATAGACAGTATGCATGCATAACACTATAGACTTACTGAAAGTGATGTATAAAAGAAGAATTCCTGACATGGAGATGCTCCTGGTACATGTATTTAAAAAGTACACTGCCAAATACCATGATCCCATTTTTGTAAATTTGTAAAAAAAATGAACCAAAGTGTAAACAGCGTTTTTTCTCTGGGTGGTAAGATTAACAATAAGTTTTACTTTCTTTTTCTTGTATTCTGAATGGAAAAGACCTCAGCTACCGTTTACTAACCATTTTCTGTGTCAGGAACTTATTTACAACCTTTTTTCTGATTATCTTACACCTGTTTATTGTAAAATGTTGGAAAACTCAGAAAACCGTAGAGAAAATAAAATCACCCATTGTCCCAAAACTCCAAGATAAAAACAGTTATCATTTACGTAGATTTCTTTTCAATGCTTTTTCTTTTTCTCTTTTGTGACAGGCACAGTCAAGTATGCTGCCCATTTTTCTGTTGTGCTGTCTGCCCCTCGTTGATTTGTGACTTTTCTTTATAATTCTTTTTTTCTCCAGCTTTATTGAGATAATCAACAAAACTGTATATATTTAAAGTATACAGGGGCACCTGGGTGACTCAGTCGGTAGAGCATCTGACTCTTAATTTCAGGGTGGTGAGTTCAAGCCCCACACTGGGTGTGGAGCCTACTTACTAAAATAAAATAAGAAAAAATAAAATGAAATATACAATATAATGATTTGATATATTTTGTTAGATGATTACCACAATCAAGCTAATTAATTTACTCTTTTCTACATCATAACCATATTTATATTTAAAATAAGATTATACTCTATGTAAAGTTTTCTGCCCTGATTTTATTTGTTAACATTATGCCATGGACAATTTCTAATAACTTTCATATCATTCAGTGACATAATTTTAATTGTTATGTGGCATTAAATTATCTTATTTACCATAATTTATTTAAGTCCCCTCAAATAAAATATTACTTTTGGTTTTAAATACCAGAAGTGGCATAACAGTGAACAGCCTTCTCTTTGTCTTATTTCCTTCAGATAAATTCCTAGAAGTGGAATTTTGAATTGTATATGATGATTAATTTTAAGGTTCTCGGTACATATTGCCATGTTCCTCTCCAGAAAGATCATACCCGTCTGTACTCTCGTAAGTAGTATAGTGATTCACAGATTTCCCTGCATTATCATGACACTAGTATTAAGAAGCCCTGGGTTTCAATCTTACTTCTTTAATGTACTACCTGTGAACTGGGACAACTAAATCTCTCTCTCCCCATTTCTCTTTGTGATCAATGAAGATAATATCACCCATATCGTATGTTCTTAGCACTCAAAGGAGGTTAATGTATATGAAACATTTGGAAATGGTAAAATCCTGCCCAAATGTTAGTTGTCTTAAAAAAGGTTTTTTTCCTCTATTTTGATCTCATAGTTCTGCTCAGATATTATTAGATATTTCTATTTGGAAAGGTTTTTTTCTGAAAATTTGTCACATCTCATGTCAGCTTCACATTGCCTATTCTTCTTCCAACTAGATCCCCAAACAAACTAGTTTCTCTTCCTGAATATTCTTATCCCTTTTTGAAGGGTGTTGTGCCAATTCTCAAGGTAGAAACTGCAGTTTTTTTGAGCCCAAATCATGATCAATTCCCATTAGTCTTCCTTCCAATGGCCCATAATCCACCACTTCTTCTTTGTTGCCTTACTGCCCTAACGCTGTGCTTAAAACAGGAACTTACTGAATATCTGTGGTGCAGAACTGCATAGTATTTGACTTCCCTGCTTAAATGGAGATGGCTCCCCATTACCTGCAGGAAAAGCTCCCAAGCACAGTCCTCCATACCTGAGACTGCACTGTTCCTTTGATAACAGACTTAGAGATTTAATATTCTCTTGCCTTGCCAACCTTTCTCACCTTACTCAACACTCTCATAAGCCCAAACTTAGGCTAATGCTAATTAGTACTGCTAATGGTAGAGTTTTGTAATTGTTTTCTTGCAAAAATAAATATATGATCCCACTTCTTTTACTTGTGAACTTCTTTTATAGTCTACACATTTTCTACTCAACTAAAATAACAGGTATTAAAGGTCTTAACAAGGATCTATTAAAAAACTCAGTCCAGTGAGTCTGAGGCCCAAGGACACTAATAAACCCTCATTTCAGGTGAAAAATGCTAACAGGGGGCCTGCCGCCATGTATACAAAGATTTAGTTGACTCAATTAGGCAAAATGTGGTGATTAAGAAGGGGTGTCTGTTACCTACATTTTCTATTTCTATTTTTTTTAAGATTTTATTTTTAAATAATCTCTAAACCCAATGTGGGGCTCAAACTCCCAACACCAAGATCAAGAGTCACATCCTCCACCAACTGAACTAGGCACCCCTACGTTTTCTGTATTTCAACTGACTAACTCAATTTATTTCTGTTTCTAGATGTATTTTAATATATTTTTAAAGCATCTGCACATCCAAAAAGGCATTCTGTCTGGCTCAAACAGGATGCTTGATATAGTCAACATGGCATTAACATTTATCCCAAAATAATCAGTATTTTCTCTGATGGTGGGCTGTGACTTTCTTGCGGGATTGAGAAAGAAGGAGGTAGTGCAGTAGGACAGACATTCATGAGATTCTCTCCTTTCAATCCCAGTGCCAAAGTTACACAAAACAGAAATAGCCACAAAAAAATATAAGTCTTTTTATATTAGTTACTGATGTTATCAGCAGTCAAAAATTTGTAACAGTGGACCCCATAAAATAAAATTCTGGACCTGATGTAAATTTTCTTGTAAGAGCCCAAATGTTTGTATTCTTTTGAAGCTATGTTGTCCATTTATTTTCACCTCACGTCACCGGAATTTGTTGGTTCCGTCTCTATGGAAACCATTCAGCAGGGTGATACTGTGAAATCTCCTCACCCTCATGTGCACAGCCCTCCCTATCAGTGCCAGTGAGGTCCAGTTTTACCCTCTGGTTCAAATCAACTTTCGGTGAGTGGAAAGGAACAATATTTAAAACGCACCCAAGAACCGGGACTGAAAAGCAAAACAACATTGTCTCCCTCTCGAAATGCTGGCAGCTCCTAAAGTAAATTAACACATCCACTCACAGCCAGGAAGCAATATGGTGAATATTCTCTATGGCCACCAAGAGTGAAGGCCGCTGGCCAGTATTCCGACAGCTGAAATGCTGCAGCTCGTTCATGTACTTTGGAGGCTTATTTTGTAAGGGGAAAGACAGGCCATTTGCTTTTGAAATCAAACTTGGAGTTCGACCATGCAAACTTTTATCAATACCACAGTGGAAAAGAAACCTCAGCATGCAAATATACTTGCACACACACCAAAAGCAAAAAAACTAGTTCTTTGATGGTTCTTTCCTGTTCTCTTACTAACGAAGAAATGGAGCATATTGAAACTAAAAGCTCTGGCCAGGGATGGCAAGGCAGGAGTGATTAGGCCAACAGATCCGGCCTCGTAATGATGGGACACAAGCAACTTCATCCAGGACAAAGCACTCTGGTCAACTAGGACTGCTTTGCTATTCAAAAGCAGAAAAAGATACAAAGGTGCTGTGCTTCCCATCCACCCAGGCTAACCTCTGCTAGGCCTAGCCTAGGCAAATGGTTTGTGCCTCAGAACTACAGGTCTGGACTTGAGGCAGCAGATGAGGACAGTCTGTATTGATGGCCAAACACAACGTCCACTCCTCACAGACTCAAACACACAGAAACCAGTTATGCTTGTGGGTGGTATGAGGGTTAAGGGAATATAAGTTCACATGTCATAAAGAGTCGCCACAGTGGGTTTATTCCTGGTATAAGAACACTTTGTGCAAAGTTTACGATCAAGTCGGGTATCAGGTTTACTTTTCAAAATGCCAAAATTGGGGGGCACCTGGGTGGCTCAGTCAGTTAAGCGTCTGCCTTCGGCTCAGGGCGTGATCTCAGGGTCCTGGGATGGAGCTCCGCATGGGGCTCCCTGCTCTGCGGGGAGTCTGCCTCTCCTTCTGCTCTTCCCCCCTGCTCATTCTCACTCTCTCTCTCTCAAATAAATAAATAAAATCTTTTTTAAAAAATGCCAAAACTGGGGCGCCTGGGTGGTGCAGTCGTTAAGCATCTGCCTTCAGCTCAGGGTGTGATCCCAGCATTCCAGGATCGAGCCTCACATCAGGCTCCTCCGCTGGGAGGCTGCTTCTCCCTCTCCCGCTCCCCCTGCTTGTGTTCCCTCTCTCGCTGGCTGTCTCTCTCTCTGTCAAATAAATGAATAAAATCTTTTTAAAAAGTGCCAAAACTGTCGAAAAGTTTGTATATTGTGTGTGTGTGTGTGTGTGTGTGTGTGTTAGAGGTGGACTGATGTTTTAAGCAGAGAATGAGGGAGCAGGAGCTCAGTGGAAGCAGGGGAATGAAAAATTACAGAAACCAGGAAGGAGAGTGAAACCCATCTAGGTTTGCTAAGCAGTGCTCATAGAACTTAGGCTCCCACCCTCCCACAGAGGCTGAGAGGGCCCAATCCTCAGGTGTCCACTAGAACAAAACAGTAAAAATTTTTGGCAGCTTTGAGTTTTTTTGCACAGGTACTTTACATATTTCTGTTTTTAAGGTAAAAAAAATGGACTAATGGATGTCTCAATAGTCCATCTTATGATGGTAGGAGGAGAGCCTCTTATATAAACCAATTATTTATAAGTAAGAATTCTAAACACTGAGAATTCAAATTAAATCTAACAAAATTTATTAAATAAAATATTTTACAAAAGATGCAAAGTGTTCAGCAAATTTTTAAGATTTATTGCTGTGGAGGATGTACTTGGGTATTTCAAAAACTCATGTGGGGGCAGTTTATGATTTCCCATAGAGAAGCTGACCTTCCCTTTACTAAGTTGATATTTTTATATATGCTAACCTGAAAGACAATCTTTACATCTTGCTCTAAATACCTTTGAATTGCAGAGGGAATTGTTTATTCTGTCCTCACATAATATCGGTTGTACTGGAAATTAAAGTTACTTCTTATAGCAAGTGCTATGCACTGAAACTTGTTTTTAATGTTAACTGGCACTTGGGCGCCTGGGTGGCTCAGTCGGTTGAGCATCTGACTCTCGATTTCAGGTGAAGTCACGATCTCAGGGTCCTGGGATAAAACCCTGTGTCGGGCTCTGGGCTCAGTGCGAGTCTGCTTGCGATTCTCTCTCCCTGTCTCCCTCTGCCCCTCCCCACTTGTGCTATCTCTCCCTAAAATAAATAAATAAAATCTTAAATAAATAAATATTAACTGGCATTGTGTATATTAATGTAAAACAATGTGAATTTACTCAACTTTCCAGCTTACACTGCCTGGTATAATTATATCTGTATAAGGTATAATCTGTATCTGTGTAAGAAGCTAATTTTTATGTATTGTTATAGTTTCAGGTTATTTATAATACTTGATGTTTTGTAAAACTCGAATACAACTGTATTTATGGACCAAATAAATGGCATCTGCATACTTGGTATACATGCCTGCATAGTTAAAAAAAAAAAAAGTTATTTCTTATACCAACTAACTGAAAGAAAGAAGTCATCTAGGAATTATCATTGCCTCCCCACTCCATTTCTATGCTAGAAATGAGTGCACAACTTTCCTTTTGAGACTAAATCATCAATTGAAATAAAGTTTCGATCTAAAGATGCTGGTGTATACAGTGATGCTGACCCAACGACAAGAAGAAGGAAGGCCCAGGAGTCCCCATCTTCCCTCCTTTACAGTCAGACAATATATCCCAACGGGCAGAAGCAGCAGACGGGCTGGTCTGCTCTCAGGCACCGTGGGAGCCATGACCTCTCCCTGTCAAAAATATCCAAGGTGTTGAGATGTGAACCTCTGTTCTGTTCTTTCTATCATACAGCCAAGTGCAACGGACAACAGCAAAACAGCGAAACAGCATGGAAGTGGACTTGGGGGTTCTCCTTAAGTGCTAGAGAAACACTTTCAGGGTTGTGCAGACAGTAGCAGCCAGAGCGGGCAGAGATAAAAGCGAGCGAGTGCGCGAGGAAGCGCGCACGTGTACGCACACGTACACACGCACACACAACCTGGAAGACTAGGAATGAGTTTCCTCGTTGGTGGCGTGAGAACAGAACAAGAAACTGAGTATGTGCAGCTCAGCCCCTTCTTCTACTGTTTCTAGAAGACGCTGTTCACAGAATACATATTTCTCTTTATCTACAAAGTGCTAAGTAATAAACCTGATATTTTAATCTCCATTTACCTGATACTACATCTGTTTTTTCAATTGGTCATGTACCCAGAATGCAGCAGGGGTGGGGGGGGAGTGATGAAGGATACTCCTAAAATCATGAGAAGACAACGGACTAAGATTCTGACTCACTGAGTAAGCTCAGACATAACCTTAAAAAGAAAAAAAAAACAAAAACAAAAAAAAAAAAACAAAAACCAAAAAAACAGCCTTAAAATTCCAGGGCTTCTAAAGAATAAAGCCCTGCATCTGCCCACCTACAAGCTGACATCTTGCTCAATATGCTTACAAAGACAGAATAGACATTAAATTAGAGAGAAAGAGATTACCAGCAACCACATTTTAGAGCTCTAAAAATTTTTTACGGGAATAAGAGTAGGAAGAAACTCTACATTTCCTCTACATTTGAGTAAGGAAATTTCCCAAGCCAGAGAAAGCCAGGTAGGTTCCTGGAGGTTACAGACAACGCAGGAGTGTGGGTGTCACTGTACGAAAGTTCTGACACTCCAAGGGGGAAGGAGGTGTGGGAAAATGGGGAGAATCATGCAAATCAAAACATCGTACTCCTGTTTTCAATCTAGTAATACATTACCATCCTGCATTCTCCAGTAAATTCCGCAAAATCGTCTGCGGTACGGAGCAGTTGTAATAGCCCATGCCCATATACGATCTCCAGATCTGGTTTTTGCTGGAAATGGCATGCAGAGTTGTAAGGATTTCATTTTCACCTGATTATAACAAAGAGAGAAATATTACAGACAGAAAACATCTCAAAAGAGAGCTCTAATTGTAGTTTAAGACCTTTGTTTTCTTTGAATATATATGTGAAAACAGCTATATGGAAAATATAAGAATCAATCCCCCAGCAATACTGAGTAGTGTATGCAGAAATCTCAAAAATCCCAAAATAGCACTCAATTACCCCTCCAGTTTGGTTCCTCATAATTTTTTTTTTTTTTTGGCTTTTCTTTTTTTAGCTTTGTTAGAATTGCCCAATTTTAATACTTGCTTCATTCTGAGTTTCTTCTGTTCCCTTTACATTTCTGTGGTATTTACGCCAAATAAAAATTCTACATTCTTGGGGCACCTGGGTGGCTCAGTCGGTTACATGTTGGACTCTTGATTTCAGCTCAGGTCACAATCTTGGGGTTGTGAGATTGAGCCCTGTGTCGGGCTCTGGGCCCGGCACAGCATCTGCTTGCCCCTTTCCTTCTGCTCCTCCCCCACTCCTCCAAAGTAAGTAAAATATTTTTAAAAAATTCTTTCTCTTAGTAAAATATTGTTTTCCCTTTTATATTGCCTTATACCAATATTGGCATAAGTCTTTAACAACACATGACCTATATTTTTCTCTAAAACGCCTCTGCTAATTCGGATATTTTTTTCTTTGTGTCACCTGAAGGGCTACTTATAAAAAGCCCTTCACCCAACACTGTAAAGTGTCAGTTGTCATAAAAGATGCAGTTTTAACCAGCATTCCCATTAGGACACTTTGATAATTAAGAAGGAATTATAAAAGTTCTTGGATGCAGGGGAGACCCTGTTTGGGGTCATTCATACAATAACAACAAAATCTGACTTTTGAGCATTACTCTTTGCCAGGAATTGTACCAACTGCTTTTCATGCAGCTTAGGAATCTGAGGCATGCACAGAATCACTTGCCTGAGGCTAGATGGCTTTAAATTCAATGGTTACAACCCAGTCTGTCTAACTCCAGATTCTAGACTTTCCGCACTGGGCCAGGTACAGACCTGCTACAGGAATAGCAATTACACTGAAAAACAGTTTCTAGATACAAAGGAACTTATATGGTTCTTTCTCTACCCTTACGCATATAGATACATCATTGTGCTAAAAATTTAACTACTTGGGCAAACATCTGGCTCTTTTCAGATCTTCTCAGGGATTCGATCATTTAAATCTTAGAACTGTCTGATTTTATTGTTATTATATCAGAGAAAAATCTATATACAGCAGCCTCTAGAATGGCAAACTAGCTAAGAGGTTGCTTCACTTTGTTTTAACCCTACTTAACTCTATGTGAATATTACTCTCATTAATCCTTCTTTATCCTCAGTGAAAACACTTTTACCCTCCATCCTACCCTTCCACTCCACATGTTTTCACAAGAAATAAATTCACAAGAGGTGTGTCATTTTGCCAGACCAGGTTAAGGAAAGAGAAGACAGTTTTGTAAGTATCAGTTTCATGAGTAAATGTCATCCAACCGCCTTATGATAGACAATCTTACCGTCTTCCATTGAAAGTATAGGAAATAGAACTGAAAGTTAAATAAACCAATATCTGAGGAGATACGCAAGTACAGCATCCTGAGGAGCAATCGTGCAAGAAATCCAATCACTTCCCAGAGCCTTCTTAGGAGAGGGCGAACGAGAACCCTTTACGAGCTGGGATTGACTAGCAGTGCCTGGTAGGCACACAATTCAGCAAGGCTAGCTTCAATTCAGATTGTGCAAGAAGGACAGATCCCTGTTCCATACTATGTGATGAGGACAAAAGGTCTAGTTCCCAAATGAGGATGGTCTGTGAAGGGCTTTATCTGTCAGATCAAGAGTTTAACCTTTAGGAATAATAGAGTAATAAATAATATGATCTTTTCTACATTATAGAAAGATAATTATTGATATGATGGCTAGGTCAGAGAGGAGACCCTGGAAATAGGGAGAGAAGTAAGAAGCTAGTACATTATTTCAGGAGGGAGATGGGCAAAGGAGTGTTGTGAATTGAACTGTGTCCTCTAAAAAGATACGCTGAAGTCCTAACCCCTGGTACCTGTGAACATGATCTTATTTGGAAATAGCGTTTTAATGATGTAATCAAGTTAAAATGAACTCATGCTATATTAGGGTCAGTCCTGATTCAGTGACTGCCGTCCTTACGAGAAGAGGGAAATTTGGACACAGAGCCACACATATGAGGAGAACACCATGTGAGGACAGAAGCACCATAAGATCAACGAGCCTTGCTTCTCAAGCTTGACTTTTTCTTATTTACCTTCTTTTAGGAACAAAGTGAGTTAAACAAATGAGCAGTCCTCCGTACACCAAACTAATGGACACTCCTGAGTCATCAAGAGTAGGGTAGGTTCTTGGCCATGCTTCTGAAATGCTGCGCATTTACTCCAGAGCAAACCCCACAGCAGTGCACATTCTTCTCACTCTTCCTTCCAACCTCACAAAAACAGCTTCCTCCTATAAACAGGCCCAATTCCGGTAAACGCCTTCCTTAATGTGAATGGCCATGAAACTAATCAGGGGGAAAATGAGACAGAAAGAGAAAGGGAGGGTCCATTAAGAAACACTTGGAGACAATGTGTCATTCTCCAAATGCCTGCCTACAGTCACTGTGCATACAGTCAAACCCCCAGCCACAAAAGTCCTCAAGTAGTCCTTTAGGGTTTCAAGCAGTAAGTTCCTTATATGGAATAAATGCCTGCTTCCGACCTTGTTTATTCCTCTGCCTCTGAGCATGGCATAATGCCCTGGTTCTAATGTACCAAGAACAGAGTTCAGTGACCTCGGCACCACTCTCTTAAGAATCCACAGGTGGATCTCACACTGTTCCTCTTCGCAGAATTCAGAATGAACACTTTCTCCTTACATAATTCCACATAAGAGACTTTCCAATAGCAACTCCCTTGCGACCAGCACCTAAAATATCAAGCGGGGCTTTGTACCAACCACAAATAAATACTTCCTAACAGGAATAAGCCAATTTAGCTATTAAATACTTGATGCACTCCAGGTCCAGGTCCATGTATGCCAATTTTGACAAGAACTGGAAAAAATGTCAGGATAGACAGGCAGGTGTATGGATCAATATTCCTGCTATACCGAAACACACATTGTTCCCCACTCTTAAGCTGTTATCCCTAACACATAACCCTATGATTACTTTTTGTGTCAATTGTATGAAAAAATACATCCACGCTTTGTTTTTGTTTTTTGGCAATCTTAAAATATTAGGCCTAAGTTTCCACAGCGAGTATATATGATTCTGCCATTTATATTTAAAAAAATAAATACATATGCATATGCTATATTTTAACAGAGTATCTCTAGAAGGATTCTCAAGAAACAGATAGGAGGAGACTGAAGGAGTCTTGCTTTTTCTTACATATCTTTCTGTGTTTTTTAACTTTGGACATTATGCCTGTTATTCAAAAATTAAAAACGCAATTAAAATGCTACGCACAGAACAAAATCCTCCTTGTGAAATATAATATGAGGGCAGACACCTGTCAGTCCCCACAGTGGCCAAAGGTCCACAGAGCATGTTCCGGGAAGTCTGGCAGCACCCAGCACAGAACAGCCACTCAACTAGTGTCAGAGCCTCCCTCCCACTCCCTGCCCTTCGTGTACTTGGCCAGATGCACGGAAAAGTTCTCTAAGGAAATCATCAGGACAGAACGCCAACCCACTCATATCTGAATGTGCCTAGAAAGGCCTTTTCCTGCCAGAGGCTGAAGGGGAAAGCTGGGGCCAGAATGTTAGGACAGAGACCACCTTAGCGTATTTTTCTTGCCAGCCTGCAGATCCTTGGCTTCAAACCTGCTCAGAAAACCATGGGGTGGGGTCAAGGGTCTCAATCGAGATAAACAGACCATGAATAATAGCACTTGTCAGGACATTTTCTGATTTTCTGAGTGGAACCTGGAATTTGCATACAAGTTCCATCGTACTGTGTAGCCTTTCTGTAGCTTCACCTAATCATTTGCAGCACCCTCTCCTCCCCCATAATAGGCTGACTTAACCCACTTACCCAGCCCATAAGCCCTACTCCCTCTTATTTGTCAGATTTCTTCCCCCTACAAAGGACAGTTTCACAACCAAAGTCTGTGAATCACAGAATTTCTTCATTCCAGGAAGGTAAACCAATCTGTAAGCTCTGTGTCATGTAGAATAAGGACATGGAAACTCTTCAAATTGAAAACGCTTCAAGACGCACAGAGGGGCACCCGCCCTATGTGACAAGATGTGCTTGGGACAGGGCCATGCAGGCCTGACTGGGGCTCTGATCTACCTGGCCCTAATCCTGCCAGGTTCTTCCCCATCTTCTGGCTCAGTTAATTAACATCCCATTGCACCCAGCCCCTCATTACCCCCAGGGGTTAAATCTCTCCAGCAGGCACCTCCAATGTCAAAAGGAGCTAAGGCATGTCCAATCTGTGTTTGTGATGGCTCCTTGGTCCCTCGTCCCCATAGGAGTGAGCTGTCCCTACAGCCCTTCCTGTTTACCCAAAAGAAATAGAGGTTCAAGATCTTAATACTAGATGTAAGAAAACTAGAACACCCCACAGTGGGGAAGTGGGGACAAGTGGCACCATGTCTGCTATTTTCCCCTTGGTCTTGGGTCACGCTACTTTCTATGGGAGGCCTCCTCTACCACCTCTCTTCATTTAATCTACGACCATTTTTTAAAGAAATGTACAGAGAAACATTGCAATTCACATTACCTGGAATACCAGTTTACCTATATAATCAGGCCAATTGGTAAGTTTGAAATGAGAATCAGGGTGGAAGTCCCAGAGTATTTGTTTTTCCTCTTTGCAGCCCTGTGGGGACACTGTTACAGCCAGCAGAGCAAAAACAAGAAGAGGACATGTTCTAGGAGTCCAACTCAAACATTTTAACATGCTTGCAGGAAAGAGATAATGTTTTATAGATCACAGGAATAGGCAAAGGGAGAAAGTTATAGTCCAACCCAGAATCTCTCCCACTAAATTATAATCTCTTTGTGAGCAGGGCCATAGCAGGTTGCTAGGCACATAGTAGGTGCTCAGAAAATACAGGTGAATCAAGGTGTTACAATGAAAACTCGCCTAAATTCCCACATATAGCTAGCTCAAATATTCACAATAATCAACCAACGCAGAATCTCATGATGACAAAGCAATGCACAAACTGTTCTCATGTTTAGTTCAACTGCATCCCTAAAAGTATGGGCTTCAGAGAAACGTTTATAAATGGAAAACCACATCTATTCTGTTAAGTTCTGTGAAATAACACAGTGCATTAATTAATGCAGTAATTTCAGAATTTTAGAAATTTTATTTCGTCATTGTTTAATCGGTATGTTGATGATGTGGGCATTGAGAATCCTTACTAAAATTCTGTTTGCATTTCTGCAAAAAAAAAAATTTTTTTTTTTTTTTTTTTTTTTTTTTTTTTTTGGTAAAAATACTAGATTTCTCCCTACTTGGATGCTCACAATAGCCGTTCTGAACCTTACCCACTTTTCTCTAATGCTCAGTCTCCCGTTTCCTGTCTCTCACTCGGATCATCGGACAGGCAACCCCTCAACTCTTCTTACTTCAGAGTGTCCTTACATCCTCTGGTTGACTGTACTCCCTCTTATGCCTAAGAAAGGTCCAGATATGCCAGTGCAGTCCATAACCCCCTGCCTGAAAATTTATCCTCCAGCCTCTTGAATTACTTCACTTCAGACAGCTCTGCCTCCTTTTACATGCTCTATTTCCCAACATCCTGACTTCCACTTTTCTCCCCCTATTCCATACCTAGAACATCTCAATCCCAAGAATTCATTTTGAAGACTCCCTAATCTGGAACTCCATCTCTCATCTCTCTCTTGAGCTCTAGACTCATTATTTCCAACTATTGCTACAACATTTCCAAATGCATGTTCCATGAATACCTCAAACAATTCTGCTCAAATATTCATGATCTCTCCTTCCTCCAGACCCCTCTGCTTCTCCCTATTTCCAGTTAATGACATTACCATCACCTCGAGACACTCAGCCTAGAAACTGACTGACAGCCCTCTGGATCAACCACCATGTTTATACTAAAACCATAATTCCCACAGGCTGCTCCCAGCCAATTACTAAGAACAGCAAGAGAACTAATGCAGACCCATTCTTGCAAGATGTGGGACCCCTCCCATGGGTGAGTTTGGCTCAAAGACTTCCATTTGGACTGACCAAAACTTTCTTAGATCTATGCTTGCAGCCTAAGATTTTCCTAGCCATTCCTCTCCTTCTATCCTTCTCCGCTTCCACCAGGGTCAGACCTCCATCACAGTCTAAAGACTCCCCTGCCTTCTCCTGTTTCCACTCCCAATAAATTTCTTGCATATCTAATAAACTCATCCTGGTGAGTATATTTTGGTGGACCTGAACTAACGTACGTTTCACATATCACCTCTAAACTCTCCAACAATCTCCCAGCTGGTCTCCCTGCCTCTGATCTCAGAGGCACTCGGCAAAACACAAATCATGTCATTACCCTCTGTAATAACTGTTAATGTCTTCTCATTGCAGAGAAAAACAAAACCCTTATCATGGCCCTGAGCCCTCCATATCTTGTTTTAAGTGCTTTTCTGCAGACTGATGTTCTACATAGATGGTCATTCACCATATCCCTCAAATAACCATACATTTTTTTTTTAAGATTGTATTTATTTGACAGAGAGAGACAGCCAGCAAGAGGGAACACAAGCAGGGTGAGCGGGAGAGGAAGACGCAGGCTCCCAGCGGAGGAGCTGATGCGGGGCTCGATCCCAGGACCCTGGGATCACACCCTGAGCAGAGGGCAGATGCTTAACGACTGCGCCACCCAGGCGCCCCTCAAATCACCATGCTTCTGCTCATGCCTTAACCTCACCAAAGCATTCATCCTATTTACAGATCTTATTGCTACTCAGTATCTATCTCCCTATTAGTTATAAGCTGTAGTCAGGGATCATATCTTTATCATCCTTTACCTGTGACTCTTACCCTCAGTGACTGAAACAGTATCTTATCTCCAACAGAAGCTTCTCAATAAATGAGAAAGGGAAGCAGATGGAGGAAGCTATAGAAATAGATTTGATGATAGTATCTTATAACCCATTGGTGACAAAGGTGAGTAGGGTGCCACAGTTACTGTGTAGGCAAATGGTCCTGTGTACCTTGACACTCCTTAGGGGTAACACTATCTTTATGATACAGTATGACAGAGTTCATTGATAGCACCGAATATTTTTAAAAGTTAAATAAAATTCATTATAATTTAAGATAGGAAGTATGTGTTAATTTGGATGAATGTGGTAGTTTTAAAAATGTCTGCAGGGAAAAAAATGTGTGCAGTATGTTTTTAGGGCAGTGAAACTATTCTGTATGATACTTAGAGGTGGATACGTGTCATTATACATTTCTCCAAATTCACAGAATGTACAACACCAAGAGTGAACCTTAATGTAAACTATGACCTCTGGGTGTTTATTTGTCAATGTGTGTTCATCAGTTGTAACAAATGTATCACTCTGGGGGGTATACTGATAATGGGAGAGGCTACCTGGGGGCAGGAGGTATGTGGGAAATCTCTGTACCTTACACTTAATTTTGCTGTGAACCTAAAACTGATCTAAAAAATTAAAGTCTAATAAAAATATACATCTGCAAATTCCTTTACAGTCCTCCTTTCAAAAGGTGGAGACTTAGCATAATATCCTCTAGGTCCATCCACACTACTGTAAATGGTATGATCTCATCCTTCTTGTGGCTGTGTAATACTCCACTGTGTGTATGTATGTATACATACACACCCCCTATATCTTATTCATTTTTCTATCCATGGACACAGGTTGCTCTCATATCTTAGCTATTAGAAGTAATGCTACAATATACATAGTGCTGCATATATCTTTTCGAATTAGTGTTCTCATTTTCTTTGGTTAAATACCCAATAGTGGAATAACTGAATCATACGATATTTCTTTCATAACTTTTTTTGGAAACTCCATACTGTTTTCCACAGTGGCTGTACCAATTTACATTCCCACCAACAGTGCACAAGTGTTCCTTTTTCTACAACATCTTTGCCAACATTTATTATTTCTTGTTTTTATTTTAGCCATTTTGACGGGTATAAGGTGATATTGTGGTTTTGATTTACACTTCCCTGAAGATTAGTGATGTTGAACATCTTTTCATATCTCCGTTAGCCATTTTCATATCTTTTTTGGAAAAATGTCTATTCAAGTCCTCTGCCCATTTTTTAATCAGATTGTTTTTTAGTGTTGAGTTGTGTAAGTTCTTTATATACTTTGGATATATTATGCTAAGCCAAAGTCAGACTGAGGAAGACAAATACCGTATGATTCCACTCATAAGTGGAATCTAAAAAAACAAACAAAAAATAGAATCGTAACTATAAATACAGAGAATTTGATGGATTGTTGCCAGAGAGGCGGGAGAGTGGGGAAATGGGCAAGACGGGTGCAGGGGAGTCGGAAATACAGGTTTGGAATGAATAAGCCACATGAATAAAAGGCACAGCATAAGCAATATATAGTCAATGATATAATAATAGCATTCTATGGTGACAGATGGTAGCTACCCTTGTGGTCAGCATAGAGAAGGCATAAACTTGTCAAATCACCACATTGTACATCTGAAACCAATGTAGCATTGTGTGCCAACTATATTTAAATATAAACAAAATTTTAAGTGAAAGTTAATTCCCCTTCCCTTAAATTCAAGCCAGACTTAATGAGTCACTCTAATCAATAGAAAGTGGTGTTAAGTGATGCTACAGGAATTCCAAGGGTAGGTCATAAAAAAGATAGCTTCTGCCTGGCTCTCTTTCCCTCTCTTGAATCACTGGTTCTGGGGGAATCCAGCTGCACCTAAGCAGCTCACAGACAGACCCATGTGGGGGCACTAAGACCTCCCGCTAACAGCCAGCACCAATCTGCCAGCCGTCATGAGTGAGCCGCGTTGGAAGTGGCTCCTTCAGGCCCAGACGAGCACCCACCGATGTGACTGCAATATTATGAAAGACTCGGAGCCAGAACCATCCAGCCTGGCTGCTCCTGGATTGTTGACCCACAGAAACCGTGAGGATAATAAATGTTCATGGTTGTTTTAAGCCACAGAATTTTGCAATTAATTTCTTATCCAACAGATAACAGGTATAATAGCTCCCCCCCAAAAGTCAGTTCTAAAATTAATATAAAAGAAGTAATTTCATTTATATAAAATATATTTGATGATACTGGATCAAGTCCATGATCCTTTAGCAAGATGAAGGGGGAAAAAGTTGTTTTTATATTTTATGTTCTTTGTCCCAGTCACGGGACCTATTTTATTTGCCCTCTCATCACTGTATGTTTACACGTTTGTATCCTTTGTATGTCAAAAAGTAAGGATGTCCAAAACATTTTATTATTTCTTAAAGATTTAGTTACTTATCTGCGAGAGAGCCACAGAGAGAGAGAAAGAGCAGGACCAGAGGGACAGGGAGAGAGAAAATCTCAAGCCGACTCCACACTGAGCACAGAGTCCGATGTGGGGCTCAGTCTCACAACCCTGAGATCAGGACCTCAGCCGAAATCAAGAGTCAGACACTTAACCAACTGAGCCACCCAGGCACCCGCAAAACATTTTAATGCAAAAATGATAACTCATAAAGACTGAGATATCAAGTTTGTATCTTAATTTTAAAAAGGGGGAAAAGCTGATTATTTTAGGATGCATCTCTTTTAAAATTAATATTTTCATTTCTCCACTTCTATAGGGATATACCTCCACCATTTAACTGAAATATCACTGTTGTATAATAAAAAATATATATGGTCTTTGGAATTTGGGTAATAGGATTATTTGTTATTCATAAGAAGCCCTTTGTGGAGTGCCTGGGTGGCTCAATCAGTTAAAGGCCTGCCTTTGGCTCAGGTCATGATCCTGGGTTCTTAGGCTCCAGCCCCAGGTCTGGTACCCTGCTCAGCAGGCAGTCTGCTTCTCCCTCTCCCTCTGCCCCGCCCCCACCTCATGCTCGTGCAAGCATGCGCTCTCTCTCTCTCAAATAAATAATCTTTTTTTTTTTTTTTAAAAAAAGGCCTTTTGATCACACTTGAGTTTATGCTAATGAAGTGATTTGGAGTGGGGCCCTACATAGCCTCAGGATGGGGCTGGCTAGAAAGACCAAGAAAAACCAACTAATTAGAGGGTTGGAACTTTCCTGGCCTCACCCACAGACCTCTGGGAAGGAAAAGGGTTGGGGGTGGGAGGATACAGATTAAGGTATAAAAACTCTTGAACAACAAGACTGGATGACCTTCTGGGATGGCTAATGCATCCACATCCCAGGAGGGTGGTGAACCCCAAGTCCCACAGGGAAAGAAGCTCCTGTGCTCAAAACCCTTATGGGCCTCATCCTATCTTCTACAACGTCCTTTAAAATAAACTGGTAAACATATGGAAATGTTTCTTTGAGTTCTGTGAGCTGCTCTGGCAAATTAATCAAACCCAAGAAGGCGGCTTTGGGAACCTCCAATATGTAGCTTGTTGGTCAGAAGCATAGGTGGACTTGGGACTGGCATCTAGAGAGGGGACAGTTTTGTGGAACCAAGCCCTTAACCTGTAGGATCTGATGCTATCTCCAGGGAGCTAGCGTCAGAATTGAGTTAAATTTGTCGAACACCTAGTTGAACTGCTTTGTGGTGTCGGAACATACACCAGAATCCCCAAATGACGACAGCACAAGTATTCTGATAAGATTCCATCAATGATGAGATCCCAATAATACTAAACTACGTCCCTAATTGTGCTTGCCATGTTGCATTTGCCTTTTCTTTTTCTCAGTGAAGATACTGCCTTTATTTCTTTGCATGTTTTCCTTATATACACGCAAAAAAAACAGTCAATGTAAAGATAACTGCTTTTGCTTCTAACTCTTTACATTGTTTCAGAAACCCTATTTCTCTATCCAACTTCACATTTCTGAGCACTCGTAGCATTTTATCCATAGTTCTCATGGCACCTGGAACTTTTTAACTTTCTGACATAATTTATATTAAGAAGGCTTCTTGAGGATAGTGATTATGTTTATTCACCTATGTTTCCTCACAGAGCTTTAGCCATACTAGATGGCCAATGAACATTTAGCAATTCAGGCAATTGATTGACCGTCCAAGGTATCACTCAGATCAGCAGCTGTCTGCCTAAAAAGAATTAATTATAAAAACATAAGGACAAGACAGATTCTATTGTGAGAGACTGAATACACAAATACACAATGGCTAGACCATATATTACCACATAACTTTCACCCACAACCTGCAGCAACCTGCTCAAGAAACCAATACCTTTTCTAAAACAAACACCAGAAGACAGCCTGCTGTAAGTTAGACTTGGAGAAAGCCAAATTGCTATCTTCAAGGGACAATTCAGCAAACTGCACAATAACTTATGTAATAATTGGACCAAAATTATTGGCCAGGACTTGATTAATAATTAACAGCTTCTTGAAGTTTGGTCTTGGCTTCCAAAGTAGGACCAACCATACAAAGCCAAATATGCATCCTTAACCAATCACATAGGATCCCCTGCTCTATTTGCCCTCCTACATCTTCTGCATGCCAATAGCCCCCAACATGGGTATACCTAAAGCCTTTCCTTTATTTCACTATAAGGCTTTCCCATTCCTCTGCCAAAGCAAAAGTCTGACTCCCTTGCTACAAGTTCAGAATAAATAGCCTTTGCTTTTCTCATTTGGCTGGTCTTCATTTATTTCCACAGGAAATATAAGGAAAATCCATTGGTATTATCCTAAAGACAAAATAATTCATATAAGCTGGGAACTTGGTCAGGAATAGGCCAAGGGAGAGCCTTGTCACAAACTTAGGAGTCTACAGGCAAAACCCAAAGATGGATATCATCCAGCTGAAAGATACCTGACATCCACAGCCTGGGGAACAGCTGTTCTGTTTAGGTGTCCTTGAGGTCAGGGCAGGAGAGTGCCCAACCCCACTTAGGTGACATAGTCATCACCCACAGCTGCATTACACAACATCCCCTCTGTTAACCATTTATTAAACACCACTCTCAACGATGTGGCTTAGAACATTAAGTTCCCACAAGTTCATCAAAAGTCTCATGGCGACAGCTCAGCTGCTTGGTTCTGGTTGAATAATATGAACATTAGGGGGTTAGTTTCTCCTCGCTTTTCCTAAGCATTCTCACAATAAGCAATGTGCAATTTTGTGTAAATTTAAACCCTGCAATTTCTGTGAAGTTATGAGCTAATTCAGTCTGGTTAGCTTGAGATGACTTCATTGAAAATACTACACAGCAAGGCATGCCATAGCTAAAAGTGATTGGGTTGGTTCATAAAGTACTTTTAAATTTGGTAGTAACTACAAAATAAATATATAGTTATTGTAGAAAATCTAGAAAAAGCAAGGCAATAAAAAGAAAGCTAAAATCATCCATCATGGCCCATCCAGGGAAATGAATGCTCCCATTGACACATATCCTTTCAACTTTTTTCTCTTTCTTTATGTGCGTATGTGGGTGAGGGAGGGTAGATTCACTTGAACAGGATGACAACAGTTTTGAATTGAGTAGCTTTCCTTATTTCTCTGAAGCATGATTTGCTGAGAATCCAGCTAATAATGAAGGTATTCTTTCAAAGCACTTAAATGTCCAAGGGGAGGGGAGCATCCTCATGACAGATGAATCATCTGTACTTGCTTGACTCTGTCAGGCCACTCAGTCTTGTACGTGATGGCCCCTGCCTGCAGCAGCCTCCCCCAGCCTTGCCCAGCAGAGCATCACTAGTCATCCTTCAACACCCAACCCTAGTCCTGCCCCTGTGACCCCTTCCCTCTCCCTGCCAGTGGCTGAGAGTTCCCACATCGGTGCTCTAAGCAAGCCACTGCACTTCCAACCAGAGCAGTCGGCATATGGCCGGGGGAATCTGGTATGACTGGATTTGTGCTTATCTGTTAACAATGAAGACGGTGGTTTACTAGTGGTTGGAGGGTGGACAGTGGAGCTGGGCTGCTTGGGTCGAAGTCTGTCTCCACTGCAAGTTGACACAGCCTTTGTATGCTATGCTATCTTTATCTTTAGAACAGATAATGGTACTTACCTCATAGGGTTGTACTAAGGACTAAATTAACACATGAAAAGTACTTTTAAAAGTGCCCAATACATGGTAAGCACTACATAAATGTTTGAAATTACTAAATTATGTGTAACAACTAACCCAAGTATCTCCATGGTACTTACAGCTCTCTGTCTTCCTTTTACTCAGCAATGGGGGCATTTAAGACTCATATAACTAACTAGCTCTTATTAGTTTCCTGTGTATACAGTGAACAAGTATTGGGTCCAGAATTCCTCCCTGACTATAACAGAACACAGGCATTCAACATTAAACCATTTGGACAACGCTGCTCCACTATAGAGATGCTACTCCTAGAAGTTACGCGGACCAATCTGCTCTCCCCATGTGGAGAACATTCAACACCTCAGTAAAACACTGATGCCTTTCTGACACATTCTGTGCCTACCCCAACCAGAGCTCACTCTTTCAAGAAGCAAGCTTTGTTGGAGAGCCAGTTCACTTCAAGGCAAGGAAGTGGCAGGGCTGGTGGCAGGGGGACCTCCTGACTGTGCAATATTTTCTCTGAGTCACCTCAGAATAACCAGATGGAACCAGCCCCAAATTTCACAGAAGCCACTGGGTTTAAAGTTTATAGGTAACTTGCAAAGTACTTATCAGGAGCCTGGTTCCAATGAGAGAAAGAAGGAGAAATGGAGTCCCCCAATGTTCACATCATTCAGCTGGAAGTGAGTAGCTGAGCTTTTAGACAGACAACTTTGACACGTTTCCTAGGCTCTGATGTTCTTAACATCTTATTTTAGAGTATACTGTAAAAAGGGCTGAACTAAACATTTTCTAACTTTGACAATCTAAGAAAGTCATGACCTAAGGCTTGCTTTAAAAATATACAACTCGGGGGGTGCCTGGGGGGCTCAATGGGTTAAGCATCTGGCTCTTGATTTCAGTTCGGGTCAGGATCTCAGGGTTGTGGGATCAAGTCCCACATTGGGCTCCCTGCTCAGTGGGGAGTCTGCTTGAGTTTCTCTCCCTCTGCCCCTCTCCCTGCTCACTCCCTCTCTCTCAAATAAAAATAAATAAATCTAATGTATATATAAAACTCTTGGGGCACCTGGGTGGTTCAGTTGGTTAAGTGACCAACTCTTGGTTTCTGCTCTGGTTGTGATCTCAGGGTCGTGAGATCAAGACCTGTGTTGGGGAGTCTGCTTCAGTTTCTCTCTCTCCCCCCCTTTTGCCCCTCCCCCCTAAAATAAATGAATAAATCTTTAAAAAAAAAATATACAACTCTTCACTTTTTAAACATCCAGTAAATCAGGATTATGATTTCCTAAAATTGAAATAGATAAAGCTTCCAGCTATCCCTAGGTCTCAATCAGTTCAACCGAACAAAATGTGCAGATTTCCTTCTAAAGGCAAGGTCCCTGCCATCAGGAGAAATGGTTCAGATCTGAAACCAACCAGGGAAGCAGTCCTCATCATAGCTTGAGTTACATTAGCCTGCTGGAGCTGGACTGGCTTCAAACCTGAAGTAACCTATTTTTTTTGGAGGGGGGAGGGGCAGAGGGAGAGAAAATCTTAAACAGGGTCCACACCCAGCCCAGGAGTCTGACTTGGGGCTTGATCACGACCCTGAGATCTCAGGATCCTGAGATCATGACCTGAGTGGAAATCAAGAGTCAGTCACTTAACCAACTCAAGCCACTCAGGTGCCCCCATCTTTATTTTGTTTTTAAGTAGACAACTTGAGGGATGCCGGGGTGGCTCAGTGGGTTAAGTGTCTGATTCTTGATTTCCACTCAGGTCATGATCTCAGGGTTGTGGGATCGAGCCCCCAGTTGGGCTCTGCACTCAGTGAAGTGTGCTTGTCCCTCTCCCTCTGATCCTCACCTGGCGTGCATGCATGCCCATGCTCTCTCTCTCATAAATAAATAAATAAATAATAAATAAATAAATAGCATCTTTAAAAGAAGTTTGCCATCTATATATCCCTTCTGTCCTAAAACTTAAAATAAAACTAAGTACCTTCTCTTCACCTGACTCCAAGAGTAAAGAGACAGCATCTCTATGATTCAAAACCAGATAACCCCCAAAAGAATTCTTTCCTGTTTAGAGAGAGAGGGAGAGAGTGCTCTTCAGCTCTGCCTGACCAATCCTTTGACATGTGAATTCACGACTAAGTCCATGGAAGTCAAGTGCTCAGATAAAAATACCTCTGAAAGTCAGTCTTCAGACTACTAAAAATATTTAAATGTATAATAAAATTCTAATTCTATGAGTAAACTAAACTTTCTTAACCAAGCACAAATCTTATTTGCATGTTTCTTTACAAAAATCATTTGAACTTGAAGAGTACTGCTGTCTTACGCTAGGCATAAGTAATGAAATTGGACATGAGATAAAACAACGTGAAGCTGTAGTCCTATAAAGAAAATTGGGCTGGGAGAGCACATGTCTGCATCTCCTATTTTTGCCACTTCCCTAGTTGTATGATCATAGGCAATTCCTTTTCCCTTCAGATTATCCTGACTTGCACAGAGGTGATGACACCTCTCTAAGCCCAAAGGACATGAGAACCGTGGCCTGGGACGGTTGCCTGGGAAGTGGGGAGTCCTGCACACGCGTGTGTGCACTGCCTTCCGCTGGGAAGTTTGCAGGCGCCTAGATAAAGACCTAGAAAGGTGAGGCATGGATTCCAACCTAGGGTACAGAACTGACTGCTCCGGGAACTAAATATTCCACCGTCTCCCGCCCCTTAAGGCACCCGCCACTGTTTTATTTTAATAAACATATTCCCAGTCCTGGGCAATCCCAACCCAGAGCTGGCTTTTCAAAGACTACAGAAGACAAATAGGCCAGAGCAAGCGGAGTCTAAGGGAGCCCTCCCGCAACTTACAAATAGGGTCTTCCATTTTCAAGGGTCTTTTCAAGCGGATGCTGGCGGGGACCGTCTTCTCAATCAGTTCATCAATGCTCTAAAATTAAAACGTAAGTCCGTGAACACTACAGGGAGAGGAAAGTGCTTCGGAAGTTAAAAGAGTCACCTCTGTGTTTTGCATCTACAAAGGCTTATGGGAACCTCATTTAAATCGCCTAATTAGGGTTTCTATTTTAAAAAGAAAAGAACAATTCTGAGCAAACCAGAAATCACTTGGAGGAAAGCAAATGAATTCGATTAGTGATTCCACCGCTCCAGGTTTGGTCCTCCTTTTGCAAAGTTAGGGTTCATCAGGAGGGCGAGTTGGGTTGAAAAACATAAGGGTCTGAGGCGCGAAGAGCGGATGGAGAAAGTAAACGAGTGAGAGAAGGCTGGGGCACAGGAACCGAACTCGCGGGCTCGCTGCCACGCCAGGGCCCCAGACTTGGGAGCGGGTCCCACGCGGAGCAAAGCAGAGCTCTGGGCGGGGGACCGGAGGCCGCGCCGGCAGAAACCGGGCAGGGCGGGATGAGGCCCTAGAAGGCCGAGCGGGGTTCTTACCGCCAGCCCCAGGGCCTGGAGCATCTCCCTCTGGTCTTTGTCCCCGGGGCCGATGTGCCTCCGAGCGAAGTCGTCGTGTCGGGGCAGGAGGCGCTCGAGGAGGCGCGAGTCCCCAGCCCTGCTGCTGTCCCCGCCGCCGCTGCTGCTGTCACGGCCCCGCGGGACCCAAAGCGGTCCCGTGCCTCCAACCAGGCGGCGGCCGCCCCCGACTCCACAGCCCAAACGCAGACCCCAGGCCCTGGCGCACGTCTGCATGGTCGCGGCCACAGTCCCCTGCCCCGGCCCGCGAGGGTCGGCCGCGCTCTCGGCCTCTTCTGGTCGGAGTCCTCCGGGTGGCGGCTGCCTTCTGCCTGGAGCCCCTTCTCGTTGGACGAGCGGCAGACAGACGGATGGGGCCTCGTGGGCAATGAATGGGCGCAGCGCTCAGCCGGAACACGCGCGCAAAGTTGTTGCTCCACGCGAGGCACCTGCTTCGCACACTTTAAGCTTTGCCCTGCCGGCGGGCGGTGGGATGGGGCCAGGAAAGGCTCCGCCAATGGGAGTGGACAGAGGGGCGGGGGAGGGGCACACCCCGCCCCGCCCCCTCTCCTGCTCCCTTCTCAGGCCCTCAGCAGTCTCGCTCCTGGCTCAGAACCGGCCGACCTCATCACTCCTACTCGGTCTAGGGTTGATGCGGAGACCGGGGCGATCCACGCACTCGGGGCTAAGGTCTGGGACCGCACTGGCGCGGGATCCGGCTGCACGACTGCAGGCGAACTGCCTGAGGAACTCAGCTGAGATGAAAGATGATTCTGATAGAGAAGACGGGCTCGAATAGTTTCCATTCATTAATTTTAGGGTATCGTTTCCGGTTATATTTCATGGAAACCAATAAGGGCAGATGAAAGTTTTTTTTTTATAGTTATGATTGTGGGCAAGTTACGAAACCTCTGAGCTTCAGTTTTCTCGTCTCACCCAGCTGGATGGATTTTATTATACATTGAAAGAATTGCCCCAACAGTAGGCTTCAATCACTTCTCTCTCTCTCCCCATATATATGTGGGGAGGGAGGGAATGCAAAAGATATTGAGGTATATGTTTTGCACTGTCATCTTAGTTGGAAAATTTTGTACATCTAAGGTCTCCAGCTATCTCTTGAGATTTGTATCAAGAAGGAACTTTCACGGGGCGCCTGGGTGGCTCAGTTGTTAAGTGTCTGCCTTCGGCTCAGGGCGTGATCCCGGCGTTCTGGGTTCGAGCCCCACATCAGGCTCCTCCGCTGGAAGCCTGCCTCTTCCTCTCCCACTCCCCCTGCTGTGTTCCCTCTCTCGCTGGCTGTCTCTATCTCTGTCAAATAAAAAAATAAAAATTAAAAAAAAAAAAAAAAGAATGAACTTTCAAGGGGCACCCGGGTGGTGCAGTCAGTTAAGCGGCCAACTCTTGCTTTCAGCCTAGGTCTGATCGATCTCAGGGCGGTGAGATGGAGGCCCACCTCCTCTGGTGCTGAGTCGGCTAAAGTTTCTCGCTCCCTCCCACTGCCCCACCCCACCTCACACACACTCTCTCTAAAATAGATAAACAGTTCTTAAAAAAAAAAAAATGAATGAACTTTCTGGCACCTGGCTGTCTCAGTGAGTACAGCATGTAACTCTTGATCTCAGGGTTGTGAGTTCTAGCCAGAACCGGGTGTAGAGATTACTTTAAAATAAAATCTTAAAACAAAACAAAGAATGAACTTTCAAAATTACGACTGTCCTAATATGAGGAAGATAGGACTAGACAGAAGACATCAGAACATTACTTAGACTACAGGTAAGTAGAACCTGCTTTTTTCTCCTCTACTTATCTGTAGTCTAAGTAATGTTCTGATGTCTTCTGTCTAGTCCTATCTTCCTATTTACCTGAAGAGAGTGGCGGTCTTTCCACTCCATTCTCTGCACTTTCTGGGTTCTGTAGCTGACAGGCACATAGACTATGCAGAGAGGCAGGAAAGTATACAACAAAACAGTAAGCAAAATGTGTGCGTATGGCAGGCAGGTGCAGATGGTGAGCTGAAAGGGCTGTGCTGAATGTCTTTGAACAGGTTTTCATTCATTTAGAATGGAATTTACAGCCTTCATAAAAGTTGGGAGATACCCTCAGTATGGGATGCCATCCCTATTCCTGTCAATACACTCTATGTATCACAGGGGCTAGAAGCCAGAGAACTATAATTCCCAGATTCCTTTGGCTCCAGGGTTCTGGATGTCATTAAACTTCTGTCAACAATCTAGACTTGTGTGAGAACTAGAAAATGGAACAAAGCAGAAATCATTTTCTTATTTCTCTGACAGCAGCAGACAAATGCACGAGTGATAGCAGACATGGAGTACTTCCTTACCAGCCGTCCACATTGGTACAGCAGGGCAGCTGGGTCCCTCTGTGGAAATTTCCTTTGGTTTTCCAACATAGGAGGCAGCAGGAATTTCTCATTGAACTTCAGTGGTTTACTTGAATATAGTGGTGGTCTTTCCACTCTATGTTTTGTTCTTCCAGTCCTTCCAGTGGTTTTACGTGCACCTATTCCTGGCATTTTAATCTTCCTCTGCTTGTTTTCTGAATAAACCTTAGAGCCTGCGACTGAGGCCAAAAGTAGCTTTAGGAAAACTAACCCCCAAAGACAGGAATCTGGGATTAGCTATCTGACCCAATTCTGTCTGAAGTAAATAATAACACTGTCACTAGTGGAAAATGAGATCATGATAGTTTTGTCATGAAATGGAAACAGTTACTTAGATTATCAGTGGGGAATTAAGTGCCTATTGAAGGGAGGTCTTTGCTAGACGAACTAGTTCCTGGGTTAGACCTTTGTAATGGGAATGATATCTACAAGGATTATAGGGAGGGCTGGTGGCTTCCAGATGCCCTAGAGAATTTACAGCATAAAATGATAGTTCAGAGAACTAGAGAGCCTTCACCACTCTAAACAATCTCTTAACTTCTTTAGCTGCAGGGAGAAGGTATTTACAAATCACACCCAATCCAGATGCCAAGAGGGATGTTTTGACAACTAAAGGAAAAGTAGGAAAAGATTGTGTGGAGGGATCCAGTGTGGTGGCCCTTGGAGGGTGCTTCACCGTAAGACAGCCCCCAGTTTCACTTCCTGTCATGTTGTCAGTCCTGTTTCTTGCTCTATACCACTCTGCTTTGTTATATCAAAATTGTACTTCATTAAACTCTTTTGAGAGACAAAAAAAAAAAAAAAAAAAAAAAAAAATCACACCCAATGTTTGATCCTGTGGATTGCCCAGTTATCATACAAGTTGAATTCACGGCTTTATCAGGTCTCACATGTGAAAGTTTGGGATTAATTAAAAACTAAGTCTTAACTTGGAACAGGGACATTTTGGTAGTTTGGGTTGAATTTGATTATCTTGAACCCCCACTTTCACTGAGTCCCTCTGACAGCTGAAGCTGTCCCTCATCCCCTCTCTGAAATGCTGATAATCCCTTATTGATGATCGTGGAATGGCTTCACTAAAGCATTAATCTTGCAAAGGTGTATCAATACTTATTTACCTCTAGATCCACAAGATTCAGATCTCAGCATACCCTAGGAAGATGAGAAGCCTACCAGAGGAGAAGCCTACTCAGGGAAACAATGGCAAGATATCACTAATGTATATCAGTACTGGAGGATTTCTGTGTGGGAGTGGGTTCTAAACCAAGGAAAATAATACAGAAATTACTCAACAATGGCCTTCATTAAACTAGATTAAAATATTAAAACTTTTTTGGCATAATAGAGAAGAAAGGATCCAAAGAATTGATGAGATAGGGATGTTGGGATGATTTCATCATGTGCAATGTACTCTTCAACCCTTTCATTGTATCCCTCAGGATGGCCCAGAGGACAATCACTTCATCTGAACATTGAGAAATCCATTGCTAAGAGGAGCAGTAGTATTCTTGAAAAGCTCTATATTTTCTATGTCTGCACATATGAGATGATGGGAGAAGACGCCACTGTTGAAATAGGCTCCTTGTGTTCAATGCTAAGGATAGAGTCCCAGAGTGGTAGGGGCCAGCAGCAACACTAGAAAACAGAGAAAAGGGGGCAAGTTTGCTGTAAAGGGCAGCAGAGTCAGAGTGGTAACTAGTCAGGCTTGATCCACAGCCATCTTTGGTGCTCATAATTAATGATTAACCTATGAAAATCTTAGTTAATTTGGTGAGCCAAACTTGGATACGTCACCCAAATAAAGAGACACAGCCTGTCAAATAGCTCTCTTCCTTTAGCTGGTTCACAGACCCAGAGCCTCCCCAGTGAAGGGAATCTTAAAAAAGAACACCTGAGAAAAGACCTTATGACCCTGCTATATATATACACCATAAATCTTCTTCCTAAACTCTCCTGAAGATACCTGTGGCCATTTACCAAGTGTTATGGTTAGGCCACAGTGCCCAGATATGTGGTCAAACCTTGTTCTGGTGTTTCTGTGAAATGTGTTTGGTTGAAATTAGCATTTGCATCAGTGGACTCTGAGGAAAGCAGACTGACTTCCTCCAAAAGTGGTTAGGCCTCATGCAATTAGTTGAAGGTCTGAATAGAACAAAAAACTGATCTCCCCTGAACAAGGGGAAATTCTGCAGCAGACAGCCTTTGGACTTGAACTATAGAATTGGCTCTTTCCCGATAACCTTTAGACTTAAACTATAGCCTTGGCTCTTCTCTGGGTCTCCAGCCTGCTAGCATGCTAGTGCAGATTTTTGGACTTGCCAGCCTCTATCATCACATGAGCCAATTTCTTTTTTCTTTTTCTTTCTTTTTCTTCTTTCTTTCTTTCTTTCTTTTCTTCTTTCTTTCTTTCTTTCTTTCTTTCTTTCTTCTTTCTTTCTTTTTAAGATTTTATTTATTTGTTCGTCAGAGAGAGAGAAAGCACGCAAGCAGAGGGAGGAGGCAGAGGGAGAAACAGGCTCCCCACTGAGCAGGAAGCCTGACACAGAACTTGATTCCAGTACCCTGGGATCATGACCTGAGCTGAAGGTAGCTAACTGAGCCACCCAGGAATCCCAACATGAGCCAATTTCTTAAAATTTCTTTTGATATATATGCATATACTATTTATTCTGTTTCTCTGGAGAACACTGACTAATACTCCAAGGAAAGGAAAATACCCAGACTTCGGGCAGTTACTGGAATCTGGTTCTAAGAGAATGCTAAATTCTGCAGACCCAAAACAAACTACTCTGGTCCACTAATCACAGTGGGATGTTATGGAAGTCTGATTATAAGTGAAGATTTGGGACTTCTGCTTTCAGGTCCAATATGTAAAGAGCATGAAAGTCATCACTTCTGTCCTTACAACAAAAAAACCTGAAAAAACTAAAAATCAATGGTTTTGGACACATCTGAAAACTGACATTGCAGGACAAAATGCCTCCTTGAAATCTGATAAGACAGGCTCATCCAAGGAGACATAGCCAAGATCTGCTTGCCTAGAGAAGAAGCTGCTAGAGTTAGAAACTGGTAGGACTATGTAATGGTAATTATGATGGATCATTGGATGCTGACTGTGGACTAACTTGAGAGGAAGAAACTCCTGGGGACTACAGTCTTAGTGGGTTCCCACACTTTCTTGGGCTTTACCTCCAGGAGCCTCACCACAGTTAGGATAAAAATCTAAGAAATATCTGCCCCCAGCACTGGTAGAAAAAGGAAAAGAATAATCACTGTGAAATATGCCCAGAGCCTTCTTCATAACAAAGACCTACTCTCCAAAGAAAAGGACTTCCAGAGTTTATCCAAGTTAAGGAAGGGAATTCCTCCCACTTCACCCCCTCCAGTATTCTTATCTCAGATAGTGGGGGGGGGGGGGAAGTCAACAGGGTTTAGTGCTTCAAGACTGGGAAGCCTGCAGCCAAGGAAAGGAGTATGAGGTGGGGTGGGGGTGAGGGAGCTGTATCACTAGAGATACAGTTAGACATTCACAGCACAAGACACAGGCCTTTTTTTTCCCTAAGATTTTATTTATTTATTTGACACAGAGAGAGAGACAATGAGAGAGGGAACACAAGCAGGGGGAGTGGGAGAGGGAGAAGCAAGCTTCCCGCTGAGCAGGGAGCCAGATGCAGGGCTCAATCCCAGAACGCTGGGATCATGACCTGAGCCGAAGGCAGACGCTTAACCCACAGGCCTATATTTAACTGGAGCATTAAAAAACACTCTCCTCCACCACAACACACCACCACATAAATAGGACTCCAATAAAAGAACTAAAATTTCTGTAAGACACAGGTTGTCTCTGAGGAAGAGTACTAGGGAATCCCATAAGCAACAGGGGAAAGATAAACAAGGACACTAGAGGAATTTGAAGCCTCTGTCACTGTTAGCTACAGTAAACGTTAAACACAACACAACCCTGCCAAACTAACATCAATTCTCACATTAAAGCCCTATTTACCTCAGTTCTTATCACTCAATACATCATGTTCAACTTTCAACAAAAAATTACAAGACATGCAAAAAGTAAAAAAAAAAAAAAAGCAGTTTGAAGAGACACATAAATCATCAGGATCAAACTCTCACATGATACGGATGTAGGAATTATCAGACAAGGAATTTAAAATAATTATAATTAACACGTTAAAAACTCTAATAGAAAAAGTAGATGATCTGTAGCAACAGATGGCCAATGTAATCAGAGAGATGGATACTCCAAGAAATTATCAAAAGGAAATGATAGAAATCAAAACACTGTAACAGACACGAACAACTCCTTCTAAGTGTTGATGAGTAGACTTGACACAGCTGAGGAAAGAATTAGTGAATGCAAACATGTCAATAGAACTTTCCCAAACTGAAATGCAGAAGAAGAAAACAGAATGAAAAAGCAAAAAGAAAAACAAAAAACAGATCAGAACATCCAAGAACTATGGGACAATTTCAAAAGGTGCATAATTGGAATACCAGAAGGAGGAAAAAGAGAAAGCGGAGGGAATTTTTGAAGTAATGATAACTGAAAACTTTCAAAAATTAAAATAGACACCAAATCAGAGATCCAGGAAGCCCAGAGAACACACTAAGCAAGAGAAATACAACAACACTTAGGCATATCATATTCAGACTGAAGAAAACCAAGGGGAAAAATGAAATATTGTTTTTAAGGATTTTATTGTTGGGGCACCTGGGTGGCTCAGTCGGTTAAGTGACCAACTCTTGGTTTTGGCTCAGGTCATGATCTCAGGGTGATGATATTGAGCCTCACATTGGGCTCTGCACTCCAGGCTGGAGTTGGCTTGGGATTCTCTGCCTCTCCCTCTTCTTCTGCACTTCCTGTGTGCTCTCTCTCTAAAATAAACAAGCAAACAAATAAATAAAATCTTCAAAGAAAAAGATTTTATTTTTAAGTAATCACTCCCCAATGTGGGTTTCAGACTTACAACCCCAAGATCAAGAGTCACATGCTCTACCCACTGAGCTAGCCAGGTGTCCCAAAAGATAAAATCTCTTTAAACACCAGAGAGAGAGGGAGGCAAGATGGTGGAGGAGTAGGGGATCCCATTTGAACTGGTCATCTGAATTTAGCTGGATAGCTATCAAACCATTTGAACACCCACAAAATCAGCCTGAGATGTAAGAATATATATATGGATCTCTACAAGCAGAAAAGTGACTGCTTTTTGCTGGGTAGGATGTGCGCAGTCCTGAATCTTCGGGGAGATAGCAGGAGATAAACAGAAGGGGGAGGGAGCCTCCATAAGCTGGCTCCTGGAAAGTGATATAACACTGGAGTGCAAAATTGGAACCCTTAGAAATCTGCTTTAGTGAGGACAACCCTCTCTGAAAGGGGCTCTGGAAATGAAAAGGCAGAATTCTACTTAGGGCATTGTGGTCTCAGGATCTGAAGGAGTCACAGAGTGAATGGGGGTGCCTGAACAAATACAGTGACGGTACAGTGGAACTGGGAAGCAGGTTATGGTCAGCGAGACCCGGAGGGGACTCTCAGCTCAGATCGCCATAAACCATGAGCCAGGTGGATCAGTAATGGCTCTTTTCCTGAGCAGCCTGAAAAAGACTGGAGCTTGTGCCCACCACCAGGCAAAAGCTCACAGGGCAATAGTGACCCAGAAAGGACATTAGGGCAGCACTCAGACATGATCCAGGAGCTTTGGGTGTGCGCATGAGCCCACAGCTGCTCCCGGTTTTAGAGTCACAAAGGCCCCTGGGACTACCTCTGAGAAAGTTGCTGCAGGCACATGCTGCGGGAGGCTGCGGTTTTTGGTGCATACAGAAGTGGAGACTGTTTGTCCTGGAGGGTTTATTAAAGAGAGCAGACAGCGATCTTTCCGCTCTGGGCCAGAGGTTTGGCAGCGGCAATTTTTGCTCTGATCCTCTGAAGAGGCACAGAAAGCCTCCAGGGAAGAAGAGGCACACAGAGGACCAGTTTGCACTGAGCCCATCCCCCTGATGGGGGGTAGGGTGGAGGTGGGGTGGGACAACTCCTCCCAGGGAGGGATACCTGAGAAACAGCATGGCAGGCCCCTCCCCCAGAAGGCAGTCTGGAAGAACAGGTGGATGACAAGCCCATGGATCAGACAAGACTGTAAAATTGCAACACCAGGGGAAAATAGTATATTGAGATCCAGGTGTTCCCTCATGACTCCTTTATTTTTCAGATAAAATTCTCCTTTTCTTTTTTCTCTTTTTCTTATGCTTTTTCTCTTTATTTTTTTCTTTTTACCTTTTTGTCATTTCAACTAGAAGCTTATTATACCAACATATATTTCATAGTCACTTTTTAACTTGTACTTTTTCACATCAACATTTTTTATAGATATATGCTTCATTTTCATCCTTTTTTCACTCTATTCAATTTTATCTTCATATATATATTTATTTATATATATATGTGTATATATATATATATATGTATTTCTTTTTAGATATATATAAAGTTTTACATTCCTTGCAATTTTGGGATGTAGTCTCTTCTAACACAGAGACCAAAATTCACCCAGGAACAAGTGCGACACCCTGCTTTGTCCACACTGTGAGATTATAGTTCTTCTTCCCCCATCCTTTTTAAAAATTTTATTCTTGTGTTTCATTTTGGCTTTGTTTTTCTGTGGTGACTTCCAACCACTGTGGATTTTGCTAGGGTGCATCTTGCTTGGGTCATGGTTGATATTTTGGACTCTGTTCATTCAGACAACCATCATTCTCTGGACAGAAGGACAAGAAGGAGGAACTCACACAAAAAAGAACCAGAGGCAGTATTCTCTGCCACAGAGCTATTCGATATGGATATAAGTAAGATGTCACAGATAGAATTCAGAATAGCAATCATAAAGTTAATAGCTAGGCTTGAAAAAAAGCATAAGTGACAATATAGAATCTCTAAGGGCAGAAATGAGATCTAATCAGGCCAAACATAAAAATGTTATGAATGATATGCCATCTAAACTTGTTACTCTAACAGCTAGGGGCAATGAGGCAGAAGAGAGAATAAGCAATCTAGAAGATAAGCTGATGGAAATGAAGTTGAGAAGACACAGACAGGCAGCTAGTAGCCCATGAAAAAAGGCTTGGAGAGATTAATGATCCCATGAAACGTTCAAATGTCAGAATTATTGGGGGTGGTGAGAGAGAGGGGGCTAGAAGTTATATTTGATCAAATCATAGCTGAGAACTTCCCTAATCTGGGGAAGGAAACAAGCATTCGTATCCAAGAGGCAGAAAGGACCCCTCCCAAAATCAATAAAAACAGATCAACACCCTGACATATAATAGTGACACTTGCAAATCATAAAGCCAAAGAAGCTATCCTGAGAGCAGCTAGGGAGAGGGGATTCCTTCCGTATGGAGGGAGGAACCTCAGAATAACATCAGACCTATCCAGAGACACCTGGCAAGCCAGAAAGGGCTGGCAAGACATATTCAGAGTACTAAATGAAAAGAACATGCGGCCAAGAATACTTTATCCAGCAAGGCTGTCATTCATAATGGATGGAAAGATAAAGAGTTTCCAGGAGAGGCAGAAACTGAAAGAATATTTCAACACCAAGCCAGCCCTGTAAGAAATATAAAGGTGGATTCTGTAAGCAAAGAAAGAACCCCAAGAGTATATAGACCAGAAAGTAACAATCTACAGAAACAAAGACTTTACAGGCAATACAATGGCACTAAATTAATATCTTTCAATAGTTACTCTGAATGTAAATGGGCTGAATGCTCCAATCAAAACACATACGGTTTCAGATTGAATAAAAAAGCAGGACCCATTCAAATACTGTCTACAAGAGACTCATTTTGAACCTTAAGACACCTCCAGATTGAAAGTGAGTGGATGGAGAACAATTTACCACATCAATGGACCTCAAACATCATATCAGACAAATTAGATTTTAAACCAAAGACCATAGTAAGAGATATAGAGGGACACTATATCATACTTAAAGGGTCTATCCAACAAGAAGATCTAACAATTGCAATTATCTATGCCACCAATATGGGAGCAGCCAATTATATAAACCAAGTAATAACCAAAATAAAGAAACGTATTGATAATAATACATTAATAGTAGGAGATTTCAACACTCCACTTACAGCAATGGACAGATCATCTAAGCAGAAGATCAACAAAGAAACAAGAGCTTTGAATGACACATTGGACCAGGTGGACTTTGTAGATACATATGGAATATTCTACCTTAAAACAACAGAATACTCATTCTTCTCAAGTGTAACACAGAACTTTCTCCAGAATAGATCACATACCGGGTCACAAATCAGGTCTAACCGATACTGAAAGACTGAGATTATTCCCTGCATATTTTCAGACCGCAATGCTCTGAAACTGGAACTCAGTCACAAGAAGAAATTTGGAAGGAACACAAACACTTGGAGGTTAAAGAGCATCCTGTTAAAGAATGAATGGGTCAACCAGGAAATTAAAGAACTTAAACAATTCATGCAAATCAATGAAGATGAAAACACATTCATTCAAAACCTGTGAGATACTGCAAAAGTGGTCCTAAAAAGAAAGTACACAGCCATCCAGGCCTCTCTCAAAAAATTAGAAAAATCCCAAATGCACAAGCTAACATTACACCTAAAGGACCTGGAGAAAGAACAGCAAATAAAGACTAAACTCAGAAGGAGAAGAGAATTAATAAAATTAGAGCAGAAATAAATGAAATAGAAACTAGAACAGTAGAACAGATTAATGAAACTAGAAGCCAGTTCATTGAAAGAATTAAGATAGATAAACCTCTGGCCAGACTTACCCAAAAGGAAAGAGAAAGACCCAAATTAATAAAATCATGAATGAAAGGGGAGAACTCAGGATTAATACCAAGGAAATAGAGACAATAGTTAGAAGTTATTACCAGCAGCTATAAGTTAACAAACAAGGCAATCTGGAAGAAATGGATGCATTCCTGGAAATTTATAAACTACCAAGACTGAAACAGGAAGAATTAGACAATCTGAACAGACCAATAACCAGCAAGGAAATTGAAGCAGTAATAAAAAATCTCCCAAAAAAACAAGAGCCCAGGACCAGATGGCTTCCCAGGGGGATTTCTACCAAACATTTAAAGAAGAAATAATACCCATTCTATTGAAGCTGTTTCAAAAAATAGAAATGGAAGGGAAACCTCCAAACTTGTTCTATTAGGCCAGAATTACCCTGATCCCAAAACCAGACAAATACCCCATCAAAAAGGAGTATTACAGACCAATATACCTGATGAACATGGATGCCAAAATAACTCAACAAGATCCTAGCCAATAGGATCCAATAGTACATTAAAAGGATTATTCACCATGACCAGGTGGGATTTATTCCTGGGATACAAGGTGGTTCAACATTTGCAAATTAATCAATGTGATAGATCACATTAACAAAAGAAGAGACAAGAACCATATGATCTTCTCAATTGATGCAGAAAAAGCATTTGACAAAATACAGCATCCTTTTCTTATTAAAATTCTTCAAAGTATATGGATAGAGGGAACATACCTCAATATCCTAAAGCCATCTACGAAAAGCCCACAGCAAATATCATTCTCAATGTGGAAAAACTGAGAGCTTTTCCCTTAAGGTCAGGAACACAACAGGGATGCCCACTCTCACCACTATTGTTCAACATAGCACTAGAAGTACTAGCCTCAGCAATCAGACACCAAAGAGAAATAAAAGACATTGACATTGGCAAAGAAGAAGTCAAACTCTCTCTTCACAGATGACATGATACTTTATGTGGAAAACCGAAAAGATTCCACCCCCAAATTACTAGAACTCATATAGCAATTCAGCAACGTGGCAGGATACAAAATCAGTGCACAGAAATCAGATGCATTTCTATACACTAACAATGTGACTGAAGAAAGAGAAATTAAGGAATCAATTCCATTTACAATAGCACCAAAAACCATAAGATACCTAGGAACAAACCTAACCAAAGAGGTAAAGATCTATACCCTAGAAACTACAGAACATTTATGAAACATATTGAGGAAGACACAAAGAGATGGAAAAACATTCCATGCTCATGGATTGGAAGAAAAAATGTTGTTAAAATGTCTATGCTGCCCACAGCAATCTCCACATTCAATGCAATCCCTATCAAAATACCACCAAAATTTTTCACAGAGCTGGAACAAACAATCCTAAAATTTGTATGGAACCAGGAAAGATCCTGAATAGCCAGAGGAATGTTGAAAAAGAAAACCAAAGCTGGAGGCATCACAATGCCTGAGTTCAAGCTATATTACAAAGCTGTGATCATCAAGACAGCATGGTACTGGCACAAAAACAGACATAGATAAATGGAACAGAATAGAATTCCCAGAAGTGGACCCTCAACTCTATGGTCAACTAATCTTTGATAAAGCAGGAAAGAACATCCAATGGAAAAAAAAGACAGTCTCTTCAATAAATGGTGATGGGAAAATTGGACAGCTATATACAAAAGAATGAACTCAACAATTCTCTTACACCATACACAAAGATAAAATCAAAATGGATGAAAGACCTAAATGTGAGACAGAAATCCATCAAAATCCTAGAGGAGAACACAGTCAGCAACATCTTCAACCTTGGACACAGCAACTTCTTTCAAGACAGGTCTCCAAAGGGAAGGGAAACAAAAGCAAAAATGAACTTTTGGGACTTCATCCAGATATAAAGCTTCTGCACAGCAAAGGAAATAGTCAACAAAACTAAGAGGCAACCCACGGAATGGGAGAAGATATTTGCAAATGACATTATGGATAAAAGGCTGGTGTCCAAGATCTATAAAGAACTTCATAAACTCAATAACCAAAAAACAAATAATTCAGTCGAAAAATGGGCAGAAGACATGAACAGGCACTTCTCCAAAGAAGACACACAAATGGCTAAAAGACATATGAAAAAATGTTCAACATCACTAGCCATCAGGGAAATACAAATCAAAACCACAATGAGAGACCAACTTATACTAGTTAGAATAGCAAAAATTAACAAGATGGGAAACAACAAATGTTGGAGAGGATGTGGAGAAAGGGAAACCCTCTTACACTGTTGGTGGGAATGCAAGCTGGTACAGCCACTCTGGAAAACAGTATGGAGATTCCTCAAGACATTAAAAATAGATGTATCATACAACTGAGCAATTGCACTACTAGGTATTTACTCCAAAGATAAAGATGTAGTGAACAGAAGGGGCCCATGCACCCCAGTGTTCATAGCAGCAATGTCCACAATAGCCAAACTGTGGAAGGAGCTGAAATGTCCTTCAACAGATGAATGGATAAAGAAGATGTGGTTCATATATATGATGGAATATTACTCAGCCATCAGAAAGGATGAATACCTACCATTTGCATCGACATGGTTGGAACTGGAGGGGATTATGCTAAGTGAAATAAGTCAAGCAGAGAAAGACAATTATCATATGGTTTCACTCATATGTGGAATATAAGGAATAGCACAGAGGATTATAGGGGAAGGGAAGGAAAACTGAATAGGAAGAAATCAGAGAGCAAGACAAACCATGAGAGACTCTGGACTCTGGGAAACAAGCTGAGGGTTACAGAAGGGAGGTGGGTGGGGGGATGGGGTAACCTGGTGATGGGTATTAAGGAGGGCATGTATTGTGATGAGCACTGGGTGTTAAAGGCAACTAATGAATAATTGAAGACTATATCAAAAACTAATGATGTACTATATGTCAGCTAATTGAACATAGTAATAAAAAAATAAAAATAAAAAAATAAAAGCCAGAGGGAAAAACACCTTGCCTACAGGGGAACAAGAATAAGAATTACAGCAGATTTCTAGCAAATAAAAATTTGCAAATAAGAAGAGAGTGCAGTGAAATATTTAAGCTATTAAAAAACATCACCCTAGAGTTCTGTGCAGTGAAATTGTCCTTCAAAAGTGAACAAGAGGGATGCCTTGGTGGCTCAGTCAGTTAAGCATCTGCCTTTGGCTCAGGTATGATACCAAGGTTCTGGGATTGAGTCCCAATTTCGGCTCCTTGCTCAGCGGGGAGCCTGCTTCTCCCTCTGCCTGTCACTCCCCCCTGCTTGTGCTCTCTCTCTTTCTCTCTGACAAATAAATAAATAAAATATTTTTTAAAAACCTACAGAAGTAAACAAGATGGAGATAGAAGTGTATAATGCCAAGCGAAATAAATCAGTCAGAGAAAGACAAATACCATATGATTTCACTCATATATGGAATTTAAGAAACAAGACAGATGAACATGGGGGTAGGGGGTAGGGGAGAGAAGCAAATCTGGAACCAGACTCTTAACTATAGAGAACAAACTGAGGGGCGATGGAGGGAGTTGGGTGGGGATGGGTTAAATGGGTGATGGGTATTAAGGAGGGCACCTATTGTAATGAGCACTGGGTGTTGTAGGTGATGAATCACTAAATTCTACATCTGAAACTAATATTACATTAGTTATATGTTATGTTATGTATGTTAACTAACTGTATGTTAACTAACTGGAATTTAAACAAAAACTTGAAACTACAAAAAAACAAAACAAGAAAAGTGAACAAGAAATAAAGACTTCCTCAGACAAAAATTTAGAGAATTCGTAGCTAGCAAACATTATGTATATTTTTGCTCTTTCCTTTGTTCTTTCTTTTTTCCTGATGTTCCAAGAGTGTTTGGGGGTTTTGTTAAACATTTTCTTTTTGTTTAGGGAATGTCATCCTTCAGTTATTTTTTTAAAAGGCTAGCTTCTAATTCTTAGTTTTACTTTTGTGGGAATAACTTGATTTTCCTTCCATTCATTAAAGACCTTTCACAAGACAAAGGATTCTAGGTCAATTCTTCCTTTCTTTCAGCACTTGAAAAACATGTGCCGCCTCTTTCTGTCCTCCATGGTTTTGGATAAGAAATCTGTTATCATTCAAAGACTTTTTCCTATAGATAAGGTGTCATTTCTCTTTTGCTGCTTTCAGCATTTATCTTTGTCTATAGCATTTAGCAATTTGACTATGATAAGTCTTGGCATGAACTTTTTTGGATGTATCTTTTTTAGGGGGAGTGGTTATCTTATTTGAGGTTTTCTCAGTGTCTTAGTCAACTTGGACTGCCATAATGAAATACCATAGAGTGGGTAGAAACACCATAGAGTGGGTAGAAACAACAGAAATTTATGTCTCACAGTTCTGGGGGCTAGAAAGTCCAATTCAGTTCCCAATGAGAGTTTTCTTCCTGGCTTCCGTATGGATGCCTTCCTGCTAGGTCCCCACACGGCCTCTCAAGAAAAGAGGCAGGTGCTAGGGGCTGGGGGGAGAGAAAGAAAGACCAAAAAAAGAAAGAAATCTTTCTCTTCTTATAAGGCCACAAATCCTATTGGATTAGTTCCCCCACTTTTATGATCTCATTTAACCATTTGTTACCTTCTAAAGCCCCTATCCCCAAATACAATCACATTGGGGTTAGGGTTTCAATATATGAATTTGGGGTGAGGAGCACAATTCAGTCCACAGCACTCAGCTTCTTAAAGATGTAGGTTTGTATTTTTTACCAAATTGAAGAAATTTTCAGACATTATTTTTTTCTTCAGTCCTTTTCTCTTTTTCTCCTCTCCTTCTGGGACTTCAATAACACAAATGCTAGACATTTTGTTACACTTTCATATGTTTCTGAAGCTTTGTTTATTTTTTCCTCCTATTTACTCTTTGTTGTTCAGATTGGGTAACCTTTACTCCTCTACCTTCAAGTACACTGATTCTTTCCTCTGTCTTTTCCATCCTGTGTAAAGTCTAGCCACCGATTTACATTTTATATTATTTATTTATTGTATTTTTCAGTTCTAAAATTTCTATTCAATTCCTCTTTATAGTTCTCACCAAGTTAAGGATTTTCCTCATTCTTGGTATGATGAGTAATTTTGCATTTTATCCAGGACATTTAGAATATTATGAGACTATGTTTCCTGTTTAAATCTTCCATTTAAAAAAATAATAATAAAGCTTCCATTTTATAAGGCAGTCATATTGTTTAGGTTTAGAATGCATGTCCTGGCCCACTTCTGTGGGCTGTATTTGAAATGTCAATTAGTTTTCAAGGCCTTTGCAGTGCTCTTCTGGTCTGCCCCACTTGGGTACTTCCCAGGACAATTTAAAACCTGGGCAGTAGTCCACACAGTTCCGTGTGCTGTGTTGATTATGGTCGGTTTCATGCATGGTCCACTCCAAGGTCTGCTCAGGACTTCATACACAGAATTAAAGAATCCCATTTTCCAGTTCCCTTTTCTAATTCTCATCCAGAGAATTCTCATTTTCCAGTTCCCTTTTCTAATACTCAACTAGATAGTTGAGCTGGGACATTCTTAATGCAGCAATGGTCAAAAGTTTCCCATCTCATAGTTTCTACAGAGCTTGGTTAGAGGAGTGCTGCCTCTGTCAGTGCAGGGCAGGGATGGCCAGCAAGGCTCCATTCCACAGTCTTGGCCAGACTCAGCTATGAGGGGGATGGGTGTGACTTTTTTCATGGTGTCTACCTGGAATAGGACAGGTATAGTCAAACAGGTTTTATCCTGCAGAGTCACCCTTTTCTCATTCCTTTGGCTAGTGAGGGCAGGTTTCTCTTACACTGAAGCCTGGATACACATGAGGCAAAATAAAAACCTCAGGAATCTCACTGCTAGGTCATTTTTCATGTCCTAAAGTGCCTAGGCCACCTCCTTTTCTCCACCTTTCCAACTCTTCTGATAGGTGCCTTATGTATTTCACCAGGGATTTGAGTTATAATTAGCTATAATTAGTACTCCATTTTTCCAGAAGCAGAAGTCTGGTTCATATCTCTTTTAACACTCCTGTTTGATCTCTGTAGAAGACATAATTTTAGATTGATAATGGATTATGAAACTTTATGCAGGTAGTAATTCTAATTGGAGCTGTGACTTCTGATTACTAGAAGAGATTAACATAGTCCCTTGCAACTGGTATGTGGCTATTAATCTGGGAAAACTATTTTTCCTCTATACTAATTGGTAAAGAAGCACTTAATTTCACCTGCCAACAGAAGCAGTACACCTGCCTATCTTACCACAGTGCTGTGTCAACTTTTCAACTTTCTGTCATGCTATAATCTGCCAAGACCTTGGACTGCCTTTCCCTCCTGACGGACATGATGCTTAAAGGACCTGGTGAGCAGAATGCAGCAAGTTTGTCCTTGGTAAGACACATACCAGAGTGGAAGATAAACCTCATTAAGATTCAGGAATCCACTACCTCAGTAAGGTTCCTAGCTCCAGTGGTCTTAGTTACGTTGAGCTATCCACTTCAAAGTAAAAGACAGTTTTGTGTCCTTAAACTCTTCCCATTCAAAAAGAGGCACAATGCTTGGTGGGCATGTTTGGATTTTGGAGGCCATATATGTCACATTTATGTATACTGCTCCAACTTATTTACCTATAAAATTGCCAGTTTTTAGGGGAGCCAATGTAGGGGAAATACAAGCTTGTTTAACCCTTGGGATTCATGACCTAGTAAACCCAATGCTGGCCTGTCTGTGACACATAGGGATACTATGTAGAGCCTCTGGTAAGCTCTAATAGGAGAATATAGAGTAAACACATAGGTTTTGAAGCAAAGCCATGCCCTTTTCTGCAACAAAATGCTCTTTTTGAGATATAGCTCTTGGACTGATATTAGGCCATGAAACTGAATATGTTACAATGAGTCATTTAAGAGATTTTGTGATTTATAATGTCCATCAAGAACTAGATGTTCTAACCTACCAGTCTTTAAAGCAGGGTGTGCCCAGTAGTACTCCATCAAGTAGAAGTGGTATCCATTCCATCATCCAGCAGAAGATGGGTTCAAGCAGTTTCTGAAGGTTCTAGTAATTTCATGAACAAGTGCTCAGATTCCTGTGACACTTACTTGTTCTACATTGACTCCTCCCTTTCAATCCACATGTATGATCTCATGAAAGAAAGAATTTAGGCTTGATGTGTAGTTGATTCTTCATGGTATTTGACAAAAACCAGAAGGAACTACTATAAAACTGTAGTCCCACTCAGGGAGTGCCTTGAAGGACAGCAGGAAAGGGAAATCCTCCAAATGGGCAGAATTTGAAATAATTCATTTGGAAAGAGATATGTCCAGAGATACAAATGGCACTGACTCTGGGATAGTGGCTAATGGTTTGTTGCAAAACAAGACTGGAGGATCAGTGATAAGGAGAGAGGTTGCTTGGACCTCTTCAAATGGCACAAAATGAGAAAATAATAGCTTTCCATGTGAACATTCACCAAAGAGCGCTAACTGCAGGTGAGGCTCCCAATAATCAAGTGAACAAGACTACCCATTCTGTGAATGTCAGCCAGAATCCGTCCCCAACCACCCCAGTATTTACTCAGTGAGGTCATGTTGAAAATGGCCAAAGAGTTCAATATGGGCTTAACAGTGCAAGACTACACTTATTCTAGTTTTTGGCTCTATTGATTTAGAGCACTTAGTTCCAAAGAAAGGAACACTTCTTTCAGGAAATACAACAATGATCCTATTGAAGTGGAAGCTAAGGCTGCCACCTGGACATTTGTGGCTCTTCATGCCATTAAATCAACAAGCAAAGAAGGGGGTTGTTTACCAGTTGAGGCAATTGATGCTAATTATAAACAGAAGATAGGTTTACTGCTTCACATTGTTCACATTACTTCCATGTCCAATGGCTAAAACATAAGGGAAAACTATAGTAACCTTAGACAGACAAGGCCAGTAAGGGTTCAGACCTTTCAGAAGTGGAGGTTTGGGTCATCCCATTACTAGTAGAGAATCATGACCAGCTAAGGTTCTGGCTGGGGAAAAGAGAACAGGGTATAGGTAGTTGACTAAGGAGATTAGAAGTTATAGTGCAATGACGAGTTGTAGAAGCAAGTATCAAGTTCCTATGTATACTTTTCCATGTTCTGTTCTATATATACTTTATCAACCTTTTTCCCTTTCCCCTTTTTATTACTTTATATAAGGTGTGTTGGTGGTAGTTAACATTATAAATTAATCCACTGTGCATAGAATATCAAAGGGGGATTATGACTGAACTAGAAATATCATTCATAAATATAATGATTGATGAGACTTTAGCTGTCCTCTTCCAGAGAAAAAGGTGGGTACGCTATCCTTTGTGTAAGAGATTGTTTCATTACATTAGGAGGAAGCAGGCTATTTTTACTGCTGTTATTTGTAAACTTGAATATAGACAGAAAGCTCTGTATGGTTGCTGAGTAGCCAAAGAAATAGACTGCTTTTTTTTTTTCTTTATTCAAAATGCATTCCCACTCCCTTCTATTCTCTTCTCTATATCACAAATGCTGGAGTGTCTTGAAACTCTATTTCTCTGACCCAATTTCCTCCAGGATCCTGGATGCCATTTACAGTCAGCCACAAATACACTCATACAATGTTTGTTAGGCAGAAGAGAGGCAAAATTCATTTCTTCCTCTGGCAGCAGTGGACAGGTATGTGGGATGAGGCAGATGGGAAGTATTGTAATGACAACAGGTATTCCACTGTTAGTCACTCATCCCTATGCAATGAAACAGCAATGACGACTGGCGGCTAGTTCCTGCAATTTCCTGTGTGACAGCCACAACTCACTGCTTTTCAGGACCTCAGAAACAACACAAACCTGGAAGCCAGTGGCAGCTTCCCCTGACTTTCTCTTCTTCAGTGTGGTAAACACCTGATTCCTAATATCAACCCTCTGTCTGAAATGCCCAGAGTGATTTCTGTTTTCCTGAATGACCCCTGATGGATGCACTCTCTCATGTCAAGCCAGCACATCTAAAGCTCATTACAGCCATGATTTAGGGAGTAATTCCTTACAGCTGATAGTTTCTGCATAGGTTTTTAAAATACCAAACAAACCACACAGATGAACTGTTTGAACCCTAATAGACCTGGACAGTCTTTAGGTTGAGATCTTCCATGTCTAGGAATCTAAAACAAAGAAAGTAACCAAACTTTACTGTAGAGTTATGTGACAAGAGTTTCTCAGGAATATGCATATAGTTTTCATTTACAACTATCTCACCTCAGTAGAGATTGTCACATTCTTATGGTTGGAAGAAAATGTGGGTCCAAGTTAGTGCTCTTTTGTGTAGTTGCTTCCTTGAGCTCAGCTGCAGATGATGTGTATTTATGATATATACTGAGGATTCCTATGAAACATGCATATGTTTAGTGAAGACTTTTTTCATAACTGGAATGTAAAGATAGCTGTAAGCTAATCAGTTAAATAAAAGGGTATTTTGACCAAGAAAGGTGTTTTCAATGGAGTGGAGGCATAAGAATTTGTGACTAAGAGTCAACATCATAAATAATTGTAAAAGAAAGCTAGAAACAAGCAAGGATGCCCACAACTAACATGTTTATTTAACATTATTTTGGAAATCATAGCCCTGTATTAAAGCTATGATTAAAGCTGAAGTTAAAGAAACTGCATTAAGTATTGGATGGCTGGAGTCAAGTTTCATTATTTTAATTTTTATAAGTAGCTGTTCACAAATAACCGAGGGGCGCCTGGGTGGCACAGTCGTTAAGCGTCTGCCTTCGGCTCAGGGTGTGATCCCAGTGTTATGGGATCGAGCCCCACATCGGGCTCCTCTGCTGGGAGCCTGCTTCTTCCTCTCCCACTCCCCCTGCTTGTGTTCCCTCTCTCGCTGGCTGCCAATCTCTCTGTCAAATAAATAAACAAAATCTTAAACAAAACAAAACAAAACAAAAAAAACAAATAACCAACTGAAATTAATTTGAACTAATAAAAGAGTTTCAATAGCTTTCTTTTCCTTTACATTAGCAATGATCACCTAGAATGAGAAAAACTGCATTCAGAATAGCAACATAATATAACACTTGGATTATAAAAAAACAAAGCTTCACTAAAAGACAATATTTTAATATTGAAACAAAGAGGATCCTGTAAGGAAAACCTAAATATAGTAAAAAAAAAAAATCACTTCTGCACAAAATAATGTATAGGTTTAATTGAAGTCTAGTAAAAATCCAATAGTAATTGGAAAGTTACAAATATGTTTTAAGTTTTTAAAATGTATTTATTTTTAGGGGTGCCTGGGTGGCTCAGTTGGTTGAGCATCTGCCTTCAGCTCGGGTCATGATCCTGGGGTCCTGGGATCAAGCCCCACATTGGGCTCCTTGCTCAGTGGGGGGCCTGCTTCTCCCTCCCCCTCTGCCTGCCACTCTCCCTGTTTGTGCTGTCTCTCTCTGTCAAATAAATAAATAACATCTTTAAAAAAAGGATCCAAATGTTAGAAAAATTTTTTAAAAAATTTATTTATTTTTAGAGAGAGAGAGAAACTGCACGTGGGTGGGGAGAGGGGCAGATGGAGAAGGAGAATCTCAATCAGACTCCCAGCTGAGCACGGAGCCCAAGGCAGGGCTCGATCTCACAAACCTGAGATCATGACCTGAGCCGAAATCAAGAGTCAGACGTTTAACCGACCAAGCCACCCAGGCGCCCCAAAATATGTCTAAATTATAGTTGGAAATAATAACAAATAATTGTTAGGAACTTTTTTTAAACATAAAGAATGATGATGGTAGAACTTTGAAAGTTCAACAATGTGATATACACAAGAATCCTGATTCAGTTCTGGCTCAAACACTAACTATAAAAAGAGATAAAAACTGAGTATTACATGGCATTAAGGAATTTTTGTTAATTATGTTGGTAATGGTTATTTAGGACAATATTCTTTTTTTTCTTTTTTTTTCTTTTTTAGAGAGAAATTGTGTGAGGAGGGGGAGGGGCAGAGGGGAGAGAGAGAAAATCTCAAGCAGGATCCACACTCAGACCAGAGCCAAGGTGGGGCTCGATCTTACAACCCTGAGATCATGACCAGAGCCAAAATCAACAGTTCTCAACCGACTGAGCCACCCAGGCACACCAGAACAATGTTCTTATACTTAGGGGAAATGTATGAAGTATTCAGGGAGAGGTTATGATGTCTGCAACTCATTTTAAAGTGGTATAGAAATTTAAAAGACAGTCATTTTGTTAGAAGGTAGAGGAGGGGACAGTAAAGTATCCTCCAGGCTGAGAAGGCACTTTAAGACTGAAAAATGAACCAAGCCACTCCATGCCATATACACAGAGTTTTATTCAGGATAACTTACAGATGGGATGGCGGAGGGGGAGGGACGGAAGATTTGGCAGGCAATGATCCAGGCACTAAAAAGCTCTTCTCTGTCTAGTTGGGACATTAACCCACAGCTTTTATAGAGTGCAGCGGGAGGGGGTTTGTGGAGGTGTCAAAGGGTAGTTATCTAATCTGGCCCCACCTGTGCACCAGTTCTCTCTACTAGTTATCTAAAGTGGCACTTTCTGGGCACAGTTATCTACTAGTTATCTGAAAGTGGAGCCTTCTGCATGCCAGTTTAGAGAAGACCAGAACAAGCCTTCCCACATTCTGGTCAGGGCATACATTCCACAAGGCCTGGAGCATGTAACCCTGAGGAAGGTCGTTGCATGGGCATGAACAAGACGGAGGGCCAAAGATGGAGTCAGTGTTGTCAGCGTTCCTACACTCCACCCTCAACATCTTTACATGCCATTCTTCCATGATGACCCTAGAGCCAGATATCAGGAGGTGACTTGCATCCCTACGCCATAGCAACAGTATTAATATACCTATCAGACCAAAGAAAATACTTACAATTATGGTTTTCCAGCAACCAGTAAAGAGGCCTTTCCACAGACCTTCCACAGTTGAAATGATTGTGAACTTCAATGTAAGTGGTGGTCCATGTCCAGAAGATGTTTCCTGATGTGACAGAAAGAAACATCAGCAATAGGAGGCTAGGGGCAATAAGACAAATGTTTTATAGGCAATAGGTATGGTAAATCTGCATGTAGTAACAATATGGTAGTGGTTTTGTCTCCAGAAGTCAATACTACCACTGGCTTAGGTATTTTCCCTGGAGGGTGATACCATATATTTTGTCCCTTAGTATTATTAGAGGATGTGTCTATATTGTACATAGGTATCTCAGGTGGCCCCCATACTAACAACCCTACCTCCATACTAAGTGTCAGAGATTCAGAAGCAGTTATTTGTATATGTGTTGTGTCCTGACCAATGTAGAACCAGGGGTTAAGAGTAATATCAGATGTGAGTCCTTGGCTCCAAGGGATTAGGACACCAAGCTACCTGTGTGGGGAGGCACTCCAACCCAATTCCCAATGAACTAAAGTCTTACCAGCTGGGAGGTCTTATAGCAATCGCACAATGAAATCCCTCTTCTCAGATAGGCCTCAGACCTCCTGACAATACCTGCAACACTAGCACCAGAGCTGCAAGGATGTTGTTGGTTAGGTGTCATATGCTGATGTCTGTCCTGCTATAGACATGGCATTAAGGAGTTGAATTGCCTCTGTTAGTCTCAGAGACCATCCTTTGGAGGAAACTTCTGGTGACAAAGTCTTTGATGTGTTTTTTATTAGTCCATTCACCCTTTCAATTAGGCCTACAGCACTGGGACTGGATGGCAGGTAGAAAGTCCATAATATATCCCAGGCTCTGCCCATTCTTGGACCTCACGGCTGGTAAAATGTGTCCCTCGGTCACTACCTATCTGAGTCGGTGTTTGTACATGCCCTCTACTTTTGTTAATCCCTTTATAGTTGCAGCCTGGTTAGCTCTTCTATGGGCAAAGGTTTGTATAAGTCCCGTGGATGTGTCCACATAGGTTAGTGCATATTTGTGCCCTTCTGATACTGCAAAGAGCCTCTATAGTCTATTTCCCAGTGAGAAACAGGGCTTGTAGTCCACCCAGTATGCCTAGCATACGGCACAACAGTCATCACCTGAGGTGGCAATGGGGGAAGTCCTTGTCAGCAGCTTCTCAACTGGAATATTTTGAAGACAAATGCAATCTTTTTACTATTTCCTGGGTGGTTTTGGGACTCCAGTGTTCTCATTTACATTGGACACATTCTGCTACATCAGATGTGGTCAACATTTCCTCTAGTAGAAGGGCTTGTGCCTGGGCTAGAATGTCTGCCTCATAATTACCTGGTAGTGTGAACGGGGAGTGAGCAAACACGGGCCATACTTGGATGGCTGCATCAGGCTTAGTGCATACTTCACAAATACCTTTCCATAGTTCTGCTCCCCACAGGATCTGTTTAATAAAACCCAGGCTTCTTTGTGCCACTACAATATCCATGTTGTTAACACTTTCCATACTGCCCAGCTGTCAGTGGCCAAATGGATGGGCATGGGCTCATGCACCAACACAATCCACACTACTCTCAATTCTGCCCAGTCACTACTTTGTTTAATGTCTTCTTTGAACCAAAGTACATCAGAATCCAGTCAGATGCCAGAGGAATGCCAAACAGGATAGTTTCCCTAACAACTGCCATTAGTGTACATGTGTCCACCGGAGGCAAGCCTACCCATTCCTTTACTTGTAGGACAGGAGGAATAATGTCCTTGACTTCCGGAATTTGGGCGGGTCGATGTGTGTGACTGGCCCTACTAACAAGTGAAGTTCGTGAGTTAGTGTGCCATTTCTGTAAGGTGCTTACCTGGGCATAAGTCCGGTTAGGTTTGCTTAACATATCCTTAATCCATCTTCCTACCAGCTGAGGGGTTCGTATCCACACAGGCAGGTAGGCAGTCAGTCCTTCTGTTGCTGCAGTGTAAGATATACAGCTAATAGCTGTTTCTCAATGAAACTATATAACGGGTTTCTGTTCCCTTCCATAACTGAGACCAGAATCCTAACGGGATTTGTCTCCCATTCCGTCATTGCCATAAGCCCCAGCCAAACCCTTCTGGATATGAATTTACAGCTAATTCACAACTCACATCTGGCATTAATATCCCCAGGGCCTGTACTTGTTATACTACGATTTTTGCCTTTAAGAAAGCCTCTTGTTGGTTAGCACCCCAAACCCATTGGCTTCTCCTCTTAACCCAGGCATCTGTACTAGTTGGGGAATAAAAGGTCTCCAGTAACCCAATAAACTAACAAAAGTCTATAATCTCTTTACCATTTTAGGAATTAGGAAGGTTTGTATTTTATCAATTACTCCCTCCAGCATCGCTTTTGTTTTACCCAACCAGATGACACCCAGGAACTATACTGACAAATCTGGCCCTTGGATCTTGTTAGTATTTACCTCCCATCCTTGTGACTTTACGTATGCCTGTAATGACACGGTTGCTTGAGACAAGGAGGATGAATCATCACAAGTTAGCATAACATCATCTAGATAATGAGAAAGCACCATCTCCTCTGGCAATATCCATTTTTCCAAATCTCTGGCTACCATCCATTGAAAAACTGTGGGACTATGGAGATACTCTTGGGGCAATGCGTGAAAGGTCCATTGTCTCTCATTCCATGTGAAGGTGGACTAGTCTTAGATTCAAGTCCTCATAGAATGCTGAAAAAGGTGTTAGACAAGTCCAGTACATAATGAGACATCTTAAAGATGCTGTAATTTTTTTCTAACAATAAGACCATATTTGGATGGGCAGAGTAATTTTATTGAGTTCCCTATAATCTTGCCATTCCCCAGGTCCCATTAGATTTCTTTACAGGCCAAACAAGACTATTCAATGGGCTTTGGGCAGGCCTCCTTATCCCCATGTTTTCTAATTCTCTAATTGTGGTCATAATCTTGTTATGCCCCTCAAGTAGCTTATATTGTTTTACGTTTATTACTCTTTGGGTATGGTAGCTGTACAGATTCCCATTTTGCATGACCCACAACTATGGGTTTCACTACTCAAATATGCAAATTCTCTAGGTAGAGAAGAGTCTGTATGAGCTTGATAATTTGCCCCCCACAATCACCAATAGCTTTTATTTCTTTCTAAAATTTTGAGGAGCCTCCGTAAACAAGTGTACACCCAGCTCCAGTGTCCATTAGAGCTATTACAGTCTGTTAGTGAGAGACCAACCAATGGCCGATTCAACATCACGCCTCTGGTTGCCCCCCACTGCATGCACTAGAGGACAACTTTGGCCCAACCCCTATTCTTTTGGGGTAGGGGGTATTCATCCCTGAAACTCCTCTGCTAGTGGAGGGGCACTCAGCAACACACCCAGATCTTCTCAGCCTTCCTTCAAGGAGCAAACTGCCCTCCCTTTGCAATGCCTTCCATACGCTCAGCAAGACTGAATTCAGTTTGTCCACATTTTCTCTCTCAAGGTCCCAGATAATATTAGGTCTTGCGAAAATTGTTTATGAGAGACTTTGATGCCCTTCCTGCCATTTTTTTTTTGTTGACACTATCCTCTGTTTATCTCCATTTTTCCTTTTTTCTTTTCTTTTTATTCCAGTTAGTTAGCACACAGTGCAATATTAGTTTCAGGTGTCCAGTATAGTGATTCAATTCTATAAATCACCCAGCATCATCACGAGTGCACTCCTTAATCCCTATCACCTATTTCACCCATCCCTCACCCATCTCATTCTGGTAACCATCAGTTTGTTCTCTATAGTTAAGAGTCTGTTTCTTGATTTGTGTCTCTCCCCCCTCCTTTATTCCTTTGTTCGTTTGTTTTATTTCATGAATTCCACATGAGTGAAACCATATGGTATTTGTCTTTCCCTGACTGACTTATTTCATTTATCATTATACTCTCTAGCTCCATCCATGTCATTACAAATGGCAAGATTTCATTCTTTTTTATGGCTGAATAATGTTCCATTGTGTCTGTCTGTGTGTACGTGTGCATGTGTGTGTGTGCGTGTGTGTGTGTGTGTGTGTGTTTGTGTATCACCTCTTCTTCGATGGACACTTAGTCTACTTCCATAATTTGGCTACCATAAATAATACTGCTATAAACATAGGAATGCATCTATCCCTTTGAATTAGTGTTTTTGTATTTTTTTGGTAGATAACCAGTAGTGTAATTCCTGGATATTAGAAGAGTTCTATTTTTAACTTTTTGAGGAAACTCTATACTGTTTTTCACAGTGGCTGCACCAGTGTTCATTCACACCAACACTCTATGAGGGTTCCTTTTTCTTCACATCCTTGCCAACACTTTTTGTTTCTTGTGTTTCTGATTTTAGCCATTCTGACAGGTGTTAATATCTTATTGTGGTTTTGACTTGCATTTCCCTGATGATAAGCATTTTTTCATGTGTCTGTTGCCCATCCGGATGTCTTCTTTGGAGAAAAGTCTGTTAATTTCTTCTGCCCATTTCTTTTTTTTGGATTACTTGGTTTTTGGGTGTTGAGTTATATTAGTTCTATTTTGGATACTAACCCTTCATCAGATCTGTCATTTGCAAATATCTTCTCCCATTCGGTAGGTTGCCTTTTAGTTTTGTTGACTGTCTCCTTCACTGTGCAGAAGCTTTTTATTTCAATGTAATCCAAATAGTTTATTTTTGCTGGTATTTCCCTTGCCTCAGGAGACATATCTAGAAAGATATTGCTATAGCCAATGTCAGAGACATTACCGCCTGTGCTCTCTTCTAGGATTTTTATGGTTTCAGGTCTCACATTTAGGTCTTAACCCATTTTCAGTTTATTTTTGTATATGGTGAGAGAAAAGTGTTCCAGTTTCATTCATTGCATGTAGTTGTCCAGTTTTCCCAACATCATTTGTTGAAGAGACTGTCCTTTTCCCATTGAATATTCTTTCCTGCTTTGTCAAAGATTAAGTGACCATATAATTGTGGATTGATTTCTGGGTTTTCTATTCTCTTCTATTGATCTATGTGTCTACTTTTGTGCCAGTACCATACTGTTTTGATTACTACAGTTTTGTGATATAACTTGAAGTCTGGAATTGTGATACATGCAGCTCTCTTTTCTTTTTCAAAATCGCTTTGGCTATTCAGGGTCTTTTGTGGTTCCATATAAATTTTAGGATTTTTTTGTTATAGTTCTCTGAAAAATGCTGTTAGTATTTTTATAGGGATGGCATTAAATGTGTAGATTGCTTTGCGTAGTACAGACATTTTAACAATATTTGTTCTTGCAACGCATAAACATGGAATGTCTTTCCATTTCTTTGTGTCATCTTCAATTTCTTTCATCAGTGTTTTACAGTTTATAGAGTACAAGTCTTTCGTTTCTGTGATTAGGTTTATTCCTATGTATTTTATTATTTTAGGTGCAATTATAAAATAGGGTTGTTTTCTTATTTCTCTTTCTGCTACTTCATTGTTAGCATATAGAAATGGAACAGATTTCTGTGCATTAATTTTGTATCTTGGGGCCTTACTGCATTCATTTATCAGTTCTAATAGATTTTTGGTGGCGTCTTTAGGGTTTTCTACATTTGGTATCATGTAATCTGCAAATAGTGAAAGTTTTACTTCTTTCTTATCGATTTGGATGCCTTTTATTTCTTTTTGTTGTCTAACTGCTGTGGCTAGGACTTCCAGTACTATGTTGAATAAAAGTGGTGAGACTGGACATCCTTGTCTTGTTCCTGACCTTCCGGGGAAAGCTCTCGTGTTTTCACCATTGAGTATGAATTTAGCTGTGGGTTTTTGGCATATAGCCTTTATTATTTTGAGGTATGTTTTCTCTAAACCTACACTGTTTAGAGCTTTTATCATTAATGGATGTTGTGCTTTGTAAAATGCTTTTTCTTCATTTACTGAAATGATCATATGGTTTTTATCTCTTCTCTTTATGGATGCAATATATCACATTGATTTGTGAATATTGAACCACCTCATATGGTTTTTATCTCTTCTCTTTATGGATGCAATATATCACATTGATTTGTGAATATTGAACCACCCTTGCATTCCAGGAATAATCCCACTTAATTGTGCTGAATAATTTTTTAAAACATATTGTTGGATTCTGTTTGCTAGAATTTTGTTGAAGATTTTTGCATCCACGTTCATCAGAGATATTGGCTTGTAGTTCTCTCTCTCTCTCTCTCTTTTGTGTGTGGTGTTTTCATCTGGTTTTGTTAACAGGGTGATAATGGCTTCATAAAATAAATTTGGAAGATATCCTTCTTCTATTTTTTGGAATAGTTTGAGTAGAAAAGGTATTATCTCTTCTTTTAATGTTTGTAGAATTTGACTGTGAAGCCATCTGGTCCTGCACTTTCTTTTTTTGGGAGTTTTTTGATTACTGATTCAATCTCCTCACTGGTAATCAGTCTGTTCAAATTTTCTATTTTTTCCTTCTTCAGTTTCGGTAGGTTATATATTTCCAGGAATTTATCCATTTATCTATTTCTTCTAGGTTGTCTAATTTGTTGGCATATAGTTTTCATGATTATTCTCTTATGACTGTTTATATTTCTGTGATATTGGTCGTGATTTCCCCTTCACTTCTTTTTTTGATGAGTCTGGCTAGAGCTTTATCAATTTTGTTGATCTTTTCAAAGAACCAACTCCTGGTTTAATCTGTTCTATTTGTTTTTTTCATAGTTTCTATATCATTTGTTTCTGCTCTGATCTTTATTATTTCCTTCCTTCTGCTGGTTTGGGTTTTGTTTGTTTTTCTTTTTCATGGTTGTTTAGGTGTAAGTTTAGGTTGTTTGAGATTTTTCTTGATTCTTATAGTATGCATGTATTGCTATAAACTTCCCTCTTAGAACCACTTTTGCTGCCAAAGGTTTTGGACTGTTGTGTTTTCACTTTCATTTGTTTCCATGTATTTTTCAATTTATTTTTTTTTTAAATTTCCTTGTTGACCCATTCACTGTTTAATAGCATGTTACTTAACCTCCATGTATTTGTGGTCTTTCCAGATTTTTTTATTGTGGATGATTTCTAGTTTCATAGTGTTGTGGTCAGAAAAGGTTCATGGTATGACCTTGCTCTTTTTGTATTTATTGAGGCTGTTCTATGGCCTAATATGTTATCTGCTTTGGAGAATATTCCTTGTGTACTTGAAAAGAATGTGTATTCTGCTTTTTTAGGATGGAATGTTCTGAATGTTCTGTTAAATCTATCTGGTCCAGTGTGTCATTCATAGCCACTGTTTCCTAGCTGATTTTCTGTTTGGATGATCTGTCCATCAGTGTAAGTGGAGTGTTAAAGTCCCCTACTGGGACCTCAACACTCCACTATCAGAAATAGACAGAACACCCTGGCAAAAACTAAGCAAAGAATCAAAGGCTTTGAATGCCATACTCGACGAGTTGGACCTCATAGATATATATAGAACACTACACCCCAGAACCAAAGAATACTCATTCTATTCTAATGCCCATGGAACATTCTCAAGAATAGACCATGTTCTGGGACACAAAACAGGTCTCAACCAATACCAAAAGATTGAAATTACCTGCATATTCTCAGACCACAACGCTCTGAAATTGGAATTCAACCACAAGGAAAAATTTGGAAGAAACTCAAACACTTGGAGACTAAGAACCATCCTGCTCAGGAATGACTCGATAAACCAGGAAACCAAAAATCAATTTAAACAATTTATGGAGACCAACGAGAATGAAAACACAACGGTCCAAAACCTATGGGATACTGCAAAGGCAGTCCTAAGGGGGAAATACATAGCCATCCAAGCCTCACTCAAAAGAATAGAAAAATCTAAAATGCAGCTTTTATATTCTCACCTCAAGAAGCTAGAACAGCAACAGGACAGGCCTAATCCACTCACGAGGAAGCAGTGACCAAAATTAGAGCAGAAATCAATGAATTAGAAACCAGAAGTACAGTAGAGCAGATCAACAGGACTAGAAGCTGGTTCTTTGAGAGAATCAATAAAATTGACAGACCACTGGCAAGACTTATCCAAAAGAAAAGAGAAAGGACCCAAATTATTAAAATTATGAATGAAAAAGGAGAGGTCACGACCAACACCATTGAAATTGGAAGGATTATTAGAAATTTTTATCAACAGCTATATGCCAATAAACTAAGCAATCTGGAAGAGATGGAATCCTTCCTGGAAACCTATAAACTACCAAGACTGAAACAGGAAGAAATTGATTTCTTAAACAGGCCAATTCATTATGAAGAAATTGAGTCAGTGATAGAGAACCTTCCAAATAACAAAACTCCAGGCCCGGACGGTTTTCCTGGGGAATTCTACCAAACATTCAAAGAAGAAATAATACCTATTCTCCTAAAGCTATTTCAAAAAATAGAAACAGAAGGAAAGCTACCAAACTCATTCTATGAGGCCAATATTACCTTGATCCCCAAACCAGGCAAAGACCCCCTCAAAAAGGAGAATTACAGACCGATTTCCCTAAAGAATATGGACGCCAAAATCCTCAACAAGATCCTTGCTAATAGAATCCAACAGTACATTAAAAGGATTATCCATCATGATCAAGTGGGATTCATCCCTGGGATGCAAGCATGGTTCAACATTCGCAAATCAATCAGCGTGACACATCATATCAACAAGAAAAGACTCAGGAACCATATGATCCTCTCAACTGATGCAGAAAAAGCATTCGACAAAATACAGCATCCTTTCCTGATTAAAACCCTTCAGAGTGTAGGGATAGAGGGTACATTTCTCAATCTCATAAAAGCCATCTATGAAAAGCCTACTGCAAATATTATTCTCAATGGGGAAAAGCTGGAAGCCTTTCCCTTAAGATCAGGAACATGACAAGGATGCCCACTCTCGCCACTATTATTCAACATAGTACTAGAAGTCCTTGCAACAGCAATCACACAACAAAAAGGGATAAACTGTATCCAAATCAGCAAAGAATAAGTCAAACTGTCTCTCTTCGCAGATGACATGATACTCTATATGGAAAACCCAAAAGAATCCACTCCCAAACTACTAGAAGTTATAGAGCAATTCAGTAATGTGGCGGGATACAAAATCAATGCTCAGAAATCAGTTGCATTTCTATACACGAATAATGAGACTGAAGAAAGAGAAATTAGGGAATCCATCCCATTTACAATAGCACCAAAAACCATACGTTACCTTGGAATTAACTTAACCAGAGACGTAAAGGACCTATATTCTAGAAACTATAAATCACTCTTGAAAGACATTGAAGAAGACACAAAAAGATGGAAAAATATTCCATGCTCATGGATCAGAAGAATTAACATAGTTAAAATGTCCATGCTACCCAGAGCAATCTACACTTTCAATGCTATCCCAATCAAAATACCAATGACATTTTTCAAAGAACTGGAACAAATAGTCCTTCAATTTGTATGGAACCAGAAAAGGCCCCAAATCACCAAGGAACTGTTGAAAAGGAAAAATAAAGCTGGGGGCATCACAATGCCGGATTTCGAGGTGTACTACAAAGCTGTGATCACAAAGACAGCATGGTACTGGCACAAAAAAAGACACATAGACCAATGGAACAGAATAGAGAACCCAGAAATGGACCCTCGGCTCTTTGGGCAACTAATCTTTGATAAAGCAGGAAAAAACATCCAGTGGAAAAAAGACAGTCTCTTCAATAAATGGTGCTGGGAAAATTGGACAGCTACATGCAAAAGAATGAAACTTGACCACTCTCTCACACCATACACAAAGATCAACTCCAAATGGATGAAAGACCTCGATGTGAGACAGGAATCCATCAAAATTCTAGAGGAGAACATAGGCAGCAACCTCTACGACATCGGCCAAAGCAACCTTTTTCATGACACATCTCCAAAGGCAAGAGAAACAAAAGATAAAATGAACTTATGGGACTTCATCAAGATAAAAAGCTTCTGCACAGGCAAGGAAACAGTCAAAAAAACTAAGAGGCAGCCCACGGAATGGGAGAATATATTTGCAAAGGACACTACAGATAAAGGACTGGTATCCAAGATCTACAAAGAACTTCTCAAACTCAATACACGAGAAACAAATAAACAAATCAAAAAATGGGCAGAAGATATGGACAGACACTTTTCCAATGAAGACATACAAATGGCTAACAGACACATGAAAAAATGTTCAAAATCATTAGCCATCCGGGAAATTCAAATCAAAACCACACTGAGATACCACCTTTCGCCAGTTAGAATGGCAAAAATTGACAAGGCAAGAAACAACAATTGTTGGAGAGGATGTGGAGAAAGGGTATATCCCTCCTACATTGTTGGTGGGAATCCAAGTTAGTACAGCCACTCTGGAAAACAGTGTGGGGGTCCCTTAAAAAGTTAAAAATTGAGCTACCCTATGACCCAGCCATTGCACTACTGGGTGTTTACCCCAAAGATACAGACATAGTAAAGAAAAGGGCCATAGGCACCCCAATGTTCACAGCAGCATTGTCCACAATAGCTAAATCGTGGAAGAAGCAGAGATGCCCTTCAACAGATGACTGGATTAAGAAGTTGTGGTCCATATATACAATGGAATATTACTCAGCTATCAGAAAGAACGAATTCTCAACATTTGCTGCAACAGGGATGGTACTGGAGGAGATAATGCTAAGTGAAATAAGTCAAGCAGAGAAAGACAACTATCATATGATTTCTCTCATCTATGGAACATAAGAACTAGGATGATCGGTAGGGGAAGAAAGGGATAAAGAAAGGGGGGGTAATCAGAAGGGGGAATGAAACACGAGAGACTATGGACTATGAGAAACAAACTGAGGGCCTCAGAGGGGAGGGGGGTGGGGGATTGGGATAGACTGGTGATGGGTAGTAAGGAGAGCACGTATTGCATGGTGCACTGGGTGTTATACGCAACTAATGAAGCATCGAACTTTACATCGGAATCCGGGGATGTACTGTATGGTGACTAACACGATATAATAAAAAATCATTTAAAAAAAAAATAAAGTCCCCTACTATTATTGTACTATTATCAATAGTTCCTTTATGTTTCTTATTAATTATTTTTCGTATTTGGATGTTTCCATGTTGGGTGCATAAATATTTACAATTGTTACATCTTCTTGTTAGATTGTTCCCTTTATTATTATACAGTGTCCTTCTTTGTCTCTTTTTACAAACTTTGTTTTTAAAGTCTATCTTGTGGGGCGCCTGGGTGGCTCAGTCCTTAAGCCTCTGCCTTCGGCTCAGGGCGTGATCCCAGAGTCCTGGGATCAAGCCCCGCATCAGGCTCCTCTGTTGGGAGCCTGCTTCTTCCTCTCCCACTCCCCCTGCTTGTGTTCCCTCTCTCACTGGCTGTCTCTCTCTCTGTCAAATAAATAAATAAAATCTTTAAAAAAAATAAAGTCTATTTTGTCTGATACAAGTATTGCTACTCAGCTTTCTTTTGACATTCACTTGCATGATAAATATTTCTCCATCCCCTCGCTTTCAACCTGCAGGAATCTTTAGGTCTGGAATGAGTCTCTTGTAGACAACATATAGATGGGTTTTTGTTTTTTTTATCCACTCTGTCACCCTACATCTTTTGACCGAAGCATTTAATCCATTTCAATTCAGAGTAATTATTATATGTATTTATTGCCATTTTGTTACTTGTTTCGTGGTTGTTTTGTAGTTTTTCTCTGATCATTTCTTCTCTTTCTTTCATGGTTTGCTGGTTTTCTTTAGTGATATACTTGGATTCCTTACTCTCTACATTTTGCATATCCGTTACTGTTGTTCGATTTGTGGTTACCATTCAGCTCATATATAACATCTTTGGCATAGAGAGTCTACATTAAACTGATGGTCACTTAATTTTGAACTCACTTTTTACTCCTCTCCCTTCCACATTTCAGATATTTGGCATCATATTTTACATCCTTTTGTCTTGTGTTTCTCTTGACTGACTTTTACAGATAGTTAATTTTTGTTTGCTTTTGTGTTTCCTATTTTTCTTACATTTACCTATGGTTTTTGTTTTCCACTCACACAGTCCCCCCTAATATTTCTTGTAGGGATGGTTTAGTGGCCATGAATTTTTTTAATTTTGCTAGTCTGGGCAACTCTTTATCTCTCCTAGTTTGAATGATAGACTTACTGGATAGAGTATTCTTGGCTGCAGATTTTTCCCTTTCAGCACTTGAACACATCATTCCACTCCCTTCTGGCCTGCAAAGTTTCTGCTGAAAAATCACCTGATAACCTTTTGGAATTTCTTTTGTATGTAATTGTCTACTTTTCTCTTGCAACTTTAAAAAAAATTTTTTTTTTGTTAGATTGAGAGAGAGAGATAGAGTGAGCAGGGGAGGGGCAGACGGAGAGGGGCTGAATCTCACAACCCTAAGATCATGACCCACAGATCATGACTGAAATCAAGAGTTGGACAATTAACTGACTAACCCACCCTGGCATGCCTTTTATTTTTTTTTTAAGAGAGAGGCAACCTTTAAAATTCTTTATCACTATTTTGTACTATTTTAATTACTATGTGTCTTAGGGTGTACCTTCTTGGGTTGAATTTGTTGGGAGACCTCTGTGCCTCCTGAATCTGGATTTCTGTTTCCATCTCCAGATTTGGGAAGTTTTCAGCTATTATTTCTTCAAATATATTTTCTGCCCCCTTTTCTCTCTTTCTCCTTCTGGGATCTCCATAATGTGAATGTTATTACACTTGACGGTGTCACTGAGTTCTCTAAGTTATTCTCATTTTGTAGTATTTGTTTGTCTTGCACCTGTTCAGCTTGGTTGCTTTCCATTACTCTATCATCTAGGTCACTGATACATATCTCTGCTTCCTGAGCCTACTATTTATTCCATCTATTGTATTTTTAATTTCATTTATTGAGTTCTCCATCTCTGATCATTTTTTTTTTTGTCTCTTTGTCAAGGATCTCACTGATGTCCTCCACCATTTTCTGAAGTCCATTCAGTATTTTTATGATCATTTACTTTAAATTCTCTATCAGGCATATTACTTATGTTTTGCTTAGATACCCTGCTGTGATTTTGTCCTGTTCTTTCATTTGGGACATATGTCTCTATCTCCTCATTTTGTCTACCTTTCTGTGTCTGTTTCTCTGTGTTAGGAAAGTCAGCTATGTCTTCTACTCTTGAAAGTAGTAGCGTTATGAAGAAGAGTCCCTGTCATTGCCCTTCAGTTTCATGTCCCCCTGCTCACTGGAAACTGGCACTTCAGGGGAGTATCCTATGTATGTTGCTTGCATCCTGCTATTATGTCAGAGTCAGTTTTCCTTTCAGTCCAGATGTCTGCACTGACTCCGTGACTGTTGTGGGCTGTGGTTGCTCTCTGCGATGTTAGTGAGACCCACGCAGGCTGGCTCTGAGATGGCATAACCACAGAAGGGCTTAGGGAAAGGGCACTGGTGTTAGCAAAATTTGCACTGAGCTGCTAGTCCTAGGCCAGATCTCCTGAAATGCACCAGCAGCCAGAGAGGTACAGTGGGAGTGGTGTTAACAAAATTTGCCCTGAGCCTAGGGTGGAGGCCAGTGGACTTGGAGTTGGCAAGTCCTCAGAAGAACATGTGCATGGGACACACTGCTAGTAGGTCAGGCAGTGCTGCCTCCCACTGTGAGGCTGGGGAAGAAAATGGAGCCTGCCAGCTCCTTTGTTCCTGGTGAAGTCCCCCAACACACTCCCCAAATCAGTATAAACAGATCTCCCTCCCCTGGTGCAAACTGTCAATTCTGTGTTGCCTCTCCTCAGGCTGTTGTGTCTTTAAGGGCAGGACCTAGCTATCATTAGCCCTCCCAGCTCACCCAGTGCTGAGTCAGCTGACTTCTAAAGCTCTTAGCTCTAAGTCCCACTGGTTATACAAATTCATGGAATTCAGCCCCTCAGGTTTTCAAGGCCAGACATTACAGGGGAATTCGTTTTCCCTGTGTGGGCTCCCTGGTGCTTCCCCTCTCCACAACTGCAGCCCCTTCCTCCTGCAGGCAGCTCCTGACCACACCATTTCTGCCCTCCCTAACCTTTTGGATGCAGCTTCTTCTCTACATTTAGTTGCAGAGTTTATTCTGCAAGTCTTTGGATCACTCTCCAGTTTATTTACTTGGATGTGAGTAAAATCTAGTTGTAAACATGGAATGAGGTGGCCGTCCTCTTCTGCCATTTTCCCACACTTCCTTGTTTTTCCCTGTTTTTCAACCCATCTATTTTCCTGTGACAATTTTTTTTAAGTAGTCTCCACACACAACGTAGGGCTTGAACTCATGACTCTGAGATCTAGAGCCCCATGCGCCACCAAGTGAGCCAGCTAGGTGCCCCGACAGATTTTTTCATTTTCACTTACATCAGTAAGCACAGCAACTACTGTAGCAAGCAGCTGATTAAGCATAAGGGCAAGAACAGATACTAAAGTCTTGTAACTTTCCCCTAGGGCTGACTCTTAGATAAAGCCTTTCATACCAGAGGAAAATAATTCATTATCTGGACCTCTAAAATGCTGGGTGTAGATGGCATGTTTCATTCCCAATTCCTGTATAATTTCCTATAGTTCTTCCTTGGAGGCCCAGTGTAATGGAGGGGAGGGAGCATCCCTTTGTTAAGCCGGCTACCTTAATGCCAGCATTTATCTAATTAATCAAATTAGCTAAGTGCTAGCAATTCTCATCCATGCTAGTGGCATATAATCTTTGTCTTGAGGCAGGCTGAGCAAGTGACTGAGGCTATTTCTGACTAAAAACTGGCCTGGGTCTTTGTTTGAATCAAACGACATGCCTATCGATCATTTTCCTCCTCTATGATAATGTTCACCTCATCAGAGGAGTCGTTATCCCAGGGATGCCATGCTGAAGGGGATACAATAACTCTCCCTTTAGTGCATGATAGTCTGCACCCATGCATCTCTGCCATCAAACATGCCATAACTTTTCAGGTTTATTTTTTTAGTAATTTCTACACCCAACATGGGGCTCAACCTCATGACCCCAAGATCAAAAGTCATATGCTCTTCCAACTGAGCCAGCCAGGCACCCTATATGCCATAATTTCTAAGCATTCCTCTTGCTGTTGGATTCTTTTGGACATAATGTCTGCACTAGAAAAACATGCAGCTCGTACATACTTTTTCAAAGTTAACACTTCTCTAGTCTGTTCCAATTCTTTCCTTACCTGTAATTCCATTTCCATGGCATCTCTTAATGCATAGATCAATGGCCAAGCTACCGCTGCAATTGCTTGTTCACTTTCCCTTCTCCATTTCTTTTTCCCCACCATTTTGATAAGATATCTAACAATCCCTGGGGGCAGGGGGCGAGGGGAGAAGGGCATCTCTGTATTCATACACTAGTTCAAAATGCTCAAAAAACATGCCCAAATCTCCCCAGATGGAGGTGGCTGGCCAACCTGGGGTTTCCCCCTCAGACAACAGGCTTTCTCCAGGCGCAGCCCCATCATCCATGCTTGCTTTGTTTTCAGCTTCCCCGCTGGCTCGCCAATAGTTAGAAGGTGATGAAGGGGCAGTAAAGTATCCTCCAGACTGAAAAGGCACTTTGAGACTGAAAAATGAAGGTGGCCACTCCATACTGTTTATACAGTTTTATTCAGGGTAAATTACTGATGTAGGGGATTGGGTAGGCAACAATCCAGGTGCCAGGCAGCTACTCTATGCCCAGTTCAGACCCTGACTCACAGCTTTTATATAGCAAGGGACATTGCTGTGAATATCTGAAGCTCCTGCCTACTTGAAGCATTCTCCCTGCTTCTGTTAGGAGCACAATCATTTCCTCTGGGAAAGCATCTCTCCCACATTATCAAGCCATCCATGTATCTGAATGGGTTGACCACACTCTAGGCCACAGGCCAGCCCAAACTTTCACTGTAACTCCTGAGAGAGTTGGGGTTGCATATCATATAGGATTGGATTCGATGCAAGTAACAACCTTCCCCAAAGTGGCTTAACCACACAGAAATGGGGCCTGTGTGGCTCAGTTGGTTGAGCCTCTGACTCTTGATCTCAGTTCAGGTCTTGATCTCACGATTGTGGTTCATGCCCTACGCTGGGACAAAAATGGACAAGGAAAAAGAAATATCCAGTTCTAATGACATCAGTTGAGAACCTAGACCCAGCCATACCTAAAAGCAAGATACCTTTAAACTGTGAGCTAAAAATTTCTCTCAATCTCTCACCAAATATATTTCATACCCCAAATCTCTCGTATTTCATGATCCTCTAGTTTCTTCCAAATGAAATTATATGGTAAGATTTAGACATGAGGGTATATATTAACAGGAATTCAACATTAGGAAGATAATACAGCGTAGTGGTCAAATACACAAGTTTTGGCGTCATGTTGCCCAAAATCAAATCCTGCCTCTACTACTTACTAGCTTGGTTACTTTGGATGAATTTAAACCTTAGATTTTTTTCAACTACAAAGCAGAAATGAAAATAGTACCTAGCTCATACAGTTACTGTGAGAAGTAAATGAGATATTGTAGATGGAACAGCTGATAAAACTAAATTTTATAATGAGGAGGATATTCTGAGATATGCAGAAGTGGTTTTATTTAGCAGTGCTTTGCATGACTGAACTAGAAGGAAAGGCTGGAGAGTAGGGGCAAAGAGCAACTTGTCTCTTCTGAGCACTTATGTGCTCATAGCCACATTGTGGATTGGGAAAAGAAACCTTGACAGAAGTGTGATCCCCACAAAAATAGGCCCTTGTCAGTCTGAGCAGGGAGAAGCAGGAGTAGGAGCCCAGATTTTGGTCACCTAATAGCATATATGTAGAAGCAGAAACGGAGTACACTGCTTGGGTTGAAGGGGCTTAAGGGAAGCACCTGGGAAAATGCTTTGACCTATTTCTTCCCCTCCCATCTTATACTGCATTATGCTTTTGTTCTTAAGGGCACAGAAATCACAAAGCAGAATAAATGGAAAACAGCATCCTTGACATGCCCAGCACAGAGTCTGGCAAATAATCAAGTCCTAAGGATGTTCAGAACTACAAACATATGCTTGGATCCATGCTGAGGATTTGCTCTGCAACCAGAACTATATAACACCCCAACTTAGCATCTAATATCTTGTTTCAAAGGAAACTGGAAGAGGCTAGCTGTATTACTTTAAAGAACTGCCACCCCAAAATCCCTGCCCTTTGGAATATACAGGCCTTATTATTTAGGATTAGGTTAGGTCACAAGTGACAAGAAACCTGAAATAATAGTGGCTTATTTCTTCTCATCTAAATGAGGTCTAGAGATTTGACAGTCTAGGTTAGGTATGATGGGGCAATAATCAATTTTCTGTTTTTGCTCTGCCATCCTCAATACATGCCTTCCACCTCGTGGGCCAAGATAGTCACCCATTTCCAGCTATCACATCTGTACTCAATCCAGCAGGAAGGAGGAATGATAGAAATAGGGAATGCCTCTTCATTTAGGGACATTTCTGGATTGTACACACAATTTCCATTGCATCTTGGGGACCAGAAATAAGTCATGTGACCACACTCAGCTGCAAGGAGGAAAGCTAGAAAATGTAAACTGTATTGGGATGGCTATGTGCTCAGGCAAAAATCTGGGTTCCATTATAAATGAAGAGGTAGGTAATATGTACTAAAATGGATAAGTAATGATTTCTTCCACACAGAAACATTCTGGCCAGTAAACATGTGCATGAACAATGCAAAGATGGGAGGAAGGGTGTGAGGGGGATGGGGGGACATGTGGCATTCAACAGGGAAAGATTCATCAAATGTTCTTTCCCTGAATTGAACATGCATTTCCTGGAATACCTCAATTACAGGCAGAAAGTAGCATTTATAGAGAGCCTACTATGTGCCCAGTACTTTCATACACATTAATGAATCCCAGAGAAGTAAAGTGACTTGCCCAAGGTCACTGAAGAAGGGGGGGAGCCAGGATTTAACTTCTAGATCTCAAGCCCTACAATGGTTGCCACTTTACTCTTTTTTTTGAGGGTCAGATACCAGGAGCAAGAAAGATTCTAAGTGAATGCCAGTTACAGTACTGGGTTTACTGCTATGCTGTGAACCCCATGGGCTTTTTAACCTAAGACAGTGTTAAGACTTCCACAGGCTCTAAATTCCCAGTAAGAGAGACAAGGAGACCTAGCTCCCAGGTGATGCTTTGTTTTCTGAAAGAAATAGAATTGTTGAGGGATTTCGATGCAAGTTTGGTTCCCGATTCTCTTTCCTAACTGACCTGGGGGGGGGGGGGGACTGAGGGTGAGGGAAGACAGGAAACAAAGGATTACCGGTGGCCCCTATCCACAACTATCCCTTCCCCTATATAGCAACTAGAGATACATTTGTGTTAACCAGCTTTTCCTTTAAAAGCAATTACTGCCATGCCAAGCCTCATTAACAACTCAGCGTGAATTCTTTTAAACAATTTACTCAGCTCTTAGCTGAGGTCCTGTAAGTGTCCAGCTAGAGCCCCTGGATTTACCAAAGGGCAAATTTATGAAGTATATTTATTGCATTTACTGCAATTAAAGAAGGGAAGCAGATTCAGAGAGATGACTGTAGCAATGGATGGTACAGAAAATGTACTGGAAAGAGATCAGCCTTCATATGTCTTTCATTGACCAGCACAAAGCAGTGTGGAAAGACAAGAAAGCAAAAGACTGATTCACTATGTCTGTATCTCTGGGGTAAATACCCAGTAGTGCAATGGCTGGGTCATAGGGTAGCTCAATTTTTAACTTTTTAAGGGACCTCCACACTGTTTTCCAGAGTGGCTGTACCAACTTGCATTCCCACCAACAATGTAGGAGGGATCCCCTTTCTCCACATCCTATCACATTTGCTGCAACATGGACGGCACTGGAGGAGATTATGCTAAGTGAAATAAGTCAAGCAGAGAAAGACAATTATCATATGATTTCTCTCTTCTATGGAAAATAATAACTAGGAAGATTAGTAGGGGAAGAAAGGGATAAAGAAGGGGGGGTAATCAGAAGGGGGAATGAAGCATGAGAGACTATGGACTCTGAGAAACAAACTGAGGGCTTCAGAGGGGAGGGGGGTGGGGGAATGGGATAGGCTGGTGATGGGTAGTAAGGAGGGCCCGTATTGCATGGTGCACTGGGTGTTATACGCAACTAATGAATCATCAAACTTTACATCAGAAACCAGGGATGTCCTGTATGGTGACTAACATAATATAATAAAAAAACATTAAAATAAAAAAATTTTAAAAAAAGACTGATTCAACAACCAGAAGGCCACTAATTCACTGTTAAGGGCAGGCAATATGAGGTAGTAGCAGTTGCTTTCAGACCTGGGCTGTTCCTGCATGCATAGCAGGATTCCAATGCAGAACTAGCCACCAGCTCAACACAACCACTTTAACTCTGACAGCCTTGCTCAAATTGTAAATTTCATTGCATAAATAATAAATACTGCTCTTACTATAGATCCAATAGAAATAGACTTTTCTTGTTCTCTCTCTTCTCCTTGAATTTTTTTTTAAAAAAAACTTATTTTTAAAAAATGCAATGTGCTTTGTAAAGGGAAAAATATCACACAGAAGGCATTGGTGTTCTCGGTAAGCAAGGGAGCTACCTCCAGCAAATGAGCATTTGCTGTGAGAGGCGGAGCAGAAACAGCTCTGTGACAGCAATCCTTGCAGCTGAATCCTGGCTTGCCACTTACTGGAAGTGTGTGTTTTAGCAGATCTTAACCTTGCTCTGCCTCTATTCCTCATTAGTAAAATGCAATCATTGTGAGTTATGAATAAATGAGAGATTCCTTTCCCTTCCTTTCCTCTTCCTGTACTGCCAAAGCATTCATGTTCACAACCCCAAATATTTATAGAGATTGCTATTATTTGCTTGCATTACAATTTCCTAACGTCAGTTAAGTCAACATGATGCAAGAGGATCGAGACCTTTTTGGTCATTTACTGGGCTGAAATCTTGTCAGACATGCCTACAGGATTCAAAATGGCAAAAGCCATATAATTCAAAAGACCTGAGAATATGGTAAGTTCAGAGTAATGTCAGGTTCAGGATACTAAAGGTCAGGAGGACATCAGTAGGATATTGGGCTAGTTTAGTCACCACCCCAAGGCCTAACACATATCTTCATTATTAAATACCACAGATAGGGAGCTTCAGAGCTAATCTGAAGCCATTAACATTGAACAAGATGTAAAGCTCCCCCCAATTTCTTACGCAAGATCCAGATCAAGGCAGGCCACTCCAACTCTGACCTGAGCACCAATCCTAGGGGAATAAACCATCAGGAATGAGCCAGTACCAGGGCACCCTTTCACACAGGTTTCCATAAGGAGCCACTTACATGCCTGCCCAAACCCACTGGTTCCACCCCCTTGAGGGAAAATTAAAAGAATAGCAAACATTGTCTAAAAGCACCAATGCAACGCCAATGAAATAAATGTTGAAAAAATATCAAAAGGAAATCCAAATTATTAGCATAAGTGGGGTGCACCACATCTCAGGCAAGCCCTGCCACATGCTCAAAGTTTGGAATTGTCCTAGCAACTGAGAACCCAGGCTGAGCCTGGTGGTACAGGGTGACTGATCCCAGCTGTAGGCAGAAGAGGCCCAAAAGTTTAAGGTCAGTCAGGTTCTTCCTTTTAGCATGGAGAGAGGTTTTGCAGAGTCTCCTGGTGAAAGGAAATTATCTTGGCGGCTATGGAATAGCTGAGAGTCTCTACAGTGATTCAAGGTGAGGGATTTAGAAAGTCTTGATGGTATGAATACAAAGAAGGCAATCACAGCCGTGATTTTTCTGGGTGAATTGCTGAATCTCCTTTTCTCAGAATTACACAAGCCAGGACATTATTTGGGAACTTTATTTTTAATGATAACAATTTTAAAGCTAGAATAAGCCACAGGGATAAAAGGTACAGCATAGGAAATATAATCAATGGTACTGCAGTAGTGTTGTATGGTGATAGGTGGTAGCTACACTTGTGGTGAGCATAGCAGAACATATGTTACACACAGAATCACTATGTTGTACACCTGAAACTAATGTAGCATTGTATGTCAACTGTACTCCAATTTTTTTTTAAAAAGCTATATACCAATGGATTTTTGTTTGTATCTAGTAACTAACTCTTTATTCATATGTATTTTGTCTGCCTTCATAATTATCAAAATATTTTTTATGACATGCTTTTCTTAAGTTACTACAGACTTCTTTCCTTTTCTCTAGGGTCTGACGTGAGTCCAGTCCATTTTACAATCAATACCCTTAAGTAAAACATGGAAGAGGAGAAGGAAAGAGGGTGGAAAAATCTTGGTTTTCATCAGTTTGTGATTCCTGTATATACATGCCCCTGCTACCATACTCTCATCTCTCTTCCTCGGAAGAACAGGTGGGGCAGGATGATGTTTCTGCTGGTGGGACATTTTTTTAATTGAGGTGAAGCTCACATTACATAAAATTAACCATTTAAAAGTGAAAAATCAGTGGCATTCAGTAAATTTACCATGTGTGCAAACCCTACCACCATCCAGTTTCAAAACCTTTTCATCCCTCCAAAAGGAAAATCCATACCCATTAAGCAGTTACTTCTCCTTACTCCTACCCCTATACCTTAGTGACCCGTAATCTGCTTTCTGTGCTTTTGAGACCTTGCTTGGTCACTTCCTCCCTAAAAATCCATGGAGATGTGCAGGCTGTAATATTGTCTTTCTGACCTCAGAGAGACCAGGATGTAGATCACTCTGAAAACATGTTTAAACTGTGGATCTCCCCAATGCTAAGTGAAATAAGTCAAGCAGAGAAAGACAACTATCATATGATTTCTCTCATCTATGGAACATAAGAACTAGGATGATCGGTAGGGGAAGAAAGGGATAAAGAAAGGGGGGTAATCAGAAGGGGGAATGAAACATGAGAGACTATGGACTATGAGAAACAAACTGAGGGCCTCAGAGGGGAGGGGGGTGGGGGAATGGGATAGGCTGGTGATGGGTAGTAAGGAGGGCACGTATTGCATGGTGCACTGGGTGTTATACACAACTAATGAACCATCGAGCCTTACATCGGAAACCGGGAATGTACTGTATGGTGACTAACATAATATAATAAAAAATCATTAAAAAAAAAAAAAACTGTGGATCTCCCAGGAGGAAATTATTCTGTTCCCTTAATAAGAAAATATAAGAATTGCATTAAGAAATCAAGTCATCATATATTTAAAGCCTCACCTAATAGATGGATCGATGGACTTCTTGTAACTCATCGGTCTCACAGCCACTACTACATGCTGGGAAAAAACCTTTGTATTTGTAGCAAGCCAAGGAGAAGAGAATTGGACACCTTCACAACAGAATAAGAAGTATATATGGTTGTCTCATTTAAAAAGGAGACACTGACCCAGTAATAAATTAAATGTGCATAATTAAGCCTAACATTAGTGAAGGGTAATCATGATGGGGAAATACATTCCTGAAAATATTTTTAAACTTTTTTAAAAACAAAAGTAGTACTTGATATTATAAGATATAATGAACACTCTTACTATAATATAGGTAAAAGACAAGAGAAAAGGAATAATCAAAGGCCACTCCCAAATTGAGTCTAGAAAATGGGAGGGTATTGGCACACATAATAGAATTAGGGCTATCCAGGAGGAGAATGAGTTTAGGGTGTAGAAAGTTGACTTTGCTTCCAAAAATGCGACTCTGAAGTAGCGGGGAAGGGTACTCAAGCAAAGGCACAGAACAGGCCAGTGATAATGTGGGGGTAAGGTCAGAGGTCAGGTCTAGGGATCTGGGCCTAAGAGCCACCTACTTCCAGTGGGGAGGGGAGGGAGTTAGTATATCTGTCCAAGCGAGGTCTCTGGGAAGGGGTGTGATCAAACAGATCAGATCAAACCTTGGGGACCACCCATATTTGAGGAGAGAGAGTAAAGCCTCTGAAAGAAACAAGGAAAAGTCTTGAGAAATAAAAGAGGAGACACAGGATGGCTGAGAGTCCTGGAGACCAAAAAGGAGAAATGTCAGGATTGGGTGGGTAGGGGTATTGTGCCCATATTCCTTAGAGAGGTCAGAGGAAAGGTAAACAGAAAAGATTTTGCACTGAGGATGCCCCTGCGGCCTTTGAGAGGGCAACTGCCCAAGGTCTAGAGCCTGTCCCTGCAGGGCTAGAATTGAGAGTGATGAGGGAAGGGATGCAGCACATTTCAGTCTTTAGATGTCTGGTGATGAAAGAAGGGAGGAAAATCCCATGGTGGTTTAAGGGAATAACAACAGAGCAAATTTTCAAAGCAGGCAGACCCTGACCCTTGTGGCAATGGGTAACACATTCACATGGGGTTTCCTGGCTGGTGCTGGCCAAGGGTGGTGTAATCCAGCACTCTCTGGTCAGAGTTTTACACCAACAGGTATCATAGAGTCAATTCCAAAGTTCATTAGGTAGCCAGCTTGTGAAAAGAGCAAATAAACCCTTAGCGGTTTTTTTTCAAATCTCATTATCTATACAAAAATGACCTCTGGAATAGCGGATAGAACCTCTACCCCTTTTAGAAAGGAAGTGCATCAAACATAGAGTCACTGCATCAGAAGATGAACAGTTCATCCACATATTTGGAGAAGGTGGAGCCTCAACAAACACAGTTCTCATTAAAAAGGGGAGTGGAAGAAGGCTGGATACAGTGAGATTGAAACAAACAAGATGAAAACTCCTAACTTTGTCAGGCTGAGACTGACTGGTAGTGGTGGTGGTGCCTCCCCAGGAGGGGCTTGGAGAGTCTGCAAGATGAAGAAGGGTCATGGGGCCAGTTCATAGTTCAGGGAGTGGCATAAGAATGGGAGTAGGGATCTTTTAGGAGGTTGGAATCTGGGGGGGGGGGGGGGGTCAGCTGTTACCAACAGCCACTGCCATGGAGTGGGGAAGGAATCTTTTACCACCACCAGTCAGAGCTTGGCCTCAGCAAGCAGTAACTCTAAAGCAAGGTCTAGTCACCTGAATTTGATGAAATAAATACTCCAGTAATATAGTAAGGATTCCATGAGGCCCTAGAAAGACACTGGGGTAATAGAAAATCCACTTAGAACTTAAGATAATTTCTGTGGCAGGGTAATTGAATGATACAGAGTGCCCATTGCTAAAAATTAGGCAGAATCCCACTTACTGGAACCAGGGAATAAGATCCAAGTAGATCACCCACCCCCACCCTAGGCTAAACAGGAAAACTAAGCTCCTAAGTATTTCCCTGTTTAGAGACCAGATTAGTGGATTACTCTCAGATTCTGGAGTAGGTGAAGGCCTGCAGCAGGGGATGAGGGGGGAGGGATTTGGGGCCAGAATGAGGTCAGTCATTGCCAAAGTTATGTGTCCAGCTCAGCCTTGGGCATCGACTCCTATCGTGTTTGCCAACACCACCAAAGAATTCCCCACTTCTCAGGTAACACCAACTTGGTGTCCTACAAATTTAACTCAATTCTGACATTATCCACCTGGAGATAGCATCAGATCCCACAAGTTAAGGGCTCAGTCCCACAAGACTGCCCGCGGGAACTTCAGATGCCAATTACAAGTCCAGATTGCTATCTGTGCTACTGATAGACCACCTATAAATTAAAGGTTCCCACGACCCTCTCCTGGGTTTGATTAATTAGCTAGAGCAGCTCACAGGACTCAGGGAAATATTTTCATACATTTACCAGCGTATTATAAAGGGTATTATAAAAGATACGGTGAATGGAATTTAAGAAACATAACAAATGGGGGGCGCCTGGGTGGCGTCTGCCTTCGGCTCAGGGCGTGATCCCGGCGTTGTGGGATCGAGCCCCACATCGGGCTCCTCTGCTATGAGCCTGCTTCTTCCTCCCCCACTCCCCCTGCTTGTGTTCCCTCTCTCACTGGCTGTCTCTATCTCTGTCAAATAAATAAATAAATAAATAAAATCTTTAAAAAAAAAAAAGAAGAAATGTAACAAATGAACATGAGAGAGAGAAAAAAAAAGAGAGGGAAGCAAAACATAAGAGACTTAACTATAGAGAACAAACTGAAGGTTGATGGAGGGAGGTGGGTGGGGGGATGGGCTAAATGAATGATGAGTATTAAGGAGTACACCTGTTGTGTTGAGCACTGGATGTTATATTTAAGTGATGAATTACTAAATTCTACTCCTGAAACCAGTATTACACTATATGTTAACTAACTAGAATTTAAATAAAAACTTCAAGAAAATAATAAAAATATAAGATACAGTGAACACCCAGATGAAACGGTATACAGGAGCTTGCGTCCCTGTGGAATTAAGGTGTGCCAGCCTCCGTGCACTTGGATATCTTCACCAACCCAGCAGCTCATCACATCTTGTCAAGAGTTTTTATAGAGCTTAATCTGAAGCATCCCCCTCTACCTTCCCCTCCCTGGAGGCCAGTGGGTGGGGCTGAAAGTTCCAACTCTCTAATCACTTGGTCTCTCTGGTGACTAGTCCCATCCTGATGCTATCTAGGGGCCCCACCCTAAATTACCTCATCAGCATAAACTTAGATATGCTAAAAAGGAACTTCTCATAAACAACTTTTTTTTTTTTTTTTTTGGTGGGCAGCAAAGCAAGTTTTATTGAGCAACAGCAAAGTGATAGTAAAAAGCTCCCAAGAAGGGAGGGGATCTGAAGGGGTTGCCCTTATGAATAACTTTTAAAAGAGTTTTAAAAACTACTCTCACCATGAGAGACTATGGACTCCGGGAAACAAACTGAGGGTTTTGGTGGGGGGAGGGGGGAATGGAGATGGGTTAGCACTGTGATGGGTATTAAGGAGGGCAGTATTGCATGGACTACTGGGTGTTAAACGCACACAATGAATCGTGGAACACTACATCAGAAACTAATCAGGTACTGTATGGTGACTAACATAACAAAAAAATAAAAGAAACACAAAAAACAAAACAAAAAAAACTACCCTCACTTAGGAAAAAAACAACAAGAAAAAAACGCCTACTCTCACTTTGGAAATTCCAAGGGTTTGGGGAGCTTTTGTGCCAGGAACCAGGGACAAAGACCAAATATATTTCTTATTAACCACAGTCCCTACATGGAATCAGAATGGCCCACGGCACTGTGGCATTCTGGCTCATCAACATCCAGTTGAGAATCCTTGGGTCTCCAGCATCTCTGACCTTACCCCAGGGCTAGCATTCTCTTCCAGTTCTAGGCAATGGGTCAGAAGGGCAGATGCAGCGTCAGAGGAGTGCTAGGCCTGGTCTGGGTACGCTCCCTCTACCTCTGAGGAGCAATAAGCAGGTCCTAAGAGGAACTCACTTGTGCAGTGCCTGAGAGGCTCGGTTGGAAAGGCATGTGACTCTTAATCTCAGGGTTGTGAGTTCAAACCCCATGTTGGATGTAGAGATTATTTAATTAAATGAATAAACGTAAAAAAAAAAAAAAAGGAACTCACTCATGACCCCAAAGGTGACTCTCCTCCCCCAAGTCTTCTCTCTACAGAAACACCATTTTAGCCTTTGACCTGAGGACAAGGACAACCAGGAGCCTGTACAATATAGGTCATATCTTCCCTTTTTAATTAAAATTTCCACTTCAGTGCAGCCTGATTTCATTCACTCCCTGTGGGGTCCTGCTCCTTTAACATTTTCATTGTCAATTACTTTATGATTCCCTTATTTGGGGCATACAGTCTTCCTTTTAACCATCAACTCTCCTATCTCCTCTAGGTTAATCAACCCAGTATGAAAGCAGACTGAGAGTCAGAAAAGCTCAAAGTCAAGAGGGGTCAGGCAGCAGTCAAAGGCTGAAGACTTCCCAAACATAGAGGCAGAGACCATATGCTTTCAGGGGCTTTGGCAGCCAAAGGCTGTGCTCTGCATATTTATGGTACATGCAAAAGCACATAGAGGCTGAGAAAGCCATCAGCATAGAGTTGCTGTCACCCTGGGCACTACTTTTTTAGAATATGGGATCTACTGCTGGGATTTTCACTTTTCTCTTACCCCATTTCATCAAATGTGGGTCTATCTGACACTAAAAATCTGTGCTTTAACCACTCTGCATGTGCAAGAAATAGAAAGGTACTGGCCCACGTGTCCCCTACTGTCCTCTAGTAATGGACAATTTCACAGGGATTTGGAGGGAGGGACCAAGGCAGGACCCAATATAACCGGCATATGCACATTCACCTTACAGCCCAGTGCTTAGCATATGGTGGGTTTACAGTCAAGAAGTGTGTGTTGAAGGGAAAAAGTCAAAACTATTCATTTGTGGGAGATCAGAACTTGATGTCCTTTACCTGTCTGAGCTCTGTGGATAAGATTAGAATGTGGAAGGCAGCAGAGAAAACAAACAGGGACTGAACTACAGGGCAGTTCTGGGTCAAGACGGAGACCCGCCCTCAGTGATCTGCTTCACCAGTATCTTCTATCTCTGAGTAGATTTTTAAACTCTCTCTTCTTTCCCACTTTAAAAAGGGCACTTCTGGGGCGCCTGGGTGGCACAGCGGTTAAGCGTCTGCCTTCGGCTCAGGGTGTGATCCCGGAGTTATGGGATCGAGCCCCACATCAGGCTCTTCCGCTATGAGCCTGCTTCTTCCTCTCCCACTCCCCCTGCTTGTGTTCCCTCTCTCGCTGGCTGTCCCTGTCTCTGTCAAATAAATAAATAAATAAAATCTTTAAAAAAATAAAAAATAAAAAATAAATAAATAAAAAGGGCACTTTTTACAGACATTCCTAACAGACTACACACATTCCTCGGGTCTCTGAATCTTTGTCCATGCTGTGCCCAGGCCACCCTTCCACCTCCATCTGTCCTATCAAAACTCTACCATTCTCTAATGCACATCTATCACTTTATATCCTGAGAATCTACCTGTATTCTCTTTTTAAGTTGCAACAAAGAGCAGTAATTGTTACTCATACATGATACCTTATTCTACCCCTTCCTGTGTAGCTGTGGGCAGGTTACGTAGCCTTCTTAAGACTCAATTTCCTCACCTGGAAATGGGAATATCAACAACCAAATAAATGAAAATAAATTTTCAAAAATGAAAATACGTGAAATGGTGTATGTAAAGTGCCTATCAGGGTCCTGGCATATAGTAAACTTTCAATACATGGTAATTCCCTTTCTCTATTGTTCTGCTTACCCCATTATAAGATAATTCATACCTCCTTTACCATTCGATAAAACTACTTTTGTGAAAATAAAATGCACAGATTGTATACTTCACCTTGTCCTCTTATTAACTTACATGTCTTCTTTCCTCTTCAGTTTTCAGAGAGTTAGAGGCTTAACCTTATATGAATTATTTTACTGTCCCATCCATGGGCCCAAAGTGACACATTCAGTATCTCAAACACAGTACATGCTTCAAAAATACTTGTTTCATTGAAAGCATGAATAATAAAGGAAGGTAAAAAAGGAAAAAGCTGGAAAAAATAGTCTATGACAAAAATGAAATAACTGTGGTTTTTAAAAATTCAGTATGATTTTTTTTAAATTTTATTTTTATTTGTCAGAGAGAGAGCACAAGTAGGGGGTGCCGCAAGCAAGCAAAGGGAGAAGCAGGCTCCCTGCTGGGCAAGGAGACCGATGTGGGATTCCATTTCAGGACCCTGGGATCATGACCTGAGCCATCAGACACTCAACTGACTTACCAACCCAGGCGTCCCTATTATGATTTCTTTCAAAGTAAACTACCCCCAACGTGGGGCTCACACTCTCAAACTCAGGATCGAGAGTGGTGTGCTTCACAGACTGAGCCAGCCAGGCATCCCCACTTTTTCTAAGACATTTAATTGCTAAGAAATTTCGAAGTTTAGGGCACTTGGGTGGTTCAGTCGGTTAAGCGGGGACTCTGTTTCTCCTTCTACCCTTCCCCCCCTGCTCGTGATCTCTCTCTTACACTCTCAAATAAATAAAATCTTAAAAAAAAAATTTCTAAGTATATTTACTCTTTGTTTTACCATATGTAAAAGTGACCAGAATAGTGCCTGGCACAAGTAAATAGTGTATGAGCTTTTATTATTATTCCCCTCCCCTACAAGTGTACTTCTTTTAGTTTAGGCCCTGGCAAATACTGTCAAATACTGTCCCTCGATTACTGTTCAAACTGAGATAAGTAGGAAGATCGCTGGGCTTTTGTTTTGTTGGGGGGTAAGAAAGTATGGGTGTGGGGGTCGGTAGGGGAGAAGCCCATTAGGTCTGATATAGAAAATCCTGCCTGAATGCTGCCATCTAGTGTTCACTTCAAAAAGCTAGCAATATCCCAACAGACTACTCTCCTTCCTTCTAAGTAAGGACCCTAATACTGTTTTGTTATTGGAGCCCAGATTTGGGGAAATTTTGATTACCTAAAGTACAACTTTTGACAGTAATGAGGTGGTAACTGAGAAACTGGAAATTTCCCTAGAATTCTAACAGAAATTACCCCATAGTAAACTGATATAATTGCAACCAAAGTCAAAGAAATGAAATTTGGGTTATTCTGTGAATCCTTCCTACAGGTACATGTGGCTTCTGTTGGGAAGGGGAGTGAGAACACAGGTGTTTATTTGAGCACCTGTCATGTAACAGTCTCTCTACACAGACATACTCTAATTCAGGTATCCCCAGACCCCTCTGAGTTAATATTACTCCCCCCATTTTAAAAATAAGAAAATAGAGGCCTAGACAGTTTAACTTGCCTGCTTTTTTTAATCAAGTTGAGAAAAGAATTAGGATTTGTACCCATGTCTATCAATGTCAAGCTCTACACTGTTTCATCTATATTCCAATGTTTGTTTAAATGTTTGGAAATCCCAGACAGCCCACAAACTGTGGTTAATATCCTTATAGATTTCTACTAGTGGTAGAACAGCAAACCAAAGAAACACAAAACCCTCGGCATAGTAATGTCCTTAAAATAAATTATACCAGGTCTCCTGGGTGGCTCAGTCAGTTAAGTGTCTGTCTTGGGCTTAGGTCATGATCTCAGGGTCCTGGGATGGAGTCCCACATCAGCCTAATTGCTCAGCAGGGAGCCTGATTCTCCCTCTGCCTGCCGCTCACCCTGCTTGTGTTTTCTCTCTGACACATGAATAAATAAAATCTTTTTAAAAAATAAATTGTACCATTGAGACCTGAACCCAGACTTTCAAATACCTAAGTCAGAAACAATAGATGCTAAGCACAAATTGACTTAATTCAACTTTGTAAGAACTGAATCAGATGATAGTAATTTAAATGGAAAATGACAAATAAATAATAAAATACTAACCTTACTAAAAGCATCCTACATTCTTGTCTATTTTTATTTTTTATTTTTAAAAGTAATCTCTATACCCAACATGGGGCTCAAACTCAGGACCCTGAGATCAAGAGTCAGATGCTCTACTGTCTGAGCCAGCCAGCCAGGTGCCCCTCTATATTCTTATCTTCACGAGAACTGAAACTAATCATAGGTTTCACAGTTGTAGAAATCATGGAGATGTTATTTTTAGTTACTTTTAATTAAAAAATAAGCTTGTGCTCAATGCTGAAAAGTTTTTTTTAAAAAACAAGAGGAAACAAAAAGCAACACCAATCTCTAAAATTCTTTTTTTAAAGAAAAAAAAAAGATCTTATTTATTTGAGAGAGAGAGAGAGACAGCCAGCAAGAGAGGGAACACCAGCAGGGGGAGAGGGAGAGGAAGAAGCAGGCTTCTAGCAGAGGAGCCTGACGTGGGGCTCGATCCCAGAACTCCGGGATTACGCCCTGAGCCAAAGGCAGACGCTTAACAACTGAGCCACCCAGGCGCCCCTCTAAAATTCTCTTAAATTCTGATGCATATGTGAAGTTTTAAATCTATATTTGCGAATGTGTGCGTGAGTGCATTTCTATAATTTTTAAAGATTTTTATTTTTTATTTTTAAAGTAATCTCCACACCTAACGTGGGGCTGGAACTCACGATCCCGAGATCAAGAGTTGCTTATTCTACGGACTGAGCCAGCCAGGTGCCCCTGTATAATTTTTAAAGTAGCAACACACTAAACACGCAGTTTGGTTGCCCCCCCTTTTTTTTTTAAGTTTATTTATTTATTTTTAGTGAACACTGCACCCAATGTGGGGCTCGAATTCACAAGCCCACGACCAAGAGGCACATGCTCTTCTGGCTGAGCCAGCCAGGTGCCCTGGTTGCCTTTAAAAAAAAAAAAAACTTGAGATGGATTGGTAACAGTTTTCCATGACAGAATTATTATTCTGCAATTTTTTAATGGCTGCATTAAGTTCCACTTTATGGATAATCATGTTATTTAACCAGACTCAATAGTTTGGTTCAGATTTTTACTATTGTAAGATAATGCAGGGGTAAACAACTATACACCTAAACCTAACATGTATCTCTGTGTTAACATTTGGAGAGAAATAAGCAGTAAAAATGGAGTAGCTTTAATCAACAGTCTTGAAGAAAGCACAGGGTACAAAGAGTTAACAGGAAAATAAATGATCAATTAGACTAAGCACCAAAGTTACCTGAGAATTAACCCTTTTGTCTTCAATGTTCCAAATGAAGTTGATAGAAATTGCTTTCTCGGAGGCAGGGCTGTGGCCCTTCCTGTGTGCTATTATGACAAAATTAGAAGGAATCAGGGTGCAGTCTCCAGTTAAGAAGGACAAATTAAATGCTTACACAAAGGAAACTGTTAGAAAATCAAGTAATATTTCTAGATGGGCTTGCAAACACAGGCAGAGGTAAGAATCTGAAGGAAAGATTAACCAGAGACAGCACCCTGTGAAGTCAGGGTTCTGGAATGGGGTGGACCAGTGTTGGAAACCCAGATCTGCTAAGTACAGGAATTGTGATCTTGGGCTATGCACTTAAAGTCCTTGACCTTGTTACACATTTTCCTCATCTTGAAGGTGGAAAAGTGATAAAGCTTCTCTCTCAAAGTTGTTAAGATTAAGTGAAATGTAGCTTCTATGCAGAGTAAAGTGGATGGCATAGAGTAGATGCTCAATAACTCATAGTTATTAACCAGGGAACAGTCTTGCCCAATCAGGGTAGAGAAGGTATGGTGCTTTAGCCTCAGAGGCTGGAACTAGTTAGAGCTCAATCCAAAGGGAGGAGAAGGCCTAGGTCACAAAAAGGATGCTGGCGACCGTGGTGAGGGCCAGATAAGGAGGCTAAAATCCCAGAAACCAGGATGACACTTGGGGTCCATGAAAGGCAAAGGAAGGCATGTGAGAGCACAGCTAAGTGCTAAGGACAGGAAGTAAGTCCTCAGTTGGAACTCTTCTAACTCTTCAGATTTCCCTAGGAGCCTCCAAAGCTATACAGCTTTTACACAGCTCCTTTTACAAGGATTTCCCTCCTTCCCCCTCTGTTTGCCTCTGTTAAGTTTCATATTGATTAAACTTTCAAAGTTTACCATTTCCTAAAAAGTACAGCCTTATTCCACAAAGACAATATAGAGTTTTTTTTCTTGGTGGAAGTGAGAGGAATCTCAGAATTCTTCAAAAAAGCTTGGCAGCTCTCTCAATCGCCTCATCACATCTTACTATCCCTACACCCCAAGGATCCTACTTTCTCACTGTTTTGTGAATATGTACACTTCTCTAGATCTTTACTATCACCACTGTAGTTCAAAATGACTTCATGATGTCAGACACCTAAAATTATCTCCAAACTGAAATCTTCATTTCTACTTGTGCCCATGTTGATCCTCCATTTGCACTTAGAATGATACCATATTATAAAAACAAAAATATGATCAAATCTCTAACTTAAAAAACTTCTAATAAGAAAACTTCTAATAATGTTCTCTACTATCAGGATGAAGTCACAATTCTTTAATGTTGCCCACAAAGCCTGTAAAACCTGGGCTTTGTCTCTCCAGATTCATCTTGACAACCCTCCTCTTTGTTCATAATGCTGCAATAGCACTGATTTTTTTTGCTCCTGGAAGTCATTGAGCTTTGTTCAGCCTCAGGACCTTTGCACAGCATGTTCCCTCTGCCCACAAGGCTCACTCCACAACTTTCCACCTGACTGATTCCTCCTAATACTTCAGGTCTCTAATTTGTGACTTATTCACTGACACCTACCCAAATCTTGCAAACTAGGTTAGGTCTTTCTGTTGTATACTTTCATAACATCCTGTACTTTGTCATGGCTGTACTTATCACAACCCTAATTAAATAATAGTTGTTTGGTTATTGAATATCTAGTTCTTTGGGTTGACTGTGAGGTCAATGAGATCAAGGATTTATATCTTATTATGTTCAAAGCTATAAACCAAGCATATACCACAGTTAATAGCACATAGTAGGCACTCAATAAATGATGAATGTCCATAATTATCCATATTGGCATCTTTGGTCATGTATTTGTGCATGTGACTGCTAAATATATAAAACTAGAACAAAAGAAATGTAGCTGATTTGCTGAATTCTCTTTGTGTTGGAGGTTGTTCTTTGCCTACTTATTCTCTGAGGGAGACTCACTATAGTAAATTTTCTTCCAGTTTGACCTGAAAAAGGTGGTTTATCCATACAAAAAGAGCATGTCAACTATAAAGGATAGGGGAAATCAGGCTGTTAGCAATCTCTATATCAAAATTTAATGCTAAAGGAAAATGGAGCAATGGCCTACAAAGCACACAGGTAAGAAAAAAGTGTGATGCAAGAATGTAACATTCAGCAAGGTGTTTTCAGATATAAAAACTAAGAGAATGAAGAAAATAAATTAAATCTCAAATTTCTATTTCCAGTTATGATAGGCTAGGTTATTAAGATCAATATATCCACAGATCATGACTATATAAACATAAATAAAAATTCCTCCAAGGCACAAAATTGCTGACAAGATATTAAGGAACTATTGCCAAAAGCTAAGAGAAGGTGGAAGCCCAGAAGAGCAAATGAAGGTATAGAAGCACAAAAGCTACTCTTGCCTTGAGGACATTTTCTAGATAGGGAACATCTAGTATTGTTTGTAGTAGCTTCACTGAGCATGGAAAGAGCAGCCAAGGTACAGGGCTACCCAAAGTGAAAATGCTATTAGGTGACTCCACCTATATTAAATTGGGACTCCACTGGCTATACCCTAAGGATAAGGGTGAACCAGTATCCAAGAACTTTAAGAATGATTGTTTTTTACATTGACTATAAAAGGAGGAAAAAAGCACCCCTTCCCATCCCATCTTTGAGATGTGGCCACTGCACAGCTCTTGCTTAGATTTGTAGCCTGGGTTAGCAATGACTCAAGGAACCTCAACCCATGAAAACAGTCTAACTGAGAAGGCTTCAAGGAAAACAAAAATCCTTTTTGCAAGAAGCCAGAAATACTTTTTCTCACAGTTTTTCAAAGATAAGAAGCAAATACACAAGGAAACTAGACACTATGGACAATATACAGCAGAAATATCAGGCAGCACAAAGGAACCAGAAAATAACTGAGACATCAGAATTATGATACAGATTAGAAAACAACTATGACTACTATGTTTGAAAAAATAAAATAACTCTGGGGCACCTGGGTGGCACATCGGTTAAGTGTCTGCCTTCGGCTCAGGACGTGATCCTGGCACTATGGGATCGAGCCCTACATCAGGCTCCTCTGCTATGAGCCTGCTTCTTCCTCTCCCACTCCCCCTGCTTGTGTTCCCTCTCTCGCTGGCTGTCTCTATCTCGGTCAAAAAAATAAATAAAATCTTAAAAAAAAAAAAAAAAACTCAACTGCCAATTAGCAGGAAATAGGACAGAGGAACATGTTGAAATGCTCCATATATATGCAATTATATATATGCAAAATCCAAACTGGAGGAAACTGTAGTGTCAAAGGACTGAGGTCAGTCAACAAAAAAATTGTAAGTAAGAGAGATCTTTCAATTTTGCAGATACCTTTTATCAGATTAATTTCCCTTCTATTCCTGGTTTTCCATAAGCATTCATCATGAGTAAGTGTTTAATAATTTCTTCTACATTTTTTGAGAGGACATTTTCTCCACTAACCCATTAATATCTTGAATGTGATGTTAAAACAATCTAACTTGCATAAAATGTATTGCTCTTTCTATATAATACTGGAATTAGTTAACATTTTGCTTAGGGGTTTTTATATCTACGTTCATGAGCAAAAGTAGCATATAATCATTCATTAATTTGGTATCTTTGTCTGGCTTTCCTATCAGGGTTATGCTAAACCTCACGAAGCGTTGAAGTGTTCCCTGTGTCTGTCTCCCTTTCCTCATTTTGGAAGTACCCGATTAAGACAGCAAAGTTATCCTGCTAAAATGTTTGACTTAACTTTCCAAGGAAATCAGGGTAGCCTGGAGTCTTCTTCGTGGGAAGACTTTGTACTACTCTTTTCAATTTGTTTTTAAACGATTTCAGTGTTCTATTTCCCTCCGCACGGGAAAACAAGTACCTGCCCAGAACTTCTTTATTCCAGGGAAGCGGACCGCAGAAACCTCGCGCCACAGAACTGAGGAAAACGCGCACAAAACACGTCACTTCCAGTCAGGAAGAAGTGGCGTAACCACGCAGGGCGCAGTCCGACCTTCAGAGCCCCTTCCTGCGAAAGCGGCGTTCTGACGTCGCCACGCAGCAGAGTACCCATAGGACCGCAGCAAAGCCCATTGCATCATGGGACACACGTCAGTATGTCGGAGCTTAGTGCGTCAGGGCGGGCTTCTGCAGAGTACCCTGTGCGTCTGTTCCTCTTCCCTGCTCAAACATCTCTGCCCTCTATTTAGAAGGGGGGGCGTTCCCATTTTTAGGGGGCAAGAAGATGCTAGAGGATGGCGCCAGTTTAGGTGCCGCTAAAGGTAACAGAATCTAACCCGGGGCCTGAAACCAATCAGACGGACTCGCTAATTGCCATATCTCCCACTGGTCCACCGAGGGCGAGGGTCATATGACAGACTTCTGGCTTTGTTGTCACGTGACTGTGGCGTCGTGTGCAACTTTTGAGACTGCCAGCTTGTAGGGGGCGTATGCCGTTACCGCCTTTCTACCTTCCCGCCGGCTGTGGGTCCCCCATTGTTGGCGCATGCGCAGCATACGACTGCTGCTTGCCTTAAGTCTTCTAAACCCTATTTCCACCATTTCTTACTTTGGTGTCCAGAAACGCGCCCTTCCTTGGGCTCTTGAGGAGGTTGTCCGGGAGCTGGCGCTCAAGGGTAGTTTTTCACCTCCACCTGATGAGACTGTCGCGGTCGCCAGCCCTCCCTCCGTCCCCGCCCCCAGGGTTGAAGGAAGGGTGTGACAGGCAGGGCTGTGCCGCCGGGGATTAGGGCCTGCGTTCGGTGTTCTGTCGAGAACGGGAGCTAGCGTGGGGAGGCTATGTCGCCGTCATCTTCCCTTTCCCTTGGGTTATCGGGAGTGAGCCTGCTTCCCACGACCGTATTCTCACACCTAGGAGAACCACAGCCCAACCTCTTTCCGCTAATGTAAATAAAAGTTGGCCTGTTTATTAGACTTTTAGCTACCCAGTTCGGAAATACCTTGCTGCTTGTACATAATTTCCATGCTCGCCCCACGGTGCTAGGACTAATCCACCGCTGCTCTCTCTAGATCCTTCCTATTGTATTTAGCATCCCCCAGCGTCTCATGATACCTGATTTGATTTGACATGGTATTTTTTACCCTCTCCTGCTACTTTGTTGAAACAAATGCTTCAAAAATCTCAAAAATATTTTCTTCTAGTTACTAGTTTTACTGTTACTAGAACATATTTTCCCCCTTGTACTGCCTTGGCATTCCCAACTAAACAAAACCTGATTTTTACAAAAGCATATATATTTTTAAAGTAATCTTCACCAAAGGTGGGGCTCAAACTGAGGACCCTGAGATCAAGAGCCACATGCTCTACGGACTGAGCCAGTCAGGCTCCCCAAGAACAAGAATATTTTTATTAGCAACAAGAAGACCATTTCACAATGAAATTGTTTCTGCTGCAGACATTCAACAGCGGAATTCCTGTTTGAGCAAATACAGATGAAGAGGCTGTTTGATCATTTCAAATGTCATGAAAAAGTAATACTTTTAAGGAAATGCTTAAAAATAAATAGCTGCCTGTTTGTCTTTTACTGAAGTTTAACTTTCAGAAAACACTTTTATTAACCAGTCTAGCATATTGTGGAATGTGTTTCTACTGAATGGATGAATGGCTCCTTTATGTTTGGTTTAAATATCAAATAGGTGATTTATCTGACATGCTGATATTGATAGCCCTGTGCAATTGCTGTTGAGATGTCTGCAATTCACGCCAATGTATTTTCACTCTGAGCCATGAAATAGGGGCACCTTGGTGGCTCAGTTGGTTAAGTGACTGTTGATCTCAGCTCAGGTCTTGAATTCAGGGTCATTAAGTTCAAGCCCCACCTTGGGCTCTGTGCTGGGTGTAGAGGCTGCTTAAAAAAACCAAAACCATGAAATAAGGCATTCAATACACTTCATTCCCATCAGGAGTTACAAACAGACCTGCTTTTCCCTCATAGTTAATCAAACTTAATTCTGAGGAATTGCTCTCAAAACTTCTATTCAGGGTGGGACGCCTTGATGCCTCAGTTGGTTAGTGTCTGCGTTCTGCTCAGGTCATGATCCCAGGGTCCTGGGATGGAGTACTGCATTCGGCTTTGGCGGCTCTGGCTCTTTGCTCTGCAGGGAGCATGTTTCCTCCCTGTTCCTGCCGCTCCCCCTGCTTGTGCGCTCGCTCTCTCTATCTCACAAATAAATAAATAAAATCTTAAGAATAAAAAAAAAAATTCTATTAAGGGTAAGAGTTTTAGTGATTTTTAAAAATCCCACCTATTTTTTTTAAAGACTTTTATTTATTTTTTAAAGTAATCTCTACGCCCACCTTGGGGCTCAAACTTAACAACCCTGTGATTAAGAGTCACATGCTCAACTGAGTGAGCCAGCTAGCTTCCTAAAAATCCAATCTATTTTTAACCTAAGTTTGGTAAAAGTTTTTATAGTCATACAATTAAAAAATTATAATGTAGAGAAGTACATAGTGAAAAATCTATGTCACATCCTTGCAACCTATTTGCTCAATTTCCAGTGGACCCCTTTCCAAAGACAACTAGTTGGTAGTTTATACATAGCCAAGGAAATATAAATACACTTATTTTCCTACTTTTTTTACATTATGGTCTAATATATATAATGTTTTGCATCCAGCTTTTTTCATTTAAAACATTTTTTGAGATCCATAAGAGTATACAGTATCATCGCTTTTTGTATAGCTGGACAGATTCCATGGTGTAGATATACTATGTTGCTTTTTTTTTTTAACCAGTGCCCTATTGATGGACATTTGGGATCTTTCCAGTCTTTTGTCTGTTATGAACAGTGCTGTAATGAAAAAAGTTGTTTTGCAGTTGTGCAAATTTATGACAGTATAAATTCCTAGAAGACCATTTCTCGGGGTGCCTGGGTGGCTCAGTCGGTTAAGCGGTTGCTTTTGGCTCAGGTCATGATCCCAGGGCCCGGGGATGGAGCCCCACATTGGGCTTTCTGCCGAGCAGGAAGCCAGCTTCTCCCTCTTCCTCTGCCTGCCACTCCCTACTTGTGCTTGCTCTGTCAAATAAATAAATAAAATCTTACCCAAAAAAAGACTCTATGTCAAAAGTTATATGCATTTGAAATTTTTATAGATAAATGCCAAACTGCCTTCTGTGAGGGTTGTACTGATTTAATTTCCACTAGCAATGTATATATATTTCCCCATAGTCTCATCAACAAAATATTAGCATACTTATTTACTGTGCTGATGTGATAAGGTTGTCATTGTATTACATAATAGTTTTAATTTTCATTTCTCTTAGAAAATGAGCATCTTATATTTAAGAGCCATTTATATTCTTTTCTGGGAACTCAGTGCAAACCCTGGCACATTTTTCTATTGATTTTTTTTTTATTCATTAGTTTTTAATATACATTTTGGGGGTGACTGGGTGGCTCAGTCAGTTGAGTGTCTGCCTTGGGTTCAGGTCATGATCTCAGCGTCCTGGGATGAAGCCCTGTGTCGAACTCTCTGCCCAGCAGGGAGTCTGCTCCCTCTGTGCTCTCCTCCTGTCTCTCAAATAAATAAGTAAATAAAATCTTTTAAAAATATATACATTCTGCCTCTTATTAAAAGGACCTGCAGCAGAGATAATGTATTCAATATGATTGGGAAAATTGAAAGGAAATTTTTCTGCCAAGCTTAATACATTTGCTACAGTGGAGCATATTTCAGTCTGAGCTTCCATTAGCTATGGAAAAAGAAAGGGGTATTTGGCAAAAGGAAACAAATGAGAGACAGAGAAAAAAACCTTTGTGGGTTCTAAAAATTCTAAAAGAACTAAAAGGCTTTAAGGGGGAGTAAAAGGAATCCATTACCCTGACTTTATTTTGTTTTTTTGCCTAGATCAAGAGAAATTCATAGGAAAATGGAAGAGCAAAAGTTCTGATGTTTTGCTTTTGATTTCGCCAAGCTAAGTCAACTCCAGGAGTCCTTTCAAAAAGGAAAGAAAGTTATCTCAGAAACTAACACAGTATATTGTACTCATTCTCACACTGCTAAAAAGCATCTCTAACAAGTAAGCTAAAATAAGAATGCTTACCTGCCTAGTATTTAATTCAACTGAAAATGGATACCAGAAAGTCTCTTTCTTTTTAATCAAATAAAAATAATTTAAAAATTGAGTACTTTTGAAAGCGCTGATATTAGAATAGGTCTAAAAATAAAGGTCCAGTAACTACCAAGGGATTAATTTAACTACATAGCTTGATACTTTATCAGTTAAAAACCTCAAGAAGAGGGGCGCCTGGGTGGCTCAGTCAGTTAAGTGTCTGATTTAAGATTCTCTCTCCCTCTCCCTTGACCCTCCCCGCCCTTGTACGCACGCACTTGTGCTCTTTTTCTCTCTCTCTAAAAAAATAAATGAAAGAAAGAAACCTCAAGAAGAAAAAAAAAAGTGTTTGGATATTTACAAGATGGTGTAGGGACCATTTGGAACCCCAGGGTCAGTATGGAGATTATTTTAAGCTGAAGATATTTGAGAATCAATAGGTGTAGAAAGAAGCCTTCTGAGAGCTTCCTTTATCTGATTAAAAGCAGAAACTTCTGGGAAGTGAGGCTGCCAGAATTTCCCTACCCCAGTAGAGAAACCAAGAGTAAACCATAAATCCCTTTCTCAGAGGAGTTTCATGGCCATGAAAAGGAAGGAGAGACCACTCCCATCAGCATAAATCTTCTCAGATTGTTCTTCTAAAAATCCATGTCTTTATCCTATGTAAATCTATTTATTCTTCCCATACAAGCATACAAGCCATTTTCCTGTAGTAAATTGGGTGTATAAGCCTCTAACTGTTCATTGAGCTAGCTTCTTCCTTTGTTAATGCCATTTGTATATGAATAAACCTTTTTATCCCCTGTTAACAGCCTTTTATCATTTTGACTATCAGACCCCCAGTTATGTAACTTAAAAGGATAGAGGAAGCTTATCCTCCCAACAGTGGTCAAAGGGACAACAGTTTTTTCAATGAGAAAAAGAAAATGGGTGGTGGTGGGGGGAACCTCAGACATTTCCCCAAAAGAGAAAATCCAAATGGATAATAAACATTAAAAGGCTTTCAATTTCATAAATATCCCGAAAATGCGAATTTAAATCACTCCTCTGATTGGCAAATATTAGGAACCTGACAAAGAAAAAGCTGACAACCAATGCTGGCAAGAATGATAAACAATAGGAACACTCAGAGAAAGAGTATAAGTAGATGTAACAACTTTAAATACAGTTTGACATTTTCTAAAAAAATTGAAGATATAGATACTCTCTGATCCAGCGCTTTCACTCCCAGCTATATACTGACACTTGCTATTCAAGAGTGGACTGTAGACCAAAAACCTCAGCATTTCCCAGCAATGTATTAGAAATGTAAATTTCTGGGCTTTACCACAAGACCTTATGAATTAAACGCTGCATCTTAACAGTGATACATAAGCACCTGTGCCCCTGGATCCATGGGTGGGAGTGTTCCTGATAGCCCCAAACAAATAGTCCCATTGTCTATGAACATGAGAAAGTATGCTATATTCATACAACAGAAAACTGTATGTTGATGAAAAGGAACAAACTACAATTAAATCCAACATGGATAAATATCACACTGTTGAGAGAAAGAAGACAAAAAAATCATAGGGTATAAGTCCACGTATATAATCTTCAATACAGTTACAACCAAATTGCACTGTTTAGGTATGCACATTAAGGTAATGATACTAAAAAGGGGGGTGAGTAAAGCAAGAAAGTGATTCCAAAGAGAATCCAGGTGGAATTTATCTCCAGAGGAGACAGATGGGTTGTGATCTTGGAGGGAGGGGGGCAGTTGGGGACTTACAGAACTGGTATATGTGTTGGATAGTGTCTAAAGGATTTCTATATTATAATTATTTAATAATTATGGTATATAATGTTCTGTGAAGTTTTCAGTGTATGTGTTATATTTTACATTAGATAAATAAATGCTGTAGACTTGTTTCCAACCAATACATGAATGACTGACAATGAGAAAAGCAAGAAGCAGGATGTGACAGCAAAGTAAATTGGCACTGAATAAACCAGAAAGAGAAAAACCAAGGTCTCCCTGTGTTTGTTCTATTTAAAATAATGTGCTCCCCCCCCCCCCCCCCCCCCCCCCCCCCGCGTAAGGCTATCTTTATTTTTCATGAGGGAAGTTTGGGCACACAGACCTGAGGAGCAGATATGCTTTAGTGGGAGAGGTAGAGGGAAGCAGGAGAATGGCAGGAGCTTGCAGACCATGCCAGGGTGGAGGAGGTGGGGATGGTAGGGGCTGGGGAGGGATGGGGGTTTGGGATGGTGGAAGGTGATGGTGGTATATGGACACAGGACATAGCACTTAGAGACCGAAGAGGAGGCCATAGCCCAGGAGCCCAGCTTGCCCCTCTTCCTCCTTCTCCTGGTCCTGCCCCCTGTCCACCCCTTTCTTTGCCTTTGACCCCAGACCCAGACAGGAGAAGCAGTTTGACAACCCTTTTCTGGGTCAAACATAGAGGGAAAAGGTGTCCCATGTTGGAACTGAAGATTTGGCCACTAGGGCACCTACATAGAAAGTTAGATAGGTGAAGAACACCCAGGAAGAAAACTTCAGTTTTCTGAAGTTAACTTCAGCTATGCTTCCTGTAGCATTTGCACCTGACTGATGTTCATGGAGTGGCCTTGAAGCCTCTCATTATCGTGGCTTTGATGGAGGTTAGGGAATATATTATTTTAATCTGGAGAAAGTTCCTTTCTATGTAAAATAGATTATGCAAGATAATTAAACCTCAAATTATTGAAAGTAAACTTCACTTGAAAGAAAAAATCCCAGAAATTCCTAAGAATGTGTCCAAACATTAACAGAAGAAAACAGGAGCCAAGAAATCCTTGGATTCACAGTCACTTCAGAATATGCTTCTGAATACAACTCACTATTAAGAAGGCTGGGCTTAAAATTATAACCAGGACTTTAAGAAAGTAGGCAAAGGCAGAGGACAATGAATTTAAGATGGACTTTGAGAAAGAAGTGATGAAGAAATCTGAAAAATGTTACAAATTTCTGGGAAGATAAAACATAAGAAATCACTAGAATTTATAGAACTAAAAAGGGTCATTAATTGTCCTAGTCCATTCCAGATGCCATAACAAAATACCACTGACTGGCTAGTTTAAAACTGACAGAAATTTATTTCTCACAGCTCTAGAGGTTGGGATGTCCAAGATCCAGGTGCCAAGTGTACCTTCATGACCTAAGCACCTCCCAAAGGCCCTACCTCCAAATACCATCACATCAGGCATTAGGATTTCAACATACGAACTTTTGGGGAAGACACAAACATTCAGACCACACCATCAATGAAGCATTAATCTTCCTAAAAAAAAGATTCCTCAAAAAATGAGTAAAAGGTTCTAATTACCTAATGTACAGGCACTGTAAAGCACCCATGATACAGTAGACACTCAAATTAGCTCACTTCCTTTTTTCCTTACCCCAACATAAGAGACCATCAAATGTGAGCTCTTTCAAATGCGGGGAGGGGTGGGGGCAGATTCAGGCTTTGGAAAATAGAGCAGTTTCTACAGAGAGTGAATATTTGGGACAAGTGAGCCACGTTGAGCTGAGTAGAACTATGAATGCACATAAGAGGTCTCCAAAAGAAAAGGACGAATCTGTTGGTTACAAAGAGAATGGCAGGGGCGCCTGGGTGGCACAGCGGTTAAGCGTCTGCCTTCGGCTCAGGGTGTGATCCCGGCGTTGTGGGATCAAGCCCCACTTCAGGCTCCTCTGCTATGAACCTGCTTCTTCCTCTCCCACTCCCCCTGTTTGTGTTCCCTCTCTCGCTGGCTGTCTCTATCTCTGTCAAATAAATAAATAAAATCTTTAAAAAAAAAGAGAGAGAGAATGGCAAAGGTAATTGGAACAATTATCTCAAGGAGGTGAATTCTGCAGATGAGGCCAAAAGTAATGAAAAACTTACGCATACACTGACATAGGCAACAGGGAATCAGGGACCAAGCTCTGTTAAAACACGAAGACAGAAATACTTCACTAGGCAAGATAAGTAAAGTGATTCAGCCACTCACAAATCATAGATTGTAGACAGAAGTTGAAAGACCATTGAAGAAGGGTGGAAGAGTAATCCTGTTCGTTGCAATTATTCCAAGATTATCTAGAAACAGAACCTAAAGCAGAGAATCAAGAAACTAAAAACAAATTTTATGTGCTAGGTTGAATAGCGTATCTCCCAAATTCATGTCCACCTGGAACCTGTAAGTGTGATCTATTTGAAAATAGGGTCTTTGCAGATGCAGTCAAGCTAAGATGAGGTTATGCTGGATTAGGGCAACTGGTGTCCCTCTTCTAAGAGGGAAATTTGGACAAAGACATACACAGAGGGAAGGTGTGGTCTTGTGAAGACAGAGACAGAGATTGGAGTGATGCTCTCTTATGTCAAGAACGCCAAAACTTGCCAGCAAACACCAGAAGTTAGAAGAGGCAAGGAAGGATTCTTCCCCAGAGCCTTCAGAGGTGGTGTGGCCTTGCTGATGCCTTGATTTTTGACTTCTAGCTTCCAGAACTGTGAGAGAATAAATTTCTGTTATTTTATGCCCCTAGTTTGTGGTAATTTACTACAAAGCCCTAGGAAACTCCTATACCCTAGGATCAGATAGCAGAATTTGAACAGGATGAGAAAGGCCGGGAACAATTAGTTGAAGAGGAAGTAAAAGAGTGAAAGCAGAGAATTCAATATCTGGAAAATTAATACAAAGCAAGAAGAGATTATAGAAAGAGAATATTGCCATTCTGTAACACAAAGTTCACTATAATTTGATCCTTGTCTATGACACTGAAAGAGCTGTTGCTGAAGAAGAAAAACATCTTCCTAAAGCAGAAATTAATTCAAGTTGCCAAAATTAACATCTCGCTCATAGTGCCTTCTTTAAGAGGCAGTTACACCTAGTTTCAGTTCCTGATCCTGCCATCCTTTCGTGTGACTTTGCACTTTTTAGTTAATCTTCCTAAAAAAAAGATTCCTCAAAAAATGAGTAAAAGGTTCTAATTACCTAATGTACAGGCACTGTAAAGCACCCATGATACAGTAGACACTCAAATTAGCTCACTTCCTTTTTTCCTTACCCCAACATAAGATGATAAAATGCTACTTAGTAAGACTTCATTGGTACTGTGCTAACAAAATGTACATGCCTTGCTCTGACATTTATGTTCCTGTCTTATTTCCCTCATGAGAGTGTGGTGGTCTGAAGGGTAGAGGGTTGAACTTATCCAAATATATTTTCTAATCTCCCACCTTCAGTGATGGACTGATAACGTGCACCAAATTGTACACTGTAAACACTTGTTGAAGATATGAATGAAAGAAGAAATAGAGATGTTTTTAAAAGAAAAAGAACAAGCTGAAAAAACGTGCTGTTGTAAAGAACAACATACTGAGGTCTTTAGAATTGATTCGGGAAGATTCCTTTCTCCCCCTGCTCTATTTTCTTCATCACCACAAAGATGAAATCACTTTGTATTTATTCTTTAAAAAGCAAAGTAAAGTATAATGGAGGGACAGGCTTACAGGTTAGGTTTTTTTTGTTTTTGTTTTTGTTGTTTTTTTTTTCCTTAAGATTTTATTTGAGAGAGAGAGCACGAGCGGGCGGAGTGGGGGGCAGAGGGAGAAGCAGACTCCCCACTGAGCAGGGAGCCCCACCCCAATGTGGGGCTTGATGCCAGGACCCCAGAATCATGATCTGAGTCGAAGACAGTTGCTTAACCCACTGAGCCACCCAGGCACCCCTATTTCTGTTTTTTATTTATAATCTTTTCTCTCCAGAGGTCTCTACAGATGCTTCATTTTTTAGGTTAGTAACTGCTATCTTGATGGAAACAAGTGGGAGGGTCCCTGAGGAAGCAGGATGCTTTGAGTAAGAAAGATTCCACACTCAGAGAAGACATGGCTTAAATTTTGGGGGGAAAAGGGGTCATTTTACCCAGATGCTCTTATCTAAAAGCTGCCATCTAGTGTTCATTTCTAAGACTACAGCCTAACATACTAATCCTGTGGTTCTCTATACCAAGGACCATTTTTATTGACATACTATAGTTATGCACCAGATTCTAAGACAATTTGGTTACCAAAAGGAACACAATTTTAGAAAGAAAAATATGTTTTTCAGTTGTTTTCGTCACATACATATAGTACTGTCAAAACAGGACTTTGGGATAATAACAGTGGAAAAGTATTTCTGAAGGCAGTGATCTAATACTGAATGGATGTAAAAGCAATTGAAAAAAGGAACTCAGGTTACCTTATCCATACTTATTGTTAGTTAATGTTACCTGTAGTTTTTATTGGAAAGAGGGTGAGAAGAACCATTTATTGTATATTATCAGTGTGTCAGACTCTACAAACGTTATCTGTATAAATCTTAATCCTTTGAGTTAAGTATTCTTTACTTTTTTCCCCTCATCTTTATTGAGGTATAATTGACAATGTAAATTTGAGTTAAATAGTCCTAACACTATTTTTACATATGAGAAATTGAGGAGAAGTAACTGGCCTTTTATCAAAGAGCAAGTTGACTAAAGAACCCATATCTGTCATACTCACAGTCAGTGCTTATACCACAATGCTTGGTAAACTTTTTGAAATTCAGGGGAAAGCTTACAAACCCCTTTTACTGCTTTTATAAACTGTTCGAAGGTCTAAGCAACTCTAGAAACTACTGCAGTAAGAGGAACCTCTAAACTCCCACATTGGTCTGCAGGATTATTTCCTGAAGACAAATTGTACTTTTGAAACCTGAACCAAAATTCTAAGATAAAAACACTAGGGTGTTTTTATATTGAGTTTTATGAAAAAAATTCATAAAATACATGAGATTTTTAGAAGTATACTCTAATTGTAATACATTCAACTGAACCCCCATGTTTTATATTACATTTACTTAAACCTTCAGCTGTTCCATATTACTTCAGAAATGCATATTCTTGCATGGAATCAACCAAATATGCTGTGCCTCTAGATCTTAATTTTGCCTAGCATACAAACTGTACTAACCACAGTAGAGAAAACACGCGAACACACAGTTAATTTTTTTAAATTGAAGCAAAAACACCGTTAATTTTTTAAAATTCAGCAAAATATTAAATTTCTTAGGTTCATTATATAATGTATTTACTCAACCTTTTGAAATTTGACAGGTATTTAACACTAAACTCCCTAATTTGGAATACATATTTTAAAGCACCAGTATGCTTCCTTAGTGAATCATTTAGCAAAGCAAAGAGAACTTGTTGATTTGACATCCATCTTTCTAAAACCTGAGTGAGCTGCTTTTCTAAGGCAAGATTATTTTTCTTGAATCCTGACAACAATTCTATAAGGTTTGTAATAATTGTGTGAATTTCAGGTAAACTACTGTTTCAAATAACCCCAAATTTTAGGGTGCTCAACACAAACACAAATTTTGTTTGTTGTTAACATCACAGTCAAACATGGATTGGTGGGGCCTCTGCTGCATGCGTTCATTTAAGGAAGGAGGCTCCTCTGTCTAGTACTCCGCCACCTTCAAGGCAGGTAAGAGTCTTTAAATCCTAGTCTTCCCCTTTAGGAGGCTTCAGGACCAAACTTTTTATCTATTCCTTGCCTGTGGCTTGTTCTTATCCACCCAGAATTAGATTTCTCTTCTTGAGCCTAAGATGTATTTTTGTACAGTTAACTATAAAATAATTTAATTCAGCGGCACCTGGGTGGCTCAGTCACTTAAGCTTCCGCTCTTGGTTTCAGCTGGGGTCATGATCTCCGGGTCGTGGGATTGAGCTCTGAGTTGTGCTCTGTGGTTAGTGCCGAGACTGCTTCAGATTCTCTCTCCCTCTTTCTCCCCCCTCCTCTGTCCCTCCCGCTGCTCACACGCATGCGTTCTCTCTCAAATAAATAAATAAATAAATAAATAAATAAATAAAATCTTTAAAATAATTTAATTCAGAATAGTAAGCATCAGACACAGTCATTCTCACTGGCAAGTTACCTTTTTGGCTAAATAAATCCACAAATACATTCAGGCAATATATTCAGAAACAAATTCTTCATGTTTCCTACATTTTTATGAATTGCAGCTTCATGATGTTACTTTTGAAAATGGAATGTTTGTAGACATATCTGTATATATGGATTTTAATTGACAAGTTGGCAGTTGTTCTTCAGACCTTAAGTATAGATGCATACATACATATTTATTTTTAATTTAAGAAACTATAACACATTTGTAGTCTTATAAGCTCTTTTATTTTTTGATTTTTTAATTTATTTTTTAGATTTTATTTATTTTATTTATTTTTTGTGCAAAAAGGTGATTTTATTAAAGCACAAGGGCAGAACCCGTGGGCAGAAAGAGCTTCCTTAATTTATTTTTTTTATAAGCTCTTTTTAGAGAGGAAAAGCATTTTATCTGCAATACAGAGACTACATGTTAAAATAGAGCTGCTTTCACTTACACATATTTAAATTACAGTATTTACTCAATACCTCCTGCTACACCAAGATTCTTTATTTCAAGTGCAAATTCTGTGCTCCCTGGCTTTTTTTTTTTTTTTAAGATTTTATTTATTTATTTTGACAGAGAGACAGCCAGTGAGAGAGGAAACACCGCAGGGGAGTGGGAGAGGAAGAAGCAGGCTCCCAGCGGAGGAGCCCGATGTGGGACTCCATCCCAGAACGCCGGGATCCCGCCCTCAGCCGAAGGCAGACGCTTAAGGACTGCGCTACCCAGGCGCCCCTACTCCGTGTATTTAATTTAGGTTTCCTTTGAATAGTCTGAAATTACCTTATTTTCTTATATTTCCAGTTACTGAAAAGTTAGATTTGGGTCAGTAAAGGTGTTAAATTAATCAAAACACATCTGGAGAGCAGTCCTAGGTCCACTTAACATGAAAAGATGGCTTCCATTGGAGCACAGATCTTCTATTATGGAATCGCTAGGTTCTCTGAATGCATCCTTTTTATGGTGTGACCTCCTAATGGCTACAGGCTTGTGGTGATAATGCATCAGGTAATTAGTCCTATATAGAGGCAATTTGGTAGAAGATTGCTGCATCAAATAGTTTCTGGCATCCCCAGAAGGAAATCTGGAAGCTTGAATCAGTACAGGGTAGTTTTAAGTTAACAGCAGAAACATGAGAGACTATGGACTATGAGAAACAAACTGAGGGCCTCAGAGGGGAGGGGGGTGGGGGATTGGGATAGACTGGTGATGGGTAGTAAGGAGGGCACGTATTGCATGGTACACTGGGTGTTATACACAACTAATGAATCATCGAGCCTTACATCGGAAACCGGGGATGTACTGTATGGTGACTAACATAATATAATAAAAAATCATTAAAAAAAAAAGTTAACAGCAACACTAAGGGAGTTGCTGAGGTTTATTTGGGCGTTCATTTTTCCAAGGCCATGTATTCACCACAGTTATATTTGTACTACATGGTCCATTGGAGGATGTGGCCTGTAGTTGATGGTTATCATAGGAGCCAAATAAGGCAGTATTTACTCTTAGATCTCATTGAGAGGGCCCTGCACTTTAGTGGCCCCCACATATCACAAACACTAAACTCCTAAGACCTTTAGGAGAAGGGAAAGAGTTATTTTCCTTCTACCCATCTTAGGTTCTCTTGCTGGAACTATGTGAATTAGACTGATGAAAGACAGATTAACAAGAGAAAAACAAGTTTATTAATATGAGAATAGTGTATATATGTAGGAGTACTCAGAGGTGAGTAACTCAAAGAAATGGTTAGAACTTGGTCTTACATAGCATCTTTTAATTAATTAATTAATTAATTAATTAATTTTTTAGTAGTCTCTATACCCAACGTGGGGCTCAAACTCATGACCCTGAGATCGAGAGTTGCATGCTTTTCTGACTGAGCCAGCGAGGCATCCCATGGTGTATATAGCATCTTAACAAAAGAACAATAAATGTTTAGAGAAGTGATAAGAGAAAGGAAAGGTCTTTGAGTTTCTAGGAGCAAATTGTGGGAGGGCAAATATGTGGGGAACTAATGGAACATAAAATTAGTAAAATTTGCTATGGAGATTCCTCTGGTGCAGTCTGTGGGCTGGTAAGGGTCTAGAGTTGGCTCTGGTAATTAACTTCTTTCTGGTGGAGAGAAGAGAGGGACCACCTTTATGAGTTTATGTACTGCTTTTAGGCAAATGGAGGGAAGAAACTTTTTTTTATACTTCTATTCAATTGCATTTAGCTCAAAATAATCCTGATGCCAAAATGGTATATTTTGGGGTGGTATATTCTGCTACCTGTCAGGTCTCAGGTAGATAAACACTTTAAGACATCTCTTGTTCTTTGTCCTCAAAAAAAAAAATGTGACTGTATCCAGGGGTGCCTGGGTGGCTCAGTCACTTAAGTGACCAACTCTTTTTTTTTTTTTTTAAAGATTTTATTTATTTATTTGACAGAGAGAGAGACAGCCAGCGAGAGCGGGAACACAAGCAGGGGGAGTGGGAGAGGAAGAAGCAGGCTCCCAGCAGAGCAGGGAGCCCGATGTAGGGCTCGATGTGGGGCTCTATCCCAGGACCCTGGGATCACGCCCTGAACCAATGGCAGACGCTTAACGACTGAGCCACCCAGGCGCCCCTAAGTGACCCACTCTTGATTTTGGCACAGGTCATGATCTCAGGGTAATGAGATCTAGCCCTATGTTGGGCTCTGTGCTCAGCAGGGAGTCTTCTTGAGATTCTTTCCCTCTTCCCCTCCCTACCCTCGCTTGCTTGCTCTCTCTCCCTCTCTAAAATAAATAAATCAGTCTTTAAAAAAAAGAAAAGAAAAGAAAACGTGACTGCATCCAAATGCTCTGATGGCTCCCCAGTTGTGCATGGCCAACATCAGAGATGGATACGGCTACAGCGAGTGGAGAGGTTTGAGTAGCAGAAGCACTTAAGTAGCACATCATAACAAGTTACATATTTTGTCAAATTCTTTCAGATAGCATGAATGCAAGGGATTCTTATATAACAATTATCGTTTCCCAGTAGTGTGGAGCATCAGCTTCTTGCTTCTTTTCATATTTCAGTGAGTGGTTCCAGAATTACTCACAAATTAGTTTAGCACAGCATTTGCAACAGCAGTGAAAACATTTATGAATATTAATTCATATTATCTTTAAAGCCCTACATGTGTATGCCAAGACCTAATATACATGAAATATGCTGTTAACGTTGGGAACTAGATGAAGAAAAAAAAACATTGGCAACTAGGTGGACATTGAATACTAAAATCATGTTAATTTTATTTATTTATTTACGATTATTTATTTATTTTAGAGAGAGAGCACTCAAGCGGGGGAAGGGGCAGAGGGAGAGAGAATCTGAAGGAGAATCCATGCTGAGCTTGGAGACTGAGGCAGGGCTCCATCTCACAACCAGGAGATCAGGACCTGAGCCTAAACTAAGAATCAGATGCTCAACTGACTGAGCCACCCAGGTGCCCCGTTAATTTTATTTTTATAACAATATTTAATAAGATTTAAATACACTTTCCAAATATTAAGATTGTTCAACTTTAAATAATTTTGGCTTAACAAAGCAACCTTTTTCATGACACATCCCCAAAGGCAAGAGAAACAAAAGATAAAATGAATTTATGGGACTTCATCAAGATTAAAAGTTTCTGCACAGCCAAGGAAACAGTCAGAAAAACTAAGAGGCAGCCCACGGAATGGGAGAATATATTTGCAAATGACACTACAGATAAAGGACTGGTATCCAAGATCTACAAAGAACTTCTCAAACTCAATACATGAGAAACAAATAAATCAAAAAATGGGCAGAAGATATGAACAGACACTTTTCCAATGAAGACATACAAATGGCTAACAGACACATGAAAAAATGTTCAAAATCATTAGCCATCAAGGAAATTCAAATCAAAACCACACTGAGATACCACCTTACACCAGTTAGAATGGCAAAAATAGACAAGGCAAGAAACAACAATTGTTGGAGAGGATGTGGAGAAAGGGGATCCCTCCTACATTGTTGGTGGGAATGCAAGTTGGTACAGCCACTCTGGAAAACAGTGTGGAGGTCCCTTAAAAAGTTAAAAATTGAGCTACCCTATGATCCAGCCATTGCACTACTGGGTATTTACCCCAAAGATACAGACGTAGTGAAGAGAAGGGCCATATGCACCCCAATGTTCATAGCAGCAATGTCCACAATAGCTAAATCATGGAAGGAGCCGAGATGCCCTTCAACAGATGACTGGATTAAGAAGTTGTGGCCCATATATACAATGGAATATTACTCAGCTATCAGAAAGAACGAGTTCTCAACATTTGCTACAACATGGACAGCACTGGAGGAGATAATGCTAAGTGAAATAAGTCAAGCAGAGAAAGACAATTATCATATGATTTCTCTCATCTATGGAACATAAGAACTAGGATGATCAGTAGGGGAAGAAAGGGATAAAGAAAGGGGGGGTAATCAGAAGGGGGAATGAAACATGAGAGACTATGGACTATGAGAAACAAACTGAGGACCTCAGAGGGGAGGGGGGTGGGGGAATGGGATAGACCGGTGATGGGTAGTAAGAAGGGCACGTATTGCATGGTGCACTGAGTGTTATACGCAACTAATGAATCATCGAGCCTTACATCGGAAACCGGGGATGTACTGTATGGTGACTAACATAATATAATAAAAAATCATTAAAAAAATAATAATTTTGGCTTAAAATTTTTATATTCTTTAATTACAACATTTTTGCCTTTTGATTTTGGAAGATAATTCTGAAAATTTTAGAAGAAAAATAACTTTTCAAAATGTGTGAAACTAAGTTTATGTTGTTTACTCATTGCTGTTATTACAATTACTCATGTTACCCTGCCTCCTTGTAGAGTTAAAAGCCTGACATTGAAAAATAAAATAGAGAAAGAAAGAACCCTGATATTGTACACCTTATTAGGAGTACTCCCAATTGTGTGCTAGTGTAGGAAAAATTCAAAGTTTTGTGAGTGTGTAAACACTATTTTTGCCTTATGTCCATGAGTATCATGCTCCCTGTATCTTCACTGTGTCCTTCAAACACAAGAAAACATGGGGTTAAAGACCACAGAGGTTTTCAAAAAAGCTGAAATTAGAGTTTTGTAGCATTGAAATGGAGTATTTTCACCAAAGTATAATATAATTTGAAATACGAAATAGCAATTCGACTCTGCCCAAATCTGTTGACTAACTTTAAGCCTGGGCTACTCTTTCTTAGTTGGGAACACTGCAGAAGAAAGTCCTACAGGACTGGCCGCTGAGACACTGTCAAGTGTTACGAGAGTTCATTGTACTTTGGCTGAACGTTGGCATGTTGGGCCGCCTGCCTTGGCAGCACGTAAGTCCTGAATTTGACAACTCAAACGGCTGGCATTGAAGTGCAAAACCAAAGGACGTAACAAGCTGACTCTAATACAATGAATGGAACCAGCGTGTACCTGCACTTAACAGTTTTCTCAATATCAGCACACAGTGGGCTCCAAAAATTCCCAACAAAGTTCCCTTTCAGGTTCCCCATCTGAAGGCTCCACTCGCGGGGACAGAACATGTTCCATACAGGTGCTTCCAACAGATGGCACTTACCCACCCCTAAACTTAAAACATGGCCATTGCTGAAGTGCCCCCTTGTAAGAGGTCCAAAAGGATATGTAAGCCCACTCTGACCTTGCCACTTTCCAGAGGCTGCAGAGAGCCCAGGGCTGAGGGCGACTTGCCACATGACACAATCTCTCCATTCCAGAGCTCCGAGGCTGGTGAGACCTACAGCTGGTGGGTTGGAGCTCACACCTCTCTGTCACTGCTCTGGAAGGCCCCATGCTCAGGTGTGGAAACCTATTACTCAGTGGGGGTGCATTGACTCAGCTGGTTCCCACCCTAGAGGAATCACACAGGTGATTAGGCATCATTTCCAATTTGTATCCCTACAGCTGTGTGAGGACTGGTCGGTCCAACAAGGAAGCAGGATGCTTCGGTGTCTATGGCTTTAGTTCAGGTGCTGCATGGAGCAAGCCTGAAGAACTTAGGTCGGACTGCCAGTTGACCAAAGTTACTTGATAGGACCTGGCCTAATGGCTCTTTACCCAGTAAGATGCAGGGTCATGTGAGGCTCCTCAAACCCAGCAGGTCACATGAGGCCTTAAGAAGTCAGGAGCATTGGCATCCAGGTCTTTCTGGGCACATGTGGGCAATCTACAACTGCCTTAGTAGAAAAAATCTCTCAGGTTGAACCCTCAGTCCTATGCCCCCTTTCTCCTGCTACTTTCCCTCCAAGGTCCAGACAAGCCCAAGTAACCATCTTTCCCAGCATGTAGTGCTGGTGGAGGGTCTGGAACCAGGCAGCCAAGAAGTGCCAAGACCACTGGAACACGGATGTTTCCTCTTGTGTTTGCTGTGATATGCCCATTGTCACCTCGAGTGAGTGTGGACACTGACAGCCCACCTGGGCCTGTTGGGTTTTCAGTCCCTAAGCTTGCAGCTCTCTGGAGAGCTGGAGTTGGCAGCCCTGTCTAGTGGAGTGCTGGTACATGCAGATGTCACTAGACTTCTCCCTCTCCCTCTATTCTCTCTCACTCTCTCCCTCTCAAATAAATAAATAAAATCTTTAAAAAAAGAAAAAAGAACTCTTTTTCATTTTTGGAAATTCATGGGCCTTTTTTCACCTCACCTTTCTGGTAGGCTATTTCTCAGGCTAAAGACAGTACATGCCTCTCACGTGTAAAAATGGATCACCCGTTTGGCCCTGAAGACTATATTCATTAAACTGACCCCCATCTTTTTTATACCTAAGCCCTTCAGCTCAGATTGTTCTTTCCTCAAGGTCCTTGATTACCAACCCATCATAGGGCTAGAGGGACTAATCCAGCTTTCCCTTTTCAAGGTAGAAGTTTCTTGGCATTCTTTCTTCAGGCTGCTTTGTTAAGACACATTTCAAAATAAGGTATAAAATTTCCTTTGGTATTTATTTATCAATAGTTTTCTCTTTGCACTGCCCTGGCATCATACATTTCTGAACCAAACAATTCATATCTGATTCTTCTATCACAAAATAGGTTTGGCATTAGCTACAACGGAAGACCACCTCAAAGCCTGTGCTGTTTGAACTCTGCTGCTTGGACCTCAGCTGCTGCAGCAAGGAAGCCTAAAAAAGCCCATATGTAGGAGCCCTGAAGCCTGTGGGTAGTTGGCATCTGGTAGGTCCAAAGACTAAACAGAGATATCATGTGGCAGAAAGATGAATACCTATCACTTGTTATAGGTGATTGGTTTAGAAAGGGTTTTGCCTTATCTAGATACTTGAAGAGCCATTATACAAGGGAGCAAAGAAAAGAATGCTTAAGAAAACTATTACTAAACAATACTTAAATTTAAAAACAAAGGCTCTTTCATTCTTACATTTAAAAGTACACATTTCAAAAGTTTACATTGCTCACCAGTCTCATCCACTCATGGGTAATGGGCCTGATAAATAATCCTAAATTTACCCAGTCAGAATCATTGGCTTCTGTTCCTTTAAATATACAGCTTGATATTTCATCACTTGGAAATCACAAAGAAGAACACATGGGAGTTTACAGTTGAAGTAGCAGTTTTAAAGGATAATTTAGGTGATGCTCAAATAGAGCTCTGCAGGTTTCTTATTGCACTGTTCACCTGAGAAACTAGGTGCATGAACATGAAACCCAAAGGCTTGAGTTTCATGGAGTTTTCACTGGCCCAAATAAGTGCATTTATTTAAGATATTATTCTTAGCCCTTAATGTAATAATATGTTTTGAGTTATACAGAACATTCTTCTGAGTATCTATGGTATAGCAGTAATTTCTGATCATTTACTCCTGGAAACTCATGGGGATGAACAAACATTTTGCATGCTGTAGGATTTTTGAAAACCATCTTGACAAAAATAAAAATAAGTGAGGTAATCATTTCACTTATATACATATGTCAAATCATTATTCTACATAGTAGAATACAATATTGTATGTTGATTATATCAATAAAACTGGGGAAAAAATAAAGGAGGGCTTTGGAGTATAGTGGGAAAACACTGTAAAGATTCTGGAACTGAAAGTCATGTAACTTTCCTAGCTAAGTGTTTAGTCTGTCTTGGCATAACAACCATGGAAATATTCTAATATTAACATCAGTGAGTCCTATTCCAGGAATATGGTAGCTAATGGTAAATGGAGCTGGAAGGAATTTCCTCACAGGCAGAGATTTTTACCAAACCAATTAGAGTGTCAATGTTCTATTTTTCTAGATACATCAAAAACTACCATGATGTGGGACACCTGGGTGGCTCAGTCTATTAAGCGTCTGCCTTCGGTTTAGGTCATGATCCCAAGGTCCTTCTCCCTCTGCCTGCTCTGCTCCCCCTGCTTGTGCTCTCTATGACAAATAAATAAGTAAAGTCTTAAAAAAAAAAAACCATCATGATGTGTTGAATTTTGACAGTGATTCTTGAAGACATTTAGAAGTTAAATGCACTGGTTCTTTAATGTAATTGTAATGTGTAATATTGTGGAGCTAATGAAGAGGATCTTCTCACATCAAAAGCAGATTTTCCCCAAATCTATCTTAGTTCCTTAACAACCCTGACATCCCAATTAAAAGCAGGGAGAAAGGGGTGCCTGGGTGTCTCAGTTGGTTAAGCGTCCAACTCTTGATTTCGGCCCAGGTCATGATCAGGGTCATGGAATGGAGCCCCACATCAGGCTCCGTGCTCATTGTGGAGTTTGGTTGAGATTCTCTCTCTTCTACTCTCTCTGCCCCTCCCCCACTCATGCTTCCCCCCCCCCTAAATAAAATCTTTTTAAAAAAGTAATCTTAAAAAACAAAAAAGAAAATGCACAGGTTCATTTCCTCTCCAGAGAATTAAAAGAGTTTAAAATATATCAACTAAAGGTAGAATATGAGAATTTATTACTCTAATGTAATATTTGCATGCTAAGACACCTATCAGAGGTAGCTAACAAGCTGTCATTTAATGAGCACCTACTAGATATAGAGTGCTTTTACATGTCAGCCGGGGTTAACATTCACAATTATAAGCTAGGGAAGAGTAGAGACTGTGGTCATAGGCATAGTGCAGTATAACTGTTACAACTCCTTTGGAAATAATAGAAAACCCAATGCAAACTGGCTTAAAAAAAAGAATATATTGGTTTTCATAATGCAAAATTATTTTTAACAAAAAATAGTTTTTAAAAATAAATGATTATTACTGTTTCACAGTATATTTTCCAGAATCCAGTGGACCTCAAAACATCAAAACCTGACTCTCTAATTTGCTATATTATTAGTATTATGAGTAATTGAGAAACACTTTTTTTTTTTAAATGGCCAAAGAGTCATATGTGCTACCAACTGAGCCAGTCGGGTGCCCCTAAAGTTGTTTTTTTGTTTTTTTAGAAACTCTTTTTTTTTTTTTTTTTACAAGTAGTTAGTGTCTCTTTGAGGTAATTTCAAAGGTAATTCATCTACATAATAGATTTCAAAAGGATCACAGCTACCCTGCAACTATAGTTCATTATCAGAACTAAATGAATTATTCTATCTGGCAATAATATTGTTAATTTTAATTACAATTCAAATTTAACAGTAATTCTACTTCAGGGACATATTACAGTCATCTGGATCATAATTCAGTTAATTTTCTTTGGCCTACTTTAGTAGTCAAGACTGTGAAACAAGTACAATATATAACATGTTTTATTTCATGTAGTGTTTTATAGCTTTGAAAATGCTCCCATTTTTAAAAAAACATTGTTTGATGTGCATAACAACTCAAGGAGGTCAACACAGCTGGCGTAGCACCTTTAATTTTCAGGTAAAGAAACAGAGACTCAACTATACTTTGTTGAACAACTGGAACTTGTAAACATCACACAACTGGTAAATAGTGGAGATGGGTCTGGAATAGGCCTCTAGACTTCCAGTCATTTCCCATTACACCAAGAGTAGAGAATACTACTTAAAACGGCAGACCCAGGCTCCATGTGACTTTGAGCAAATTAATCTTACCATGAGACAATTCATCTGTAAAATGGGAATAATAGCATGTACTTCACTGTGTAATACTTCACTCAAGACAAAAGATGCTAATACTGGCAGAGCACCTAGAACAGTGTCTAGCAAATAACAAGCCCTGTATAAATGTTAGCAATTCTACCATGTCACCTTAATCCCTAATGAGATGGAGGTCTCATACACCTTATTAATAATACACCTGATTCTCTCAAGACTGCACAAAGAAGAGGTCGTGTGTGCACATAGAGAGAAGGTGGCTGCCTACAAGCCGAGAAGAGAGACCTCAGAATGAAACTGACCTTGCTGGCACCTTGATCTTGGACTTCTTAGCCTCTAGAACTGTGAGAAATAAATTTGTTATTTCAAAAAATAAATAGGTAGATAAATAAATAATATACCCAATTAAGCACAAAAGTAGGGCACATCTCAGAAATTTTTTAAGTTTGGGAAGAGTAGAGAGCAAACCATATTTTTTACTTCCAGTATTCTCACTTTATTTTGTTTTAATTATATTCCCACAGTATCTTTTCAACCAAGTAAACATGGCAAACCTGTGCTTGTCTGGGATTGAGACCACCAAGACCCTTAGTTACTAAAGAAGCTGAGATCCAGAGGACACACCAATCAATATGAAACAATTTTAAATAAAAACGAAGCAATTAGTCTGAGCCCACATGCACTGATTAGTACATGAAGTGACCTACTGTTCTTTGCATGGAAGATGCTTGGTCAAAGCTATGGCGAGACCCAGCTGCAGCACCGCGGCCGCTCTCGTCCATTGGTCTCTGTCAGACCAGAGCTAAGGTCCTTAGGGTCTCTTGGACACCTTCCACTGGGCAGAGCTTAATGCTCAGTTACAGACGGTGGCTGCAGACTAGCTTTGGTCAATCGTCCGGGACCAGGAGGCACCCGCAGTTGTAGTTATGCCAGTGCAGGCCCAAGTTGGTTCAGCCTCCGCGTTCTGACACACCTCCGCCCCCCCCCTTCCTCCCCGGGGCCTCGTCTGGGCCTCGCTACGTAAAATCTCCGACAGCGGGGCCGGAAGCTCTCCGCGCTCCCGCGTTAACGGCGCAAAGTGAGGGTGATTTCGAGAAGGAACGCAGCGGTGGCTGCCAAGTCCGGGGGAAGGGTTGGTCTTCCCACGTGGGCAGAAAGGTGGCGAGGGGGCGCCGAAGGGCTCGCCGGGCCGCGGGCTCCGACGCCAGGGCTCCTGCCTCCGCGGCTCCGACGTCACCGCCTCTGCCGGCTCGGCGAGGCCGGGGAGTGGGTACGCTCCGTGTGCGTCTGCCCGACAGGGGTGCGTTTGTGCCCCCGCTGCCCGTCTGCTCTTCCCTCCTCTCCGAGCTGCCTCATCTTGCGAGAGCCAGACGTCCTCAGCTTTCCTAGGCCTCCAGGCCGGCAATGAGAAGGTGGCGCTTGTCTGAGTGAAGCCGGAGGACGGAGTCGGAAGGAGCGTGAGTGGAACCATCCCGGCCATGCAGGTTCACGTGGCTCCAAGTAGCCTGGGTCCGGTGCTCGCCGCGGCACTTCACCGCGCAGCTCGCAGTCCTTCTGCACCTCTCACGGACCCCTGCGGGTCACAGGACGCGCGGAGAACGCCGGCTCCCTGGGACGCTTGCTGTAAGCGACGGCGGTCTGGCAGCGGACACTGTCCTAGGTGAAGGGCTCGGGACGGGTTTGAACACGACCATACCAGATCCTGGGGGCATCGGCAGCTAGGGACTCTAGGGCGGATTCCGCCAATGCCCTCCGCTCTGGTTGCGACTGTCAACCTCCTGCACTGAGCTTCCAACGGACCATGACCCCTCCTGCTAGTAAGCCTTTTTCTGCACTGCTTTTTGGTTCATGGTCTGGCCCATCTCCTCAACTCTGAGAGCTTCCTGGGCCTAAACCCTTCTTCCATTTCCTTTTCTACTAGGCGAACTTCAGGCTGATAAAAACAACTAGGCCCTTCAGTATTTCAGCAGTGCAGACAATTGTGTTGTGAGGGTTGGTGCGGTTGGTAGTGTAAGTCTCGATATCCTATGAAACAAATTAATGTTTTTGACAATTGTGTAGTCACAGTTGTGATTGATGAGAGCCATACCGCTTTTGGACTTTTGGATCCTGCAGGGCAGGGAAAATTTGACAGAATAACCCCTCATCTATTCACAAACACATATATTTCTAGTCTATTATTTAGTAGTCTTCTGCCCTCATTTGAAAATGTGAAAGAAAAGTGGGTCCCTAAGATAATTCTCCAGTGTCTGAAGACTCCTTGGTTGTTGGAACTGAAATTGATCTCAGAAATGTGACACTCCATGATTGTGAAGCTTGCCAAACACATCTAGAAACCTCTCGCTGCACAGACTGCGCAAGTGCTGCCCTGTGACCCGAAGGCCATGACATATGTGGAGTGTTCTGCATTCACACAGAAAAACCTGAAGGAGGTATCTGACAAAGCACTGTTGGCTGCCTTGTGGCCTCCAGAACTGAGGAATAGCTGCAGGTGAGTACTGCTCTCAAAGTACCCCTGGAGCTCTTTCTGCACCATCGGACTAAAAGTGACATATAAATCTAATTTAAATTTAAAATTTATTTTTGCAGGGGTGCCTGGCTAGCTCAGTTAGATGAGTGTGCGACTCTTAATCTCAGGGTTGTGAGTTTGAGCCCCACGTTGGGTATAGAGATTACTTAAATAAATGTTTAAAAAAAATAAAATAAAATCTGTTTTTGCAGTGGTAGGGAGATCTGCTCCAAGCTGGTTCCGTCTTGACCTTACTCCCTGTTTATTACTCTGTCAGCCTTACTTGACCCATTTGGCCTCCAACCTGGGGCTGCTGAAGCTAGGGAGTCTTCTTTTTTTTTTTTTTTTTTTTTTTTTTTTTTTTTTTGTAATTTAAGGTTAGGAAGTCTTTTTGGAAGAAAGAGCTACTTGGGCCAGGGTAAGGGCTATCATAAGACTCCCTGGGATGTATGCTCTTGTCTAAGTGGTGGACAAGAGAGGAGAATGAGCCTCCTTCCCTCATGTTGTCATACTTGTTAATAGACTGTGTATGCTGAGTTAAGTGATATGAGAAGACTCCCCAGGATCTGATAGTATATGTTTCCTGTTAGTGAGTATTTGGAGGCTTAGAGAAGTGTCTGAATAGTGTCTTAGTTGTTAGTTCATTTGTTAAAACTGAGCGGACAGCCACTTAAATCTGAAAGTAAGTGCAAACCTGTGTTTACTGGGGCAGAGTTGCTCCCTCCATGCCCCCTGATCTCTCCCTCTCTCTTACACTGACTGCTACTGCTCTAAGAAAAGAAAGTTCCCCTTTGCAGCAGCTGACCTCCTCTGACCTGAACTCCCTGAAGAGAAGACATGGTCTTTGGGCAGCTGTTGTAACCCCTGAAGTGCCTGTGTTAAACTCTTTGGTTTGTGTTTCTCTAAAAAGTATCTGAATTTAACTGATAGGGTTTGGCCCAAACATACAGTAAAGATGAAAAATCTACCAAGTGAGGGCTTTCAGCCAATTCAATGTATCATTGTGAAAATATATAATTTAAATATGTTACTTTCTTGTAGTATGAATGCTTACAAAGTGTTAGAGAAAAATTTTTCTGTTGTCCAAAGTTTCCACTGTGAAAATAATGTCTGTTGGTTGACAAATCAAAAGTTTCTGTCTCTATGATGTTAGCAGATGCTTGTCAGCAGGCGTAACTAATAACCATGACAAAATTCAGGGACTTCTTACCGTAATGTTTGGGAACTGTGTGGGTGAATTTACCACACTGCCTTCTAGCAGTCAAAGAAAAAGTGATGCTTCTCACAAGGTAAAGGACTGTAGGATTCTTATAAAGCCACCATGTTCTGTCGGACTTGTAAGTCCTGCCAGTAGCTGACCTGCTTATCTGTGGTAAAAGAGTTCATACCATTATGGCCTTTGAAACTTATCTATATTATGTTTTATTCAATGAACAGTTCACACACCCAAGTGGTTGTAACTGATAACTCTGAATATATTGTGGGAACAGATGTGTGTGTAGAATACTTCTCTTGATTGTAAGGAATGTTCCCATTGGGGAACTGCCACAAATAAAACTAGTCGTGGGACAAGTCTATAACTAGGAGCACACCTGGATCTTTCAGCCTAGTTATGTGATACTAGTAGAGCAGTATAGGATGCCAGGTGAAGGAAGGAGAGGGGATGAGGACATCACTGTACTGACTAAGGAGCTAGTAGGAGGTTACATGAGGAAACCACCCAGCAGAATGTACAGACTGCCCTTTGGTTTGGGCTGCTTTGTTCTAATTTGCCTTTTGAGCTGTAAGTGTCAGTGATTGATGGTTATATAGACTGCCACCTGTGACACTGGACAGTAGTGCCCACTCGGGTTTGGACACAGCATTTGCTTGACACTGCTGCCTGGGTATACTCCATTTGAGGGGCAGTTATTGTCTTGTTATTGAGTGCTGGTAGACACCAAGAAGGTAACTAAGCCACAGCAGGTGTTGTTTATATTCTGACATGCCCATTCTGGAACAAGGTAAAAATGAAAACACCAACAAAGTGAGTGTTGCCTAGCAAACATGTATTATAAAATGGAAATGGTATCTCTAGGAAAGAAGTAAACTGGGTGTATTCGTTTCCTGTTGCTGCTAACAAATTACCCCAAATTTAGTGGCTTAAAGCAACACAAATTTATTGGCTTACAGTTCTGAAAGCCCAAAGTCCGAAGTGGATTTCAGTAGGCTGAAATCAAGGTGTTGGTAGAGCTGCACTCCCTCCAGAGGGTCTAAGGAAGAATCGGTTGCCTTGCTTTTTCCAGTTTTTGGAGGGTGTCATTCCTTGGCTCATGACCCCTTCCTCACATCATTCCAACCTCTTGCTTCCATCATCATCATATCTCTTACTTCCTCTTCTGGTCAAATCTCCTTCTAGCCTCTTTATAAGGATACCTGTGATTACATTTAGGGCCCACACAGATCATCCGGGATAATCCTTCCACTTAGACCCAGCAAGCTGGATCTCCTGAGGGTTTTTGGCTTTGCCAACGAAAGTGAGGGGAAATAGGTACAGCCTGATGATACTTTTTTGTTTTTTGTTCTCTCCTCCAGGTGGGAGGAGAGAATTACCAAAGGTGAGCCTAGGTGGGACAAAAATATTAAAAGTTTATATTGGTATTTCCTCCAAGTGGGAGAAAAAAATGTTAGATCAGTTCCTAGGGGTGGAGCAAAGCAAACCAGAGGGGGAAAAGGAAAAAACGACTCCAGCTATTTCTTCAGCTTAGTTGCCATCACTACTATGTCAGCCACAACCCTCACCCTCATTCCAGCTGATTCTTCCTTTGTAGCTGTAATGTTAACCCTGTAAACGTTAAATTCCCTGGTAGAGGGTTGGAAAAAAATTCCACCGGAAAGGGTGGGGGGCAGATTTTTAAAAATGTAGCTTTGTGTTTTGTGGCTGTTGCATCTGAGTGTAGGATAAAAACTGATGTAACGTATTATATGCTTATAATATCATAAATGCTAGAGGGATCATCCCATTCAGGGAAAGCTGCAAAGAAAAAGTGTTAGTAGGACACACAAATAATTCCTTTTGCCACTCCTGGGTTGAAATTTAAAATTTTTGAGTATTAAAACCAAAACAGGGGCTCCTGGGTGGCTCAGCCCTTAAGCGTCTGCCTTCGGCCCAGGGCGTGATCCCCGGCGTTATGGGATCGAGCCCCGCATCAGGCTCCTCTGCTATGAGCCTGCTTCTTCCTCTCCCACTCCCCCTGCTTGTGTTCCCTCTCTCGCTGGCTGTCTCTCTCTGTCAAATAAATAAATAAAATCTTAAAAAAAAATAAAACCAAAACAAATCTCTGTAAGTGATGATATTTACTGTATTTTTTACCTATTGGAACATCTGGAAAAAAGGAAACAGCATGAAAAGAGAGGGACTCTCCAAATGGAAATACAGAGTTTTACAAAGCAGATTTTAGATGCTAATGAGCTTTTGTCAAATCAGATGTCTGACTCATAAAGGCTGATGCTTTTCCAAAGTGTTGTGCGTATCTTTAAATGAGTCTATTTGTACTCTAAGCCTGATGAAGATAAAAAGGGTGTTAACAAAGCCTTGCTTGTCAGTTAGACTTGGAACTTTGGCCTTGCAGCATCTCAGCTTTGCTACTGCTGAAGGAAAGCCACTGGCCCTTGTGGAATCCTAATGCTAATTGCCTAGACCTGACTCTAAGCTGAAACCTGATACTCCTGGTATGGGCTGTTTTAACCTCAGCCCCAGCTTTGCCAAAGTAAAATCTGACAAAGTTGCTCCACTTAAAAAACAAACCCCAAACTCTGGGACAGCTGCAGATTCGGGACACCTCTTTGTGGACGAAATTGTGGAAATATCTTGGATGCTGGCTGGACCATCTGGGTTATAAACACCTAGAGAAAATGGCTTTTTTCTGATGGGACCATCTGAAATTGAGCTACTGGATTGGCGACATATCTCTGATACAGAGACTGGATTGTGATCCTAATTTATGATTACTATAAAAACTGCAAGTTGGGGAAGGGTGCGTCATAGGGAGTGCGACCCCTTTACCCATTACTGACAGATGAAACCCTGGACCTCATCTCAGGACTGTTTCACTGCTGTTGACTTGTTTTTGGCTTTCCAGATTAGTTACATTTTGCAAGAGTGATCTGGTAGCCTGACTCACCTTTCTTCTGGTACATACACCTTAGTTAGGTGGTTCATTTATTAAATGCAGCTGTCTCTAGAAAGGGATTGATCTTTCCTAGGCTGCTCCTTAGATAAACGATCAGGACAAAAGGAATGAGAGGTTATGTAAACTCATGAAAAAAAATTTTTAATTAAAAATTTCATTCTAGGGGTGCCTGGGTCATTAAGCGTCTGCCTTCAGCTCAGGGTGTGATCCCAGAGTCCTGGGATCGAGCCCCACATCAAGCTCCCTGCTCTGCTGGGAGCCTGCTTCTTCCTCTCCCACTTCCCCTGCTTGTGTTCCCTCTCTTGCTGGCTGTCTCTCTCTCTGTCAAATAAATAAATAAAATCTTTTAAAAAATAAAAAAATAAAAATGTCATTCTAGACAATTCTGAATAAGATGTCTTTCTGGTTCTTTCTAGTTAAATTATATAAAAATGATTTTATGAAAATGCGTTTGTGTCACTTGCATACAACCCTTCCAGATGAAAGATCTAGAGGAGAGTAGGGGATGATCAAAGAAATGTTAAGTTATGATTGCTGAAAAGGAAACACATAGTTTGTAATGATGGAGGAAAAAATAATATCCTAGCTAGATGTGGGGAGGGGGAAGGGCATTAATGATCTCTGTTTTTCAGAAGTGTTCCTGCAAGCTTAGCCCTCTTCCTAAGGGAAAATTCACTGTGTGCCTTTTCAAGCTGTGAGCACTTTGAATTCTAACTTGTTGATCCTAACTTCAAACCTGCCCATCATTGACCATGAGATGGCAGGGGGTGATCCCAACACCAGCATTTTCCATCAAAACACCTGACAATGTCCACACAGTTGAACTGGTGTTACAGACACATGAAACTGTTTGGAACTGACTGCCTCAGGAAGTCCCTCTGAAACCATGGACTGAACTGTATTGTTTGGACTAGACAGAACGTAGGGTGGGAAGCTGCATTGGGAGCCCTATTAACCTGTACTGCCTGACTAATGTTTGTCCTGCTTGGCATGCCCCAAGAGTTGAAAACTCTTTGTTTCCGTGCATACCACATGCACCCTCTGGAGCTGTACTTCTTGTCTGTGTGCTCTTGCCTGTCATGACACTGCCTCAGCCCTGGAAGGCTTTCAGGTCACCTTCAATTTACTGGCTATGTCTGAATTGATGCCTTGGGGAAAGTAAAAAAAAAGATTAAAACAGAAATTTAGAATGAAGCCATTTGGCTTTCTCAGACAGATCAATATATGGTTAATGGGATTTGTTTTAACTGGTTAAGTAAAGGACTCCTAAATTTAGGGCATAATTGAGATCAATATTGCAGGTTGCTCTTGAGGTCCTACTGATAAGAGTTTTGCTATGAAGATGCCTTGGCAAAGGGCCAGAAGCTTGCTTATTCTTAGAAAGACCTGCTTACGAGGTTGGCCTTTGGGTGGGTGTCTGAAAACTGATTGGGGAGGGTTTCCACCATTTGCAGGGCTGATAAGAGTGACTCATTGTACATAAACTGTTTGTGCAACCAATGTGGTTTATGCTTTCCTTCTGGGAGTCTGGAATTTTGGTATGTGTTAGGCAGGGTGCCTACATGACCAGCCCCGATACAAACCTTGGGCACAGAGTCTCTGATGAGCTTCCCTAGTAGACAACATTTCACATGTGTTGTCACAACTTGCTGACGCAGGAAATAAGCATGTGCTGTGTGACTGTACTGGGAGAGGACTCTCGGAAGCTTGTGCCTGCTTCCTCCAGACTTTGCCCCGTGTGCCTTTTCCATTTGCTGACTTTGTTTTGTATCCTTGCACTGTAATAAAGCTTAGCTGTGAGTACAACGAACCACATGCTGAGTGTTTTCCAACCTCCTAGTGAATCATTGAACCTAGTGGGTGATTTTGGTTCCCCCTACCTACATAGGATTGTACCGTGATGTTGTAACTGCACGGCTCTAAAGAAAACGAATGAAAACTCTTCATGGATAAGGGAACTCTGCTCATTGGGTATAGATGTGAGGTGTGGTACTTGCTCTAAAAATGCCTCCCAAATGTTATATTTTCATTGACTCATGACATTAGTCAATAAGCTAGCAGTGTAGTCTGGGACATGGCAGCAGGAAAATTGAATGATCAAGTCTCAGGCTTTGTGGGGACAAACATCATGCAGAAGATTGCACAAGACCCATGCCCTCTGTTCATAACCCGTGTGGATGCCTATGGGAAGGGACCGTTAGAGGATAAACATAAATGGAATCAACAAACTGATTTGACCTGAACCTCCCAAGTGAGGACTCTGGCCACCTGGATTCACGATCACACAGGACATGGCAATCCATCTACAAGTTAGGACTGGGCCTGAAAATAAAGTCTAGCGGTTCTAGCACCTGAGACCAAGGAAGCCTGACACACATGCCCAAACTGCTAACTACACACTCAGGTAGCAAATGGAACTCATGGACACATTTTCTTGGGCACTGGTCTTGGTAAATGAACTATGTAATTAACTCTCTGTCTCTCTTTTTTTCCCTTCCAGGTGTACCTTCTGGGGAACTGGGCTACTGGGATTTGTGAATAGCAGCGAAGAGCCAGAGTCTAACTTGGTGTTTTGTTCCGTTTTGCTGCCAAGCTAAGTTTGCTGGATTTGAGCTGTTGGATGATGATAATGATCATGGATATGACATGACACCTCTAAAGTGCTCCTATCTGGTCCAGAAGATGGGAGATATCCTAGGTTATTATATGGTAGACAATAAAGAAACTGCTGAGCCACCTAGAAATGAGCCTGGGCATATGTATGGTATAAGTAAGATGTGGGGAGCACTGGTAAAAGGATGACATTATTGCTGTGGGGACTAATACTGAGCATATGGCTATAGCAGCACAGCAATAGTCTTGGCTGCTGGGAAGGGTTGGGGTTGGTGAGGGACAATTAATCTCCCTCAGCTCTTATCTACAGAGCATCTGGCCGATTTAATGCAGACTGTCAATGCCACCCTCAACTTGACTGATGGCGAATGGGGAATCTTAATCTGAGAACTTTCAGAATCCTCCCAGTAGCTGCTGACTCCAGGAGTTAACAGCGTGCACTCAAGACAACAGAACAAGATCAACTTTCTGGACATTGACATGATTTCCTTTAGCCTCATCCTATTGCACTATTGCACCTGCTCTAGTTTAACTCGTTATTGAATCTACATTGCCTATTAGGATATCTGATGGGGTGGCCTTTGTTGTAAAAAGAGTTCTTGGTTGGTGATGTGAAAGGTTAGGGGGTAGAGTTGTATGGAAACTGCTGTGTGCAAGTGTCCTTCCATATATTCATATACACAAGGCCATAGACAAGGCTTATGCTCAATTCATTTAAATTTTGGTAAAGTGCCCCATAATCCTCTCAGAACAGGAGAGAATGGCAGGCTTGTGAGGAACACGGCCATTTCTTACCTACCTCTTTATCTTCCCTAGAGGCTATCGTGAGACAATTTCTCATTGCCTTCCAAGTTCTGGCGAGATATAAGGGTTTCTGCCTCGAAATCCCCCAATATCCCCTACTTTAGGGTACAGATGTATGCTCTCATACTCCCAACTGCTGAGTATGAAATTGGCTCCTCAGAGAGCTCCCCATTGCCCATGTTGCATTGTTATCTAACCTCTTTTGTTTTGGTGCTGAGGGGTGCAGCAAGGGACATAGGGAGCTGGCACCTTTGCTGATCTTACCTATTGCTATGTGTAAGAAATAAACTACTTCATCTAAAAAGGGTTCATTGTTTCTTTAGCAGTTGAATCTCCCTGCCTAGCTTGGCAGCAATTATGACAAATGCTCTGTACCCACCCATATGCACTTATGTGAGAAAAGGCCCAAGGCCCCTAAGTATGGCCTCCTTCCTCCTCCCAACTCAGTTTAAATACTAGTTAAATTTGAGTAATTCTGTCAGAAAAGTGATCAGAATTAGTTTTGGGTTTTATTTCTTTATTTTTTATTTTATTTTATTTATTTATTTTTTAAAAAGATTTTATTTATTCATTTATTTGACAGAGAGAGAGACAGCCAGTGAGTGAGGGAACACAAGCAGGGGGAGTGGGAGAGGGAGAAGCAGGCTCATAGCGGAAGAGCCTGATGTGGGGACTCCATCCCAGATCGCCGGGATCACGCCCTGAGCGGAAGGCAGACGCTTAAAGACTGCACCACCCAGGCACCCCTAGTTTTGGTTTTTATTGCTACAAAAATTTTTTTTTGTTTAAAAGTAAGGCATGCTCATTATGACTTTTCAACAGACTAATTCTAGGCTCCAATTTTTGAAGCTACTGACTGGTTCCTGTCTGGAGAATAATTTGGGACATCTTAGTGTTTAATTTTTCTCTTTTGGCTGTGTGTGTGTTGTTTTGTTGTCGTTTTTAAATCTTGTTTTTTCATTCATTAACCAGTGAGCAGCTTTTGAGCAGACGACAGATTGATTCCATTTCCTAGATTTAGTTTAGAAAACATAGGCCTCACTTGATGCCCTTAGGAACAAGTATTGCAAATGCCTCATTTAACAACATATGCTGTCAGCGCCCCTGAGTGGCTCAGTCAGTTAAGCATCAGAGTCTTGGTTTCAGCTCAGGTCATGATCTCAGGGTCTTGAGATTGAGTCCTTCATTGGCTCTGAGCTCAGTGAGGAGTCTGCTGGAGTTTTCTCTCTCTCTCCTTCTGCCCCTCCCCGCACACTCTTTCTCTCTAAAGTAAATAACTAAATCTTAAAAAAAAAAAATAACATACACGACTTTTTGAATTTGCCTTTTCTCTCTATCCTTGAATAGGTCCAGTATTTGATGAAACTCCTGAAAGTGAGTGGAACCTGACTTGTTCCTCTTTTCTAGGATGTAATGCATATGTCATTGTGACTTTTAAGGTAATTTGTTTGCTATTTTGCTATTTCCTTATTTCTTTGAAGTTAATTTCTAACTTTCAAATTGATAATGAAGAAAAATATTAACCTTTTAAAACATACCAAATGAATTGAGGGTTTTTTTTTCTTTTATTTATTTAAGTAATCTCTACACCCAACTTGGGGCCCAAACTCATGACCCTGAGACCAAGACTCATACACTCCTGAGTCAGCCAGGTGCCCCACATGAATTGAGTTTGTAACTTAAAAAAGTTTTCCTTGTCAAAAAAAAAGTAGATGTAGCAACCATTTTATACTTCCTGTATGAAAGTTGTATGTATATATTTGTATATTAATTAAAATTCTGGGAGAACACACAAGAAACTTGTAATAGAGGTGAGGTAATTGATTGGTGAGGTTAGAGTGGGAACTGGGTACATGTAACAAGCCTATAGAGTTCAGAGGAAACAACCAGACTGGATGTTGTCCATATATATCATTTTATAGTTTTAATATTTAACATAATACCTGTTGATTACTTAAAAGTAAAATAGATTGTATTATTTTTATAATTTGATAAATGTATCTCTTAGAAAGTTTTGAGACTGATTTCTTTATGATGGCTCATCTAAATAAGTTTGTAGGATGGCATTCTAGTTAATTAGGAAGGCATCAGATCAATTTACAATAAGTGTAAGTAATGTAATGTGAACTGGGCCTTAACTGAATACATTGATCTCTGGTCCAGAGATAAAACCTGGAAAGAAATACATCACCTTGAGTTGAAGATCCAAGAATAGCTTGGTCATGAGGACTAGGGCAGAGTGAGCGGTAGGTGGCAAGGTTAGAGAGGCAAGGTCAGGAGTGGCCTCTTGCTTATGGCCTGTGAGGGTGGAAGTGGTTCTTTGAAGCACCAGCTGTAGACTGCAAAGTCGTCCCACCCTGTAGATGTTTCCTTCTGCCTAAACCCTATGGATATTAGACTCTTACCCAAGAACAAGGAGCACGTGCCTGCACACTGTGAGTTACAATTTCCACTTGAAATTAATACATATACTTCAGTGTGGCCTGACTTGAAAGTGATATGAAATTAAATCATGCATGTAAAGCACCTAGCTCAATACCTGCCAGAAAATTATTCCTTAATATACGTCACTTCCTTCCCACTCATCCCAGAATGAGATTATCCTCTCTTTTACATCTGATAAAATTCCACATGTCTCGATTTCTACCTGCACTGTGGTATTTCTGTGGTCTTATTTTCCCCTTAAGATTATAGTGCCTTTGGGGCGCCTGGATGTCTCAGTCAGTTAAGTGTCTGCCTTCGGCTGAGGTCATGGTCCCAGGGTCCTGGGATCAAGCCCCTGCTTCCTGCTCCATGCTCAGCGAGGAGTTTGTCCCTCTCTCCGCCCCCCTCTTGTGCTCTCTCTCTTGTGCGCTCTCTCTCTCAAATAAATAAATAAAATCTTAAAAAAAAAAAAAAAGACTATGGTGTCCTTAAGGAGAGAGGGTTGCTTAGATGCATGACCCATTCCGCACTCCCCTACATCCACCTCCCTCACTCCCCATTTACACAAAGTTCTTTGTACACGATGTGTTCTTGTTAAAGACTTAATTGAAAACATGGTTAAAATAAAAAAGAGGAAGAAACAATGAAAAATACAGTTGTATTAAAAAATTGATTGAAGTCATAAAAATGATTCAGAAAGATTCCAAATTAATATATCCTCTCTCCCAAATTGCAGTGATAAAATACAGCATATAGCTTTAAAAAAAAACAACAACATATAATATATTATTGTTTCAGGGGTACAGGTATGTGATTCATCAGTCTTACACAATACACAGCACTCACCACAACACATACCCTCCCCAGTGTTCATCACCCAGCCACCCCATCCCTTCCACCCCTCATCCGCTCCAGCAACCCTCAGTTTGTTTGCTGAGATTAAGAGTCTCTTATAGTTTGTCTCCCTCTCCGGTTTCTTCTTATTTCATTTTTTTCCTCTTTTCCCCTATGATCCTCTGCCTTGTTTCTCAAATTTCACATATCAGTGAGATCATATGATACTTGTCTTTCTTTGATTGACTTATTTCACATAGCATAATACCCTCTAGTTCCATCCATGTCATTGCAAATGGCAAAATTTTATTTTTGATGGCTGCATAATATTCCATTCACTTCTTCTTTATCCACTCATCTGTTGATGAACATCTGTGATCTTTTCATAGTTTGCTATAGTGGACACTGCTACTATAAACATGGGGTGCAGGTGCCCCTTTAGATTGCTACATTTGTATCTTTGGGGTAAATACCCAGTAGATCAATTGCTGGGTTTTAGGGTAGGTCTATTTTCGACTCTCTGAGGAACCTCTGTACCATTTTCCAGAGTGGCTGCACTTCTTGAATTTCCACCAAAAGCATAAGAGGGTTCCCCTTTCTCTCCATCCTCACCAACATCTGTTGTTTCCTGACTTAATTTTAGCCATTCTGACTGGTGTGAGGTGGTACCTCATTGTGGTTTTGGTTTGTATTTCCCTGATGCCAAGTGACATTGAGCACTTTTACATGTATCTGTTGGCCATTTGGATGTCTTCTTTGCAGAATGTCTGTTCATGTCTTCTGCCCATTTCTTCACTGGATTGTTTGTTCCTTGGGTGTTGAGTTTGATAAGTTCTTTATCAATACTAGCCCTTTATCTGATGTGTCATTTGCAAGTATCTTCTCCCATTCTGTCAGTGGTCTTTTGGTTTTGTTGACTGTTTCCTTTGCTGTGCAAAAGCTTTTTATCTTGATGAAGTCCCAGTAGTTCATTTTAGCCCCAGCTTCTCTTGCCTTTGGCAATGTGCCTAGGAACAAGTTGCTGTGGCCGAGGTTGAAGAGGTTGCTGCCTGTGTTCTTCTTAAGGATTTTGATGGATTCCAGGCTCACATTTAGTTCTTTCATTCATTTTGAATCTATTTTTGTGTATGGTGTCACGAAATGATCCAGTTTCATTCTTCTACATGTGGCCGTCCAATTTTCCCAACACTATTTGTTGCAGAGACTGTCTTTTTTCCACTGGATAGTCTTTCCTGCTTTGTTGAAGGTTAGTTGACCATAGAGTTGAGGGTCCATTACTGAGTTCTCTATTCTGTTGCATTGATCTATGTGTCTGTTTTTGTGCCAGTATCATACTGTCTTGATGATTACAGCTATGTAATAGAGCTTGAAGTCTGGAATTGTGATGCCATTGGCTTTGGTTTTCTTTGTGAACATTCCTGTGGCTATTCAGGGTCTTTTCATGTTCCATACAAATTTTAGGATTCTTTGTTCCATTTCTGTGAAAAAAGTAGATAGTATTTTGATAGGGATTGCATTAAATGTGTAGATTGCTCTAGGTGGCACAGACATTTTAACAATATGTGTTCTTCCAATCCATGAGCATGGTATGTTTTTTCATTTCTCTGTGTCTTCCTCAATTTCTTTCATGAGTGTTCTATTGTTTTCTGAGTACAGGTTCTTTGCCTCTTTGGTTAGATTTATTCCTAAGTATCTTATGGTTTTGGGTGCAATTGTAAATGGGATCAACTCCTTAATTTCTCTTTCTTCTGTCTCATTGTTGGTGTATAGAAATGCAACTGATTTCTGTGCATTGATTTTGTATCCTGCTACTTGACTGAATTCCTGAATGAGTTCTAGCAGTTTTGGGGTGGAGTCTTTTGGGTTTTCCACATAAAGTATTATATCATCTGCAAAGAGTGAGAGTTTGACTTCTCCTTTGCTGATTTGGATGCCTTTTATTTATTTTTGTTGTCTGATTGCTGAGACTAGGACTTCTAGTACTATGTTGAACAGCAGTGGTGGTAGTGGACTTCCTTGCCGTGTTCCTGACCTCAGGGGAAGAGCTCTCAGTTTTTCCCCATTGTGAATGATACTTGCTGTGGGTTTCTCATAGATGGCTTTTATGATATTGAGATATGTACCCTCTGTCCCTACGCTGAGAAGAGTTTTCATCAAGAAAGGATGCTGTACTTTGTCACATGCTATTTCAGCATCTATTGAGAGTGTCATATCGTTCTTCTCCTTTCTTTTATTAATGTAGTGTATCACATTGATTGATTTGCAGATGTTGAACCAAACTTGCAGCCCAGGAATAAATCCCACTTCGTTGTGGTGAATAATCCTTTTAATGCACTGTTGGTTCCTACTGGCAGTATTTTGGTGAGAACTTTTGCATCCATGTTCATCAGGGATATTGATTTGTAATTCTCCTTTTTGATGGAATCTTTGTCTGGTTTTGGGATCAAGATAATTCTGGCCTCATAGAATGAGTTTGGAAGTTTTCCTTCCATTTTAATTTTTTGAAACTACTTCAGAAGAATAGGTATTAATTCTTCTTTAAATGTTGGGTAGAATTCCCCTGGGAAGCCATCTGGCCCTGGGCTCTTGTTTGTTGGGAGATTTTTGATTACTTCTTCAATTTCCTTGCTGGTTATGGGTCTTTTCAGGTTTTCTATTTCCTCCTGGTTCAGTTTTGGTAATTTATACGTCTCCAGGAATGCATCCATTTCTTCCAGATTGTCTAATTTGTTGGCATATAGTTGCTCATAATATATTCCTATAATTGTATTTCTCTGTTGTTGGTTGTGATCTTTCCTCTTTCATCATGATTTTATTTATTTGGGTCCTTTCTCTTTTCTTTTTGATAAATCTGGCTAGGGGTTTATCAATCTTATTAATTCTTTCAAAGAACCAGCTCCTTGTTTTGTTGATCTGTTCTACTGTTCTTTTGGTTTCTAGTTCATTGATTGCTGCTCTGATCTTTATTATTTCTCTTCTCCTTTTGGGTTTAGGCTTTATTTGCTGTTCTTTCTCCAGCTCCTTTAGGTGTAGGGTTAGGTTGTGTATTTGAGACCTTTCTTGTTTCTTGAGAAAGGCTTGTATTTGCTTTGTACTTCCCTCTTAGGATCACCATTGATGCATCCCAAAGATTTTGAACAGTTGTGTTTTCATTTTCATTTGTTTCCATGAATTTTTAAAATTCTTTTTAATTTCCTGGTTGACCCATTCATTCTTTAGTAGGGTGCTGTTTAGCCTCCATGTATTTGAGTTCTTTCCAACTTTCCTCTTGTGAGTGAGTTTGAGTTTCAAAGCCTTGTGGTCCGAAAATATGCAGGGAATGATCCGAATCATTTGGTACCTGTTGAGACCTGATTTGTGACTCAGGATGTGATCTATTCTGGAGAATGTTCCATGTGCACTAGAGAAGAATGTGTATTATGTTGCTTTAGGATGGAATGTTCTGAATATATCTGTCAAGTCCATCTGGTCCAGTGTGCCATTTAAAGCCCTTATTTCCTTGTTGATCTTCTGCTTAGATGATCTGTCCATTGCAGCGAGGGGGGTGTTAACGTTCCCTACTATTATTGTATTATTGTCAATGTGTTTCTTTGATTTTGTTATTAGTTGGCTTATATGATTGGCTGCTCCCATGTTAGGGGCATAAATATTTACAATTGTTAGATATTCTTGTTGGATAAACCCGTAAGTATGATATAGTGTCCTTCCTCATCTCTTATTACGGTCTTTGATTTAAAATCTAATTTGTCTGATATAAGGATTGCCACCCCAGCTTTCTTTTGATGTCCATTAGCATGATAAATGGCTTTCCACCCCCTCACTTTCAATCTGGAGATGTCTTTGGGTCTAAAATGAGTCTCTTGCAGATAGCATATCGACGGTTCTTGCTTCTTTATCCAATCTGATACCTTGTGTCTTTTGATTGAGTCATTTAGCCCATTTACATTCAGGGTAACTATTGAAAGATATGAATTTAGTACCATTGTATTGCCTGTAAGGAGACTGTTACTGTATATTGTCTCTGTTCCTTTCTGGTCTGTTACTTTGGGGCTCTCTGTTTGCTTAGAGGACCCCTTTCAATATTTCTCAAAAGGCTGGTTTGGTGATCACAAATTCTTTTAGTTTCTGTTTGTCCTGGAAGCTTTTTATCACTCCTTCTATTTTCAATGACAGCCTAGCTGGATAAAGTATTCTAGGCTGCTATCTTTTTCTCGTTTAGTACCCTGAATATATCATGCCTGTCATTTCTGGCCTACCAGGTCTCTGTGGATACGTCTGCTGCCAATCTAATGTTTCTACTGTTGTAGGTTAGAGATCTCTTGTCCTAAGCTGCTTTCAGGATTTTCTCTTTGTCTCTGAGATCTGTAAGTTTTACTATTAAATGTTGGGGTATTGACCTAGTTTTACTGATTTTGAGGGGGGTTCTCTATGCCTTCTGGATTTTGATGCCTGTTTCTTTCCCCTAATTAGGGAAATTCTCTGCTATAATTTGCTCCAATATACCTTCTGCCCCTCTCTCTCTTTCTTCTTCTTCTGGGATCCCATTATTCTAATATTGTTTCACTTTATGGTATCACTTAACTCTCGAATTCCCACCTCATGATCCAGTAGTTATTTATCTCTCTTTTTCTCAGCTTCTTTATTCTCCATCATTTGGTTTTCTTTGTCACTAATTCTCTCTTCTGCCTCATTTATCCTAACAGTTAGAGCCTCCATTTTTGATTGCACCTCATTAATAGACTTTTTGATTTCGACATTGTTAATTTTATTTCTCCAAAAAGGGATTCTCTAGTGTCTTCTATGCTTTTTTCAAACCCAGCTAGTATCTTTATAATCATTATTCTGAACTCTAGTTCCAACATCTAACTAATGTCCATATTGATTAGGTCCCTGGCAGTTGGTACTGACTCTTGTTCTTTTTTTTGAGGGGAGTTTTTCCATCTTGTCATTTTGTCCAGAGATGAATAGATGAACGAGAGAACAAAATACTAAAAGGACAACAACAACCCCAGAGAAACATACACTAAACAAATCAGAAGAGATCTGAAACCATGGGGGAAAGGAGAAAAAAAAAAAAAAAAGAATATGATCAGGCTGGTGAATAGAACAGAGGCATACACTAGATTTTGGGTGTATTTTGGTCTGTTAGAATAAACTACATCCCAAAATTTTAGAGAAAAAAAAAGTATATATATATATATATATACACAAAAAATAAGGTTAAATACAATGAAGGGATTACAATATAACTAAAAACGAAAATTAAAAAAGATTTTCAAAAAGGAATTGATAAGAAGTTGGATGAAAAAGGAAAGAAGAAATATTTTTAAAAAAGAAAAAAGACAAAGAAAATTTAAAAAATTAAAGTTGAAAGACTAAAGAATCATGGGGAAAAGCCATGAACTCTATGTGCTGTATTCCCCTAGCACCGCAGTTTTGCAGTTCTCATTGATCAGTAAATTGGTCCTGGCTGGATGTTCTTGGTGATCTTCTGGGGAAGTGGCCTGTTGCATTAATTCTCAGGTGTCTATGCCCCAGGTGGGATTGCACCACCCTTGCCAGGGGCCAGGCTAAGTCATCTGCTCAGGTTTGCTCTCTGTAGCTTTTGTTCCCTGAAGGCTTTCCACACAGGTTTAGAGGATGAGAATGAAAATGGCAGCCTCCCAATCTCTGGCCCCACTCTTCAGTGCGCCCTCAGAGAAAAGCAGTCACTCACTGTTGTCTCCGTGGTCTCCCGGCAGAACTCCATGCTCACCTGGCCTGTGACCACACGTTTCTATCTCTGGCACACGGTCCCATTTGGAGTCTCCAAACCCAGCAGATTTTTGTGGCACGCTCCTGAGCTGCTCCTCCCGGGGGAAGAAGGGGAGTCTGTCCAGTTCTGCTGCTTGTTGGGCCCCTTGCTGGAAGAGCAGTGGCACAACTGTGCCTCAGATCATCGTTTATGGCCACCCCGAGCTGAGAGCCCACTCCTCAGCTCCCTCTTTGCCACCGGCTTCCCCGCTCCGATACCTGGGAGTTCTGCCTCACTCACACATCCCCAGTCTTTCTGTGACCCTGAGAGTCCTGAGACCACCCTGTCCCAGCAAGGGTTCCATCCCTGGCTTTGTCACCAGAGTGACGTCCCTCACCGGAGCGGACTTTTACAAGGTCCAAGTTTGTGCTCTGCTGCTCCATCACTTGCCAGTAGCCGACTGACAGAGGCTCCCATGCCCCATGGTCTGTCTTCCCATATATCGCCTCAGATTCACTTCTCTGTACCTGCTACCTTGCAGAAAGTGGTCGCTTTTCTGTTCATAGAATTGCTGCTATTCTTTTCTTCGATCTTCTCTTCAGTTCATAGGTGTTCAGAATGGTTTGATAGCTATCTCTAGCTTTTTTTTTAATGTTTTTTTTACTATATTATCTTAGTCACCATACAGTACATCCCCGTTTTCCGATGTAAAGTTCGATGATTCATTAGTTGCGTATAACACCCAGTGCTCCATGCAATACGTGCCCTCCTTAATACCCATCACCAGTCTATCCCATTCCCCCACCCCTTCCCCTCTGAGGCCCTCAGTTTGTTTCTCATAGTCCATAGTCTCTCATGTTTCATTCCCCCTTCTGATTACCCCCCCTTTCTTAATCCCTTTCTTCCCCTACCAATCTTCCTAGTTCTTATATTCCATAGATGAGAGAAATCATATGATAATTGTCTTTCTCTGCTTGACTTATTTCACTTAGCATTATCTCCTCCAGTGCCGTCCATGTTGCAGCAAATGTTGAGAACTCGTTCTTTCTGATAGCTGAGTAATATTCCATTGTATATATGGACCACAACTTCTTAATCCAGTCATCTGTTGAAGGGCATCTCGGCTCCTTCCACGATTTAGCTATTGTAGACAATGCTGCTATGAACATTGGGGTGCATATGGCCCTTCTCTTCACTACGTCTGTATCTTTGGGGTAAATACCCAGTAGTGCAATGGCTGGGTCATAGGGTAGCTCCATTTTTAACTTTTTAAGGGACCTCCACACTGTTTTCCAGAGTGGCTGTACCAACTTGCATTCCCACCAACAATGTAGGAGGGATCCCCTTTCTCCACATCCTCTCCAGCAATTGTTGTTTCTTGCCTTGTCAATTTTTGCCATTCTAACTGGCGTAAGGTGGTATCTTAGTGTGATTTTGATTTGAATTTCCCTGATGGCTAATGATTTTGAACATTTTTTCATGTGTCTGTTAGCCATTTGTATCTCATCATTGGAAAAGTGTCTGTTCATATCTTCTGCCCATTTTATGATTTATTTATTTGTTTCTCACGTATTGAGTTTGAGAAGGTCTTTGTAGATCTTGGATACCAGTCTTTTATCTGTACATCAGTTGCAAATATATTCTCCCATTCCATGGCTGCCTCTCAGATTTTTGTCTGTTTCCGCGGCTGTGAAGAAGCTTTTTATCTTGATGAAGTCCCACAACTTCACTTTATCTTTTGTTTCTCTTGCCTTTGGAGATGTGTCATGAAAAGGTTGCTTTGGCTGATGTCGTAGAGGTTGCTGCCTATGTTCTCCTGTATGATTTTGATGGATTCCTGTCTCACATCAAGGACTTTCATCCATTTGGAGTTTATCTTTGTGTATGGTGTGAGAGAGTGGTCAAGTTTCATTCTTTTGCATGTAGCTGTCCAATTTTCCCAGCACCATTTATTGAAGAGACTTTTTTCCACCACATGTTTTTTCCTTCTTTTTCAAAGATTAGTTGCCCAAAGAGCTGAGGGTCCATTTCTGGGTTTTCTATGCTGTTACATTGGTCTATGTGTCTGTTTTTGTGCCAGTACCATGCTGTCCTTGTGATCACAGCTTTGTAGTACAGCTTGAAATCCGGCATTGTGATGCCCCCAGCTTTGTTTTTCCTTTTCAACAGTTCCTTGGAGATTCGGGGTCTTTTCAGGTTCCATACAAATTTAAGGACTATTTGTTCCAGTTCTTTGAAAAATGTCCTCGGTATTTTGATCGGGATAGCATTGAAATTGTAGATTGCTCTGGGTAGCATGGACATTTTAACTATGTTAATTCTTCCAATCCATGAGCATAGAATATTTTTCCATCTTTTTGTGTCTTCCTCAACGTCTTTCAAGAGTGATTTATAGTTTCTGGAATATAGATCCTTTACGTCTCTGGTTAAGTTAATTCCAAGGTAACGTATGGTTTTTGGTGCTATTGTAAATGGGATGGATTCCCTAATTTCTCTTTCTTCAGTCTCATTATTCGTGTATAGAAATGCAACTGATTTCTGAGCATTGATTTTGTATCCCGCCACATTACTGAATTGCTCTATAACTTCTAGTAGTTTGGGAGTGGATTCTTTTGGGTTTTCCATATAGAGTATCATGTCATCTGCGAAGAGAGACAGTTTGACTTATTCTTTGCTGATTTGGATACAGTTTATCCCTTTTTGTTGTGTGATTGCTGTTGCAAGGACTTCTAGTACTATGTTGAATAATAGTGGCGAGAGTGGGCATCCTTGTCGTGTTCCTGATCTTAAGGGAAAGGCTTCCAGCTTTTCCCCATTGAGAATAATATTTGCAGTAGGCTTTTCATAGATGGCTTTTATGAGATTGAGAAATGTACCCTCTATCCCTACACTCTGAAGGGTTTTAATCAGGAAAGGATGCTGTATTTTGTCGAATGCTTTTTCTGCATCAGTAGAGAGGATCATATGGTTCCTGAGTCTTTTCTTGTTGATATGATGTATCACGCTGATTGATTTGCGAATGTTGAACCATGCTTGCATCCCAGTATGAATCCCACTTGGTCATGATGGATAATCCTTTTAATGTACTGTTGGATTCTATTAGCCAGGATCTTGTTGAGAATTTTGGCGTCCATATTCATTAGGGAAATCGGTCTGTAATTCTCCTTTTTGAGGGGGTCTTTGCCTGGTTTGGGGATCAAGGTAATACTGGCCTCATAGAATGAGTTTGGTAGCTTTCCTTCTGTTTCTATTTTTTGAAATAGCTTTAGGAGAATAGGTATTATTTCTTCTTTGAATGTTTGGTAGAATGCCCAAGGAAAACCGTCCGGGCCTGGAGTTTTGTTATTTGGAAGGTTGTTTATCACTGACTCAATTTCTTCATAATTAATTGGCCTGTTTAAGGAATCAATTTCTTCCGGTTTCAATCTTGGTAGTTTATAGGTTTCCAGGAAGGATTCCATCTCTTCCGGATTGCTTAGTTTATTGGCATATAGCTGTTGATAAAAATTTCTAATAATCCTTCCAATTTCAATGGTGTTCGTCGTGACCTCTGCTTTTTCATTCATAATTTTAATAATCTGGGTCCTTTCTCTTTTCTTTTGGATAAGTCTTGCCAGTGGTCTGTCAATTTTATTGATTCTCTCCAAGAACCAGCTTCTAGTCCTGTTGATCTGCTCTACTGTACTTCTGGTTTCTGCTTTATTGATTTCAGCTCTAATTTTGGTCAACTGCTTCCTCGTGCGTGGATTAGGCCTGTCCCTCTGTTGCTGTTCCAGCTTCTTGAGGTGAGAATATAAAAACTGCATTTTAGATTTTTCTATTCTTTTGAGTGAGGCTTGGATGACTATGTATTTCCCCCTTAGGACTGCCTTTGCAGTATCCCATAGGTTTTGGACTGTTGTATTTTCATTCTCATTGGTCTCCATAAATTGTTTAATTTGATTTTTGATTTCCTGGTTTATCGAGTCATTCCTGAGCAGGATGGTTCTTAGTCTCCAAGTGTTTGAGTTTCTTCCAAATTTTTCCTTGGGGTTGAGTTCCAATTTCAGAGCGTTGTGGTCTGAGAATATGCAGGGGATAATTTCAATCTTTTGGTATCGGCTGAGACCTATTTTGTGTCCCAGAACATGGTCTATTCTTGTGAATGTTCCATGGGCATTAGAATAGAATGAGTATTCTTTCGTTCTGGGGTGTAGTGTTCTATATATATCTATGAGGTCCAATTCGTCGAGTATGGCATTCAAAGCCTTTGATTCTTTGCTTAGTTTTTGCCAGGGTGTTCTGTCTATTTCTGAGAGTGGAGTGTTGAGGTCCCCTACTATTAATGTATTTTTATTTATATGTCTCTTTATTCTGGTTAAGAGTTGGCTTGTGTATCTTGCTGCTCCCCTGTTGGGGGCATATATATTTATAGTTGTCATATCCACTTGTTGGATACAACCTTTAAGAATAATATAGTGCCCTTCTGCGTCTCTAACTATAGTCTGTAGTTTAAAATCCAGTTTATCTGATATGAGAATTGCTACCCCAGCTTTCTTTTGATGTCCATTTGCGTGAAAGATGGTACTCCATCCCCGTACTCTCAGTCTGAATGCATCTTTGGGTTCGAAATGAGTCTCTTGTAGACAGCAAATGGATGGGTCATTTCTTTTTATCCAATCTGCAACCCTGTGACGTTTAAAGCAAGAATTTAAACCATTTACGTTAAGACTGAGTACTGAGAGATATGATTTTAATGATGCCATGTTGTCAGTAAAGTCTTTGTTTGTATTGGTTGTGACTTTCTTTTCTGTATCACTCTTGGGGCCTTTTTACTTTTATAGAACCCCCTGTAATATCTCCTGTAGGGCTGGTTTCGTGGTTACGAAATTGGTTAATGACTGGCGATTCTGAAATGTCTTTATTTCTCCATCAATTCTGAATGACAGCCTTGCTGGATAAAGGATCCTTGGCTGCATGTTTTTCTCTGAAAGAGCTTTAAAAATGCTCCCCCAACCCTTTCTCTCATTCCAGGTCTGTGTAGACAGGTCTGACATAATTCTGATGCCTTTGCCTTGGTACGTGAGAAATTTCTTTGCCCTGGCCGCTTTCAATACTGTATCCTTGGATCTCATATTTGCGAATTGCCCTATGACGTGACGTGGCGTAGGTCTGTCGTGGTTGAGCTTGGGAGGGGTCCTCTCTGCCTCTTGGACACGAATGTTTGTTTCCCTTGCTAGATTAGGGAAGTTTTCAGCTACAATTTGTTCAAATATCTCTTCTAGACCTCTGTTTTTCTCCACCCCCTCAGGGATGCTGATGATTCTAACATTGGATCGTTTCGTTGAGTCAGTAATCTCCCGTAGCCAACATTCGTGGGTGTGGATTTTTTTAAGACCATCTTCTATTTTCATTTTTTCCTCTATTAACCCATCCTCCAATTCACTAACCCTTTCCTCTGCTTCGGTGACCCTGGCCGTCAGAGCCTCTAGTTTTGCCTGCATTTGGCTCATAGAATTTTTAATTTCTGTCAAATTCGCTCTCATTTCCGCCCTTAGGGATTCTATATTCTCAGTAACATTTTCCTTAATACTTTTTTCAAGTCTACTCATCATCTTGACCATTGTTACTCTGAATTCCATTTCTGATAATTTGGTTACATCCATATCCGTTACTTCTGTGGCAGAGGCCACAGACTCACTGTCTTTTCTTTGCTGGGGGGGCTTCTCCTTCTTGTCATTCTGATGAGGAGAGGTTGCGGGGTTGTCCAGAGCCCAAATTATTGACTGGGTCCCAGGCCATGCCCCTTGTTTTATAGGGATCTTAGAGATGTGGGCTTCTTCTTTAAAGATTTTATTTATTTACTTATCTGAGAGAGGGAGACAGACAGCAAGAACGGAACAGAAGCAGGGGAGTGAGAGGAAGAAGCAGGCTCCCAGCGGAGGAGCCCGATGAGGGACTCCTTTCCGGAACGCTGGGATCACGCCCTAAGCCGGAGACAGGTGCTCAATGACTGCGCCACCCATGCGCCTCGGGTTGTGGGCTTCTTGATTTTTCAGCCTGCCTTCTGTGTTCTAGGGGAGGGGCCTGCCGCGCTGATACTCAGGCAACCCTGTTTGGGTAGAGTCTCCGTGTCCCCTGCGAGGGGGGATGGGGATGGGCACTCTCTGAGCCGGTATTTCCAGGCTTTTGTTCTCTGGCGGCTTTCCCTGGCGGCCGGCTATGCCTCTTCTGAGAGTCAGAGCAGCAGAGGCTGCATTGTCACAGAACAGAGGGATTGCGGCCCGTTCTCCGCTGATGTTCTGGCCACTTTAACTCTATTACTGTTGGTGCTGCTCAACCCTGCAGCGTCACGGGATGTGCGCCCCACACCCGGCGTCCCTGCCCTCACTTCCAGGGCCGGCGCGTCTCTGTCCTTTGTGTTTCTAATGCCGCCAGCCACTGGCCGCCCCGCACGCTCCCGGGTCTCCGGTCTCAGTCTATGCCCGGTGAGCACACCGCGATTCCGATTCCGGAGTTCCGTGAGAAGCCTGGTGGCGCGCGCACCCGGTTCAGGGTCTCAGTCTGCTGTTTCGCGGGTGCCGACCATGAGTCCTCCCGCTCCCCCGTGCAGGTGGCCCGCCAGCCGCCAGCCGCCCCGCGCACGCTCCGGGAGCTCCCGGTCTCAGTCTGGATCCCGTGAGCACACCGGGATTCCGGTGTTCCGGGAGATGCCTGGTGGCGCGCGTTCACGGCTCACCGGTTTCAGTCCGTTCTCTCACGGGTGCCCTCAGTGAGTCCGCCCGCTCCCCCGTGCAGGTGGCTGCCGCTTCCCGGCACCCAAATGCGGCGGCTCCCTCCCCCTTCCGTTTATCTTCCGATATCTGTGCACGGTTTTACGGCTCCCCTCTTGGTACCTCAATACTCAGCGCTGGAGATGTTCATTTGTAGAGATCCAGATGTATCTTCCTGCGTCTCAGGCTGATTCCGTGGTTATTTAGTCTGGTCTGTTACCTATCCAGCTCGACTCAGGGGACCGGCTGAAAATGGGTCCCCTACTCCTCCGCCATCTTAACTCCCCCCGAGTAGACTCATGAGGTTCTGTTCATTTTTAGCTGAGAAGTGATCTCTTTTTCTGTTTTTCAATCTGGATAATTTCTATTGATCTATCCTCAAGTTCATTGACTCTTTCCTGTGTCATTTACATTCTTCTGTAAAGTGTTTTTGTGTGTTTAGTTATTGTATTTTCAGTTCTGAAATTTCTTTTTTTTTTTTTTTAACATTTTGCCGAATTTGTTTAAAGAATGGTACTATCTTTTGGTATATTTGTTTTTTTTCTAATAGTAACTAGGTTTGAAATTCCCACTTCTCTTTTTCCCTATGTCTCATGACCCATTTCTATTACCCCAGCTGGGCAGACGCACAGTTGTCTGCCAGCCACAGGTGGTGTTAGCTACGGCAAAGTATGTGCTAAAGTGAAATATCAAATCCAGTAAAGAATTGACTCCAAGTTCTCTCTACTTTCTGTAAATTTTCACCTCTTCTGAAGTGTCTATCCAAATATATTTCTTCTCCAAGTTTAAATCTCTCTTCTGAGATGTTTAAATATAGGTATTTCATTCAGGCAGTTTAAACTTTGGGGGAAATGTTTCAGTTTTACTTCAAATTTCATTATACATCATCAGGGACCTTAATTCTCACCCTTTTGATAAAGTATAATTCTTTTACATTTGAATGTTTGGGCTGTTGCTCTCTGGTTATGAGGGTAGCTGGGAAGTGACTGCTTCACAAGAGAACCTACTAAAAGTTATCCTCTTCATCTTCTCTTTCTTTCTTTCTTTCTTTCTTTCTTTCTTTCTTTCTTTCTTTCTCTTTCTTTCTTTCTTTCTTTCTTTCTTTCTTTCTTTCTTTCTTTCTTTCTTTTTCTTTCTTTCTTTCTTTCTTTTTCTTTCTTTCTTTCTAGATACAAGTGACATATAACATTGTGTAAGTTTAAGGCATGTAATATGTTGATTTCATAGTGTATATATTACAATATGATTACCACTGTGGTATTAACAAACAGCTCCATTAGGCAACATAATTATTGTTTCTTTTTTTGTGGTGAGAACATTTAAGATCTAGTCTCTTAGCAACTTTCAAGTATATAGCAGAGTATTGTTAACTATAACCCCAATACTGTGTATTAGATCCCCAGAATTTACTCAGCTTCTAATTGCAAGTTTCTACCCTTTGACCCACATCTCCTTTGACCAACATCTCTTCCCAAATCCTCCTCCCCCAAATTTTTATTTAGTGTCTGTTTATATCTTCTATTTCTGTGCTAAGAGTTTCTACCTTTCAATTCATTTCAACAGTGTTTGCCCTTACTTGTTCGCAAAATTTTTTAACAATAGCTGCTTTAGTGTCTTTGTCAGACACTAAATTATCTGTATAATCTCAGTTTTGGCATATATTCATTGTCATTTCCCATGTAAACTGAGATTTTCATGGTTCTTCATATGTCAAGTAAGTTTAGTTTGTATCCTAGACATTTTGAATACAGCATTGAGACTTTGTGTCTAATTTCAATTCTATAGAGTATGTTGATATTTTTGTTTTAGTGGGCAATTAACCCAGTTTGGCTCAGACCACAAGTTCCATCTAGACTTCTGTGAGTTGTAGCTTCTCTCTCTTTTTTGATGTTTAATTTAATTTAATTTAGTTTTAGATTTTATTTAAATAAGCTCTATACCCAAAGTGGGGTTTGAACTCACAACTCTGAGATCCAGTTGCATACTCTACCAGCTGAGCCAGCCAGGTGCCCCTGTGGGTTTTAGTTTCTAGGTCAGTTTCATTTTCAAAGTCTTCGCAATGTAGTTTGGATCTGTCCTACATGTGATCAGTATGAAGCACAGGCAGAAGACTGTTATTTGCTTTAGTTGTCAAAGATTTTGGCATGCTGTTTAGGATCAGATCCATGCATGTGAAGCTCAGGGGTGAACTCAAGAGTTCAGAAACACCTTTGGGGGGTCACTTTTCCAAAATCCTCCTCTTCTGTGATCTTTTCAGTATTTTTCAGTTGCCGAGGCTTCCATTGTGGTCCTCTCACCAGAAAGCAGAGCTTTATTTACCTTACTCTTGCTGCACACTTTCCCTGAGCTATCCAGAATCAATTGCTGGGAAGAGAGAGAGACAGAGAGAGAGAGGGAAAAAGCAACAGAGGTTTGCTCCAATCTTTTAGGACCACATATCATCCAAGTGGAGAGTAAGTTTCATCTCTCTCAGAATTTTAGGTGCCTGTTTTAACTTGTCATTGCTAAGACAGCTCTTCACCTCTTTACCAGCTGAAACTAGAGGACTTCTAGAGCTATCTCTGTCTGCAGAGATGTGTCCTTCCTGGTTTTGGACTGTGTGGAGACTAGGCTATAGTAGGCACAATTCTGGAGGCCAGGAGGGGCAGGCGATGGCAAACTCAACTCAGTTCTCTGGTACTGATTTCTGTTTTTCCCCATTTCCAGCTATTATTTACTTTTCATAGTCCTCAGACTATTCTACAATTCTATCTAGGTTATTTTAGTTGGATCAGTAGAAGAGACATAATAGAGTGTGCTTACTCCTTTTTACCCGAACCTGAACTCACTGTGTCTTTTTTTATACAAATAAACTTGATGCATATTTGTTGAACATCTATTAGTACATGAAATGACCAATAATGTTAATATTTTTTCTCCTAAACCCAACCCTACATCATTAACTATGTGAAGCATGAAACCACCATACAAACTCCCATATCATAGAGTATCATGGGGATAATTTTTTTCTAATTACCAAAGTAATATGTATGGAATTCAGAGAATTTGAAAAATAAAAAAAGCACATTTTTAAATTTTTACTTCTTAAGGATTTTATTTATTTATTTATTTATTTATTTATTTATTTATTTGAGAGAGAGTGTGCAAGTGGGAGGAGGAGCAGAGGGAGAAGGACAAGTAGACCTCTTGCTGAGCAGAGAGCCTGATGTGGGTCTCAATCCCAGGACCCCAGGATTATGACCTGAGCTACAGGCAGATAGAAAAGCACAAATTTAAAATGAAACATTAGGGGCGCCTGGGTGGCACAGCGGTTGGGTGTCTGCCTTTGGCTCAGGGCGTGATCCCAGCGTTATGGGATCGAGCCCCACATCAGGCTCTTCCGCTATGAGCCTGCTTCTTCCTCTCCCACTCCCCCTGCTTGTGTTCCCTCTCTCACTGGCTGTCTCTATCTTTGTCAAATAAATAAATAAAATCTTTAAAAAAAAATAAAATGAAACATTAATCTCTGTAATCCCAATATATGAGGAACCATTGTTAAAATTTGGATGTATGTGTTTCTAAGATTTTGTTCTTTAGAAATATGTACAAATTTCAAATAAAGGTAGAAACACAAATATTGTTTTTTACTTTTTCTTTAACGTAATAATATATTGGCCAGTGTTTTCTGTGACACTAAATATTATACACTACAGCAAGCTTTTTTTTTTTTTTTAAGCAAGCTTTTTAATAGCAGCATGGAATTCTATAATTTAGTCAGAACAAAGCTATGAACATTCAATGTTTAAAAATTTTAGCTATTGGGCGCCTGGGTGGCTCAGTCAGTTAAGTGCCCAACTCTTGATTTTGGCTTAGGTCATGATCCCAGGGGCCTGAGATCAAGCCCTGTGTTGGGCTTGGCAATCAGCAGGGAGTCTGCTTGAGGATTCTCTCTCTCCCTGTCCCTCTCCCTCTGCCTCTACCCGCTGCTTGAGTGCACGTGCAAACTCTCTCTCTTTCTAAAATAAATAAATCTCTAAAAAAGTTTAGCTGTTAAAATAATGGGAGGATAAGGTCTCATACACATAAGTGACTTTCACCTTGATTCCTTGCAAAAAACGCCTAAAGTAGAATTGCTGGTTTAAAGGCAATGCACATTTTTAAGGGTTTTGATACATATAACCAAAGTGCCTTCTAGAAAAGAGATTTGGAATGAAAATTGATACATATTTTATTAGGTGGTTTTCCCCAGTTTTTTTATTTTTTAATTTTTATTTATTTTTAAGATTTTTATTCATTTATTTTAGAGAGAGAGAGAGAGAGAGCAGGCATGAGCAGGAGGAGGGGCAGAGCGAGAGGGAGAGAGAATCTCAAGCAGACTCCCCACTGAGCCTGGAGCCTGATGCAGAGCTCAGTCTCATGACCATGAGATTATGACCTGAGCCAAAATCACCAGTGAGCTGCTCAACCCACTGAGCCATGCAGGCGCTGCCCCTCCATTTTTTTTTTTTTTAAGATTTTGTTTATTTATTTATTTGAGAGACAGAGCATGAGCAGGGGGGAGGGGCAGAGGGAGAGGGAGAAACAGGCTCTCAGCTGAGCAGGGAGCTCCAAATTGGGCTTGATCCCAGGATCCTGGGATCATGACCTGAGCTGAAGTCTCAGCCACCCAGGTGTGCCCCCCACCCCCTTTTTAAAAAGATTTTATTTCTTTCTCCAGGTTTTTTTTTTAATTAATTTTAAACTTACAGAAAACTTACAAGCCTGGAACAAACAACTTTCATGTATCCTTTACTTAGATTTACCATTTTTGACATTTTGCCATATTTGCCTTATCTCTCTCACTTTCTCTCTCTCTCTCTCTGCACACACACACACACACACACGCTTGTTTACACTTTTTCAACCATTTGAAGGTGTATTGTGTATGTCATGTTTCCTTTTCTCTGAAGACTTCAGTGTATTTCTAAGAAAAAGAATATTCTCCTACATAACTACAGTACAGTTATCAAATTTAGGAAATTTAACAATGATAAAATACTTTAATTTTATCAGTGCTCTACAGTTTTATCTGCTCTACAGTCTATATTCCAGTTTCTTGAATTGTCCTAATAATGTCCATTATAGCATTTATTTGTCTATCTATCATCTATCTATCATCTATCTATCTATCAGTCTAGGACCACATACTGCATTTAGTTGTTGTATCTTCTAATCTTCCTTGATTTGGAACACTTCTTCTTTTTTTTTTTAAAGATTTTATTTTTTTGAGAGAGAGCATGAGAGAGAGAGAGAGAGAGAGAGAAGGCACAAGGAGAGGGGGAGGGCAGAGGGATAGAGAGAAGCAGGCTCTCCCTGTTGCCCCCCTGAGCAGAGAGCCTGACGCAGGGCTTGATCCCAGATGCTTAACCCACTGAGCCCCCAGGTGCCCCTGATTTGGGACAGTTCTCCAGTCTTTCTTAGTCTTTCATAACATTAGCATTTTTGTGGCATACAGCCTAGTGGTTTTATAGAATGTCTCTCAGTCTGAGCTTGTGTGATATCCTTCAGTAGGATGCTATATCCAGGTCTAAAAAATGACAAATGAAGTTGAAATAGCATCAAACATGGATATAGCTTTCATCAAGAGACATTCTTGTAGAAAATGGTGCTGACAAAGGATTACCCAATATGAAAATAACAAGGGATCAAGAGGACTGAACAATACAGCTGCTAGATAATTAATCCTCTTATCTAAAGTACAGCTAATGAAATTAGGTCGACAGAAATGGTTTTATTAGTGGTGGGGACTCCTGCCTTTTCAAAGGCAATACTGCGGTACTTTGTGCAGGCAAAGCCATATCTACCTCATACACAATTATCACGGGCAACTTGACTATTCAGTGTGTATCCATTTACTGAGTTAATCGGTGATGAGGATTACCTAGAGTTTGCATCTCTAGTCTTATGGTTATTTTATTTTGTTGTTCGCTCTTTTTACTAACAGGAAGCTAGAACAAGAGAAAATACAAGATTTTCTGCATTCTATAAAGAATTTGTGACTAATCTTTTGTTCATTTGACTTGTGGGGGTGGACCTAGTAACAAAGAGACTCATTAACATGAAATCCTCTCCAAGTCTAACCACTAAAAGAGTGGGTTCACCTGACAAATTATGTCACCTCTAGGAGGGGGAGTAGGGAAGCAGGCAGACTTCTGCAGTCTCAATAGGGATGGTCTTTGGAAAAACTTACTTCCAAACATAGAAGAACTCAGGATCTAGTTCACATGTGACCTCCTTGAAAGACTAGTAGCCACTTAACTTTTGCCAAGCAAGAGACGAATGGAGAATATTTGACAAAAGATCCGGCAAACATGAAGAGGAGTGCAGGAAAATGGAAGAAAGCAAAGTGTGAAGTGTCAGTCTCTTCTGCTGTAACTGTTCTCTCTTTCTTTCTTTCTTTCTTTCTTTCTTTCTTTCTTTCTTTCTTTCTTTCTTTCTTTCTTTCGTGTGCTTTGTTTCTTTAGCAAGGATTAGCTCATAGGCCATTGATAGACCCATGCCAGTATAATAATAGTGGGTTCAAGTGGAATTTTTCTCTGCATGTTAATATTTGGGAGCAATTAGGGGCACCTGGATGGCTCAGTTGGTTAAGTGTCTGCCTTCTTCTCAGGTCATGATCCCAGGTTGCTGGGATCAAGGCCCACATGGGGCTCCATACTTAGCGGGGAGCCTGCTTCTCTCTTTCCTTGCTTGTTCTCTCTCTCTCTCTGTAAAATAAATAAATAAAATCTTAAAAAAAATATTTGGGAGCAATTAAAGAAAAAAAAACCTTATAATGCAGGAAGACCTTAAGAAAAAGCTGAAAATTCTACAGAAGCCCTCTTTTTGGTATAAAAAAGTGGATGGTTTAGTTATATTATTAGAGATCCACTAAGAGATTCCAGATCCACTAGGGGTGCCAGCCACACACTCCAGAGGAATTTTAACTGTGCAAGCAGCTCCACTGTTAGTGCTCTGGGTAGGTTCTAAGTGGTCCACTTCAATTCTTTTTGCCCTAAAGTCCTCAGTTGCGCAAAATTTGAGATTGTTTTTGGAACATTAATTTGGAGTTACCGCTGAAACGCCTGCAATTAGAAAGGCAACCTCTCAGTTTTTATTTTACTAAAAATAAGCAGACACACCTCATCACCCTACTGCCACCCCCACTCCCCAAGTCTATTCCTATTGTCCCTGAGGGAGAGTTAGCAGGAGAGTCTTTGAAACTCTGAGACAGCAGCAGCAATGAGGTGGAGAGGTGGTAAGGCCCAGGGAGGTTGAGGGGGTGGGGGTGGAGGGGCTCTGACAGGCAGGGGACCACCATGCCCTGTGGCCCTGGCCCAGGGCCAGGAGATGGAGCTCAGGGCCTGCCGTCCCTCCTCTTCTGGGGCCTGGCCCTCGCTGCTCCTTTGCCTTTGGCCACACTGGTATGCCAGAGCAGCCTATGCTGGGGAATCTCAGCAGCCGCAATTCCGGACCCTCAAGCGTCAAACACCCAAAGGAAGGAAAGGCGCCTCAAGGAGGGACCTACTGTTAAAGGAGCATCCCAAGAGTGGAGAGTTAAGGACAATTTAGTCTTTCTTACAATATGTTTGTTCTCTCATATGGCATTCAAAGTTTTTGGTCGCAGGAGCCCCTTAACACTTCTGAAAACTATCTTCTTGAGTATATACATCGATATTTATATTAGATTTTAAAAGAAAAATTTTAAACGCAGTAATACAGAAACACACATTCCATTAGCCTTCACAACAGAAGTGAAATAACTCCTAATTGTAGCCTCAGAAAGTTCCCCCATGAATGAGAGTTAATAATAGTGGAAAAGGCAAGTAAAATCTTAGTATTATTAAGGAACTATTTTTAGGGGCACCTGGCTGTCTCAGTCAGAAGAGCATGCGACTCTTGATCTCTGGGTCTTGAATTCAAGCCCCACATTGAGTGTAGGGATTACTAAAACAAACTAACAAAGAAACAAACAAACAAAAAAAAACCCCAAAGACAGAAAAAAAAATTTTTTTTTTAATCTTGCTGACTCCTGAGAGACTTTACTCTCAACTTTAAGAACCACTGCTCCAAAAATTACAGTTTAGAAACAGGGCCTTCACTTCTTCAACAATTTAGTCAAGAGCCCTGTGGAATCCCGAGCAGGGTCTGCACTGCTGCAGCTATCTAGACAGTGACCTGTGGAATTTACAGATCTCTGGGATGTTATCTTCATCACTTCTCACTACAACATTTGCCCTTGGGTCTGTTCTTTCCAAAAAAAAAAAAAAAAAAAAAGAGCAGAACATACCAAGTACCATCAGTTGCTGAAAAGAATAAACTTAATTGAAAGGAAAAAAACAAATTCCTGAAAAGGAGTAAGACTATCAACAAAAGCTTCACAAACCAAGAATTCACTTGAAAAGAACACCCAACAAAATAAGAATGCATCTATGCATTTTAATGAAGGGCTGGCTAAAATCAGGAAACATTGAAAAATATAAAGCCAGTGGAAAAAAATGCTTGTTATGGTGTAAACTAAGAAGAAAATGTAAAGAAATCTGTAGAAAAACTTTTTAAGTTCAGAAAAATAATGAGTAAGAATTCGGTAAGCCTCTTAGAGATAAGATAGCTCTTAATGAAGCTATTAGCTATTGAAGAGAAAGTTAAGTGTGGGCCCTGTCATGCTACAGGAAGAGGAAGTTGGAATGAGCAAAACATCAATCCCAAGAAAACCTGAAAGTATGTAAGTGATCTCTAAAACGAGGAAATAATCTCTTGATTATAAAAGATATGATGCTAAAGTTTCGAATAATTGTCTTGTGCAGATCGATTCTGAAACTGAGAAAGAAATAGGAATGAAATTGTATTTTCTTTAAAATTTTTATTTATTTATTTGAGAGAGAGAGAGAGAACATGGGAAGGGCAGAAGAAGAGGGAGAGAATCTCAAGCAGACTGTGTGCTGAGCTCAGAGCCCGACATGACCCTGAGATCATGACCTGAACTGAAACCAAGAGTCAGATGCCTAACTGACTGAGCCACGCAGGTTCCCCAAAACTGTATTTTCTAAATTAGATGATGGAGAGCCAGGGAATCACTAAGGTGAGAAAGCGAAAGAGGAGATAGTTCTATAAGTTATCAATTGCTGCATCATAACTCCAAAACTTAATGGTTTAAAGCATCGGGGATCTATTATTTTTTTCATGATTCTCTGGGTTGGCTGACAGTGTATCTGCTGGTGTTGCCTGCATTCAGCTGGAAGGTGGTTGTGCTGGAAGGCCAATGTTGCCTCACTAACATGTCTAGCATTTGCTGCTGGCTGTCCATTGGGAGCGTCAGTTCTTTTACATGTGACCCCATATTCCCTAGTAAGCTAAACTGGCATCCTTATATGATAGTGTCAGGGCAGCATGATAAGATGAAAGCAGAAGCTGCATGTCCCTTAAGACCTGGCTTTGGAAGTCACATAACACCACTCCTGCCACAATCTGTTGACCAAAGCAAGTCATAAGATGGGTCCAGATTCTGGGAAATAGACAACCTCTTGATGGGAGGAAGAGTAAAGTCGCATTGCATAGGATCGTGGGAGGAATTTGTGGTCATATTTTGCATTTTATCACAACAGAGAATGGATATGACAAAGGCCCAAGCTACATTAACATTAGTTCAAGGAGTGAAACCATTCACAACTTCAGCTGAGTGTTAGATGTCAGTTATGCATGATTGAAAGAGAACTTAAGGAAGGTGGAGCGAGATACTTGTTAGTTGTAGTCGGTGCAAGACCTTTAGAAAATGTATCACAAAGCTGAGAAGTGAACTCATTCATCAGACAGAATAACTGGAAGAATATAAGCAGAAAAGAAGGATTACGAGTAGTCAGGTTCAGAGAAAGGGAAATACCAAATCAGTAAAATCAATAAAATGGAGGTGAGCTGTAGAATATGAAAATACACGGCAACATTTTATTCTGCACAAGAATACCCATGATAATGGATCCTGTTTGTGATACAAAGAGCTATTGCTGGAAAGATGAAGCAAGCCAGACAGAAATTAAGAAAGGAACAAGTAAAAAGAAGTAATAAAAAAGTTGGTAATACTCTGAAAATTGAGGATTGTTAAAGCAACTCCAAGAAGACATTTTGTGCTCTCTTTCCAACTAATACATTAACTTTATTTCTAAGATGTCAAGTGCTTTGCTTCCCATTGTAATGGGAGACTTTAAAAAAATAGCAATACAATAGCTCATGTCTCCCTCCATGAAGGGATCTTTTAAGCTCATTGCCTAAAGGTGGAGGGGTATAGTACCCCTTGGTGATGAAGGATATCTTGTAAAATTACAGGTACCCTATGACCATTAATGGAAGAGATGTGCTTAGACTGTAACCCTGATACAGTATTAATCAATATCCAAAAAAATTCTTCCCCATCCACCCCAATGGTTAGCTTGGTTGACTCTGGTACAAATCCCAACCCTTCTCAGGTATGCCCATCACAAACTACTACCAGCAGGACTTCTGTCTCCTCCTGGTCAGTTTGAACCACCTTTCCTCCACTTCGTGAGCATGAAACGTTACTTCTATCCTTATTCATGGAAGGCCTCCACTGCAGGCCTAAGATAAATGTAACGGGCTTCTACCTGAAATAATGGCCTTGTTCTATGGTTATTAAAGCTATAAACATTGACCTCCACCTTTTATCTTTAGTAATATGCTTTTGGTAATTACAAAGAATGCTATTCTTTTTATTTTATTTTTAAATATTTTTTTAAAGATTTTATTTATTTATTTGACAGAGATAGAGACAGCCAGCGAGAGAGGGAACACAAGCAGGGGGAGTGGGAGAGGAAGAAGCAGGCTCATAGCGGAAGAGCCTGATGTGGGGCTCGATCCCATAACGCCGGGATCACGCCCTGAGCCGAAGGCAGACGATTAACCACTGTGCCACCCAGGCGCCCAAAGAATGCTATTCTTAATATGTAATTTGATGCATATATACATGGATTTCTGTTAGGTCAGAAATACTTAGGAGAGAAATTAGTAGGTCACAGGGTATGTGTATGTTCAATTTGAGCAGGTAATGCCAGTTTTCCAAAGTAGTATTAAGTACTTAAAAGATATATAAACACATAAACAAAAGGAGCCTGTCTTTCATTTAAGATTAATTTGCTGAAGACCCCAAAGCAATTTTTAAGGGAAATTAAGAATTAAAAGAATTAAACTTTGAAAAAATGAAACAAAGTGTATGTGTGCATTAACAAACCATTACAATTTGTTTTGATTCTGATTGGGATGAAGTCACAATAATTTCTCCACCAAATAAACCCTTTCCTTTCTATAATTCATATGAGAATACTATTTTGTAGCATATATCAATAAAAATTGAATGAGGTAATTAAAAGTTGTCTATAGATTGGTTTAATATACTGGAACCTATCGGTTCAATACACTGGAAATCATATGGTGTTTAATGGTTAAATGTGTGATAAGATACTTATTACTCCAGATAATTTTGTCCTGGGGCTTCAATGTAAGCCAATACATCTCTGGTCTACAGACTAACCCAATTGGTTAACACACAGATGACATTATCATATGCTGTCATAAATGGACCTGCTGCCTTCTTTACTATCTGAAATGATTTCAGCAAACTAAGGTGAAGAAATTACTTACAAAATCATCCCCATTATATTTTTAAATTTTTAATATATTCTTTGCCTTCAGCTGAAAAGGATTTGAAATATTAGTATGCTTGTAACATGGCTGGAAAAGCTAAAAAAATTACTTATGCTAACAAAATTATTGTAATGGAGTGTTACATCTCTTTCTGAGTTATTGACAACCCTGATAAAAAAAAAAAGGAAAATACCCACCTAAAAGAAACAAAGAGTTAAAAAGAGAAAAAAACCCTTTCAGTTACTGAAATTCTTTCTTTTTTTTTCCAGTTACTTAAAATCTTTTTTTGTTTTAAAGATTTTATTTATTTATTTGACAGAGATAGAAACAGCCAGCGAGAGAGGGAACACAAGCAGGGGGAGTGGGAGAGGAAGAAGCAGGCTCATAGCGGAAGAGCCTGATGTGGGGCTCGATCCCATAACGCCGGGATCACACCCTGAGCCGAAGGCAGACACTTAACCGCTGTGCCACCCAGGCGCCCCCAGTTACTTAAAATCTTAAGGGTCAATAGTACCAAAAGGAAAAAGGAGCTTAAGTTTCCCATCCACTTGTTTTCGTCTTCAAGTTTTCCTTTCCCAATACTACAGAAATTGTGATGGAGCAGGAAGGGGAAGGTTCAGAAATTTTACCTTTAATTTATCAAGTTATATCAACCTGGGTGGTCCATTTGTCAAAAGGTAAGAAAGTTGACATAAAAAATATACAAAAATTAACATACTAAATGTTTGAAGTCTTTTAAATGTCACACATACAAGAGAAAAGTGCACACATTATAAGTATACAGCTTGATGAATTATCACAATTGTTGTCATCAAGGTAAAAAAATAGAGCATAACCAGCATCCCAGAAGTTCCCAACCTCTTCCCTCCCAGTTGTTCTGCCCCCTTTCTCTTCCTCAAGTGTAGCCATTGCTGTGACTTTTAACACCATAGGATAGTTTTACCTATTTTTAAAAAATGTTATATAAATGGAACCATACAGCATGTATTCTTTTGTGTCTAGATGCTTTCACTTAACACTGTTTTGTGAGATTTAGCCATTCTATTCTATTTCTTATTTTTTAAAAAAGATTTATTTATTTGAGAGAAAGAGCGAACATGAGCAGGGTGGGAGGGCTGAGGGAGAAGCAGACTCCCTGCTGAGCAGGGAGCCTGATGTGGGACTCGATCCCAAGATCCCAGGACCCTGGGATCCTGATCTGAGCTGAAGGCAGCTGCTTAACTGACTGAGCCACCCAGGCACCCTAGCCATTCTATTTTAGATAGCAGTAGTTCATTTATTTTCATTGTTGTTTAGTTTCCATTGTATAAATATACCAACATTTATATCTTCATTCTGTTGATGGCTATTTGGGTTGTTTCCAGTTTGGGACTTCACAATTAATGCTGCTACAAACTTTCTTCTACACATCTTTGATGCATATATATATGTGTTTCCATTGGTGTTTCTGTTTCTCCACGTCATCACCAATGTTTGTTTCTGTCTTTTTATCTTTAGCCATTTTTTTTGTTGTGTATTATTGGTTCTCATTTTGGCTTGACTGTGTGCTCAGTGAAGGCAAGGCCACATCTGTCCTGTTCATAGCTGTATCACTATTCATAAAACATAGTACAAATAATAATAAAAGTGGCAATAACAATAATAAAAATGAAGATTGATTGAAACTAATAACTACACTCAGAGTTTGCAACTTGAGCTTATGTTTATAGTTTTACTTTTACTTGTTAAAATGAATAGTTTTTAAATGGTGTTATGATTCAGATATCATAAATCATTTCCAATGTTTTCCTTGATGTGAAACCATAAATGACCTCACCTCTTCCCCTGACACCCACCCTCCCAAACACACACACGGTGCAAATTTAGGGCAATGGTCCAGGGAGAACTATACATATGTATCTCCCCTTTAATTTTATTCAAATATTTTGATAGAAAAATTAAATAATTTACCTGCTAAGTAATTTTAGGTATTTTTCTTATATTAAAACAAACACAAATTTAATGGTATCCAAACTGATTGAATATTGTGCTTACATAGGAAGTTTGAGTCACTTCAAAATCTATCTGTATACCCTTGGCCACCATATTCTTCTCAGCCAAGTCTGAAAAGCTTTGATAATAATGGAGAATTAATGAAGTGTTTCATTTGGGTAGAATCATGATTTGGTTTTTACATTAGGAGGATAATTTTGGCTTGCACTACAGAAGATGAGTTGGAGGGGATAGGGGTGGATGAAGAAGCACTGGAGGTAGAGATAACATTAGAGAATTATGTAATATTAATCAATTATATTATAATTATTCATTATACTGTAATAATCCAGGTGAGAGATAAATTGGCCTAAACTCACAGCACAGGGCATAGAGAAGAATAGGCACCAAGGTTTCTAATTTTATTAGCTATTTACTTTCATGTTCACCATGACTCTATAAAACATCATCTAAACATCTAATTATTGGTTGTGGTTTGTATTATACCTGTATAAATAACTTACATATGTGATAGGATAAATATAAATGTTAATGAGCATTACTATTATTTAATTCCTTATATTTGCAAAAGTCAAATGGACTTCAATATATTCAAAATTAGATATTATTCAGTAGTGTATCAATTTGCTGCATTACATATAAAGAAATTTACAACTATTGTCTCTGAAGTGATCTAAATAGTAGTTCACATAACATAAAAGCTTCAAGGGAAATCTTCGTATCCATTATACAACTCCATCTTATTGCAATTGGAGTTTTTAACTGGACCTAAATAAATTAATCTACAATATGGCTAAAATGTTAATATTATCATTGTAATTCACAATATACCGGTATTAGATACTTTAGGGACTCAGCACTGCCACAAATCCATTTGATTTTCAGGTCAGTTTCCAAAACTGTGAAGTTGCTAATAAATTCACAGTGCTTTCTAGCTTTTGAAGTGTTTTGGCATTTCACATTATCTTCTTTGATGTTCAACATCATTGAAGTCAGCAAGGCTGGTATGTCACCCTAATTTTTCAGTTCAAAAAAGCTCTGAGATTTCATTTATTGTATTTATCAAATGTTATTTGTGTAACATCATGCATCTGCAAACTGTAAAGGGACTGGAATTCAGATTTCCAAACTTTTTATTCTGGTGTACCAGGTTGCCAGTCTAATATAGCATATGGCTTCCTAAGTACCCTGGATTTTAGTAGCTCTTTGACAAATTTCTTAACCCGTATACTTCAGTTTTCATATCTAAAATAAGGAGAAAATAATGATACCTAGCCATTGAATTATTATAAGGATAAATTTAGCTAAATTTGTGAGGCATTTAAAAACAGTGTCAAGCTCACAGTAAGCTCCAAATAAATGTTGGGTTATATATTTATTGTTTCAGCATACCCAACTGACTTGTAAGGAGGGTTGGGATCCTCATAGTATACACATTTGGAAAATTCTCAGTTGAGTATATATATTAAGCAAGTTCAGACGTGTATATGGGTATTAAAGCATAAACCTTGTTTCTAATTTAATAACTAAAGAAATGTGGTGGCCCAATAATCCCATTAGCCTTACTTAATTAACCACATTTCATCTGACCTCGATATGCTCTTCCCAGAGAGAAAAGACTTCAAGGGTGTGGTAAGTAGACCTGTCGAGATATTTTAAAAAGCAGAGATCCGTGGATTGTAACAGGAAGCTCAGCACATTAGACAGTCCGAGTGTGCTCAGGAGTGTAATATCTGCCCAGTCTTAGATGAGAGGACGTTAGGGGGAACGCTACAAGGGACCCAGCTGGGTACTCTGCAGGAAGTTAAAAAAAAAATTGTTGAGCTTTGAAAAACATCTGGTGTTAGCCATCTGTCTTCGGCAGTACAAAGGCTTAAGGTCTATGTGGTTCCTTCTGACACCTTGCATGGCGGAGTTTCAGCGCAGAAGTAACAAGTAGTGGCAAGCTAATTTAAGTACGTTCTCGGGGTCCGGAGACACTTGCACTTCCTGTTACCACAATTCAGGCCAAACTGCTGTCAATCCCTAGTTTTTGAGAGCTTCCCCAGCCTCGATTCCTATTGTGGCCACCCTCGGGTCTCCTCAGCTCCAGCGCACACCTGGGTGGGCCGTGCTCCACCTAGGTGCTTTGGAATATGGGACAGTTTCGCTCTTCTCGCGAAAGAACACGGTCTTTTGCTTGAGTTACTCGTTAAAAGGTTGGCACAGTCGGGATCTCCCATTGTTGTTAAGAGGCGCAGGAGCCCGGCCAGTAAGACGCTGTCACTGCTGCCCAGCAGCGAGCCCCAACATCCCAGCCAGGCTCCGCTGGGCATTCCGAAGCCCCACCCATGGCAACGCCACTCTGACGTCCGCGCGCCGGAGGCCGCCATAGGTCCGCGTCGCGGCCCAGGGCGACGTGTGGCGCGTGGACTCTATCAGGTCCAGCCCTGCGGGAACCCGGTAGACACTTCCGGGCAAGGTTCTGTGCACCTGTTCCTTCCTTCTCCTTAAGTGTCTTTCCCTCTGGGAAAAAGTGGACATGCCCCTCCCCAGAGAACAAGATGCACTACAGCAAACCTAACTTAAGAACAGCACGGAAGACTAACCCCAAAGCAAGAAGGTGCCCGGCATTTCTTTAAGCTGTTTGGAAGTTCACGTGACCCACTAAGTGCCGGGGCCCAGTGGTCACGTGACAGCGCGCGCGCCCTCGCGCAGCGAGAGCCGGCAGGCGCTGTGCGCGCGCCTTCGCCGCTGCCTCGCATCCCCTCGACGGGAGGGTGAGGAGCGGCGGAGTGATCAGGCGTCTGGGGGCCGGTGCGCGTGCGCAGCGAACAGCTGTCACCCAGTGCGGAACAAGTCTTCCAAATTTCCCAAATCTCCCTGGGCCGAAGGCCACCCTCTTCCTCCTCATCTTCCTCCTCTGGGTCGTATCCCGGTCCCTACCCGCGCGCCAGGTAACCGCTTTTCCGGAGTCCGGGCGATAGGGATGGTGGGGGGGAGGGGCCCGGGCGGTCTTCTCGGCACTGCCCCCCTCTGCTCCCGGCCGCTGGGGGTGCCGGTGTCCGGGGGAGGGGAGAAGCGGGCGGGAGGCGCTTGGTCCCCCACCGCCGCCGCTGTCATGCTGGGGAGAGAGCGGCCGGCCATAGTCGCTGCGGAGGGAGGCGGGAGCCAGTGACAGTCCGCTCCGGCCCTCTCGGGGGTTCGGTCCCCGCGCTCGTCGTTCTGCTGGGGGCCGAAGTCTGGGTCGCGCTCCTTCGGTCAAAGGAGCGCGCGGGTGGTCCAGGGATGCCGACTCCTTTCCATTCCTGTTCCAGCCTGGTCTGCGGCGGACTCCGGGGAGGCACGGCCTGCTGAGCCCTCGGTGCCATCTGTTCTTTGGGACTGTCACGACCCGGGGGGTGAAGGCGGGGGCTCCTCTCCAGAACACCTCGCCGCAGGCTCGCAGCCTCTCTCCCGGGTTCGTCCTCAGCCCCCGTTCTGTTGGTTTTTCCGGCAGGGGCCATTTCTTCCTGCAGTGCCTGAAGCCACGATGCGGTGTAGACCGTGGGAGCTTAATAAATGAGTTGGATCGCTTCGCGTGGAATGCCAGGCACGCACGGGACGTGGCGTAGGGTGGGGATGTGGAGGAGGGAGTCAGGCAGGCTGGGGCTCCGGGTTCGAACTTGGGTTTTTCCTCCAGGCTTAGCCAATGAAACCAGCAGGGCTAGAGTCAGATGCTTTCCGGGTGAACTTGGAGCCAGTCTTCCCCTAAACTGCACGCTGCAGGTCTGCACGGGCTGGCTTTGGTCGTGGGTGATGCCCAGGAGGGGCTTTGTATGGTTTCTGCTCCAGGAGAAAAGACGGCAAACTTTTTTTTTTTTTTTTTAAGCACTTGGTAAATTACCCCTCAAGGGGGTTTATCAAAACCTGCTTTGGAAATGTAGGTTAGAAGTTGGCGTTGGTTCACTCTTATCTTGGTGAAAGTTTCTGGTAGGCTCAGTTCCACCTAGGTTCGGACCAAGTTTTGACCTATTTCACCCACTTGAATTTGCTGTAATTTTTATTTTTAATCTTGGGAAATTCGGCTTCACCGTTTAATTACTAATATAATTTCGAAGTGTTGTGATTGAAAATTAGTGACTTTAGTTCTTAAAGGTCCATTTTTGCTTTGAAGTACTTGGTTCTCCTTTAGGATCCTTACTCAAATTCTGCCTTGCTGGTCTCCTCCCAACCCCCCATGCTTTGTTTTGGAATGTATTACACGGCTGTTCCGGCTTTTTAGACCCTCTTTCTCCCAATTTAAGTTTAAGTTAAGTTTTCACACACTTTACAACACTCCACGAACTTGGTAGTACAGTACAATTTAAATCGGAGGCTTGTTTCGTTTTATTAACAGATTTTAATCGGTTGCTTGTCTAAAGTTAAAAACATATGTTTTAAACGTTGTAGGTGCACAATGCTTTTTAAAAATCCAATATTAACCTTTCTGTAAGAATGAAGATTTTTAAGAAGCAGTGAACAGGTACATAATTTTTAAAAAGTTATTTAGATGAAAGGATGAAAATCTGGTGTTTTGAATTATTTACTTGACACCTTCTGAATCACCCAGGACTAAGTTAGGTGCCTAACTAACCTTGGGTAGTCTGTGAATTCTTTTCTTTCTTTTTCTCATTGCTTTGTCATGGTATCTTGACTGCCCCCCCCCATTAGAATGTTAAGGCTTTGAGAACAAGTTCTCTGTTTTTTTTTCCTTTGCTGTATTTCTAGCAATTTACCATAATGCCTGGGGTGCTAAAACATCCTCTCTCTTTTTAAATAACAGCTTTATTAAGATACAACTCACATACCGTATAATCCATCTATTTATTTTTTTACTTTTTTTATTTTTGAGATTTTATTTATTTGTCAGAGAGAGCACACAAGCAGGGGGAGTGGCAGGCAGAGGAAGAAGCAGGCTTCCCACTAAGCAGGGAGCCCAAGATCCCTGAGCCAAAGGCAGATACTCAACGGACTGAGCCACCCACGTGTCCCAAATCCACCTATTTAAAGTGTACAATCCACTGGTTTTAGTGCATGGAATTGTGCAACCGTCATCAGAATCAATGTTAGAACATTTTTATCACCTTCAAAGAAACCCTGTTCTCATTAGCAGTTATTGTCCCTTTCTCACCGCCTCCAGTCCCCTTTAGCCCCAAGCAATGACTAATCTGCTTTCTGTCTCGATAGATTTTCCTATTCTGGATATTTCATGTAAGTATAACCATATAATATGTGGGTTTTTGTGACTGGATTCTTTCACTTAGTGTAATGTTTTCAAGGTTCATCCATCATGTAGCATCTATCAGTACTTTATTCCTTTTTATGGCTGTCTTGTATTCCATTGTATGGATATATCACTTTTTGTTTATCAGTTGATGGGCTTTTGGGTTGTTTGTATTTTTTGGCTATTTTGAATAATGTGCTATGAACATTCACAAACTAGTTTTAGTGTGTATGTGTGTTTTCTTTACTCTTGGATATATACCTAGTAGTGGAATTGCTGGGTTAAACCTTTTTTCTAGAGTGAATAGATGGATGAAGGAGGGATAGTGTCAGGGATACTCTCTCTAGGCCTTTGAGGGACCTATTCTGCTCCACCACCAAGTCCCTTTCTCTAGAGGCCAGAAGTCTCTGTGTGGGGCTTTGTCCTGTGGATAATGATGTGTTTTTCTTGTCTGGATGTCTTTAAGATCATCCCTTTATGTTAGCCCAGTTTTTCTTCATACAGCAAACGATTATTCCCTGGATACTAATTTGTTATATATTTATTAGAGGTATGGTGATAAAACATATATTCCATATTATCATTAAACTCAGTGTCTAATGCAGGTCTTTCAGTCTTTTAAAATTTATATTATTTTTTGTTATTATGAATATTCAGTACTCCTCTGCCCACCTCCATTTCTAATATGAATTTCTTGGGAGTTGTGCAAGAGTTAAAGTCACTTGTTTTTCTTCATTTGCTACCAATCTAGGTTTTGTTGAACCTAAAATATAAATTTTAAATACTGTATTATTGTCTTTAAAATATTGTATTGCACACCCCCAAAGATTCTTGTTTTTCCACCCTCCATTCACTTTGGGAGAAGATGCTAATCACAGAGGTCTGCACTTGCAGGGCCTAACCCTTTCCCCACATAAGCAGCTGGAACAATCCCATCCTTCTCTCCCTGAAGATGAAGTCCTCTCAGCTCTCTCAGTAAGGCTTTGCCCAGCCAATCTCCTCCTTCCACCAAACTTTCTCCCCCATTTCCTGGCTAGGTGGGACCGGTGCCCTGCTCACATTCTTGTTCCCTCTACCTTGACTGCTACCCTGACCTGCGCTTCTTTGTCTGGTTAATTCCATCTCATCCTTCGGATGGCTTACTTAGCTCAGTTGTTACTTCTTCAAGTTAGTCTTCCCTCAATACTGTACACTAGCCATAGTATTCTTTTTTTTAAAAAAAGATTTTATTTTATTTATTTGACAGAGAGAGAGACAGCCAGCGAGAGAGGGAACACAAGCGGGGGGAGTGGGAGAGGAAGAAGCAGGCTCCTAGCAGAGGAGCCTGATGTGGGGCTCGATCCCAGAACGCAGGAAATCAGGCCCTGAGCCGAAGGCAGACGCTTAACGACTGGGCCACCCAGGCGCCCCTAGCCATAGTATTCTGTAATCTCTCTCCTTCATAGTCTTAAACAATTATACGATTAGTTGTGGATCACTGTTCTGTGCAAAATGTTGAAAGTGGTTAATTACTTCTGGGTGGTGGACTTATGGGTAATTTTTCTCACTTGTGTCTGTGTGCATTTCTCCTGTGTATCAGTATGACTTTTGTGAAAAGGGGAATAAAGAAAAATCATCAGTAATATCCATTTTATTTTAATAAAATTCTTTCTAATCTTTTTTGTTTTAATAACCTAGATGAAATTTTACTATAGCTTCAAATATCAAACTTTTATTACATTTTAATTCTTTCTCATATCTAGGGATAATTGGGAATGGTGAGCATATTTTACTATTGGTTGTCTAGGGATGGGATTTCTGGTATTGAAATTAAGCTGATTCTTAGGAACAGAATCTAGCTTTGATACTATTAGGGTATGATAGCGTAAATAACTCATTTTCCTTTTTCCCTGAGAAATCTTCTTGCTCTAGTACATTTGTATGTTTCATAGTACAGAGTTTTTCCTTGCACAATTGCTTGTTATTTGCACTATTTGTCTTATTTTTGCTGGGTGGTTTATTCTGCCTAGTAGTGGGTATATTTTTTCAGTAGATTTTTGAACACCTACTATGTGTCATATGCTATGTTAGATGTGGAGCATACAGCAAGTGAACACAATAGACAAGTGATTACCATTTCCTGGAAGAGGATTATTTTGAGTATGAATTGTTTAGTTACACTGTTGCTGTACATTTTCAGATACACAGTGGCTTCAGCTACTATGGTATTTATGAGCTGTTGGTCCACAGAATCTTTAAAATTTATTTTAGATTTTTTTTGCATTTGTGTTATTTATTATTGAGGGTAAATACTTAAGGAGCAGAATCATGTGTCATCAAAACCGTTTTGATTCTGACTTCTTTTTTTTATATCTCCATCCAGTTCTAGTTATTAATTTGACATCTCTACTTGTAAACTGTAACTGGGTAACCTGGGATCTTTCCTCTTAGCTCTGCTTCTCTTGTTCTCTCATGCATCTCATTCCATTTCACTGTTCACTTTAGGAAACCTGTGAGTTATCCCAGGTATCTACCTCACGGTTTCTCAGCCCTCCTCACATCCAGACTATTGCTAAACGTTTATCATTTCTGCTTGCAAAATGTGTATTAGATTAACCTTCTAGTCTCTACTTGGCATTATCTCAGTAGCCACTCCAGCCTCCTTCCCATTTCTGCTCCACTCATTATCTTTTAAAATGCAAATTGGATCATTCTCATGGCTCTCAGGAGACTTAAAATTCCTGCATTATCTCTTCCTATCGGAAGCAACCCCCAAACCTTAGCTAGATGGTTTTAGTTTTCCTATTTCCCATTGGCTTTTCTTTTTCTCAAACTGTACACGCCCTTGCCGAAAGTGCCGTTTTCTGCCAGACTTTCTTCCCACTTTCTTTTTGGTACATCGTTCCAGTCTCTGCTTGAATGTACTTCCTCAGAGAATCCTGACCTGTCATGCCAGCCTCTTCGCCAATGTAAATCAGTTTTCCTAATGATAATCTATCTTAATTCCCTAATTGTTTCCTTCCATAACACTTAAGCATGTAGCAAAGGAACACAATAAATCAGGGATTCCCAACATTTCATGAAAAAGGATTATTTTGAGCGTGGATGTTTAGTTACAATGTTGCTTTATATTTATGTGATTATTTGATTGTTTCTAAACTAACTGTAAGAATTCTACAAGGGCAGGGACCCAAGTATTTTTATTCATTTGTATCATACCAGGATACTGTTGTCTCATCAATATTATATTACAGTTACTCAGTAAACACTTTTCAAAATACTTTGCCACCTGTGCTGTACTCTGATATTTTCCATTTTGTTGCATATCATATATTATTATTATTTTTAAAGATTTTATTTATTTATTTAACACAGATAGAGACAGCCAGCGAGAGAGGGAACACAAGCAGGGGGAGTGGGAGAGGAAGAAGCAGGCTCATAGCGGAGAAGCCTAATGTGGGGCTCGATCCCATAACGCCAGGATCACGCTCTGAGCTGAAGCCAGACACTTAACGACTGTGCCACCCAGGCGCCCCTGCATATCATGTATTATAAAAATATTGATATAATCTACCAAATTAGGTAGGATTGCAGGCTGCAGTCTGAACAACACAGCTCTAAGACTGTAGGAGGAAAATTCTTCATTTACATTAGCTCCTCCCCCCCTTTTGAAACACAGTTGCTATTCTCTGATTCTTGTCTGATTGGAAGTCCAAGTGCCAATAGCTATCCTCCACCCTTCCTATTAAATGACTATTGCTGAAAGCTAGTTCTTTTTTTTTTTTTTTTTTTTTAAAGATTTTATTATTTATTTGACAGAGACACAGCGAGAAAGGGAACACAAGCAGGAGGCGTGGGAGAGGGAGAAGCAGGCTTCCTGCTAAGCGGGGAGCCCAAAGCAGGGCTCGATCCCAGGACCCTGGGATCATGACCTGAGCTGAAGGCAGACGCTTAACGACTGAGCCACCCAGGCACTCCTGAAAGCTGGTTCTGCTTAGAAATTCTGGCCTGATCTCAAAGGAGAGTTGCTTAAGGTCCCGTTGAGAAAAATCTAAATCGGACTCTACCTTAGGTCTTATCCTCTAGGTTTCTCTGGGTCACTAATAGCCAATACTCTTCTACTCTCTTTGGTTAAGCTCATTGCAGGTGTGCAGTAAGTCATTGAATTTTAAGGCTGGCTGGCCTCTAATCAATTTTATTTTCTCAATTTTTTTACAAACCAAACAAAGTTCCAAAAATGATAACAAAGAGATCAAGGCAAATGAGTAAGTGTTTGTGAAGATATGAATTAAGGAGCCTGGCTTGGTAAGGATGTCATGTCATGTTCAGTAGATCATCAGAGCTGATCCTAGAGCTGTGGGTTCTCATTTATTCACTTTACCAGAACCTCTGCAAGGAAGGCTTGGTGTTGTTTGGTTTCCATCAATGAAATATTGATCTCTCATCTATTTTGCTAACAAAATATTAGAAATAACCTAAGTATCTAGTACAAGGGCTGTTTTTAACTGCACACTGTGATGTGGTATTTGTAACTTGGATGAATATTTTAAAATGTTAGAATTATTCCAAACCTACGTTTAATGAAAGAAAGCATTATACAAAATTGTATATATCACATGAGCCCAGTTGTGTTTAAACGTGTTTGTTTATAAATGTACATATGTTAGAAAAAATACACTGGAATGCTAATATGGTAGTGAGATTACTGGTAATTTTGATTTTCCTTCTAAAAAATTTTTTAGAATGAACATATGCATTTATAATCAGAGAGACTCAGTTGAAAAACAAATTTCCTGTACATTAATTTAGGTATTTGCAAATGCCTAATACCTTTATTAAATGGTGGATAGAGCCTAGGTTTCTAGTGGCTGTGTTTTGGGGACCTCTGTCAACGTGGGATGTATATTTCACCTTCACAATATGTAGTCTTAGACTGCATAGTGATCCATGTTTCTTCTAGTCTGGATTTTTTTTTTTTTTCCTTTCCTGTCTCCATTATTAAAACTTACCTTGTTTTTCATCTTTTTTTGCTGAAATAGGACTCTGTCTCTTCATGTCCTACTTACGCATGTTGATAATTAATGTGTGTTTCACTGATGGTTGCCCATAGCATGATAATTTGAAAAGTCCTAATGTCCCTTATTAAATCCTGCTGTGTGACCTGTTTATTAAAGGGATAGAAAGGATTTTAGATGAATTAGGGATTATGCAGGAATGTCTTCTTTCTGTTAAATTTGTCTAGTTATAGTGGAACTTAACAAACAAAACTGAAGGAAACATATAGTGATAGTTTAAATGTGTAATCATCCCACATCAGTAAATTTTCCAAACCTGTGTTTGAAATTATTCAGTCTTTAAGCATTCAAACCTTAGTAGATTATGCATTTGAAAATATATTTGATAGCCGTACAAAGTACTTATACTAAATATTGATTTACTATTTTCTAGAGAAGGAATTAGAAACTTTAGAAATTAGAGAGAAATGTCAAAGTATGGACAATTGGTTGGACAGATAGGACCTTTTGGGTGTGTGAGTGTGTGTGTGTGTGTGTGAGTGATAGCCCTTTTAGGAGATTTCATAGTTCTGTTCTCATATTTAGCATGGGACTTTCAGAAATCTGAACTTTTCCAGTTGATCTAGAGTATGTCAGGCATTAAATGACTGTTTTCAGTGTCACTCCCTAATTAGACTCAGAAGAAAGAACTAGGACCTGGATACAAAACATGCTCGTCCATTCTTCAGGGCTCTTTCTAGGAAGTCTTGCTTCTTGGGAAAGCACATCATTTAGTGACAGGCAGATCCCAGCAGATGGACATGGGTAGTGTTGAGGAGTAATTTTAACTGTATTTTTTACCTGCGGGGCTTCTCTGATCCTCTAGAGTATTCGCCTTTCTTGTCAGAACATTCTTCCTGCAGGTCCATTTTCTCCTGTTGAATGAGGTTAAAGAAGAAGTCAAATTCTTCACTTTGGATCTGTCTTTATCTCCATCTTTTAACTAGTGTTTCATCAGACATTTGTTTAAATTCCAGTCCTAAGGATATTTGTCTCTGATTGAACATTAGCCTTGTTGCTTCTGTTCTGTTTTGGGAATGCATCAGATACTTAGAAAGGACACAGGTGTCCCTTTGAGGGAAAGACTGATGGTACTGTCTTTTTTTTTTTTTTTTTTTGCAGGCTGCTTATCTCACCCATTTTGTTTTATCTGTTTTAACTTTTAAGAGGAACTATCACCTGAAATTTGGACACTTTACTGAGAACTCTCAACATTCAGGGTAGCTTGCATTAGTAGGAGGAATTTGGACCTGAGATAGGTAAATTCATTCCTTTTTGATAATTTAACTTATTAAAGTCATTATAGTAGAAAGGTGTATTAAGTAAATACTATTTTAATTAGGCAATACAAAGTATACAACAAGGTATACAGTTCAGAAGTTATAAATGGGGGAGTGCCTGGGTAGCTGAGTTGGTTAAGCGTCTGACTCTTGATTTCGGCTTAGGTCATGATCTCAGGGTCATGAAATCAAGCCCTGCATTGGGCTCTGTGCTCACTTAGTGGGGAGTCTGCTTGAGATTCTTTCCCTCTGTACCCCCTGCCCCCCGCGTGTGTGCGCTCTCTCTCAAATAAATACATCTTAAAAAAAAAAGAGAAGATATAAAAGTGTAAAAAGTACATATTCTCACTTTTGCCATCAGACAGCCAGTTTCCTCTTTTTGGTTAACTACTGTTAAAACAGTTTCTTTTAGGGCTCTCCAGGAATATTCTATATATTCTATATATTCTATATAGGATATTCTGTAAAATATATATATATACACACACACACACATTTTAATACAAATTGTATCTGTACTTGCTGTTCTGAATATTTTTTCATTTAACACTAACTTGAATGTGGTTTTTAAAATATGAGTACATGTAGAGCTCCCTCTTTTTAAAATGATCACACAGTATTACATTGTATACATGTACCGTAATTTATTTAACCAGTGCAGTATTAAAAGTCATTTAGGTTGATTCTGTTTCTATATAGTGATCTATTTATGTACCATTACCTCAGTGTTTTAATTTTAGCTTTATAACATGTTTTCAGAACTTTTCAGGCTATTCTTGTTTATTTTCCCTCGTTATATTTAACTTTAGAGTCAATGTGTCAAGTTCTGAGAACCTATTGATAGTTTTATTAAGAATGTCTTTAGTTTAAGGACTAACATAGAGAAATATCTTTCAGATCTTGACTTTACCTGTCCAGAAATATGGTATGCCTTTCCTTTTAAATGTTCTTTTAAGTCCTTAGAAAGGACTTTAAAAAAATATCTTTACAGATCTTGCATATTTCCTTAAATTTTATTCCTTTTTATTTTATTTTAGAAATAATTTTCTTATTTTACTTTGGACAATCTCAAACTTTTAGAAAGGCTGCAATTATAGCACAAAGAACTTTTATTTCCTTGAAAAATTTGTCTTCGTATACCATTGCTCCTCAATACTTCAGTGTATATTTCCTAAAAAAGTGGTTTCCTATATAGCCACAATATTTCCATCAAAATCAAGAAGTTACCATTGATAATTACTTTCATCTAATCTTTAGACTTTTTTATATATCACCATTTGTAATAGTGATGTTCTTTGTAGCAAAAGAATCCAGTCCAGAATGATGGATTATATTTTCTTGTTTTCAGGTCTTTTAAACATCCCTTCATTCTCAAATAGTCCTTAGTGTTTCCTTGATTTATTTTCTTTCTTTCTTTCTTTCTTTCTTTCTTTCTTTCTTTCTTTCTTTCTTTTCTTTTCTTTTCTTTCTTTCTTTCTTTCTCTCTTTCTCTTTCTCTCATTCTCTCATCTCTTTCTTTCTTTCCTTTCTTTCCTTTCTTTCCTCCCTCCCTTCCCTCCCTTTCTTTCTTTCTTTCTTTCTTTCTTTCTTTCTTTCTTTCCTTTCCTTTCCTTTCCTTTCCTTTTCTTTTCTTTTCTTTTCTTTTCTTTTCTTTTCTTTCAAGATTTTAGTTAGTTGTCGGAGGGAGAGAGAGAGAACACGCACAAGCAGGGCGAGTGGCCGGTGGAGGGAGAAGCAGGTTTCCCGCTGAGCAAGGAGCCTAATGTGGGACTTGATTCCAGGTCCCTGGGATCGTGACCTGAGCTGAAGGCAGATGCTTAACTGACTGAGCCACCCAGGCATCCGTCCTTGATTTTCATAATATTGACACCTTTGAGGATTACAGGCCAGTTATTTTATAGACTCTCCCTTAATTTTTGTTTTCTGATATCACAGAGATGGAACTGTATTTCTTTTATTACATCTTATCAGGTGGTACACAATTTCATTTTGTTCTGTTAATGTTAACTTTGCTTAAGATCTTCTATGCTAGACTCCTCAATGCTTCTCTAATTTTTTTGTTTTGTTTTGAAAAACTATATAAATACTTGTTTATTAAGCTTTCAATTTATTCATTTTTATCAATTAGGATTTATGGTTTCCTGTTCTATTCAATGAGTTCTAATCTGTTAATATTGTTATTTATATTGATGCTTAAATTGTCATAGATTTGGCCCATGGGAATCCTTTATGCTGGGTTCTGGGTTTTTGACATGTCCCATCATCCTTTGAGCATTCTCTCCCTTTTGGACACAGTGAAATATGCAAGCTCATCTTGAACTTTCCTACTCCAAATACTTAGAAGCCAAGATCTAGGTGGTTATTGATATTGGGGTGTTGCTTCTGTGCCCTCGCAGTGAACCGAGCTAGAGAATATGTGTTTGTTCAGATATACATGCACACACACAAAAATTATATAACAAATGTACTAATATTGGAGCATTCTTGGACTCTGGAATGACTTTTTAGTTATGGTTTATTATTTTAATGTGCTTTTGGATTTTGCTTCCTCTTTTTTTTTTTCTTTGTGGTGGGCAGCAAAGCAAATTGAGTGATAGTGAGCGATAGTACAAACCACCCAAAGAGGGAGGGGACCCAAGAGGGTTCCCTGCTTCCTCATTTTTTAAAAGAATTTTCATCAATACTCTTAAATAAAATTGTTCTGCAGTTTTCTTGGGCCATTTCTCAAGTTTTCTTACCTATTTAGGTGTGCTTCTTAAAGGATTTTAAAGCTTTTTTTTTTCCCCTTGTACTCAGGAATAGTTTAAGTAACATTGGATTATGTTTCTGAAAAATTGAGCATAATTCTATGAAACCATCTGGGCTTGGTACTGCAAGTTTTTTCTTGATTTAGTGGGCTTTTGGTTTGCTTTTTTGTGGTAGCTAAAGAGCCTAGCAAAGAGGTCAGTTATATTTGGGGTCTGGGTTTTGGGGATACTAAATATGCAGTTATTTCATTGCGCCTACTTGCTGTTTGACTTCAGGCACTGATTTCCATTTTTGAGCCTTAGTTTCATCATCTCTCAAATGGGAATAATTATAGCTGGCTAATAGCACAGAAAACTTTTAAGAATGAAAATGAAGTATTGTATGGTACAGCACAGTAAAGAACCAAACAAATGCAATTTTTTTTTAAAAGATTCGTTTTAATAAGATTTCAGTGTTCAAAGAGTTGTCAGTGAGGGTAGTCTTTAGTATAATACTGTTGAACGAGTTTGTGCAGATGGCCCATGTTATTCTGCAAAAGACCAAGCTGTCAACAACAAAGAGAAATTATAAATCAAACAAACAAAATGTGGTAGAGTTTATTTTCATGAACATTAATGTGGGTTTGGTCTTGTATTTATTAAAACCATAGTTTAAATCCAGGAGAAGCATTGGGTAACAGATTATGATTTTCCTTTGTGCTTGTATCATGATTATATTTGTGATTATTATAGTTTGGTTAAATATTTGACATTTTAAAGAAAGTTAAACTCATCTAAGGAGACGTTGAAAATACTTTCATGTGTTTAGATGCAGTTTGCATGGTAAAGAAACTCTGTATTGGTATTAAGATTAAAAGAATAAATGACTTACAAATATCTGCGCAAGGCACTATGCCAACACTGCATACAGGATGAGAATATAGGAAATCCTTTTCCTTCAAGCTTGGGTTTTTTGGACAGGTAGTTACCAAAAAATGTGCAAATTGTCATGGTTCTTTAAAATAGTGTGCCTTGCATTCATTAATAATGGAATAAGCAAGGACCATCAGATTATTGTATAGTCTGATACTTTCCAATCCTTTTTTCTCCCCCCTCAGTATAGCTGGTACTGTGTATGGCTTATGTGATTGTGAATCTTTAAAAAGAATTTTAAAGTTTGCATACAAAATTAAATTTAAATATGTTTTCAAAATACTTCAAATTTTAGACTTTTTATGTTTGAAACTGATAATAAATGATTTACCTGGCTTCTCATGAGTTCTTCTGATAAATAGTTCAGGTAATCTCAGTTGTAAATGTGACGTGGGCTTCACTGTAGAGCTGGTGGTAGTGACAAGGGTTCCACCGCAGGCACTGATCTGCTCCAGGGATAGCTGCAGGTGGTGCAGTCCGGAAGTCAGGCGAGGGGTTGGCCAGCAAGTCTGTGGCAGGGTGCAGGGAGTGCGCAGTGGGTGACACTGGCCTATGGTTGTCACGATGCTGCAACAGGTGGCTGGAGTCTGGGTTTCGGAACCTGGGAGACCCAGGTATGTCTTGCCTGTGCCAGGGAGCATTTGTTTCCTCCTTCCCAGGTCTTCTGAAGGAGGAGACAATCCAAACTTGGCAAACTTATTAGTTGGAACTCACAATTATGTGCAATGCAAGTTTTGGAAACTTGAAATTGCTTTCTTTTCTTTGGCTGTTTTGTGTGTCCTTATCAATCCCCCTGCATAATAATAGGGATTTAGAAAGCAAATGAGGTTTCTAAATTTGGAGTCATAGGAGAATAATCCTTTTTTTCTATTCATGCAGAAATATTAGTTGGCATTGATTGCATATTTTTTGCTCCTGTCTGAACCCATATTTTAGTGTAGTTTTGTGATTTTCCTAAAGTTGGCATTAACAGAGAATGAAGTTTTTTTTAACTCAAATTTTAGAAAATTTCAGAGTTTCTCTTCTTAGCCCTTTTCATAAAGGCCCTGACTCTCAATCAGATACAAGTTCGCATGTTTTAAAAATGATTTTTACATATTTCCTAACTTAAAAAAAAAAGATTTTATTTATTTATTTGTGAGGGAGGGAGGGGGAGAGAGAGAGAGAGAGAGAGTGCTCAAGAAAACAGCCCGAGAGATGGGGGAAGGAGAAGCAGACTCCTTGCTGAGCAGGGAGCCCAGTGCAATGCAGAGCGGGATCCCAGGATGCTGGAATCATGACTGAGCGGAAGGCAGAGGCTTAGCTGACTGAGCCACCCAGGTGCCTCTTTTCATAAGTTTTAAAGCATTTTTTTTGTTCATTGCTTAGATGTTTTATTGATATGCAGGTTAGAGATTGTGTTTGGGTTTAAATTTAAAATAGTAGATTTAGAAAGAGAGGTCTAGGAGTAAAGAAAATGTTGGTCATTTTTAATTAGTATTTTCTTTATTTATTTATTTATTTATTTATTTATTTATTTATTTATTTGACAGAGATAGAGACAGCCAGCGAGAGAGGGAACACAAGCAGGGGGAGTGGGAGAGGAAGAAGCAGGCTCCCAGCAGGGGAGCCTGATGTGGGACTCGATCCCACAACGCCGGGATCACGCCCTGAGCTGAAGGCAGACGCTTAACCGCTGTGCCACCCAGGCGCCCCTAATTAGTATTTTCTATTCTTAAAAATAAACTTAGGGGCACCTGGGGGGCTCAGTCGTTAAGCATCTGCCTTAGGCTCAGGGCGTGATCCTGGCATTCTGGGATCGAGCCCCACATCAGGCTCCTACGCTGGGAGTCTGCTTCTTCCTCTCCCACTCCCCCTGCTTGTGTTCCCTCTCTCATTGGCTGTCTCTCTCTCTGTCAAATAAATAAATAAAATCTTAAAAAAAAATAAACTTAATGCCAAGATAATGCTTTCTCTGCCTTGTGATCATTGTCTATCAGGTAATTTTTGATTCCATGTAGTATCCATATTACTTTAGAAATTTTTACTTCAAAAGGACTTAGCACTGTGTCTGTGTTTACACTTACTGAGTTTTTTTTTCTTTTCTTTGACTGTATTCTCTGTACCTTTGACAAATTGAATAGTAAGATCTGATTTGACATTTTCCTGCGTTGCAATGTGAGAAATTGCTTTTATGAAACACTACAAACTACTTTCTAAATAAAAAGATTTATTACTTAGAATTACTGCTGTTTTAAACTTTCTTTTCTTCTGCTATTAATGATGCATTTATGCCAAAATTTCCTCCCAGGTCAGAGGGTATTGGTAGGATGCATAGTTCATATAGCTGGAAAAGATTTTTATCCTAGTGTATGAAGGACTTTTTACACAAATTACCTTTTAATGCTAAAATCATTGTTAATGTTATAATTGATGATTATTTAAGTCAGTTGTTTTACCAAAGAATCCACACTTGATTGTTCATTTAATCTGTAAATTTAAAGAAATTTTAGTTGTGTTATTGGTTGTATAACAGAGTAAGACTAAGAGGAGGAGACCCAGGCAATTTATTGCCATTTTAAGTACTAGAATACAAATACATAACCCAATCACAGACTTTAAGTTAAAATAATAAATAAATTCACAATATAAAAATAATTCACAAAATATAGTTAGAACAGCTTAAAGCCCTGTGTTGAGTCTTCATTGGCTATGCAGGTCCTATTTGGTACCTTTATTGTACAAAAATCCATATTTTTTTTGCCAAAATTAAAAGCTGGAAGTGATTGTTTGGTATTACAGAAAGATTGTTTGTATTAAAGAATGGTTTTAGCATAGAAGTTAAGATTTTTTGGTTTAATTCAAAGTATATTTCAATTTCCTAGGTATTTTCGGAAATATATCACTTATATTGGTTGTTTCATCAATTTAATGCTTGAGGTATGCAAAAGACATACTAGTACAGTCCTATGAATTCACCCAGATATAATTATGTGATTTTCTTGTATCCCATCTGCTTTCCTTTAGGAATATTGTCCTGATTTTTGTGTTCACTATTCCCTTGCTTTATCTTTTTTTTTTTTTTTTTTTTTTTAAGATTTAAAAGAATCCTGCATGGGGGGGCGGGGAGGAGAGGCAAAGGGAGAGGAAGAGGATCCCAAGCAGACTCCCTGCTGAGCGGGGAGCCTGATGCAGGGCTCAATCTCACATAAAAATATTTTATTATTTTTTAAAACCCTTCACCCAGTGTGGGGCTCAGACTCACAACCTGGAGATTAAGAGTCATATGCTTTACCCACTGAACCAGCCAGGCACCCCACTATTCTCTTGTTTAAAAAGATGGATTTATTTTATATGCATTTATCATTTAAGAGGAGATTACATTTTATTTTTTAGATTTGTAAAAATAGACATATGCTTTGAAGAGTACACGACTTAACTTTCTGAGGTTCATATGTTTATTGTTGGGAGTAGCTTTGGTTTGTTCATTTGTTTCATTTTCACTGCTGTGAATTAGTTGAATATACTCTTATTTATTGATTCTCTTGTAAATGGACATTTTAGTTGCTTTCAATTTTTAGCTGTTACAAAAATGCTACTGTGAACATTATCATACCATGTCTATTATTGAACATATGCTCTAGTTTCTTTAGGCCTCATAGCAGGGTTTTTGAACCTCAGCACACTTGACAGTTAGGGCTAAATAATTCTTTGTCGTGGGGGCCTTCTTATGCATTGTATGTTAAGCAGTGTCCCTGGTCTATACCCACTAGATGCCACTAGCACTCCTCCAGTTGTGACAAATAAAAATAACTGCTGACATTGCTAGTTTCCCCCAGGGGACAAAAATCACCTCTGGTTTGGAACCATTGTTGCCTTTGATGAACAATTTAAAATTCTTTTAAAAGTTTCATACATATGGGGATTTTAAATTTATCTTTTAATTTATAATTTAAAATTTCCCTCTGTTTTGGTAAGTATATATCCTACATAAAAGCTCTTACTATTGGGTCCCTTGGAAATTTTTTTTTTTTTTCTTTTAAGTAGGCTCCATACCCAGCGTGGAGCCCAATGTGGGGCTTAAAGTCACCTTGAGATCAAGACCTGATCTGAGATCAAGAGTTGGATGCTTAACCCACTAAGCCACCCGGGGGCCCCTTGGGAAAATTTAGAAGTATAAAGGAGTCCTGAGACTAAAAAGTTTGAGAAAACTGTTCTAGGCTTCCAATTCCTTACTTACAGAATAGAGTTAATAATACCTTGTTAGGCCTCTTGGAAGGACTTAATGAGTTATCGTTTATATTAGGATTGTTATTGTGTGCTACCCATCCCCTGTAGAAGGCTAGCTCACCTTTTTTTGACCCAAATGCCATTTCGAGGCCCATCTCACACTCACCCCTTCACTTTGCCCTTTCCCACAGTGCCCATATTTAGTCTTGTCTTTTCCCTAGGAACTCCTAGAGCATTTATGTTTGTACCTAGAATTTGACTCTGAAGTGCATACTGCCTTGTATTGCCAGCTTTGCTAGGATTCCTTAGCCTTCTGGATTTTCACAAAGGGTAAGGAATTTCTGGTCAGTTGCCCAATCTTTATTACTGTTGTCATTTTCCTTCTGATTTTGGTCAAGCTAGGCAGTTATCCTGGGAGGAGTTCTTTTTACTTTTGGATTCAGTACCCAGAGTTAGATGGAAACATATTTCAAGCACCCAAGCCTCCCTTTCTCCCTTCCTGTTTAATCACTGTAGTAAAATCTCAGTTATACCTATAATTATCTTTTTAAAACTATATGACCTTGAGTAAGTTTGTTATCTTTTCTTTTTAATTTATTTTAGAGAGAGAGAAAGAGAGCACATGAGAGTGTGTGCAAGTGCTCACACATGAGCAGGGGGAGGGGCAGAGGGAGAGGGAGAGAGAGAAGCAGTCTCCTAGCTGAGTGTGGAGCCCCCCTGAAGTGGGGCTCCATCTCATGAACCTGAGATCATGACCTGAGCTAAAATCAAGAGTCAGACGCTTAACTGACTGAGCCACCCATCTTTTTGATGGATGTATTAAGTGCTAACTGTTGGCTGCCACTGCCATTAAGTAATGCAGAGGTTCTTCCTTTTTCTTTCTCTTGGACACCTCTTTAGGGATTCATGGGTGGAGTTAGGATGACTTTGTGGTCTCTTCTGTTATCTTTTCTGTCGCTGATGTAGCTCTTTCAGTAGTCAATGCCTGTGTTTTGCATTTTTGAGATGGCTCTCTTATTTTATCCTAAGATAAGAAAGTTGTTTTTTCTTCCTTCTTAATGCCTCCAGGTCCTTGAAGTTAAGTAATTTTATCAGGCAAACTCTTTGATTAATCTTCGTATTTAGCTATAGAAACAGAACTGTCTCTTGAAGGAATGAATGACTTAGGAGGGATAGGTAGTAAGATCTGAAACTCTCCATGCTTTGGAGGAAAATGATGGGGCTAGTTATCTTACATGTTGAGCTTTGAAGTTACAGTGATTTGTAATTGGAAGCCATTTTTACTGAGAGATTGGTTCAGTGAGAATGTTACATTTGGAAGATTTATCTATTTAAGTAGAAGTTGGGGGTATTATAGAGTTAAAAGCTTAGAAATCAGAAAGGTATTGATTAAATAAGGACTTGAACTTAAGTTACTTGATTTTTGTTAATGTAAATAATTAGTGCCTTCCATCCCTCTACACTTTGTTCCTTTCTCTCTCTCATATAACACTGGGGTCATAAAGGACTTAGAGATCATGTAGTTTACTGGTTCCCAGACTTCTGGATTTGAAAAAATAAGTTGGACTGACATAGGCCTTTCCTTTTTTTAGTCAACTTTTAATTTTCTAAAATAAAAAGTATCAAAGAAAACTTACTGTCTACTGTTATTTTCTAAAAAACGTCAACAAAGTAGAAAGGATACTCTAGAAATAAAAGCTGGAACTTTATGAAAAATCAGAGCACTTTCATTCCTGTTTTTGGAGGACTGGTGGAATCACTGTTCACCAGTGTTTAGGAACACTGAATTGTTCAATTTCCTAAGTTTGGAGGTTACTAAGATTTAACATTAACAGTGGTGTAGTGGTTAGGTGAGGTCACACCTCTAGGTATTGATGGAGGCGCAGTTCAGCTGACTTCTGTGGCTGTGATCTAATCCATTGGTTCTTAACTATTTTTTTGGGTCATGTGTGACATATTTTTGAGAGTGATAGGAGCTGTAGATCCTTACGTTGGGGAAAAAAAAAACAATGGACAAGAATAACATGAAGACTGCAAAGAGTAATGAATTATAGATGAGACCATGAAAAACAGGCAAATGCATTTGAATGGACAGTTTTCCAGAAAAGTATAAATTTTAAAACAGATAATAGAAGCAGTAGCGATATTGTGACAGATGATAATAACACTTACTGTGGTAAGCATTTCATAATGTATATATTATTGTTCAATTAATATTTTGTACACCTGAGACAGGTATAATATTGGATGTCGGCTCTACTTCAATAAAAAAACACACATTAAAAGACACACAAAAAGAAATAGTAGAAATATACCATTTAAGAGAATTGATTCTGTGGTTATAGGTCTTAACCATCAAAAAAAAAAAAAAAAAAAAACCAGGTTCAGAGGATTTTGTAGGCTAGTTCTACAAAGTATTCAAATAATACTTAACTCTAACCCTTACAGAGTTTCTCTCTTTCAGGAACACTGCCTGGCTCATTTTTTATCAGGCTGGTAAGTCTTAATACTAGCATCAGACAAGAATGGTGTAAATAAGGACTAGGGAAAATTACAAGCTAACCTCACTTGTGAAGATAGGATATGAAACCTTAAATATAATATTAGCACAGATAATTTCAGTGTGCAGTTCTGATAATACAGGATCAGGTTGGGTGCATTTTAGTAATATAGGTTAGTTCAACATTAGAATTCTATTGAATTGCGATAATAGATAAAAGGAGAAAACGCATTGTAACAGATACAGAAAAAGTATTTGCTAAAATTTAACATATATTTGTAATTTAAAAGCAAAACAACAACAACAACAACAAAAAGCCTCCTAGAGAAAGGAATAGAGTAGAACTTTTCTAACCTGTTAAAGGGTACCTATACACAGTAAATACTCTGAAGATAAGGGCTAGAAGCATTCCCTGTATATTAAGACATTCCACTGTCACTAGTTCTCTGTAGTACTAGGATGTTTGAGACAGGTCAGTAAGATGAGAAAGAGAAATTAGAAGAATAGGGGAGCCTGGGTGGCTCGGTCGTTAAGTGTCTGCCTTCAGCCCAGGTCGTGGGGTCCCAGGGTCCTGGGATCGAGCCCCGCATCGGGCTCCCTGCTCCACTGGGAGCCTGCTTCTTCCTCTCCCACTCCCCCTGCTTGTGTTCCCTCTCTCGCTGGTGGTCTCTCTCTGTGTCAAATAAATAAATAAAATGTTAAAAAAAAAAGAATAAAATTTGTAAAGGAAACAAGAAAGTACTATTCTCAGATAATTTTCACATGATAGTCTAGATGGAATCATTAATCTACAGACAAATGATTGGAAATGAGATTATAAGTAGGTAGCTGGATATGAGATTAATTTAAAAATTAATGATATATGCCAGCAACAAAAGGAAGAACTCTTCGCTTAAAAAATATTATACCAAAATGGAAAATGTTCTACTTAAAACAAATGCATGTTCTATTTAATGTTCTATTTAAAACAAATACATGTTCTATTTAAATGTTAAAACAAAATGACTGAATTCTTAAAAAATTAAAGACAAAAGCTCTGAAAATATCCCGCAGGAAAGAATACTAAAGAGACATGACAGCTACATGTATTTTCTTTTTTTTTCTTCCATGCATTTTTCTAATTCTAGACTGAATTCCCTACTAGAGGGAAAAGAAGGGTATCACATATATTATTCATCCCTTGACAAAATTGGAACACAGTATCTTTTAAACTTACTGGAGTCGAAAACTTCACTGTCTTGATGCAAGAGAAGACCCCTATTAGGAAATGTACACTAAAGTTTTTAGGGGTAAGGGGCCGTAATATATGCAACTTACTCCCAAATGGTTCAGAAAAACAAATTGTGGGTGATATACATATGGAGAGAGAGAGAACGTAAATTGATAAGGCAGCAAATAGGGTAAAAGACTAATAGATGAATCTGGGTAAAGTGTGTATGGGCTTTTTCTTTTTTTCTATTCCAATAATTTTTCTGTAAGTTTGAAGTTCGTTCTTTCTTTCTTTCTTTCTTTCTTTCTTTCTTTCTTTCTTTCTTCTCTCTCTTTCTTTCTCTCTTTCTCTCTCCCTTTCTTCCTTCCTTCCTTCCTTCCTTCCTTCCTTCCTTCCTTCCTTCCTTCCTTTCTGATTTTATTTATTTATTTGAGAGAGAGCGAGCCTGGCAGGGGAGGGGGGACAGAAGGAGAGGGAGAGAGAGGAATCTCAAATGGACTCCATACTGAGGGCAGAGTCTGACTCTGGGCTTGATCCCATCACACAGAGATCATGACCTGAACCCAAACCAAGAGTTGGATGCTTAACAGACCGAGCCACCCAGGCACTCCTGAAGTTATTTCTAAAGAAAAAGTTAGAAAAGATAATATCAACAAATATAAGAATAAACCCGCCAAGCTTTGTGTTTTTCTTTAACACAGATTACACTCCTTCATTGATTTAACTTTCTCCTAAAGCAGGAATGGAGGGCTTGGCAGTACGGAAGAAAGAAGGGAACAGTTATGTTTAGCCACGTGGAAAGACTTCGACAATTTTTGTCTTTCCATTATTGTAAGACACAGAATGGTTCTTTCCCAAGGTATTGAGTAGTTTTTATTTTCATTAAAGATGTAAATCTTTACAAAAAATTTATACATCTATTATTTTATTTCTGCTTAAAACTTACACAATCATTTGCCTATCTTTTGTTGTAGGACAGAGCCTTTTCTTTGAGTAAAGGTTGGAGTCCTGCATTTCCTCTTTGGCATAAACCACACCTACAATATAGCATCTACTACTTTCAGTTTCTGTTTCTTTAAAGTAGAGTGAGAGTTAAACACTTGAAGTAATATGAGCTGGAATCCTAGATTTTACAAATCCCTCTACCCCCTAATTTTTTATTTTGCATTTCCCACACTTCATTTGACATCCCTCTTCCCTTTTTTTCCCCTTCCCTTTTAAAAAAAAATCATGTCATCTCTATTGGATCATTCTAAAAGATTCAACTTAAATCTTATAGAAACAATAACATTGTTTTATTCACACTTTATTTAATTATGTCAGGTAGTTGGCACAACTGGCATAAACTGGATTGCAAATAAACACTTGATTGCTAAGCTTGCAATTCACCTGGTACTTAGACATAATAAACACAGTCTACTAGTCTCCACTGTGTTGTGTTTTTTGTAGCAGTGGTGTTTTTCAGAGATAATATATAGTATGTATCCCTCATCTGGTAAATCTGTTAAGTAGAGGGTTATTGGGAGCTTCTACTATAAGTGGGCCAGTAAGACTAGGTAGTTTTGGGTGGGTGGCTAGTTTGTTTAATGACTCAATTAGTAATTTCTACTCAATATTACAAAATGAATTTTGAGTCATTCAAGTTAATTTCATTAATATACACCAAGGAACTGATTGGTAGACAGGATTACTCAAAAGGCAAACAAGTGTGAATAAAACCTTCATTTGATTTATGTATGGTATTTGTATACCGGGTTTCTTTTCCATTCATCATTGTTATTTGTTTATATTTGATAATTTTATCAGCCATGATTCAATTACAGATAATGGCCACTACCCTGGTTAACTTAAGCAGAAAGGGATTTGATACTAGAGCTGTTGAAGGTTGGAGAGCAGGCTCTTGACTGGGTCCCCAGGGACTCATCATGTGGGATGTCTCCCAGAACACCACTGCTGGAGGTCCTGCCAAGGGAACTGCCATTTCTGCTACAAATAGGAAACTGAAGAATCAGAGTCTGGGATCAGAGCACCATGGCTGAAATCTGTGGAGCAGGAAGTTGCTGCTGCATTTGTTTGTTCCGTGAACATGCCATCTTAATTATCATACAGAGATCAGGAATAGTGCTAGGACTGTTCTTAGGAGCTAAATTACTTGTGCTGTCTCTGTTCCAGCAAAAAAAATGCCTTATGGTCTCCAATTCTTTCCACACTCTGCCTAGTTCTGAATTCAAGTCTCTTGATTCTTCACTGGAAGAATTTAAATCATATCTGGAATGCCTGTTGCAGTGTAGATTTTAGCTCTTCATACTATCCATTCTCTTGAAGATGCAGTCTCTTCAAGCGTTTATCCTGACTTGTATTATGCCTAGGATGACTGAAGCTTGGTTTTTTTCTTCCTTCTTTTTTCCCCTTAAAATCCTCTCTCTCTCAGGCTTTGCATTCTTTGTATGGTACTTCTAACTGTGAATGTCCTTCCTTCAGTCATTTTCTGTTTATGCAAGAGGAGGACAGAGGCTTTCCCAGCCCTTCATGGCTTCATGTGTTCTCCAATTCTGAGTTCCTGGAGGAGTGATTGAGCTAGTGCAGGTCAATTGCAGTATGAAGGATGGACTGCCTGGACTCATTGCTGTCAGTGGAAGAAATTCTTGAGGGGAGAGGAGGACGATGGTCTCCATGGGTTGAGGGGTGGGGGCTTTTTGTGAATGGTCTCATTACAAGGGCTAAGATATAATTGATTCTCATTATTTGTGGTAGTTATGTTCCATAAAGTCACTGAAAATACTGAATTAGTGAATACTGAACTATTGCTCTGAGGGGAAATACAGGGTTAGATTCTTTTGAGGCTTTGATCACACATTTTTTCAACTGATCTATGTATCACCTTGTTTTATGTGTATTTCTGTTTTAAAGACACCTTATTTAATATGTAATTCTTGATTCATTAATATTGAACTCATGCCAGCAGCACAATAACTGATGCCTAAAGTTATGTCACAAAGTATGTTTGTGATAGGGCATATCACACAAGGGCTTTCTTGCACTTAGGAACTTGGGGGCAGTTTTAAGTAGCTAAATCACCAATAAGAGCACAAAAATGCAAAAACCACTGGCACTAAATAGACCGCAAAACTGTATTTTTGCCTTGTTTGACTTCTGCTGAAGGAATGTGCCTTTTGGGTGATTCAAATATTTCAACACTGTGCATGTCTGTGAATGACCATAACATGCCACAGTTATTGGTTTGGGGGTTAAAGATAAATTTTAGAAAATAAGTGAATTTGCCAATGCTGAATCCAGGAATAACGAGGATGACGGTATACGTGGAGTGAGGGTGAGGAGAGCATTAAAAAATAACACTGTTGGTTGGTAGGGAGTGTTACCAGGAAAGGCTTCATAATGTAGTCTACATGTGAGATAAACTTTGAAAGATGGGTTTTACTAGAACTGACTGAGGAAAGGCCAAGGAAATAGTGCAGTAGTTAAAAATATGAGTGTTAGAATCTTGGATTAGGTTCAAATCTCATCCTTAGCTCTTGTTATGGGACCTTGTACAAGCATTTTAATCTTCATCATCTCCATCATTGGTGAAATAAAGGCATTCGTGGTCATTTTCAGTGGAGCAATTAGGCTTATTTATTTATTTATTTATTTATTCATTTTTGAGCTATTAGGTTTAAATAAGAGGGTACACATTAATGTACTTTGTAGAAATGAAGCTCACAGGAAGTACTCAGTCATACATATGACACATATGTCTATATATAGTACATTGAAGGAGGGAAATAACTTGGCACCATTGGGAGCTTTGGTTAGAATGAAGCAAAGGTTTCAGGCAGGCCAAGGGGATCTTTGAGGCTGGGGAAGAAGGCAGGAGCTAGACCATGGAGGTAGCTTCCATGCTGAAATGGTACTGAGCTACTGAGGGATTTAAAATAAGGATGGCATCGGGCGCCTGGGTGGCTCAGTTGGTTAAGCATCTGCCTTCGGGTCATGATCTCGGGGTCCTGAGATCGAGCCCCCCATCCAGCTCCCTGCTTAGTGGGGAGTCTGCTTCTCCCCCTCTCTCTGCCCCCCCATGCTCTCTCTCTTTCTCTCTCAAATAAATAAATAAAAAATCTTAAAATGAAATAAGGATGGCATGATCAGTTTTGTGTTGAGAGAATTTGTTCTGGGGACCCCTGGGTGGTTCAGTCTGTTAAGTATCTTCCTTTGGCCCAGGTCATGATCTGCGGGTCCTGGGATTGAGTCTCATGTCAGACTTCCTGCTCAGCAGGGTGTCTAATTCTCCCTCTTCCTCTGCCCCTCCCCTTCCTCTGTCCCTCTTCCTCTGCCCCTCATGTGCTCATGCCCTCCCTCTAAAATAAATAAATAAAAAATGTTAAAAAAAAGAAAGTTCTGTGTTTTTTTGAGGATGTATAGAAGAGAATTGAAGAGGTTGAACTAAAGGTGAGTAAATCAGCAAAGACTATTGGAGTAGTTTAGAAAAGAAAGGACCAAAGTTTGATTTAGGATAGTAACTTTGGGAATAGAGACTAGGGAATGGATATAAAAGATGTTCAGGAAGTCAAATAGACAATATTTGGTACCCACATGGAGGTGGAGAGGCAGGGTTGAAAATGGAATTCTGGAATTCTGATGCGGACCTTACATTGGAGGGCAGGGCTTGTGTAGGCGATGCTCTCCTTTTCTCCTTCCCCCGCTGCCCTTTACCCTGTTAAAGGGTTGGATTCTGCTGTTCTTGTTCTCAAGGCTGTGGTGGTGTTCTGTGCTTCCCTTTTTTGCAGTACCTGGCCTGTGGTATTAGAGCCATCTGTATAGTTGTTCCCTCTTGTGCGTGTAAGCTCTTTGAGGATTAGTGCTGGTCAGTGCTGGCCAGAAAAAGGCAAGCAGGACTGTGGATGGATTGAATGAACCAAGATTGGGACTGTTGGGTAGAGAAGCAGATTTTGGAGGAAAGATTCCTTTTTATCCCTGTTAACTTTTGGATTCAGTTTTGTCCCTATTGAGTTTGAGGATCATCTCCAGATGGCTCTGCCTCGTAGGTACTTAGGTTTACTGGACTTGGATTCAGGGGAGACAGGTCCTTGTGTTGTATTTCTGAGGCACTGGTAAGGGTAGTTGGGTAAAATTTCCCATGGTGTCTGTGTCTGGTGAAAAGGAAAGGAAAGACAATCACAGAAATAATCTTGTAGTATACCAGTAGTGAAGGGTTTGGCTCTGGAGGAGCACAGAAAGGAGTTCAGGGTGGAGGGTGGAGTAAACCATAATAGAGTGAGTGGAGGATGGTGTATGTGTGTCATTGTCCCCCTACCTCCCCCCTTGCCTCCTCCCCCCCCGCCAGTCTGCTGAAGCTGTACTAGGGGAAGGCTTATCCAGTTTTAAATGCTGCAAAGAACTACTGGGTATTTACCCCAAAGATACAGACCTAGTGAAGAGAAGGGCCATATGCACCCCAATGTTCATAGCGGCATTGTCCACAATAGCTAAATCATGGAAGGAGCCGAGATGCCCTTCAACAGATGACTGGATTAAGAAGATGTGGTCTATTTATACAATGGAATATTACTCAGCCATCAAAAAGAACGATTTCTCAACATTTGCTGCAACATGGACGGGACTGGAGGAGATAATGCTAAGTGAAATAAGTCAAGCAGAGAAAGACAATTATCATATGGTTTTACTCATTTATGGAACATAAGAAGTAGGAAGATCGGTAGGGGAAGAAAGGGAAGAAGAAAGGGGGGGCGTAAAGAGAAGGGGGAATGAACCATGAGAGACTATGGACTGTGAGAAACAAACTGAGGGCTTCGGGGGGGGGTGGGGGAATGGGATAGGCTGGTGATGGGTATTAAGGAGGGCACGTATTGCATGGTGCACTGGGTGTTATACGCAGCTAATGAATCATTAAACTTTACATCAGAAACCAGGGATGTACTGTATGGTGACTAACATAATATAATAAAAAAATATTATTAAAAAATAAATAAAAGAACAAGAAAAAAAAATAAATGCTGCAAAGAAACTGATAAGAGAACTAAAGACAACATATAGCATATAGCAGTTAGAAAGTCACTGGCAGACTTTTCCAGAGTGATTTCAATGCACTGGTGGATGGAGATGTCAGATTGCAGTGGGACTGATGATTGAATAAATGAAGTGGACAAAATGAGTGTAGGTTATTCTCTGTTGGGGTTTGTCTATGAGGGGTTGGAGAGAGAAGGCTGTGGCTGGAGTCTTCCTAGGTGGGGGGGGATGGTATACGGAGAACCTTTAAAAATTACATGGGAAGGGCACCTGAATGGCTTAGTGGGTCTGGTGGCCAAATCTTGGTTTCGGCTCAGGTCCTGATCTTGTGGTTGTCAGATTCTCTCTCCCTCTGTCCCCCCCTACCCACCCCATGCACACACACTTGTGCTCTCTCTCTTTCAAATAAATACATAATATCTTTTAAAAAAAATTACATGGGAGAGATCTGAGCATGTGTATAAGCAGTGGGGAAGAAGGTAATAGAAGGGATTTAATTTGGAATTTTTTTTTTAAAGCCAACATCTGTGTGCTTACTGTATAGCCTGACGGTGTGCTAGACTCTTTTTTTTTTTTTTTAAGATTTTATTTATTTATGTGACAGAGAGACAGCCAGCGAGAGAGGGAACACAGCAGGGGATTGGGAGAGGAAGAAGCAGGCTCCCAGTGGAGGAGCCCGATGTGGGACTCGATCCCGGAATGCCAGGATCACGCCCTGAGCCAAAGGCAGACGCTTAACAACTGTGCTACCCGGGCGCCCCTAGACTCTTATACTTAGTTGTTTACTGAGTCCCTATCACAGTGCTGTAGGGGGAGGAGTGGTATCCCGTTATACTGATGGGGAAACAGAGGTCTAGTTTAAGTAACTTTCCAGAGGTCATGTAGTCATTAAATGCGGGAGACAGGGATTAGAATCCAGTTCTGAGGGCACCTGGCTGGTTCACTCTGTAGGGCATACAACTCTCAATCTGAGGGTCATGCGTTCAAGCCCCACGTAGGCATAATGCCTACTTAAAAAACAAACAACCCAGTTCCATCTGGCCCTAAGGTATGGTCTTGCCTCTACCTGGCTGCCTCTTAAGTGAGAGAGTCACGATTTGAGAGAAATATACAAGGTGATTTACTTCAACTCGCATTGTAATAGTAATTGTTTTTAAAGATTTATTTATTTATTTTAGAGAGAGGAATGGGGAGAGAGAGAGATAGGGAGTGAGTGGGAGGAGTAGAGGGAGAGAGAATCCCCAGCAGACTCTCTGCTGAGCACGGAGCCCAATGGCTCCATCTCATGACCCTGAGTTCCCGACCTGAGCTGAAATCAAGAGTCAGACGCTTAACCACTTGAGCCACCCAGGCGCCCCAATAGTAATTTTTAATAAAATGTCATTCTGTTTGGTTGAGATTACCATTGTGATGTAAATTTTGGTTAAGCGCTAGAAAGCCAAGTAACTGTCATCAGCTATAGTGATCTTTTGTTTAGTGCTTCAGCCTAAGAATTTCGGCACGGACTAATTAATCAACATGGTTGTGGTCATTCTGTTGTTAGAGATGAATGGAAACTTTATCCCAAGGGAAAGGATAGTAGGATTTCTAACAATTTGGTGGTTATTGTGTTGCAAATGATATGATTGAATATAGAGTCTGTCTCCCCCCAACCCTCACCTCCCATTTTCTAATAGTTGCCTATTTAGTGGAATCTGACTATTGTTAAAGGAACTCCGACATTTTGCCATCAAAACTGCAAGTTGAAAAGAATAAGGCAGGCAGTTAGAAAAAGTCTGAGTATTGAATCTAAAAGGCTCAGTGTTCTAGTTTATGCCTTTTAAATGAGGACATTCTCCGGCACCTGGGTGGCTCAGTTGGTTGAGCTGAGTTGACTCTTGGTTTCTGCTCTCGTGATCTCAGGGTCATGAGATGGAGCCCTGAGTGGGGCTCCCTGCTCGGTAGGAGTCTATTTGAGATTCTCTCCCTTGCTTTCTCCCTCCCCTTCTGCCCCTTCCCTTGCTCACACTTGCACACGCATAGTGTCTTTAATGAATAAATAAAATCTTTAAATGAGGACATTCTCAGGTTTATAACAATATAGATATGTGTCTACATACATATAAAACATGAAGACTCTTTATTCTAGTTGTTGCATTGTTCTTTTATAATATTCTTTTTTAAATTTAATTAAGCTCTACGCCCAATGTGGGGCTTGAACTCAGGACCCCAAGATCAGGAGGTGTATGTTCTACTGACTGAGCCAGCAAGGCCCCCATTGTGTTACTGCTCTTTTAATCTTATTTTTTTCTGCTTTGTTACATTATTCTATTGCTTTTCTGTGAAAATTTCTGGTGACCAGTTGTTGATGCATATAGTTTTTATTCATATGTATGATGTTCTTTTTATTCTGTAATAGTCCCTTATTCCCAACCTCTACCTCACCCTCCTTCTTTCCTATTGGCATTTGGAATGAAGACTGTCTTACATTCCGGATTTGGCACATTGCTTTCCTGTGGTGGTATTTACTTTGTTCCTCTGGCCCCTTATTTCTTGACAACTGGTGGTTAGACTTAATGGTTTAATGGCTTGGTTTAGATTCAGATTTGCTTTTTTTAGGTAAAAACAATCGGTGATGCTATATATTTTCCGTTGCTTCAAGTCGTATCTGCCTATTTCGGTGATAATGAGTCTGACTCCTCCATTATAAAGCTTCCTGTTAACTTGTCACCTCATGATTTTAGCATCCTATTGATGACGTTACCCTAGATTATTTATTAGGGATTGTAAAAAAATAGTGATCATATAATTCTGTTATTTTCACTACATTTATTAGTTGGAATTTTTCTATAAAGAACTTTCTGCTATCAATACTTTGCTTACCCTAAAATACCATTTGTTCCGAAAAAGGCAAGATAAGGGCTTGGGGTTCCTTCTCTTTATTTATAAATTTTTAGAGTAATGTGTTGATATATTCCAATGGTGATTAGTGCTTTTTTTTTTAAAGGAATATTCTATTCTTACAGATTTAATAATATTTTTTATTGTATTTACTTCACTATGGACTCATAGTTTCTTATTTTACTTAATTGATTATAGTTCATTACTATCATTTATCTTGATGCTTAATTTCCACCAGATTTAGCCAATGGAAGCCCTTTCAAGTTGGCTTTTATGTCCTTTAGACATGTTCCCCTTTGTTTTTTGAGTGTTTCCTTACTTTCTGGCACACAACAAGACGTTCTTGGTTTGCCTTGCACTTTTTCTTCCCCTGTCCTGGAATCAGTCCAAGAAGCCCTGGTTCCTTTCAGTGGACGATGGTATTTAGAAACCAAGATTTGAGAGCACATTGGCACTATGGTATTACAGCTCCCAAGGCCTCTCAGTGGGCAGAGCTAAGGAAGTATCTGTACATTTACAGGGACATGTACGTACACACATTAACACATCTACCCCCACACATACATACACACTGCGAGCTATACCAGTGCTCCCAAATTCCAGTCTATTACCACTTGTCAACTCGAGTTTCCTCCCCCTCCATATCTGTAGATTCCTTTCTCCAGCCGGGAGAACTTGGCTCCCATTTTTGGCCAGTATGTGTCCTGTCTCCTGTAGTTGCTGCTGCTGTGTTTGCAGGGTGTTCTCTTCATCCACTCAGGCTCTGACAGCCTGCCTGGGGCCACTGTGACTGTTCTCTCCAAAGTTCCCATATACTTTTGACATGACTCTCAGTAGTTGTTGTTGTTTTCTTAACTTTTTATTTGGAAATAAATTCAGACTTAGAGAAAATTTACCAAGAAAGAGAACAAGATGTTCCCCATACCCTTCATACAGATTTCCTAAATGTTATAGTTGCTCTATGCTTATTATTAATTTGTTCCTTGTGTGTGTGTGTGTAATGTTTTCTGAACCATTTGAAAGTAACTTGGAGATGTAATGCACGACTAACTGTAAACATATCATTATATCTTCCTATAAACAAGGACATTCTCGGGGGCGCCTGGGTGGCACAGTGGTTAATCGTCTGCCTTCGGCTCAGGGCGTGATCCCGGCATTACGGGATCGAGTCCCACATCAGGCTCCTCCGCTATGAGCCTGCTTCTTCCTCTCCCACTCCCCCTGCTTGTGTTCCCTCTCTCGCTGGCTGTCTTTCTCTGTCGAATAAATAAATAAAATCTTTAAAAAAAAAAAAAAATAAACAAGGACATTCTCTAACTACAGTATAGTTATCAAGATCAGAAAATTAATTTTGACACAACACTATTATCTGATCTGCAGATCTTATTCAAATTCATCATTTATCCCCATGATATTCTTTGTAGCATAAGAAAAGAGAAAAAAATTTTGTGTTTTGGTCCAGGATCCAAGGATCACATATTTCATTAGTCTTTTTAAAATCTGGAACTATTTTTTATCTTTTGCCTTTCATGACCTTGACATTTTTGAAGAGTATAAACCTCTTATTTATAAGAATGTCACTTAATTTGGCCTTTCCTGATGTTTCCTCATGATTAGATTTAGGTTATTTAATTTTGGTAGAATAGCCATATAAGTGATGTTATATCCTTCTTAGTATATCTTATCGGGAGGCACATGATATCTAATTTTCTTAGTAGTGATGTTCGTTTTGAAGTGATACGTATCCTCAGTAGTCTTTGATAGCTTGCTTCCTTTCTGGAACAACATGTTATAGTCACATCTTACACATTTCTCGTCCCAGACCTGGAACCAGCCTTTTCTTCAAAGATCTCTGGTTCTTTTTATTTAGATGTAGTATTCAGAGACCATAATTTTAGTACAATGTGTAATTTTTGCTACTGTCTTGTCATTGTTTCCATACCTTTTTAAGTGGGCAGTACTAGGAGATAAACATTTTAAGAGAAAAAAAATCTTGAGTTCATATCGCTGTTTCAAATTCTAGTGAAAGATTAAGTTTTTATGTAATCAAAGGATTTTATATTGGTATCTCTTTATAATGAAAATCTTGATTCCTAATGACATTAGCATTATTACTTATTTGCTGTATCTTATAATATACTTGTAATAGTTAAAAAAGACCCAACACCAATATTACTACTAACAATTTAACAAATAAATGCAATTTATATATATTTTAAAAATTGTTCATTATCCCAAAATATATCCTGTTAGAATCTACAACCTAAATACTGTGATTCAGTTCTTTTCCTTGTGTGTTATACCATTTGACTTATTATACAGTTAGTTTGTTTTTCAGTTTTTAGGCCTGGCTTTTTTTTTCTTTTTAATTTTGTAACCCATTTATATGATTTCAGAGTTAAGACTACATATAGGGCTACACTCAAAAAAGTTTTGCTTCCTTACATGTCTCTTCTTTTCCTTTTAGGTTAGTAACCATTTTTATGGGCTTGATCTTGCTTCCTATGTAAAAAGTAGAATATGATAAGTTCTCTTCTACATTGTACTTTTTTAATTTAACAGTGTAATTTGGAAATCACTCCAGATCTGTATTTAGAGATCTTTCTCGTTCTTTTTATGTTGCCTGTACTGTGTTGTTAGAAGTAACACACTGATTCAACCAGACCCCTATTGATGGATGCTTATGGAAGTGTAAGAGATAGTGGAAGGAAAACCAAGAAATGACATATGTAATTAATATCTGACTGAGTGCATTTGAAAAATTGATGCAAGACTGAAGTGGACATATAAGTTAGATGTTATATGCTGTAAGATTTAGTGCTGGGAAGAAGTTTGGAGTTTGCAACTGGAATTAATTACACTGTGAGCATTTCACGTAAGGAAAATTGCTTCTCCTGACCCACCGAAATCTAGACCTGGCTGTAGTCTGACCCAGGAAAGAAATGTCATGCCGAGTGGGGCCAAGAGTGAATATTTGGCAATTTTAATGGTTCCAGCACCCTCTTCTGCATACTTAAGTCTGAGGAGATGACAGCCTGAGTGCTCCAGTATCTGTTAATCTTGCCAGATCTTTGGTGAACAAGAAAAGGAGAGGAAGCCTTGCTCAGTTTGCCCAGGAGGATAACTCTGCCTGTTCCCGTCCACCAAGGGTGTAAGAGGGGTGTGATCAGGACTGTGATTTGGCTGGTATAGATTGTTGGAGAGAATTTACATGTTTAGTTGGATCACTTCTTTTTTGGGAACCTTCTCCTGGGACCCATATTATTGTCTGTGTAATAAAAGAAACTTTTGCACAGATTCATTTGTTGCCTTGGTTCTTCTGTCCCAGAACTATCTCCCTGAGTCCACCTTCCCATTCTTACTTCTGGTCTCTGTAGGTTGGTAGAGCAAGGTGGACTGTTGATTTGAATGGGACCAAGATGATTAAAGAAGAGGTGCCTGGGTCTCTGGGAGAGGACTGAGGCCTGGTTCAGGCAAAGAAAAAAAGAAAAAAAAAAATAGGCTGAGGGCTTTTCTTTGCTGTCTTGCTTTCCATTTTAGAGCTCCAGGCCTGTGAAGTCCTGGGATGACAGAAAAAGGCAGACTGACTTTAAAGGTAGATGTCCTGGGGGCGCCTGGGTGGCTCAGTCGTTAAGCATCTGCCTTCCGGCTCAGGGCGTGATCCTGGCGTTCTGGGATCGAGCCCCACATCAGGGTCCTCTGCTGGGAGCCTGCTTCTTCCTCTCCTACTCCCCCTGCTTGTGTTCCCTCTCCCACTGGCTGTCTCTCTCTCTGTCAAATAAATACATAAAATCTTTAAAAAAAAAACAAAGACAGATGTCCTTGTTGTGGTTCAATTCCTGGATAGACTTGCTAATGGCTAATATGGCATTTTTAGGGTGTTCTGCCACTTTTCCACCCATATGAGAAAGATGAAGGAGTTAGATAGAAGGTCAGAGTATTACAGGCTTTACTATTGGTGAAGCTGGGCTTGGAGAATGTGGTAGTCTACCATGGTCCCATCAGTCTGATCCCTGATGCCTGTATTAATTTGCAGTATTACAGGCTTTACTATTGGTGAAGCTGGGCTTGGAGAATGTGGTAGTCTACCATGGCCCCATCAGTCTGATCCCTGATGCCTGTATTAATTTGCTAGGGTTGCCGTAACAAATCGCCATAAACTTAGATGGCTTGAAATGAGAGAAGTTGATTCTCTCACGGTTCTAGAGGTAGAAAGCCAAAATGAAAGTGTCAGCATGGCCATGATCTGGGGAAGATCTGTGCCTTTGTCTTGGCTTCGTGTATTTGCTGGCATTCCTTGGTTTGCAGCTGTGTGACTCCAGTCTGCCTCCATCTTCACATGGTATTCTTCCCTCTTTTTCTGTCTCTTTTCCTTTTATAAGGACACTGGTCGTATTGGACTAGGTGTTGAACATGATCTCATCTTAACTTGCTTACATCTGCAAAACCCGTGCTTCCAAATTAGGTCACATTCACCCATATTAGGGGTTAGGTTTTAACACATCTTTTGGGGGTATGCAATTCAATTCATAACAATGCCTGACTGAGCACTGTGTAAGTAAAAGCTTATAGTTGGCTCACTGTGAGACCAAACTGGGTGAGCTGCAGTGTTGGGATGGAAATGCCAGCCTTCCAGCTACCTCAGGCAATGCCCAAGCCCTGCCTCTGGTGGACTTGGCACTTGGGAACTGAAGTAGAGCAGGGTAGTCATACCTGTTCCTTCTGGGCCTTGACTGCTCAGTTTCTTCTAGAATCTCACTGTAGGGAAGGAGGAGTGAGTGAGGACCGGAAAGGATGGCCTCCAGGGTTCCATTGGGTCCACGTGAGGAACCATGGGGGGTGTTCTCTTCTAACACTGGCATAGCTAGTAATCGTGCCTTGGTTCATTTTCTTTTTAGCGTGATGCATTGTCTGCTTAAGTGGTGAGTGCTTTATCTCCCAGGGTTGCACTTTATAGTCGATCCTTAAGTGTTCCCTTCAGAAGCAGTTAGCAGTACAGACCAGTTCTGTGGCAGGCATTATCTAAGAAACTAGTACTCCTAAGATGAGAATCACCTGTTTTTACATTTTCCAAGGAAATTGCTTAAATAGAAATACAGGTGTACACAGGAAAGCTGTATAGGATGCAGATTTATATTTAGCAGCAGAGCGTCGGCTTCAATTTCTTTTTTATTGCCAGATAAAGATACATGATGAAAATAAGAAGAGCAGATCTTTTTCCTTCATGATAAAGTAAAACTTTTCAGAAAAGAAGCTTGGGAGAGTTATATAAGTATGAATTAGTGTTACACTTTTCTTCACTTGCTGAAAAAGATCTTTAGCTCATTAAAAAATTCTTGAGGTGGCTATTTGGTTTAGGTGGTCTAAAAAAACATTGAAGGCTAGCTCTGTAGAAGCAAAAGAACAAAGTTGTCATCACAGCTCTTGTTGTCACTCACTTTGGGGACTCAGTCTCTGAGAGGTGTAGCATTAAAAAAATGATTATTGCATTACCTTCAGCTGAAAATCATAAGTATATTTTCTCCAAAGTATAACAGTCTTTTCTCTGAGTAGGAAACATTGCAAGAGCATTTTAAACCTACTTTTCTGTTTGGTTCAGAGAAATAAAGGAAAAAGAGGAAGAAGAGTGACTGGGAATTTGATTAGAGTAGCTATTAGGTTTAATAGTGATAAATGTGGATTAGGAAAAACTCAAGGAACGGTAAACATAGAAACTACCTTTTAAGGGTAAAGAACATAAGGAGGCAACCCAAAAATGAAAGGAAAATGATTATTAATGTCCAAAAATAATTAAAAAAATGAAACTTAACACTTTTTTTTGCCTGTCATATTGGCAAAGACCTGGGTGGTGGGATTAACATTAAATTTTTAGAAATTTTAGCATATTTCAAATTTTATGATGATCATATATTAACTTTATAGATTGAAAAGGGTGTGAAGGGGCGCCTGGGTGGCGCAGCGGTTAAGCGTCTGCCTTCGGCTCAGGGCGTGATCCCGGCGTTATGGGATCGAGCCCCACATCAGGCTCTTCTGCTATGAGCCTGCTTCTTCCTCTCCCACTCCCCCTGCTTGTGTTCCCTCTCTCGCTGGCTGTCTCTATCTCTGTCAAATAAATAAATAAAATCTTTAAAAAAAAAAAAAAAAAAAAAAAAAGAAAAGGGTGTGAAACATAAGTTAACTAGGTCTTTAGTAAATATACCTGATTCGTAGGTAGAGCTAGGTTTGTGTTACCAGCGAACAGTGACACTAGGAGGAAGCAAAGTATGTTTCACAGGCAAGTTAGCAAACTAGATCAAGGGCAGATATTTAATTCTGATTGCTGCTAATTTGCTGCATATCTTAACAGTCTCATTGCTTCATTTTCTTGTCAGAGCCATTGTTCTGTATTTTAGACCAAAAATCTTGACTTGTCTGTTTCTCTCACTTCTATCAGGAAATTTTGTTGTGAATGTATCTGTAATCTGACCACTTCTCATTGCCCACCTCTGGTCCAAGCCACCATTTTATTTTGCCTGGATGGTGTACATTGCCTCTGTGCTTCCAGCCTTGTCTTTGATACAGCAGCAGAATGATGAGCCTACTCACTGCTCGGCTTAAAGTCCTCTGGAGAGTTACCTGAGAAAACACTGTCGTCTTCTTGAATGGAAACGCATGTTAGAGTATCAAGAATGGAAATGTACAAGAAGGGGAAGAGCCCCAGATTACTTCCCCCAAACTCGTTTTCTCCCTGTCTCCCCTCTCTCCACTCTCTCTTGCTTTATGACTTCCAGTCACACTCTCACATCCTTGCTATTCTTCGAAGAGCCCAGGAGGCTCCTTGCTGTTGCCTTAGTCCAAAATGCTTTTGTTTCAGTTATCTGCATGATTTATTCCCTCCTTCAGGCATCTGAAATGCCTTCCCTCACCTACCCTGTATAAAATAGCTACTCCTTGGTTTCTTCTTCAGAGTGCTTATGACTTATTGTTTGCTTCACTCCACTCCTGTTAGGTTTCTCTTCATTCCCTCTTGAATGCCTACTCAGCAGTTAGGCATTCAGTAACTGTTGAGTGACTGGCTGGATTTTGAGTTTCTTTTCTAGTGGCTTTTTCCTCTGCTGGAGAGCTATGCATGCCACCCTTGTTCTTTGGCCAGGGGAAAAGTAAGTCTGCCTTCCAGGTACCAGTGTTTCTACAAAGGTAATCTGGGAGCTTCTCTACCCGTCAAGCAAGTGAGTCTGTTTTCTAAGTAACCTTTCTGTGTGTGAGATCAGTGCTTTCCTTTTTCCTGCATTTGGTATCATTTTGTCTAACTACTTTAACATTTTGGCATTTATTTCTTCATTCAGTTGGCAAATAGTTATTATAGCAAATGTTATGAATGAGGCTGGATCCCAGACTGGAAATGAGGGCTTGAAGAGAGAGCCTGCTTTTCCCTTGAGGAGTTTAGAGTTCAGTGTATGGTCAGAAGTGCCAGCCATTGGGATAGACAACTACTATGAGGAATGCAGAGAGGGAAGTCAAAACACACAGGCTGGTTCACCTAGGCCTGCTTGAGAAGGAGTGAGAATCTTAACAGTGGCCAGGAGTTTGCTAGGTGAGGAGACAGGTAAAGGCTGCCCTGATGGGAGGGAATGATTTAGGCAGACACACAGAGACCTCTACTTGTTTAGAGAAGCACAAATCAGTGAGTGTTGTTGGAGCTTAAAGTATAATGCCGGCTGTGGTGATGTAAGGCCATGATAATTATGTAAAGGTTGGATCTAGGTGCTTCTAAAGGGTTACATGTGTCTTGTGTAGAGGTTCGACTTTCCTCCTGCAGCACAGGATTTGGGCATGCGCATCTGTATAGGTGTGAAGAGAAGTGGGTGGGGAGGTGGCCTGGAAGGTTTTTTTCTTTTGCATGCCTCATCCCTGAGGCAAAGAGAATATAGAATAACACCTAGTGTTTATCACATCCTATGCTCTCCTTAATGCCCATCACCTAGTTACCCCACTGGGTGTTACACACAGCTGATGAATTATTGAACTCTACATCTGAAACCAATGATGTAATATATATTGGCTAATTGAATTTAAATAAAAAAAGAATATAGAGTATTTTTTGTCATGTATTAATATATCTATATCCATGCACACTATTTTCTCCTTTATATTTAAGTTCTTAGTGGATGGCAGGGTTAATTTGATTCTCCTCACATGTACTTTGTGAGATGGATGCTTATTTAAACCGTTAATGAATGATGATCACTTCTTTATCTGTAACCCCGATCTGTTTTAACCTCTTATTATCCCATAACGTGCTTTCATCTTTATCTATTCCATCTCTTCCCAATTTTTCTTTTTGTCAGGCAAATTAAATTTATTAAAAAAAAGAGAGCGAGAGCTTTGTTCTGAGAGTATTTGTTGTTTGGGTTGTCAGATGCCAGGCACTACTGTTGCTTCTGGAAGTGGGGTGGGCATGGGATCCTTTCTGGGGCAGGCAGCCCAGTGCTTCTTACTATCTTTGCATTCTGTGTGTATTAGGTGTTCAGTACGTATTGAGGGAATCATCCTGGTTGTTGTCAGCAAGATTAAGTTCATATTTTTGTCGCACAGCCTACTGCCTACTTTTCTACTTTGATATTCTGTAATCTTTCCTTTCTAAGCTCCAGGCAAACTAAACTCTATCGTTACAATATTTCCCGATATTTTCACTTCTTGGAATGCTCTTTCTCTTATCTGGCAACCCCCTACACCTTCTAATAAGTCTTAACTCTGAAGTCATTTCTGAGTAATTTAGGTGGAGTTAGTTACCCCTGCCTGTGTACAGCTTTGTATTGAAGTCTGTTCCGCCTCTAGATAGTGAGTTTGGATGGTGAAGATAAATCTTACCCTTTTCTCTGTCTCCAGTACTTTAGCCTGGTGCTTGGTAGTTTTGCTGAATGGGTAGTTTGTAAATTATTGTAGGAAAGCTTATTATGACACCTAAAAAGTCTGTGCTGGGGATGTTGAGCATTGTCCATTCACTGCTCATCCTAGGTTAGGCCCTTATGCAGGTGTGTGTATGAGAGAGTCTGTTTCAGAACTGGTACATAGGAACAATACGTTTTGTAAACTTGCAAAGTTAGAAAATTCATTCTTACTACGAAGGATGTTGAGGAGGTAAGCAATACAATCAGGTCAGTATTTGCCAGGAATAGGAACTTGGAAGGAGGAATGACTAGAGGCAGGTTCTTTTTCCAGGAGTCTAGGGAGAGATGAGGAAGTCTTCCTGATGGGTGGTAAAGGGAATGGTAAAACTAGAAGAGAAGAGTTTCTCCTGGGGGTGGGGTGCTTACATGTTATTTGGGAGAAATGACCACCAACCTTAAGCACACAATAATAATTCAGTGCTGATGACTGCATCATCTCCTCTGCAGAGACTGCCCCAGCCATCATGGAGGTGGCCGAGGTGGAGAGTCCTTTGAACCCCAGCTGTAAGATCATGACCTTCAGACCCTCCATGGAGGAGTTCCGGGAGTTCAACAAATACCTCGCATACATGGAGTCTAAAGGAGCCCATCGAGCAGGTCTTGCAAAGGTGATTATTCTCACATCCTTTAACACCAAAAACACTTGGCCTTTCTTTTGTGCTCTTAGTCTTTGTGGTATGGGAAATTGTTTATTCCAGAGGAAGATATTTGCAAGATTTGTTTTCATTAATCCATGCAGAGCATTTGATTTCTTCAAAGAATTATTGTCTTATTTTTCTTTTAACTATTTATGATAGGTGGTGTTCTAGGCCTTTTTTTTTTTTTTTTAAACAAAACACGTGTGGCTTCTAGAAACCAAAGAGATCCATGTGTGGGCTTCAGAAAGAGGCGAGCATATTCATGGCTTTCATCACTTTCTCATAAAGGACTGTTATTAACCGAAGCTTAACTGTTCCCCTCCCCTCCCTCCCTCTTTCTCCTCTTTTCCTTCTATTGTTTCTTTCTCTCTTTCCCCTTTTACAAATATAACAGATTTATTGAGATGTAATTCACATAAAATACAATTTGGGCACTTAAAATGTACAGTTCAGTGGTATCCATTGGCAGTCATTCCCTGTTCCCTGCTATCCCCTCAATTGTAGGTGACCACTAATCTATTTTCTTTCTCTGTAGATTTGCTTATTCTGTTTTCTTTTCAATTACTTGCTTATTAAGTGTGGAGAGTGCCTACTACATACCAGGTATTATGCCAGGTGCTAGGGTGTGTAGAGAGGAGATGGGATAGTAAAGACCACATTTCTGTCCCTGTTGAGTTTATATTCTAGTGGCATCTTGTTAGGGTGGTGAGATAAGGACATTTAAGCAGAGACCCAAAGGATATAAAGAAACCAACTTTTTCAAGATGTGGGGACAGAAAGAATAGCAAGTCCAGAGGCCTAGAGGCTGACCTGAGCTTCATGTATGGGAGGAATAGGAAGGTGGTCTGTGAAGTTGGGGCTCAGTGCACAGGAAGGGGTTGGTAAGTAAGGTATAAGAGCCCTGGAAGGGGCCAGATCATACCAAGTTTGTCTGGTGTTAGTAAGGATTGGGGGTTTTATTCTAAGTGTAGTGGGAAGCATTGATGCACTTAAAGCAAAGGAGGAAAGGACATGGTGGCTATTTGGTGTTTGTTATTTTTGTGACATTATTTATTTATTTTTAAAGCTATTTATTTGAAAGAGAGTGCATGCGTGCACACGAGTCGGGGGTGGGCAGAGGGAGAGAGAGAATCCTCAAGCAGACTTCCTGCTGAGCAAGGAGCCACATGCGGGGCTTGATCCCAGAACCCTGAGATCATGACCTGAGCTGAAATCAGAAGTCAGTCTCTTAACCCACTGAACCACACAGGCACCCGATGACATTGTTTTGAAAGTGTCACAGGGGCTCCTACATGAAGAATGAATATCGTGGGGAGACAGAGTGGAAACAGGAGTCCTGTCAGGGGTAGCTGTGATATGCTTAGGGTCACAGTATGGTGCTGAAGATTGCACTGCAGGTTTGCACCCATAGACCCAAAGTTAGAACTTTGAAAGAGAGATGATCTATATAATTCATCCTTTGATCACACCCTGAGATGGATTATCTATTCCTTATATAATGGAAATACATTTCTTTTTTCTTAAATGTTTTTTAAAAAGATTTTATTTATTTATTTTAGAGATAGAGCACGTGTGAGTAAGGGGAGGAGCAGAGAGAGAGGAACAAACAGACTCCATGCTGAACGCAGAGTCTGACATGGGGCTCCATCCCATGACCCTGAGATCATGACCCAAGCTGAAATCAAGAGTTGGATGCTTAACCAGCTGAGCCACCCAGGTGTCCCTGGAAATATATTTCAATTAAAAATTTACCTCATAAGAGGCTAGGGGGTGAGAGAGGGAAAAAAGTTCCCGCAGAAGAATAGGTTTTATTGCACTTACTTCATTTTATTATTCTAAATGTTAAGCTTGTAATCTGGGTTTCTATAGGTTTGTCACCATCACCTCATAAATTCATGTGCCCTGCCAGAGCTTGCTCGACTGTGGCTGAGTCATCTTGGAATTCCCATCTCCAAGGGGAGGTCCAGTAGCATTAAGAGCAGACATCAGAGGAGAAAACTCCCAGAACTGCAGGGGTTGGTTGGTATTCAAGTCCTCCTGCGTCTGGATGCTCCTGCTTATAACCCAATTCGTGGATTGTGCTGGTGTCTATCCCCTGAGGTCTGTCATTTTGTTGTGTATGGTTCAAGTCCTTCCTAGAAAAGGTTTAAAATTTTGGGGATATTAAGTTGAGTGAAAGTTTATTAGGTATGGGTGAGAGACAGAAAAGGAAGATAAAGAGGAAACAAGGAGAAAAGTGAAGAGATTTATAATGAATTTCTCGGGTGACGAATCCTTAGTTTAACCTATTTATTAGTTTTTAAAGAGCCCACTTTTGGAACCTCAACCCTTCAGATTATCTTTGATCTGGAGAAAAACCATCCCCGTAAGTGCCCCCTTTGAGAAAATCATTCCTGAGTTGAAGAGAATATAATTTCAGAATTAGTTGACACATATAATTTTGATCATAAACTGGCAGTGGGTTAGCAGGCTTTAGGCTTTATTTGAGTGGAGGAAAGTTGGGGGTGACTCGTTGTCCCCTTCTCTGGGCTTTGAATGCAGCCCTTTGTCTTGGTCTTCTCCCCTTTTGTTCCTTGAAAACATAGATTTTACTGTGTTCCACTGAGATTAGGGAGTGTGCCGTGGTAGGTTAGCACGTTTAGTAACATGAGAAGGGGAAGCAGTACACACCCTCCCAAGGGTACACCTGTGCCGCTGCTGGCGTTCTGTAACAGGGTGAAATTAATGAGAACCACAATTAGTTTTCTGAATGTGGCACAAAACACACCTGAGTCTAGACTTTTTTTTTTTTTGAGTGAGATTTATTGACAAAGTTGGAGATGCTCATTTATTCAGTCTTGTGATAATTTGCTCTTGCTTCTACTAGGAATACAGTGACTTGTTCTTTTGGTTTTTTTGTGGGTTTTTTGGGCCATTTTTGTTATATTTTACACCAAGTCATGTAAAGTCAGTTTCACCTACTTGCCTTTTTTTCCCTGGAAGTTGCAGCAAGAGCAAATGTGTAAAATTGGACAAAATCAAGTTGTAAAAATCAAAACTGTATTAATGCTGCTAGTTTGCTTTGAGGGCAAGCCCTGGGGACAGAGCCGCCCGTGAGATTCTTTGTTAATGCACCATTGAATGAATTGGTCTTAATTTATGATTTGGAGAGAATGGCTGAGTAGTTCCAGTAGTAGTGACTTTGGCCTTAGATTACAGTCTGTTTTGGTTTTTCTTTTATCAACATTTTTTAGATTTATACTTTAGATTTAACTTCTATTTCCATAGTGAGAGATTTGACACTCGGACTTTCTATCTAAAATGTGGTTGTCAAGTTGGGAAAGTAAAGAATGAGAGTCTCTTTAAATGTAAAACTTACATTGTTTTTGTGGAGAAAGATGATGATGAACCTTTATTACATATGAAGTGAGTGAAATTATTCCACAACAGTAATCTGGACATAGACTATCCTGGGCCATGGGTTATGCACATTACATAGTTTTGTGAATAGCCTGGAGAGTATAGACAGTGATCTCTGACCTCAGGGTGTGAAGAAGGATTGTAAGATGCACTGCTCTTCCTCTTACTCCTTCTTCCTCAGTAGGTAGATGGTGATAATAGCAACTTACTGCAAGATAAGTAGTGCAAATGCAGATTTCAGTCAGAAATTTTCTTTTGAGTATAGGGCGCAGGTTGGAAATGGGGCAATGGTGATATAAAATAAAATGTGTGTTTTTGTTTTGATATAATAATCAAGAAGGTAAACTTTAGGAGGAATGGGTTTCTTTCAGTTAGAGTCATTGAATGTAAAAGTTTAACTTTGAAATCTTTCAAAGTCCTAATAAGTATCTTGTGCTTCCATTTCCTGCCATTTCCTATGTAAGAAAATCTGATGCCTTGAGATTTAAAATTACAGTCCAAAAATAAGATTTTTGTTATAGACCTGAACTTACAAATTTTTAAAGTTCTGTCTGAACACTTTTTATGAAAAGTAAATGAACACATACATGAAATATTTATAAAGATAATGTTCAGTTTTTGTAAATATATAGTATTTGTTGCTTCTCTAAATTTAGAAAAGAAAATTGCTACAAAGCTTTTTTTCACAAGTCAGGAAAATATTTTTTTAAATTTTTAATTATTTTATTTTATTTATTTTTTTATTATTAATATATAATGTATTATTTGTTTTGGGGGTACACGTCTGTGATTCATCAGTCTTACACAATACACAGCACTCACCACAGCACATACCCTCCCCAGTGTCCATCACCCAGCCACCCCATTACCCCCACCCTCTCCCTTCCAGCAGCCCTCAGTTTGTTTCCTGAGATTAAGAGTCTCTTATGGTTTGTCTCCCTCCCTGGTTTTGTATTGTTTCATTTTTTCCTCTCTTCCCCTATGGTCCTCTGCCTTGTTTTTCAAATTCCACATATCAGTGAGATCATATGATAATTGTCTTTCTCTGATTGACTTACTTTGCTTAGCATAATACCCTCTGGTTTCATCTGTGTCGTTGTAAATGGCAAGATTTCATTTTTGATGGTTGCATAATATTCCATTGTGTGTGTGTGTGTGTGTGTGGGTGCACGTGTGTGTGTGTGTGTGTGTATGTATATGTATATGTATATACCACATCATCTTTATCCACTCGTCTGTTGAAGGACATCTGGGCTCTTTTCATAGTTTGGTTATTGTGGACATTGCTGCTATAAACATGGGGTGCAGGTTCCCCTTCGGATTACTGCATTTGTATATTTGGGGTAAATACCCAATAGTGCAATTGCTGGGTCGTAGGGTAGCTCTATTTTCAACTCTGAGGAACCTCCATACTGTTTTCCAGAGTGTCTGCACCAGCTTGCATTCCCACCAGCAGTGTAGGAAGGTTCCCCTTTCTCTGCATCCTTGCCAACATCAAGACAGGAAAGTATTAAACTCAAAATATAATACTAATTTTGATTGTAGATGTATTTGTTTCTAAACAAGAGCCTGAATCAAACCATGTTTTATTTTTTTGAATTACTTGCCCTTATTTCTGATGAAGAACAAGTTTGTATTTACAACCCTTTCCCCTTTCAGTATGTTAAGAAGACAGTTTGGTGTGTTTATCCACATGCATTTGTTAATGATTGTCCATATTTGTTTAAAGTACTGAGTATGTGTTTTAAATAGCATATATGTAATAGGATTGTGTCTACTCTCATTTTAAACTAACATACCTTGGAGGAAATGAAATGTGAACTATCTCCATATTGCTGATGAAAATTAAATTAACTTGAGACTTGACAGCTCACTTTTGATTTTTTTTTTTTTTTTTGGAGCCAATTCTGTCTTTTACCAGCTATGTACATTGGACAAATCACTCATTCTCCTGACCCTGAGTTTTCTCATCTGATGAAGCTTGACCTAGACCTTTCACAAAAGCTAGTTGCAGGTACATTGTATATGTGAATATGAAAGACAGAACCTTAAAACTCTTAGAATATAAAATAGAGTGCCTCTATGCCCCAGAGTAGGAAAAAAAAATATTTTTTTAACCAAAGATCAAAGCAGTCCCATAAAGGCAAAAATGAATAAATTGGATTATGTTAAGATTAAGGATTTATGTTTATGAAAAGATACCTTTAAAAAGGTTGGAAGGCAAGTTATAGGGTAAGAGAAGATATTTGATACGTGCACACATATATTGATATTTACAAATATCTATACACACATCCAAGAATAACCAGACTATATCCCTATACATTAATAAGAAAAAGACCAACAGGGGTGCCTGGGTGGCTCAGTTGGCTAAGCATCTGCCTTCAGCTCAGGTCATGATCCCAGGGTCCTGGGATAGAGTTCCGTGTCGGGCTCCCTGCTCCTCAGGGAGTCTGCTTCTCCCTTTGTCCCTCCTCACACTTGTTCTCCCTCTCTCTCTCTCTCTCTCTCAAATAAATAAATAAATAAATAAATAAATAAATAAAATCTTAAAAAAGAAAAAGACCAACAATGCAATAGTAGAATGGGTAAGAGACTTGAAAAAACCCTTTACAAAAGGGAGTATTCACAGAGTCAGTGAATATGTGAAGAGGTTTCTTTAGAAATTAAGAAAATACATGGGGTGGCTGGGTGGCTCAGCCATTAAGCGTCTGCCTTCGGCTCAGGTCATGATCCCAAGGTCCTGGGATCAAGTCCCACATTGAGCTCCTTGCTTGGCGGGAAGCCTGCTTCTTCCTCTCCCACTCCCCCTGCTTGTGTTCCCTCTCTCGCTGTCTCTCTCTGTCAAATAAATAAATAAAATCTTAAAAAAAAAAGAAATTAAGAAAATGCAAATAAACTCTACACTTGGCTACCATTACACAACCTATAAGAAAGACTAACATTTAAGTGATCGACAGTACAAAGTGATGATGAAGGTGGGGAGTTAACAGGAACTCTGCATACATTGCTGGTGGATGTGTGAAATGGTACAACCACTTGTTTTAAAAAAAGATTTTATTTATTTATTTGAGAGACAGAAAGTGCAGGGGGAGGGCAGGGAGAGTAGAAGAAGCAGGCTCCCCGCTGAGCAAGGAGCCCAATGTGGGACTTGATCCTAGGACCCTGGGTTCATGACCCGAGCCGAAGGCAGCTGCTTAACTGATTGAGCCACTCAGGTGCCCGGTGCAACCACTTTGATAAACATTTAGTAATAACTGTTAAATTTGATCTATACATACCCAGTGTCCCAGTAATTTCACTGATAGGAGTGTCTGTAGATATGTGTTTATTTTAGAGAACTATGTGCTCTTATGCAGCAGAAAATGCACATGATATTAATAGTGTTATTTGCAAAAGCCAATAATCAGAAAAAGACAAGTGAGCACTAAATGGTCCCCCATTTATAAATAAATATTTGTACGAAGGAGTACTGAGTAGGAATGAACATCAGTGAACTTAAGCTATATAGAACATCATATTTGAATCTCATAAAATTATTGAGTAAAACACAAAAGATACATTTCAAAAATCGGTGCTAGAGATGCTACCCAGGCATAAAACCATAAACCCCGGAAAGGAAATGCATACCATCAATGCCGTGATGGTGGTTACCTTTTGGCCGGGAGAGAAATGCTTTTGGAGGGCACTTGGAGGTACTCTGGTGTTTGCTTTATAATAATTCACAGTTACATATTTGTAATTACGTGTTTATTAATGTGTGCTATCTGTATTTTGCAATTTTTTAGAGTTTATCTTAAAAAATTAAAACAATTTCTAAAGGTGAATAAATTCCAGCTATAAATCATGACTTAATTAATAACTTTGTCCCTTCTGATTTTTAATCGTATGCATATAGATTTTTGGTCTTATTGTTTAATGATGTTTTCACTGTTGGTAATTAAGTGTTTAAATACTGTTGGAAAAGAGTGGTGTGCTGAACTGCCTCATATAGGAACATAAACATTGATAATGCACATCAATTTCAACTTCATGTTCAGTGATGTCATGTTGGTAAGCTCAAAATTAGCCATGGTGAGTGCAGTTATATCGTGGAAATAGGCAAGAGCTACAAATCAAGGTTTTCTCCACCTTCCCAGAAAACTGATTGCTAAACATGTACTAGCACACCACTCTATTACTTGCCATATTGTGTGAGAGGTATTTAAAGAAAATAATACTGACTAAACAAATAAAAAAAAAAATACTGACTAAACTTCAAGTTATTTTGCTTCTATGTGTCTCTCAATTTTACTTTTAAAATTGAGAGGTTAGTAGTATCAACTAAAAAATAAGTTAATAAAATTACAGTATTTGGTATAAAAGTACTGTTTGGTATAATGCCCAATAAATTTTGTTTAAAAAAATCATATCAGTAAGGTGAATATTTAGGAGAATACTGACATTTCCCTTCATCTGAATCTTCACAGTTCTTTTACACATTTATTATAGAAATGCTAAGATATTCTTCACTTGTATTCTGTTGGAATATCAAAGCTAAATGACTACCTGGAATGTTTTCCAGATAATATTTTATTTTATTATTTTATTTTTAGGTGATTCCTCCTCAGGAATGGAAGCCAAGGCAGTGCTATGATGACATTGATAATTTGCTTATTCCAGCACCGATTCAGCAGATGGTCACAGGGCAGTCGGGACTGTTCACTCAATACAACATCCAGAAAAAAGCCATGACAGTGAAGGAGTTCAGGCAGCTGGCTAACAGTGGCAAGTGAGTGCATGCAGTTTGCTACTTTTATTGTTTTCGAAGATATACATGAGCATGGTAAGAAATCAAGTAGCCAGAGGAGCTTGTGATGAAAAGCAGGAGTCTCCTGCACGTCTTCTTTCAGTTTTCATTTAACTGTTTCTGTTTTCTGTTCTCCAGGTGGTTGCTTGCTTACATTTAGTTTACTGCTAAGGAAATTGTTTCTCATTTTATCATTTTATTCATAATATCTGTAAATAGTTTTTTCTGTCTTTTGGTTGCCATGAATATTTTTGATTCTACACATGATTCATATTTGTTAGGCGAATTTTGTGTGACAGCGTTTAAGTCTTTTTTTTCCAGCTCTGAGGTAAACTTTTATTTTTTTTCCTGGCTGATAGGACTCTTCACACCCAAGCTCCTCCCAGCAGCTTTTATCCCAGCAGCTTTTATCCTGCTTACACAGTGGCAGCGTAGTCCAAAAGGTGCCAAGGCCATAGGGGTTGGGGAATCACTTCGCATTTCAGGCTGGAGGAGTGAGGGGCTTGGAGATACTCCCTGCCAACAAACCTTTACCAGCAAGAGGCCAGGACATCCCAACCCCCAAGCCTGCATCCTGGTGGGAGGTGGCAATGGCTCTTTCCAGCTTTCCACACCTGAGAGGAACAGGACCAGACTGGGTAAACCACAGGCCCCCAGCTCCAGTGATGGTAGCTCCTAAACCTGGCCCCTGCCCGGGTCACAACCCCAGCTCCCATCACAGGCAGGGCTCCTTCTTGGTCCTCAGTGTCAGATGGAGCCCTCTACACTAGTCAGGACAGAGACAAAGCTGGAAGCAGTAGCAGTGGCAGAAAAGGAGCAGGCACTGAGACTGGTGGGTTGTTGGGCCAGCAGCATGGGGCCAAAGGCTCTCCTGAAGTCCGGGCAGGCTGTTTGTCCTTGCAGTTCTGGGGCTGGCCACTATGGGGGTGTAGTGGGCCGTAACACAGGTTCTTGGGCACCTTTCTTTCTGGATGCTAGCTGATAACTTGTCTTTGGCTGCTGTCTACTCCTTGGCATCAAAATAACCAGATAGTGATGGCATACCTGGTGGCATAGGGTGGTTGCACCTCACGGGGGTTCTGCTGATCAGACCAGAAAATGAGCAGCCCATCAAAGAATGGCTCTATGTCGATTACCACAGGCCAGCCCTCAGGGAAGATCTGCAGCAGGCCACCATGCACCTTGATGTCCCAGTTCTGATTCAGGTAATAGTTACAGATGATACAGTGCCCATTGCTGTGGGGATTGTCCACATGCCTTATGTACCCCAGCCTATTGCCTGAGTAAGACACCATCATGGCCTTGATGCGCCCGTTGATGACATAGCCACCCAGCACCCAATGCAGTGGCAGATTACAGCATCCATGTGGACCAGGAGGACCCCAGTGCTTCAGCAGCTGGGCTTGTGGCCTTCTCCTGAGGCAGTCTGGCCTTGCAGATGCTGTGTGGTGGGATAGCCTGCTGCCTTACTAGCTGTATGTCATGCTGGTGCCCTCTCTACTTCAGGGCCTCCACCTTGGCCAGCACATGGCACCCAGTGCCGCCCCCCGGAAGCTGTCCTTCACACAGATGCCATAGTGTTGCATGCAGAGCACAATATAGTCGAGGGCCAGGTGCTTGGGTGTGACAAGCAGCACCTCCTTCTCCAGCCCCACGCTAACCTCACCATTGCCACTGCTGCACCCATGCTGCCCTCTGCTTTGGCCTCTGCCTCCTGGTTTTCCTCCCTGCCCCGAGGCCTGCTTGCTTGGGTGCAGGGGCATCCCCACCACCCTCTGTCCATTTCCATTTTGGAACCTCAGGCCTGGTGCCCTGGGGCACCAGTTGCTAGCACCCTTTGGTGACTAGTGCTGCAACATCTTCACTCTGCAGCAGCTGCAGCTCACCACCATCCTGCCTGCCGAAGCCCTACCACAGTGGGCTGGCTGTGGTGGAAGTGGCTGTGGCCCTGGGGGTCCCACTCCCTGCCAAGGCCTTAACAGGTGTTCCTGGTCTGTTGTAGGTGTGTAGCAGGGGACGGGGCAGATAATTCTCTATTCCGATCTTGGCCCAGCCAGGATCCGAGGGCTGCGACACAGGATCTGGCAACCTGAAAGAGCCTAAGGGAGAGCCTGACTTAGGGGCTGTGGCTGGCACAGGCTGTCCATGGCAGTAGTGTCTTCATCTCTTGGGTATGGAAGGTAAGACCCAGGCCCGTGACACCACCCTCCTCTGCCTCTTCCACTTGATGCATCTGGGGCTAGGGCAGCTATGCCTGGCATAGGGCAGGGTGAAGCAGGGCAGGCAGCAGAGGCTCTTCTTATACCTTGGGTGTGTTCACTGGTCCCCAAGTCCTCTGCTGCCCCTAGGGGCTTGGGAAAGGACCCATCAGGGTGGTGAGCTTTTTCCTCTGCCTTCCATGACATCAGTTGTGCCAGCCCACCAGTGCTGCACAGCGCACACCATACCCCTGACAGTGTTTAAGTCTCAAATGATAAATTCTATATTTAGAAGATGAGTAATTTAAAAAGAAAACCCTTGAATGACTTGAAGGGCCACCATTATTGTATTAGCTGTATTGTAATTATACCTTTGCTGTGTAACAAATTACCCCAAACCTTATAGCTTAAAACAACAAACATTTATTTAATATCTCAGTTTCTGTAGGTCAGGAATCTGGGAGTGGCTTAGCTGGGCGGCTGTGGCTCAGGGCCTCTCATGAGGTTGCAATCAAGATGTCAGGTGGGGCTGTTATCATCTGAAGGCTTGACTGTGACTGGAAGATCCCCTTCCAAGATTATTCTGCTTGCGTGGCTGTTGGCTAGAGTCATGAGTTCCTTGCCACGTGGACTGCTTTCTCATGTTGCAGCAGCTGGCTTCTTCCAGGGCAAGTGATCCAAGACAGTAACCAAGATGGAAGCCACAGTATCTCTTCATGATCTGTTTCTTGACTGCTTTTTGCCATATTCCATTTGTTACAAGCCAGTTGTAAAGTGCAGCCCTTCATCAGGGGGATGAGAATTAAGCTCCATTTCTTGAAGGGAGGAGCATTAAAGAATTTGTGAATATATTTAGAAACCATCACTGTTATTATTATAGATTACATTTCTTTTTAAAGATTTATTTATTTATTTGAGAGAGAGAGAGAGCATGCATGAGTTGGGGCAGGGGCAGAGGGAGAGGGAGAGAGAGAGGGAGAGAAGCAGACTTCCCACTGAAGGCAGAGCCCAACACGGGCTTGATCCCAGGACCCCAAGATCATGACCTGAGCCAAAACCGAGTCAGATGCTTAACCAATTGAGTCACCCAGGTGCCCCTTTAAATTACCTTTTTAAAGAAAGTTTCTGATATGGTAGTTAAAGCCCAAGACCAAAACATTAATTTGAAAAAAAATTAAAACTCCAAATCAACCAATCAATCAGCCAATCAAAAAACATCACCGTCTAAATTCTCTGGATAGGTGTGTGTGAAATTAAACTTTTTGGATGAATTTAGTTGATATCTTTTTAAAATTTAAAATTGACATAGTACTTGATGGTGCTTGAAGAATCTTAATTCTGTGTGTAAAGTTCCAGTTATGGAGCCTTGTGGCTATTCCAAAGGAATTGAAAGTTTTATATTTCATGTGAGTCCCTTCTTTTGAATTTTTGGTAGGCGTTGTTTTAGATCTCATTAATTGAGAATGTAAAACTTTTACATAGACTGGACTGCTTTGTATTCAAACTCTTTTAAGAACTCTTTTAACAACTTATTAGAGTAATGCTATTGAAACAAGATTGTGTTAGCAAATTTACCCAACTTTTTAAAAATATAAATGATTTGCTGTATTCTTTTTTCCTTTTTGATCATATTCTATATTTGTTTATTATTCTCACTAAAAGAGATTGATAACATGTTTTATTTATTTTTTATTTTTTTACTTTGCAAGAGTTTTTATTTATTTTTATTTTTTCATTTCTTTTTAAAAATTAATTTATTTTTTATTATTGACATATAATGTATTATTTGTTTCAGGGGTACAGGTCTGTGATTCATCAGTCTCACATAATATACAGCACTCACCACAACACATACTCTCCCCAGTGTCCATCACCTGGCTACCCCCCCCGCCCCAGGTCCAGCAGCCCTCAGTTTGTTTCCTGAGATTGAGAGTCTCTTATGGTTTGTTTCCCTCTCTGGTTTCGTCTTGTTTCATTTTTTCCTCTCTTCCCCTGTGATCCTCTCCCTTGTTTCTTAAATTCCACATATCAGTGAGATCATAAGATACTTGTCTTTCTCTGATTGATTTATTTCACCTAGGTTTGCTATATTCTGTTATTTATCTTCTAGCATCCATTTCCAGAGCCATTCTTAAAGTGTTAATTAAACAGATTAGTTCATTTAGTGGAACGTTTGCTTGGCTACTTTGATATTTCGGGAGACAATTTGTATTTGAAAGTAATCAGATTGTACTTACTAGAAAATGTTTGTTAGTACCTTTAATAACCATTATAATGACCATAGGAGAGGTGAAAAGTACAATGGGGTTTCAAAGGAAAATAAGACTTCTGTGGTTGATAATCAGGAAGGGAGTAATTTCATTTTGTGGGTGGTGTTCAGATGGATTTTGAAGAATGGTCAGAAATGCTTTTATCAGTTACAAAAGTAATATATGCTTCTTTAAAAATTCAAACATTATAGAAATATATAATTTTAACTCCCAGAGACGATCACTGTTAATAATACATGGTAATTCAAAATACTGATGAGAACAGATCCTTGAAGACCTTTTTTCCTTGTCATCGAGAAACTTGTATCATCATCTCTAGCTCATGTGATTATGGTAGCGTGGTATCAGTTTTCTATTTAGAGGGAATTTATTTCACTAGGCACTTATTTTGTTCATATATCTGTTCAATTTTTACTTTGGTGGCTTAGTTGTAGATTGATTTTCCTGAATGCAGCCATTCGGGTGACATTGTTTGTTTTGTGTATCGCTTTATACCCAGTGCCTGGTACAGGATCTGGGGGTATATAATAGGGTCTGTTTTAGTATTTGTTGATTGAATGAATAGTGTCATGAAAGCTAAGATAAACTTGAAGTGGTATAAATTATTGGACAGATTGCAGTGATTTATTTAATAATGTAAATATCTCAATTTTCTGAAGTTTCTATTTATTTATTATTATTATTTTAGTAATTTTACTTATTTATTAGAGAGAGAGAGAGCATGAATGGGAGGGGAGGGGCAGAGAGAGAGGGAGAAGCAGGTTCCCCACTGAGCAGGGAGCCCCACCTCAGGGCTAGATCCCAGGACCCTGAGATCATGACCTGAGCCGAAGGCAGAAGCTTACTGACTGAGCCACGCAGGTGCCCTTTTCTTTCTTTCAGTCTTTTTTTTCTTTTCTTTTAAGATTTTATTTATTTAGATTTTCTGAAATTTAAAAATAATTTTTAAAAATAATTGGTTGTTTTTTTTAAGTTGTGAAATATATCTATTATGAGAAATTGCCTAACAGGTTATCCCATGTTAAGTTTTATTTTTTGAGTTGGATTAATTTCATTATAATTGTTACAATGTTAAAATGCCTTTAATGGGAATGCAAACTGGTACAGCCAAATCTGGAAAACTGTATGGAGGTTCCTCAAAAAGTGAAAAATAGGGACACCTGGGTGGCTCAGTCGGTTAAGCCCTCTGACTCTTGATTTTGGCTCAGGTCATGATCTTATGGTCGTGAGATTGAGCACCACATTAGGCTTGAGGCTGAACATGGAGCCTGCTTAAGATTCTTTCTCCCTCTCCCTCTGCTGCTCCCTTCCATGCACTTGCACCGTCTCTCTTTCTCTCTCCAAAAATAAATTCTTAAAAAAAAGTTAAAAATAGAACTACCCTATGATCCAGCAATTGCACTACTTGGTGTTTACCCAAAGGATAAAAAAATACAGATTTGAAGGGGTACACGTACCGTGATGTTTACAGCAGCACTATCAACAATAGCCAAGCTATGGAGAGAGCCCAAATGTCCATTGACGGATGAATGGATAAAGAAGAAAATACACACACACACACACACACACACACACACACACACTGGAATATTACTCAGCCATCAAAAAAGTTTTGTCATTTGCAATGATGTGGATGGAGCTGGAGTGTATTAAGCTAAGTGAAATAAGTCAGTCAGACAAAGAAAAATATCATATGATTTCACTCATATGTGGAATTTAGGAAACAAAACAGATGAACATATGGGAATGGAAAAAAAAAGAGGGAAGCAAACCATCAGAGACTCTTAATGATAGAGAACAAACTGAGGGTCGGTGGAGGGAGGTGGGTGGGAGGTGGACTAGATAGGTGATGGGTATTAAGGAGGGCATTTGTTATGATGAACAATGGGTGTTGTATGTAGGTGATGAATCACTAAACTCTCCTGAAACCAGTATTACACTGTATGTAAACTAACTAGAATTTAAATAAAAATTTGGAGAGAAAAAAAATGAAGATTCCTAGGGAAAAAAAAAAACCTTTGAAAATTCTTTTTATATTTCCTCTGCCAATTCCATGTAGGAAATTTGTTTCAAATGCCAGTGAAATGGGTTTCTAAGTCTCAATCCAAGGCTCTTGCTTTTTCACTTATAGCTGTGCTCGGGTCAAATGGTGTTCATAATGGTTGTAGTATGGTCCTGAGATGGAGTTAATTTTCATGGGAGGCAGGAGGCATTCTCCTGGTTTTTGTGTTCATCTGTTTTCCTTCATTCAGTATATGCCCTTGCATAGGTCCACAGTACATAATATGCTTGGTGTAAGCAGTAGACAGGATAACATGCTCATTTGGTTAATAACACAACTCAGTTCAAAGAAAATCTAGAGATCTTCAACATAGTTCTCCTATAAAACTTCATGGAAGTGAGTAATGTACTCTCTTGTATCACATTACTGATCTATACTTTCTTCTAGGCATGGAACTGTGTGCTTTACATAATTATGTAATGGAGTCCTCACAATAGTTGAACTGTTACTATCCCTGTTTTATGGAGTAATAAATGAGGTCCAGGGAAATTGAGTGCCTTGCCCAGGATTACATAGCGTATACATGGCAAAGATTCAAAGCTCTAGGCAGGCTGGTCCTGGAGACCCATCTCTTAACAATTGTAGTAATAGTGAATAAAAGGTTCTGGAAAAAAGGAATGGTTGGATTGCTTTTGAGCAAATTGATACTGGATTTGTGCGACAGCTGTAATTGTTTCACAGTCTTCTAGGGATGGAATCTGTAGCTGGGTTTCATTAGAATTGGGCACCAATTGATTGAACTGGTCACTCTTTTCAAGTTTAGAATCATTGTTTCAAATATCCACAGATCTTAGAATTTAACCTCAGTAGCCAATACTGAACCAGATGTTTCTTTTTTAGTGTTATAGGTAGTTAAAAATTGATCATGATTGAGTAGTATATAGTGATAGATTCTTTGGGTCTCTTCTAGTGAAAGACAGTTTAGGACTTTAGTATCCAAAATGCAAAAATTTCTCTGTAAGGCATAATAAACAATATCTCTGTTACCTTTTTTATCACCTGAGTCTGACCTCTGGTTAGCTTGCCTAGGATTCTTATTACTATTGGAACCTACTAATCGAAGTGGTGGCATACAGTGGAGTTAATGATGCTTTCATGCCCATCCTTTTTAAATTTTTGGCTGTCCTGTTGAGATTCTAATGTTTTGGGTAAATCAGCAAATTATTCTATATTTCAGATACAGTTGTTAATTTGTTTGGTTTTCTTGCTTACTGCTTGGGTAATTAGTTTGGGGTCCCAGTATAGTGAGTATTGATTTTGATTGTTCTGCAGTTATTAAATATATAATAAAATGTCAGTAGGCTTTATGGGGATTGCTACTGCTGCTAAACACTCTTTTTCTGTTAAAAAACCTGTTTCATTACTTTCTTAGTTTGTTGATTTCTTTTTTTTCTCATATAGAAATACTGGTATTTTTGTGTGTGTGTGTATTAATATAAGATTGTTTGTTCACAGTCCAAAAAATACAGAGAAGTAAGTGCCTTTCTGTAATTCCAATGCAAAAGATAACCATTAATATTAATAATATGGTCTATATTTCTTTTTGGCCTTATGAGTACAGTTATAGATTTTTTTTACATAAATATTATCATAGTGTATTCACCATTCTATAACCTACTTAATTCGTTGTGGAAAGATATTAATATCAATACATAGAAATATCTACCTTATTTTGTAGTCTGTATTTTATTGAATTTAGCCCTTGTTGTTGGATGACATTAGTTTGAGTTTTCAGTTAATGCTGGAGCAAACATCCCAGGTCATGTATCATTTATACGTCTCTGCGTTGTTAGAATGAATGAATTTCCAAAGTTGGATTTTAGGGTTGAAGCTACACATTTTTTAATGGTTTTGGTATTTCTAAAAAGTTACACTCTGGAAAGTTTGTACTACTTTATACTTTCACTCCAGCTGTGTAAGAGAGGTCTCTTTCTTTCCTGCCATTAATATATTAAGCATTTGCCAATCTAGTGGTTGCAAAGTATCTTATTTTGGTTTTGCTTTCTTGGACTTTAGTGAAATTATTTTTTGTCAGTTTTTCTGTAGATGTTTTACCATTTGCGTGTAAGTCTGTAAAATTTACTAGTATAGTATAATTGGTTAAAGATTTTAGAAGATAATTTGAAAGATAAAATAATGAATTTTTAACTATTTTCCTTTGATATTTGATACTTCCATGAGTTTTTTCCTTATTAGTAAAATATATGAAGGTATTTTATAGAGTTATTTAGGAATCTTTAGAGTATCCAGAGATCTGTGATAAATACATTTGTATATTTACTTGTTAGATTTGACAACATGAGTTGCTGCATTGTTTTCATTTTAATAAAATTTTGTTTAGAAAGTGATTTATGTGATATGGGTGGGGAAAATCTTAATCGCCGTATCAGTTTGTACTCCTTTCATTTACCTTTTGCAGATACTGTACTCCAAGATACTTGGATTATGAAGACTTGGAGCGCAAGTACTGGAAGAACTTAACTTTTGTGGCACCCATCTATGGCGCAGACATTAATGGGAGCATATACGATGAGGTATATTTATACTGTAATGGGTTTTGTAAAGGGCAGATTTCCTATTTTTGTTACTGTTTTAGGTACTTGAGAAGTAGTCCTTTGTTATGCTTTGTGTGATCCATAATTCCTCATAGGATAAGAGGAAATCAACACATATCAGTAGGATTTCTGTTGCTGGTATTTTTCAGATTGAAACCAGCAAATGGTACAAATACCTGAAATTGTTCAACAGTAATATATTATGTGGTTATCTGGCTAAACTTTAAATTACACTAAAATTTTTTTTAAGCAAAACACATTATAAAGATATTTGGGAAACAGGAAATATTATCCATAATACTACCACCTTAAGGCAAAAAACAGTATTTTAATATGCAGTCTTCTAGTAGTTTTCCCTAGTCATTTGGAAAAGTTAAATTTGAACAGGCTTACTGTCCTTTTTTCCACAAATTATGAAAATTTTTCTTATTTATTTATTTAAAAAAAAGATTTATTTATTTTAGAGAGAGCATGCACACACATGCACAGGGGAAGGGGCAGAGGGAGAGGGAGAGAGAGAATCCCAAGTAGACTTCCTGCTGAGCATGGAGCCTGTGGGGGTTGGGGGGTGGGGGCTAGTTCTCAGGACCTGAGATCATGACCTGAGCCAAAATCAAGAGTCCCACACTCAACCAACTGAGCCACCCGGGCGCCCCGATTTTTCTCTTTTTTAAAAAAGTACATATTATTACAGTCTTTCCTGTTATTTTTCATGAGACCATAATATACAAAGAATCTAGTCCTTTTTGCCTCCTCCTAATACATGTAAACTTTGTCTGTTGTTGCTGCTGTTGTTCTTCCTTTTTGAAACCTTTTATTCCCTCTCTCACTGTTTTATTTTGGGACATGTCTTACATACTGAAAGGTTGAAGTAGTGCCGTGACGACTGGGATATCTTCACCTAGATTCACCAGTTGTTAGTATTTGCCTCATTTCCTTTGTTTTTCCATTGTTCTGCCATTGTCTCTCTTTTTCTCTGTGTTTCTGTCTGTCTGCAATAACATTTGAAAGTAAGTTGCAGACATTATGACAGTTCTTTAATTATTTCAGTACGTGTGTTTTAATAACAAGGCAATTTAACATTTGTATATCATTTAATATGCAGATCATATTCATGGGATCCTAATTTTGCCAACAATATATATAAATTTTTCCCTTCATCTGAAGGATCTGGTTGAGGATTTCTCTTTATAATTAGTAAGAGATTTATAGGGTGATGCTTAGAGACTAGATGACTATCCTGTATCCCAGCAGCCTTTCATTCAGTGAATTTACATCCATTGATAATCTTTGTCTGAATCTATTATTATAGTATTTTTAAACATTTTGTATTTTGAAAGCTAGGAAGGTGCATAAAACATAACTTAAAGCTTCACAAATTGTTGCAAGGTGATCATCTGTGTACCATCATTGACCTCAGGGACCCTAGAGTTCCCTCACACACCTTCTTCACTGATAATGGTCTTCCCTTTTTTCTTCAAAGATAGTCACTATTGTGACTTTATGGCAATCATGTACTTCTTTTCTTTAAAGATGTAATTCATTATATCCTGTTTCTGAGTTTTATATAACTAGAAGAATCATTCAGTGTGTATTCTTTTATATCTGGCTTCTTTCCTGCATTATAAACATTTCTAAGCTTTTTCTGCACTATAGCTATAGTTCATTCATTTCTTTGCTGTGTGTTATTCTATTGTATAAATGTTCCACAGTGCATTTATTGTTCTGCAGCTTATGGTCATGTTGATTACTTCTAGTTTTGGCTTTTATGCACATAACTTTCATGAATGTTCTTCACGTTTCCCTGGGCATGGAAGCATGTGTTTATATTGGATGTAGGCCTGGTAGTGGTTATAGGGTATGCATATGCTTAGCTTTAGAAGAAAACTGTTTTCCAGTTTGTACCTTCTTATAGCAGTGTTTTTGAGTTCCCATTGCTCCACATCCTACCTAATACTTGGTATTGTCATTCTTTTAAATTTAGCTATATTGTTGGGTGTGTGTAATAGTAGCTTGTGGTCTTAAGTTGCGTTATGATTTTTTTTCTTATGTTCATTGGCTGTTTGGATTTTCCCTTTTATTGAGGTGCCTTTTTAAGCCTCTTAAATATTTTTCTGTTGTGTCTTGTTTTTCTTACTGATTTATAGTTCTTTATACATTCTGGGTATGAGGTAGTGGCACAATTTAAAATTTTCTAGATGGATTTCTTTCTTTTTTTTTTTTTTCTTAAAGATTTATTTATTTTAGAGAGAGAGAAGGGGGAGGGGCATAGGGAGAGGCAGAGAGAAACTTAAGCAGACTCTGTGCTGAGCATGGAGCATGACACGGGGGCTCAACCTCATGACCCTGAGGTCACAACCAGAGCTGAAACCAAGAGTTGGACGCTTAACTGACTGCACCACCCAGGTGCTCCCAGATGAATTTCTAAATTGAAAGGACCATTCTTTTTTTCTTTTTTTCCCTTAAAGATTTTATTTATTTATTTATTTTTTGAGAGAGAGAGCGCGTGCGCGCGCGCGTGCACACACAAGCATGGGGGAAGGGCAGAGAGAGAGAAGCAGACTCCCGGCTGAGCAGGGAGCCCCACACAGGACTCCATTGAGGACCCCATGATCATGACCTGAGCTGAAGGCAGACGCTTAATCGTGCCACCCAGGCACCTAAAAGGACCATTCTTATTTTTGAATATGGACTAGATATTAGATGATACTGTGGAAAGTAATGATGGCATGGTGACTATATATATATACATATATATATTATATATATATATATACTATTTATATATATATTTATATATACTATTTATATATATATATTTATATATGTATATATATATACACACACATTTATTTTTTAAAGATACACATTTAAATATATACAGGTTAAGTGACGTGGGGTTGGAATTTGCTTTTAAAATACTTTAGAGGGGCGCCTGGGTGGCGCAGTCGTTAAGTGTCTGCCTTTGGCTCAGGGCATGATCCCAGCGTTCTGGGATCAAGCCCCACGTCAGGCTCCTCCACTGGGAGCCTGCTTCTTCCTCTCCCACTCCCCCTGCTTGTGTTCCCTCTCTCGCTGGCTGTCTCTCTGTCACATAAATAAATAAAATCCTAAGGAAAAAAAAAAAAAAAAGGAGGAGGGGAGCTGCCAGGTGCTCTTATGTTCCATACCAGTTTTAAGGAAGCAGTTGTGTATAGTTAATCTCATAGTTGTAGAAATGTGTGAAACTAGGTTGTCATCAACCACAAATTTCCTCTGAACTGATGGTTTATTTTGTGCCATCTCTCTGGTTTCTTCTGTATGGTATACTGGCAAGTTTTTAGGCTTCCAAGAGGAAGATTGAGCTGAGGAATCATCTAGATTCTGGGCTGAGAGGTTGCATGTCTGAGTGCTCTAAAATAAAATAAAACTCAGTTTAAGGTATTTTTTTCTAACCACCCTTTGGGATCGTTGACCTCTTTGTTCCTTTTTGCATATATAATTAAGAGTTAGAAGCAGCATATTTGGGACAGTTTCCAGAACAATTAACACAAGAATGCCCTGAACTAGCTTTCATTTTTGATAGTAAAATACAGTAATTGTTGATGGCACAGAAGAAGCTACTGGATTTTGGTTTGCTATGCTTATTGCTTGTATTGGAAAACCAGTTATACATTGGCGTTGCTTTAAGGCAACATTGACTTTAGAATTCAGGTTTGAGTAACTTTTGTTATTAAAATCCAATGAACAAAATCCACTGGTTTATAAACATGCAGTTTTAAAGCATGTTCTGAAGTCAGGAATCTGTCATTTTGGTAGGACCTACAAGGCACCATTATTTTATGGAATTTGTGTGGCTCTGCTGGTACATTTAGAAGCTCCAGAGTTGAGCTGACATTTTCAAAGCTTTTGTAGCATAAAGAGAGACAAGAGAGATGTTGTAAACTGCTACTGGTAAACAAAACCAGTCACACTGATGACACCTTAATTCAAACAAATGAAAAACAACTTGTTTTTGCCCCCTTGAGGTAGACGGAGAAAAAGAAGAGAGTGCATTAAAGAGAGTGATGAAGAGTGAGTGTACTAATAACCCAGGACAGTCAGCAGCGTTTGAAGTCATCACGATGAATGGGCATTGATAAAGCCCATGTATTGTTTTGCTCTTTACAGTTGTGTCCTTGAATTGTTTAACTGTTTGGCTCAATATTTAAATTGTACTGGGAACTGGTTTGGTTATGGTTCGTGGCATTATTTTGGAAGGAACTATAGTCATCAAATTGTAGTTCACTTCCCCCCCTAATTTCTCGTTATGGCCATTTCCTTTAATTTCAGTAGAATGATTGAAAAACCATAGCTTTTTTTTTGGTGAGGCTGGGAGTTCTTGGACAGGGTGTGGGGAGGTAAGAGGTACAGTTTGTGCATGGTGCAGAGATGAGTAAGGATCCTCGTTCTCAAGTAATTCACAGGCTCAGAGGGGCAATAAAGTGTAATGAGCTTGGCCATTAAGGCAAGTGTAGGGTTCTAGGGAGCCAGGAGGAGAGACAGAGCAGACTTGGCACTGAAGGAACACTTGCTGGAGGAGAGAGAACATCTGAACTGGACCTAGATGAGTAAGTTCAAGTCAGGTAAAGGAAGCAGAAAGGAGGATGGGGTAGGAGCTAGACAAATTTGAGGGTAAGACCACACGTAATAGTCTCTGTATTTTTACTGAATTCTGAGGCTTTTTTCTGAGCACTGGCTTGTGGAGGGTGAGGCTGGCTTGGAATAATGGGATCTAAGGGGAAGGGATTGGCCTCAGACTCCAGACTGGGTTGCCGATATGGGCTCAGACCTGTCGTGCTATAGTGGTCCCTCCTGCTCAGATGTTTGTATTGCAGCACCAGGCAAATTTTCAGTGGCAAAGGAAGTGCCATTTTAGTGATGATGAGGCTTGGACGTGACGTAGGAATTAAGGTTGAGAGTGTCCATGAAGGACTCATTGAGAACAGTCAGCCCTAATGGTAAAGGGAGAAGGGCTTGGGGATCCCAGGGCACGAGTCTTGGCTCCTCTTTCATTCTGCCGCTTCTTGGACAGCTTGATTTCCTTAGGATATACGAAAGAGTATCAGTCCGTACCATGGACAGTAGCCTGTGGCGGTAGTAACAGTCATACGATTTAAGCAAGTTACTATTTTTTAAGTTGAAATACCAAGACTATCAAAGGTGTATGGTGACACAACCCAGCCTTTGGGTGTATGATGCAGAGTCAGATTCTGTCTATTGTTTGTCTTTATAAATAAAGTTTTATTGGAGCATAGCCTAATTTATTCATTTACGTATTATGGCTTTTTTTTCACTACAGTGGCAGAGTTAAGTAGTTGTGATAGAGCCTGTATGACCCACAAAAGCTAAAATATTTATTGTCTGGCCCTCTTTTTTTTTAGATTTTTTTTTTTTTAATTATGATATGTTAGTCACCATACAATACATCATTAGTTTTTGTTGTAGGTTCCATGATTCATTGTTTGCGTATAACACCCAGTGCTCCATGCAATACGTGCCCTCCTTAATACCCATCACTGGGCTAGCCCATCTCTCCACCCCCTCCTCTCTAAAGCCCTCAGTTTGTTTCCCAGAGTCCATAGTCTCTCATGGTTCATTCCCCCTTCTGTCTACCCCCCCTTCATTTTTCCCTTCCTTCTCCTACCGATCTCCCTGCTATTCCTTATGTTCCACAAATGAGTGAAACCATGTAATTGTCTTTCTCCCATTGACTTATTTCACTTAGCATAATCCCCTCCAGTCCATCCATGTCGATGCAAATGGTGAGTATTCATCCTTTCTGATGGCTGAGGAATATTCCATTGTCTATATGGACCACATCTTCTTTATCCATTTGTCTGTTAAAGGGCATCTCAGCTATTATCTGGCCCTTTGCAGAAAAAAATTTGCCAATCCCTAACACAGAGGCATAATTATGTACTCGGGGAATGATACTCAAAACCTTTTTGAGATAGATGCGATATAAATAAAATTCTGAATGTTCTCAGGAGAATGAGATTCATATATATTGACTACACTGATACCTTGAGACAATGAAATTGAGGCGTTTAATTATGTCAGGAGCCTGATGTGGGGCTTGATCCCAGGACTCTGAGATCATGACTGAGCCGAAGGCACACACTTAACTGACTGAGCCACCCAGGCACTCCGCCTCGTCCATTATAAAGAAAGTTTTAACTAGCCTTTGCTAATTATACATTTAAAAAGTTAGCTTTCTGTTAAAAGAAGCATGAGAGTTTCTTCAGGAAACAAACACACAAAAAAGAAGAGATATAAAGAGTGAAGAGGAACAGGGAGAAAATGTCCTGTAACTGTGTGGGATGATTCAACTTGGCTAAGGGATACGAAAGTCAACAGGTATATTTAGGAAAGAAAGAAGCTAGGACATTTCTGAGGTAGCCAGTAGCTGAGTGTTCTTCCACAGATCTTTGAAGACAGAGTACATCTCTTTGTTCTGTGTGTGAGAGTGAAGCACAGGCATTAACATTGTTTATACTGACAGTGAGAGTGAGGCAGTCAGGCTTGTGTTCTGTGTGCTATTTAGGGCTGCATTTCTAGCAACACCTAACATATAGTAGAATGTCTTAATGATGATAATGGTTCATTAAATCGAGGTATGTTTATTTATTTATTTATTTAAAGATTTTATTTATTTGAGAGAGAGAGACAGCCAGCGAGAGAGGGAACACAAGCAGGGGGAGTGGGAGAGGAAGAAGCAGGCTCCCAGCGAGGAGCCCGATGCGGGGCTCGATCCCAGAACGCCAGGATCTCGCCCTGAGCCAAAGGCAGACGCTTAACGACTGAGCCACCCAGGCTCCCCTAAATCGAGGTTTAAAATGAAGTTCCGTGTGCTTTGGTTAAGCTGGCTATTATCTTCATAATTTGTAACACTAGAAGGATCCCCAAGAATATTGTCTTTTTTCAAGAGAGTCCCCTTTGCAAGATTTTCCCTTTGTTGAATGGTGACAGATAGCTCTGTCCCTAAGCTTCACCCACCTTCTCCATTGCCTAGGCTTTCTGATTTGAATGTTCGAATGTCTCATATCATCACAGGCAGTATAGTCTACAGTGGCCCCTTTGAGCGGATGTTGTCAGAGTGGTGGACCAGCAAGGACCTTAGCTTATCTACACCGTCATACTTCTTACTCAAGAGCAAGTTATCCTTTTTTGAATGCTTTACGTCCAAGTACTTCTTTGTTTTGAAATAAACCTATGAGATGGTATTGCATTAAGATTGACAGTTTCCTTTGTGTGTCATCATTTTTATTTTTATTTATTTTTATTTTTTTGTATGTGTTATCATTTTTTTTTTAAAGATTTTATTTACTTATTGGACACAGAGAGAGACAGCCAGTGAGAAAGGGAACACAAGCAGGGGGAGTGGGAGAGGAAGAAGCAGGCTCATAGCAGAAGAGCCTGATATGGGGCTCGATCCCATAACGCCGGGATCACGCCCTGAGCCGAAGGCAGACGCTTAACCGCTGTGCCACCCAGGCGCCCCTGTATGTGTTACCATTTTTAATGGCAGTTTTCTGCAGTTCACTGGAGAAAGATAGCACATCTCACTGTGAGAGCAAACTGCTTCACTAGTGACCTACAGCTTGTGCCATCTATCATTGTTTATAAATCTCTAAGACTTGCTTTGACATTCAGTTCCTTCACTAAATCATGTTCCTCCCCCACTTGCAGCTGCTTCCAGATCTTCGAATGTGTCCACTACCAGCCCTTGTACCAGCCTGGTACTCAGTGGTCTCCTGTGGGTGGCTCTCAGTCCACTGTACAAGGAATTTCTCTAGTTTCTCAAATATTGTGTTGGCTTGAGTAGCTACAGTTAAGCTTTCCAACACTGCTGTGTTTAGTAGATAGGGACACGTGGAGAACACGCCTTAGTGCTTCCTTCCCTCAGTATGCACCATCCCTTCCAACTCTTTCTGATGTGTAGACTTTTCTATGTTTCTTACACTTACTGACTGTTTTGTTGGGCATTCCTACTTTCTCAGAAGATATTTTCATTAATAATGATGGGATGATGACAGCATTGATGCTCAGTACATTTAATATGGGCACAGGGCATGACTGGCTACTCTTTTAGGGAGAACAGTTGAGATACAACTAAACTGTTACCTACATTCCCTTAACTGGATTTGTGTACAAACAACATGATTCTGTTGGTGGACATTTAGAGTCATTATAGAGAATTTTTGATGTGGATACTGAATTTTGGGTAAAAAATATATATAATTATAACAAATTCAGAAAATGAGTATAGAAAATTAAGGATACCTGTATTTATGTGACTATTTCTTCCTCAGTAGACTCATAGTCCTTGGCAGGTATTATTTCTCATAGACTCTCCAGTCCCAGCTCCCATCATAGTGTCTGCTGCAAAGAATGCACTGAAATAATTGTAGAATTGATGAGCGTATGACTTTTAAAAAATAGTTTGACGACAAATCCTGGAGTTTCTTATATGTTTTTGCCCAAAGGTGAAAAAACCAGAGTTTTATTGCTAAACTCTGTACATCTTGAACTGTTTGACATTATTTTAGGAGGGAAGTGATAAGATCAAAATCATGCTTTAGGGACTGTGATGAGATGATGGTCTGTAAGATGCACTGGTCACAGCAAGAGGCTTGGAGAGTGCTTTGAAGAGGAAGGAGAGGGACGTGTGTGTTCTTCTGAACACTAACACCCTGAGGCAGTGGTTCTCAAAATTTTTTGGTCTCAGGTCCCCTTTATACTTCTAGTAATTTACTGTGGACCTCAAAGAGCTTTTCTTTTGCAGGTTATATCTACCCTTGTTTATTTTATTAGAAATTAAAACTGAGTATTCAATTCATTAAGAATTATCCATTATATAATAACATACATATTTTTATTAAAAAATGACTATAATTTCTGAAACAAAAAGTTTGGTGAAAGGGGTGGCATTATTTTACATTTTTCAAATCTCTAACGTCTAGCTTAAAAGAAGGCCTCTGGATGCATATACTTGCTTCTGCATTTAGTCTGTGGTGATGTCATGTAGCCTCTGGAAAACTCGACCCTATTGTTGTGAAATGAGAATGAGAGTGAAAAGCAAATAATGTGTTGGTATAATTATGAAGACAGTTTTGATGCCACAGACCTTAATGGGATCTGGGTGTTTCCCAGTGGTCCCCAGACAACACTTGAAAACTGTTACCTTGAGATATTTAGCAAAAGATTCCTTCTCTGATCTCAGTCTACAGAGATGATGCAGGGATCTTGAGACAAAATAACAGCGTTCCATTCTTGTTACTGACTTTTTGGATAACTGCGTTCCTGATATATACTTCAAAGACTGAATTACATTAGGAGACAGTGGTTCTCATCATGGAAGCCATGGAGTTCTCTGGGGAACATCATGCCGTATATTCTGTCATATAACTCAGGCAAAATTTTACAAGCAGAAAACGGACTTAGGATGTGAACTCAAGTGCTTAATTCTCAAAATACATAAAATATTTTGAAGAAATTATATTTCTGAGATTATCCCTATACAATGTTAATTAGCTAGTCATCCAGGTATTTCTTAATACACAATTGATAGAAAATTTAAAATGTTTTGAAATACTGTGGTAAGCCTTAAGACAAAAATACAGTGTCTTATACTTTATATTTCTCCTTGAGAGCTGAGAATTTTTTTTTTCCCTTGCTATTTATGTACTAGATGGATGGATGTGTGTTTGGGGTTCTCTTTCAAATTTCTTTTGCCAGTTTTCTTTATTGTCTATGAGTATAAATGCATAAATTTTTAAGTACCTTTTTGTTGATATAAATGTTAAGGATAAAAAATTTGGAAAGTGTTGTATAAGAGAAAAAAATTGAAATCACTCATAAATCCTGGCATTCAGAGACACTAGCTGTCAAAAATATTTAGTGTATTTCTTTCCAATGTTTTTTCTCTACTTAATGCTTGAGAACTGTGTTTTTTTTTTTTGTTGTTGTTGTTTTTTGTTTGCTTGTTTGTTTTTTACAGATATGGTATCATAGTGAACATATTTGGTTTTTTCTTTTCCTCTCCCATTTTAACACATTGTGAATGCTTTCCCCTGTTGATAGATGTTCTTCAGCAGGATAATTTAGCATTTATTTTTTCTGTCTAATTTCTATTGGTTGGATGGTTTTCTCAGGGGAGTGGGGAAGCATAAATCTAAGGTGAAGAGGGATGCAGGCAGGCTTAGAGGCAGGAAGGGTATGACAACTCCTGGTCTTAGAGAAATCAGTGTGGGATAGGTCACAGTCCATAGTGGGGTGGCCAGATTATTGTCAACCCAAGAGAGTGGCACTTTGCCACAGACACTGGCTTCCTTATTTCCTGCCTTTCCTGCACAGCATCTTGAAATAGAAGACCATATTAAGCAGTACAGAATAATCGATCTATTTACTTACATAGTCAATGCCTGCTATCCCTAGCTGTGACTTTCAAGAAAGCCCTGTCTTTGCCTTGGAGCCTTCATCTGTAAAGGGAAGTGATTGAGTTACCTGCTCTCTGAGGTTCCTCCCAGATTAAAAATGTTTGTTTCATGATGAGCAACATTTCTTGAAGAAGATGAACTGGATTCTTTGATAGTGAAGTTTTATGATTTCCAGATTTTTTTTTCATATTATAATTTTGTCAAGAGGTTCTCTATAAGAAAGCTTTTGGCTAAAGCATCTTTTCATACTAAGATTTTAGTTTTAGTGGCATTTTTAGCCTTATAAATGATAGATTTTTTTCTTCTCACAATGGGGAACTTAAATACCTTTATCCACCAGATGGTGCACTTGGACAACAAATTTATTTAAGGCTGAGGGTTTCCAAATGAGGTTAAACAGTTTAAACTGAGTCACTAACAGAGTTCCTTTCTATTTTGTATTTGTATCATGTCAGTATATCATTTCTCTTGAAATAAGAAATAATTTGAAGCCAGAACACTGTGTAACTTTCACATCCAAGTAAAATGTCATCATTCCAGACATGTTTTGGTGCAAAGAAAGAGATATTGGCTTATAGGATTTTGACTTTCAGATTTTAGTTTTGTGAAATAATTTTTCAGTTAATCAAAACTCATTATCTGCCAGCATATTTTGGCTGATCGTCAGTGAATGATCCCATATTATGCATCCAGACAGGGGAGGCAATGGTACTTCCAATTCACTAGTCATGTTTCATCTAGAATGTTCCATCAGTTCTGGAAGCTGTGTTTTTAGAGGGTTATTGCTAGAGCAGCATGCCAGGATTATATAGGAACTGACAATGGAAGACAGGTAAAGCCCAGATGCAGGGTGACCTCAGAGTACATGGCCACTGCCCTCAAGTGTATTGCATGTGAGAGGGTTAGGTGGGATCAGTGTGGGAATATCAAGTTTGTCTCTGAAAGAACTTTCTGAGGAACATTATTGCCTCAGAACAGTCTAGGCTGCCACTTGAGATAAGCAGCTACTGACTTCAGCATGTTCATGGGGAAAACTGTCTGATCTTACGTTGGAAATGATTTTGGGTTGGATAGGGTTTGGGTAGAATTAGTCATTTTTCTTTGAGTCTTCTCTTTATATCTCAGCCGTTAAACTTCAAAATTAAAGTATACTTACATGTTCAATACCGTGCTAAATTGATAAATCTTCTGATTTGTGTAGAGTCCCATGCTGCTGAGTGGTTTGTGGAAGTGTGACAAGTTCAGGATAGCAGGTCTTTGCCAGTGCAAGGTGCTTACTAGTTAGCTGGAGAGTCATGAATAGTGCAAATTAGGTGCTCCATGGCTGGCATGAATATTCTGCACCTTAAGAGTATAAAGAGGTTAAGCTTCCTGGGAACTGACATAATCCCTGAGATTAGGGTGAGAGTTAAAGGTATAGTGGCCATCAGACATATGAGCCACGGTGAGTGTTGAGGATGCTAAGTGTTTTGTGGGTACTAGATGATCAGTAGGCACAGAGGGGCAGATATCCATTGGGAAAGTATCAGGGAAGCAGCAATAGGAGTTACTGAAGAGGCAAGAACATGAAGTCCAAAGGTGAAAAAACCAGAGTTTTATTGCTGAATTTGACTGGTGATCATAGAATCATTGATGATTTCACCTGGAAGGAGTCTTGGAAATCATCTGATGTAGCCAGCACATTTTTAGATGAAGACCCTCAGATTGAAATAGGATTTATCCAAGATGACACCTACTTAGTGGTGGAGCTGAGAGGCCCCTGTCCCTATTCTCTTTCTACTATTCTACACTGTCATCGGGAAGGACGATTAGAACTTTGAACTGAATTGTGTACTCTGGACTTCTTCCTCTCTTGGGTTAATATCATCCAGGGTCTTCACTGGATGTTTAGTATCTTCAGAAGCAATCTTCTTCTGTTGCCATTGCAGCCCTGGCCTTGCCTGCAGGTTTATAAAAGTACTTTGATAAGGCATGTCCATTTGAAGATACATGCCTACCTTGGCCCCATTCTTTCCCATTTAAAAAAAAAAAAAGAAGATGAATATAATTTAGATTTCATCTTTATTATGGCTTTTAAAGGCATGGAAGCAGGTATTTTTTTAAGGAGAGATTTTATAAATAGAATAAAAAGAGTCATGTAATTCTGTTGAAAAGGAACTATTGATCCGCACCTTCGGCTTCTAGAATCTGTTTTAAAATGATCAGAAGTATGGGTACATGTTTATATACCAAAATTATTTTCTAGTGATTTTTAAAATTATAGCAAAGAATGTGAAACAATGTATATGTTACAAGGGAAAATAATGCTACAAACTGTTACGGACATGTGGTACTACATACAATAGAATAGATGTTAGGAAAAAGATCATAATTCAATGGTGAATGAATAAACCAAGGTAACTGTGTATAGATATATCCCCAAGATAGATGCAGCAAAGGTGGTCCCGAGAGGGAAGTATATAGCAACATAGGCCTTCCTCAAGAAGCAAGAAAAGTCTCAAATACACAACCTAACCCTACACCTATAGGATCTGGAAAAAGAAAAGCAAATCCTAAATCCAGTAGGAGAAGAGAAATAAGCAGAAATCCATGATATAGAAATAAAAAAAACCCAGTAGAACAGATCAACAAAACTAGGAGCTGGTTCTTTGAAAGATTGATAAACCCCTAGCCAGACTTACCAAAAAGAAAAGAGATAGGATCCAAATAAATAAACTCATGAATGAAAGATGAGGGATCACAACCAACACCGAAGAAATACAAACAATTATAAGAACATATTATGAGCAACTATATGCCAACAAATTAGACAATCTGGAAGAAACGGATGCATTCCTGGAGACGAATAAACTACCAAAACTGAACCAGGCAGAAATAGAAAACCTGGACAGTCCCATAACCAGCGAGGAAATTGAAGTAGTAATCAAAAATCTCCCAACAAACAAGATCCCAGGGCCAGATGCTTTCCCAGGGGAATTCTACCTAACATTGAAAGAAGAACTAATAACTATTCTTTTGAAACTGTTCCAAAAAATAGAAATGGAAGGAAAACTTCCAAACTCATTTTATGAGGCCAGCATTACCTTGATCCCAAAACTGGACAAAGACTCCATCAAAAAGGAGAATCACAGACCAATATCCCTGATGAACATGGATGCAAAAATTCTCACCAAAGTACTGCCAGTAGGAACTAACAGTGCATTAAAAGGATTATTCACCACAACCAAGTAGGATTTATTCCTGGGCTACAAGGTTAGTTCAACATCCACAAATCAATGCAATACAGTACATTAATCAAAGAAAGGGCAAGAACCATATGATACTCTCAACAAATGCAGAAAAAGCATTTGACAAAGTACAGCATCCTTTCTTGATGAAAACTCTTCACAGTGTAGGGATAGAGGGTACATACCTCAATATCATAAAATCCATTTATGAAAAACCCACAGCGAATATCATTTGCAATGGGGAAAAAGTGAGAGCTCTTCCCCTAAGGTCAGGAACACGGCAGGGATGTCCACTATCACCACTGCTGTTCAGCATAGTACTAGAAGTCCTAGCCTCAGAAATCAGACAACAAAAAGAGATAAAAGGCATCCAAATCAGCAAAGGAGAAGTCAAACTCTCACTCTTTGCAGATGATATGATACTTTATGTGGAAAACCCAAAAGACTCCACCCCAAAACTGCTAGAACTAATACAGGAATTCAGTCAAGTGTCAGGACATAAAATCAATGCACAGAAATCAGTTGCATTTCTATACACCAACAATGAGACAGAAGAAAGAGAAATTAAGGAGTTGAGCCCATTTGCAATTGCACCCAAAACCATAAGATACCTAGGAATAAGTGTAACCAAAGAGGCAAAGAACCTGTACTCAGAATACTATAGAATACTCATGAAAAATTGAGGAAGACACAAAGAAATGGAAAAACGGTCTATGCTTATGGATTGGAAGAACACATATTGTTAAAATGTCTGTGCCACCTAGGGCTATCTACACATTTAATGCAATCCTTATCAAAATACCATCAACTTTTTTCACAGAAATGGAACAAAGAATCCTAAAATTTGTATGGAACATGAAAAGACCCCGAATAGCCACAGGAATGTTGACAAAGAAAACCAAAGCCGATGGCATCACAATTCCAGACTTCAAGCTCTATCACATAGCTGTAATCATCAAGACAGCATGGTGCTGGCACAGAAACAGACACATAGATCAGTGGAACAGAATAGAGAACTCAGTAATGGACCCTCAACTCTATGGTCAACTAATCTCTGACAAAGCAGGAAAGACTATCCAATGAAAAAGACAGTCTCTTCAACAGATGGTGTGGGGAAAATTGGACAGCCACATGTAGAAGAATGAAACTGGACCATTTCCTTACACCATACACAAAGTAGATTGGAAATGGATGAAAGACTAAATGTGAGACAGGAATCCATCAAAATCCTTGAGGAGAACACAGGCAGCAACCTCTTTGCCGTCAGCCACAGCAACTTCTTCTTAGACACATCGCTAAAGCAAGAGAAGCTGGGGCAAAAATGAGCTATTGGGACTTCAAGATGGGGCACAGTCAACAAAACCAAAAGACCACCGACAGAATGGGAGAAGATATTTGCAAATGACACACCAGATAAAGGGCTAGTATCCAAAATTCATAAAGAACTTATCAAACTCAACACCCAAGGAAAAACAATCCAGTGAAGAAATGGGCAGAAGACATGAACAGACATTCTGCAAAGAAGACACCCAAATGACCAGTAGACATACGAAAAAGTGCTCAACGTCACTCAGCATCAGGGAAATACAAATCAAAACCACAATGAAATACCACCTCACACCAGTCAGAATGGCTAAAATTAACAAGTCAGGACACGACAGATGTTGGCGAGGATGCAGAGAAAGGGGAACTCTCTTATACTGTTGGTAGGAATGCAAGCTGGTGCAGACACTCTGGAAAACAGTATGGAGGTTCCTCAGAGAGTTGAAAATAGACCTACCCTACAACCCAGCAATTGCACTACTGGGTATTTACCTCAATGATACAAACGTAGTAATTTAAGGGACACCTGCACCCCAATGTTTATAGCAGCAATGTCCACAATAGCCAAACTATGAAAAGAGCCCAGATGACCATCGACAGATTGAATGGATAAAGAAGATGTGGTATATATATATATACAGTTGAATATTATGCCGCCATCAAGAAAATGAAATCTTGGGGTATGTGTTGTGGTGAGTGCTGTGTATTGTGTAAGACTGATGAATCACAGACCTGTACCCCTGAAACAAATAATACGTTATATATTAATAATAAAAAAATAAAAACAAATGGCAACCATCACTTGGCATCAGGGAAATACAAATCAAAACCACAATGAGATAACACCTCACACTGGTCAGAATGGTTAAAATGAATAATTCAGGAAACAAGAGATGTTGGTGAGGATGTGGAGAAAGGGGAGCCCTCTTAACACTGTTGGTGGGAATGCACACTGGTACAGTCACTGGAAAACAGTATAGAGGTTCCTCAAAAAGTTAAAAATAGAAGTACCCTGTGACCCAGCAATTGCACTTCTAGGTATTTATGGAAAGGATACAAACATGGTGATTCAAAGGGGCACGTGCACCCCAATATTTATAGCAGCAGTGTTCACAATAGCCAAATTATGGAAAGAGTCCAGATGTCCATTGACACATGAATGGATAAGGAAGAGGTGGTGTGTATATATATATATACACACAATAGTCAATGGACTATTACTCAGCCATCAAAACGAATGAAATCTTGCCATTTGCAGTCACATGGATGAAGTAGAAGGTATTATGTTATGGTAAGCAAAGTAAGTCAGACAGACACATACCGTATGATTTCATTCATATGTGGAATTTAAGAAACAAAACAGATGAACATAGCGGAAGGGAAGGAATAATAAGATGAAAACAGAAGGAGGCAAACCATAACAAACTGAGGGTTGCTGGAGGGGAGGTGGGTGGGAGGATGGGGTAATTGGGTGATGGACATTAAGGAGGGCACTTCACGTAATGAGCACTGGGTGTTCTATGCAACTGATGTATCACTAAATTCTACCCGTGAAACGAATAATACACTATATGTTAACTAAATTGATTTTAAATAAAAATTAAAAAAAAGATGTATCCCGGGGTGCCTGGGTGGCTCAGTCATTGAGCGTCTGCCTTCAGCTCAGGTCAGGATCCCAGGGTTCTGGAATCGAGTTCTGCATCGGGCTCCCTGCTCAGCGGGAAGCCTGCTTCCCCCTCTCCCACTCCCCCTGCTTGTGTTCCCTCTCTTGCTGTGTCTCTCCGTGTCAAATAAATAAAATCTTAAAAAAAAAAAAAGTTGTATCCCCAAGATCTTGAAATGCCCACATTGGGTTTCCAGTACTGTGCAGAATTCCCATGATAAATCGTTCACTTGACCATAGGCAGAGAGCTGCTAGTCTGGCTGAAATGGGGTTTGAGGAGCTGATCCCATATACCAGCCTCCTAGAATGAGTTCCTCAAAGTGAGTCATGACCTCCTGTCAGTGGGCTTTTGGGGTCACTGGAACAGAATTAGAGCCACTAAATTCTGGAGTCTAATTCTAATTATGTTCTAATTTAAAATATTTCTTTTTAGAGAAAGATATAACTAAGATTATATAATGGTTTTCTCTTATTTGCAGGTTTATAAGTAAGTTTAGTCTCCAGATGTTCTACAGTAAGAAAATGTAGTTTAATATTCAGAAAAATTATTGTTTTCCCATTTTCACTGAAGGAATGCTGTTGAGCCTGTGTATATATGATCCAAAATTTTACACTGTGAAGAATGAAGATGAGCTCATTGGAAATTCCTTAGATTATTTTTATTTTATGAATAATTAAAGGGAGACTCGAGGTCCAGGCCTCTGCCAAGTGTTATGAGAGTGTGTTAAAGCTAAAATTGTTTTAAGTGAGAAATTAGAGCGAGAGAGAAATGAAGCAAGGTGGAAAAAACAAACAATTGGGATACACAGAAAAAAAATTAGAATTTTGTAGAAGAACTGGGGGAGACAGATAAATTCTTTATCTAAATTGGGATTTTACTGGAATTAGTAAGTAGTAAAGAAGGTGAAAATAGATACTAAGTACTTAGGAATTCTCTATCATAAAAGTTTGTTGAAAGATGCAAGGATTTTGAAATACTGTTACACTGCAGTATAATACACTTTGAAGAGTTGAATAAGACAAGGGCTTGCTTAATCTAGAAAGTATGAATATATTAGTAAATATTATTGTTTTTAATTTCTCATATGAAAAATAATGTCACGGTCTGGGTATGGGATTTTACTGTTTTATTAAATCTGGAGAAATTTGATCCTCTTTAAAGGAGAACAAGGCCTCATATGGTTCAGGTTCCCTTTATGATTTTCTGCAACCGCCACATGTAGATGTGTAAAATAAATTTGAGAACTCTTTATTATTTCTGTGATATTTTAAAAATAGAATGCAGATCTGTAAGTGAATCTGTTAGTCATGCTCTTGGCCTAAGCCAGTATTTCTAAATCATCTTCTTGATAGGTAGTCCTTTAAAAAAATAAAAAGGAAAAAGCATAATCACCAAATTATGAACTTTCCAGTTATTGGGGATAGAGGGAAGTTTTTCTCTCCTTGATTATTTAAAGCTAGGCAGTTTAGAGTTAACTTTCTGGCTCAGTGTTTGGCCATATGGCTTCAGACTAGTTGAGCCAGCGTGGGTTTAAGTTTTCATTCTTGCTCTTGAATGCAGCTCCATGATTATGAGCTGTAAGATGTTGGGCAAGTTGTCTGATCTCTCTTTGCTGCAGTTTCCTCATTTATAAAATGGCACTGATAATAGATGTGGTTAGTACCTACCTCATAGGATAAAAATGATGTGACAAATGAAACACCTCATGGCCTGCTTCACAGTATATACTGAATAAATGTTAGCTGCTGTTGGTGGCGACATTGCAGCAAAACAAGACAAAGATCTGAGTCTGTAATGAGGTAGTCAGTAGCTGATTACAAGAGGTTTGGGAAGAATTCTTTTCTGTTTTGCAGTTGTCATTTATGTATAAAAGTCCAGCCCAGCAATTTATATTTTCTAATCATCTGTCAAAGCCTGTCAGAACCACAAAGGGTGTATGTTTAGGGATTACTGCTTTTAAAAAATACCACCTTTTGTTTTTAAAATATAGACCACCATCTTGTCGGTGCCCAGACAGAATTGGTGTGAATCAAGAGATACCTACTTTCTTGTGATTTTTTCTTTATCGTATTTTTTGAATGTAATACCTGATTATGTACGTGCAATGTATTTGAGGTTTAAAGCACAATGATACACTGAGTACCTCCAACCCACTATGCAGTCCGGCAGCTAGAATGTTAACAGTACTGCCCATGGACTGCCATTCTACAGCCTTCCTTGCTGCCCTGTCCCACCACCCAGGGCTGGCCTGGATTTTGTGTTTGATTTCTTTGCCCTTTAAAAACAGTTTTCTCGGAGATGCGTATGTTTTTAAATAATATATTTAGTTTGGCCTATTTTGACCTTAATAATACATAATATCACTTTATGTAGTCTTTTGAGACTTTGATTTTTTTCACCCAACAATAGGCTTCCCACGTTTATTCATATTATTGTGTGAACTAGTGGCCAGTCGTTTTCAGTGCTATATAATATTCCGTTACGTGAATATATGTTTTATTTATTATTATCTTGCCAAGGGACATTTTCTTTCTGCTTCTTTTTTTAGTCATATTTCTGGGTGAAATAGCTGAAGGCAATTAGGAATATACTTATCTTGATGAGCACTGAGCAACATGTAGAATTATTGAATCTTATAAACCTGAAACTACTATAACATTGTATGTTTACCATGCTGTAATTAAAAAAAAGTATAAATAAGTATTGCTGCTATGAACATATTCCTGTTCAGGGTTCCTGGTGTACATGTATAAAGGTTTCCCTACAGCAGTTACCTAGGAATGGGAAGTGCCTGCTGATAGGTCAACGTTATCTACTGTTGACTTGTTTTTCAAACAATTTATACCAATTTATGTTCCTGCAGCAGCATATAATCATTTTTTTGGTGGGGTGTAATTTATATACCACAAAATTTGCCTATTTTAAGTGTATAATTCAATAAGTTTTATGTAATCATCACTTTGACTCCAGTCTTAGAGCATTTGTGTCACCTCCAAAAGCATCCTAATGCTGACGTATATTCTCTTGAGCACTTAATATTGTTCATCTTCTTACTTATTATCAGTCTCGTTCCTGTAAAATATCTTCTGGGAATTGGCATTTCTCTGATTGCAAATGATGTACAATATCTTTTCATGTCTTTATTGGCTATTTATGTTTCCTCTATTGTGAAACATCCTCTGCCTATTATTCTATTAGATTGTTTGACTTTTTCTTATTATTTGGAGTTTTAAAAATGTACTCTGGATACCAAAACTGTGCCAGTTATATTTGTTGAATTATTTGCTTCAGTTGTGGCTTGATCCTTTCACTTTTCTGTTTCTTTTGATTTTTGTCTTTTTTTTTTTTAAGATTTGATTTATGTATTTATTTTAGAGAGAGAGAGAAAGAGACAGTGCAAGTGGAGGGAGAGAAAGGGACAAGGAAGCTCCGTGCTGAGCACAGAGCCCAACAGGAGGCTCGATCTCATGACCCTAAGATCATGACCTGAGCTGAAATCAAGAGTCTGATGCTTAAGTGACTAAACCACCCAGGTGCTCCTCTTGTGTGTGTGTGTGTGTGTGTGTGTGTGTGTGTGTTAAGAGATGAATTTAAATTCTAGCACCTGAAGCTATACAAGTTTATACTTTTATCAAGTTCATGGGACTGTTGTACACATTAAATAAAGCGGCAGCTATATCGTACCACTTAGTATGTCAGAATCAAGAACATACTTTTGAATTGCTTAAACACAATCTGCAGAATTAGAAACAAAATTATAAGCTGCTCACAGTTATACTAATTGTCAAGTAGATGTTTTACATTTAATAGTTGATATAGCAGTCAGTGTCTAATAGGGGATGTTGAAAGTGAGTTCAGATTTTCATCCTGTTATATTCAATGTGAAAGTATCTCGAGTAGGTATGTGACTAGCCAAAGGTGGGTACCACTAGGACCAGATGGTAAAGTTCTACCACAGTTTCTGTAATTTTCACTGATTTTTTCTTTGCCAGTTAGAAAATGAGCAGCAAGAGTGAATACTTTTTTACATATATACAAGATATGCTGTGAAAGCATATTTGTTTACAAACATAAAAATAGTAGCTTTTGATCAGAAAATAATGAATAAAGATATATAGCAAAACATTAATCATTTCTGACCTTAGAGAGACCAATTTCATATTTTATTACTTCAAAAAATATGGTTAGTTTTTTTTTGAATCCCTTGTCCAGAATTGTTTGAAAAGGAAGACAGACAAAATATTTATTTTTACTCTCAACATGGCTATGAAGAGTTAAATTAAAAATGAAGAACATTGAAGTAAGTCCAGAATAAGCTCATATATTTGGCCACATAGAATTATTATCATCTTCAAGGGTAGGTGTAATAATGAAGACTTTATAAGCAGTTTTTAGTCCATAAATACAATAGCCATGTTGGTATGTTGGCCATTTGGAAAATAAAAGCTGCAGCATCAGTAAAGGTCTGAGATGTCTCTGTTTTGTAGATTCAGTTCAGCATATTTAAGGTTAACTAAAGTTGACATCAAAATTTTTAGAGATAAGTGTATTTACAGTGTCTTTTAATGAACAAAGATTTTAATTTTAATGTGATAGATTTTAAGTCTTTTTCATTTAATTTAGTTTTTGAATATTTTTAAATAATATTTTCTTATATTATGTTAGTCACCATACAGTACACCCCTAGTTTTTGATGTAAAGTTTGATGATTCATTACCTGTGTATAACACCCAGTGCACCATGCAATATCTGCCCTCCTTAATACCCATCACCAGCCTATCCCATTCCCCCACCCCCCTCCCCTCTGAGGCCCTCAGTTTGTTTCCCAGAGTCCATAGTCTCTCATGGTTCATTCCCCCTTCTCTTTACCGCCCCCCCTTTCTTCTTTCCTTTCTTCTACTACCGATCTTCCTACTTCTTATGTTCCATAAATGAGTGAAACCATATGATAATTGTTTTTCTCTGCTTGACTCATTTCGCTTAGCATTATCTCCTCCAGTCCCGTCCATGTTGCAGCAAATGTTGAGAAATCGTACTTTCTGATAGCTGAGTAATATTCCATTGTATATATGGACCACATCTTCTTAATCCAGTCATCTGTTGAAGGGCATCTCGGCCCCTTCCACAATTTAGCTAATGTGGACAATGCTGCTATGAACATTGGGGAGCATATGGCCCTTCTCATCACTACATCTGTATCTTTGGGGTAAATACCCAGTAGTGCAATGTCTGGGTCATAGGGTAGCTCCATTTTTAACTTTTTAAGGGACCTCCACACTGTTTTCCAGAGTGGCTGTACCAACTTGCATTCCCACCAACAATGTAGGAGGGATCCCCTTTCTCCACATCCTCTCCAGCAATTGTTGTTTCTTGCCTTGTCCATTTTTGCCATTCTAACTGGCGGTATCTCAAGGTGGTTTTGATTTGAATTTCCTTGATGCCTAATGATTTTGAACACTTTTTCATGTGTCTGTTAGCCATTTGTATGTCTTCATTGGAAAAGTGTCCGTTCATAACTTCTGCCCATTTTTTGACTTGTTTATTTGTTTCTTGTGTTTGAGAAGTTCTTTGTAGATCTTGGATACCAGTCTTTTATCTGTAGTGTCATTTGCAAATATCTTCTCCCACTCTGTGGGCTGCCTCTTAGTTTTTTGACTGTTTCCTTGCCTGTGCAGAAGCTTTTTATCTTGATGAAGTCCCACAAGTTCATTTTATCTTTTGTTTCTCTTGCCTTTGGAGATGTGTCATGAAAAAAGTTGCTGTGGCCGATGTCAAAGAGGTTGCCGCCTATGTTCTCCTCTAGGATTTTGATTGATTCCTGTCTCACATTGAGGACTTTCATCCATTTGGAGTTTATCTTTGTGTATGGTGTGAGAGAGTGGTCAAGTTTCATTCTTTTACATGTAGCTGTCCAATTTTCCCAGCACCATTTATTGAAGAGACTGTCTTTTTTCCCACTGGATGTTTTTTCCTGCTTTGTCAAAGATTAGTTGCCCAAAGAGCCGAGGGTCCATTTCTGGGTTCTCAATTCTGTTCCATTGGTCTATGTGTCTGTTTTTGTGGCAGTACCATGCTGTCTTTGTGATCACAGCTTTGTAGTACAACTTGAAATCTGGCATTGTAACGCCCCCTGCTTTGTTTTTCCTTTTCAACAATTCCTTGGCGATTCATGGCCTTTTCTGGTTCCACACAAATTTAAGGGCTGTTTGTTCCAGTTCTTTGAAAAATGTCATTGGTATTTTGATCGGGATAGCATTGAAAGTGTAGATTGCTCTGGGTAGCATAGACATTTTAACTATGTTTATTCTTCTGATCCACGAGCATTGAATATTTTTCCATCTTTTTGTGTCTTCTTCAATGTCTTTTGAGAGTGATCTGTAGTTTCTAGAATATAGATCCTTTACGTCTCTGGTTAAGTCAATTCCTAGATAACGTATGATTTTTGGTGCTATTGTAAATGGAATGGATTCCCTAATTTCTCTTTCTTCAGTCTCATTGTTCGTGTATAGAAATGCAACTGATTTCTGAGCATTGATTTTGTATCCCGCCACGTTACTGAATTGCTCTATATCTTCTAGTAGTTTGGGGGTGGATTCTTTTGGGTTTTCCATATAGAGTATCCTGTCATCTGCGAAGAGAGACAGTTTGACTTCTTCTTTGCCGATTTGGATTCCTTTGATCCCTTTTTGTTGTCTGATTGCTGTTGCAAGGACTTCTAGTATTATGTTGAATAATAATGGCGAGATTGGGCATCCTTGTCGTGTTCCTGATCTTAAGGGAAAGGCTTTCAGCTTTTTCCTGTTGAGAATGATATTCGCTGTAGGCTTTTCATAGATGGTTTTTATGAAATCGAGGAGTGTACCCTCTATCCCTACACTCTGAAGTGTTTTAATCAGGAAAGGATGCTGTATTTTGTCAAATGCTTTTTCTGCATCTATTGAGAGAATCATATGATTTTTGAATTTTTCTTTCAGACCGCGATCGATTTGTGAATGTTGAACCACCCTTGCGATCCCACTTGGTCATGATGGATAATCCTTTTAATGTACTGTTGGATCCTATTAGCTAGGATATTGTTGAGAATTTTGGCGTCCATATTCATCAGGGAAATCGGTCTGTAATTCTCCTTTTTGATGGGGTCTTTGCCTGGTTTGGGGATCAAGGTAATATTGGTCTCATAGAATGAGTTTGGTAGTTTTCCTTCTGTTTCTATTTTTTGAAACAGCTTCAGGAGTATAGGTGTTATTTCTTCTTTGAATGTTTGGTAGAATTCCCCGAGGAATCCATCAGGCCCTGGACTCTTGTTTTTGGGGAGGTTTTTGATCACTGCTTCATTCTCTTCATAATTAATTGATCTGCTTAAAAAATCACTTTCTTCCTGTTTCAATCCTTATAGTTTATAGGTTTCCAGGAAGGCATCCGTTTCTTCCAGGTTGCTTAATTTATTGGCATAAAGCTGTTGGTAAAAGTTTCTAATGATCCTTCCTATTTCATTGGTGTTGGTTGTGATCTCTCCCCTTTCATTCATAATTTTATTAATATGGGTCCTTTCTCTATTCTTTTGAATAAGTCTGGGCAGTGGCTTATAGATCTTATTTATTCTTTCAAAGAACCAGCTTCTAGTTCTGTTGATCTGCTCTACTGTGCTCCTGGTTTCTAATTCATTGATATCTGCTCTAATCTTGATCAACTGCTTTCTCGTGCATGGGTTAGGCCTGTTCTTCTGTTCCAGCTCCAGTTTCTTGAGGTTAGAATATAAAAACTGCATTTTAGATTTTTCTGTTCTTTTGGGTGAGGGTTGGATGGCTATTTGTTATGAATTTTTTTCTCTCCTGAGACTGTGAGAACCCTAGATATACTTATTGTTCTAAGTATTACTTCACTTTCAGATTTTCTGTCTCGTCATCTTTCTGTACTGCACTGTGTGGTAAGACCTTAAATTTTATCTTCTCGTTAACTACCTCTCTTGTTTAAACCTTTTATTGCATTTTTAGTTTAATAGTGATGTATTTCCTTTCTGGCAGTCCACCCCTTCCTCCAGATCTGATAGTCATTCCAAGTAGTTTATGTTACGAGCTTGTCTTTGTGATTCCATATTTTATTTCTTTAAATATTTCATGTTCTTTAGAGTCTCTTTGGTAATTCTAATGTCAACAGCTCTTGCTGGAGATGGTTCTAATGCTTTGTCAGCAGGTTTTGCTTACTTTGTCCAATGTTGCCTTGCCTTCCTGTGTGTTTGGTGATCTTTGGTTTTATGCTTTGACTTGATCTTAATTTGTGAAAAATTTATAGGTTTAAATGGAGGATGCTTTTCTCTCAGGAGGGTTGGGATTGCTTCTGCCTGGAACTAGGGGCACATTAACCTAACCTGAAACCCTTAATAGTCCAAACTCAATGCAGGAGTCCCAGGCTCTCTGCAGTCTTTTATTTGACCGGGCATTTCTGCCTTTTTCTTCTCTCCCCTTTTTCTTTTCATACTCATAATTACCTTTTAATGGTGAACAGTCTTGTGTTTTTTTTATGGTGCTTTTGTTAAAGAATTTTTTTGTTTGTTTCTTTCAAAACTCATTCTACATTGGTTATTGTCTAGACTTTTAGAAAGAAAAGGCACTGCTATAAAATTGTAAGTATTTTGGTGTATAAAAATGTAAAGGGAAAAGAGGTCTGTTTTATTTTTATTTATTTTATTAAAAAAATTAAAAAGTTTATTTAAATTCCAGTTAGTTAACATACAGTGTAATATTAGTTTCAGGTATACAATATAGTGATTCAACAATTCCATTCATCACCTGGTGCTCATCATGATAAATGTACTCCTTAATCCACATCACCTATTTAACCCATCCCCACACCCACCTCCCCTCTCGTAACCATCAGTTTGTTCTCTGTAGTTAAGAGCCTGTTTTTTGGTTTATCTCGCTCTTTTTTTTCTCCCTTTGCTCATTTGTTTTATTTTTTAAATCCACATATGAGTGAATCAAATGGTATTTGTCTGACTGACTTATTTCACTTAGGATAATACTCTTTAGTCCCATTCATGTCGTTGCAAATGACAAGATTTCATTCTTTTTTATGGCTGAGTAATATTCATTCTGTCATCTATCTATCTATCTATCTATCTGTCTATCTATCTATCTATCTATCTATCTATCTATCTATCATCTATCTATTTATCCATGTACCACATCTTCTTCATCCATTCACCATGTGATGGACACTTGGGCTGTTTCTGTAATTTGACTATCATAGATAATGATGCTCTAAACGTTGGGATGCATGTATTCTTTTGAATTAGTATTTTTGTATTCTTTGGGTAAATACCTAGAAGTGCAATTGCTGGATCATAGGGTAGTTTTGTTTTTAACTTTTTGAGGAAAGGAGGTCTGTTTTAAAACTAGAAAGTTCAGAGAATGTGAGACTTTTATGTAAAGAAAGAAAAAGGGCTATCATGTCACATGTTGTAATGAACTTTAAACAAAATGAATTTCACATGGGTCTAATTTTATTCTTATTGTGTAAAGATCTATAGGAAATCCTCAGTCTATTTTAAAATGTGGATCAGAACTTTCATTTTAGTTATGGAAAGGTACAATTTTCACACATTACTGTGTAAAATGGATTGAATTTTGAAGTCTTTAAAGCACTAACCAAGTTTTATTTTTCTTTCTCTGTGTGCATTACCTTTGAGACTTCAAGGACTTGTTTAAGCCATATGAATTAGTGGCAGTAGTTTACATTAGCCTAGCTCTAAGTTCCCAGTGAATTAGTGGAGATTGGTGTATGGTCTTTTGTTAGGTGTTGGGTCGACTGGGCTGTGACAGGGTCATTAAAAGTGATGGTATGAGGGCTTCAGAGGGGCGGGGGTGGGGGAATGGGATAGACTGGTGATGGGTAGTAAGGAGGGCACGTATTGCATGGTGCACTGGGTGTGATACGCAACTAATGAATCATTGAACTTTACATCAGAAACCAGGGATGTACTGTATGGTGACTAACATAATATAATAAAAAAACATTAAAATAAAAAAATAAAATAAAATAAAATAAAATAAAATGAGGATCCAGGACAAAAAAAAAAAAATACGGAGCAACCAGAACTCTCATATTTTGCGGGTAGTCATGTGAAACCATTAGTCAGTTTTCTATAAAGTTAAGTATACACTTATCATATAACCCTGGAAAAGCACTCTTAGATATTCATCCCAAGCAAACAACAGCATACGACCATAAAATCTTGTATGTGAACATTCATAACAGGGTTACTCATAATAGCCCCAAACTGTAAACAACCCAAATGTCCATCAACAGGAGAACGAATAGACAAATTTGAACTATCCATACAGTGGTGTACTAGCCAGGAATAAAAAGGAATTAACTCTAGATACACACACAACACTCAAAATATTATGTTCAGTAAGATATTAGGTAGTCACATAGGAGGGCATCCTATATGACCCCTTTTATATGAAATACCAGAAAAGAAAAAAACTGATCTATAGTGCCTGGGGCCAGGGGTGGTGGGGGGAGGGATTGACTGCAAAGGGGGCACAGGGAAACTCTGGGGTCATGGACATGTTCCATGCTTGGGTTGTGGTGGTGATTATATTTGTCAAAACTCATCAATTTATACACTTAAAATGGGTCTTTTTTTTTTTTTTCCAAAGGCAGTAAATTTGCTTTCAAAGCCCACAGTAAAAAAAAAAGGGGGGAGGGATGGTAAAAGCCAAATGAGGCAAAGCATAATCTTTTAAAAAATACTTAAACATTAGTATTTTATTTCATTAGTTTAAGTAGAGATACCTAAAAAGTTTAAAAATACTGCATAGTGCACATTACGTGCTAATGAGAAACACCATATCATAATACTGAATTATAAAAATGGAACCAGCTCCAGTATTTCTGAAGGGATTGATTACAAAGAATTATGATTTGCTAGACAGACAATATATTTGCTGCTGAGAAGACTGGCTGGTCTAAGTCTCAAACAAGGAGGCCTGTTAAATTACTGACCATCTTATCTCCATCCGTAAAATGAGGGTATTTTGCTAGCATGGGAATTATCTCAGTGCATGTTAGGTCTCTGCATTAATAAAATAATTGCTGAATAACTGCACTAGTTTTTTGGTAGATATCAGATATAAAGAAAATGTTGTTTTTCTTTTTTTAAAGCTTGTTTACTAATTTTTAAAGATTTTTTTGCGTACATCACTTTGTTTCTTCTTAACAATCTGATGGGGGATGCAAATCTTGTTACTAGGTATGAGTTGTCCCCAATTCTGCAGTTAATAGGCTTTGAGAAAGGTAATTTAAATAGGTGCTAGCTGTGTTAGCTCTTGTAAAGACCAAGAGCACAACATAACTTAGTGACGACATTTCTGTGTTAGAAGAAATACTCTAATTTGGCTTATCTGTATTTTTTTTTTTTATAACCTCATTTGAATCAGGAGCAGACTGGAAAGCTTTTACAGTAATAATTTCTTTCAGTATTTTCTGAGTCTTACAGCATCTAGGAGGTGGATCTTCTTTTTTTAATAAGTGGATTTTCAATGAAATGGTGTTTTCCCCTTAAAATTCTTAACATTTCAGAATTTTCTGTTGGTCATTGTGAGTCCACTTTAGAGCTGGGCATGTGCCACTGAAACTCAGGAGAGAGATTGGGGGTTCATAACATTGTTTGAAAAGTAACCCCAAGGGTGTAACACTGAAGGTGCTGAGGATGATGGCAGGAGATGGGGTGGGGAGAGAAACGTGGTTGGATGTTGATAATGTTGAGGATAGAATATAACAGAGTGATGACAATGAAGATGTGGAAAGCCCTAAGTGAGAGATTAACAGGTCAGTGTTTAGAACTAATTTTGGAAAAGAAGAGCCATATGGATTCTTCTACTGTATGAAGGGTGCCATAAAAATATAATTAGTAATAGTGAGTGTGTCAATTTATCAGTTATTGTTCTATGGCCACCCAGCTTTTGTGTAAAGCAAATGAGAAAGCAGTCCCTGAAATATGTAAAATAGAGTGAAGAAGTTCTTGACTGGTTTGAGTCTTCAGTTGGAAGTGTTTCAGTGGTCATGCAGGGCTTTTTTTACATGATTGTTGTTGATACTGTAGCAGTTTCTCATATTTACAGGCAAGTGATTTTAACTCTTCTACTTTGTGGACAAAGCAGAATGTATAGTCAGGTTGACCTTGGTGCATTACAGCTCACTGAATTGTCACTTGGCAGGTGTGCATATTGTCAATGCCTGTCATTTGGCAGGTGTGCATGGTGTGGCTAAATTCTTGCACAGCTTTCTTCTGCCCTCTTTTCATTCTTAATCCTGGCTATTGTTTTGCAGAGGCTTGTCTGAAGAAGTTACATAGCTTTGTTCAGGACTGTTTTGCCTAAACCTGTGTGCTACGTTCCACTGATCTGTGCTTGGTTATTCAGTTTTCATAATCACTCAGGCTTTGCATTTTACCATTTTACTTTGTGTCTTTCTGTTCATTTGCATATTGGATTTCTACACAGTGATGGAATGGGAGGACAACATGTATATGGAGAGTAGATTCCTGTCATGACACTTGCACAATTTCACTCTGGTTACTGGACACGTTTATACAATACCTGACATTGTTATTTAGTGTTGGGGAAATGTATGATTAGTTTTAAAAATCTGAGCAGTGTCTCTGCCCCAAGCTCACAGTCACTAACTTTGTATTTATGGCCTATCTCCAAAACTCCTTCCTCCTTCATCACTTTTAAATTATTACAATAAATGTGAACTCTTTAATGCCTGCTACCTTTTTGCAGAAGTGGCCACAGATGTATTTTGTTTGACCCACATGGTTTTAAAAGTTGGTTAATACCACATAAAATTTGGATTTGGGGCTTCTCTTAAAAGATCAGAAGATCTGGCAGCATTTCTAGTGACAGCAGTAGACAGGACCTGAGTAACGTCTGTTCTTGTTAGACAGGATAGTAAATGTCTCCAAATGGGTAGGGTCTCCCTGTTTGGGAGGGGAGTAGGGTCTCCAAATGGTCTCCCCACCTCTTTGACTTACACCTGGCGGCTTCACTCACTGATGTTACGTGCTGGGCTCTTTGGGCACCTGAATTTGTAGCTCCTGCTTTGTCGCCCAGCTCTTCACTTCCTGCTGTGAACTTTGGAACATGCTGCTGACAGTTCTCTTTGAGGTGAGGGGGGCCCTGAACCCCAGGGAATACCACTCAAGCTGTGGTCCTGAAACCCCTTCCCATGTTTTTGAAAGAAAAATTGAGTTAGAATGGAAATTTAAAAAAATATTTTCATATGTATTTTGTAATCTTATCTTTACAGTTGTCCTATGAGGTAAGCAGGTCTGGATTTATGTATTCTTGGGAAGACTTAGGACCCTACTTCTGCTGGCAAGGATATAATTTTTTAAAGTAGTTCCAGTTAGAGACTGGGCCTTTACTATGGCTGTTTCAAGGTGGTCACAGTCTTGTCATGGCCTAGTTGGCAGATTTGAACTCTGGTCACTGCTCTGCCACAAATGACCATTGAGAAGCTATCAGATCCTATAACCCTCGTAAGTACTGGAGCCAATATTTCATCAGAGAGCTTTTGACTCCTGTACAGCATGTTGCTTTTCTGAGATTGTGTCATTCTTTGAGATAGAAGTTCTTCATTTCATTTTGTTATTTGCTGGGTGAGGGCAGAAAGAGTGTATGTATTAACCTTGATTTTCATAAGTTTGCTAATTTGTCTTTTGTCTTAGAAAAACCTTTATGTAGGCTTTGATTGATGTACCTTCATTTTTTTCCCCAAAGATTTATTTATTTGAGGGGCGCCTGGGTAGCTCAGTCAGTTAAGTGTCTGCCTTTGGCTCAGGTCATGATCCCAGGGTCCTGGGATTAAGTCCCACATGGGGCTCCCTGCTCAGCAGGAAGTCTGCTTCTCCCTACCCTCCTTTCATTTGTACTCCCTCTCTCTCTCTCAAAAATAAATAAAAATAATAGATTTTATTTATTCGAGAGAGAGAAATAGAGACCACAAAGGGGGAGGCAGGTGCAGGCAAAGGTGAGAGGGAGAAGCAGACTTCTTGTTCAGCAGGGAGCCGGATGTGGGGTTTGATCCGAGGACCCTGAGAAATGATCTGAGCTGAAGGCAGATGCTTAACTGACTGAGCCACCCAGGTACCCCATGCCTTCATTTTTACATACTTTTTTTTTTTTTAAAGCCCATTCTCTGGTTATCAGTATATTTTGGTAGTTTTAAAAGTTTGATCATGTCTTCTGTGTTTTCTTCCTAGTTTTAACCTCTTCGTATATCTTCATTTAAAAATACCTTTTGGGGAAGGTTTTAATTGCATTAAATTTACACTATCTCTATGTGTTTTTAGGTGGCACAATCAAATTACATATGTATATTATGACAATAGATGTTACCATAGTCCAGCCACACCCTCATATACCCTGGGTTTTGAAATGCCATCACAGCTGTGGCTCAGATTATTTTCTCTTTTACTACTGAGTTATTTGGGCTGAGGCATTTAAGGAGCAGTTTACTATGATCCTTCCCTGAATGTGCTGTCCCACACAGCATGATTTTATGGAATTTTAATGTATTATATAAACAAAATTCCATGGTTAAGCAATATTTGGGGAATTTGGAGTTAAACAGAGTTAAGCAGACTTTCTTATACTAGGGCCTTTCACATCCTTTGGAGTACCTCTCAGCGCTGTGACTCTCTCTAAGAGGAGGAGAAAAAGAAGCCATAGTTTCACCATAGCCTCTGGTAGGACTAATGTCCCACTGGAAATATTTTGGGAAAAATTGGTTTACTATGAGTTTTGCATTATTTCTCTGTGTTAAGTGGGAATGGCTCGTTGTTGGTGAGGTTTCTCACATGGCATGTTATTGCTGTGTCATCCTTCAGTCTTCCAGTGACTGAGTGCAGTCACTGTAGGGGGAGTCACAGATGTGCACAGTCCCAAGGAGAGGATGCTTATTGTCCTACCTATGGCCTATTTCAGGGATGCAGGCTCAGAGTGCAAGGGCCAGGAACTCAAACTTGGTACTATCTCTCTGTGGAGATGTATAAATGCATTGTTCCTGTTCTGATGTTACTCCCTCTGTGAAATCCAAAGCCTGGCTCTGGTTATGGTGATGAAGACTTAAGACTTCTTTCAGACTGCCATCTGATTCCTGATAGGTGGAAGATAGATTGAAAGGAAAAATCCTTCGTAAACTTCTCAATTATGTATATGTGCACAAATCATTGGCCAATTGTGAATTATTTCAAAAAACCTGACAGATGCAGGGTAAATAGACAAATGGAACAGGACAGGCCCAGAATGCCAAATGGGTGATTGGAGTGAAGGGAGTGGGAGCTGGCAGGTAATGTCTGCCCAGTGGAAGTCAGGTGAATTACAAATATTACTCAAGCATCTGCTGAAAGCTGTGTGGGAGAGCTTTATTTGAGGGGTTGGAATCTGGGAATAGGCATTTGTCTATGAACTTGGGCTGGTCTGCAGACTTTCTGCTACGACTCGATGGCTGTAAGCTTTGAATAGTTGGGCAAATTTTGACCTGGCATGTGGAGCTTGTTTGCAGCTAGGGTCTTTTTGGAGACTGCTTTTACACTAAATGAGTTCTGTTACCACCTCAGCAAAAGTAAAGCAGGCTTGCATTTTAAGCTTTGCCAGTGTTCGTGTAGGATGGCTGTACCTGTGGGTGGGAAGAATATGGGAACTCGATGGGTTTGCCCATCCTAAATCCAGGGTTTGCTCCTTGGGTCTTTGTTGAGGAGGCTGACGGAAGAGGATGAGAGGTTTTATTTTAAGATGATCAGAACTGGAAGCATAGAGTTTAGGCTTAGGAATCTGATTTAGGTTTATCTTTGCTACCTAATACTAGCTAAGAGTATTAGTTTTTCCATTTGCTCATTTAGGTATAATGTTACCTATTTTACAGGATTGTTTTGAATAGGTATAGTATGTATGTATGTATAATGTAATGGGGTAGAGCATGGTATAACACTTGTCTAAATAATAGACTAGGGGTACTCCTTGTCTAGATCTGTGAGGGCGACCTGGACTCTTCAGTGTTTGAGCAGAGCCTGTCCTTGGTAGCAGGTAGGTAGTTCATTCAATAGTAGAGAACACAATTTGGAGAAGGAATTTTGAAGCAGTAAAATTTATTTTTAGTCTCTGTTATGCCAGTTACTCTTAATATAACCTCTTTAGTTGAAATGATAGGACTTTTTATTTTAGTAAAAGAAATTAAGTTTCAGCATTATGGCAACTGTGGCTCTGCTCAGAAGGAAGTACTACAAATATGTTACTTGTCCATTAATGGAAAGAACCACTAGTGAATTTCACAGGACTTTATTATCACTTATCTCAAGTTGTCTGGGGAGGCTTTCCAGTAAGATTTATTAGAGAATAGTGGAGATGTTTATTTCATAGGTTCTAAGAAATAGTAGGTGTTATTTTCCAAAGATTTTGTGTCTGTTAGTCTGTACTCTGAGCAGCTCTAGGAAGATGTAGTAGCTGTCATGTTTTCATGAAGAAAGACTGGAAGCTCAGAAAGTCTTAGTGATTTTTGCCCTGGTCAGTGGCAGAGCTGGGGCTATAATCTGGGTCTTCTCTCAGCACTCTTTCTTCTCTACCTTCCCCTTGGAGCTGCAGGTCAAGGGATGTCAAGGGATTCAGCCTCAGTGATTTCTGAAAGATAATGTCAGTCAGAAATAAAGAAGAATTCTCCAAATATAGGAATTTCAGAGGAATAGTTCTTAAATTTGCAAGCTCGTTCAGTTTAAAATGATTCCTATAATATGGTGCTCATTTATTACTTTAGATTCATTGCCTCAGTAATGACTTTCAAATAGGACTCTATTATTAGAGTGATTGGACCGAGGTCTGACTAAAGTTAAGAGACTGCATCACTATAAATAGAGTGAGATAAAACATTTTATAGAATTTGATTTAATTTTTATGAGGTCTTATAAGTTGGAACCTAGGATCTTCTCTCAAAAGATACTTTGACCAATTTCCAAATAGCAACTTCCCACTATGGGGTCTAAGTTGTAGATAGACTGGCTGCTTAGGGGGATTGGGGAATTAAATTATTTCCTTTGGGACTTTTAATTACGTTACCTGAGGCAGAGCTTCAGTAACTGCTGCATCAATAATTTTCCTAACCCAAAGCTTGAGGACGTAAGATTAGCAGAGAATTGTCTAAGACCAAAATGAAAACAGAACAGCCCAGGAAGTTTTTAGTGTGTAAGGGAAGTACTGGATGTGGTTGTCTGTGTGGTCATTGGCAGTCACTGGAGAAGGCCTTATCAGTGTAGAGGAACACATCGAACACCCTTCTTTAATAGCACCACGAGGAGATTGAAATGGATTTAAAGGCATTGCAGTTTCCTCATGATTGCATAGAAATGGGCCCAATCTCTAATCTTTATGTTTCATTATGAGAAAGGCATGCAGGAAAAATACACAGTTTGTAAAGATCTTAAGCAATTGTGAGTTATAATTGAATAATCGGTAAGTTCTAATAAAACCAGAATCTTTTCCTATCACCATAACTCTAGTACCAGTGACCCTTTTCTCTCTATCATCACCATTATTCCTATAAAACTAGATTTCCCCAGCAATTTTATCATTTGGATAAGTATTTTTTTTCAGTTATTCTGTGTTTAAAACTTCCCATCAACATAAGAAGTTACTATTTAGTTGAAGGAACAGTAAAAGCACAATGATCTGGTTTAGAAGAATGCTAAGAGCTTTCCCCATAATTAGAGGTGGGATTTTTAGGAAATGATGTATCACATGCTAAAATTGAAATGAATAGGGATGAGAGTGGGAGCACAGAAGATATATTTTGCCATTGGTATCTTGAGATGATGTCTGACGTTGAACATGACTTCTAAATTAATGTACAAATAAACAAATAAACTAAAAAGCAAAAGACTATCTCCCCCCTCGAATAAAAGGTATGCCAAAGATGGAAATCATATTCTTTGAATCAGTGATTTTTTGTTAACAACAACTGAGGGGTGGAGCCTTACCTTACACTTCTATTTGGAATCAGGAAGTTTTTTGCTATACTTTCATGCTAATGTTCACATATAACCGCATTATGCCAGTAGTTATTTTGGATAATTTATAATTGATATATCACCTGAATAATGATTGATTTATTTTTCATTTCTCAGTAAATTAAAATATACAGTGTGATAATTTTGGCACATGACAGTTTGATTAGTAAATGTTATTTTATTAGCTTATTAATGTTTGATTTTTTTTTTTCCTCTCTCTCCTGGTTCCAGGGTGTGGACGAATGGAACATAGCTCGCCTAAATACAGTCTTGGATGTGGTTGAAGAAGAGTGCGGTATTTCTATAGAAGGTGTAAATACCCCTTATCTCTATTTTGGCATGTGGAAAACCACATTCGCATGGCACACCGAGGATATGGACCTCTACAGCATTAATTATCTCCACTTTGGAGAGCCCAAGTCTTGGCAAGTTACATGTTTAATATTCATTTGCTTAGGAGTTTTGAAATTTGGGCAATACGAACCTACTGAAGAGGATTTTCTTCCCTTATCTGGTGAATTCAGATTTATATGAATTGAAAGTTTTTTTTTTTTTTTTAAGATTTTATTTATTTATTCGATAGAGACAGAGACAGCCAGTGAGAGAGGGAACACAAGCAGGGGGAGTGGGAGAGGAAGAAGCAGGCTCATAGCGGAGGAGCCTGATGTGGGGCTCGATCCCAGAACACCGGGATCATGCCCTGAGCCGAAGGCAGACGCTTAACCGCTGTGCCACCCAGGCGCCCCTATGAATTGAAAGTTTTTGAGTGTAATAATTGATTGTCTCCCATTCTGCCCCTGGTTTTGCTCAAAACCATAAAGCTAGTAGTGACTGGTATATCCAAAGTGGCTTGCAGAGCATTTTGTGGGGGATGGATTGATAGATATTGTAGTCTTGCAGAATTTTATTAGGCATTTTTACTTCTCTGAGCATTTGCTGGAAGGTATGGTGGAAATAGTTAAGAGTGAAAGTTGATTTCATTGATGTTGAGTATTAGATAATAATAATGATCATCTGGTCCAGCCTCTTCTAAATAAATGACAAGAGTGGGAGAGGAAGGATGAATCAGGCGGCTTGTTACTGCTCTCCAGGTGATGGGTGTGGGGAAAAGAATGTTATTGTTAATATGTGTTCTTAACTTGCAATTTCCTGTGTTTGTGAGCCTCTTTCCTCATCTTTCTGAGCAATGACTTAAAGATGTACCACTTTGTAAAATCACGTAGTATATTCTTATGTACTTGTTAGTACACATATGTAATTGTTAGTCAGTCACCCTGGGATCTTTTGTGGTTAGCCAGTTTCATGTTTTGAACTTGTTTTTGTGGGTTTTACTCTTAGGGAAATTTAAGTATCAGTTCTTTTTTCTATAATACACGTATGTGCGGGAAAACACAGAGGCATATGAAGCATGACCTTGACCAATCCAGGAAAGATGATGTTTCAGATGGATGTGAACATGACAGGATGCTCTTCAGGTGCTTGTGTCAGCCCAGTAGCTTTCTTGCCTCCAAGTTAAAGATAATGGCCTCTTTCCAAGTTCTCCTGCTTGATTAGGTGTTGAGATGCAGTAATTTGGGGATAATCTCCACCTCCATTTTGCCATTATTACTTGCCCTTGAGGTTTTATCATGTATTGAGATGTTAAGTTGTAAATTTTCTCCAAAAAATTCAGATATAGCAAAACTTCCTAATGATCAAAATGACATGTACTTGGAAGGCAAGTTTTAGGTGAAGAGCAGAGTTCTTAGGTAGGACGTACAAGAAAAATCCAGGCAGTTCTCATTTCTTATGGAGTTTTGTGATCTAAAAAAAGTTATGGGGAAGCTGTTTAACTCATTTTAAAGTTTTTTTTTAATAATAATTTTTTATTAAGTTATGTTAGTCATCAAACAGTATATCCTCAGTTTTTGAAGTAGTGTTGCATGATTCATTATTTGCGTATAACACCCAGTGCACCATGGAATGTGTGCCTTCCTTAATACCCATCACCAGTCTATCCCAGTCCCCCACCACCCTCCCCTCTGAAGCCCTCAGTTTGTTTCCCAGAGTCCATAGTCTCTCATGGTTCATTCCCCCTTCTGTTTACCCCCCTTTCATTCTTCCCTTCCTTCTCTTACCGATCTTCCTGCTATTTCTTATGTTCCATAAATGAGTGAAACCATATGATAATTGTCTTTCTCTGCTTGACTTATTTCACTTAGCATAATCTCCTCCAGTCCTGTCCATGTTGCTGCAAATGTTGGTAATAGTTCTTTCTGATGCCTGAGTAATATTCCATTGTATATAGGGACCACATCTTCTTAATCCAGTCATCTGTTGAAGGGCATCTCGGCCCCTTCCACAATTTAGCTAATGTGGACAATGCTGCTATGAATATTGGGGTGCATATGGCTTTTCTTTTCACTACATCTGTATCTTTGGGGTAAACACCCAGTAGTGCAATGGCTGGGTCATAGGGTAGCTCCATTTTTAACTTTTTAAGGGACCTCCACACTGTTTTCCAGAGTGGCTGTACCAACTTGCATTCCCACCAACAATGTAGGAGGGATCCCCTTTCTCCACATCCTCTCCAACAATTGTTGTTTCTTGCCTTGTCCATTTTTGCCATTCTCACTGGCATAAGGTGGTATCTTAGTGTGGTTTTGATTTGAATTTCCTTGATGCCTAATGATTTTGAACACTTTTTCATGTGTCTGTTAGCCATTTGTATGTCTTCATTGGAAAAGTGTCCGTTCATAACTTCTGCCCATTTTTTGATTTGATTATTTGTTTCTTGGGTATTGAGTTTGAGAAGTTCTTTGTAGATCTTGGATACCAGTCTTTTATCTGTAGTGTCATTTGCAAATATCTTCTCCCATTCTGTGGGCTGCCTCTTAGTTTTTTGACTGTTTCCTTGCCTGTGCAGAAGCTTTTTATCTTGATGAAGTCCCACAAGTTCATTTTATCTTTTGTTTCTCTTGCCTTTGGAGATGTGTCATGAAAAAAGTTGCTGTGGCCGATGTCAAAGAGGTTGCCGCCTATGTTCTCCTCTAGGATTTTGATTGATTCCTGTCTCACATTGAGGACTTTCATCCATTTGGAGTTTATCTTTGTGTATGGTGTGAGAGAGTGGTCAAGTTTCATTCTTTTACATGTAGCTGTCCAATTTTCCCAGCACCATTTATTGAAGAGACTGTCTTTTTTTCCACTGGATGTTTTTTCCTGCTTTGTCAAAGATTAGTTGCCCAAAGAGCCGAGGGTCCATTTCTGGGTTCTCTGTTCTGTTCCATTGGTCTATGTGTCTGTTTTTGTGCCAGTACCATGCTGTCTTTGTGACCACAGCTTTGTAGTATAGCTTGAAATCTGGCAACGTGATGCCCCCAGCTTTGTTTTTCCTTTTCAACAATTCCTTGGCGATTTGGTGCCTTTTCTGGTTTCACACAGATTTAAGGGCTATTTGTTCCAGCTCCTTGAAAAATGTCATTGGTATTTTGATCGGGGTGGCATTGAAAGTGTAGATTGCTCTGGGTAGCATAGACATTTCAACTATGTTTATTCTTCCGATCCATGAGCATTGAACGTTTTTCCATCTTTTTGTGTCTTCTTCAATGTCTTTCAAGAGTGATTTGTAGTTTGTAGAATATAGATCCTTTACGTCTCTGGTTAAGTCAATTCCGAGATAATGTATGATTTTTGGTGCTATTGTAAATGGGATGGATTCCCTAATTTCTCTTTCTTCAGTCTCATTGTTCGTGTATAGAAATGCAACTGATTTCTTTTTTTTTTTTTTTTAAATTTTTTTTAAGATTTTATTTATTTGACAGAGAGAGACAGCCAGCGAGAGAGGGAACACAAGTAGGGGGAGTGAGAGAGGAAGAAGCAGGCTCCCAGCGGAAGAGCCTGACATGGGGCTCGATCCCAGAACTCCGGGATCACGCCCTGAGCCGAAGGCAGATGCTTAACAACTGAGCCACCCAGGCGCCCCATGCAACTGATTTCTGAGCATTGATTTTGTATCCCGCCACATTACTGAATTGCTCTATACCTTCTAGTAGTTTGGGGGTGGAGTCTTTTGGGTTTTCCATATAGAGTATCATGTCATCTGTGAAGCGAGACAGTTTGACTTCTTCTTTGCCGATTTGGATACCTTTGATCCCTTTTTGTTGTCTGATTGCTGTTGCAAGGACTTCTAATACTATGTTGAATAATAATGGCGAGGGTGGGCATCCTTGTCATGTTCCTGATCTTAAGGGAAAGGCTTCCAGCTTTTCCCCATTGAGAATGATATTCGCTGTAGGCTTTTCATAGATGGTTTTTATGAAATTGAGGAGTGTGTACCCTCTATTCCTATACTCTGAAGGGTTTTAATCAGGAAAGGATGCTGTATTTTGTCAAATGCTTTTTCTGCATCTATTGAGAGGGTCATATGGTTCTTGACTCTTTCTTGTTGATATGATGTATCACACTGATCGATTTACGAATGTTGAACCACCCTTGCATCCCAGGGATGAATCCCGCTTGGTCATGATGGATAATCCTTTTAATGCACTATTGGATTCTATTAGCTAGGATCTTGGTGAGAATTTTGGCGTCCATATTCATCAGGGATATCGATCTGTAATTCTCCTTTTTGATGGGTTCTTTGCCTGGTTTGGGGATCAAGGTAATATTAGTTTCATAGAATGAGTCTGGTAGTTTTCCTTCTGTTTCTATTTTTTGAAACAGCTTCAGGAGAATAGGTATTATTTCTTCTTTGAATGTTTGGTAGAATTCCCCGGGGAATCCATCAGGCCCTGGACTCTTGTTTTTGGGGACGTTTTTGATCACTGCTTCAATCTCCTCATAATTAATCAGTATGTTTAAATAATCAGTTTCTTCCTGTTTCAGTCGTGGTAGTTTATAGGTTTCCAGGAAGGCATCCATTTCTTCCAGGTTGCTTAATTTATTGGCATAAAGCTATTGATAAACGTTTCTAATGATCCTTCCTATTTCATTAGTGTTGGTTGTGATCTCTCCCCTTTCATTCATAATTTTATTAATGTGGGTCCTTTCTCTATTCTTTTTCATAATTCCTGCCAGTGGCTTATCGATCTTATTTATTCTTTCAAAGAACCAGCTTCAAGTTCTGTTGTTCTGCTCTACTGTGCTCCTGGTTTCTAATTCATTGATATCTGCTCTAATCTTGATCAACTGCCTTCTCGTGCATGAGTTAGGCCTGTTCTTCTGTCCCAGCTCCAGCTTCTTGAGGTGAGAATATAAAAACTGCATTTTAGATTTTTCTATTTTTTTGAGTGAGGCTTGGATGGCTGTATATTTTCCCCGTAGGACCGCCTTTGCAGTGTCCCATAGGTCTTGGACCAATGTGTTTTCATTTTCATTCGTCTCCAAAAATTGTTTAATCTCCTTCTTAATTCCCTGGTTTACCAAATCACTCTTGAGCAGGATATTTCTTAGTTTCCAAGTGTTCAAGTTTCTTCCAAATTTTTCCTATGAATGAGTTACAGTTTCAAAGCACTGTGGTCTGAGAATATGCAGGGAATAATCTCAGACTTTTGGTATCTGTTGATACCTGTTTGGTGACCCAGTATATGGTCTATTCTGCAGGAAGTTCCATGTGCATTTGAAAAGAATGAGTATTCTGTTGTTCTGGGGTGTAGTGTTCTGTATATTTCTGTGAGGTCCCTCTGGTCCAGTATGTCATTCAAAGCTCTTGTTTCTTTGTTGAAATTCTGCTTAGGTGATCTATCTATTGCTGAGAGCGGAGTGTTGAGGTCCCCTACTACTAACGTATTATTATCTATATGTCTCTCTATTCTGGTTAAGAGTTGGGTTGTGTATCTAGCTGCTTCCCTGTTGGGGCCATAGATATTTATAATTGTTATATCCACCTGTTGGATACATCCTTTAAGAATAATATAGTGTCCTTCTGTATTTCTAAGTACAGTCTTTAGTTTAAAATCTAATCTGTCTGATATGAGAATTGCTACGCCAGCTTTCTTTTGAGGTCCATTGGCATGAAAAATGATTTTCCATCCCTTCACTTTCAGTCTGGATGTATCTTTAGGTTCAACATGAGTCTCTTGGGGACAGCAAATGGATGGGTCATGTCTTTTTATCCATTCTGCAACCCTGTGTCATTTTATGGGAGCATTTAGGCCATTCACATTGAGAGTGATTATTGAGAGATATGATTTTAGTGATGTCATGTTGCCTGTGAAGTCTTTGTTTCTCTAGATTGTAAATTTCTGTTCTGTATCACTCTTGGGGTCTTTTTACTTTTATAGAAGCCCCCTTAATATCTCATGTAGGGCTGGCTTGGTGGTCACAAATTCCTTCAGTTTCTGCCAGTCTTGAAAGGTCCTTATCTCTCCGTCAATTCTGAATGACAGCCTTGCTGGATAAAGGATACTTGACTGCATGTTCTTCTCGGAGAGAGCTTTGAAAATACCTTGCCAACCCTTCCTGACCTGCCAGGTCTCTGTAGACAGGTCTCTGACCTTATTCTGATTTCCTCCTTCTGTAGGTGAGGACTCTTTTCTCCCTGGCCGCTTTCAAGATTGTATCCTTGCATCTAAGATTTGCAAATTGTACTATTATGTGACATGGTGTTGGTCTGGTCTCATTGATCTTGGGAGGGGTCCTCTCTGCCTCTTGGACACGAATGCTTTTCCTTTGCCAGATTAGAGAAGTTCTCAGCTACAATTTGTTCAAATATCTCTTCTAGACCTCTCTTTTTCTCCACCCCCTGAGGGATGCTGATGATTCTGACATTGGAATGTTTCATTGAGTCAGTAATCTCCTGTAATCTACATTCTTGAGATTGGATTTTTTTTGAGCCAAGTTCCCATTTTTTCCTTCTTTTCTATCATCCTGTCTTCCAATTAACTAATTCGTTCTTCTGCCTCATTTACCCTGACCTTCAGAGCATCCAGTTTAGATTGCATTTGATTCATAGCAGTTTTTTTTTAAAAGATTTTATTTATTTACTTGAAAGAGAGAGAGAGAAGGCCAGCGAGAGAGGGAACACAAGCAGGGGGAGTGGGAGAGGAAGAAGCAGGCTTCCAGCAGAGGAGCCTGATGTGGGGCTCGATCCCAGAACGCCGGGATCATGCCCTGAGCCGAAGGCAGACACTTAACGACTGAGCCACCCAGGCGCCCCTGATTCATAGCATTTTTAATTTCTGCCAGATTCACTCTCATTTCTGCCCTTAGAGATTCTGTATTGTCATTAATATTTTCATTACTGTTTTTTTCAAGCCTACACATCATCTTGACCATTGTTACTCTGAACTCATTTCTGACAATTTGGTTATATCCATATCCATCAGTTTTGTGGCAGAGGCCACAGTCTCATTATCTTTTTTTTTTGTTGGGGGGGATTTCTCTTCCTTGTCATTCTGATGAGGAGAGGTTGCAGGGATGCACAGAGCCCAAATTATTGACCAGGACCCAGGCAGTGTGCACTTGCTTTATAGGGACCTTAGGGATGTGGACTTCTTGATTTTTCAGCCTGCTTTCTGGCGGAGGGGCCTGCCGCGCTGATACTGAGGCAACCCTGTCCGGGTAGAGTCGCCCCGTCCCCTGCGAGGGGGGATGGGGTTGGCACAATGGGAACTGGTATTTCCAGGCTTTTGTTCTCTGGCTGCTTTCCCGGGCTTTTGTTCTCTGGCTGCTTTCCCTGGTGGTCTTCTGTGACTCTTCTGAGAGTCAGAGCAGCAGTGGCTGTATCCTAGTCTCTGTCTCAGAACAGAGAGATCGCAGTCTGCTCTCCACCATGCTCTCCTGGCCACTTTAACTCTGTTTCTGTCGGTGCTGCTAAAAACCCTGCAGCCTCCTGGGTTGTGCACCCCGCAGCCGGTGTCCCAGCCGTTACTTCCAGGGCCTACATGTCTCTGTCCTTTGTGCTTCTAACACCACCAGCCACCTTGGGTTCCCGCATGCGCTCCTGAGCTCCCTGTTTCATTGTGGTTCTCGGGCGTTCCGGAGCTCTGGTTTTCCGTCTGGTTGGATGCTCGTTTCCCTGGCTCACGGTCTCAGTCCGCTTTCTCGCCGGTGCCGGTCCTCGAGTCCGGCCCGCTCCCCAGTGCAGGTGGCTACTGCTTCCTGGTGCTCGAGCGCTGCAGCTCCCTCCCCCTTCCTTTTATTTTCCGATATCTGTGCGCGGATTCATGGCTCCCTGCCTGATACCTCAATACTCAGCGCTGGAGATGTTCGTTTCTGGAGATCCAGATGTATCTTCCTACGTCTCAGGCTGATTTCCTCGGTGTTCTGGATGGTCTGGTAGATATCCAGCTCAATTCAGGGGACCGGCTGAAAAAGGGGCCCCCTACTCCTCCGCCATCTTTTTCCTTTCCTAAAGGTGTTTTACTTTCACATTTCATTTGATAAATTCTTAGCATTCTGCTCTCTAAATGGAATAAATAAAAACTGAACATTTTTAGTAGGTGGTCTAGGACCCAGAGAGGCTTTTGTGACAGAATGGTATGGTGGGACTATTCATTACATAGTTGTTTCCTGAGGGCCAGTTTTGAGCACATGCTTTACTCCCTGTGGGTCTCTGTTTGTCATGTTTCTTCAACATCACAGTAACATCTGTTGAAATGTCGTCCTTTAGTACTTTTGGGACTTTGAAAGACTCAGAGAAATATTTTAAGCAATCCATAGGCACTGGGGCAGTTTCTCAGCTGTATAATTACCTCCATGCTGTTTCTGACATTCACTTTCAGTGTGAACAAAATTAAATGAAATGGGTCAATTCATTATAGGTAACTATATATTTTCCTTAAGAAACCTGGAAAGTTAGTAACAAAACCTTTCTGGAGGTGTTTTAGAAGTCAGCTAATGAGAATGCCCAGGACAATAATTTGAAATTACAGTATTAGAGGAGTTTATTTTATTCTCCCGCATCCCCCACTGTTAGAGGAGTTTAGATGATATCTCTGCTTTCTTATCAAGAAAGATGATCCCCCCCACTGTACTTCCTGAACAGAATTATGTTATCTTCTAAAGATCGCTTAGGGGAGAGTATGCTGGTCAGGGAGAAGCCTGATTCTAGAGTCTTGTGTCTTTGTGAAGGAGTACCATCGTTCATGAGTGAGAATAATTTTGCCCAGTTTCAAAAAATTTCTTTCTGCTAGCATTTCTATTTTCTGTAATTACTCTATTAGTTATTATAGACGTATAGACATCATTATATGCATTAATGGTAGATTTATAATCTCACTATTATCTTTAACCTTGACCATTATTTATAATGATAAAATGATAAAATCCAGCAGTGAGTTATGACCACTAATCTACATTCCACTTTCTAAGATAACTACTGTAGGAAAAGAATGATATAAATGACTCTAAGAATATTTCCCAGTAGATTTATGAAAGATTATGTTAGTTTAGCATAAATAATTTTGAGGTAAATTCTATTATCATTAAAATTCATTTTAGTACCCATCATAATATATTTTAAGTGAGCTTTGAAAGGTGGTAGAAGCAATACAAATTTATTAAATATTGGGAGGTAGGCAGTGTCTCTTGGCAGAGTTTAGATTCAAGGGACCAGCAATCTGGGCTCTACTCCTTCTGCTACTAACATTTGTGGCTTTGGACAAGTAACTGTACTCCTTTGTTTGTTTTGAGAGATTTTATTTATTTTAGAGAGGGGGGTGGGCTGGTTCAGGGGAGAGGAGCAGAGGGCAAGGAAGAGGATGAGGGAGATAATCTCCAGCCAACTCCAGGCTGAGCAAGGAGCCCAACTTAGGCTTACTTTGTCTAGAAAATGAGAAGATGAGGAGGTGACATAGGTTCTCTATGTGCGTGCACGTATGTGCACTGGTTTCCTTTTCTGCTGTCTTTTCCTTGTTGAGTTGTATGTGGGATAGTTGCCTGTACTTTTCTCCAGGGGTGCCCTCCCTTGTGCTTGACATTTCTGAACCTAGCAATGTGTCTTTTCCTTCTAGCCTTATAGGTTGGTGTTGAATTTCGACTTCTTCTTCTTCAATTCTACCCTTAGGTATCAAGTTTTGGATGTGATTTTTGCAAAACTGTCTAAGATTTCCTCCTTAATTCCATGTCTACAGTGCTCTCTGCTGTTCTCTGCCTGTGTATCCCTTATTTTTTGCCCAAAGGCTTTCTGGGCTCTCTGCTGCCTCTAACTTAGACACCTGTTTTTGTACTTTTCAGGTGCTTCTGACTACCTCTCCACCCTTTCCTGTGTCTGCCTTGAAGTTGGGTCTGTGTCTGCCTTTGAATGATCAGCACTTAACACAGGGCCTGGCTCTAGGACAGTCTGTTTAAGGGCAGACAAGGAAATATATATAACATTTTATAAAAATTTTTGTCTAAGGTGTAGCTATTAACAATACTCATTTTCCTGGGATTTCTGAGGAGCTGCAGATGCACAGCTCCAGGTAGAAGCCTTGAGACATACTTTTCTAGGCACTGAGTGTGGCACATTTTGCTTAGTAAGTATTCATGAACACAGGGTTGTACTGAAGAGACTTCAGCGGCGTAAACATTTCTGGCGTAAAGGTTTAGGGCAGAAAGAATGCTTTAAATAAGCAGATAGAAAACTGCTTTAGCAGTCAGTGGTAAAGTATTTATTTTCTTGGAATGAACATTGACTTTGGAGCCAGAAGACCTGTTTTAAAACCTCAATCTGTCACTTACCAGCTGAATAACTTAGGGCAAATAACTGTACTTATTTCATCATGAGTTTCTTTAACTGCTGAATGGAGGTGTGATTTATTCTCTGTCTCCTTATAGGATTGCTAGGAGGGTCCAGGGATATACTTTGTTTAAAAGTGCTTTGTAAACTGTGAAGTACTGTACAAATATTTCCAATTACTATTATTTTAATAACCTTATGAAAGTAAATCATTTTTTGGTCATAGTAATGACGAAACATGAACTTGACGTGATATATCTATATATAATAGAGTAGGAGTTTCAAGGATAAATAAAATATAATTCTCCCTTTCAAGTGTCATATGTGACAGTGATTAATTGCTGGGAGCTATAGAATTTAGGTGGTGCCTCAAATCCTTCTTCCTGAGACTGTGTCCAAACACAGTGAATAAGAGACTTTCAGATTTAGTCTCTAGAGAATGAGAAAGGTAAGATTTGAGAGGACATGTCTTAAGCTATGAGAAGGTCTAAAATCAGGCAAGAAGTTTCCCCCGGATGTTTTTAGAAAAATTAAGAATGGGGTAGTATTTTGGACTTGGTTAAATTTTATTCCCTAACTGTGAGATTTTGTAACAGTACCACGTAGCATTAAGAAGTGTCAGATTATTCAGGATAGATAGTTTAAACCTAGTTTGATGCTTTTTCATTAGATCATTTATTCAGTGTTGTGTGGTATTTAAGAGCATGGATTTTTTGTACCTGAGTCTTTTGTTTTGAGTTCTGACATTACTTTTTATTGAGCATGTGACCTGGGCAATTATTATATATTCTTTCTTGAAAATTAAGTTCTGTGCAGTTATTGTTTTTACTAAGTTTTATAATGATTTCAGACAAAAAGTAACTTGGTTTTTATGATTGCTCAGGATATTAATTTACACATATATGGATATTAAACTGTATTTTGAATCCCAGATGTAAAAGAGCTGCTTATATTTTTAATGGTCACTGAAACTTCCTTGTTAGAATTCTTTTTTTTGCTGCAGTTTCCTGACTTTTGACTGTCTGCAGATGTGGCTAGTAGAGTTTCTCTTTTTCATTTAATTGTTCTTCAGGAAATAGGCTATAAGATGGCATAAGGGTGGGGCTAAGCTCTGCTGAATTCCTTTGCTCAGGGGCTTTTTGTGTAGTCTTGTAAGGCCTCAGCTCAAATACCGTGTTCTCTAGGCCATGCTTTTAGATGCCTAGCTTTAAGTGGCACCTTACAGACATATTCATTGTAGCTCAGGAAGTCCACTCTGAAGCTCAGATTTGTGTGCCAGAGGTGTCTTGGACAACACCTGTGAGGGGGATGGAAGGAAGGACTGGGCAGTAGGGGGAAGTTAAACTGCAGTAGAGCCATGGGCAGATCCCACAGGCAGCTGGAGCTGGCAAGTGCCTTCAGAATTGCTCCAGGTTGAGGCAAGAGCATGAGGCTTTTATAGTTACGTATGTATCATTCATTGTATATGAGCCACCACTGCCATGATCTTCAGGGAGGGAGCATGATTTTGGGTGGGTGTGAGGTGGGGTGAGAAGCCTTCCATTGGAGAATGCAGCAAGGGCCTCTTCTGGAAGGGGGAGCCTGGCACCTACCACAGCATCCGTTATAGTCCTGTGTTACTGTTTCTCACATCCATCTGTTTTTAAGAACTGAAAATGAAGTAAGCAATCTTCTATTTTCTGCAGTTAACTCATGAGACTTTATAATTTAAAATATGAGTGCTTAAATTTTAATAAATGCACAATATTTAAACTTCTTAACATCATCAGTAATGTGAAAATGTAACATAATCTACACATATAAAATCCACAGTTGTTCAGTCTTCTTTTTGACACTATTAGGAATATGCCTTGATTAAAAAGTATATTGTAAATTAACCACTTCAGAAATATTGAGTTTTGTGAAATACAAGTAGGTACTTTACTTTTTGATTCATGAAGTTTTTTGTAACAAGAACCAAAGGGAAACTTTAGTAGTGGTTTAATGGCTTTATTTTTTATATCTACATTTTATTTAAAATGCTGTTGTCTTTTGCTTGGTGCCTACTGTAATTTTAGTTTGAGAGGTTAGTGATTTTTTTTTCTAATTGTGAGTTTTAAAAGTGGTTAAAGGTAAGAAGGGTAGCTGGCAGAAGTAAGTATTCTGTGTGAATATTGGAACTTTGTTCTGTTAAGCAGCAGGCTGAAGACTTTTTCTTCCAAAAGTTGGATTATCCTCCAGTGATTGCAGTGATCATTGTATATGTCCTTGAGGATAGGGGTACTTATTAGCCCCTCACATTTCCTTCTGGTTGGCATCTTTGTGGTGATTGGTGAGGAAACAGGAATGAAATATGGGGCTGGAAAGCACATCTTGGGATTTGGAGTCACATTGGTCTAAGGTTGGGTGCCACCTCTATTATCCTTCTTGCTCAAGTAAATTAAGCCTTCTAAGCCTTGGTTTCCTCATCAGTAAAATGGAGGTGGTAGTAGTAGAATTTGGATTACAGGATCTTAACACAAGGTCTGCTATATTTTAAGTGCTCAATAAATGGTGGCTGTGATGAACTGTTATAGTATTTATTAGTCAGTTAATCTTTTCACTGACCTTTCAATCCCTTAGTAACTATAGAGAACAAGTCAGGTAGAAGTGGGGAGGTTCAGTTTAGACTTGTTGTCTGTCAGAAACCTGTCCTTGGGAATGTGAGCTTGATTCCTTTTGGGAGATGACTGTAAGAGGAAACAGCAAGAAGAAATGTAAACACAAGAGGAGGAAAGGGCTATTTTACACACAGTCTCAGTTAAGGGAAGGGAGTAAAGAGCAGCCCTTTTTTAGGACTGATCTGCTTAAGCATGGCATGGACCTGGAAGAGGTTCTGCCCTCTGTGCTCTGGGCTTGGTGACTGCCCTGGATGTTACAGGGGAGGTTGAAGCGGGGCCAGCAGGAGGCTCCAGCAGCACCTGTTAGTGAGACTGACAGAGGGCCTCAGGCAGCTACCTATGTCAGACAGCACAGTGACAGAGGTATGGGCGGAGGGGGTGGGGGAAGCTGAGAACATTTATTTCTAACCACATTAGTGACAACCCCAGGGTCCCAAGTTAGGGAGACTTTCAGGGAGTGATCTGAAAAGTAGGGAGTTTCCCTTTGAGAAGTGCTGATAAATGAACTTCTAATGAACTTATGGACTGAGCGTATTTTGAAAAGAGAAATATAGTGGACCACTTCATAAAGAAAACCTGGATCAGAGAAATGGATCTACTACATTTTAAAAAATACAGCTTTGCCTACTGACAGTTTGAAAGGTCAGCCTGATATTCATTCAAGGTAGTGTTTGTATCACACCCATCAGGACAGCATCACTTTAGGTCTCTTCTTTGAGTAAACCACCCAAAGATGTGCTTATAGGGATTGTTACGTTTTCTCTGGCCTTTAAATTAGATTTTTTTTTTTTTTAATTCATAAAAGACTCTGGTTTTAAATAAAACATTACCCTCTAAATATCTAATTAGTGTGTTCATAGTTCATTAGTGATTCATAGTTTCTGAATATTAGCAGAATTGTTGGCAGTATTGATTGTATATGAAACAAAAATACTGTCCTGAAGGTTAAATGAGCAATTAACAATTTCAACAAACCAGTATGTACTTGAGGATATACAATGGTAGGCATCGTATTTGGTGGGTTTCAAAGAATACAAAGAAGGGCAAGACACATTCCTATCCTCAAAGAATTAAGTATTAGCTGTATAATCAAGCAATTTTGGTACATAGTAGAGTGCCTGGTTATGAACTGGGCACTCACTATACAAGGTATGTTAAAAAGGATAATTCATGTGAAAATTTCTGGATTGTGGTAGGTATTCTCTCCCTCATAGAACTCAGTGGCTATCCAGTCAAAAGTGACTTATGCACATTGAACAGCGGCTAGCTTTGAAAAGTAGTAGATGATAAATACTACGTGAAAAATATAACAGAAGGGCACTGGGGGGAAGAAAAGGGTGAGATTGCTGAGATTTAAAATGGTCAGTGAAATCTTCAAGGAAGTACAATTTGGGCTTGGAGGCTGGGATTTGAAGTGGAATGGGGGTGCTGTTTGAGGTGAGGACTGAGGTCAAAGCCCATTTGAGTGACAGAATAATTCATAGTTTAGCCTACTGAAAGCAGACCGTTGATATTTAAGGCTAGGTCTAGATTGTGTGTGTGTGTGTGTGGGGGGTGTCCTTGAAAGCCAGGTAGTAAGGAAGGAATTAAGGTTCTTATGATAGTGTTTTGAACACTATAGCTGTTCAAAGAGATGCAGGCAGAGTTCAGTTATGATAGTAGTCTAGTTGGGGGCAAAACAAGGTTGAAATTGATGTGATGCTACCAGGAGCTGGATATGAGGTTTTGTGTGTAGAATGGTTAGAACTTGTGACTGACAATGGGGGCAGAGAGATTGAGAAATAAGGAAGAGTCGACTGACAGTTCCAGTTTGGAAGGCTAAGGGAAAATGGAGTTATGAACTGAAATAGGAATGCTGGGAGAGAAAGAACCTTTTTTAAAGGGAGAAGTCATGAATTTGATCTTGCATATTTGAGACTTCTGAAGTGATGGAATACTTTTATAGAAACATCTAGGAGCTTTTCTGGGCCATGGAACTAGGACTTCTCTCACTGAGGTCACTCATTTTCTGTAGTAAGCCCCTCTGCATATAGGCCCTCCAGCTTGCCTCTAGTCACAAGTTCCTCTTGCTACATAGATTTTTTTTTTTAAAGATTTTATTTATTTATTAGACAGCCAGTGAGAGAGAGAACACAAGCAGGGGGAGTGGGAGAGGAAGAAGCAGGCTCCCAGCGGAGTAGGGAGCCCGATGCAGGGCTCGATCCCAGGACCCTGGGATCACGCCCTGAGCCGAAGGCAGATGCTTAACAACTGAGCCAGCCAGGCGTCCCATGCTACATAGATTTTAAACAGGGAAGGAAAGTGACACAATCTGATTGGGCTACATGGACTAGAGAGGGCAAGGCTGGAGACAGGGTGACAATTTAAGAGATGAAGCAGTACTGTGTGTGATAGAGAATAGTGGCTTGGATCAAGTGGTGGCAGTGGGGATAGAGAAATAAAAGCATGAGATTCATGAGACTTCTCTTGAACAGGTACAAGGTAGAACACATAAATTGGGGATTGGTTAAATAATGGGAGTACAACCACAGACAACTCCCACATTTCTGGACAGTTGGTTGGATGAGGAACTGGAGGAGAAGCTGGTCTGCCAGGAAGATGTTGGAAGATTAAGCTTTGGACAAATTGTGTTTGAGGACTGCCAAATGGATTTGTTGAATAGCTGCTTTGTTGTAGATTTTCAGAGCTCAAGAGAGGTGCTTGGAATGGAGATGTGGTTCAGCACCACAAGGAAGATTTTGAAGCCTTGAGTGAAGGTGGTTTCCTCAGGGAGAAATGTGGAAGCACTAAAACATGGAGGCCTGGAGAATCACTGTGAGGTTTGGCAAGAGGACAAGGTAGAAAATCACTGGAAATAAGTTGGATCTGGTAAAAAATTTCAGAGAGGACCAAGTAGGTAAGGACTAAAAAATGGGGCAAGCTTTATCCAAGTAGTTATATCAAGAATGGTAAAAATAGAATTCAGGTTGCAATGGATTCCAGGGTGAATGGGAGTGAAAACTGTGGGAGTATTTTTCTTTTTCCTATATCCTTCCTCCCCTGGAGGATCAGGAACATGATTCATCACTTGAGAGTGAGAAAAGTCAGCAAACACTGAGCATCTGCTTAGCTAGTGCTTTGTTTTTAGGGAAAGACACTGGCCTTGCCACTAAAGAGCATGAGAGGAGAGCTGGGAAGCCAAAAAGGTAAAAAAAAAAAAAAAAAAAAAAATTCTGAGTGCCATGGTGGAGGCCTGTATTCCATGTGGGTGATACAGCAAGAGAGGGAGGGGGAAGCTCTTCCTGGGGGTGACTCAGGCTGAGCTTGGAAAAAAGAATGTGTGTTTTTGTTGACTGGACAAAATTGAGGGCATGTAAAGCCAAGAAATAGGGGATGGAAAATAGTGGAGGTGTGAATAGCAAGGGCACTGGAAAGAACTTCAAGTGATTTGTTAAAGCCAAAGAACAGGTTTGATTGGGACATCAGAAAAGTTGCCAAGATTGCAGCAGGCCTGTGTGCCCTTCAGAGCAGTTTGGCTTTTGTCCTTCAGGTTATATAGTCAGCCATCGAAGGTCCAGGGCTTTGTCATGATCAGCTGTAGTTTGCAGAGATGACTTTGGCACACTGTGGAGGGTAGTTTGGGAGGGACTGGGGACACCCCTGGAATGGTTATTTTATACCTTAGTGGCTTAAAGGGCGAGTTGCATCAAGGGGACACACTTAGTGCCTTATGGTCATGTATCCAATTTAAAGAATTTTTGTCATATGTTTAATGTATGGAGAAAGTCTTTCTGGTGATTAGCCTCTAGAGACGTTTCATGAGTATCCCTTTAGAAGATGAGTTTACTCTAAGTGTTGGTTATGTGATTTTGTCATAGAGTTGTTGTGCGGACTGACTGAAAGACTACGTCAAAGATATTCTTTATCCTTATATATGTTTATACTTATGTTTATATTTACATTTAATATATATGTTTATATTTTCTTTGAATAGATGTTTATATTTTCTTTGAATACATGATTGAACCTCAGAAAAATGAGCTTTAACTTTGATGCCAATTTTCAGAAAAGTGACTCTCGATCTATATCTCCATCTGTGTCCAACCATTTGTGGGCATGCATATATCCATTACATGTGTGCAGGCGTGTGTGTGTGTGTACACGCACACGTGTGTGTATGTAAGGGGGACATGACCCTGTTGTCTGGAGCATATATAAGTTGTTTTCCCCCTTTGTGGGTGTATTTGGTGATGTAAACTGGGATTAAAAATGTAAGAGGTGGCTAGTGTATAAATAAATTGGATGATTGTCATTTAGTTATGCTAAAATTTTATCTTCGCAGTTCAGTTGGAATAATTTCATTAACAGTGCCTTAAGGAACAGGATATATGGTTGAATTTTCTTTTAGAAAATTGCCTAGTTATATTGGATCCAATTAAGTTTTGCATATGTTATCAATGACATTAAATGCAACCAAGTGTGGTCTTAGGTTAAATGAGAAAAATTATTTTAGTAAAAAGTAACTTGTACTTAATATATATTGAACTAGTAAACATAGCAAATGTAGGTCTTAACAATAACATCATTTTTACTTAAAACATGAAGTGATCGCTTTATTTTTAATATCCTTAAATTTTCTCATTAAACTTCCTATAATATTTATTATTTGTGTAATAAATTGGGAGGTTTTTTGTTTGTTTTGTTTTTTTAGAGAAAGAGAGAGTGAGTGAACAGGAGTGGTGGGGCAGAGGGAGAAGGAGAGAAAGAATCTTAAGTTGGTTCTATGCAGAGCCACCCAGGTGCCCTGTGAGATTATTTTAAAATTTGTTAGTAAGTTCACAGTAGATAAGTTCAACTTTTTCACTTTTGAAAATACCAGAAACTAGAAATGAGTATTTCTGTTCGAGGGTGAAAATTTTTTTTTCTATAATCAGTATTTTAAAAGCTGTAAAATCATAAAATCCATAGACACTGCTTTCTTATCGCTGGTAATTTTTTATTTAAAATCTGAGGGGTGCCTGGGTGGCTCAGTCATTAAGGGTCTGCCTTCAGCTCAGGGCGTGATCCCAGCGTTCTGGGATCGAGCCCCACATCAGGCTCCTCTGCTGGGAGCCTGCTTCTTCCTCTCCCACTCCCCCTGCTTGTGTTCCCTCTCTCGCTGCCTGTCTCTCTCTGTCAAGTAAATAAATAAAATCTTATTAAAAAAAGTAAAAATAAAAGCTGTAAAATCATAAAATCCATAGACACTGCTTTCTTATCGCTGGTAATTTTTTATTTAAAGTCTATTTGAGGGGTGCCTGGGTGGCTCAGTCAAACTTCTGACTTCGATTTCGGCTCAGGTCATGATCTCAGGGTCCTGGAATCTAGCGCTGTGCCAAGCTCTGTGCTCAGTGGGGAGTCTGCTTGAGGATTTTCTCTCCCTCTGCCCCTCCCACTCCTTGTGCTCTTTCTCTCTCTCTAAAGTCAATAAATAAATCTTAAAAAACAATAAAATCTATTCAAAAAGTATAATGTTCTTAGGTTTGGTGGAAATATGAGTATTGCTATAATAATTTTGTGTTCTATCCTGCTTGTCAATAAAAACATTTTAAAAGGTTAAAAAAAAAAAGCACAACCACCTAGGTTTTTTAAAAAACAAAGGCCAAACTAGCCAACAACAAAACATAGAGCATACAACCAATAAGAGGCCTCGATTTCGGGGGTGAAGGGAGTGTTGGAAAAGAGGTTTTAGTCTCCCTGCTGTGGCTAGCAGCCTTCCTTGTCCAAGTAGTTTACTGGCCTTGGGCCTTTGTTCCCTGATCCGTAAAATGTGGTTGGGTTGGTGAGCTTGGGCACTGAAATAGGTGGTTTACAGTTCATTTTTCTTCTGTCTAGTGTCCAAGGGATATGACTCTGCGATTGGTTTTCTAATCTCTGTTCATTTTGTCTAAGTGGAATTTGGCTTTTTTTTTTTTTAACGTGACATTATCTAAGGATACTAGCTGAGCAGTTATAAATATAAAATTTTTATTTATGTTTAAAATTTTAGGTATGCAATACCCCCGGAACATGGAAAACGACTTGAAAGACTAGCTCAAGGTAAACTTGCTTTCTGTGTTTCTCATCTGGATGGAGTCTTTGTTTTTGAGGTATTTTTACAGTACGGAACGTCACTGTTAGTTTTACTGTTTTCAAGTTAATGACTTTTGAATGTTTTTCTAACTGAACAATTAAATTTTTTTTCACATTACCGTGTGAATGTTTTTCCCTGTTGTATAATCTTCATGATTATTTTAGTTGGCTGCTTAGTATTTCATCAAATGATTGCACTTAACCTATTTTGATTATTTCCAATTTTTTTCTCTTTTATATTATATATATATACACACACACATATATATAAATATACACACAAACTTTTACTTAACATTATTGTGCTAATAATATTTTTCTTTCCTTTAAGTTACACTCTTGAGATAAATTCCAGAGTGCTGATGCTGCATCTCAGGGTGCAGGTATTTTGTGAATACTTTTCATGTTGTCACATCATTTACCAAAGAGTTGTGTTAAATCTCCTTCTGACCCTGGTTTGGCCCCCTGGGCTTGGGATTGCTATTATGGAAGTATTAAGATGACTGTCCCTGGATAACCAGATAAGGATGAGAGTGTATGCCTTCTTAGACTGGCAAATTTAAAATACCTTACTGGAACTTGAATTTTTATTTTTTGTGGCTTTGTCTATCTTCATAAGGGGCAGAATGAAGAACTCTATTAATGGTTTCATTCTGTACCCACTTGTATCTGCAGAAAGTGCCTTCTTCTTTTCTTTTTCCTAAAGATTTTATTTATTTATTTGACAGAGAGAGAGAGCGTACAAGCAGGGGGAGTGGCAGGCAGAGGGAGAAGCAGGCTCACCACTGAGCAGGGAGCCCCATGCGGGGCTTAATCCCAGTACCCTGGGATCATGACCTGAGCTGAAGGCAGACGCTTAACTGACTGAGCCACCCAGGTGCCCCTCTTTTCTGTCTTTAAGACACCAAAGAAAACCTTGCCATATTTGTTATTACAAGGGAGGAGAATCTGATTCACCCCTGCCAGCCTCATCTGTTTTGCTAGCCACCAAGGAAGAAGTAGACTGGTAGTGACTTATTTCTAGGGGAAGGTGGGGTTGCATTTGAGTGTCAACTAGTATAAGACTTTCTGCTTTTATCCAGGATCAAATCCTCAGTGACCACTGTCCTTTTAGTCAGGTGCTGATCTGTCTTATTGGTGTGTTAGGTTTGCCTTTTAGTAGGAAAGGATTTTTGTATATGCTTTCATTTAATAATGAAATGGGGACATTGAAAAACTCCTTTCATTGACTTGACAGTTCTGAACAGAAATTGTTAATGATATCTAAAAGTTACTTTCCCCCAAATTATGGAAGAGTATTAGAAGGAACAATTACAGTATCACATTTGTCAGAAGCATTATTATAATTTTGGCAGGCTAATAACTATAAAGCCTTAGTATTTTTATAATGTAATACATTGTAGTAATAATAGCAATGTAATTGTAATCTTGAACTTTGTTAGGGAGTATTTTCATGAATATTAAGGTGGATGAACCCTGGTTCTGAAGAATAGATTAGAGCGCAGCTGAGAAAATGATTACCATAATCCTTAAATACACAGGCAGTGAACTTTGTGCTAAATCTGTATGCTGAACTATACTCTTCTCTATAATAATTATTCTACCAGTTTCTATTTGCGTCTCCTCTAGGGACCTGGAGCCAATGTAAACTTTACAGTGTAGAGTCACACATTAAAATTTCTACTATAAATTGTCTGCAAAAGCTTTGGCATAAACTGTCTGAAAATGACATTCTAGGAAAATGGGTACCATTTGTTTAATCAATAAGAGGTTAATAAACTTGAAGGATGTACAAGAACTTTGAGTCAGTTGCACGTTTATTCAAAACTGTTTTGCAGGATTATTTTGAGAAATGACACAGGGAAAAGACCCTATGATACAGTAGAGGATTCCCATCCTGACTGAGCAGATGCCAACCAAATTAATTAAATTCTGCTAAATAATTAAAATGATAAAATAATGCAGTAAATGTGATGGAGCATTATAGGATGTCTAGGTCAAGGCAGCACTTGATACAGAAAATGAAAAGCAGCCGAGGATATTTTCCATTATCTTGTCTGCACATCATAATTATCACACTTGCCTTTTATGCATGAATGCTTTCATCTCTGGTTTCTATTGAAATCTTGATTGACTGTGGCACCTACAAATATTTTATCTCAAAGACATTAAGTCTGCATCTAATAAAGCCAGGAGTTTGATTTTGCCCTTCAGCTGCTTTCTCATTTATATAGGTTTTTTTTTTTCAATATTGTGTAGACATAAGTGTAATAAAAAAAAACTCAAGTGAATTGTTGCAATTTTTATACTTGTTATGTTTGCCTATAATGCCATTACATTCTTTCTAATTTTTGGTTTGGTACAATTGAATGGAAAGTATAAGGAAGAATAGAGGTATAATATTAAATCATGAATGACAGTTTTGAACATTTTCACTTTTTAGAATGTCTAAATCTCATCTATTTTAGAAATAAGACAATATCTTTGCTATTCTATTGAGTTAAGCAAAGTATGGATTAAGGTAAATTGGGAATGACTAAAATTTTTTGCAAAGGACTGTATTCCATTAGTCTTTTATTGTGGATAAAATGCCAGCCAATATTTAAAAAACTGAAGATGATTTACTGTGGTCAAAATTTCGGAAAAGAGTATATGAGTTAGGGCTTTGTGCAGCTGAGTTTGGAAGTGTGAATGACCGTCAGGAATCTTGTTTCAGATGGCAGTAAAGGAAGTGAATTCTTATACTTAGCAGTTATTTTAGTTGTGACTTACTTTAAAACAACATTCAGGAAGAAGGAACAGAAGAGTCATTATTATGAAGAATTAATTTAGTTTTTTTTTAATAGTTAGTTTTGGGGTGTGTGTATTTTAATGACTAGTAGTCTTGAATTTAAGCCTGTGGAACAGAGAGCCTTAGCCTAATTTGCAGGGATCCCTGTTCCAGGAGGTGGACAAGTGTCTGTGGTGGGATGCAGGCAGTCTGTGGACTTTCTGAAATTATACTCAAAATTTGTCATATATGTGTATTTCTGGGAGGCCGTCTTCAGATCCCTTCAGAGGGTTTGATCTAATAGAGATTGTGAACCTACTGTCACAGAAGTGCCCCAATAAATAACAAGTCATTTTAATTTTATGAATAGATCCTAAATTGACCCATTCTTATACCTCTGTCTTGGAATTAGGAAAATATACTTCTATCTGCTCTCCAAATGATAAATACCTTATTCCCTTAAGCATTCATTTAGCTGATGGTCTGAAAATATTATATTAAAATGCCTGGTTATGAAGGCTAATAAATAAAAATACCCCTGATTATAAATAATCAATTTTAAGGGGTCCCCAAAGCCATAAAAAATGAAGTTCAGTGATATATTCTCAGCCTTCATGCCTAACGCATGCCTTAGGCATGGAGATCAATGTGTGGTGTGTTAGGGTGTGTTATTTTCATCTTTCTATCAGCTAAGTTGTATTAAGAATGGTTCAACAGTCCCTAAGCTTACTTTCCTCATAATTTGATGTCAGATATCACTGTCTTGTGTTTAAATATGTCTGAATATTTTATGTCCAGCTATGTTCTAAGATGTTAGACATTGGTCAATAATACATAACATACATCAAGGCAGTGTAATTCTAATGTAGGGTGAAAGACAGTTTTGAGAAGTGACAGCAGAGAATGGGAAGGAAGAATTCAGGAAGGGAGTATCAGCTAGCAGGGAGGAATTACTGTGGAGGGAAATTAAGAGTACTTTGATTCTTTGGGTGAAAGCTGAACCAGGAAAATTCTGGATAGCTTGACTATGACCTGTTTGAACCCAAAGTACTTGGCCTGGGAAGTCCTTGAGCTATGCCTGTATGGTCCATATGTCATTTCAAGGGGAGAGAAGTGGGATCTGAAACAAAGTAGTCTTAGGAATGCAATGAAAAACCATAAATAATGACCCATATACTTGTTAAATTGGGTGGAAATTTTAACTCTAAACATTCTGCCAGCCAGCTTGAAATGGAAAAAAAAAATTGACCATTACATGGTATACTGTGTTCAGGAGATAAAATAAGGCAGTTGTTTCGGAGAACCACTATCCTTCTCAAGACCATAATCAGTGTGAATTTCTCCTGGTGCTCCTCTGGAGTGTTGCATGGAGCTCTCTCTCTCTCGTAGTCCTGATGTTGATGGATCTTGGGACACTTAGAGCAGAGTGAAGCCTGTTTTGATAGATTATGGGACAATTAGAGCTGAGTGAAGCTTGCAGTGTGATAATTTTCTACCCATTCCTGAGTAATTGCACCAAGAATGTTAAGACACACAGAGAGGTCAACTATAACTTAAACCTCTAAAGTTGATGTCTTAAGTAGGGATGTGGGTAAAAATTACCAGGTTTCTCCCCTCATGCTGTAGTTAATTGGTTCTTTTCATTAATAAGCTTGTTAAGAAATTTCATGTGTAAATTCAATATATCTGTCTAAAAACATTTCCCATAGAAGCAATCCTTCCACATCCTTTTTCTGTGTTCTTTACCTTAACCATTTGTTTTTATGGTTGGTATATTTTTAAGCCTATCAGTTATATGAATATCTCAAAACCATTATAAAAACTGTATCAAAGCTGTCTTGGGTAAATTTCAATGATATTTAAATGAAATTGCCTTAAAATCTATTGCTTATGTGGACACATGTTCTACATGTCTGATTTCTTCATCTTTCCTCACTCCTTTCTTCCCTTCCTCCTTTCTTTCCTCAGTGACTAATAACTAATTTAAGCTTCTGCAAAGTAGTGTTCACAGATCCATAGAGAAAGTTACTAAACTTGATTTATAACCTTTTTCCAAGGCTGAAATTTTGGTGACTTAATAGCAACAGCATGTGTTTGTGTTTGTCATGTGAGTTTAGGATTTAAAAGGAATTCCTTAGTGGGGTGCCTGGGTGGCTCAGTTGGGCATCTGACTCTTGATCTCAACTCAGGTCTTGATCTCAAGGTTGTGAGTTCAAGCTCTGCATTGGGCTCCACACTGGGCATGGAGCCTACTTGAAAAAAGTAAAATAAAAGAAATTCCTTAGTAAGAGCTAATATATTAGAAAATGTAAACCAATTGACAGTTTGGAGAAATTTTTATCTGAATGAAAGAACACATATCTTTAGAGTATATCTCCTCTATTTCTAAAACAATTTAAAAACATTTAATGATTATTTTGGGAGGTCAGATTAATTGAAGTATAATATACTTACAGTAAAAGCCACCACCTTTAAATACATAGTTAAATGAATTTCAACAAATATGTACCGTGATGGAACTACCACCATCATCAAAATAATGGAACATTTCCAATTCCTTGAAAAGGTTTTCTTGTGCCGTTTCTCAGTTAATCCCTCTCCACAGCTGTTGGCAACCACTAAATCTGATTTCTGTCCCTGGAGTGTCATAAAAATAGAATTTCACAGTATGTAGACTTCTGTGTCTTCTTTCACTTAGAATAATGCTTCTCATATATGCTCACTTTTCCATTGGATACAGGACATGCAATCGATGCACCTGGTCTTTCCATTGGATACAGGACATGCAATCGATGCACCTGCTTCTCATATATGCTCACTTTTCCATTGGATACAGGACATGCAATCGAAGCACCTGGTGCATGCAATCGATGCACCAGGACATGCAATCGATGCACTTATGGGTTTCTGTACTTCCCATGCTGCACAACTCCTAGCAGTACTTTGTAGTGTTAGCAAAGGTTATTATGGGGTACTTTTAGGGCTTCGGGGCTCCTTTGGGATCTCTGGAGTACATGCTTTTTATCATGCTAGCTTTTCATCCTCTTTCATGTTGTTTGGATTGGAATAATGGTTCCAAAGACCATCCTTCTTGCTTACCACTGTGTAATATCTTAAAAAACAAACAAAAATATTGTCTTTAGTTTGTTAAGAAATTGGCAGCTAACAGTGTCCTATCTTTGTAGATAGTATAAATGAGGTACAGACTCTAAAAATCAAGTTATATTTCTAGATGAAATTATATAATGTGTGGGCCCTGCCTCAAAATAATACAGAATGGAGAAAATGAGTGGGAATATAGAAGAAACAAGATTGACCATGAGCTGATGATTGTTGAAGGTGGGTGATGTGTATGTACATGGAGGTTCATTATACTCTTCTACTTTATGTTTGACATTTTCTATAATAAAAAATTTCATAGTTCTCATCATGACCAAAAAAGCAAAAAAATAAAAATCAAGTTACTTAAGCAGCCTATTATAAGTTTTTATTATTGCTCTTCCTTTTTCTTGGATTCTTCTTGAAATATTTATTTAAACTATTTTGCTCCTTGGATCCTATGCAGGATTGCAGTTTGTTCTAATTTTGAATATTTATTTAAAACAGATTATGTATTCTTACTATTTAGCAGGTTAGTAGAAACATAGATTGTATTTTTCCAAACTATTCTTTTAGTTTCCTACCTCCAAATCAGACACCATTTCATCGGGAGATCATTGATTTACCTGTCACAGAAACCCTAATGTGTTACTTGTGGGGAGGAGTTGGTATGGAGGGAATAAGTTGTAAAGTGGTGTCCGTACCCGTATCCATTGCTTGGAGTGTAAAAGAAGTGATTATCTCTCTTCTCAGTCTAATCTTTCTAGTTTTACAGGGTTTTTACATTGGAGCCCAATTGTGAGTGGTCATTTGGAATCCAGGCTTGAGTTTTGATATTTAATTTTAAAACAGTAGAGTTAGAGAACAGATGGAAGAATCTATAAGTGAATACAAGGTTAAAATAGACGTATATAGTTTAACTCAAGTTGTGCTTGACTGTTAGAACTCCTTTTTGAGGGGGGAAGTTTGTTACTTGTGACTAGAACTGTTAGATTTAGGTCAGAAGGGCCAAGGGGATGAGGCAGTTTTTAAGGCTTTGTAACCATTGACCTTTCACGACAGCACCCCAGTCAGCTCTCTAGGTCTCTTGGGATTGTGATTCCCCCTTCTCAGCTAGCAGGCTGCAGAGATAATGGAAAAGGAAGACTCATTGAACTAACATGAGGACTGGAGTCAATATGGTGGAAATGAATAATAAGGATAAAAAGAATGGTTACTATTTACTGAAATTTACTTTGTGCCAAGTATACCGACAAGTTTTTTTTTTTATTGAGGTAAAATTCACATAACATAAACTAGTAACCATTTTGAAGTGTACAATTTCGTGGCCTTTAGTATATTCTTATTGTGCAATCATCACCTCTATCAAATTCCAAGAGAATTTCATCACCCTATATGGAAACCTTGTATCTACTAATCAGTTCCTCTCTTTTCTTTCCTGCTTCTCTCTAATCCCTGACAACTACTAGTGGCTTTCTGTCTAGGTATTTACCTGTCCAGGATTTTTCAGTATACATGGAATCATGCAATATGTGACCTTTTGTGTATGGCTTCTTTTACTTATCATCTTTCCATTTTATAGTATGTATCAGTATTTCATTCTTTTTTATGGCTGAGTAATATTTCATTGTGTGAATATATCACATTTCATTCATCCATTTATCAGTTGATGGACATGTAGGTTGCTTCTACCCTTTGACTATGGCTAAGTTTTTTTTAGCACTATGTTGTTGGATTCCCATAGTGATCTAGTGAGGACAGCCACTATGGAAAACAGTATGGAATTTCTACAGAAAATTAAATATATAACTACTGTATGATCTGATAATTCCTCTTCTGTATATATATCAAAGGGAAATGAAATCATTGTCTAGAAGCGATATCTGTATTCTCATGTTCATTGCAGCGTTGTGTCCATTGACATTTGAATGGGTAAAGCAAATGTTATATGAAGACAATAGAGTATTATTCAGCCATAAGAAGGAAATTCTATCGTTTGTAATAACATGGATGAATCCTGAGTACATTATACTGAGTGAAATAAGACAGAGGAAGACAAATGCTGTATGATCTCACATGTGGAATCTAAAAAACCAAACACACAGATACAGAGAACAAATTAGTGGTTGCCAGAGGTGGTGGGCAAAGGTGGAAAGGAAATGGGTAACGGTGGTCAAAAGGTACAAACTTACAGTTATAGGAAAGTTAAGTTCTGGGGATGTACTGTACAGTATGGTGGCTATAGTTAATACTGTATTGTATATGTGAAGGTTGCCAAGAGAGTAGATTTTATTTATTTATTTTTTTAAAAGATTTTATTTATTCGACAGAGAGAGAGACAGCCAGCGAGAGAGGGAACACAAGCAGGGGGAGTGGGAGAGGAAGAAGCAGGCTCATAGTGGAAGAGCCTGATGTGGGGCTCGATCCCTTAACGCCGGGATCACGCCCTGAGCCGAAGGCAGACGCTTAGCCGCTGTGCCACCCAGGCGCCCCAAGAGAGTAGATTTTAAAAGTTCTTACCATACACACAAAAAATTGTAACTCTTTCAGATTATGGATGTTAGCTAAACTTATTATGGTAATCATTTCATAATATGTATACAAATCAAATTCTTTGTATACCTTAAACTTACACAACGTTACATGCCAATTATATCTCAACAAAGCTGGAAAAAGAGAATCCAGGGAGGAAGATTATAACTGTACAGATGAGGAAACTGAGGAGCTGAGAGATCACATGACTAGTCAGAGCTACATGAGTGTTGATTTTGTCTTTGGAATCCATGTCTCAGCAAGGCTCAGCAAGTTCTTAACAACTATCTCTCTTGTTTTGCTGGCCATGTGGACAAGGTGAGGGTGGCTTTAAATATTTCAGACCAATTTCGGACAATTGGTCTAAAACTTAGCTCTGCTATTTAATACCAATGAAGAGGTGTGTGTTTGTCAAGAGTGGTAAAGGAGAGAGGAAGAAGGTTGGTGCTCAAGTAAGCATGTGTGTTAAGTACCAGTAGGAGGGGATTGAGTAAGATTTATACAGAATCCCATAGCATAGTTTATACCTTGTAGTCTGCCTCTCAAATGCTCCTACCAAATATCCCTGTAGAAGAAGAGACTGGGGGCACCTGGGTGACTCAGTTGGTTAAGTGTCTGCCTTTCGCTTGGGTTATGATCTTGGGATCCTGGGATTGAGCTGGGGCTCTCTGCCCTGCAAGGAGTCTGCTTCTCCCTCTCCCTTTGCACCTACCGCCCCCCGCCCACTTGTTCTCGCATGCTCTCTCTCTCAAATAAATAAATAAATACAATCTTTTAAAAAAAAAGAGAGACTGAAACCTCATCACCCCACAGCACTCACGCAGATTTTGTATCTTGTTCCCTTAATATGTTTTTTATGTGAGAATAAACCAAGTGACCTAACATGACAAAAGTAGATGCTACAGAATGATGTGTCAGGTTTATCCTGTGTGTTCTACGTGAGGCATATTAGCTGGTGACCATGGGGTGTGAGGTATGGTAGTGGGATGCTAGCTGCTATTTCCACTACTAGATGATTAAAGGGTAAGTGTAGAACTTTTTCTTTATTGGAACGTCTTGATTTCCAAGATTGTTGAAGAGTGTACTATCGCACTGTGTGACTGATAAACTGGAAAATTTTATAGACTGTTAATAGTAGTAACATTAAAATATGATAACTTTTAGAGAGTACTTCTAAATAAATTATTCAAAACTTTAAAAAGGGAACATCAAGAAAACAAATATTAGAGTAGAAAAAATGATTCTGAAAGGCATATTTTAAAAACTTACTTCCAAAAATTTTAATACATACTATGTTTTTTTCTTTTCTTGGTGACTCTTAAAAAACTCTAATTGTCTTAAGTTGAATTTTTACTTAAATATTATCTTTTCTATCTGAGTTACTTTTGTTTTTTATGGAAGTGACTCCAAAGTTGTTTTTTTTTACTTATTATGAAATACACTAACATTTCTTCAGCCAGCATAGTTTTGAGTTTTCAAAAATATTATCATTTTGTATCTAATAATATTCTGGTTATATTGGGTTGCTTATATGTTGAATAAAATACTTTTCGTAGACTGTGTAGTGAGGATGAATATGAACCATGTATTTGTGCAGGTATTTTGAGGTAAAATTCATTTTGAGACACGTTTTGAACATAATTTGTGCAGTTTATGAGGTGTTTTCCAGCAATGTAAAATATAATTCTGATAGCCTGTTGTAAATATAAATTCTAAACCAAAGTTTTTAATACACTGCAAATTACCTTCCTTCAGTGGTTTTCCAATTTAAATTAACTTATGACCAGTCATCATATTATTCAGGTCCTGGTTACAAATCCATATCAAAAGAAAATTGAATAGACTCCTCTTTCTTCATTGATTTTAATTTAAAACTCAATTCATTTAGGATGCACAAAGTTACAGATTTGAAGAGTTTGATAAATCTACTTGAATTGTAATATTAAAATGTTTCCATGGGTTATGTGTTTGGGGACCACCCTTTACTCTCTGTGGTGTAAGACTCAGGACATCTTATTGTGTAGATATGGCCATTACATTAGTGTGGTATTTTCTTTCCCTTCACTAAAATCTGCATTTTTTCATGAGGTTGCTTATTTGGTATAATGTTTTATTTTCTATTTATGTATAGTAAATATTAACCATACACAGAGGGTTGCATCAAATGACCATATAGGGCAGAATGATTCCTTTTATTCCTATTGGTATTATAGGGAATGATTGTTCGTTCTTTTCCTTCCTTCCTCCCTTCCTCTCTTCCTCTCTCTCTCTCCCTTTCTTTCTTTTTGAGAGAGAGAGAGAGAGAGAGAGAGAGAGAGAGGCATGTGAGTGTGGAGGCAGTGTAGGGGGGCCAGAGGGGCAGAGGGAGAGGGAGAGAGAGAATCTCAAGCAGTCTCCACACCCAGCACAGAACCCACTCTCACAACCCTGAGATCCTGACCTGAGTGAAATCGAGAGTCAGATGCTTAACCAATTGAGCCATCCAGGTGCCCCTGGAATGATAGTATCTCTATTGTTTCCTTTGGCATGTACTTTTAAAATTTACAGCTATTTAAAAAATTCAGGTGCAGATGCTTAAGCAGAACATACTACTTTTTTGCAGGTGGTTCCTTGTGCCTTAATGGCTCTTTCCTGGCTGGTTGATATGTTTCCTTCTGGTGATCACATACTCCATGGTGGCATCAATAAATTCTTATTTACTTTATTATTTTTTTTTAATTTAAATTCAATTAGCCAACATATAGTACATCATTAGTTTTTGATGTAGTGTTCAGTGATTAGTTGCATATAATACCTGTTGCTCATCACATCACATGCCCTCCTTAATGCCCATCACCCAGTTACCCCATCCCCCACCCACCTCCCTTTCCACAACTCTCAGTTTGTTTCCCAGAGTCAGGAGTCTCTCATGGTTTGTCTCCCTCTGATTTCTTCCCATTCAGTTTTCCCTCCCTTCCCCTATGATCCTCTGTGTTATTCCTTATATTCCAGATATGAGTGAAACCATATAATAACTGTCTCTCTGATTGACTTATTTCACTTAGCGTAATCCCCTCCAGTTCCATCCATGTTGATGCAAATGGTGGGTATTTATCCTTTCTAATGGCTGAGTAATATTCATTCCATTGTCTATATGGACCACATCTTCTTTATCCATTCATCTGTTGAAGGACATCTCAGCTCCTTCCACAGTTTGGCTATTGTGGACATTGCCGCTATGAACATTGGGATGCATGTGTCCCTTCTTTTCACTACATCTGTATCTTTGGGGTAAATACCCAGTAGTACCATTGCTGGGTCATAGGGTAGCTCTATTTTTAACTTCTTGAGGAACCTCCGTACTGTTTTCCAGAGTGGCTGTACCAGCTTGCATTCCCACCAACAGTGTAAGAGGGTTCCCCTTTCTCCACATCCTTGCCAACATTTGTTTTTCCCTGTCTTGTTAATTTTAGCCATTCTAACTGGTATAAGGTGGTAGCTTATTGTGGTTTTGATTTACTTTAAAAATATTCTTGTGAAACACTTCTATGAGGTCAAAATGGTTCATGGTTAGTTAATGAGTGCAGGTAATCCTTTTGTCAGATTGGTCGAGTGCTTGAGCTATTTGCATGTGGTGAGCTACAGAGTTAGATAACATTTCCAGTGGCTTTCGCTTCATTTTGGAAGTGGAGGCGTTAAACAGCATCTGTGCCTCTTCCTGCTTTATTCATGTTCATCACCTTGTTTTCCTGGTGAGTTCTGTTTTCCTTCTGGGTTCTCTTTCTAGGATTTTTTCCTGTCTTTTCCATGAGTCTCTTTCTCTTCTTTCTTTCCCACTCGCTTTGGCATGGTAGTGTTTCTCTCTTAGTGAGTAAGGTGAAGAGCAGGGCTTCATGCATGTTCATTTTCCTATAGCTTGCATGGCTGAATTAATGAGTCTGCCTCAGACAGAACTGCAGGGATGAAGTCAGTGGTAGAGAAAAACGACTATGTTTTGGTCCATGACATAGTGTTGAGCAAAAGAGTTGCTGCATGTTAAGCTTCCTCATTTAAAGGACTCCTCCAAACACTGCTCCCACACAGACTGGTGGGGCAGGTTTCCAAGCATTTGACAGGAGGTGTCCAGGAATTCCATTCAGGAAATTGGTAGGAGCTAACCTTTTTTATTTTTTTTTAAGTTAAAAAAAGTTCCATTTAGTTAACACACGGTGTAATGTTAATTTCAGGTGTACAGTATAGTGATCCAGCACTTCTGCCAGTGCTCATCACAACAAATGTACTCCTTAATCCCCATCACCCATTTCACCCACCTCCCCTTGGTAACCATTAGTTTGCTTTCCATAGCTAAGAGTCTGTTTCTTCGTTTGCCTCTCTCTCTCTTTTTTCCCCCTTTGCTCTCTTGTTTTGTTTCTAAAAATCCATGTATGAGTGAAATTTACCCAAAGAATACAAAAACTCTAATTCAAAGGGATGTATGCACGCCTGTGTTTACAGCAGCATCAGCTACAGTAGCGGTTAACTGTATTAAATTGGTTAGAAAGAAACACAGAAAGGTGGGAAACTGCTGTTTCTTCTCTTTGTCAGACGGCATTTAGGACAAGTGCATCTGGAATGATCACTTCTAGGAGTCTCTTTAAAATGAGAGATTTCTCTGTTAAAATGTGTATTTCCTTTCCTAACAATCTTTATTATTTTGTCCATTTATCAGATATTAGGCAGATTGAATTAAAATTTGTAAGTTGATATTTGTAAGGTTTAGTAATTTTATATGTTACAAAAACAATTCTTGGTAGCTCATTTTGTAATGAAGGTCAGCCTGTAGTGATATAAATATGTGTCACTTAGCTCTTAAGAATTCTGACTCTAATTTATAGTACCGGGGTTTTTTTTGATGATGGAGTTGGTCTGTATTTGCATAAAACTATCATTCTGTGAGAATAGTAGAACATAAGCTTTAAAAAATGTATCTGAAATTTTATCATAATTGGCACATTACTGCTTATATTTATTTTTTCTATTTAGGTTTTTTCCCAAGCAGTTCTCAAGGATGTGATGCATTTCTTCGCCACAAGATGACACTGATATCTCCCTCAGTATTAAAGAAGTATGGTATTCCCTTTGACAAGGTTAGTGTTATTCTTTAACATTCATTTGTGCATGTAGTATTTATATGCAAGACAAATTTAACACAAACTGATATATCCTTGACTTCAAATAGGGTTTTTAGGATGGGGGGAGAAAAATTCAGATTCATGTTTTATAACAATTATTTATCTAAGTACTAAGTTGAAATTACTTTTATTTCAGGATACATTTACTATAATTTCATGCTGGTTATAGTTCACTTAAAACAATACTGAAAGTAAAATGCAGGACATTCAACAAAATAAGGTGTAGCACTTCTACATTAAAGTCTTTTATATGGGTCCTGGAGTTAAGATGGCGGACGAGTAGGGGTCCCCTTTGTCAGCCGGTCCCCTGAGTCAAGCTAGATAGGTACCAGACCATCCTGAACACCCACGGAATCAGCCTGAGACGCAGGAAGATACATCTGGATCTCTATAAATGAACATCTCCAGCGCTGAGTACTGAGGTACAAAGCGGGGAGCCGTGAAACCGCGCACAGATATCAGAAGATAAATGGAAGGGGGAGGGAGCCGCCGTGTTTGGGCACCGGGAAGCGGTAGCCACCTGCACGGGGGAGCGGCTGACTCGCAGACCAGCACCCGCAAGAGAGCGGACTGAGACCCTTAGCTGGGGAACGCGCGCGCGCGACCAGTCTGAAAACCGGAGCTCCGGAGTGCCCATAAAACACACTGAAATGGAGCTCCGGAGCGCGTGGGGGCGGCTGGCGGCTGGCGGTGTTAGAAATGCAAAGGACAGAGATGCGCTGGCCCTGGAAGTGAGGGCTGAGATGCCAGGTGTGGGGCGCACATCCCGGAACGCTGTAGGGTTTAGCAGCACCAACAGAAGCAGAGTTAGAGTGGCCAGAGGAGCCCAGTGGAGAGTGGACTGCGATCCCTCTGTTCTGAGACAGAGGCTGGGATTCAGCTACTGCTGCTCTGACTCTCAGAAGAGGCACAGCAAACCGCCAGGGAAAGCCGCCAGAGAGCAAAAGCCTGGAAATACCGGCTCACAGTGTGCCCATCCCCATCCCCCCTTGCAGGGGACATGGAGACTCTACCCAAACAGGGTTGCCTGAATATCAGCGCAGCAGGCCCCTCCCTGGGAAGGCAGGCTGAAAAATCAAGAAGCCCACATCCCTAAGATCCCTATAAAACAAGGGTGCACGGCCTGGGTCCCGGTCAATAATTTGGGCTCTGGACAACCCCGCAACCTCTCCTCATCAGATTGACAAGAAGGAGAAATCCCCCCCAGCAAAGAAAAGACAATGAGTCTGTGGCCTATGCCACAGAACTAATGGATATGCATATAACCAAATTATCAGAAATGGAGTTCAGAGTAACAATGGTCAAGATGATGTGTAGACTTGGAAAAAATATTAGCGAAAATATTAACGAGAATATAGAATCTCGAAGGGCGGATGAGAGCAAATTTGGCAGAAATTAAAAATACTATGAATCAAATTCAGTCAAAACTAGATGCTCTGACAGCCAGGGTGAATGAAGCAGAAGAACAAATCGGCGAATTGGAGGATGGGTTAGTAGAAGAGAAAGCTAAGACAGGAACTTGGCTCAAAAAAATCCAAACTCAAGAATGTAGGTTATGGGAGATTACTGACTCAATGAAACATTCGAATGTCAGAATCATTGGCATCCCTGAGGGGGTGGAGAAAAACAGAGGTCTAGAAGAGATATTTGAACAAATTGTAGCTGAAAACTTCCCTAATCTAGCGAGGGAAACAAACATTCATGTCCAAGAGGCAGAGAGGACCCCTCCCAAGCTCAACCACGACAAACCTATGCCACGTCACATCATAGTGCAATTAGCAAATATTAGATCCAAGGATACAGTATTGAAAGCAGCCAGGGCAAAGAAATTTCTCACGTACCAAGGCAAAGGCATCAGAATTACATCAGACCTGTCTACACAGACCTGGAATGAGAGAAAGGGTTGGGGGAGCATATTTAAAGCTCTGTCAGAGAAAAACATGCAGCCAAGGATCCTTTATCCAACAAGGCTGTCATTCAGAATTGATGGAGAAATAAAGACATTTCAAAATCGCCAGTCACTAACCAATTTCGTAACCACGAAACCAGCCCTACAGGAGATATTACGGGGGGTTCTATAAAAGTAAAAAGGCCCCAAGAGTGATACAGAACAGAAAGTCACAGCCAATACAAACAAAGACTTTACTGGCAACATGGCATCATTAAAATCATATCTTTCAGTACTCAGTCTTAATGTTAATGGCTTAAATTCTCCCATAACGCCACAGGGTTGCAGATTGGATAAAAAGACATGACCCATCCATTTGCTGTCTACAAGAGACTCATGTTGAACCTAAAGATACATCCAGACTGAAAGTAAAGGGATGGAATACCAACTTTCATGCCAATGGACCTCAAAAGAAAGGTGGGGTAGCAATTCTCATATCACACAGATTGGATTTTAAACTAAAGACTATAGTTAGAGATACAGAAGGGCACTATATTATTCTTAAAGGTTGTATCCAACAAGTGGATATGACAATTATAAATATATATGCCCCCAACAGGGGAGCAGCAAGATACACAAGCCAACTCTTAACCAGAATAAAGAGACATGTAGATAAAAATACATTAATAAGAGGGGACCTCAACACTCCACTATCAGCAATAGATAGATCACCTAAGCAGAAAATCAACAAAGCAACAAGAGCTTTGAATGCCATACTAGATGAGTTGGACCTCATAGATATATATAGAACACTACACCCCAGAACCAAAGAATACTCATTCTATTCTAATGCCCATGGCACATTCTCAAGAATAGACCATGCTCTGGGTCACAAAACAGGTCTCAACCGATATCAAAAGACTGAAATTATTCCCTGCATATTCTTAGACTACAGTGCTTTGAAATTGGAACTCAACCACAGGGAAAAATTTGGAGAAATTCAAACACTTGGAGACTAAGAACCATCTCACTCAAGAATGATTCGATAAACCAGGAAATCAAAAATCAATTTAAACAATTTATGGAGACCAACGAGAATGAAAACACAATGGTCCAAAACCTATGGGACACTGCAAAGGCAGTCCTAAGGGGAAAATACATAGCCATCCAAGCCTCACTCAAAAGAATAGAAAAATCTAAAATGCAGTTTTTATATTCTCACCTCAAGAAGCTGAAACAGCAACAGAAGAACAGGCCTAATCCACTCAGGAGAAAGCAGTTGATCAAGATTAGAGCACAGATCAATGAATTAGGAACCAGGAGTACAGTAGAGCAGATCAAGAGAACTAGAAGCTGGTTCTTTGAAAGAATAAATAAAACAGAGAAACCACTGGCAAGACTTATCCCAAAGAATAGAGAAAGGACTCAAATTAATAAAACTATGAATGGAAAGGGAGAGGTCACAACCAAGACCAATGAAATAGGAAGGATTATTAGAAGCTTTTATCAACAGCGTTATGCCAATAAATTAAGCAACCTGGAAGAGATGGAGGCCTTCCTGGAAACCTATAAACTACCAAGACTGAAACAGGAAGAAATTGATTTTTTAAACAGACCAATTAATTATGAAGAGATTAAAACAGTGATTAAAAACCTTCCAAAAAACAAAATGCCAGGACCTGATGGATTCCCCGGGGAATTCTACCAAACATTCAAAGAAGAAATAATACCTATTCTTCTAAAGCTATTTCAAAAAATAGAAACAGAAGGAAAACTACCAAACTCATTCTGTGAGGCCAATATTACCTTGATCCCCAAACCAGGAAAGACCCCATCAAAAAGGAGAATTACAGACCGATTTCCCTGATGAATATGGACGCCAAAATTCTCAACAATATCCTAGCTAATAGAATCCAATAGTGCATTAAAAGGATTATCCATCATGACCAAGTGGGATTCATCCCTGGGATACAAGGGTGGTTCAACATTCGCAAATCGATCAGTGTGATAGATTATATCAACAAGAAAAAAGCCAAAAATCATATGACCCTCTCAATAGATGCAGAAAAAGCATTTGACAAAATCCAGCATCCTTTCCAGATTAAAACCCTTCAGAGTGTAGGGACAGAGGGTACATTCCTCAATCTCATAAAAACCATCTATGAAAAGCCTACAGCAAGTATCATTCTCAATGGGGAAAAGCTGGAAGCCTTTCCCTTAAGATCAGGAACACGACAAGGATGCCCACTCTCGCCATTATTATTCAACATAGTATTAGAAGTCCTTGTAACAGCAATCAGACAACAAAAAGGGATAAAAGGTATCCAAATCGGCAAAGAAGAAGTCAAACTGTCTCTCTTCGCAGATGACAGGATACTCTATGTGGAAAACCCAAAAGACTCCACCCCCAAACTACTAGAAGGTATAGAGCAATTCAGTAATGTGGCGGGATACAAAATCAATGCTCAGAAATCAGTTGCATTTCTATACACGAACAATGAGACTGAAGAAAGAGACATTAGGGAATCCATCCCATTTACAGTAGCACCAAAAATCATACGTTATCTCGGAATTGACTTAACCAGAGACATAAAAGATCTATATTTTAGAAACTACAGATCACTCTTGTACGACATTGAAGAAGACACAAAAAATGGAAAAATATTCCATGCTCATGGATTGGAAGAATAAACATAGTTAAAATGTCTGTGCTACCCGGAGCAATCTACTCTTTCAATGCCATCCCAGTCAAAATACCAATGACATTTTTCAAAGAACTGGAACAAACAGCCCTTAAATTAGTGTGGAACCAGAAAAGGCCACGAATTGCCAAGGAATTGTTGAAAAGGAAAAACAAAGCTGGGGACATCAGAATGCCAGATTTCAAGTTGTACTACAAAGCTGTGATCACAAAGACCGCATGGTACTGGCACAAAAAGAGACACATAGACCAATGGAACAGAACAGAGAACCCAGAAATGGACCCTCGGCTCTTTGGGCAATTAATGTTTGATAAAGCAGGAAAAAACATCCAGTGGAAAAAAGACAGTCTCTTCAATAAATGGTGCTGGGAAAATTGGACAGCTACATGCAAAAGAATGAAACTTGACCACTCTCTCACACCATACACAAAAATAAACTCCAAATGGATGAAGACCTCGATGTGAGACAGGAATCCATCAAAATCCTAGAGGAGAGCATAGGCAGCAACCTCTTTGACATCGGCCACAGCAACTTTTTTCATGACACATCTCCAAAGGCAAGAGAAACAAAAGATAAAATGAACTTGTGGGACTTCATCAAGATAAAAAGCTTCTGCACAGCCAAGGAAACTGTCAAACTAAGAGGCAGCCCACGGAATGGGAGAATATATTTGCAATGACAGTACAGATAAAAGACTGGTATCCAAGATCTACAAAGAACTTCTCAAACTCAATACACAAGAAACAAATAAAGAATTCATAAAATGGGCAGAAGATATGAACAGACACTTTTCCAATGAAGACATACAAATGGCTAACAGACACATGAAAAAATGTTCAAAATCATTAGCCATCAGGGAAATTCAAATCAGAACCACACTAAGATACCACCTTACTCCAGTGAGAATGGCAAAAATAGACAAGGCAAGAAACAACAATTGTTGGAGAGGATGTGGAGAAAGGGGATCCCTCCTACATTGTTGGTGGGAATGCAAGTTGGTACAGCCACTCTGGAAAAGTGTGGAGGTCCCTTAAAAAGTTAAAAATTGAGCCACCCTATGATCCAGCAATTGCACTACTGGGTATTTACCCCAAAGATACAGACGTAATGAAGAGAAGGGCCATATGCACCCCAATGTTCATAGCAGCATTGTCCACAATAGCTTAAATCATGGAAGGAGCCAAGATGCCCTTCAACAGATGACTGGATTAAGAAGTTGTGGTCCATATATACAATGGAATATTACTCAGCTATCAGAAAGAATGAGTTGTCAACATTTGCTGCAACATGGACGGCACTGGAGGAGATAATGCTAAGTGAAATGAGTCAAGCAGAGAAAGACAATTATCATATGATTTCTCTCATCTATGGAACATAAGAACAGGATGATCAGTAGGGGAAGAAAGGGATAAAGAAAGGAGGGGTAAACAGAAAGGGGAATGAAGCATGAGATACTATGGACTCTGAGAAACATACTCAGGGCTTTAGAGGGGAAAGGTGGGAGAATGGGATAGGCTGGTGATGGGTATTAAGGAGGGCACATATTGCATGGTGCACTGGGTGTTTTACGCAACTAATGAATTATCTAACTTTACATAAAAAACCAGGGATGTACTGTATGGTGACTAACATAATATGATAAAAAATATGATTATATTAAAAAAAATAAAAAATAAAAAAAGAAAAGTCTTTTATATGAACAACATAATTTATGGATATGTGATCTATTTTTTAAAAAGAATTCACAACAGGGGCACCTGGGTGACTCAGTCACTTAAGCCTCTAACTATGGCTCAGGTCATGATCTCAGAGTCCTAGGATCAAGCCCCTTGGTGGGCTGTGCACTCAGTGTGGAGTCTGCTTGTCCCTCTGCCCCTCTCCCCACTTGTGCGCGCTCTCTCTCTCTCTGTCTCTGTCTTTCTCTCAAATGAATATAAATCTTAAAAAAAAAAAAGAACTCAGAACAATTATTATTAGTTTGGTTTGTTAGAGTCTATGATTATGATACCAGTGTGTTGCTTCTAAACGTATTCAGACATAATACAATTGAGAGTTCATTATGGATAAAATTGCCTGATGATTTAATAATTAGATATTACTTCTTTGGAATATTTCTGAAGATTAAGTTCTGTAAGACTAAGTCCATACTAAGTTCCTCTTTCTTTGTGCCCACAGGTAGTTACTGGGTCAGAATTATTATGGAGCATGAGAACTTCTTTTTTTTGAGCATGAGAACTTTTATGTGAAGAAGCTAAAGTGACAAAAAGCTTTTGACCAAGCAAACAAAAGCTCCCTCTCAGTTAGAGGAGGATTTAGTAATTAGCTACTTGTAGAAACATAAATAGCTGTATTCTCTTCTTCATCTTTTTTTTCTTCATTTTTAATTTGGCTTTTCTTCCCATGTTTGCTGTTTTTCACCTCAGAAGTTTTTCAGTTGTGACTAAATCTTTACCTTTTCTTCATCTCGGGCCACTTCAAGTGCATCCCACCCCACCCCCCACCATGGCTTTGTTCAAAGTAGAATTTTTGCAAGGACCAAGAGTCATTCTCCAACTTGAGGTGGTCCCTGCTCACTCACAAACTGTCTGTGCTGTATTCATGCATGAGATGAGACACATTTGTCTTCAGGGATGCTCTCACCACTGTTTTACTCACATAGTCTTAGCCACACAAAAAGTGTGCCTTTGAGATGTATACTGTGGGAGATGTGCATGTGTGTGGAGAGAAGCTGGAGATAGACTTCAGCACTGTCACAGGTAGAGAGGGCCGGGGCTGTGTCGCCCAGTTGGGCCAGTGCCACTGTGGGGCTCTGTCTTACTTGCATATACCTCTAGGCACTGGGCTTTTCAGTCTCAGATACATCACCAGTGAGTGTTTCTTTTAGGTGCTTGGCATTAGCTTAATTAGACACTTTTATTTAATTGGAATTTTAGAAGGGAGAGGAGAATGAGTGGACTAGAGTCTCCCAAGGACAGAAAATCCTTTATGATTTTAGTGCAGGTGATAGATATTGATCAAGCTGGTCTTTGGAAAGGGAATCATGTGAAATGGCAGATCATGGGATTGGTTCATTTCCCCAGGATTGGAGGTCTTTGGAGCTTGTAGCTCCTTTCCAAGCTTTGGGGAGAAGGAGGCAGGTGCCCTGTACCCGTTTCTGGGCTGGGGCTTTTCAGTGCTACTTGGTAAATCACCAGATACACCAGGAGGCTCTCCTTTGGTCTCTTGAGGATGGGGCATTTCATGGCTTCTGCAGACACCAGTGCCTCACCATGTGATTGGCAATTTTTTATGTGTAATACTGCCACTTCGCCTTCTGCACTGATGAAGGGTGTGTGATGACTCTGTGCTCCTCAAGGAACTTATTCTCTGATGATGATAATGTAATATGGGACAGAGTAGTGTATGCTTCTGAATTAAACTTCCCACATTCATTCCTGATTTTGTCACTTGGGGAAATTACCTAATTTTTCTGAGCTTCAGTTACTTTAGCTGGTGAACAATGATAATAATAGTACCTACTAATAGGGCTATTATGAGGATGAAAAGAGATGATCTATACGAGGGCTTCGCATAGTATATGTTATGTAGAACATATTCTTTCTCCTCAGTTTGATCCTCTTTTTAGCCAGTCATTTCACAGTTGGAGTAACATTATTTTCCTTCTTCTTTCAATGTATTTGCACATAATCATATACATATATACATACACACACACATATGTTTAATAAACTGATAATATCTGCTTTTAGATTATGTGTACTTTCCTTTCCAGCTTCCTTTATGATATGGAATTTTGATGATTGTTTAGTCTTATAATAAAAGGGACTTGTTCTTTTCTGTCACTGTGCTTTCTTATCTACGTATTTACACAGAGACAGTAAAATCAGCCAAAAAATATTTTGGCTAACTGGGATTGACTGTTTCTGGAAATTATACAGAAGCATAAAATTTAGAGTCCCTTTCAATGGGAACAGGTAATCTTTTTCAACATGGCAAGAGCAGGATTTTCTAGATAGAGTAGAAAAGGATTGTGGGGTGGGATTCAGTGGAGCAGTAAAGGTGGCTTCCTTATCCCAGTGGCAGCAGCCCTACCCTCTTCACCCATCTCTGTAGGGTTAGAAACAGCTGACCAGGGTGAGTTTTGTTTTATCACATAGTACAGGGAAGTGCCTAGGTTCCAAGCACAATTATAATGAATGAAATTCGGTGAGACCAGGAAAGGAGAGAACTAGGCTATGTTCTCATGTGGCTCAGAATGATGGAACTGGAGCCATGTTGAACACTGATGAGTCATTCTTTGCCTTTCAGGATGTAGTGGAGTTGATGCTCATTGTAGTAGAATACCTGCTCGGCTCTCGGGGGCAGGGTGATGAGATAAATTTCAGATTTGTTGTAAAGAAACTACTTTCACATACAACATTTTAGTATACCCAAATGGCAACTGAATTGCCTTGTGTGTGTCTGTATTTATATAGTATGTCCCCTGTATGTCTGCATACACATACATACTCACAGATTCATTTCTCAACATTTTAGGACTGAATTGAACCACGGTGACAAAATTAACCATAGGTAATAAATTTGATAATCCATCATAGCATAGGTAAATTTTAAAAAAGCACAGAAAAATTTTGCTTTACTATTTTTCAATAGCTCATGGTGTATTTTGTGTGTTTTGGTGATTACAAAAAGCCAGATGTCTTTAACCTAAAGAATAGGAATGGAATAAATATATTTTTCATGTTTGCTTTTAAGCTCTGACTGGTTTACCCAAGTTACTTTAATTATATTTAAAGATGCACTCACACATACATATTTGAATACTTCTTTGACAGAAATTTTACTATTAAATGGAATATAGTTAATTGAATTTTTCTGAGTATTATAAAAGAATAATTTGGTGAATACCACCAAGTCTTTAGCAACAGAATTCATAGTAAAGCCTGTTGAGCATGCATTATTGGAGTTTTTATAGCTCTAACTTTGAAGACACTTCAGTCAGAATAGGTCCTGTTAGATAACTCTAGTAACATGAATTTTTAAAGTATCAAAATATGCAGATTGATTGCTAACATGAACAAATTTACTTGGATAACTTAAAGACATCTTCAAATAAAATATAATATCTTTGATTATGGATTGAATAATTGAACAACATTGCCAGAAGGTCACACCCTGTTTAGAAAAGTCTTTAATGTTTCGTGAAAAACTGTTAATGGGTTGGGTAAAGATCTGGGGCTCCTTCTTTTATATTTGTTAGCTCTGATATCATGGCATTTTTTTTCTTTTTCTTTTTCTTTTTTAATAGGAAATATATTTTAATTGTATTTGCAATTTGGAAAGTCTTATAATTGGAAACTATTTTATGTTTTCTACCCTACAGATCACTCAGGAGGCTGGAGAATTTATGATCACTTTTCCATATGGCTACCATGCTGGTTTTAATCATGGTTTCAACTGTGCAGAATCTACAAATTTTGCTACAGTCAGATGGATTGACTATGGGAAAGTTGCTAAATTGGTAAGTTATGCCTCAAAAATAAAGCATAAATTAAATGTGTATTCTGGTTACTGTAGCAGGAAACCTAAGATCACATGCAACACTTTTTTTCCTCATTGATGTTGTGTGCTTCTCACCACGATGATTTATTTCAGACTAGATATATTTATTTTACATGGCCTATATTATCATTCGTAGCTACAGTTTTCTGTTTTGTGACTAATGTGGACCAGAGGTAATTTTATGCAACCGATGTTTGCTTTCTTTCTTAAAGCCACCAATTGTTTTTTTGTGAGATTTTCTAGTGGCTCCCTGTGGCTCCATGTTAGGTAGACTTGGCTCTCTCCATACTGAGTTTAGTCCATGGCTTAGAAAACAGCTACTTACGGATGAAAGTGTCTGTTAAAACTGTATAAGAGGTTGAGGGAGGATGGTAAGAAGAAATGATTAAAACTGTCTTTAGTGCAAAAATGAATTTCTTGAAAGTAATGTAGAACATACTTTAACAAGAAATATATCCTTATGTTAAATTTGGTATAAAATTTTGCATCTCCTGCTCAGTATATTTAATTTAGTTCACATACTGTGTATTTTCATTCACAAGCCACACTTCTATTAAATTTAATTAATCTCCCCCTGTGGTGTTAAATAGAAGACATCTTCAAAGAGGTGGTATCTTCCATTAAGTTGCTTTCTTTCCTGTGGCTTTGAAGGCAGAAGTACAGGCTGGCAGAGGGCAGCTTCTAAATGAAACTGTGTATTTTACAGAGTATGTAAAATTGGCACGGATTTAGTAGAAAATGACACATACAACTTAATGTGGCTGTGTCTTGGCCACCGCATGGTGTAAGTGAGTATTATTCATTCTACATTGATAAAACTTGCGTGTAGAATCATTGGGTGAACTTGGATAGAAATATATTCAGGGAAGAGTACACTAGGTTTAATTTAGATGTGTATTTAGAAAATTACATAATTTATTAAAATAAAAGTATAGCCCTTTGGCAGCCTAGGAAACATTTGTGTGAACTTGTGAAAAAAAGGGGAGCTCCTGCTATTAGACTTTTTCTGTACTGAGTAATTTCTATTTATGAGGGGTAATTTAGAAAGGAACAGAACTGAACTACTTCTTCCCATTACACATCCTTTATATTATAATAAACCTAATAAAAAAAATAGAAAACTCAGTGTATGTGTCTTGGCCAGCCATTTGCAGTGCTTTCACAGAAAGGTAATGCTTTTATCAACATTGAAATAGAGGCATAGACCCGTAGTTATAGCAAGGTATGTTATTTTATGGTTTGCATCTTTAATCATTGACATAATAAGTCAGTTATCACAGCTGTTCAGTTACCAGAAAAATTAGCTCGTGCTTGTTTACTATGAGTTTCAAATCTGGTTCATGATATTGGTACCATGGGGAGAATAGCTTCTCCACAAAGCTAAAATCTTCTGGGTGGGTTTCCACATTTCTTTGTGCATGTAGATTGGGACTGGGGTATGGCCAAGGAAGGGAGGTTGGTAGTGGTCCTCTCTGAAATCGCAGCTGACAGAGCCTAGGATTGTGGAACTGTTAAGAAGTGGCACACTGTGGTGGAGGAGGCAGGGATGCAAGGTCCAGCTTTTCTTCTAGGTAGCCATATGTCATTAGCAAAGTCATTTATTTATTTTGTTTGTTTCTTCCTGTATAAATTAGAAGTACCTCTCCACCCCATAGATTTGTTATGAGGGGAAACCCGTAGGTATGTGGGTATCCACTCATGCTGTGTTGATTTATATCATTCAATTTAGTTAAGGAATGTGACTGTCTTGGTTCTGGTATTTTGCTAGGTACAAAATTGTTCAATGACTATGGTGCAGTTTGGGCTAGTTAAAAATTGTCTTAATTGCATGCGTTTGAGATGTTTTTAGGTGTTGTCTCCACCCTTTCCTTACTTTTGGTGATGTGCTCCCCTGAGAATGTATTTGTTTTCTATTGCTGTTGGAGCAAATTACCATAAAAGTAGTGGTTTAAAACAATACCCACTTACTGTCTCATGATTCCATAGGTAATAAGTTCGATATTAGTCTCAGCAAGTAAAAATCAAGATGTTTGCAGGGCTGCATTTCTTACTGGAGGCACTGGAGAAGAATCCGTTTTCTTGCTCAGTCAGGTTATTGGCTGAATTCAGTTCTTTGCAGTTGTAGGACTGAGTTCCCATTTTCTTGCTGCCTGTCAGCCAGGTCTTTGCTCCTAGAGGCGTCTCTCGCTCGGGTCCTTCCATGTGGTCTACATTTCAGAGCAAGCAGTCCACAAAATCCCTTTTGTCATATAAGATGACATATTCACAGATTGCAGGGAGTAGGATATGGGTATCTTTGTTGTTGGGGGTGGGAAGGTTGGGGCAGCGTTCTGTCTACCACAGAGAGTTCCAATTAATAATTGACATGGTGATGTATTAAGAATCTTCTTTGAGTAGATGTAACTAACTTTAGTTATTCTGTACAAGAACTGGAAACTAAATTTTTAATGGGTACGGTTTTAAATGTTTCACTAACACATACTTCTGCTTTCTTAAATTATATCTCAATATTTTCGTGGCTATTCTCAGTAAGTAAGTTCTCTTATATTGTAGGGTACTGTGATGGCATTTTTGTGCATATTTTGGTGTCTTTGTCATTTATTTGACACATTTTTATTGATCTCCAAGGCTATTTCTTTACACAGCCATATGAATACTGTATCATGTGTATGTGTGTACATGTGTGAATGCATTTGTGTGTGGTTTTTTATTTTGGGAAAATTTGTGAATTGGGCAGTTAGTTTTTGTGTTTTGCTGGGGTCAAATGTATAATGGATTAATTATGAACTGCACTTAAAAGACTTTTAGCTTTGGGATGCCTGGGTGGCTTAGTCGGTTAAGCATCTGCCTTTGGCTCAGGTCATGATCCCAAGGTCCTGGGATGGAGTCACTCACTGGGCTCCTTGCTCAGCAGAGATCCTGCTTCTCCCTCTGCCTGCTGCTCCCCCTGCTTGTACTCTCCCTCCCTCTGTCTCTCTTTCTCTGACAAATAAATAAACAAAATCTTTAAAAAAGAAAGACTTTTAGCTTTGAGGATGCCTAAGTTAATTCTTAAACTAACAAATTTTTGCCTTCTTAATTCTTTGCTTTATCCAGTTTATTTTAAATGATAGCTATTAAGAAATAGTTTTTGTACTCAGGGCTAGTTTTATATTCACATATAGTAGCATCTGAGGAGTCCTGTAAGTCCTGTCTATAAATATCTTCCCTTCAAGTACCCAAAGTTTTATTCCTTTATGTTTTTATGGTTATTTGGGATTAGAGCACCTACAAATACGTACTTGAAAAGATATATTTTAAACCTTTAATTACAAAAAAAAGAAATAGTAATTATTCACAAGGGATGTTGAATTGTGCTTTTGGGGGGAGGGCAGATAATTTAAAAAATAATGGCATGCTTTTTCATAGTTGAAGCAGTAGGGGGAGTGAGATCTCCTTTACTTTTCACAATGGGGTTGATATGAGTATGTAAAAGCTTCTAATACAGTGTCCCTTTGTGGGACAGAATTAATGTGGTACAGCATGTGGGGTCTCTACTGGTTACATTTCATATATTACAAACCAATATTTCTAATTCAATGACTTAGAGAAGAGCTTTACAAAAGCCTATTTTTTAATTGAAAAAAAAAAAACCATCAAAACATTAGGTTTTGAAAAGATAACCCCAGGGTCACTGGTAATATTGGAGATATTGGTGATTTTTATTCAGAAAAATCCTGTATGATACTCCATAACAGAAGGGCCTTGCCTTTAAGAGAACTCACCTACCTAAGAAGGGGGTTATGTAATTTCTCCCCATTTCATTGATGAGAGTTAAGGTTTTCACTGAAGGAAAATTGAGAGGAATGTTCTGGATAGCTACCTGCCCATTTGCCTACTGAGTTAGGCAGAGTTCAGCTTCAGAGTGCTCGATGAGTTCCTCCTTTGCAACAGGAATTGTGCTATGTGTTTTCTTTGTCTTCAGGGAGCTTTCATAAAGAGCAGAAAGGCTTTTAATAAACCTCCATTTTCAAAACTGTAGCATAAGAAGCACATACTATCTAGTTATTTATCTTAGGAATCTTTATAGTTTTGAACATCAGAGTAATCTAGAATGAAAGGCTGTATTTTTTTCTGGTTGAAATTTAAAACTATGTAACACTTTAGCAGTTGAAATAAGATATTGGTGCATATTTGAGATGAACGTTTTCCATTTCTGGAGCGTTCTCTCCTTCCACGGTGAAATGGAGTCCGTGAGTACTTCTGTGCAGCAGCTGTGGTGGCACTCACAGGTCTGCTTCCTGGCGAGATTGGATCAAAGAGCTGGCCTGCAGGTTGTATTTCATTTTTCCGTTTGGTAGGATGAAGTGCAGCTGTTTTGATGTTAGGTTTGATGGATTTGTTTGCCACTGCATTCATTAGCTTCACATCAAAAAACTGACAGGCTGTTAAATGAAACTTTGGCTTAGATTTTCAGCTTGACTGTTTGGAGACATTTGTGAAGATATTTTGCTTTTGTGTTGCAGCAGCCTCAAGCACTGTGATTTCTCGAAGGGAAGAAAAGTTATTTACTGTACTGCTTGAGTAAAGAAGAATCATTGTCTTGGGGACAGTCATATCTAGCCTACACCATCAGAAGTAGTGTATTTATGACCATGTGTGCAGTGTAAGAGACTTATCTATGGCACGATAAATAATGTTATCTTCTTGGAAGGAAAGGTAATAGTGGCTCCAAAATAATACCTCTTATTTTGCATTAATTTTATTTTAAATGATAATCTATTAATGTGATATGCCAGAAAGTTGAAAAATTACATTGCAGAGCTGGAAATGTTCTCTCGTGAACTTTAGGAGCCTTACTTCACAATATAATTTTAAAGCATTCTGACATTTGAATCCTTAAACATTTGAACAAGTTTAAAAAGGTAGAATTTTGAAATCGATTTCCCTTTAATCTGGAGTGGATTTCAGTTATTAAATTGTCTTGCATACAAGTGCTGTGGTATAGCTTCATTCCATTTTATATTTTAATCCTTTTCTAGAATTAGATTTCCTTATTCTTAAATCAGGTAGCACCCTTCCAGAAAAATCTTTAATCATGGGCAGTCTTTTTTAAAACAATCAGCAATCATTTTAATGGTGAGTCCCTATGTTATATTTTAATATGCTTTAGATCACAGAATTTCTCTATTCTTAGAGCATGTGAAAGAAAGGAAATGTAGACAATCAGTTCCTGCATTGTAGTCTTGAGTGTCTGATGTGACAAATACAATATGAACTTTGGGAGCACAGAGATTTTATATTCTCCTTTTCTCTTTTACCTCTACTTTGTTTCTATTTCCTGGGAGCTGGTGGTAGAACATGAGTACAAAATACCATGTAGAGAAACAGAGTCATATGAAGTCATGTCCTTTGGAGCTTGTACTCTAACTGGGGAGTTAGTATTTATATATCTGGAAGAGGTATTAAGAAAGAAAATATTCATATTATAGCCTCATTTTATTCTGATAAAGTATTGAATAGTGGGATTCAGAAAATGTGAGACTTCAAGTAGTGTAGTAGAAAGCCAGTTAATTAGTAAATATTGTGTCTGCAGGAGAGATATCTGGGGCTCAAGTCCTCAGAGCTAGGGAGCCTGATTTTATTTATTGCTAACTTAAATTTGCTGGATTCTGGGATTTGAATGTTACATGGTTTATGACACTGATGTTTAGTTGCTGAACTGAAAGCAAGGTAGTGTCTGGTTTTGAGGCTTTAGTTTAAGTCAGTACCCTAAGAAAAAGTAGGTTGGCGGGCACCTAGGTGGCTCAGTTGGTTAAGCGTCTGCCTTCAGCTCAGGTCATGGTCCCAGGATCCTGGGATCGAGTCCCTGCATCAGGCTCCCTGCTCAGCAGGGGGGTGTGCTTCTTCCTGTCCCTGTGCCTCTCCCCCTGGATTGTGTCCTTGCACTCACTCTCTTTCTCTCTCTAAAATAAGTAAAATCTTTGAAAAAAAAAAAGTAAATTGGCTTTTTTGAATAACTTATATACTCTACTGAGAAAAATTTGTTTTTAAGTTATTCTACTTTCATATAGTTCGATAGTAATGACTGTGGAGACTGATTGTTCATGATATTCTAGGCCTTGTCCAGGGTACTTTATCCATGCCATTGCTGTGATGGTGCAGTTCAGAGATAATCTGGTATCTTCTGCCCTCTACCACTCCCTTTCTCAAATGCAGGGGAGGGGGGTGGTGGAGGAGAAGAGGAATGATGCATAAAATGAAGATGGTGAGGCTGGGATCAGAGGCAGAAGGTTGACCCCAGTGTGCTATTTCCTTCTGGACTCATCTCCCTGGATATGGTGGATTAAATAGGTACCAGTCTACTATATGCATTGTGGGATCACTTTCAAGATTCTTGAGGATTCAGAGTGATCCTGTCTCCTATGTAAGTTGTGAGGGGGAACTTGCACCCTCACTGGGGAGTTAGAACAAAATTGAGGGTGCACCTACCTGTTCTTATGATTATCAAGGACCAAATTCTATTGCAGAACTTTTGAAACTTTGGGATTTTTTTTTAACCATCTCTTTTACCTTTTCCATATTTATTCAGTGTTTATAATAGTAAATATATAGTAAAAAAATTCTACAAAAGGCCCTGTCCCAGATAAGTGTTTGGAGAACAGAGGGAAAGTTGAGGGGGGGTGTGTTCTAGGCAGTGGTGACCCAGAAAGGAGAGGAGTGGGATGCATACCTGGGGATATTTGAGGGAAGTAGGCTGGCCAGCACCCCTTAAAGGAGGAAAGGGATGATAGAATCAGCTGGGCTTTGGGTACCCCCAGAGTTTATAACAGCCTCGTTCCCCACACCTTTCCTTCTTTCCTGTGCAGGGTTTCCTGCATCCTGCTACCCCCGCCTCACAGCTACCACTGACTATAAACAAACAGAGGTTTATCTAGTAGGGTGTTGTTATCTCACTTGAGGGATTCAGAGGTAGGTGATCCCAGGATTGGTGTAACTGCTCAACAGTGTTATGAGGTCACCTGATATTTCTGTCCTTCTGTCTTACTGGCCTTAGTGGGAGGGTGTTCACTAGTGCTTACTCTAGGCATGTTCTCTCCAAGGACAGGAAGGAAAGAGACAGTACGAAACGGCGGCTCACTCACCTTCCTCTGTTTGGGATGAAACTCTTTCCTTGATGTCCACCTGGAAACTTCCTTTTATATTCCACGGCCAGTCATAGCTGTAAGGAAGGCTGGGGAGTAAATGGCAAGTCACTGGCATGTTTAGGCCCTGTTTATGCTGGACTCTGTGCTGTGGTTAAAGAAGTAAATAAGACAAATGTGATCTCTCTGTCTCTTGGAGCTCAGAGTCTGCAGCAGCTGTTCTCAACCCTGTGGATCTTTAAAAGTACAGACCGCTGGACCCACCCAAACCAGTAGGATAATGATCTCTGGTAAGGGGATACAAGTATTTGAATTTTAAAAATCCCCTTAGCTGAATCTGATAGATGCTTTGGGTTGAAAACTACAGGTCTTTTGTGAATTAAGTAGACCTTTGTTGTTTGGATTGAGGTCCTTCAACATCATATAATATTTTTTTCTACTAAAAGGTATTTTAGGTTCTAAACCATTAATGTAGAATTCATTTGTAAATTGGAGATGTGCAGTAATTTTCAAGTATATTATTAATAGCCCCTTTTCTGTGAGAATTAATAGGTATTTTGGGCACATGTAGAATTAGATGTTTCATGGATGTCCTGTGAGTATGCCCTTCAGCATTTTTAGAGGAAAGAAGAGAGTGTGTTGGAAAAGATTTCATAGAGGAGGATGACTGTTAAAGGTAAGAGGGTACTGTATATAGCTATTTCTTTTTTTTCTTCACATTTTCATATATTTTTAGTATTACAGCAGTTGATTTGCTTTACATAGTTAATATCATGCTGTTGCAATTTTCCCCTGCCCTTTTCCTTGAATATTAACATATGTATTTTTGAATGTTCTTCTAAATTCTTTGTGAGCACATTTTAGATTATACTCGTTTAAGTGAACATATTATAATTTATTCAACTACTCACATGTAGTTATGTACTTAGGTCACTTCTCATTTTACATTGTTATCAAATAAAGCAGCGATGAACATCCTTCTGCCTGATTTTTTTTCTGTACTTTGGATTATTGCTTTAAGACAAATTTCCTAAAACTGAATTGAGTCAAACATATTTAAGGGATCTATTGTTACATTGTTTCCTTATTACATTTTTATATTTTTCACTTCCTACCTACTTTACTTCCCCCCCCTTTTTTTAATACCATAATTCCCCTTCTGGTCATCTACTTTCTTTTTTTTCTTTTTATTTATGTTTCTTAAAGATTTTTTTTATTATTGACATATAGTGTATTATTTGTTTCAGGGGTACACATCTGTAATTCATCAGTCTTACACAATACACAGCACTCACCACAACACATACCCTCCCCAGTGTCCATCACCCAGCCACTCCACTGCCCCCCCTCCCCTCCAGCAACCCTCAGTTTGTTTCCTGAGATTAAGAGTCTCTTATGGTTTGTCTCCCTCTCTGGTTTTGTCTACTTGGTAGTGGTGAATAATCCTTATAATGCACTGTTAGTTCCTGTTGGCAGTACTTTGGTGAGAATTTTTGCATCCATGTTCATCAGGGATATTGGTCTGTGATTCTCCTTTTTGGTGGAGTCTTTTTCTGGTTTTGGGATCAAGGTAATGCTGGCCTCATAGAGTTTAGAAGCGTTCCTTCCATTTCTATCTTTTGGACCAGTTTCAGAAGAATAGGTATTAGTTCTTCTTTAAATGTTAGGTAGAATTCCCTGGGAAACCATCTGACCCTGGACTCTTGTTTGTTGGGAGATTTTTGATTACTGCTTCAATTTCCTTGCTGGTTATGGGACTGTTCAGATTTTCTATTTCTGCCTGGTTCAGTTTTGTAGTTTTTACATCTCCAGGAATGCATCCGTTTCTTCCAGATTGCCTAATTTGTTGGCATATAGTTGCTCATAATATGTTCTTATAATTGTTTATATTTCTTTGGTGTTGGTTGTGATCTCTCCTCTTTCATTCATGATTTTAATTACTTGGGTCCTTTCTCTTTTCTTTTTGATAAGTCTGGCTAGGGGTTTATCAATCTTATTAATTCTTTCAAAGAACCAGCTCCTAATTTTGTTGATCTGTTCTACTGTTCTTTCGGTTTCTAGTTCATTGATTTCTGCTCTGATCTTTATTATTTCTCTTCCCCTGCTGGGTTTAGGCTTTATTTGCTGTTGTTTCTCCAGCTCCTTTAGGTGTAGGGTTAGGTTGTGTATTTGAGATCTGTCTTATTTCTTGAGAAAGGGTTGTATTGCTTTGTGCGTCTCTCTTAGGACCACCTTTGCTTCATCCTAAAGATTTTGAACAGTTGTGTTTTCATTTTCCATGAGTTTTTAAAATTCTTCTTTAATTTCCTGCTTGACTCATTCATTGTTTAGTAGGATGCTCTTTAGCCTCCATGTATTTGAGTTCTTTCCAAATTACCTCTTGTGAGTGAGTTCGAGTTTCAAAGCATCATAGACTGAAAATATGCAGGGAATGATCCCAGTCTTTCAGTACCCGTTAAGACCTGATTTGTGACTCAGGATGTGATCTATTCTGGAGAATGTACCATGTGCACTAGAGAAGAATGTGTATTATGTTGTTTTGGGATGGAATGTTCTGAATATATCTGTCAAGTCCATCTGGTCCAGTGTGTCATTTAAAGCCCTTGTTTCCTTATTGGTCTTCTGCTTAGAGAATCTATTGCAGTGAGGGGGGTGTTAACGTCCCCTACTATTATTGTCGATGTGTTTCTTTGATTTCTTTTTTTAAAGATTTTATTTATTTATTCAACAGAGATAGAGACAGCCAGCGAGAGAGGGAACACAAGCAGGGGGAGTGGGAGAGGAAGAAGCAGGCTCATAGCGGAAGAGCCTGATCTGGGGCTCGATCCCACAACACCGGGATCATGCCCTGAGCTGAAGGCAGACGCTTAACCGCTGTGCCACCCAGGCGCCCCTCTTTGATTTTGTTATTAATTGGTCTATATAATTGGCTTCTCCCATGTTAGGGGCATAAATATTTGCAATTGTTAGATCTTCTTGTTGAATAGACCCTTTAAGTATGATATAGTGTCCTTCCTCATCTCTTATTACAGTCTTTGGTTTAAAATCTAATTTGTCTGATATAAGGATTGCCACCCTAGCTTTCTTTTGATGTCCATTTGCATGATAAATGGCTTTCCACCCCCTCACTTTCAATCTGGAGGTGTCTTTGGGTCTAAAATGAGTCCCTTGCAGACAGCGTATCAATGCTTCTTGCTTTTTTATCCAGTCTGATACCTTCTGTCTTTTGATTAGGGTGTTAAGCCCATTTACTTTCAGGGTAACTATTGAAATATATGAATTTAGTGCCATTGTATTGTCTGTAAGGAGACTGTTACTGTATATTTTCTCTGTTCCTTTCTGGTCTGTGTTACTTTGGGGCTCTCTCTTTGCTTAGAGGACCCCTTTCAGTAGTTCTTGTAGGGCTGGTTTGGTGATCACAAATTCTTTTAGTTTCTGTTTGTCCTGGAAGCTTTTTTTTTTTTTTTTTAAGATTTTATTTATTTATTTGACAGAGATAGAGACAGCCAGCGAAAGAGGGAACACAAGCAGGAGGAGTGGGAGAGGAAGAAGCAGGCTCATAGTGGAGGAGCCTGATGTGGGGCTCGATCCCAGAACGCCGGGATCACGCCCTGAGCCAAAGGCAGACGCTTAACGACTGAGCCACCCAGGCGCCCCAGTCCTGGAAGCTTTTTATCACTCCTTCTATTTTCAATGACGGCCTAGCTGGATAAAGTATTCTTGGCTGCATCTTTTTCTCGTTTAGTACCCTGAATATATCATGCCAGTCCTTTTTGGCCTGCCAGGTCTCTGTGGATAGGTCTGCTGCCAATCTAATGTTTCTTCCTTTGTAAGTTACAGACCTCTTGTCCCAAGCTGCTTTCAGGATTTTCTTTTTCTCTGAGATTTTCATGCTTCACTATTACATGTCAAGTTGTTGACCTATCTTTACTGATTTTGACGGGTGTTCTCTTTGCCACCTGGACTTCAATGCCTGTTTCTTTCCCCAGATTAGGGAAATTTTCAGGTATAATTTGTTCCAGTATACGTTCTACCCCTCTCTGTCTTTCTTCTTCTGAGATCCCAATTTTTCTAATATTGTTTCGCTTTATGGTATCACTTATCTCTTGAATTCTTCCCTTGTGATCTAGCAGTTGTCCACCTCTCTTTTTCTCAGCTTCTTTATTCTCCATCATTTGGTCTTCTATGTCATTAATTCTGTCTTCTGCCTCATTTTTCCTAGCAGTTAGAGCCACCATTTTTGATTGCACCTCATTAATAGCCTTTTTGATTTTGACTTGGTTAGATTTTATTTCTCCAGAAAGGGATTGTCTAGTGTCTTCTATGCTTTTTTCAAGCCCAGCTAGTATCTTTATAATCGTTATTCTGAACTCTAGTTCCAACATCTTACTAAGGTCCGTATTGATTAGGTCCCTCGCAGTCAGTACTGCCTCTTGTCCTTTTCTTTTGAGCTGAGTTTTTCTGTTTTGTCATTTTGTCCAGAGAAGAATAGGTGAATGAGAGATGAAAGTGCTAAAAGGGTAACAATGACTCCAGAGAAATATACACTAAACAAATCAGAAGAGACCCGAAATGGAGGGGGGAGGGGGGAGGAAAAAAAATGATCAGGCTGGTGAATAGAACAGAGCCATACACTAGATTTTGGGTGTATTTTGGTCTGTTAGAAGAAACTGCATCCCAAAATTATAAAGAAAAACAACCCATATATATATATATATATACACACAAAAATAAGGTTAGATACAATGAAGGGATGAAATCTGAATGTAAAAATGAAAATTAAAAAAAGATTTTAGAAAAGGAATTGATAAGATAAGAAATTGGTTGAAAAATGAAAGACGAAAAATTAAAAGAAAAAAAAAACAATGTGATCAGGCGGGTAAATAGAACATTCGAGCCATACAGTAGATTTTGGGCATATTATGGTCTGTTAGAAGAAACTGCATCCCAAAATTTTAAGGAAAGAGAAAGTTATATATATACAAAAAATAAGGTTAAATACAATGAAGGGATAGACTATGACTGTAAAAACGAAAATTAAAAGATTTTAGACAGGAATGGATAAGATATGAAGTTGGTTGAAAAAAGAAAGAGGAAGAAAAGAAAAAGAGAATGTGATCAGGCAGGTAGATAGAACAGAGGAATACACTAGATTTTGGGTATAAGAAAGATGAAAAATTTAAAAAAAAGAAAATAAAGAAAATTTTAAAAACTAAAGTTGAAAGACTAAAGAATCATGGGGAAAAGCCATGAACTCTATGTGCTGTGTTCCCTTAGCGCTGGAGTTTTGCAGTTCTCATTGATCAGTAAATTGGTCCTGGCTGGATGTTCTTGGTGATCTTCTGGGGGAGGGGCCTGTTGCATTAATTCTCAGGTGTCTATGCCCCAGGTGGGATTGCACCACCCTTGCCGGGGGCTAGGCTAAGTCATCTGCTCAGGTTTGCTTCTGTAGCTTTTGTTCCCTGAAGGCTTTCCATACAGGTTTAGAGGATGAGAATGAAAATGGCGGCCTCCCAATCTCTGGCCCCACTCTTCAGTGCGCCCTCAGAGAAAAGCAGTCACTCACTCCTGTCTCCGTGTTCTCCCGGCGGAAATCCGTGCTCACCTGGCCTCTGACCACACGTTTCTATCTCTGGCACACGGTCCCATTTGGAGTCTCTAAACCCAGCAGATTTTTGTGGCACGCTCCTGAGCCGCTCCTCCCGGGGGAAGAAGGGGAGTCTGTCCAGTTCTGCTGCTTGTTGGGCCCCTTGCTGGAAGAGCAGTGGCGCAACTGTGCCTTGGATCACCGTTTATGGCCACCCCGAGCTGAGAGCCCACTCCTCGGCTCCCTCTTTGCCACTGGCTTCCCCGCTCCGATACCTGGGAGCTCTGCCTCACTCACACATCCCCAGTCTTTCTGTGACCCTGAGAGTCCTGAGACCACCCTGTCCCAGCAAGGGTTCCATCCCCGGCTTTGTCACCAGAGTGACGTCCCTCACCGGAGCGGACTTCTGCAAGGTCCGAGTTTGCGCTCTGCTGCTCCATCACTTGCCGGTAGCCGGGAGGCTCCCACCCCCCATGGTCTGTCTTCCCATATATTGCCTCAGATTCACTTCTCTGCACCTCCTACCTTGCAGAAAGTGGTCGCTTTTCTGTTCATAGAATTGCTGCTATTCTTTTCTTCAATCTTCTGTTGAGTTCGTAGGTATTCAGAATGGTTTGATAGCTATGTAGCTGAATTCCTGGAATATGATGAAATTTAGTTCTACTGCTCCGCCATCTTGGGCCACTGAGTGTATATAGCTGTTTCTAAGGTTAACTATGAGCCTTTTGTCTAAGGTACTGATTTTGTAACTGTTTGGGAGTCTTTTTTTTTTTTTTTTTTAATATCCCCTCTTAGTTTTTCTCCTGTTTTTTTTTTTTTTCCATTATGGAAAAATAGTATAAAATAAAGAAAACTCTTAATCTCTTATAGTAATATAATTATACAAAGTGTATTTGGGTTATCAAAGCTGAATATAAATTATAAAATAGGTAAATACTCTCTCTACTTAAAATAATATGGAAACAACTTTATCCTACTCCCTCTCCCATAATCCTTCTATCTCCTTTAAGCTTATTTTTTCTCTTACTACTCTCTGGCTTACTGTGGATAGTACTCTGTTTTTGTCTCCCTTTCAGTAGAATGAGAGATCTGTAAGACTAGGGATTTAAAAAATCATTAGTATCAAAAATATTATTAGTTATCATTTTGTGTTCTCTACCTAGCACATAATAGATGCACAAGACATAGTTTGTTGAATGATTAAATGACTTCTTGCCCAAGGCCATACAGTGAAAATATCAGAATGAAAATTCAAATATAGGAATCTTGCCTGTATTTTATTGTTTTCTTCTTATGTAAACAGTGTTCTCTTTTTTACATTTTAGCTAACATACAATGTTGCACAGAACAAAATAATTAGAAATGTAATGTATAAATTTACCATATTTAAAAATTTTCCTCTTGAGAACTTACAGCTCTCCAGTCTGTATCTGACATCCATTTTCACTACTTACCTCATCATATCACCTCAGATGGTAAAGCCTAAGATATCATGGCAGAAAAGGAAATGATTTGCAAAGTTTGGGGACAATGCAAGAAAACAAAAAACAGGACCATTTGAATATAGTCAGTTTTCCCTCTACCACCGATAAGCTGATTTTCTTTGGGAGATCACTCTGCCTTGCTGAGACTATCATGTTAAAATAGTGTTTCTGTTCCTAACCTGATTCAAAATCTGTGGTTAGACATATAATCACATATAAGCTAGGAGGCAGCCAATATCAATACTTTAGTATGACCAGTGAATAAATGACGAAGGGTAAAAGGAACACCATTTGTAGCTTGCGGGGCTGGATTTGAATATAGGCACTGCTGCTTGCCAGCGGTTGATCCTCTTGCTGGTGGTTTGATTCACTTGATAACTTTATGATTTGGTTGCTGATTGTTTTCTCTTACGTACTGGCTATCTCAAAGGACCTGTGTAGTCTTTTGATAAAATGTGGTAATTTAGGGGCGCCTGGGTGGCACAGTCGTTAAGCGTCTGCCTTCGGCTCAGGGCGTGATCCTGGCATTCGGGGATCGAGCCCCACATCAGGCTCCTCCACTGGGATCCTGCTTCTTCCTCTCCCGCTCCCCCTGCTTTTGTTCCCTCTCTTGCTGGCTCTCTCTCTCTCTAATAAATAAATAAATAAATAAATAAATATTTTTTAAAAAAATGTGGTAACTTAAAGAAAAAGCTAATTAGAGGAGTACTTGGGAAAAATTTTAAGTGAGGTCTGAACCCTTGGCTGAGCTACATACTGATTTTTCCTTCCTGGTGGATGAGCTAAGTGTAAAAGTGTGAATTAGGACTTCTTCTTTTTTAAAAGATTTTATTTGAGAGCCAGTGAGAGAGAAAATGTGCATGTGAGCATGAGTTGGGGGAGGGGCAGAGGGAAAGAGAGAGAGACAAGCAGACTCCCTGCTGAGCAAGGATGCCTGGCTCAATCCCAGGATCCTGAGATCATGACCTGAGCCAAAGTTGGACACTTAACCAACTGAGCCACTCAGTCGCCCCCGCGAATTAGGACTTCTTAAATAAGGCATACCAACAAAAGTCATTGTTGCCTTTCCTTCGAGATACCTTTCTCTGCTGATGCAACAAGAGCAACATGTGCACATGCCTGATTTGAAGCTCTGGTGTAGGAGTCTTGCTTACTTGATCATTTGAATCAAAAGAAAGTTTTAATGGGATTTCACTGAGGTCAGTGGTTATAATTAAACTTTATTCTGTGGATCCATAGTCTATTCTCCCTCTGCTCTGAGCAAGGTGATAAAGCACACCTCTTTTAGGACTGCTGGTCATAACTGTAGCCTGGAAATCCCCACAAGGGCTGTATCCCTGAGCACTATCTGTTAGTGCCAGGGACCAGACTCAAGCCGAAAGCTGAAAGTCATGAAGGTAAATTGCTGAACAAGGTTTTGATATTTAAATATCAAAAGGAATACAGAATGGGTGATGAAACCCATGATTACTCTCTATTACTGTTTTAATAGTTCTACACCTTTGTAATTAGAAGAATCAGAGTGTTAGTCAATTCAAAGAGGAAGGGTGTCCCCAGTCAGGCAGACCCTGAAAAAGTCTCATATAATATAGAAGCCCAGTACCTAGTTCTCTCCCTCATTTAGCCATGCCTGTTATTTTTAATTCACTCTACTTTTATCTCCTGTAAGCTATGGCCGGTAATAGTTTTTGCCTCTTTCTAAAACAAGGAAGGCAAAACAAGAGTGTCTTCTGGACACTCTGGATTGTATGGAGGGATGATTTCCTACATGATAGCTTAGAACACTGATTAATTCTTTGTGGCACTATCTACAAAAGTTAGTGCTTGCAGCTAATTCTTCCAGGCCTTATTTTTTATCTTTTATGATCAGTTTGCATTTTTCCATGTTCTATCTTTAAGTGAGGACAACATCAATACTTGTATGCCTTGTTGCTTCTTGAGTGCAGTTTTTATGATGGTTTTATGTATCTCTTATTGTTTAATATTTCAATTTTTATTACACTTGAGTATGAGCAATGAATAAATGTTTAAGGGAAATTCCAACTTAGAGTTATAATGTCATTTAAAAATATAAAGAATTAAAAAAAATGAAGAAACGAAATCTTAACATTGGAGAATTGTCTATTGTGTAATCATACATATCACTATTTTGGGGGATAAAGGATGAGGGTTGCATATGTACATATATTTCATTATTATTGCTATTATTTTATAACCTTTTAAGAAAAGACTAGAAAAACATTTTAAGGAAAAATTTAGCATGTGTTAAGTTCCATGTGTAATATCAAAGTTAGTTTTATAAAGTTAATCATATCTTGCATCTCCTTTCAATATACTTAATTAGAAATAGAGCTCAAGCAGTTATTGAGGCTCTGTGATCACATAGGATTGCTATCTGAGTCACACTCAAGGGAGTGACGCAGGGTGTGGCTGTGGTAGACCCTCTGAGGAGTAATACACTTTGTCCTGAATCTCTCTCAGGCTCTGTATATAATTGTGCGAAGCTTCATTTTTGTCATGTAGAAGGGAAGCGTTGTTGTGTAGTGGTGAGAGGGTACAAGTTCAAGGGTTAGTCGGACTGACTGAAATTCACTTTTCCTTTTACTAGCTGTGTGATTAGAGTGCATACTTAACTAACCTGTCCAAATCTCCCTTTTCTCATATGTAAAATGGAGATTATAGCCTCTTTATAGTTGTTATGAGAAGTAAATACAATTAAATATGTAAGGAGCCTTGAAAAGTTGTGGTGAGTACTAGGTAGATATGTGTGCATCTTTCTTCCAGAATTCCAGTTTGGGGAATTGACCTTGTCTCTATGGGCGTGACTGGTCTAAGGGAAATCTGTTTCTTTTTCCAGTGATGATAGGTCGGTTCAGTGGGCCAGTTCCTGGCCCCACAGAAAGGAGGGTTGGGTTGGTAGAGTCAGAGGAAAATGCCAGCTTGCCCGCGTGAGTGTTGGGAAGCTCATCTCTCTAGATGGGCACAAGGAAGCACTGAAGTCTGCAGCCTGCAGTCATAAGGTGACTGGGCCTAGCTTAAAGTCCATGCTTTGGTTCTGTTTAAACTCCAAGTCTAGAGAAAGCAGGCCAGTGTTTTATTTTTCATAACTTTGTCAGAGATACAAGTGTTCATTGCTCCATCTCTGTGGTACTTCCTTCCTTAAAAGGAGGTTTGATTGCAAATTTGAGTGCAGGTAAACAAAAAACCAACCCAATCACACAGACCTGTGTTAGATTTCTGGTTCTGTGTTGGGCTACTGTGTAAGTTGCCTCTGTGAGCCACATTTTTCCTACCTGTAAGGAGGGCTTTAACCCTCCCCTCATCAGCCTGTGGTGAGGATGGCAGCTGTAGCTGGTGCAGTCATCTAGCACCATGTCTCTCTCGCTGAAAACATTTAAAAAAAGTGATCCATCATAGGTCATTTCTAAGTCAGGGAACTCCCTGATACTAATTTGGAGAAGGCTGGCAGAGTTCAGGCCTGAGGCGCTGAGAAACTGTGGCTGTGGGGATAGTATTTGCAGGATAAGTGCTAACAGCCTGCCGGGCAAATGGATTGCTTTATATATTTCTACTGATTTCTCACATTCATTCACTCTTAACTTACTGCCAATACAAGGGCAGTATGAAAAGAAGTGACATCACCCAGCAGTGCTTGGGGTTCTGTGGGCCAGAGTGCTAAGGGGAGGTATGGGGAGGGGCTGTTGCTTATGTTTTCAAAGCATACTGTAACTCTTGGGCCCTGTGCTGAAACTGAAAAACCATGTGTTGTAAATCCCTGGAAAGAAAACCATCATGGATATTAGAGATTCCTGCTAAGTTTGACTCATCGTCCACACATGGCTTTCATATACTCCAGGTTTTTATTTAAGTTAAGATACAAAAGCAGGTAGTTTCCAGCAACTTTCTAAATTTTCATAACAGATATTTTTATAAGGCCTAGTAATAATTCCAGTGAATCTTGGCAGAGTATTTCCAATTTTGGGGAATGTATATTCTGGGTCATCCTGTAAGTATTAATTTTTTAAAATTTGGACTGTTCTGATAATTATTAGAATAGCATGAAAACCTGTTCCTTTGCAGGTAAATAAAATTGAAAAGTTGTTCAAACTTCAGTATTATTCAAAGTGATAGTGAAGGATTTCTTTTTCTTATCATATTAGTAAAGATAAAAGGAAATTTCCATTGCTCATGAGAATGTAGCTGCTGGAGTGGGCACTCTGCATTTCTGATAGGTGGCAGTGTAATTGGTATAAGCATCCTAAAAAGCAGGTAGGTATATGCATCAATAGCCCTTGACATCTCCATGCCCTTGTCCCATTCTTCCACTCCTAGGAAATAATCAGAAGTGCAGGCAAAAGTTCATTGACAAAAATGATTGTTGTAGTGCAGTTTTGCCAGCAAAAATTGAATTATAACTAAAATGTCCAGTGATAAATGGGAATATGGAGTAAATTGTGGTGTGTCCATGTACTAGAATCCTTTTAATTTTACAGAAAATTGTTTGAAAGGAAATAACTATGGATCTTAATATTATTACCCAAATACTCATTGTTAAAATGTATAAAAATAAAATAAAAAATTAATATATGTCCATAGATTAAAAAACAATTAGAGTACAGAAAAATATTTAATGACACCCTTGCCAGTCCCTTCCCTAAAGTAAAGCCTGTGAATAACTTGCATATCCCTTTAAGAATATCAGTATAAGTCTATATCTTTTTAAAAATCCACACAAATTTGATTAATATTGTAAACATTATTTTCTAATGTCTTTCCTTTTAACATTTTTCCTTTTAATGTATCTTTCATTATGCACGTCAAACATTTTTGGAATATAGACATTTATTAGGAAATCTTGTAGCTTGTCCCCATAGAGTGTGACAGGTGGTTTGTGGTGGATTTTTTTTCTGAAGGGCATCATAGAACCACAGTAGTGCATGCGAGTTCATTGCACAGATCTTGTTAACAAATCAGGACTTTGAAAAAGAATGCCTTAGTTCATTGCTCTCTTTCATTCCCTTCATGCAGAGCAGATGGCTAGGTGGACCTGGTGCACTTGCATGTTTCCAGCCTTGTCTTTGTTGATGGGCCCTGCCTGCACCCGCCATCTCAGTTTATTCCACCACAGTTCATTCTGGAAGATGGTTAATGCCATCAGTGTTTTTGTTTTATCGAATAATAGCATTGTTAATTGTGTTCTCATATTTGAAGGATTGGATTGGTCATATAAATTTTAATAAGTTTCTTTAGAATTGCATTTCTTTGGCTTCATAAGGGATTATCCCCGTGAATTTGGAATACATGATAGGAAAAAGTAACTAAATGACTTTTGTCAACAGTTCTATGATAATGGGAAATTGAAATAGGAATGACACAAAGTGGGGATAAAACCCAGCCTGGTTTCTAAATACACACATAGGCAAGGAGGCCTGCATAATGGGGCATCTGGGTGGCTCAGTTGGTTAAGGGTCTGCCTTTGGCTCGGGTCATGATCCCAGGGTCCTGGGATGGAGCCCTGCATTGAGCTCCCTGCTCAACAGAGAGCCTGCTTCTCCCTCTCCCTCTGCTGCTCCCCCTGCTTGTGCTCTCTCTCTCTGTCAAATAAATAAATTTAAAAAAAATTTAAAAAAAGAAGGGCTACATAAATAAGAAAATACCAACTGCAATAATCATAAAGGATACTCTAGATTTAAAACATGCACATGAAGTAAGACAATTAGGAAATTATTGCCCATTGTTGCAGGAGAGCAGATGGTGCTTAAAATACCCCGTAATTTTATGTCATTCTTAAAATCAAACAACGAAAGAGCATATACTATCTATATTTAAAAAGTCTAACGCAAACTTTTCTATTTTGGGTATGTGCTAGAGTTGAGTTGAGGAACAAATGCAGCATTAATCTGCCAGTAAGGACACACACTGGAGGCTGTCTTGGCAGGGGATTGAAGGAATTGATGAGAGAAAAGATTTCTAAGAAAGCAGTATTCCAAACCCTCCTTAGCTCCTGTGTGAAACTCTTCTCTGTTACGTATTTTCCCCCTCAGTGGGGCTTTGGTAAGTTACTTGATGTTGAATGTTGAAAGTTCTGAAATTGATTAGATTATGTCTCTAAAATGACATTCATTTAGGTACATGGTCATAATTTTTAGAAAATGTATTTTATGCTTTAGTATTTCACATTTTATTAGAAAGAATGCTGGAGAGGTTTTCCTGAGTTTTGGTGCTGCTTACTGCCCATGACCTTCAAAATTAATGCTGAATCCTAAGCCCTAAAATGTTTAGTTTGAGTAAGCATGACCAAGATATCTTACTAGATAAACTGCTGTTCTTAGATTTGTGCATAGGTTTACAGTATAGTGTAAATGTCAGTGGAATGCATCTTAGAAGGCATTTCTGGTATAGATTCTTTATGATCAGTTCATGGTACATTTTTGTCCAGTTACTGTACAGATGTGTTTGCTGGTGCTGTTGAGGTGAATGGTGTCTGTGGCAAAGCTAAATCAGTCTCTGATTTATGCAGCCACTCAGCGCTGGTCTGAAAAATGTTGGTGCTGAGCACAGATTCTTGTTCAGTTCCTGTTACACTTCACTTTTTGTTCATATTGGTGACCTTGCTAGTCAGTGTATGCAAAAATGAAGAAAAGGAACTGGAAGTTTAGATCCATATTACTAAAAGTATCCAGTCTTCGAATTGTGCAGTGGAGAGTCTGAAGTCTATACTGAATAACTGATGTGGTTACTTATAAAGAAAATTTGGACTGTGCAATTCACTGTGTTGCAAAGAAACATTCTGAGGTTAGGAAGTTTATAAACCTGGAGTTTCAATAGGCACATGAAGAGTTTAAATTTATTAGACTTATATAATGTCATTTGTGTTTATTTCATTTCAAGAGAGCCTCTCCCTCCTCTATGCCCCCCTTTATTTTCTCTATTTACCTTCTGAAACTGATTGACACCATAGCAGATTGAATTAGATATATTTTCTGAGACTTTATAATTATTCAGCTTTGAAGTAAATAAATGGTGCTTCTTATTTATGGAAACTCCACAGGACAAAGCCAAACAGGTACAACTGTGGAAGGAATTTTTTTCAGTGAATGTCATGTGTTCAGCTCCCCGCTGCCTGTTGTCTCAATTACTCAGTAGGGTCTGTGGACAGAGGGGTCCTCAGTGGGTAAGTTAGCAGTTCTGGGCCTTCTGCTTCCGTGGGTTTGTCTTTGAAGCAAAGACAGAGAAAGTGCTTCTCTACCTGTTATTCCCAGCTATAATAACTATGAAAACAAGCCCATGCCAAACACAGTGGTTTTGACTTGAGTCAAAAGCTGGGAAACCAAAGGGTGAGGAAACTACAGATTTGGGGAAAATAGAAATAGGACAAAGAAGGAAATGGGCATTCAACAGGAAGTCAAGGCACAACCATAGATTAAATATTCATTCATGCACTGAGCTATACATTTAATGGAGGATGATAGACTTTTGGGACTGGGCAGTTTGCAAGCAGGGAAAACTTATTAAAAATCAGTTTCAATCTGCAGATCTATGGTTTTACAAAGCATGTGTGTGGAGACGTGCAGACTATAGAGTGTGCTTCAGTAAATTTAACAGGAAGGAACCTGATGACAGCTAGGATGTTTGTGATAGTGCTGTTCATTAATAAACCTTCAGAGTAAATTTATAGCTAAGTGAAGGGAGGAAAAACTTAGCCTATTTATGCCATTTGTATCTTATGGTTTAAGCCCACAGCAGAACTAATCATAGAGTTGTATGGATTACTGAACACAAATGAGGAAGGTTGAACTTCAAGGAAATGTACTATTTATAGAGTTATTTGTATTTTCAGTTGGGGATTTTAACTGTGGTATAAAGTAGGAGTCCATATAAAGAGGAAAGATCAATGGGATACTGTATGGTTGTAAGTGTGTTATTCTTAGGGTTACATGCTCACTATTTTTGTGAGCTTTATTGGTTCTTTAATGGACGGTGAATATTTTTAAATAGTCAAAAACATATGAGTACTCACATAATATTTTTCACAAATATATGGTGTGCACTTCCCCCTTTCTATAGGTTTAGCCTTTGGTTTTTAATGATTTCTCTTTGAGTCACTGAAAAATTCCCTATTTTTATATAGTTACTGTGTACAGTTGTAGACTCATGTGAGTTTTAATATCAAGTTCCTTCTAAATGTTAGTTTGGCATACATAAAAACTGCACTGATACGTGTATTTTATTTCATGGAGACCGTATGAGATTTATGATAAAGGTTAGGAATCCTAGAAACCATTCTTGTAGCCGATTAAACAAGGATACTTAGAGCACTTCCCTCATTTCACTAGTGTGAAAATATTGTTACTAACAGTAGAGGATGGGACTAGATTTTTAGAACATCTCTACTGTATAGCTGTTAAAAACAGTGGGTTAAATCTATATATACTGATGTGACAAAGATCTTCAAAATATATTGTAAAGCAAAAATCAAGGTAATAAGTATCTTATATAGTGTGAAGTGATCTTTTTTAAAAACTATCTTAAAATATGTAAATAGAAAAACAAATAGTAGAATGCAAATGGTTAATTATGATGGCTTATAGCCAATGGAATGAATTTGAAGCCACTGGAATGAATGCACTTCTGTTGTTGGGATTTTTTTTTTTTTTTTTTACAAGGCTGTTATCTTTACGGTTTTCAGGTCTAAAGTAATGTCTACATGTGTCTTATAGGCACGTGGTAGAGATGTTCTGAAATTTATCTACTTCAAGATATTTAGTTTGTAACCAAGTTTTCACTGTAGGGAAGGGTGATAAATATGTGTCTGTACATGCTTATAGTACTTTTAAGGACTTTAAAACTTTATCCTGTAGTTACTAATTGATCTCTAAGGTGATATTCATCATTGATCCTAAAATGAAAATAAATAGCATTGATATACATTATTTAAAAAATTGCTGAAAGAATGAAAATGGAAATTTGCTTTGAAACTATTTGCAGATTGAATGTAATGTTCTGTATTTGTTGTAGTAAAAGCGCCTGAAATTGTATATTGGCTCTTGCTGAGATGTGTACAGTGTGTGTATTTATCATTCCCATATAATCAAAACTCACTATTAGACTCTGTAAATTGTATCATGGACCATGGTGCTTAAATATTAATGTATTTCATTACTTTGTTCTCAAATTAAAGATTCATGGACAGTGTGTTTCATTAACCAGCAGAGGGCAGTGTCTCTTCACAAATTTTCTTTTCCTGCAATGTCTTCACAAGAGTGTGTTTTCCTAATAGCATTTGACCTAATTTGACATATGGAGACATTGGAGATATTCATTGATTATAAATTTGTAATTGATATGTTTCATATGGAATAGAAGGTGATAAAAATGAATGTAACTTAGTGTAGTAAGGGATATTTGTACTATTATTTATAATCCTTCTAGATTAGTTGTTTCTTAAAAGAAATGTTCATTTTATGTGTAGGAAGTGTGTGCATTAGCCTAAAATATCATCAAATTGAAATGCTCTTCTTTGTGAAATAAATTTACAGTGCGCCCATGTCTGTTGCAAGTTGTTCATGGATTTGGTCCCTACATGTTGTGTAGTGCAGCTGCTGTGCAAAGGAGCAGTGTGTGCTCACACACACAGTACAAAAATAAAATAAAATGTATTGGGGAAAACTTACAAGCTGATAGTAGCAGTGTGTGCAAGACTCTCCAGGTCTCATTTCTTCCACAGTGAGGTGGACTTGAATGGGGTGTAGCTAGGAAAGGGCTTCAGTGGAAGGACCCAACTTAGACCCCATCATGTCATGCTCCTCTTATTTGCAAGGAAAAGGGGGCAGAACACATCCATGAGCCTCCTGGGTGAGGATGTAGTCTTTTTAGAAAGGGGAGCTTCTACCAAATATTTAGGGACAGAGATAACTCAGACCTGCTGAGCTTGCTCTTTGCTAAGCTTTTGGAAGGTGAAGGTAAAGAGCTTAGTTGGGGACATTAAGTGGCATCAACTCGTGAAGAGAAGACATTTAATTTAGACTGCTTGAGCTTGAGTTGGGTTGGTCATTTATAGGTAGTATCATTTTTGGCAAGATTTCTGTAAGTTGTTATAATAATAATACATTGTATGTTAGTTGTAAGGACTAAATGAGGTAATTATTATAAGTTACTGAAATAGTGACTCCTACATGTCGTGTAATAAGTGTTTCTTCTCTCATGAAGTGTTGACACTTGTTAAACTTACAAAATCAGTTTGGGGTCCACATCATGTGAAATTGTGCTATGGCAGTACGTCAGTGCATTCCTGCATTTTGCTTCCCACCTGTACCTCAGGAACTAGTTGTAAGCCTGGACTCTTTGTTCCATGATGACACTTCTGGGCAGATCTGATATCCTATCCTTATTGGGCAGCTCCCACTGACATACATGCCAGCCATGCTATTAACTGTCCTTCAGAATAAAACTATGGAGGTACCCAGTGGGGGAATGCATTCTTATCATCTGGGTTCAGAGAGACTTTAAATAGGTCAAAATATTTATTCTTTGGTTTTCATTCAGGCTGTGTCCAGAGCATACTAGCGGACTGTAGTTCTGGAATAAATTTTTATTGAGTCAGTCGTACAGGAGAGACAGAAACTGTACTACTTGGAGAAAAGTTCAAATGCTGAGACAGCTGTTCTAAAATATCCCTAGTTTTGTTCTTCCTTTTTTTTTTTTTTTAAATTGACCTCCTTCTTTGTAAAATAAAGCAAGAACATGAGGCATTTTGAAAATGCAAAAAGCTATTTGAACATGTTTGAAAGTAAAAAATATAATTCTTTAATTTGCTGGGTAAGTACACGCAAAGGAAGAGTTTGCTCTTTGTCTGACCCCAGCTTTGCATTTGTGGAAGGGGATGTCCTTAATTCGTGGCTGTGGCTAAGCGAGCAGATAGGCACATGTAGATGCAGGAAGAGGGGACAGAGAGCTGCGAAGAATAGCACTTGCTCTCTCCAATGTAGACCAGAGAGCCTTGAGAGTTCCAACACATTTCTTTCCTCCCACAGCTCTAGTATTAATCCCGCCATGTCATAGCTATCTGATCTAGCACATCCACTGGCATTGATGCGTATTGGGGATAGAAATTTTATTTTACAAACTCAAGCTATTCAGTAATGACCATGAAAAATCACCAAAGATGTTGATGGATATTTGCCTCTGTCAGTGCTTCAAAGATTTCTTCTATTAAATGCTGTACCCAAAAATTATAGAATTGTCTTCAATTTTGAACCTAATAAAAAAATAAAATACCTTAAATATATACAATTTTAATTGAAAAATATAAACATGTAAATAAAAATTAGGTAAAAGGCCTTGGAAAATTATATAAGACGAAATTGCAATATAAATTGGAGTAGAAAAGAAAGGCTTTGAAATAAAAATCATTTCAGAAAAAAATTTAAAAAAATTAAAACTCAGGGATTTTAGTGTGTGGCTCGGTCAGTAGCTCATGATCTTGGGGTGATAAGTTTGAGCCCCACGTTAGATGTAGAGATTACTTAAAAATAAAATCTTAAAAAAATTAAAACTCAGAAGTTTTCATTTGTATTTTTAATGGAGCAGTAAATCATTTAATGAAACAAGTAGCTAAATATGTGCTTACATTTTAAAAACTTCATTATTTTAGCGTATGTTTGACAGAGGAAAAGAGGGTGAAGATGGGTGGCAGGTAAGGGGAAATAAATTGAGATTTCTGTCACATCAAAGCAAAGTTTTATATGGCTGAAATATTTCATGTTAAACATATTGAAAGAAAATATAGGAGAATATTTATCTGTTCCTTGGGTTGAGGAGGACTTTCCAGGCGGGATCCATTGGTATATACCATGAAGGAAAAGACTGAGATTTGAACTGCATTTTGAAAAATTGCAAACTAAATAAACAACTAATGTATACCACTTGTATTACGTGAGAGATAGTGGGTTAATACTAAGCTGTAGTTGTACTACTTAAACTGATTAAACTGTAGTTGTAATTCCTAAATGTTAATAACAAATTAATTGAAAACATATTTAGTCAAATGTTGATATAATTTGGGGCCAGAATGTAAAATTTACACGAATGTTTAAAACTCCCCCCCCATCTATCTCCCTCCCTCTCTGCGCCTCACTGCTCCCCTGACATGACACGTGCTCACTCTCTTTAAAATGAATGAATGAATGAATGAATGAATGAAATCTTTAAAAAAAGAAAAGAACTGCTCAATTTTTTAAAAAAGATTCATTTATTTGAGAGAGAGAGAGAGAGAGCAAGTGAGTGTGGGGGAGGGGCAGAAGAAGAGGGAGAGAGGAACTCAAGCCAACTCCACTCTGAGCACAAGCTGGAGGCAGGCCTTGATCCCACAACCCTGAGATCAGGACCTAAGCCAAACCAAAAGTCAGATTCTCAACCCACTGTGCCATCCTGGTGCCCCAAGGACCTCTCAATCTTAATTTATTAATAATTATCATAGCTAAAATTCAGTAAGTCTTTACTTTGTGTCATGTATGAAACTTTACTTATATGAATTCATCTAATTTTTACAACTGCTGTGCAAGAGAGGTAGTATTGCTACCTCCATCTTATAGAAGAGAAATATGAGGTACAGTTGAGTGTCAGTCCACATTTAAAGTAGAAAAATTTGGGACACCTGGGTGGCCCAGTCAGTTGGGCTTCCCACTTGGGTCATGATCAGGAGTTGTGGGATCAAACCCCATGTAGGGCCCCGTGGGGGACGAGGGAGAGGTGGAGCCTGCTTGGGATTCTCTCTCTCCCTCTCTCTCTGCCCCTTCTCCACTCGTTAGGGCACCTGCGTGCATGCGCTTGCTCTATGTCCTGTGGAAAAAGAGAAGGTGGCACTAGATGTACTTATTTGAATAGTCCTTATAGTGTTGATTATGAAACTGAAAAACTGGTAGTACGTAAATGTCCAAAACTGAGGCATGGTTGAATAATTTATGGTACATCCATCCATGATGTGCTTATCAGTGTGAAAAATGACGTGGGTGTGTAATTATTGATAGACAGGCATTTATAATATACTGTTAAGGATTAAAAGCAGATTACAAAATAGCAGAGTTTCCTTTTTATATTTGAAAGTGCACATGCATTGGCACCTGGCTAGCTCAGTTGGTTAAGTGTCTGGCTCTTGATCTCAGCACAGGTCTTGATCTTAGGGTCATGAGTTCAAGCCCCCATGTTGGTCTCTGTGCTGGCCATGGAGGCTACTTAAAAAAAAAAAAGAAAGTACATAGGTATTATAAATTATAGATAGATATTTATTAAATTTTATTATCATCATCTTTGAGGGGATTGCAATTTTATTATTATATTTCTACAGCAACTGAGTATTACATGTGCAATTAAAAAATTAAAAGTTTGTTTTTAAAAAGAAATGTCTCATTGTCTTTTTCTTGTAGTTATAGGTTTCAAAGTACTGAATTTACTTAAAATTAAGTGTAGATCTACTGGTGAAGTGCTTTTAAAATGAAGGGAAAAAGACAAGGGCAGTAGCTTAGGAAAATATCCAAGATGAAGAATTTGATAGATCAGGGTATACATAATTGGCTAGATTTGAGGCTTTGGGTAAATTACTTGTTTTCAGCTTCAAAGAGGAGTGTAAATATCAATAATCCCTGAGTGCATATAACTGTATCTAATATTTATAGTGATGACTGTGAACTGTTAAGTTAATGATTTTGATGTATTGCATATCCTGATTAAGAGAGTAAACAAGTATGGTAGGGAATGTTGGAATTAATAGCGTCAAATAGTTGAAATTCATGCCTACCCTTTTCATGGTACACTTTACTTCCTACCTGTGCTAGATAAATCAGGCATGTTTAATAATGTTAGCAATTATATACAGATGTTCATATTTCAAGCAAAAGAAGGGATTTGACAAATCTCCTGGATCTCTAAAATAATTTATTACATCTGGAATCTTAATTAAATTTTTTGTTGTTGTTATGGAGCTTTTTTTGAGATATTTGAAAGGTGTATTTATGAATCTGCACCACCTAGGGCTAAGGGCAGGTACAGCTCCTGGACACCGTCCCTGGAGAGAGGAAACCTCAACCCAACCCAACCCCCTCCCCCCAGCTCTGATGTGAGGACTCTTCAGCGCCCCTCCCCAGATTTTGTCTGGGGATGTAAGTCAGGTCCCTAGTTTAAAAGTCTGTGAATGAATAAGGTGGGAACCTGGTTCTGAAATTCCTTGCCAGCTGATCTTTCTTTTTTTCAAGGTTTTCCCCAGCAAGTTGGGACAGAATGGGCAGGTGAAAGGTGACCTTTGGGAATCGGTTTTCTCAGGGCACAGGCAGAGCAAGGGGAGGGGTCTGCACAGTGCTTTCCTGTGACCTGTCAGCCATATTCCTCCTCCTGCCCCACCTCAACTCTTCCCTTCCTGCCATCCCTCACTTATTTATAGCCCTTTTCTGGGAATTTTGCTGCCCCTTCCCCTTTTGATGAACAGCGTGTACTGCCGGGCTCGGCTATGGCAGGCAGCAATCTCAACCCCTCCTGTGCAGGTTAACAGGTCTCCTATTTGTCTTTGGGTTTATTCTGCAGATTACATGAGAACAGGTAGTGCTTGCATTCCTTGCAATGCCCTGTGAGCTTCTGTTCTGTGAGGCAAGGTTATAGGAGCCCACACAGCCCTGGAGTTCGATGTAGGAAAGACGTTTGGGTTTGAAGCCAATGGTTAAGAAAGAATTCTTGAGACGTCTTTGGTGCAAAAAGGTGGTTTTATTAGGGTTGCCTGGGTGGCTCAGTTGTTAAGCGTCTGCCTTCCGCTCAGGGCGTGATCCCGGCATTGTGGGATCGAGCCCCACATCAGGCTCCTCTGCTAGGAGCCTGTTTCTTCCTCTCCCACTCCGCCTGCTTGTGTTCCCTCTCTCGAAGGCTATCTCTCTCTCTGTCCAATAAATAAATAAAATCTTTAAAAAAAAAGGTGGTTTTATTAAAGCACAGGGACAGGGCTTGTGGGCAGAAAGAGCTGCAAATGGGGTTATGAGGAGTAGCCCATTATATACTTTCAAGTTGGGAGGGGGTAGAGATAAAATAAGTCTCTAAGGAATTTTGAAGCAAGGCTTCCAGGACCTCCTTTCTTCCCTCCTTCCTTCCTTCCTTCCTTCCTTCCTTCCTTCCTTCCTTCCTTCCTTCCTTCCTTCCTTCCTTCCACGCTAGTAAGCAGGGGAAGGAGCAGAGGGGGAGAGAGAATCTCAAGCAGACCCAGCACTGAGTTCAGAGCCTGTCATGGGGCTTAATCTCATGACGCTGAGATCATGACCCGAGCCAAAATAGAGTCAGATGCTCAACTGACCAAGCCATCCAGGCGCCCCACTTCTCTGTTTTCAAATAAACAGAAGACCAGCACTCATACTAGGAAAAGTAAATGTTCAGATTTCTTAGTAGGTAATACAGTTTGATTGTATTCTTTTAAAGTTAGCTGCAGGGATATGAATTGAAAAATAAAAATTCTTGCATGAAAATGTTTCCCTAGTATTAAAATATAAATGCAAGCAAATTGGTTTAAAACTTAAAAAAAAAAACTTTATGTATTCTTAAAGCATATGGTGAAACACATATTTTTTTTTGTACTGTAATGCAACATTTATGGAATCTAATGTGCTGTCTTAGGCTCAAGTTTACAAAATGGATTTTTATGAAGTATATTCTTTTTTAGTCCATGCTTTGTGCCAGCTGGGGATTAATACATGTCATATTCAAAGTGCTTTCCAGTGGGATTGGTGAGAGGCAGGTAAAGGAATGTTATTTGGCACCTCCTCTTGAAGGTGTGGGTCAGTGGAGTTCACCTTCCCTCATGGTTAGGCAGAGGCTTCTTTGGGGTTGCTATCTCAGCTCCATAGGTTCCCTGACAACCTGTCTGCCTTCCTTTCTTCTTTTCTTCCTTTCCTTCCTTTTTAGTTAGTGACGTCTTAGTGAAGCTAACATTTGGGAAAAATTGGGCAACTTCTACTGTATTATGATAACACATATAAGCAGAATTGAAAATTCCCAGATAAAAATTCACAAGGTTACTATTAGAAACAAACAGCTGTATTTGATATCCCCTGAGGCCAGCTGATGTCAATTCTGTGCAGTTTTAACTGAAACATATTACTTGTTAAATGTGGAGAAAAAAGCATGCTACTGTGTACAGGTAAGAAATTAAAGGTCAGGATGCTAAGAACTCTTTGAACCACACTTTCTCCTATTCCCTTTGAATTTTGCTACATTGTCTTTATTTGCAGTTCAGAGCCTGTTCTGATCTTTGTTTTTGACACTTCTTACTTTACTGTTCTAAATAGGTTTGTCTAAGAAAGTGAGAAAAAGTATGTTATTCTTTGGCCCCCGCAATAATACCCTCTGGTATGCTACATGCTTTTGGTGACATTAGTGTTTATAATAAGGTATTGGACTAATTTATGACTGCCCTTTAACATTAAAAAAAGCTTAGGAATTATTCAGATTTCTTTGCATATCTTTTTGATTTTGCTACTTATTTTTCTATGTTTTAAGGATTGTTACTTATGAGAATGGACCACAAACATGAAATTCTGGAGTTAATTAAAGTTTGTTTTCAAAATTAACATTCTGAAAGCTTCTAGAATGGTAGAATTTTTCTGTGAGGTGCTTTTTAGTTTAGGAAAGTTATAAGCTTTCTTTACTGCTTTTAAGATGCATCATCTTACTGATTTGCTAGAATATATCATCTCTTATTTTCTCTTGTGGCAAGAAGCACATTATCTGTTCCTGCTGTTTAGATTTTGCAATATAGGTGTTCTCTCATCTGCCTATGAACATGTATTAGGGTCTTCACATCTCCATGAGGGGGTTAGGGGATTGCATTGTAAAAGGGACAGGAAACAAAAGAAATTGACCTTCCTTTGAAGCAATCATGTTCAGTGTATTCCTTTAGCTACTGCCATGGTGAAGAATTGGAGATGCTTTCCACTTTGAGGTTGGGGGTTAAATTCTCTTTCAATTCAAAAGAGATAGAAAATGATTGTTATAGTCTAGTCATTAAGAAGTCATTGTCCTCATTGTACTTGGCATTTTTTATGCTGTTTCATTGCCAAGATTTGATTGTTTTTAACTCTTCTAAAGATTTATTAATTTTAGAGAGAGAGCATGTGTGAGCGAGCATGTGAGTTGAGGGGAGGGGCAGAGGGAGAGAATCTGTAAGCAGACTCCTCAATGATTGCAGAGCGCCAAGACGGGCTCGATCCCAGGACCCATGAGATCATGGCCTGAGCTGAAATTGAGTTGGACTCTTACTGACTGAGCCTCCCAGGCACCCCAGATTGTTTTTAACTCTTAAGAAAACAATGGTGTGTGGGAAGAAATCCATTTGTCTGTCTCAAGAATAGAGAGACCTCTTGATTTTGTTTTTCTTCCCTTGAATGGTGCAGCAACTTACATATCTTCCTTGGGTCTTATTTTAGCTTTACTCTTGGTAGGTATACATTACATTCAAGGTATAGCTCTTGAAGAACAAGGAAAGGGCCAGTTAAACGTGTTTGGATTCCATTGTAAGCTGTTGGTTAATAGAGCTAACATTATAAGCTTATGGTAGTGACAGAATTTATGCTGGGTGTGAGAAGCCACAAAGATAGTTTTTAGAATTTGATTATGCAACAGGCTGGGCTATTTATCACTGATTAATGCTGTAACAAAGGCACAAGGTAATATGGGAATACTGGATGGGGAGGGTTTAATTCTAACATGGCAGGGATCTGAAATGTTTTGTGAGGGAGCTAATATTTGAGCTGTTGGACATTGGATGGGATTTTTCAAGTATTGGTGGTTCAGAAGTATGTGTCTGAAAGAGGGAATCAACACCTTGAGTAAAGTCATGGCAGGATGTTTTTGACAGTTGTCTCTCTGTGATTTGAGCTGAAGTACTTTTAGAACACCATGAAATACCTTGAATGTTTTTTTTTTAAAGACTTTATTTATTTATTTGACAGATAGACAGACAGACAGCGAGAGAGGGAACACAAGCAGGGGGAGTGGGAGAGGGAGAAGCAGGCTCCCAGCGAGGAGCCTGATGTGGGGCTCGATCCCAGAATGCCAGGATCACACCCTGAGCTGAAGGCAGATGCTTAACTGCTGTGCCTCTTAGTTTTTTTGACTGTTTCCTTTGCTGTGCAGAAGCTTTTTATCTTGATGAAGTCCCACAAGTTCATTTTTTCTTTTGTTTCCCTTGCCTTTGGAGACGTGCCATGAAAGAAGTTGCTGTGGCCGATGTCATAGAGGTTGCTGCCTATGTTCTCTAGGATTTTGATGGATTCCTGTCTCACATTGAGGTCTTTCATCCATTTGAAGTTTATCTTTGTGTATGGTGTGAGAGAGTGGTCAAGTTTCATTCTTCTGTATATAGCTGTCCAATTTTCCCAACACCATTTTTTGAAGACAGTCTTTTTTCCTCTGGATATTTTTTTCTGCTTTGTCAAACATTAGTTGACCAGAGAGTTGAGGGTCCATTTCTGGAGTCTGTATTCTCTTCCATTGCTCTATGTGTCTGTTTTTGTCCAGTACCATGCTGTCTTTGTGATCACAGCTTTATAGTATAGCTTGAAATCAGGCAATGTGATGCCACAAGCTTTGTTTTTTCTTTTTCAACATTTCCTTGGTGATTCCGGGTCTTTTCTGGTTCCACACAAATTGTAAAATTGTTTGTTCCAGCATGTTGAAAAATGCCATTGGTATTTTGATCGGGATGGCATTGAAAGTGTAGATTGCTCTGGGTAGCGTAGACATTTTAACTATGTTTATTCTTCCAATCCATGAGCATGGAATGTTTTTCCATCTTTTTATGTCTTCTTCAATGTCTTTCATCAGTGTTCTGTAGTTTCTAGAATATAGATCCTTTACCTCTCTGGTTAGGTTTAATAACCAAGATATCTTAACGGTTTTTGGTTCTATTGTAAAAGGAATCGGTTCCCTAATTTCTCTTTCTTTAGTCTCATTGTTGGTGTATAGAAATGCAGCTGATTTCTGAGCATTGATTTTGTATCCCGCCACATTACTGAATTGTTGTATGAGTTCTGGTAATTTGGGGGTGGAGTCTTTGGGTTTCCCATATAAAGTATCATGTCATCTGCAAAGAGAGAGAATTTGACGACTTCTTTGCAGATTTGAATACCTTTTATTCCTTTTTGTTGTCTGATTGCTGTTGCTAGGACTTCTAGTACTATGTTAAATAATAATGGCGAGAGGGGGCATCCTTGTCGTGTTCCTGATCTTAAGGGAAAGGCTTTTAGCTTTTCCCCATTGAGAATGATATTCGCTGTAGGCTTTTCATAGATGGTTTTTATGAAATTGAGGAATGTACCCTCTATCCCTACACTCTGAAGGTTTTTTTTTTTTAATTTTATTTATTTATTTGACAGAGATAGAGACAGCCAGAGAGAGAGGGAACACAAGCAGGGGGAGTGGGAGAGGAAGAAGCAGCTCATAGCGGAGGAGCCTGATGTGGGGCTCGATCCCATAACGCCGGGATCATGCCCTGAGCCGAAGGCAGACGCTTAACTGCTGTGCCACCCAGGCGCCCCACTCTGAAGGGTTTTAATCAGGAAAGGATGCTGGATTTTGTCAAATGCTTTTTCTGCATCTATGGTTCTTGACTCTTTTCTTGTTGATATGATCTATCACAGTGATCGATTTGCGAATGTTGAACCACCCTTGCATCCCAGGGATGAATCCCACTTGGTCATGATGGATAATCCTTTTAATATACTGTTGTATCCTATTAGCTAGGATCTTGTTGAGAATTTTGGCATCCATATTCATCAGGGATATCAATCTGTAATTCTCCTTTTTGATGGGGTCTTTGCCTGGTTTGGGGATCAAGGTAATACTGGCCTCATAGAATGAGTTTGGTAGTTTTCCTTCTGTTTCTATTTTTTTTTTTAAGATTTCATTTATTTATTTGACAGAGATAGAGACAGCCAGCGAGAGAGGGAACACAAGCAGGGGGAGTGGGAGAGGAAGAAGCAGGCTCATAGTGGCGGAGCCTGACGTGGGGCTCGATCCCGTAACGCCGGGATCACACCCTGAGCTGAAGGCAGACGCTTAACCGCTGTGCCACCCAGGCGCCCCTCTGTTTCTATTTTTTGAAACAGCTTCAGGAGAATAGGTATTATTTCTTCTTTGAATGTTTGGTAGAATTCTCCTGGGAATCCATCAGGCCCTGAACTCTTGTTCTTTGGGGAGGCTTTTGGTCACTGCTTCAATCTCTTCATAATTAATCGGTCTGTTTAAATAATCAGTTTCTTCCTGTTTCAGTCTTGGTAGTTTATAGGTTTCCAGGAAGGCATCCATTTCTTCCAGGTTGTTTAATTTATTGGCATAAACTTGTTGATAAAAGTTTCTAATGTCCCTTCCTATTTCATTGGTGTTGGTCGTGACCTCTCCCCTTTCATTCATAATTTTATTAATTTGGGTCCTTTCTCTGTTCTTTTGGATAAGTCTGGGCAGTGGCTTATCGATCTTATTTATTCTTTCAAAGAACCAGCTTCTAGTTCTGTTGTTCTGCTCTACTGTGCTCCTGGTTTCTAATTTATTGATCTCTGCTCTAATCTTGATTGGTTGATAAGACTGCATTTAGAAACAGACCCATAAATTCAGAAAACAAACCGTTGGTTTCCAGACAGGAGATCGGGAGCGAGATGGGCAAAATGGGTGATGGGGAATGGGGGATACAGGCTTCCAGTTACGAAATGAATAAGACACAGGGATGAAAGGAACAGCATTGAGAATATAGTCAATGGTGTTGTCATGGCATTGTATGGTGACGGAATGTAGTTACATTTGTGGCTAGCGTAGTGTAATAGAGTTGTCAAATCACTATGTTGTATATCTGAAACTAATGTAATATTGTTTGCCAACTGTTCTTTAATTAAGAATAAATAAGTCTGTATTTTTAAGAAATATGGTTCACCTTTGAATATTCTCATTTTTGGCCAAATGACTGTAAAGCAGCATGTTTTTCTATACTTGGTGGGTGGCCATATGATTGCAAAATACAGTGGAAACATCCCAGTTCCATTTATTTGTCTCTCTGATTTTTGGGATATGATATAATTGAAATATTCATATTTCACCCATTAGAGATTAGTTAGGTCATCAAGCTTTTTTTTTGTTTGTTTAATGCAAGAGGGTTAAATCATTTACAGTAATATGTTTTATTTTCATTGGCTGAAGTGACTTGGAGATGTGAGAGATTAGGCATGAAGTGGAGGTGCCCTCCACTTCGTGGGAAAGATGTTCAGAAAAGCCTGCACTCATTGCTGGGCAGCTCCTGCCTTGACTTTCTCTCTTCCATTGAGCTTGTCCCACCTTACCTCGGTCATTCATTTTTGTGGTCTTAATATGTGCACTGTCTTCTTAATTTCAGTTTTAGACATCTCATCCTGTGACATCCACCCCTTGTCTCTTCAGCTCATTCCTTTTACTACCTTAATTCCAACGTACCCTTGAACCTCAGCAGGAACTAAAACCCATTGATCCTACTTTTCATGGTTGCTCATCCCCCTCATGCTCTCACTTCCTCTCCAGCAGATTATATCCTATCATTGTCATCTTTTTCTTCACACCCATAGCCCTTCTCTTACTTGTCACACCCCCATCTGGTTCCACTCACCTATCTCCCTGCTCTCCATGCTTGTCCCCATGTCGCTGACTGTGGCTGGGAACAAGCACACGGCCATCCTAACTGCTCTTCCCAGATCCAAGACCTCAGGTGGGCATTTTATGATGCCCAGCAGTCCAGGCATATCCCCTAGATCCCCTTCTTGTCTCCATCCTCATTCTCTCTTAAATGGCTTGCTTCTCATTTCAGTGGGAATATAAGAGAACTTCCACAGATTCCCAAGAGCACCAAGACCCATGTACTCAATGTCCTGTTCTGTTACTCTGGATAAATTGTTTTTGTTTCTATTTGAGGCCACTTGTGCATTTGAACCCAGTCCCGCTTGCATCTTCAAGAACTATGCTTCACCAGTTCCTCAGTCTTCTTCCTGCATTATCAGTTTTTCCTTCTTTACTGGATCATTCTCATCATCCTACAAGATGTTATTTCTCCTATCTGAAAGATTCTCGTAATCCCTCTTCTCATCATACATAGTACCCCTTTTCTTTGCTTCCCTTTTTAACAGCACTCTTTAAAGGAATCACCTATATTTGCTCTTTCAGTTTCATTTTTTTCCAGTATCTCTTTAACTGCCACACTGTTTGACCCTCTCCATGCTCCCAGACTGCTTTTGTCAAAATCACTGGTAACCCAATATTGCTAAATTGTATTATTCTTTAATTCTCATCTCGCCTGACCTGTTAGCAGCATTTGATACAATTACATTTCATTCTCCTTGAAGCATATTCTTTGCTTGGTTCCTGAGGACCCTGCACATTTCCGATTTCCTTCCACGTTACCCAGTTTTTCCTTCTCAGTCTCTTTTGTTGGTTTCCTCTATCTCTCAAACATCATAACATTGGAGAACTCTAGGGCTCAGTCTTTGGGTTTCTCTCTTCTGTCTATACTTGCTCCCTTGTGATTGAATTCAGTCTTGCAATTTTAAATATGCTGATTTCTGCTGACTACTAAATTTATATATCTATCCTGGACTTTTCCTCTGAACCCACAAACTCCTGCCAAGTGATCCTGGCTGATTACTCCATTTGGATGTCTAATAGGCTTCACAGACTTAAATCCAGTAACTGCTTTTACCGGTTTCTACATCTTATTTAATCACAACTCTGTTCTTCTGGTTGCTAGACCCAAAACTCTAGAGTCTTTATTGATGTCTCTCTTTCTCTTTAATTACACATTCATTATCTCCATGATTCTCCACCTTCCAAATCTACCTCAAAGTGACCATGTCTCACCACTCTAGCCACTACTGCTCTGGTACAACCGCTGTTATCACTGGCCTGAATTATCCCAGTGACTCTCAAAGTCTCCCTGTTCCTGTCAATTCTTAATTTAGAGGCTAGAGGGACCTTTTTTCAGATTGTACACTTCTCTGCTTAAAATCGCTTTTCCATGACTTCCCATTTCACTTATATTAATATTTAAAGATCTTACCAGGTATACAAATGCTACATGATCACTCTTCAGCCACAATATATCGTCTCCAGACACAGGTACTCCTCACTTCTCTGACTTCTCTACTACCTCTCAGCTTCTTGAACATTAAGCCCAATTTTCTGCACCAAGGAGCAGGCAGGAAGGTAGGGCTGGGATGGGGATGGGAGGAGAATGAGGGCCCAGTGACAGCAGTTGCTTCAGACCATCCTCCCAGGTAGTCTCCTTCAAATTCTGGTAATTGCTCCCTTCTCAAGGCATTTCAGACCTCGCTTTAGTGAATACCCTGCTGTTATCTGACCCCGGGTCCTACTCTGTCTCTTCTGTTTTTCTATGCCCTGCCTATACCTGTTCTGTTCCTTAATTCAGTCCTTGTCAGATTATTCCAGTGTTTAACATTTCATCTGTTTTCTGCTGGGGACAACTCATACTGTGTTGACCCAGAAAACTCTTGTGGCTTTTGTGAGAGGGGTTTTTATTAAACATAAAAACTGAAAATATTTTTCCTAAAAACTATTCTTTCTTTTGGTCTTTGGATTCTGCTTTGCCATTAGTATAGACAGAAGATAGGTTGTGTACTGTATCTATTTTTTAAATTAAAAATTATGGATGCTAGAGAATTTTGTTGATCAGAATAAGGCCTTCAGCTCTCACTAATGTGTCTGGCATTAGTTCTTTCTCTTTAAAAACATATTTTGGTACCAAAGCTTGAATGTTGATGTTTTGTCTTAGTGAGTCTTTGGGAGTCCTACTTTTGAAGTTCTGAAATGAACCAGGAATATGACAATGAACATTCAGGGAAACCTGTATTCTTTTTACTATTTAACTTTCTGAGCCTTTACTTCCGGGTTCAGTATTCTCTTTTGAAGTTTGCAAAGTACGGATTCTTGATCACAGACCATTCATTGTTTCTTCTTTAAACTCTTCCATGGATGCCCGAATTGTGCTTCCCTGGGACTTGTTACGATCATATGTCAGCATTGCAGAGCTGTCACTGTTGGTGGCACATCTCACATGATAGCCGTGGAAGGGCTATTATTCTGATGGAATAATTATGATATGAATGGTACCGTAGGATGTGGTTACCGTAGAAAAATCTGTGGATCAAATGAAAGAGATACAAACTTTAGGGGCACCTGGGTGGCACAGCGGTTAAGCGTCTGCCTTCAACTCAGGGCGTGATCCTGGCGTTATGGGGTCGAGCCCCACATCAGGCTCCTCCGCTATGAGCCTGCTTCTTCCTCTCCCACTCCCCTGCTTGTGTTCCCTCTCTCGCTGACTGTCTCTATCTCTATCAAATAAATAAATAAAATCTTAAAAAAAAAAAAAGAAAGAAAGAGATACAAACTTTAATAATTTGGTCTTACTTGCTTTCTTTTGCCTAGGATAAGCTCAATTCCAGAACTCTCTTGACCTGGTATAGTGGAATGATGGTTTATCATGGGCTTCTTCACTGTTTAGAAAATTGCTTTTATAGAACATGTTTTTAAAGAAGTTGTTACAGTGTATCATTGTAGTTCCTTTTCTCCCCCTTTCCCCAGTTAACATGCGAATTATTTGTGTTTTTATTGAGATTTAAATCTCATTTGAGATTCAAGATTTCTTCAGTTGCAGTTCAAGTTCAAAGTCAGGTTTTGTTTTTGTTTTTGATTTTACGGTAGCTGAAGTGATGTAGTACTTCTTCTTGAGAAATTTAAAGTTTATATTTTATAAAAAGGCATTGGGATGTGTTTGTTTATGTTGAGCTGCAGTCAGCCTTGGGTACTTGGATTACTAGTCACTGAAGTGAAACTTTGCAGATGAATCCCTAATGGACCCTGAATTCCCCTTCTCTGGATTACAATGAGCAGTTTCTGAGAACAAAATCTTGTGGTTAGAGACAACCGTATGGGCAGCATGTCTTCATTTTCCTCTTAAAAATGACCTTGTGATCAGCTGGTGATAGAAAAAATAAAGTCCTTTTCTTTGTTGGTGGTTTGTTGATAAGCTAGGTTTCTCCTCTTTGTGAGCAAATTATCCAGTGTGATGGCAAGTGGGTATTAGGCATTGGGTCTTACAAGAAAATATTTCTCAAAGCTGTAGGCTTCAACTGGAAGAGGCATCTGTGGTGGTAGTGGCAAAATAAAACTGGCCTTGTCAGAATCTGATAGTCAGGTCCACTCATGTCTTTCAGCTTCAATTTTCCCATTGCTTATATGAGATTGTCAGTAAAATGTGTTGGTATGAGACTTAAATGAACACATATAAGGGATTCATAAATGCAAACAAGTGTGAGATAGTATTAGAGAAGGAGATGTAGAGAGAAAATCGGCAAAAGAGATACCAAATAAGTACTAAGTGAAGTAAGTCAAGCAGAGAAAGACAATTATCATATGGTTTCACTCATTTATGGAACATAAGAAATAGGAGGATCGGTAGGAGAAGGAAGGGAAGAATGAATGGGGGTAAACAGAAGGGGGGATGAACCATGAGAGACTGTGGACTCCGAGAAACAAACTGAGGGCTTCAGAGGGGAGGGGGGTGGGGGATTGGGATAGGCCGGTGATGGGTATTAAGGAGGGCAGATATTGCATGGTGCACTGGGTGTTATACGCAAATAATGAATCATGGAACATTGCATCAAAAACTGCAGATGTACTGTATGGTGACTAATAAAATAAAAATTATTAAAAAAAAGAGATACCAAATAAAAGTGAAGGAGAGGGAAATATTAGGTGAAAGGTGGAATCTTATTCTCTGAGTGTTTGCTTTCATTTTTTGCTTTGGTAAGATTTTGTAGCCATAGTCAATTTTTGCATAATCAGAAATATTTCATGAGTGGCTCATAGCAACAGTTAAATTATGAAACTGATTATGTACCTCTCAATGAGAAGCCACAGGATCTTTCCATTATTAACTTCACCCCTCCTTTACGTCTCATTCTGCATTCTAGGGTGAATAAGGCCTGGTGCTAAGAACACATGCTGGGAAAAACAAATCAAATGCCTCCAAACATTGTTTATCACATATACAGATTAGGGAAATGGATTTTTAGAGTTGTAAAACAATCGGGGTATGTTCAGTAGTTCGCAGATTATTAGACGGTACCCCTAATGTTATAACTTACCTGAGAGACTCTATATTATAGGGTTTTAGAACTTGTAGTTTAGCATTGTAATCCCTTTTTAGATGATCTGGTCATTCTCAATTGTATTGTTGCCTCTTAATTGTTGCTCAGTTTTGTATTCATAAATATGCTAATATTATTGGTATATGCAGTTGAATATATGGGTGTTCATTTTCCTTCATTATTACTTATATGATCGATGGGAAATACATTGGGTGACTAGTTTTTTGGTAAGGTCAATGCAGAATTTTTACCATTACCACTAGAAGAAAATGAACTCTTTAGGCTTTATACTTAAGAATACCCCTGATCATATTTACCTAGACTCTCAGGTGATGGTGATAGAGGAAATGATGACAAATTGATTAATTAGAATATGATATGTACCAGACTTACCCCCAAAACAAGAAGCTTCCCTTAGAGATGGCCATCGATCTTCTCTGCGGAGGCTTCCTGGCCCTCTCAAGGCATTCTGATTGTTATTTTATCTTACCACTCCACTCAAACTACTTGAGTTATTGGCCTATACCTTACCCAAACTCAGTATTAGTCTTTGTTCTCATCTTATTTGACTTTTCAATAGCATGGGGCCACTCTTCCCATCTTGAAAAACTATCTCATCTTGGCTCCCACCCTCTCACACTCTTGGAAAGAATTGCTATACTTCCTGTCTCTGTTTCCTCACCTCACACTGCTGCTTTCGCACACTCACACAGGGCTGTCAGCACAACTTCCATCAAGGTCTTTTCTGGTCCAAAGCCATTAGTCAGTTCCCCATCCTCATTTTATCTCACCTCGCCCTCCTTGAAACATGATCTTCTTTTCTCCTCATAACACCAACCTCACCTGGTTTTCTTCCAATTCTCTGGCTATTTCTCAGCCTCCTTTATCAGGCCTCTAATTACTGGACGGTCACAGAGGTCTGCCCTTGGCCCTTTTTTGTCTTTAAGGTATTTATCAATTTAGTTATTTGTCTTACCTATACTAGAAGGTAAACCCCTTGTGAACAGGCACTTTTATTTGTCTTGTTTGTGCTGTATCTCCTGTGCTGAGATGGTAGGTGCTGGCTGATTGGCTACTATCATCACTCCTCTCATGATATGGACTTGAGTGTCCTAGTTCCCTGTAGTTTCTCAAAGATTGTAGTCAGTACTTCTGTCATCATCTTGAGCATTACTTAAGTATCCTGAAATACCATTCATACCTCACTCACCCATGTTCTGTTTTTCCAGTAAGGACACTACATCTTTGTAGCAGATAAAAGCTGGGGTCTTCTGCTGTGTCGTTGGTGCCTCTTTCATTATCTCCCATGATTAGTCACTTTGCTTGTTGCATTTTTGCCTACCCTTTCTTTTTCAAACATTCACGTTTTAACCACCTTGAAGGTTGATGGTTACCCTTGGCTGTAGCCTCCCTCTTAAAATATGTCAGATTACTCTGAGAATACAAAACTCTGAAATTCCTTTGTGAAAGGATTTTAGGCAAGGAAGCACAGCTGCCAGGATTCTTTAAGTCTCTGTTTCCTGAGACACACATGCAGGGCCCTCTATAGCTTATCTGTAGCCCGTTTTCCAGGCTGTTGGCCCAGCACTACCTACACCCTGTGCTTTAGCAGAAATGAATTACCTTGTACCTCACACCCGTGCTTCTTCATCTCCCTGCTTTGCCTTGTGCTGTTACCTGAAATATGTTCTTTATCCAAACTCTACATACTTCAAGGCCATTTCAACCACTTCGTTTTTGTGAAGATTTATCTGCTCACCCTAAGCTTGAAGTAATCTCTCTCTACTGTGAAATCCCTGGTTATCTTTACCTTAATTACTGTGCTTAAACTTTTCCTTCTTGTGTTTGCTTATGTCTAATATGTCTTCTAGGTCATTGAAGACAAATGCTTGGCCCTTGCCTTTTGTTCAATAAATATTGAAGGAATGAAAGAGACTTGAACTCATTTAAAGAAACTAAATGCCCTTTTACTATTTACTTACCTATCCTGGGTGTCAGATCTCTTTTAATTGTGTTTATTCTTCCATTTCCAAGTTAATAACAGCTCACATTTGAGTGTAATGCTTTACTTTTCAGAAAGCAGTGTACATGTTATCCTGTTTGACTCCCCCTTGGCACCCCTTTGAACAGTTCAGTAAGGAGACAGTGTACGTAAGCTATAGAATAAGATAGAAATTAAGGTATAGAAGCTGTTCATTTAGTTAAGTGGCTGCTTTGGCTACTCTGCGCCAGTCACTGGTCCAGGAACTTTATCCCCTCTACTGAGTTGACTCTTCTTCATTTTATGGAGAAAGAAACTGAAGCCCATGTTACCTGTTTTGAAGTTAACCAGCTGGTATCTCAGTCAGATTTGCAACCCAAATTTGAGATATGTAAGAAGGAAGGATATTTTGTAGGTGCCAAAAAATATGTAAGAAGTCCATTTTTACAATTTTAAACAAATTGTAGAGATTTTCTTTCAAATGTTTTCTTTAGTTTTTAAGGTTTAAAATAGACTTGATTTCTACAACCCAACCCTCTGCCACTTCTTTCTTTTATGGCTCATAAGAGTCTCATTTCTGAAATGTCATTAATTTTACTGGCCCCTGAAGAATGTTACTCACTCTTAATGAGTCCTGAGGGTGTTTGGGATATTAGTCTCATTTTAACTCTTCCTGGTATAATTGTATCAATGTGATGATTTTGACTTAATTGGCTTCAGTTTGTCAGAGGAGAAAGACATTTTCCTTGGTGCTGTGTTAAAATGTTTCTGTCTCCCAAGACTCCTCACAGAAGTAAAATTATTCAGAGTCAGCAGTTCTTGGGATCTCCTACAGGTCAGATACAGCCACTGATGGGAAATACTCCAGGGCAGTAGGGTTTTTGGGATATGTGTGTTGAATTTTCACATCCTCAAAATAACTTCTGCCCCATTCTGTCAGTATTTACAGAATTGTCTACATGAGTTGTTTCTGTAAATTTCTCTATAATCTTTTTGTACAGATCATTTCATTTTTTTTTAATTGAGCACCTAATACAGAGAATGCCTAGAAAATAAAGCAGCTATTCAAGTTAGTGGCATTTATTTAAAAATACATTTTAAAGGGATCTACACATGTAATTACTTATATGTCTTAAGCAATTAGTATTCCTTTGTTGTAAAATGATGATAAACCTAATCTAGTAGTTCTTTCACTTCCGTGTACAGAAGAAACCTGTAGTTCCTATAAAAATGTAGAAGCAAAAAAAAAAAAAAAAAAAAAAAAAAAGGTGGAAGCAGGCTTCCACTCCTCTGCAGCTGCATTGTATAGCAGGCATCTTAGAGTATTCTGATGCCCGTAGTCCTCTGAATACATATTGAGATACATTACTGCAGTCTCATCCTTTGCCTGTGAATACTGTCTTATGCCAGGACCCTTCAGGGTAACAATGGCATCCTGACTCTGCAAGCGTTTGGATTACTTTGTTTACCCTCCCTTGTCTCCGCAGCCCACTCCCCCTCCTGGCCATCCACCCTACACACACTTCGGGCCTTGATCCCCTGTAATGAGTGCAGCAGGCATTGCTGGATACTTATCTTGTTTTTCCATGTAGGACACCCCCCACCCTCCTTCTTGCCACCTCCAGGGTGAAACTGCCATCACCTCACTATAGTAAGTTTATAGTTGCTCAAAGCAGTATATATTGAACAAAATAATTTTCATGAGAAAAATATTGGTTAACAATTAGTGATACACAACAAATAAGAGTTGTAAGATTTAAAGTAAAAAAAAAGGTCACAGTAATTAGTGTTTTATAAAGAAATACTCTTCATTAGTTAATAAAGGTACTTTTATGTACCCAATAAATGGCCCTCAAGTAGACATTCATGCTTAATAATAATTTCCTCCATATCAGTGAATACTGTTCTTGAATATTAGCCTTCTTGGGCTGTGGATGTCCGTAAGCTCTGCTCATATCTTAATGGAAGTCTGATCTGGGAAAAATGTTTACTGTGGAGCTATATATAAGAATTATATCAACTTATAAGAAAATGGACAATTAACTCTCTAAAGGTACTGCCAATTACAAAGAAGTCTTAAGTAATAATGTGACCAGAGCCCTGGCTTAACACTGCAGGCTAGACAGAGATGCATGAGGACAGAAAATGTACCTGAGGTTTAGCAGGGAAACTGGTTCCCATGTGTGTAGCCATCACTAAATCACTCATGCCCTGAAGAACAGTACAAGTAATATGAGAGAGATTCTGCCATGGTGTTTGGGGGTTGTGTAAGAGGGATGGGTTGGATGCCACTAGGAAAATACTTCATGAGGGATGCTGGATTCTAACAGGTATGTAGGTACTCAAGTGGTGGGGTCATGTTGTCCATCAGACAAAACCTGCAGCCCGAGTACAGAGAGGGGAAAGTATGTGATGTGTCCAGTGACCAATAGACCATCCTCGTTCTCTGTTGCATAGACTTTGGGAAATAAGATTTGGAATCATATTATAATGGCCTACAATACTGGCCTTTTAGGAGGAATCACTGAGTAATCCATAAGCCTAGGAATGCCCCATCCCCCACTTTTTTAATCCCTTAGTTCAAGGCCCTCAGGAAAAAGTTTGTTGAATAAAGTGTACATTTGGGGAGGGGAGGGGTTGATGGCCACAGAGTAGGAGGACCACTCACCTCATTCTACAAATACAACTAGGTAACTATGAAGTCATCCTATATACCCCAGAAATTGACTTGAAGAATGGCAGAAAAAACCTCCACAACTAAAGGTAGAGAAGGGGACACAGTAAGAAGGTAAGAAGTTTGGAGATGTGATTTGGAAGAGAAATGGATCGTGGCCACCAGGGTGGGGAGTGAGCCACAGTTGCAGAGAAGGGTGAGACAGACTAGAACCCAGGGGAGTGCATGGAGAAAATGAATCCCCATAGTAATTGGATTGGAAAGTGAGAGGGGCTGCATTTTGTGAGTTCTGGCAACAGTGGGGCTAAAAGCCTGGAGTTCTAAAGGTGACTGGGCTTGGCTTGGGAAGAGCCTGGAGGGCATTGGGGCTGCACTTGGAAAGAAGGTAAGTGAACAACCCATGGACATACAGTGTGGAAATAGTAATCTGAGGAACTCATGGGTCACACAGTGGGGAGGTTATTTGCTCATCTCAGAGTGTGTTCCAGAAAGGCGGTGTTCACAGAGAGATCTCTCCAGGAGCAAAGGAATGAGCAAGTGCCATTTCCCTTCCCCACCCCTCAGCATAAACACAAGGCGAACTACAGAAACCAGCTTAGCACTGACACTTGCTACCTAACTTGCTTACACCAAGCACAACAACACCCCCCCTCCCCGGCCCCTCTTTTGGTGGAACCACCCTTCCCAGCTGGCTTGCCTCAGTCCCAGTGCAGCAGATCCCCTCGCCCAGAAGAACAGCCCAAACCCCTCCACCAAACCCTGTCTCACAACCTGGGAGTTTTGTGGAGCCTCAGTTCCAGTGGTGTGGCAACAGGTCTCATTTCACAAGCAGACCAGAGCACACCTAGTTAAAACATGCTATGTTTACGCCAGGGACCAAACACTGCCCACAACAGGCAAAGAGGCCTGAAGGATAAAGCGACCAGGACAAAACAGCAGAGCACACGTGGCACACATTGGAGACACTCCTGGAAGTGCCTGGAGTTCCCACGTGCCTACAACAGGCAGAGAGGCCTCAAGGATAAAGTGACCAGGACAAAACAGCAGAGCAAATGCGGCACACCTTGGAGACACTCCTGGGTCAATGGGTTCAAACTTAAATGACCATCAACTTAATATAAACTGCTATATGCAGAAGAGGTTATTATACAAACCTAATGGTAACCATATATCAAAAACTACTGATATGCAAAGAATAAAGAGAAAGAAATCTGTATGTATGTATGTATGTGTATATATATATATATATATGACTAAAGAAAATCAGCAAACCATGAAAGAGAGAAAGGCAAGAAAGGATCAGAGAATATTGTCAGGAACAACTACAAAACAAATAATAAAATGACAATAAATATGTATCTATCAATAATTACTTTGAATGTAAATGGACTACGGGCTCCAATCAAAAGACATAGTGTGACAGAATAGATTAAAAAAAAAAAAAAACAAGACCCATCTATATGCTGCCTTTAAGAGATTCATTTTAGACCTAAAGACACCTGCAGATGGAAAGTGAAGGGGTGGAGGGTCACCTGGGTGGCAACAGTTGGTTAAGTGTCTCTTGGTTTTGGCTCAGGTTGTGATCTTGAGCCTTGTGTCAGGCTCCACATTCATCATGGATTCTGCTTCGGATTCTGTCTCCCTCTGCTCCCCTGCCACACTCATGCTTTCTCTTTCTCTCTCTAAAAGAAATAAATAAATCCTTTTTTTAAAAAAAGTGAGGGGATGGAGAGACATCTGTCATGCAAATCATGTCAAAATAAACCAGGGGGAGCGATATTTATATCGTACAAACTAGACTTTAAAACAAAGACTGTAACGAGATAGAGAAGTACACGATAGCGTAATAAAGGGGACAATCCAACAAGAAGATAAAACAATTATAAATACTTAATGCACCCAACATGGGAGCACCTAATACATAGAACAGTTAATAACAAATACAAAGGAACTAATTGATAATAATACAATAATAGTAGGGGAGTTTAACACCCAACTTACATCAATGAACTGATCATCTAAACAGAAAATCAACAAGGAAACAATGGCTTTGAATGACACATTGGACCAGATGGACTTAACAGATATATTCAGAGCATTCCATCTTTAAACGGCAGAACATACATTCTTTTCAAGTGCACGTGGAACATTCTCCAGAGTAGATCACATATTAGGCTACAAAACAAGCCTCAAAAATCCAAAAAAATTGAAGTCCTACCATGCATCTTTTCTGATCACAATGCTATGAAACTATAAGTCAATCACAAGAAAAAACCTGGAAAGACCACAAATATAAGGAAGTAAAATAACATGCTAATAAACAGTGAATGGATCAACCAAGAAATAAAAGAAATTGAAAAGTACCTGGAAACAGATGAAAATGAAACACAATGGTCCAAAACCTCTGGGATGTAGCAAAAGCAGTTCTAAGAGGTAATTTTATAGCAATACAGGCCTTCCTCAAGAAGCAACAAAAGTGTCAGACAACCTATCTTTACACTAGGGGCCTTAGAAAAAGTACAACAAACAAAACCTAAAACCAGCAGAAGAAAGGAAATAATAAAGATTAGAGTGGAAATAAATGATGTAGAAACCAAAAATACAGTAGAACAGATCAGTGGAACCAGGAGCTGGTTCACTGAAAAAAAAATCAGTAAAACTGATAAACTTCCAGCTAGAAAAAAAGAGAAAGGACCCAAATAAATAAAAACATAAATGAGAGAAGAGAAAAAACAACCAACACCACAGAAATATAAATAATTATGAGATTATGAAAAACTATATGTCAACAAATTAGACAACCTAGAAGAAATGTATAAATTCCTAGAAACATATAAACTACCAAAACTGAAACAGGAAGAAATAAAAAATTTGAACAGATCATAACTAGCAAAGAAATTGACTTAGTTATCCAAAAACTTCCAACAAACAAAAGTCAGGGTCAGATGGCTTCCCAGGGAATTCTACCAAACAGTTAAAAAAGAGTTAATACCTATTCTACTCAAACTATTTCAAAAAATAGAAGAGGGAGGAAAACTTCCAAATTCATTCTGTGAGGCTGGCATTACCCTGATATCCAAACCAAATAAAGACACCAGAAAAAAAGAGAACTATAGACCAGTATCTCTGATGAACATAGATGCAAAGTCTTCAACAAGATAGTAGTAAACAAGATCTAATAATACATTTAAAAAATCATCAATCACAAGTGGGATTTATTTGAAATTGCAAGTGTGGTTCAGTATTCACAAATCAATCAATGTGATACATCACATAAATGAAAGGATAGGAACCATATGATCATTTCAATAGACATAAAAAAAGCATTTGACAAAGTACGACATCCATTCATGATAAAACCTTCAACAAAGTAGGTTTAGAAGGAACATACCTCAACATAATAAAGGCCATCTATGAAAAAGCCACAGCTAACATCATTCTCAGTGGGGAAAAAGGGAGAGCCTTTTCCTGAAGGTCAGGAACAAGACAAGGATGTCCATTCTCACCACTTTTATTCAACGGAGTACTGGAAGTCCTAGCTACAGCAGTCAGACAACAAAAGGAAATAAAAGGCATCCAAATTGGCAAGGAATAAGTCAAACTTTAACTATAGGCAGATGACATGATACTATATATCAAAAACCCTATAAACTCCACCAAAAAGTACTAGAACTAATAGATGAATTCAGTAAGGTCTCAGGACACAATCAATATACAGAAAATCTGTTACATTTTTATACAGTAATCATGAAGTAGCAGAAAGAAATTAAGAAAACAATCCCATTTAGAATTGTACCAAAAATAATAAGATAGCTAGGAATAAACCTAACCAGAGAGGTAAAAGATCTGTACTCTGAAAACCAATAAACACCGATGAAAAGAAATTGAAGATGACATAAAGAAATGGAATGAGGGGCGCCTGGGTGGCGCAGTCGTTAAGCATCTGCCTTCGGCTCAGGGCGTGATCCCAGCATTCTGGGATCAAGCCCCACATCAGGCTCCTCCGCTAGGAGCCTGCTTCTTCCTCTCTCACTCCCCCTACTTGTGTTCCCTCTCTCGCTGGCTGTCTCTGTCAAATAAATAAAATCTTAAAAAAAAAAAAAAAAAAGGGAATGACATTCCATGCTTGTGGATTGGGAGAACAAATATTGTTAAAATGTCTATACTACCCAAAGCAATCCAAACATTTAATGTAATCCCTATCAAAATACCAACAGCATTTTTTCACAGAGCTAGAACAAACAATCGTAAAATCTGTATGGAACCACAAAAGACCCCAAATAGCCAAAGCAGTCTTGAAAAAGCAAAGCAAAGCTGGAGGCGTCGTAATTCTGGATTTCAAGTTAAATTACAAAGCTGTAATGATCAAAACAGTATGGTACTGGTACAAAAATAGACGCAGAGATCTATAAAACAATAGAAAACCCAGAAATAAATGCACAATTATGTGGTCAATTAATGTTTGACAAAGCAGGAAAGCATATCCAATGGGAAAAAGTCTCTTCAACAAGTGGTATCGGGGGCAGGGGCAGTGCATGGGTGGCTCGGTTGGTTGGGGGTCTGCCTTCAGCTCAGGTCATGATCCCAGGGTCCTGTGATCGAGCCCTGCATTGGACTCCTTGCTCAGTGGAGAGCCTGCTTTCTCTTTTCCCTCTGCTGCTCACCCTGCTTGTGCTCTCTCTCTGTCAAATAAATAAAATCTTTAAAAATAAAAAACAAGTGGTTTTGGAAAAACTGGACAGCAACATACAAAAGAATGAAACTGGACCACTTTCTTACATCATACACAAAAATAAATTCAAAATGGATTAGACACCTACATGTGAGAATTGAACCCATAAAAATCCTAGAGGAGAACACAGGCAGTAACTTCTTTGACATCAGCTGTAACAACTTTTTTCTAGCTATGTCTCCTGAGGCAAGTGAAACAAAAGTACAAATAAACTACTGGGACTTCATCAAAATAAAAAGTTTTTATACAGTGGGGAAACAACCAATAAAACTAAAAGGCAACCTACAGAATGGGAGAAGATATTTGCAAATGACATATCTGATAAAGGGTGAGTATCCAAAATATATAAAGAACTTCTAAAACTCAACACCCAAAAAACAACTAATCCAATTAAAAATGGGCAGAAGACATGATCAGGTATTTTTCCAAAGAAGACCCACAGATGCTTATCATCACTTACCATCAGGAAAATGCAAGTCAAAAACTACAATGAGATACCACCTCACACCTATCAGAATGGCTAAAATTAACAACACAGGAAATAGCAGATGTTGGCAAGGATGCAGAGAAAGGGGAACCCTTTTACACTTTGGGTGGGAATGCAAATTGGTGCAGCCTTTGTGGAAAGAGCATAGAGTTCCTCAAAAAGTTAAAAAATAGAACTACCCTATGATCTAGCAATTGCATTACTTGGTATTTACCAAAAGAATACAAAAACACAAATTCAAAGTGATACATGCACCCTATGTTTATGGCAGGATTATAGCCAAATTATGGAAGCAGCCTAGGTGTCCATTGATTGATAAATAGGTAAATTAGAGGTCACACACACACACAGGAATTTTGCTCTGCCGTAAAAAAGAATGAAATCTTGCCGTATTTCCAAAAATGGTGGAGCTAGAGTGTATTATGCTTGGTGAAATCTGCCAGAGAAAGACAACATATGATTTCACTCACATGTAGATTTTAAGAAACAAGACGAGTTAAGTGAAAAAAAAAAAAAAAAAAAAAGACAAACCAAGAAACAGACTGTTAACTGTAGAGAACAAAGTGATGATTACCAGAGGGGAGGTGGGTGGGAGGATGGGTGAAATAGCTGATGAGGATTAAGGAGTGCACTTGTGATGAGCACTAGGTGATGTAGGGAATTGTTAAATCAGTGTATTGTACACCTGAAACTAATTGAACACTGTTTACTGAAATTATGATAAATACTTAGAAAAAGTGGCACAGAGAGTCTGAAGTAGAGAGAGATGCTACAATGTATACAATGGAGACAATCCTATCAGTTGCTGTAGTCACTGTTCAGAACTCTCATTTAATCCTTATATCACTTATTTGAGGTAGGAGGAAACTGAGGCAAGGAGGTGAAATGTCTCCCCCTGGTTGATGCACACCCAAAGGAGCAGATCCAAACTGTGACCTGTTTGTGGCCATTTCCACTAAATCATTTGTTCTGAATCCTGGAATGATTTTGTCTCTAGAGGGCATTTAACAATGCCTAGCGACATTTTGAATGTCATGAATGGGGAAGTGTCACTGGCATCTAGTGAAAAGAGGCCATGAGTGCTGTTAAACATCATGTGATGCACGGGACAGTGCCCTACATCAGAGTGTTCTCTGGCCCCCAAATGTCAGTTGTGCGGTGTTGGTATTAACTGTACTACCACACTTTGTAACCACCCTTCATCCAGACTTCTATTAAGTTCCCCTCTTAGCTGAAGAGGTAATTTAAGAAAAAGACATTTTATCTTATTCTTGTTTTTTTTTGTACAGGAAATGTAGTGAGTTCATTTTTTTTATAATAATTTTTTATTATGTTATGTTAGTCACCATACAGTACATCCTTAGTTTTTGATGTAAAGTTCTATGATTCATTATTTGCGTATAACACCCAGTGCACCATGCAATATGTGCCCTCCTTAATACCCATCACTGGCCTATCCCATTCCCCCAGTGAGTTCATTTACATACATCTTCAGTAGTAAAATATCAAAATATTTTAATTTCATAAGAAATGTGTATCTCATCTACTAATACTATATTTAAAAGGCATAGGGTAGAGTATCAGCATAAATTGAATCAGCTTTTCTAAAACACATTCTGGAATTCTCCTCTGGGAACAGTAGGCATTAGGATGTTAACTTTAGAAAGCCCTTAGTAGATTCTGACAGGTAATTATGACGGCATGTTCTAAATCCCTTGGTTTCTTTAATTCTGCAGGTGGTGCCTAAGGGAAAGATAAATACCAGCATTACCTATTTGAAGCAGATCCTAGTTATCTGCTGCATGCACTGCTGGGGGAGGAGTCTAGCTATCAAAGGTCGAAAAGAAACAGATTTAAGAAAGGAGTGTCTTGGACCATATTCAGGGTCGGCTTTCCTTATGGGAAAAAGTGATTCTGATGAACAGTGTTCTTCCTCTGGGAACCTCGTTCTGCAAATAACTTTTAGGCTAAAGTTCCATGCAAAAATTTTAAAAAGAATGCTATGTTAATAATAAACTTTAAGGGGGGAAATAAATTCCCTTCCAGTGCAATGGAACTTGATGGTAATTTGTTTAATATTTACTAGTGTATAGTTTTAATGTACATGTAAGGCAATGTGTAAATCTTAGAAGAAATAAACATTTTAGTCAAGCACACAAAAGCCTGGCAGGAAGGTAAAGATGGAAGTGATGGCAAAGATTTTTGCTTGTTTGTTTTTAGAGTGAACGGTCCTTTGAATTATAATTTTTCCAGATCTTTCCTATTGTAAAACTCATTGTTAAAACCAGAGTTGGATACTTTTTCTAAAATTAAATTTCAGTACTGGTATATATCCTCCTCTAATCTTCATAGAGAACTATAATTGAATATGACTTGATACTTTTCTAAAATTTAACATTTTATGACCAAGTTGAGGCTAATTGTTAATATTCAGGATTTTTAAAAATAATATTTTAAATATTTGTGTGCCTGTATTCCTACTTGTCCAATTTCTTATAACTACAGTTTTTTATTCTGAAAATCATCCAGGACTTTTTTTTAAAAAAAGTATGATATAAAACAAGAGATTATAAAAGGGCCATTAAATATATTGCATTAATGTATCTCTCTGTAGTTTGTTTTACTTCTTTTGTCACTGAATAGCATAACTTCTTGCAGATACTTACTGGACAGAAAAGTCTTGATTCCTGTCAATAAGGAATGTATATTTCAGATACAAAGCTTGAATTTGTTGATGATATTATGAAAAGTGGATGAACAAATAGTAAATAGTAATAATTCAAAAATCTCAGCTTCTTGTTTAATAAAACCTATTGAATTATATCGGCAGACAAGTATATTTAAGATTTCACATATTTTATTTGGATTTGAAAAAGTAAATTTGCTTAATTTATTTTAGCTTTGAAATGAAAGCTAGATTAGAGCCAGAAGGTAGCTCCAACACATGGCATTTATTCAAATCCTACAGAGAAAGGAAATAATCCCATAAACCAGCAATATAAGAAAAAGATACCTTGTGATTTCAGGCTATCCAAATATATGTTTATGTGTTTCCTTTTAAAACTCTATCACTCACTAAATTGGTGCCTTTACCTATGTTAGAAAGATTACCCCCCAATTATGTAACTTTGTATCTATTTTTAAGACTGCATATGCTATAGAAAATGGAGATTTGTGGGTATGTGTATACATGTGTACATAAGCAGTAATACTTCACTTGATTTTGATTTGCTAAGCAAATCGATGCATAGATACATTTGTCCATAGATAACAGGGCTTGAGAAAAAGACATTACTACTAGACATTTAATATTTTCACTTTTTATTTCAATAATGTCATCATCTCTTTTGAGATGTTGAGATAATACCATCTTAAGATAAAGTGAAGGTTTCCCAGTTGAAATTATTCATCCCATTCTGTTGCTTTTTTTTTTTTTTTTTGCTTTGCTCCTGGTGCTATAGTTGACTGGTTTAGGTTGAACATAAAGCCCTCTGATGAATGAGAATGACCCTTGTCCTGACTATTTAGCAAATAGGAGGGTCAGTTCTCTGGGAGCCAGTTTGTAGAAAATCTCTGTGGGGGAATGGTAGTTTGGAAGGTACAGAGTGTAGTGGTTATGAGCAAATGCTTTGGAGTAACTCCCATTTCTGCCACCTAATCACCATGTGCCCTTATTCAGGTACTTAGATGGCTCTGTGTTTTAGTTTTCTTGTCTGAGGTAATAATACCTGTTTTACAGAGTTATTGTGGGAGGTACCTATGTAAGGATTTTAGCACAGTCCGCAACACATAGGAATGAGGAAATTTTGATTAAATGCCTATTATTATTGACCTGATTTCAGGTGCAGATTCTAGACCCAGATCTCCACAGTTACTTAAAATTATTTGGCCGTTTTGCAATGTAGACCGTATGGAGATAATAGCTACTTTTTAAAAAAGATTTTATTTGTTTGACAGAGAGAGCACCAGCAAGCGCACGCACAAGCAAGGGGAGCAGCAGGCAGACGGAGAGGGAAAAGCAGGCTCCCCGCATCCCAGGAGCCTGGGATCATGACCTGGGCCAAAGGCAGACACTTAACCTACTGAGCCACCCAGGCGCCTCAATCATAGCTACTTTTATTGGAGAAATAGAAAAAGCAGAATACAGTAACTAATTTATTATTGTAGTCAGTAGGAAGGAATAGGATGAAAAGTTTGATATTCATTGTATTTACAGGACTTAATGGTCTCTTAACTACTTAGCTTTGGGGGTTTTAAAATAAGAAACTATAAAAGCTCTATAGGCTTTAAAAAGAAACATTCCAGGTTTTAAAAAGGAACCATCATCATCATCATCAAAGTTATTCCTGCAAAAGCAGTAATATCTGTTATTTCTTCTTATCAAAAGGCTCTTGCTAGCCTCCTGGTTCAAAATACCTTTTAGGGAGATAATCGTTGTAGCTCACTCTGTAAACTTCATGTGCTTTTACAGTTCAACATTGATCAGAAAAAATAGAATTTAAGTGGAAGACTGTAACCCTGATTTTGTGTTTCTAAATGTATTAAATGTTAAAATGTATTTGTCTTAGAAATTTATACATTAGCAATTGAAGATCAGTTTTTTTGTGTTTCTATGTGTTTGTTTTTATTTTGAATCTCAATATGGCAGTTCAAATTTGGGTGCTGTCATGGAGGAGGAGTACAAGACCCTGAGATTTTTATGGGAGGTGAGGAGGAAGGACTCCCTAAAAATAGCAAAAATGATGGGATCAGGATGTGTAGTTTTCAAAGGAAGTTACAACTGGCAATCTGTACGTAGTTTTTCATATTTCCCCTTTGCGTGTGTGTGTGTATGTGTGTGTGTGTGTGTTTAGTTGAGTTTCAGAGTTAAAGTTTGAAACTCTGAAAACAAAAAATGGAAACCAGCTTTTAAAAATGAATGGCCCTTGGTTGGTAGAAAGGTAAATAGTTGAATGGTGCCTAAGAAATTCCTTATATTGTTGTACATAGCAGTACACCCCTGAGGAGGGTGTTTACCTTGCAGGGTTACTTAGTGCAGTCAGGTTTTGCTTTGGGGATAATGCCAAATGCTTACTTTTCTTATTTATAACATAGTAGGCTTATTCTTGTGAGTAAAAACAATGTTAGCTGTAGGACTGTGTGTCATTGGATATTGTTCTGTCTTGTAGCCGAGCGAGCAGTTCTTATCTGTTGTGCCTATGTAGCCATCCCACGTTGAGACTCCTCCCCCATGGAATAGTGTGTTGTCTCCTAAGTCTTTTTTCCTTCTCGGCTGCAGAATAAATGTTTCAAATTTATACTAATCTATTTCTTTTAACACTTTTACAAATTGTTAACATTTCTCATCTACATAAAACAGAATAGAGTAATTTATTCTAATTACATGCCTTGTGTTTGTGATCTTCTCCACCAAACCTCTAGCTAGAGGTTTCTGTGTTTGCTTGAATGATACATGTGTGTATTTATATGTAATTTAATATACAGTTGACCCTTGAGCAACATGGGGGTTAGAGGCGCTGATCCCCCGAGCAGTTGAAAATCCACATACAACTTTTGACTCCTCAAAAACTTGACTACTAATAGACTAATGTTGAAGCATTACCTATGGAATAAAATCAATTAACACATACTTCATATGTTATGTGTCTTATATACTGTATTCTTATAATAAAGTAAACTAGGGAAAAGAAAATATTATTAAGAAAATCATAAGAGAAAATACATTTATTGTACCACACCGTATTTACTGAAAAAAATCCACATATAAGTGGATGTGTCCAGTTCAAACCCATTGTTCAACTGTATATTGATATATCACATACACAGAATATATATCATATTTATATATTTGGTATATATTTAATAAATATTTTATTTCTTTACTTCCATGCCATAGCACCCATTTTCAGAGTTGCTTGTGATTGTCTAGAGAATACTGCAGCTGGAAAAGAAAGGTTATGGTTTTTTTCTAAGTGAGTAAAACTCAGGTCTAAAAGTTTTTCAGGAGAACAAAATGAAACACTAAGTCTTTTGTTCTCTTGTAAAGGAAGTTAGTATTTTCTTTGCTCCTTCTATCTAAAGGCTGAAAAAGATAGCTTAACAATGTCAAAGAAAGAGAAAATTGAAAGCAACCATACAAAGCTGTTTTTGGAAGATACTTTAAATGAGAACAGTCTTCCAAAACTCTGCTGGTTTTTCGTTGGCTAAGCCATCTGTTTGGTTTTTCAGCTGGCACTGTCTTCAGTCTTCCTGATTTTTATAGCTTGCGCTTGGGAAACCAGAAAACTCCAAACATCACAGCGCTGCAAAGCCTTTTGCAGAGCTATGTGTGGCTTAGGAGTTTATTTGTCAATCTTCTATCATATATTTGGAATGGTTTTACTTCTACAAAACTTGTGCTTTTTTTTTAAGGTATTTATTTATTTGAGAGACAGAGAGAGAGGGTGCACAGGAGTGGGGGGCGGAGGGGCAGAGGGAGAGAATCTCAAACAGACTCCAGGCTGAGTGAGGAGCCCAACAGAGGGCTTGATCCATGACTCTGAGATCATGATCTGAGCTGAAATCAAGAGTTGGATGCTTAACTGACTGAGCCACCCAGGCTCCCCATGCAACTTGTGCTTTTATAAGTTTTGAGAAGGAGAGTCTGAGGAAAGAAGATAGTTAAAATTGTTTTTCTTATATAAGCTTTTATTTCCCAGATATACCAATAATAAAATACCATTCTATTTCATTGAAGTTAACTTATTTGTGTTTCATTTAATTGGAATACATAAGCGTGTTTCTCAGAGTAAAATTGTGTTATATTTTTCAGTTCTGCCATTAGTTTCTTTCATTCTTATGTCAAATTCAGTGATGTTACAGTTTTATTATAAACATTCTTTAGAAGGTGTTGATGTTAAATTTATTTATACCTCATTACATTGAGTACAGTTTCCTAGAAATAGAATAGATATTTTAAAGTTGATGCATAGGCATCAATGTGTGTCTAATAGATGAGTGTTCCTTGATGTTTTAAAAGCTAATTATATTTTTAAAGATATGTTTGAATATTATTATGTGATAGTCAACAAGTGACTCCCAGCATCTCCTGCTCACTCTCTCTCACACACACATGTACACAAACTCTGAGGAAGAGATTTAGGTTTTATTCTGTGGTTAGAAACCACATTTCTTGTTTTTGTCACATGTGCTCTAAACCTAGAAATAACAGTTCTCAATCTGAATATCATTTGAGCTTCAGAATGTGAGCAATTACTATCCATCATTGTCACTATGGAGAACAAGATGAGTACAACTTTTAAAAGTCTTTGTGGGAATCATGACAATTTTCAGTTCCACCCTTACAAAAATAGGACCCAAGTGCTACAGGATTAATACTAATGCAAATAAATACTTGAATGTGGGAGACTTAAAATCATCCACAAGGCAGAAATATTCTTTGAGTCATTTCACCTTTAAAATTTCCTAATTACATTGAAATAATGGGGAAAAAGTATAGCCAACATTTAAATACTTATGTTTTCATTTCTTTTATATATTTCACCAGCATCTTGTTTAAATGGACCATTCATTTTTTCTAGGCACATAAATATCCATATATCACTAAATGTATAACTGTACCACTTTTCTTCCCTAGAAATTACTTTATTATCATTTTAGTTGCTCTTTGGCTGCCTTCATTGCGTGAGCTTTATATAATACTTCAACTTTTACTTGATTCTGAAACCTCAGTATATTCATCCTATTCAGACTGATACCCTCATGCCTGAGAGGAGATCTCTGTTCCTTTCCAAATTGAGTCATGTGTCCTCATTGTCCTTCCGCACCCCATTTCTTTGGTCTTAACCTGTGGGGCTTCTTACTGTCTGTCCACAAGCACATCCAGGCTCAGTCTCCAAATGGTCTTCATCTCTGCAACCATTCCTGTAATGTTCATTAACAGGTTTCTCTCCTCAGATGGAGATGTTATTTCCTCATAGAAATTAGACTATTGCCTTGTATATATTTGCTGTTCAGTACATGATTTAAAATTTTAATCCCATAATAAAAGTTTTTTATGTTGAGTTAGTTTAATTGTAGTATAATTAATTAATTTGATGTAATGAGGATGAAAGTACTTTTCCCTTCTGTGCTGAACAGTGATCAGTAATTTGTAGGACTTGAAAGGAACTAACCTAATGACGATGGGAATATAGATTTTATTCTTCTTTCTCTGATGAATGGTGTCATAGATAACTAAGAAAATGTGTTCCTATTTTAGATGAGACTGATGAAGAATGAAGTTTATGACTTTTATCCTAAAATATAAGTTGGATATAATTTCCTGTTTTGTGGACAGATCCCTAAAGGCAGGCTCCTTTATCTTTTTATTACAAAATTAACATGTGTAAAATTTTACTGTTTTGGTGCACCATGGGTCCAGCATAAGATACTGGATCCATTTTCTTTATTCTATTTGCAATATCTGCTATTTGAAATTGATTTTGTTTTGTTTTATTTTGTGGTAGTTATTTTTGCCTTTTTTCTGTAGGATTGTCCTTCCTACTGTCTTCCAGAATAGTTTTCTCTGCTTCCTATGACTTAATATTATATTTAAAAGATTATTTTCAAAAGCATTTATTTTTAGAAACAAATGTACAATAGCTTAAATTATGTAAAACAAATTTATTATGAGATTAATGGAACATATTCATGGAAAAATAGAACACAGAAACTTAAAAAAACTACATATGTTTCATGGGACAGTAATCTCATTTTGTCTTACCCTTGGGTGTTAGCGGGAAGGCAGAGTATGCTTGTACCTAAGAGAAGCAAGAGAGAGAAATGGAATAATTTTTCATCAGATGTATCACCTCATATTCATCCTTGTGGCAGCAGAGCCAGAGATGGCTGTCCGCTCCTTCCCATGGTCATTCTCAAGTTGAAACCATAGCAGATTCACCAGAAGCCCAGCAATCAGTACCTAACAGTCTGTAGGCCAGGACAAATGTGTACATGCACAATAGAGGTTCACAGTGTTTTAGAAATGTTTGAATTACATAAATTGTCAATATTTAAATATCAGGAGATTTCATATAAAACTCTGGAGTTACAGGTTCACTTGAAACCAGGGTGATTGAAAACACTGCCCTGACATTCCCCCTGGGACGGTATTTGCTGGGAGGTAGGCAGAGGCTGTCGCTTTCAGACCATGCAAACCCTGTCCAGTTCCTCCGTTCTCAGCTTGCCCTTCTCTAAGCGGACATAGGTACTTTGGGCCCTACTGCTCCCTGTGCCCACAAAGTTATTTTGTGGGTGCCCTGGTACACTGCGTTTATTCATGTTACCTGCCTGGTTCTGTGGCTATTTGAATTTGCTCCCTTCCAATTTTGGTGCTCCTTCAGTCAACTAGATAGTTAAATATGGGTTTTTTGTTTGTTTTTGTTTGTTTGTTTTTTTACTGTTATTGTAATCTGATTCTTTGAAAATTGATTTTCTATGTTTTGGGCATGTGATAGCAATCAGTTAAGTTTAAACTAAAAAAAATCTACAGAGAAAACAACAAATGTTGACAAGGACATGGAGAAAAAGGAACCCTCGTGCACTATTGGTGGGAATGAAAATTGGTGCAGCCACTCTAAGAAAACAGCACGAAGATTTCTCAAAAAATTAAACGTAGGGCTAGCACATGATCCAGTAATTCCACTACTGGGTATTTACCCAAAGAATGTGAAAACACTAATTCGGAAAGATGTGTTCCTATGTTTATAGCAGCATTATTTTCAATAGCCAAATTATGGAAGCAGCACAGGTGTCCATTAATTGGTGAGTAGATAAAGAAATGGTATATACATATGGATATACATACATAATGGAATATTTCTCAGCCTTCAAAAAGAATGAAAACTTGCCATTTGCAACAACATGGATGGATCTAGAGAGTATGGTGCTAAGTGAGATAAGTCAGAGAAAACCAACAGGATTTCATTCATATATGGAATTTAAGAAATAAATGGATAAAATGAAATAAACCAAGAAACAGACTCTTAAATATAGCGAGCAAACTGATAGCTACCAGAGGGGACATGGGTGGGGGGATTAAAAGTACACTTATCACGATGAAAACTAAGTGTTTAGAATTGTTGAATCACTGTATTATATACCTGAAACTAATTTAACACTGTGTGTTAATTCTGCTGAAATTAAAATATAAATAAATAAACAAATAAGCAAGCAAGCCTCTACTGAACACCTGTATGCATAAGATATCTGGGTGCATAAATAAAGCTTTCCAAGTTCCAAGGAAATTAAGAAGTGATGAAAATTCTAATTATCTTTCCTTAGAATTTCCGGAAGGAGAACTCATTATAATGAAGTTGAATATTAGTGCGTATACATAGGAGCTTGTTCTTTTTGCTTTGATGCTGCTGATGGATTTGCCTTCCTGACTTGCACACTGACCTCCTTCCTAAGCTCTCCTCATCTGTGTTGGAGTGAGCTTGGCAATGTGGTACAATGCTGCTCTGAACCTGCATGACCCCTCTTCCTTTACAGACTTGAGCCCAGGTGACAAGGAGTTCTTTTTGAAGGGATTGTGGATATTAATTTGCAGAGTAGTTATTCTGAATGTATATGCTTTCATCTCCTTTAGGATAGGTTTGGCCATATTGTGTTTGAGGGAAAATATAATAACCTTAAAGTTTCAGGGAAATAGTAAACTAATTCTTAAAGAGGAAACTGGTTTCTTGTAATTTATCAAAAATATATCTACATTTGGTTTCCTTTTCCCTTTTTTATTATGTCTGTTTGGTGTATTTATCTTTCTCATGTTTTAGTCCTTAGAGCTTTTTTTTTTTTCCCTTCTGTAATTATCCCCACAGCTAGTAGCCACGAAAACTTTTGTAATCTAGGTGTTAGGTACAGAATCTTATGGCTACTTCTTTTTTTTTTTTTTTAAGATTTTATTTATTTATTTGACAGAGATAGAGACAGCCAGCGAGAGAGGGAACACAAGCAGGAGGAGTGGGAGAGGAAGAAGCAGGCTCATAGCAGAGGAGCCTGATGTGGGGCTCGATCCCATAACGCCAGGATCACGCCCTGAGCCGAAGGCAGACGCTTAACCGCTGTGCCACCCAGGCGCCCCCATATGGCTACTTCTTTTACATAAGAAGTATCCATTTATATTTCATGTGTCCTGAACCTCATCGAATATCACTTCTCCCAAGAAGGCATGGGCTTAGCATAGTCTATGCTGTATTGTGCTTTCCCTCACTTGTGGTATTTCTTTCTTTAGGGCTTGTGAACTAACTGCTACTTTTTCCTTTGTTTTAGGTCTGTGGATTTTGTTATTAATATGATTACGTACTTTTATAAATGAAGGCCTACATCTAGTGACAATCTACCTTTCTTTTGACAATTTTACGCTGTTATTCTATATAGTGAAATAAAATTCAAGATGAGGAATATAGCAGCATAGGGGAAAAAACCCCCAATATTCTAAAATACTAAGAAGTAGTTACCTCTGTGTTAGAATTTCAGGAGATTTTTTATCCTTTTTTTTTTTAAGATTTTGTTTATTTGAGAGAGACGGAGAGAGAGGGCACACGTGGGGGGAGGCACAGAGTGAGAAGCAGGCTTCTCATTGAGCAGGGAGCCCTACACAGGGCTTGATTCCAGGATCCTGAGATCATGACCTGAGCAGACGCTTAACCGGCTGAGCCACCGAGGCGCCCCAGTAGATTTTTTAATCTCTTGTACTTATCTCTGTTGTACAAGTTTGAAACAACCCAACATGATTTCCTTGAATCAGAAGAAAAGTTATAGACATTTTTAGACCATAATTATTAAGAGAAGTAAATTTGCTTTAGAAATTTGTAAACATTTTAAAGTCATCATTATTTGAAAGAATTGATTTTAAAGTTTTGTTCTTTCTTTGACAAAATAGGATACTACTAGAGAGTTGCACAAGTAATTACCTGCTCCAGTGGAAACACTTTGGTGTTCTACTAAAGGGTATTTCAGTGCAGTGTGTGAAAATATGGCAGTCTTTACTAGAACGACCTGAAATGCTTGTTAAAAGTGCAGATTTCTGGGCCTCATTTCAGGACTCATTGAACCAAAATCTTGAGAATATTTGAGAGAGACCTGTAGTTTTTAACAAACTCTCCAGGTGTTTCTCATACTTGGTAAAGTTTAAGATCCGCTTACCTGTACTTGGCAGTGTTAAAGTCTAAACTTGATTTTTACCTGGATCCTTGCTAATTTTCAGTCATTCCTGGCTTAGATGTAAAACGTTATAATGTATTCCTTCAGGTCAGCTTAAATTTATATGTATCAGATAAAATGGCATAGTTTTAAAGATTGATTTTGTTGAATGGTGATGTTTAAGACATTCTCTAAAATGAAATTAAATTACCTGCAACAGAGGGTGCTGTTGAATTGGCTCTGTATTCTGAATTTACATCTTTACATTTGAATTTATACCAGATTCAGAAGGCCCAGGCGGTGCCAGGAAGTGGTTAATATTTTGGTGATAGTTAAAGCATTTACATTCTTGGAAGCGAGTGTGTTAAACTTCCTTATGCAAATTGATCTTCATTTGCAGGATTTCATGCACATCAGTGATGGAATGACAACGTTTTTAATAGTTTGAAATCATGGTTTAAGAGATATACTCTGTGTCTTTTGGTGATTCTTTAGAGTTTGGCTCATGTCGTTTTTGCTTTTTCACCTATATTAGAGTATAATCAAATACATGAAAGTTACCAAGGTCTTTTGGCACTCATTGACATTGTGAAAGTTCTGTTCATTTTTTCCCCTCTAAAACATACGGGTTACTTTTGGATGAGAAGGTATTTTCTGTAGATGCGCTCTAAACCAGACCATAGGAATAAGCTCATAGTCAAATAAAGTAGAATCTTTTGTCTCTTTGCAACAGGGGCAACAGCACAGGATGGGGAATTATGTATACTTAGCAGAGGCTTACTATTGGATTTGGGGTTATTTAGGTGATTTGGGGGAGTTCAGTGGAAGAGTAGTTTTGGTTTGGATTAGATGATGGCAGAAAGTGGGGGCAGTTGTGTGATCTGTTATTGTAATAATTTATAGGGCAAGAGGAATAGAGTAGGCTAAACCTTATGTAATTGGTAAAGAAGTAGCATTGTACTCATATTAGCTGGAACTGGGGATATTACATTAGGTTATTGTTGTAGTTCGTATAGTGTTCTTACTTTTGTCCGTGTTTTAACACAGCTGTGCAGTGATGTTTTATTTTGTCTTGCTCCATCGTGATCCCTGAGTAGCCTTTTCTGGTCTCTCATTCTCAGTCTACACATACCCATACACAAGCTCTCTCTTTTTTAGTCAGCTCATTTAGGTGAACAGTAAAAGACCAATATAATTTCTCTTTTATTAGAATCAGTCCAACCTTCCTTTTAAATAATTAAACCATTTTTACCTGACACTCCTGCTGCGAAAATGTACATATAAATATTATTTTGGGCAGCATAAACTCAATGTGATTTTGGGATTGCAAACTATCTAAAAGTACCGTTGGTATATTTTGTATTGATATTCATTTGCCTAAGTGTTTGTTTCTTGAACTCATGATTAAAAAGAAAATGGTGTAAGATTAAATTAGCTAACTTAATTTTAACAAAAGTCATCACCTTTTAAGTAGGATTTACTTGCTAAGATTAATGATGTGCTTATTAAATTTAAAATCTGAGAATTAATCTGAAATTAGATGGTTTTAAATACTTCTTGGAAATGATATGCATATGTTTAATTATCTTTTCAGATTTTCAATATGGCTTAAACCTAATAATGTTTTATTAAGTAGAGTTTGATTTTTAATCTAAGATACATACTAATATTTCTTGAAGATAGCAAAAAAGGTTTTTACATGTAATGGTCTTAAATCAGGCAAAATGTGTTCTTATATTTGCTTTCAGAGATATTAAAGTACATTGCAAAGGAGATTTTCCTGGTTGTGTAAGGGAGTAGAGTATCTAAATGTTCGTAATGTCATATAAGTCAGAAGCAGCACAAGTGGAACCCACAGATTTTAAGATAGTTTGATGCAGATATGTCATTTCTATTGGTATTAGTGGCAAAATTTACATCATTCAAATGAGAATTCAGTTCGTAAATGAACATGACTTTTTATGAAATTCTTAGTACAAATGAATTATGTCTACTTATTTGTCACTGGATGAACATGATCTTACTATGTTGCTCCTGTAACCAAGGGTGCAAGTTGTTACTAATGATTGGAGAATTATGAGATAGTTGTAATTAATACTGTGGGTACAGCAGTTTTAATAATCTATATTTAAAGAAAGTATACTTACTGTATTTTAAAATTTAAAACAATAGATTATGCAAAGTAGGATCTGTTAATATAATTTAATACTATATTCTGATTTTATTTTTTATTAATTATATAGAGGTGTGCATAATACCCCTCTATAACATTTTCCTTTTTTTTTTTTTTTTTTTTGGCTGTTTATCATTGATCTCCACTTCATATCACAGTAATTTTGTAACATTTTCTAGGGAGTCTATATAGAAAGATGATTCATTTTTTGCTCCAATATTGTTTAAAATTTTTTTCTGTTATTTAGTTTTAAAACATTTCTTTTAGGGGCACCTGGTTGGCTCAGTGGTTAAGCGTCTGACTCTTGGCTTTCGCTCAGGGCATGATCTCAGGGTGAGATTTAGCCCCACACTGGGCTCTGGGCTCAGTGTGAAGTTTGCTTGAGTTTCTCTCTCCCTCTGCCCTTCCCCCGCCATGTGCTCTCTTTCTCTCTAAAACAAATGAATAAATCTTAAAAAAAAATACATTTCTTTTAATTGTCACAATTCGTTATTTGTAATGACATGCAGATTTTTAGGATTGATGTCCAGATTTGGGATAAACCTCTTTCATTTTTCTTTCATATGCAAGCTGTAATATTTCCAGGCTTTTCAACATGTTTATGTGAGTATGTTTCTGAATGTGCATGTATGTACAGTGAATACATATGAATATATATTTTTTGAATTGTTGGCACTCATTAACTAGTATGTCATTGAAGTGTAGAACATTATGAGTTTTACTTTTTTTTGTTGTTGATGTCAGTATTTCATGTCTAATCAGAAAACTTGTCTTTTTCATTCTTTCTCATTAATTGGATTACCAGGTAATCCCAAAGCCTTTTCATTACTTTTATTTAAAATTTAACCTCTCATCTCAAATTAAATGCATCCCAACTTGGCTACTTCTTGGCCAGATCCTGGTTCTTCAGCAGCTCCTCTTTTGCCTCCTGACATAATGTTAAAGTAAGGGGAAGGAAAATTAAAGGGAGGAGGTCAGTGCCTTTAACAGAATCAAATGAAAAGTTTTTACTATTGTAAATTTACAAACATAACCATGTGAATGCGTTTCTAGTTCTTTCCCAGGACAATCTCTGGAAGATGTTTATATTCCAGTGTTTGGGGCCAATTTTCTCTCAAATATGTCAGTTTATAATTTCTACAGCTATATTTCCCTATGCCTATTTCTCTGTACCCTCTAGATGTGAACACTATTTTTTTTCTAATTTTATTGAGGAAAAATGGAAATTGCTTCCATTTGCATTTCTTTCAGTTCTATAAGAAATTGAACATTTTCATCTTTATTCATCAGTGTTTTAAAAAAATTCCTCCTGTTTGTCCTTTACATTGTATTTTCTCATTAGTGTTCTCTTGCTGTGTTATATGAGCTTTGTATTTAATTAGGGATAGTCATATCTGCCAGTTTTCTTTTATAACATATATGTTCAACATTTGGTGTTACACTTGGAGAGGCTTTCCTTACTTAGAATATTATAGCCACTGTCATTTAGATGATCATTTATTACTTTTATAATTTCTGTTCTAGAATTGATTTCATTGTGTAGTGTGCGGCAGAGAGCAAACTTAAAGATTTATTTACTTATTTGAGAGAGTTGTTTTTTATTTTATTATTTTATTTTATTATTTTATTTTATTTTATTTTTTTAAGCAGTATTTCGTAAGGCTGGTTTAGTGATCACAAATTTTTTAAGTTTCTGTTTGTCCTGGAAGCTTTTTATCACTCCTTCTATTTTCAGTGACAGCCTAGCTGGGTTAAGTATTCTTGGCTGCGTATGTTTCTTGTTTAGTACCCTGAATATATCATGCCAGTCCTTTCTGGCCTGCCAGGTCTTTGTGGCTAGGTCCGCTAATGTTCTATTGTTGTAGGTTACAGACCTCTTGTCCCAAGCTGCTTTCAGGATTTTCTCTTTGTCTCCGAGATTTGTAAGTTTTACTCTTAGATGTTGGGATATTGACCTATTTTTATTGATTTTTGAGGGGAGTTCTGTGTGCCTCCTGGATTTTGATGCCTGTTTCCTTCCCCAAATTAAGGAAGTTCTCTGCTATAATTTGCTCCAATATACCTTCTGCCCCTCTCTCTCTTTCTTCTTCAGGGATCCCAATTACGCTAATATTGTTTTGCTTTATGGTATCACTTAGAGAGAGAGAGTCTTAAGCAGACTCCTGGGCATCCAACACAGGCTTTGTCACAGGACCTTGAGATTATAACCTGAGCCAAAACCAAGGGTCAGGTTCCTAACTGACTGTGCCACACAGGCACCCTGCAAACTTAATTTTTTCCATGTCTGGTTTCAAATTGTTTACTTGAATTTGCGTTTTAAAATATTTTTTTAACCAGTGTATCTCTAACCTATTTATCGTCTTATAATATGGAGGTTTGTTAGAATCAGCTGGAGAATTTTTAATCGATATTGGGACCCCATCCCAGAATGAGTAAGTCTGAGTCTCTGGGTGTGTGGACTGTTCATTGGTATTTTTTACAAACTTGTTAGGAAATTATATATGTGTCAGGACTGACAACCACTGCTGTACACTTTTATAATCATTTGCATTTGTGTGTGGGTTTTCATTGTTTTTATTGGTCTCTCCACCCCATATTTATTACTTATTCATTATAGACTTACTGATTCTTATGTTTCCAAATATAATTTGGTTTCCTGTTTATTCTAAGAGAGGTGTTATAACATCTGTTATTCAGTTGAGTTTGAATTTAACTTTATAAAATAAATTCTCATTTTTATGGTTACCTCTGAAAGGAAATAAGGTTACCTGATATTAATTGTAGTATCAGTCTTTTTAATTTGTAATCTTAAGAGTTATCAATTAGCTGCATTAAAGAAAGTTAGCTGTTTTGTGACTTACAGAGAAACTTCTTTCTTTTTAATATGAACTTTGCAAAACTGCTTGAGTGATTATTTGATGGCATTCATCAGCTTCAGCTAACTCCTTAGAAGAGATGCAGCAGTAATAGTAATTTCTTCTGCTAGATTATTTGATAATGCAAACAGTAGAATTATGCTCTGGGTCAAAATATGTATGTACACACACATGTACATATGCACAAGTACACCTTGTAGAAAGGCAAATGGTAATAACAGAGTTGATGATATATGTGACTTTTCCTTTTTTCTCTTTCCTCACTCTTTTTGTTTTGTTTTAATGAAAAGGGATTAGAATGTGATAAGTTGCTATTCTTCTTTTTAGATTTTAAGATCCTGTATTCAACTTTTGGATTAATGGGTTGAAGGGACAGCAGAGGCTTTTTATCTTTTTATTCTCTCCAAATATTATATTTCATTTAATGTGCCATTTTCCATCAAGTCCTTGATATTTTGGGCTTTTCCTAGCCTACAGGATTCACATTTCTTGGTAGTTCACTTATGACAATTCCAAGGCCACCTATATATATGCCTTTGAGCTGTAAATTAAAACCCCATAGTGAACCTTTCCTTTTGGACTCAGAAACCCAATATCAATTTCTTCCAGCTATGATCTAATTATCTCAGTTGTTGCTCATGGGGGGATTGATATGTCTCATGAGAAAAGGGCACCACTGGTTATATCTCATTTGTTACTGGGAGTTGGCTTTCTAAGAACTTGAAAAATGTCTTGGGAACTTGGGGGGGGGCGTCAACAATGCATATTTATGGTGGTGGCTGTTGAGTATCTCCTGTAACCAGAATTAACCATTTTAGTTGAGTGCTATAGGTCATTATAATGGGGCAGTAACATATAAGTATACAATTTAGAAATAATGTTGAAAAAACACTACATCAAGAATTTGACTATCATTCACATATTTTATACATTCAAGAGTAAAATAAGCTTGCAGTATAGAGACATTCAAATTCATTTACAAATAAAAACATTTGTGTGATTTAGTTAAATTTAGTACATTTTTTTAAAGATTTTATTTATTTTGAGAGAATCAGCAAGAGAGAGAGAGAGCATGAGCATCAGGAGGGGCAGAGGAAGAGGGACATGCCAGCTCCCCACTGAGCAGGGAGTGGGCGCAGGGCTCAGTCCCAGGACCTGGGATCATGACCTGAGCCGAAAGCAGATGCTTAACTACTGAGCCACCCAGGCGCCCCTTGATTTCGTACTTGGCGTGTACTTTGTATGTAAATCGGTAGCAAAGTCATAAAAGCAGTAACCAGCAATATTATTTAAATGGTTTTTGTGTGATTACACAACTTATGAAAATTGACATGTTTTGTCACTTTAAGCATAGTTAGTTGTTTCTTCCTCTTTATCCTTTTAATATTAGGGGTAGGGTATTATGATTTTATGCTACTATTTACTTAATATTTTAAGAAATATAACTATTTATAAAGATGACCCTGATTTGGCTTAAGACATATATTGCTAGTGACATTGTATTTGGTCTAATCTTATAAAAGGAAATTTGAGAAAATGTCTGAAAAACTTAAAAAACGTGCATACCCCATGATCTGGCAGTTTACTTCTAAGAATTTGAGCTAAGGAAATAGATATGAAGAAATAGGTACAGATACATGCAAGATTTTATTTGTAAGATGTTCAGCATAGCATTATTTAAAACAGCAAAACAAAACAGCGTGTAGCTGTAGAGGATTAGTAATATAAATCATGGTGCAGTTACATAGAAGAATACTGTGCACTGTTCAACAGTGTTGTTAAGTGAGTACTTAGTGTGTTCCAAGACAGACATCATGTGAAGTACTGGTCCCGTGACAGAAGTGCACTTGGGTGAGTGTACAAAAACTACATTAGATGTTGTGGTTCTTCCTAGGTGGTTATTATTTTCCTCATGGTATCCTTTGTTACTTTTCAACATTACTCCAATGAGCATGTTTTAATTTTGTAGTTGGGATGGGGGCTGAACACGTATTTTTAAAAATTTTTGCTTCCTGAGATGACTAGTACTTGCATTTTTATGTGATGTCTTTTTATAAATGGTTTAAGGCATCAGGATGAATATGGTAATATGTAGCAAAATGTAGCACATTATTGGAACCATTTTCATGATTAATTGATACTTTTCTATTTTAGATGTTGGAAAATTTCTTGCCAACTTTTCTCTGTGAAATAGCTGGAATTGGCAATAGATCTTTTTTGTTCATTTCAGCACATTTTATGAATGGATATTTATTATGAAAAGCATCAAACATCTTCCTTTCACTAAGAGTTGACAGGCGGAGTGTTCTCACTTGATTGAACTGATGGCATGTGATAGTCTGTTTATTTAATCACTTTAGCTTACTCAGCCATTTTGAACCACAATGGAGTAAAGACTCCCTGCCTTTACTTTTTGAAGATAAAATTGAGAGATTTAAACATGATTTATTCTGCTTTGACCTATGGTTTGAATTAACTTGGCTGTTTGCATTCATTTTTAAGGGAAGCCCTCAGGCCTTCTAAAGTAATAATCTAATCAATCCATTTGTTTTTCAAATTGCTCTGGAGACAGTCCTAAGCTACCTAGACTATCAAGCTCTCTTTTATTAGAATAACAAATATAAAATTGATTTTGATAGCTCATTTTGAAAACAATATGTATTTAAGAGAGCAACATTTTGTTTCTAATAAAAGTCTCAGTCTATGATATTATACAAACATTTTGCTAATTCATGCTGACCTTTGCTTACTGATCCTCAGATATGATTAGTGAGCTTTGAGAGAACTGAGAGTTTTTAAGCGCTGTTATCGAATTAGTTCTGGGGGATAGTAAATACACTGATTTTCTTAGTATACCACCATCTCACGTTGCTCCTGCTATGGGTACCATATACTTTCAGGCATAGCTGTTGGTTGGGTAGTCTGCAGGCACTATTTCCCACAGAGGCCCTTTGTGCTCTTTTCTTACCCAAGCACTATACCTCATTCTATTTTCATTTTGAGCTGACCAGGCAGCACCCCTTCTATAGGAGTTGTTCTCTTCATACCTTCAATCCCTTTATTTTCTGTTTGTTATGAACCAATGTATCTTTCAGTGTCTACTTTAAATAGAAGCACCCTTCTCCATGCAGTATGGCTTTTTCCTGGGGCTTCATTTCAGTCTCTTTTTAGTACTTGGTCATGTAAATGCCTTTGGACTATGTTTGTTTTTATGTTCCTAGAAAAGTGAGGCTGTGCTTTTATTCATCTCGGTGCTTTCTTAAAATTCTGTAGAATGCCTGCACATGTATTGAAAAAAATTAAAGAATTTATGTGTTAATGAACTATTCTGGTAGCTACACTTACTTGCCAAGTAAGATAGACAAAATACACAGAATATGATCTTTTATCCTTCCTTTCAGGGGTACTTAACTTGGGGTCCAAGGAGAAGACTTAGTGATCTGTGAGTCCTATAAAATTATATGAAAAATTCTTACATATGTTTATATGTGCACTTTTCTGGAGTTTGGGTCCATAGCTTTTTTTTCAGATTATAAACAGCAATTTCTACAAGATTAAAAATAGACATTTTTAAATAGACATTTTAAAAAAATAGACATTTTAAAAATAGACACTTTAAATGATTTACCATTATAAGTAATTTTTAAAGAGTACCTAAGCCCAAAAGAAGGAGAATCAAAGCCAGTAACTATTGTCAGTTCATTCAGAATCTCTCAGAATGGTCAGAATTGTTATGCCTTCTTTCTGTTTCATGAATTTTAGAACCTGGGAAAAGTCAGAAAATTCTTGTTCAGTTCAATTTCGGGTTAGGTTGGCCAGGGGACAGAATATGGCAACTTGAGATTTGAAAGCTGGCGTCTGGCCCTAATTGTTTTGCTTTCATCTCTAGTTACTCAGGAGGCATTAGTAAATTTCTGTCAAAGACTGGGAATGCTTAGTTTGCTAATGTGAACAATCGTGTACTTATGGAAGTTCAGTGCTGGATCATTGGGCTTCCCCTTCAGAAACAGGTTGAGTGCATGCAGGCTTAAAAGACAGTGCTAGTAACTGGTAGTGGAATCCTCTGGATTTCTAGTGTAGAGCTTATGTCTGGATGCCTCCCTATGTTTTAGCAGAAATTCTTTTATCGGGTGGGAGGAACAGACACAGAGTTTTAAGAGGATCATTTTCTGGTCAGTGATATAAGACAAGTAATCATTCAGTTATTTAGGTGGGATAAAGCACAGAAAGATGAAAGCCTCAATGCACAGTTGTGTATGTTGGGACATTTTTATTTTTCATATCTGAACGGAGGCAAAACTGTCCACCATTTTGTTGCTTGCCCTTGGTTTGCCCTTTCTTTTACATGGAGGGCAGTGGACCATGACTCAGGTTCCAGAGCTGAGTGTAAAGGCTCCGTCTCCAAGAGTTGAGCGGGATGTCTTTGATCTGGATTCACGTAATCATGCAGCTCTCCCGTTCTTTTGCTGGCAGATTTACATGGAATTTATGCTACAGTCTTACCAAGTATGTCTCCTGGAAAGGAGAGTATGACCAGCTTCTAATAAATGGCACAATGGTTTTTAAAATTTAGCACTTGAAAAATTTTCAGTTTCCTCTTTGTTTTTGTTTTGTAAAACAGTTAAATCTTTTGATCTCTTCCCACATGTACCTTACCGCAGTACCAAGTCAATTAACGCAGTTGTGGGGAAAAATACTCTCTTTCTATCAAACTGTCTCATAATTTGATGTTTTAACTTTAATTCCCATGGCAAGTCATTAACCTCAGATGGGATACAGTGACATTTTTGTCTAATACAAAATTATTCTCAGTCTTTATAATGTGAATAATGTGGCACATCACAGCCAGTTGCCTTGAGCTTGGGTTGGAGATACACCAGAGCCGTAGCACTTCTGACTGTGCCTTATTGCCAGAGCCGCCTTTCAGAAATGGTGATGTGGGCGCTGATAACTCCTGTCTTTTACTTTTGTGTTGATAGCCTAGTCAAAGTCAAATGCCACCTCAGCTGTTTTTCTAAGTCAGGGGTTGGCAAGCTATGGCTCCCGCCATTTTTATAAATAAAGTTGTATTAGGATACAGCTGTGCATATTTGTTTATGTGTTACCTATGGCTGCTTTTATACTACAGTGGCAGACTTGAGTAGTTGTGACAAAGATCATATGGTTCACAGAGCCTGGAATATTTGCTATCTGGAATTTTTCAGAAAAAGGTTGCTGGTCACTTGGTCTGTGAGATCTGACTAGGCTCAGGAACCCGGTATTTTCAAATGTCTACATAGCTTTAGGTGGAGAACCTGCTGGCCTGTCTGTTGATTGAAGGATCTGCTTTTTCCCTTTACCAGAGCACGTGAAGTGGTGTCCCTTTCTTTGGCCACAGACCTCATCGGGAGCTCTGTAGTGCTCTGAGGCAGTGTGTCTAGTACCAGACCTTTTCCGGCATCCTTAGGTGTACCTGAGGTTTTGAGATAGTATCTTAAGGGATAGGATGGTTTGAGTTGTGCTCTTCCTCACGGTGAGCACATGTTGCACTTTCATACTTGGTTAAGATGGGCAAGGGACCTGCCAGCTTTCCTGACTCACTTCATAGAAGGGCTGGTTAGCATGAAGCATGACCTCTTGTTTATGATGTTTTTCAGGCTGCAGCATCTAGACTTAGAAAATAGTGACTTTGGTATAGGCTCTTTTATTTGTAATGCCCTGAAAATGCATGTGCAAATTCTCTCTGGCACACAGCTGCTTAGAAAGATAGTGCTCTGCAAAATACCACCAGTCATCCCTTTTGGTATTTATTTCTCTCACAAATCCTTTAATATATTTTATTATAAATGTTTCATACTAAATCTACCATTCATTTTCTTTGCAAAATGAGTAGTTGCAAGACTGAAATCTATGTCCTAATTTTTGTGGAGATTTTTGGCATTTGCCTCTCCATTCTTCATTGTAGCCTTTCTTTTGGGACCTTATTCCTTCCAGGCAAAAAAAAGACTGCATTTTGTCTAATTTAGAACTTGTCAAAACCATAATGAAATTAGGGAAATTTTTTTTTCTCTGCAATAATGGCCGCAGCAGCAGTGGTGGCAGCCACATCATCAGAGAATATTTATGGGTCATGATCCCACCACCATGTAAGATACATAACACAGAGACTACTGTTTCTCAGAGACCATTTTCTTCCGTGCATAGAACCGTGGTTCCTTCCCGGAAGTGTCTTGTGTTGCAGATGATCTCTGTCATGCATGCCGCTGTGAGTGGGTACTCGTTCTCACAAACTTGATGTGTGAGGGGATTGATATTCTCTAATAGAGGCCCAGTTTTACTCTGTGGGAAATGGAACCAGGGTGTCCATGTTACAATGAACCTATGTCAGGTGAGGTGGTGCGATGACAGGGTGGCATGTGCTCAGTTTTGGAGTCAGAGAGCTCAGTCTACACACAGGCTCTGCTCCTTACTGACTAGATAGCCTTACACAAACCACCTAGCCTTTCTGAACCTCACATTCCTCTACAGTAAAATGTACACAGTTGGAGTACATATGTTTATGGTTGTAATGGTAAAAGTATTATCACTTGAAAGCTACAGAATCCATGTTTGAGGGCCACGGAGGTATTGGGTTGTCGGGTGGTGTGACCTCCAAGTGTATTACTTGTCCAAGGGAAAGAACGACTGTGGATGGGCAAGCATTAGTTGCATTCAGCTAGTCCAGCTAGTCCTGATTTTGTAAGCCTTTTCCTTTTTTAATTGCTTATAGATTCTCTTTTCATTGCAGGGTAAAGAAAAGTTTTTTCCAACTCGGTGTTTCCAAACTGTGTCATAGTTCTGTCGTTCCCTGTCAACTCCACACTTTGCCAAACAATTAACAACAATAACATAATTACAAAAGACTACCAAAAGAGTATTTTCAGTGGAAATCACTTAATTATTGTGACAGTAGCTAAGGACAAATAATAATATAGCTTTGAGTATGGTATCATTTCTTTTCTTGAATAGTTCAGATATAAAGTTTATAGTTTCTTTCATATGATAACATCACTAGGGAGGAAAAAATAGGGTTTTGTAGAAGGTATTGTAGAGTCCTAGAGGGAAATCATGAGATCCTTTTTATGCCTTCTTTTCAAAGCCTAACACCTAGAATACATCAGTCATAGGCATTCCTGTGCTTTTTCATCCCTTTTCAGAGCTATCCAGGAACCCAAAGACCAAATGACTTGACCTGAGGTAGGTGTACCCCCAGATACTTTCTCTAACAGAAACAGGTGAGAAAAGGAGAGCTGGAGAGCCCCCAAGCTTTCTTCCTGGCTTTATAGTTTTTGAAAATGTCTGCAGAGCCCCACCCTCCAGTCTTGGGCCCCTTCTCCTCATGTGGCCACAGATGGAGGAGAGGGTATCAGTTGCCCCTTCTTTCTTTAGAGTGTTGGTCTGTCTCATTGCATTGTTACCATTTTCTTTTGCATTTTAAACAGTGATGTCTGTCATGGGCTTCTAGAGAATGTGCCCTGTATTGCTATTTCTGAATTTTTACCTGCCTAATGAACTTTAAACATTTTGACTCTATCTTGTTTGTAGTTATTGTACCATAGTGCCACCAGATAACACAGCCACATATTTACTCTGAACAACTGGAAGAGCCATTTCGTGGGTTTTTACACTGGTCAGATTTACTGAAGAAGTGCACAGCTACTATCATTCTCCAGATTTGTTTCAATTTATGAGTTCCTATTAGAGTTCATAAGACAACTCCAGGAAGTGTTAAGTGACTTGTAATTTATAGCCATGGTATGTTAATTCTGTGAAATTGTAGTCTAGTTAGGCTATATGAATTATGACTACACTCTTAAGTTGTTTACGCCAAACAACATGATAGATATATATGTCTTCCTTTGAATCATAATAAAAGGAAATGCCTGTCAACCTAATTTATCACCAGGCATGTTCATATTTAAAGCCTTTTATAGTGAAATAAAGCTTGACCTAAAGATTATGGTTACTGCAGACTTGACAGCAGCTGTGTCCGAGGTGTAAAATACTGCAGGGCCTCGGCTGCTATAATAAAATCTGGGTAGCCCATAAGAAAAGTTGTTACATGAGGTGAATGTTCTTAGATGTAAACATGATTAAAGTAATCCTTCCAATCAGAGATCTGAGAGGTCATCTGGTTCAAGTTGCCAGAAGTCCTTGTCAGGTTAAGATCTTTCCTGTGTTGCATGGAGGAACTGGAATCTTGGACAGTGTGCCTTCCCCCATTACCTCTCAGCTGCAGAGTAGAACTGCATTTTGACATTAATCACAGATATGTACACTGTCTCATTCCACAACATCTCTAAGGCAGTGGCAGGAAGAAAAGGAAACTCTTTAAAGAGTGTCATATAGAGAACGATGGTTTAAAAATTCACGCTGACATAATTTTCATGTATACATGCAACCATTTGTCCCGTATTTGAGTGTCCACTGTGTGCCTGGGGGTAGGGTTGAGCAGAGTGCTGCAAGTAGTAGACGGTCTCTGTCCTCTGGTAATCTAGACTAGTACAAGATTTCTTGACCTCAGCACTACTGTCATTTTTAGCAGCTTCTTGGCCTCTTCCCACTGGACAACCAGAAATGTCTCCAGGCATTCTCAGATATCCCTAGGGGGCAAGTGGCCCGCAGCTGAGAACCACTGTGCTTGTGGGCGCTACTGGTGTGGGAGACAGACAAGCATACAGGGAAGTAAGTACTAAATACACACGGTAGGATGAACTGAGCATGAGTCACAAAGTTGTGCTGTGCAAGAAAATGGGGAGAGGTGGCCTTCAGAGCACTCTCAAATTCACTGTCTTTCTCTTGGGCTGACACTGAACCACATTACAGTGTCTGTCTCTTGCCTCACTCAGCAAGTTTGTTTATGTTCTATCAGAACTACTACTTTTTCAAGCATTTGAAACATTTTTGCTTTACTAAAGGCAGTATGTAAGATTCTTTTCTTCTTTTTCTTTTTTAAAGTTAAATATTGCTAGTGCTGAATAGCCACAAAATATCAAAGGATGGTTTTGTAACTATCTAGCGGTAATTACATAGTACGGTCCTGCCATCATGTTGCTACATATGTGCAGTACTGATCAGGAGCTGATGAAGTGAAGATTCTGTACCAGAGAGAAGACTCAGGTGGTTTGCTTACAAGTTTAGCACATCAGCTACTGAAAGTTATCCTTCTACTTTCTATCAGAGATGGAATTGGTTGTATGAACTGTCAAAAAAGGTTTATAAAATTTCTGGATGTATATAGAAAGTCACATTTTTAACTATTTCTTAGCAGAAAAATATACCATAATTCATTGGTAATTCATAAACAGTTTTTTCTTCTTTTATTTTAAACTGTGACTTAAGTTCAAAATTATTTATAGAAGTAATCTTTATTATCACAATTCAGACTTGTGGGTGTAATGTGCAAAGTAAAGGTCTGTGCCCCTCTCAAAGAAAAACAAAAATAAAAACCAACTAATCTTTACTGGTATTTAATGTTACTTTTTTGTCATCCATTTATCGCCACAGTTATTTTTCCATGTTATTGCTTCTCCTATGTAGAAATTGCCATCATTTTTTAAAAAAACATTTATTTCCTTTAGAGGTGGGGGAGAGAAAGTGTGGGGGGAGGGACAGAGGGAGAGAGAATCTCAAGTAGACTCCCCGCTGAGCGTGGAGCCTGACATGGGGCTCAGTGCCCCAAAATTCCATCATTTTAAGCTTTTCCCTTCACTAACCCATAATGTTTGAAGGATGTTGTCAATGCAGTTTCTGTGCATTCCTGAACAAGTGTATGCATTAATCAAAGACCATGAAATGATTGTGGGCATTCTCAAGTTCATTTAGAAATCAGCTATTGGCTAGGTTGTGTTTCATAGCATTCACTGTATTATTTACTTAGGTCAGTGGTGGGGGAACATGGAGTCATGGTGGGGTACAGGACGAGCACAAGTGGTGCTATGCGTATGGTATGGAAAAAAATGAAATAAATCGACAGAAAAAAGCTAAAAAAAGAACTGAAGATTATTAGGCATATATCTAAATGTCTTGTACCCAGTGAAAACTTGAATGAACCTACACCAACATCCTGAATTAGAAATCTTTACAGTATAGCACAAGTTCCCCTTTCTGTAGCCGTGTTTTATCTAGTTAGCAGTAGGGTAATAAAAAGTTGTATCTAATGCATTTGAAGACCAAATGTAGATAACTTTTCCAGTTTTCTGGTGTTCAGAAATACAAACTGAACTTTGGCACCAAATCCATTAATATTCAGATAAGTTAAGGATAATTGAGATTTTCAACTTAATGTGATAATCACATAATTAGGTCATATGAAGGTGACACTTTATGGTTTCTTTTCTAAACAAAATATGCATGGTGGTCACTTCAATCAGTTTGATTTTATTAAAGGAAAAAAGTACTATAAATGTTTTTAGCATTGATTTTTTACATAGTAAATCTTTTGTAGTCAACATGGTAGATACAGTAAATAGGGTGCTTATTTCTTTGTTCCAGTAAGGGGGAACAAAGGACATCTGCTTTACCGACTACCTTAGTCTTGACATAGATTTGTTTGTTTCTACTTCAGCAAATCCTTTGGGCATCAGGATTGCAATATGTAAAAGCAATATGTAGTATGAAAGCTTAAATTATCTATTTCTTCTTAAAATCTCATGTAGTATTTTCAGTTACTAAAAAAGAAGATCTCAGCATCAAGAATCCTTGATTAAATCCTGAGATTTTCCTTAATTCACTGTACATATGTAAGAATTGCAGAACTAAAGTGTGAAATTCTAGACCTTTAAATATTTTATAGAATATTTATTCTCAGTAGCTTTTTTTGGACATTATTTTGATAATTAATTAGTAATGAATTATAGAACCAGGCTGCCTGGGTTTGAATCTTCGTTCCATGAGGGACCTTGGCTAAGCTACTTAACCTTTCTGTACATTGGTTGCTCTTTTTTTTTTTTTTTAATGTGGGGATGATAATTATAGCAGCCTCCTATAGTTAAATTATTAAATATAATGTGCTTAGAACAATGCCCAGCATTTAGTAAGTGCACCATGAAAGTGACAAAGAAACAAGTAAATAAATAAGTGCAGACAGATGCTTTCTGATGTTAATAATTTATTGTTGAAATATATCAGAGGATGCATTTTTTTGTCATTCAATTTATTAATTCATTCAAAAAGTATTTATCGACCACTTTGGTTGAGAGTTGCAGTGATGAACAGGATAAGCACAATCTTTGTCCTCTCACAAATAAGAGAGACTGGCATTTATAAAATAATTACACAACCAAGTACTTAATTGCAACGTTATTTGTGCCACATATTCATGGCATCAGATTGTTTGTAGTAGGGGGAGCTGACCTAGTCTCTATGCATTTAAAGTGAAATATGAAGGATGTTAGCTAGATAAAGATGGTTGGTATTGCAAGAGGATGAGGATGTTTCCAGGAAATGTAACAATACGTAGGAAATAACATGATGTCTTATAGGAATAACAGTGGAGAAGAATAACAACTTCTGAGTTGATAGTGAGGATTTCATCGCTTTTAAATTAATGAGATCTGCTCTTTTCCCTGTAATGTGCCCTCTTGTCTGTCCTCCCACACATTCTTCCAGAGCAGCATCCCTTTTTTCACCTCTCAGTCTTCCTTGCTTCCCTAAGCAGCTGTCTGTACATTCTTCTAGTTGATAGTACTTCCATCATCCTCCTTTCCCTAAGATACTCCTATTCCTTTTTTAAATCTTACTTTTTCTTGCCATCACTTTTTCAACTATTCCTAGGTCAGCTCTTTCTCAGTCCAGAGGAGTATTTGAATGTTTGGAAAATGATGTAAAAAAAGCTTTATTGCAAACTGTTGGAGCTAATAATTTAGATTTTTGAACACTAGGAATATAACTCTGTTGATATTTTATTGACTGAGGGAATCTTGTTTAGTTTTTGCTTGTGACTCAAGAAATGTTCTAATTCAGATTTTCTTCACATCATTGAAGACTAGGTTATTTAACTTCTGCCTGAATTATTCTCCTAAATAATCTTTTTATATCTATCTACATTTTATATCTTTTGATCTGTTTCTTAGTGCCAAATGTTAGAAAAATTGAAACTTTTAAGAGATTTCTTTATATGGCTTCTTTCTCCATTACTATACTTTGGGAGTTACATCATTTTAATGAGAGAATATTTATTAGTAGTAAAATAGAAGGGTGGTTTTCACCGTGCAAGCATAGGAATCTGTGAGCTTAAATTAAGGCAACTTATAGGGAAAATCACATATCCAGTTCATGTTCTTTAATACAGATACATGTTACAGCTGAACTCTGGTAAAGGGAGGATAATTGATGACTAAGTAGCATTTATTTCCAGAACACAAGTGTATTAGGTTCCTTCAGAACCAAAAGGATGTATGTATGTAGAGATTTATTATAAGGAATTGGCTTATCAGTTATGGAGGCTGAGCAGTCCCAAAACCTGTAGTCAGCAAGTTGGAGACCCAGCAATAGCTGATGTTCAGTTCTAGTCGAGTCAGGAAAAAACTGACGTTCCACCTCAACAGTTAGACAGGAGGAGTCCCTTCTTACTCCTGAGAGGGTCAGCCTTTTTGTTCTATTCAGGCCTTCAACTGATTGGATAGGGCATGCCCAACTTACAGATGGCGGTCTGCTTTATTTAGTCTGTTGATTCAAATGTTATTCTCATCCAGAAATATCTTCAACGGACACACCCAGAATAGTTTGACCAAATGTCTGGGGACTCCATAGTCAGGTTTTCACATAAAATTAACTATCACAATAAGTTTGGTTTCACATTTGAAAAATCAATCAGTTCAGTTCACCATGTTAACAGAATAAAAGATAAAAACCATATGATCATTTTAATAAATGCAGAAAAAGCAACAGCCATTTCAGATAAAACCTCTCAGAGGGAAATTTGTCAGTAAAGTAAGGATAAGAAACCTACAATAAATATATCATACTAAATGGTGAAATATTATGCAGTTCCTCCCAAAAAGTTACATCAAAGCAAGAACTTTCACTCTCATCATTTCTACTCATAATTTTATGAAGATTATAGCCACCGTAATAAGTGAAGAAAAAGAAATAATGGGCATAAAAAAAGGAAGAAAACCGTTCCTATTTATAGAGGATATGATTGTTTATGAAGAGTATATCTACGTGTAGCTCTAGTTCTCAATGTAGATCTAGATCTTTGATAGAAAGAAGAAAGAACCCTAAATAGACTCACACTTACATGGCATGTAATTTTTCTCAGTAGCACCAAAGCAACCGCCTGGGGAGAAGAGTCTTCAGTATTTGGGAACAAATGAACCTTGAACCCCATCATGTAGAACTACTAAGATGGATCCTAGACATGAAAGAGTAACCTAAAATATAGAGCTTTTAGAAGAAAATATAGGAGAATATCTTTTTTTCTCCAAATTTTTATTTACATTCTAGTTAGTTAACATATAGTGTAATATTGGTTTCAGGAGGAGAATTTAGTGATTCATCACTTACATTTAATACCCAGTGCTCATCATAACAAGTGCCCTCCTTAATACCCATCACCCATCTAGCCCATCCTCCACCCACCTCCCTCCATTAACCCTCAGTTTGTCTTTATTGTTTGAAGAGTTTCTTATGGTTTGCTTCCTCTCTTTCTTTTTTTTTCCCTTTCCATATTTTCATCTGTTTTGTTTCCTAAATTCCACAAGTGAATGAAATCATATGGGTATTTGTCTTTCTCTGACTAACTTATTTCGCTTAGCATAATACCCTCTAGTTCCATCCACGTCATTGCAAATGGTGAAAATTCATTCTTTTTGGTGACTAATGCTCCATTGTGTGTGTGTGTGTGTGTGTGTGTGTGTGTGTGTACACCACCACATCTTCTTTGTCCATTCATTAGTCAATGGAAAGTGGACATTTGGGCTCTTTACATAGTTTCATTATTGTTGATAATGCTGCTGTAAACATCAGGATGCATATATGTTTTCGAATCTGTATTTTTGTATCCTTTGGGTAAAGGATAGTAGTGCACTAGAAGTGCAATTGCTGGGTCATAGCGTGACTCTATTTTCAACTTTTTGAGGAACCTCCATACTGTTTTCCAGAGTGGCTGTGCCAGTTTGCATTCCCACCAACAGTGTAAGAGGGTGCCCCTTTCTCCACATCCTTGCTAATACCTGTTTTTTCTTGTATTATTAATTTTAGCCATTCTAACAGGTGGGAGGTGGTATCTCATCATGGTTTTGATTTGTATTTCCCTGATGATGAGTGATGTTGAGCATCTTTTTCATGTGTCTGTTCACCATCTAGATGTCGTCTTTGGAAAAATGTCTATTCATGTCTTCTGCCCATTTCTTAACTGGATTTTTTGGTTTTTTGGGTATTGAGTTTGGTAAGTTCTTTATAGATTTTGGATACTAACCCTTTATCAGATAGGTCATTTGTAAATATCTTCTCCCATTCCGTAGACTGCCTTTTAGTTTTTTTGATTGTTTCCTTTGCTGTGCAGAAGCCTTTTATCTTGATTAAGTGCCAATAGCTCATTTTTGCTTTTGTTTCCCTTGCCTTCGGAGATGTGTCTAGTAAGAAGTCGCTAAGGCTGAGGTCAAAGAGGTTACTTTCTGTGCTCTCCTCTAGGATTTTGATGGTTTCCTGTCTCACATTTAGGCCCTTTCATCCATTTGGAATTTATTTTTGTGTATGGTGTAAGAAAATGGTTCAGTTTCATTCTTTTGCATGTGACTGTCCAGTTTTCCCAACACCATTTATTGAAGACCCTGTCTTTTTTTCCATTGGGTATTCTTTCCTGCTTTGTAAAGACTAGTTTACCATATAGTTGTGGGTCCATTTCTGGGTTGTCTATTCTTTTCCATTGATTTATATGTCTGTTTTTGTGCCAGTACCATACTGCCTTGATGACTACAGCTTTTGAATATAGCTTGAAGTCCAGAATTGTGATGCCTCCAGCTTTGCTTTTCTTTTTCAGAATTGCTTTGGCTATTTGGGGTCTTTTGTAGTTCCATACACATTTTAGGATTGGTTGTTCTAGCTCTGTGAGAAATGCTGTTGGTATTTTGATAGGGATTCCGTTAAAGATACAGACTGCTTTAGGTAGTGTAGACATTTTAACAATGTTTGTTCTTACAATCCATGGGCATGGGATATTTCCCCATTTCTTTCTGTCCTCTTGTTTCTTTCATTAAGTGTTCTATAGTTTTCAGAGTACAGTTCTTTTACCTCTTTGGTTAGGTTTATTCCTAGGTATCTTGTTTTTGGTGCAATTGTAAATGGGATCAATTCCTTGATTTCTTTTTCTGCTGCCTTAATTGTTGGTGTATAGAAATACAACAGATTTCTGTACGTTGATTTTTATATCCTGCAACTTTGCTGAATTCATGTATTCTAGGAATTTTTTGGTGGAGTCTTTTGGGTTTTCTACATAGAGGATCATGTTGTCTGCAAATAGCAAAAGTTTGACTTCTTCCTTGCTGATTTGGATGCCTTTTATTTCTTTTTTGTTATCTGATTGCTGAGACTAAGACTTCCAGAACTGTGTTAAATGGTAATGGTGAGAGTGGACATTTCTGTCTTTTTTCTGACCATAGAGGAAAAGCTCTCAGTTTTTCCCCATTGAGGATGATACTAGCTCTGGGTCTTTCATATATAGCTGTTATGATGTTGACATATGTTCCATCTATACCTATTTTGTTGAAGATTTTAATCAAGAATGGATGGTGTATTTTGTCTAATGTTTTTTCTGCATCTATTGAGAGGATCATATGGCTCTTATCCTTTCTTTCATTAATGTGGCATATCATGTTGATTAATTAGCAAATATTGAATCACCCCTGAAGCCCAGGAATAAATCTCACTTGATTGTAGTGAATAATTCTATTAATGTACTGTTGGATTTGATTTGCTAGTATCTTTTTGAGAATTTTTGCATTGATGTTCATCAGGGATTTTGGCCTGTAATTCTCCTTTTTTAGTGGTCTTTTGTCTGGTTTTGGAATCACGGTAATGCTGGTGTCGTACAATGAGTTTATGGGTCATGTGCCCATTCCTGAACCAATCACTGTTGCCATTGGATGCAATCTTTGATTGACCATTCTAGTGTCACCTAAAAATCATGGCCTATCCCCAGCAGAGAATCAAGGTGTTCTTTTTAGTCAAAAACATAAATGAAAAAATACCATGAATAACTTGCCATTGGGCAAAGGAAACCATGGGTACCATTGCTATATTTAATCACTCTTGGTGAGAAAGTTCTTCATGCTGCCTCCACTGTAGCAATTTCATGTTCTGCTCATTCAGGCCTTCTTAGAGGAAGAACTTCTGGCCTGTGATTGACAAGAATCTTGGATGTTGCTGCTACCAAATAATAATTAAGTTAAACTGTTTCATAAAATAAATGAAAGGAATAAAGGAATATTAAAAAAATGATAACACATTTACTTTGAACTGCTGGAAATAATCGAAAATAAAGTCAGGGTTCTGTATTAAAATTAGGATTCTGATAACCTTTGTAATTCAATGCCAATAACTTAATATTATCTTTTGATACATGTTATTCATTTTCAGGCATGTAGTGATTTTATATCTCTGTGGTTACAGGTTGCCATATTTCTGACATTTTATTTAAAATTAGTATTTATATCTGAGTATTAAAGTGAGGTGGTATTTTCGATTATGCTTTTAAAGCAATGTATTTTATATAGGTGTTTAAATAGGGTTTATATAGGGTGTTTAAAATGTTTATATTGGTTCTGGGACGTTGGAATATGTAACTTGTATTGGCTTAGTCAGTAGTTAATTGCTATTTTGATGTTTCTTTTTTGATGATATAGAGACTGAAATGAATGTATATATTTATATACTTTTCTTACTGAAATTTTTTTTGTGTGTGTTGTGACTGGCATTTAAAACCTCAAGTGGTTTTAACAGCCATATGAAAATCAAGTCTCCAGATTAAAAACATCATTAGGAGAAGGATGGGAAAAATGAAGGAGGGGAATACAGAGGGGGAGACGAACCATGAGAAACTATGGACTCCCGGAAACAAACTGAGGGTTTTCGAGGGGAGGGGGCTGGGGGGATGGGCTAGCCCAGTGATGGGTATTAAGGAGGGCACGTATTACATGGAGCACTGGGTGTTATACGCAAACAATGAATCATGGAACACTAAACAAACAAACAAAAACACAAAAAAACCCACATGGAGTTAATGCATCTATTTGCCTTTAGGTCTGATATTCTAAACATGTTAATTGACCTTAATTGTTTTGAACATATGTAAAAATGGAAATTTGAAATGGTCTTCTGTTTTGGCAAATTCTTATGTATAATGTTCTGTTACTAATTGTCTTATTAATTTAACTTTTATATCTGTGTTTGGTTCACAGTATATGTCTGTGTTACCTGATAACCCATTCCATCACATTCTGACTATAAAATCCTTTTTTTGTAACTCAAATGCAAGTGGTTATGCTTTGTCTTCAACTATAGATGCATTTCCAGTAACAGTCTGGAGAACTGAATTTAAAAATCCTTTTTAGGCTTATAGATGATTTTAACATTTCCTCTTAGTATAGATTAAGTGCATATTCTGTCCTAAGATTTTCTTAATGGGTAAACATTCTCAAAAGTTGTGTCCTTTCAACTCTTATTGGTGCAGAAAAAAAATGGGCTACCTCCTGGATATATAGCTTCAGATATCTATTAGATATCTATCTATCTATCTATCTATCTATCTATCTATCTATCTATCTATATTAGTCCTTCTAATCATATTGTCTTATCTCTGGTTCTTCTGTCACACTTGGCTTCCTTCTCAGGCAATTGTTCCCCATGGTGCAGGAAAGAAGGCTGTTGGCTTTTCTAGGCTAATAAGGTGGACCAGGTCCCATGATTGAATCCTGTTGACTTAGTTTGGGTCATATGTGCCCATCCATAAACCAATCATTATTGACATTAGGATGGAAAGCTTGATTGGCCAGTCTAGCATCGCCTAAAAAACATGACCTAATCTTGGGGGAGAATCAAGGTGTGTTCTTTTGTAGTCAAAGTATCCTAATGAAGAGAAGTCTTAGGAATGGCAAATGCAATAAAACTTAATGATTTAATTCTGCCATACCAGTTACAGTAAATTTTAAAAAAAGTAAAAAAATAAAAAACAACCCTGTTAAGTTCCACAAAACTTAACCAATGGTGAAAGTTGAAAACTTGTTTTCAGATGTTTGCCCTTTTCATATAGCTGCTTACTTATGACATTCAATCATTGAGGTTGTACCTCTTTGCTTCTGTTAGAATCAAAGTGTTTGTAGAATGAATGCAGCTATAACTTGTTATTGTGCACATAATTGCAGCAGCACAGCATTAAACTGAATTGGAAATTGATGTAATTTAGTATTTGATTAAAGAACTGGGACTTATGTTGGTTTTCTTTTCAATATACATTTCACAGAGAGGGGAGATAAAAGTCTGGTGGGATAGGCTTCATGATTTTCTGCATTGTGAAAGGAAGAGTTGGCTTTTACAGTCTTGGGCCAGGGGTTATATGTATCAGGTGTGGTAATTTTGCAGCAAAATGGATTTCCCAAACAATTAGAATAGTGGGAAACCGTTTTCAACTTATTGCCTATTTTCTTGGACAAAGTAAACAGGCAAAGGGTGAGCAGACCTGGTTTGCATTGTTCAGTGCTATAAAAATGCCCCTTGACCCCTACCTGGCCCTCTCAGCATACGTCAGCAATAGCTCTTGGGACACAAAGTGAACCAGAATCAAAATATGGTAAACTCCTGCACTAACCCTGCCGTTCCTGGTGCTGTACTTTTCTCTGCCCTTTAATTGGATCACTCTGAATCTGTGAGGAAAGACTTTTGCATTTCAATTTAATAGGTAATTACCACAACATTCCTGTTTTTTTATTTGTTGACAGTTGATGGATGGTTATAGTTAGGCACATCTGAGGAAATAAGTGAGTTTCTTATTACACATATAGGTGAATAATCTTTAGTGTGATTACTGTATAAGTTGTACAAATGTGGGGCTTTTTTTGGCACCAGAAATGCAGTGGAATGGAGTTGTTTTAAAGTGGTCTTTCAAGGCCTGGCAGAACATGAGGCTGATATAGGCTGTATTTATGATCACTTTTTGGACTCAGTCCAGTTTGGATTTAAATATATTAAGAGTACATGTGAATATGAGGAAATGTACATCATTAAAATTGCATTTCTTATGTAGCCCGCTCTTACATTTAGACTGATTAATGAGTTTCTGCAGAGTAAAAATAGAGCACATTCCACCAAACCATTTTCTAAATTTTATCAGTGGACCCATTGCCCCTGGGGTAGTGAAAGAATTCTCTTGTCCACAGCTTGTTAATGATTCATTACAGCAATGACGATTTTACATTTTATTTGAATTAATCAATTTCTTAGACAATGGACATGGAGTTAGAAATCTGACTTGTAGTTTGTAGCTACATGTCATTTCCTGGACAAAAAAAAAAAGTGCTTTTAACCATTTATGACATGTTTCTCATTAATTAAGGCAGAGTTCTCATATTTACTAATGAAGTACTTTGAGGTCTTCTAATCACAGGTTCTGCATACTGATCAGGTAATTCAACTTTAAAGTAAATTATGTAAATAGAAATGAGGCAAATCATTAAATAATTCAAATATAGTGAGGTCAAGATTAGACTTTAATTTTAATTGTTGTCTCATTTCTTGTGTTACTGTCAATACTCTAGTGTTTTGGCAATCATTCAGCTAATATTTCTGGAGCATGTACTATGTGTTGGTGGTGGATATACAGTGCTGAAACAGATCTGAATCCGGCTCTCACAGAACATAGGTTATAGTGTGGGAAAGAGATGTTAACTAAATAATCACACAAACACATGATTGCAAATTGTTGTGAGTGATCTGAAGGAAAAGACCAAGGTGCTAGGAAATGAAATTCTTTTGGTTTGAGAGTAATATAGAGAGATCAAGAGTGAGGAAGACGCTTTATGTCACTTAAAAGAGGGATCCATCTAAAAAGAAAAACAAAACAAAACAAAGCAAGAAAGGGATCCATCTAGTTATGGGTATTTCTACTCCAGGTGTTGGGCTTTAGTCCAGCAACCTCCTCCTGCTGTGCCCACTTCTAGTTGTACCCACTGTGTCTGTCCCCTGCTGCTCCCCCAGGCAGACAGGGAAACATATTAGTCAGTTTCTCGCATATGTATGTTTATTACAGGTAAGCATATTATATATATAGAGATAGATATAATCATATGTATGTAAAACCTGTTTTCTCCACCTAATGGTAAAACTTTTCCATGTCATTAAATATCTTCCCATAAGTTATAGAAAGATTTCTTTTAAGGAATATTCTATTGTTTCAGAAAGTGTTTTTTTCCATTTTTTAGATTTTTGATAAACACTGCTAAGGTGAACATTCTTAAACATAAGCTGGTACATTAGTTACTCATTATTTCCTTATGATAAATTCCCAGTTGTTATGTTACTGGTCACAGATTATTCATATTTTTAAAATTATTATCTATTTAAAAGTTTTGTTGTGTGTTGCCAGATTGTCAGCATGATTTATTCCTAACATGTTGCAGATTGGTTTAATGGAGCTTTATTTTTCTACTCAGGAGTCTAAAGTCAGGCAACTAACAGTAACAGTCATGGAGGTTAGTTCTGCATGTTGCATCCCTGTTGGCCCTAATCTAATTTAAATCCTGTTTTTCCCATTTCAATTCCATAGAATAATAATGAATGTCTTCTTCTGAGAAATTTTTCTCCATATATTTTCCTATTGATGGTGTTCTAAATTTGGCCAGGGAGAAATTGAAGAAACACTTAAAATCCATTGTGTGTTTTTCTGTCCTCTCTTTGTTTTCCTTCTGGTTCATGTTGAATATATTTACTGTTTTTTCTGCTTTAAATAATTTCACAGAATTAATAGCAGAGAAAATATAATAGTTGTGCCAGACATATTCTCACACTTGAGTGGAAACACAGGAATTGCCAGATAAAATGAATCTGAAATGCTGAATTATTTACTTATAGTGTTACTATGTGGTTTTCTAAGGAAGTGTCACTGAAAAAAATGTGTTATTGGTGAATTTTAAAATTAAAAAAATCTTATTTCCAACAAAATTATTTGTTTTCCTTTTAATATTTAGAGTTAAATTTTTGACCATATTGTTAACATTAGGAAGCCTGAAATAAAATATTCTTCTTCCGAAAAGCATGAATTTTTTGATCTAGTTAGCTTTCATCAAGTTGTTTCCAGTTTTGGAAGTAGTATCAGGGATTTTTTAGGTGGCAAGAAACATGTGATCAGAGAGCATTAAGTATGGGATAGTGTTTACAACATGGATGTTAAATAAATAAAGGTTTTATTTTTCCTGAGACTCACATTCAAAATTCAGTATGACATATAGAATTTAAAAATATGGTAATCTAGAATTTATTTGAAAGCTGTTAGCAGGTTATTTTTGTTTTTACCAAGCAAGAGTACCCTGAATATATACTATTCAGAGCTTCTATTGTGGGGACTATATTATGCATGTACAGCCATTTCATTAATTTTTTCCTCATTTACTCCTCTCTCCTCCCCTTTATAAAAAACAGTATTTCTTCATTAATATTTTCCTACATTGATATTAGTGTTTGAACTGTGTAAAAGATATGGAAGAAGTTTAGGGGATGCTGCCTTCATCTCCAGTTCTGCAGGAGTGGAGATGGGGTGAACATCTTCTGTATCAGTGAGGCAGTTGGTTTTGAACATGGCCAGCATTCTCTTGTGAGCCCTGGAAACTGTCTCGTTCTGTGTTCCGTCCCTTGCATTACTCAGCATGTTCCTTATGTACTCAGTGGTTGCTCAGTGAATGGGAAATTGAAAATCCCAGGGAGGCTGGTAGGTAGGATGAATCTTACATCCTTTGAACCTTATAGAATTCACTATCCTTGTGACATCCAGTGAGTCACTTAGCATTTTTGTTTCCTGCTTTCTTATCCATGAATTATGATGATTGGAGAAGATGATTTACTTTTTAAGGTTCATCCCAGGTATAAGATTGTCTTTGAATTATGTCCATTTAGTCATGTAGAAAGAAATATCTGAAAGACTCTCAAAAGTGGAAGTCAAACTATCTAAGCATTATAAGAGAAGGATTATTTGCTGTATATTTCCATGCCATTTCTCATGGCTCTGATTTGTGATTTTATACACTGTTATGAGCAAATATTTATATTCATAAAACACTTAGATCCCTTAGAATCTACAGAGCCTTCCCTATTCTTATATTCTTGATCTTGCCCAAATATATCATCCATATAAAATGTAAAATGCAATGCATGAATTCAGAGCAAAATAACTTCATCTATCCCGTAATACTAAAGAGTTCAATTTCATGCTGTGTTTTACATGGCACAGCAGGAGTGGATTGTTTAATATCTGTAACTCTGAACTTCCATAGCCTTCTTATTAGATACTCAGGTAAGTGTTGAGAAGCAGAAATTCTAAAAATAACTTCTACAGAATCTTTTGGAGACCTCTGGAGCAAACTATTTGAATCCATTCCCCTTCTTTTTCATAGTTTTTCTTTGTCAGTTTGAACAGTGTTCCCATGGGTCAGAAAGATAAAGTTTCTAGTCCCATTCCTTAAATTGCTTTATAATTGCCTTACTTTATAAGGGAGACATATCTTGGCTTGGTGAAGCCTGAAAATATTCAGAAGAAATTAATCTGAACCTATTAGAAGTAGAGGGAGTGGAGGAAATTTATTTTGGAAAATTGTTAGCTAAACTGGATAAACTCTGTCAACACAGCATGATATTATGCATAAAAAGCAAAAATAATGAGACCCAGACATTTGTTCTCATTACAATTTCAGTTTGGTTTTGGGTCATAGGAAAAGAAGTTTGAGGTGGAAAAATATGTCCTACAATTAAATTAAAACCTATTTAAGATGTCTTCAAAATGGTTTGATTTTGGAATTTCCTCAGTAAAATGAGTTAAGAGTGTGGAAATTGTTCTAGGTTTGAATCAGTCAGAGCCTGTATTACTTGTTAGCTGTGTACTTTGACCAAATAATTTAAAGTCTTTGAGCCTCTGTTTCCTCATATGTTAAAAAAACAGGTAATTTATTGAAAAAGTATTTTAAAATATTTTTAATATTTGGTCCTCCAGGTACCTAGAATGCATTTCTCAGTAAGACAATAAATACAGTGTGTATTTTCATGTTTAAAATAGAATGGAATGGAGGCAAAAGTATCTGAAACAATTCACAATAATGATTCATTAAAATTAGAATAAGAACTTTGGTCCTGGTATCATTTTTTTTTACTATGACTATGAAATATCTTTTCGGTCTTTAGGGAACTTTTAAAGTCATTCTCTTCTTTACATCTATGTGAACAAAACATTTGGAAATTTTCTATGGGTGTGTATTCTGGGACCCCGGAGCCTTCAAGTATATTGTGCACCTCGACAAAATCATGGTTCTGTGAGTTCTGCAGACCAGTCTGGGGGTGGGGGCCAAGGGATGAATAGGCCTCCTGCAGACCTTGCTTCATGAATGGATATAAGGACAAAGGAAATGACCTTTGCACTTTTCATGTACTGACTTTGTTGATTAATATTGATCTTAGAATTGTGTTTCTATTTTCCCTCTGTTCAGTTGGTGTAAATATAATTATATAGTTTACCTTTCATGTACTCTGGTGAAAGACTGTTATTTGTCTTTGGCTGATATTACTATATAAAATGTAACCCAGGAAATAAAAGCAATATTCAAATATTATTTTTCATCTTGATTAGATCTAAATATTTTAAAACTCTGTTTCCTCTATTAAAGTAATTCTTATAAACTGTTCAGGTAATCATAATAATTTTCTCCCAAAATTACCTGGCTAAGAGGGTACGTGTACAAACAAGTAATAATTGAATAAGGACATAGGTGAAATAAATCAGTGTTATAATTGATATTATATTTGACCAATGGGTGAAGAGTCCATTTGGGTATAGAGTGATGGGTGTATAGTGTATGCCATAGATAGGAACTTGCAGGAATGGAGCATTTTTTTGTTATACTATTAGATCAGTTTCTTGCAAAATTTTTTTAGCTTTTGGTTAAGCTCTTTGAAGAATTATATGGGTCTAACATCTTGGAAAATCAATTCTGGAAAATATAAGTATTTGAGGACAGACTAAAACTTAAAAAATGTCTTTGCTTGGGGCCCTCCTGGTGGCTCAATTGGTTAAGCATCTGCCTTCTGCACAGATCATGATCTTTGGGTCCTGGGATCGATCCTAGTGTCAGGCCCCCTGCTCAGTGGGGAGTCTGCTTCTCCCTCTCTCTCTGCCCTCTCCCACTGCTCATGCTCTCTCTCTCTCTCTCAAATAAATAAAATCTTTAAAAAATTTTTTCTTTGCTTTATCACAGCATTTTGAATTTACTTCAGTTTTTGTTTTTGTGTTTTTTTTGGTAGGGGTAAAGAGTCAGGGAGACCACAATTATAATCACATGGAAAGAGCTTAGTTGATCAAGTATATTTACATAGTTTTTGATTTTTAAACTCCTGTGAGAGAGGCTGGAAAGCATTTTTGTATGAAGAAGCCAACTCGGTTTTACCCAACTAATAAGCAGAAGAGCTGTAGTCAGTGCAGGGTTCAACAGGCATATAAAGCAATGTGGCTACTGCTTACTAATCATATTAAACATAGTCATATTCTTTACTCTGGTAGAATAACCACTATGAGTTTTTAATGTCTGATTTCTTTAGCTCAGCATAATGTATATTAGATTCATTTACATTCATTACATTGATTCTAAATTTCCCTTTTTCTAATGTACACTTAGTTTTGAGCCACGAAGAAATGCTGGTCTGTTTAGAGTACTCCAAAGAGGCTGAATTTTTGTTCATATTTGTAACTGGTAATGACAATTTTTTTTTTTTAAAGATTTTATATATTTATTCGACAGAGAGAGAGACAGCCAGCGAGAGAGGGAACACAGCAGGGGGAGTGGGAGAGGAAGAAGCAGGCTCCCAGCAGAGCAGAGAGCCTGATGTGGGGCTCGATCCCAGAACGCCGGGATCACGCCCTGAGCTGAAGGCAGACGCTTAACCGCTGTGCCACCCAGGCGCCCCTGGTAATGACAATTTTTATGATAAAAGAATGAGTGTGCTATAGAGGTAGAATATTCTACTCATCTTTTGGAATTTTTTGTGAGGAATTTCAATATGAATAGATCCATTTATATTTTTACAGTTAGCACGTTACTTATTTAAAAAGTTTTTATTTAAATGCCAGTTAACATACAGTGAATACTAGTGTCAGGTGTACAATATAGTGATTCATCACTTACATACAACACCTGGTGCTTCTTAATTCCCATCACCTATTTCACCCATCCCCCCACCCACCTCCCCTATGGTAATCATCAGTTTGTTCCCTATAATTAAGGGTCTGTTCCTTGGTTTTCCTCTCTGTCTCTCTTTTATTTTTCCTTTGTTTCTTTTGTTTCTTAAATTACACATATGAGTGAAATCATATGGTATTTGTCTTTCTCTGATTGACTTATTTCACTTAGCATGATACTCTCTAGCTCTATCCATGTCTTTGCAAATGGCATGATTTCATTCTTTTTTATGGCTGAGTGATATTCCATTGTATACATATACCACTTCTTCTTTTGTACATTCACCAGTCGATGGGCAGTTGGGCTGTTTCTGTAATTGGCTATTGTAGATAATGCTTCTATAAACTCAAAATGGATTAAAGACCTAAATGTGAGACCTGAACCCATAAAATCCTAGAAGAGAGCACAGGCAGTAATTTCTCTGACATCAGCCATAACATCTTTCTAGATATGTCTCCTGAGGCAGGGGAAACAAAAACAAAGATAAATTATGGGGACTTCGTCATAATAAAAAGCTTCTCCACAGCAAAGGAAACAATCGGCGAAACTAAAAGGCAACGTACAGAATGGGAGAAGTTATTTGTAAATGACATATACAATAAAAGGTTAGTATCCAAAATATATAAAGAGCTTATAGAACTCAACACCCCAAAAATGAATAACCCAATTAAAAATGGGCAGAAGACATGAATAGACATTTTTCCAAGAAGACATACAGATGGCCAACAAACACATGAAAAGATGCTCAACATCACTGATCATCAGGGAAATGAAAATCAAAATTATAATGAGAGAAGAGTCCAAGATGGCAGAGGAGTAGGAGACCTTAGTTTTGTCTGGTCCCAGGAATTGAACCAGATAGCTATCAAATTATTCTGTACACCCGCAAACTCAACCAGAGATCTAAGAAAAGAATTGCAGCAATTCTACAAATTGAAAAGCGACCACTTTCTGCAAGAATGACAAGATGAAAAAAAAAAAAAAAGAATGACAAGATGGAAAAACTCACCTCAAAAAAGAGAACAAGAGGCAGTACTGACTGCCAGGGACATAATCAGTATGGATATAAGTAAGGTGTCAGAAATAGGGTTATAAAGATACCAGCTAGGCTTGAAAAAAGCATAAAAGCCTAGAAGGCACTAAGAATCCCTTTCTGGAGAAATGAAAGAACTAAAATCTAATCAAGTCAAAAAAAAAAAAAAAAGGCTATTAATGAGATGCAATAAAAATGGAGGCTCTAATTGCTAGGATAAATGAGGCAGAAGAGAATTAGTGATATAGAAGACCAAATGATGGAGAATAAAGAAGCTGAGAAAAAGAGAGATAAATAACTACAGGATCACGAGGGGAGAATTTGAGAGATAAGTGATACCATAAACTGGAACAATATTAGAATAATTGGTATCCCAGAAGAAGAGGAAAAAGAGAAAGAGTGGGGCAGGTTTATTGGAGCAAATTATAGCTGAGAATTTCCCTAATCTGGGGAAAGAAATAGGCATTCAAGCTCAGGAGGCACAGAGACCCCCCCCCCGCCCCCAAAAATCAGTGAAAATAGGTCAACACCTTGACATATTAGTGAAGCTTGAAAATCTCAGAGACAAAGAGAAAATCCTGAAAGCTCTTGGGACAAGAGGTCCTTAACCTTGAAGTGTAGAAACATTAGACTGGCAGCAGACCTATCCGCAGACCTACCCGCAGACCTATCCACAAACCTGGTAGGCCACAAAGGACTGGCATGATATATTCAGGGTGCTAAATGAGAAAAATATGCAGCCAAGAATACTTTATCCAGCAAAGTTGTCATTCAAAATAGAAGGAGAGATAAAAAGCTTCCAGGACAAAGAGAAACTAAAAGAATTTGTGATCACTAAACCAGCCCTGCAAAAAATATTAAAGGGGGTTCTTTAAGTGAAGAGAGAGCCCAAAAGTAACATATACCAGGAAGGAACTGAGACAATATAAGGAAGCAGTGACTTTACAGGTAATACAATGGCAGTAAATTCCTATCTTTCAGTAGTTATTCTGAATATAAATGAGCTGAATGCTCCAATCAAAAGACACAGGGTATCAGATTGGATAAAAAAGCAAGACCCATCTATATGCTATCTGCAAGAGACTCCTTTTAGACCCAAAGACACCTTCAGATTTAAAGTGAGGGGGTGGAAAACCTTTTATCATTCTAATGGACATCAAAAGAAAGCTGGGGTAGCAATCCTCATATCATCAAATTAGATTTTAAACCAAAGAGTGTAATAAGAGATGAGGAAGGACACTGTATCATACTTCAAGGGTCTATCCAACAAGAAGATCTAACAATTGTAAATATTTATGCCCCTAACATGGGAGCAGCCAATTATATAAACCAACTAATAACAAAATTAAAGAAATACATTAATAATAATAAAATAATAGTAGGGGACTCAGAATAATGGACAGATCATCTAAGCAGAAGGTCGACAAGGAAACACGGGCTTTGAATGACACACTGGACCACATGGATTTCACAGGTATATTCAGAGCATTCCATCCCAAAGCAACAGAAAACACTTTCTTCTCAAGTGCATATGGAACATTCTCCAGACTAGATTGCATACTGGGTCACAAATCAGGTCTCAAATGGTTCCAAAAGATTGGAATCATGCCTTTCATATTTTCAGACCACAATGCTTTGAAACTGTAACTCAATCATAAGAGGAAATTTGGAAAGAACTCAAATATATGAAGGCTAAAGTACATCCTACTAAGGAATGAATGGATCAACCAGAAAAATTAAAGAAGAATTTTTAAAAATTCATGGAAATAAATGAAAATGAAAACACAACTACTCAAAATCTTTGGGATGCAGCAAAGACCATCATAAGAGGGAAGAATATAGCACTGCAAGCCTTTCTCAAGAAACAAGAAAAGTCTCAAATACACAACCTAACCTTACACCTAAAGGAGCTGAAAAAGAACAGCAAATAATGCCAAACCAGCAGGAAAAGAGAATTAATAAAGATTAGAGCAGAAATCAATGAAATAGAAACCAAAAGAACAGTAGAACAGATGAACGAAACTAGGAGCTTGTTCTTTGAAAGAATTAAAAGATTGAGGGGCACCTGGGTGACTCAGTCATTAAGCGTCTGCCTTTGGCTCAGGGCGTGATCCCAGAGTCCTGGGATCGAGTCCCACATCAGGCTCCTCCGCTGGGAGCTTGCTTCCTCCTCTCCCACTCCCCCTGCCTGTGTTCCCTCTCTCACTGGCTGTCTCTCTCTGTCAAATAAATGAATAAAATCTTTAAAAAAAAAAAGAATTAATAAGATTGATAAACCCCTGGCCAGACTTATAAAAAAAAAAAAAGAGAAAGGACCCAAATAAATAAGATCATGAATGAAAGAGAAGAGAGCACACCCAACACTGAAGAAATACAAACAATTATAAGAACATATTATGAGCAACTATATGCCAACAAATTAGACAATCTGGAAGAAATAGATGCAGTCCTAGAGACGTATAAACCACCAAAACTGAACCAGGCAGAAATAGAAAACCCGAACAGTCCCATAACCAGCAAGGAAATTGAAGCAGTAATCAAAAATCTCCCAACAAACAGGAGTCTGGGGCCAGATGGCTTCCCAGGGGAATTCTACCAAACATTTAAATAAGAATTAATACCTGTTCTTCTGAAGCTATTTCAAAGAAACAGAAATGGAAGGAAAGCTTCCAAACTTTTTCTATGAGGCCAGCATTACTTTGATCCCCAAACCAGACAAAGACCCTACCAAAAAGGAGAATCACAGACCAATATCCCTGATGAACATGGATGCAAAAATTCTCACCAAAATACTAGCCAATAGGATCCAAGAGTACATTAAAAGGATTATTCACCACGACCAAGGGGGATTTATTCCTGGGCTTCAGGGGCTGTTCAATATCCGCAGATCAATGTGATATACTACATTAATAAAAGAAAGGACAAGAACTATATGATACTCTCAGTAGATGGCAGAAAAAGCATTTGACAAAGTACAGCATCCTTTCTTGATTAAAACTCTTCACAGTGTAGGGATAGAGGGAACATACCTCAGTATCATAAAAGGCCACAACAAATACCTTTCTCAATGGGGAAAAGCTGAGAGCTTTTCCCCTAAGGTCAGGAACATTGCAGGGATGTCCACTATCGCCGCTGTCGTTCAACATAGTACTAGAAGTCCTAGCCTGAGCAATCAGACAACAAAAAGAAATAAAAGGCATCTGAATCTTCAAGGAAGTAAATTCTCACTCTTCACAGATGACATGACACTCTATGTGGAAAACCCAAAAGTCTCCACCCAAAATTGGTGGAACTCAAATAGGAATTCAGCAAAGTGAGAGGATATAAAATCAATGCATAGAAATCAGTTCCATTTCTATGCACTAACAATGAGACAGAAGAAAGAAAAATTAAGGATTTGATACCATTTACAATTGCACCCAAAACCATAAGATACCTGGGAATAAATCTAAGCGAAAAGGCAAAGGAACTGTACTCAGAAAACAATAGAATGCTCGTGAAAGGCATTGTGGAAGTCACAAAGAAATGGAAAAACGTTCCATGCTTATAGATTTGAAGAACACATATTGTTAAAATGTCTGTGCTTCCTAGAGCAATCTATACATTCAATGCAATTCCTATCAAAATACCATCATGTTTTTTTTTCACAGAGCTGGAACAAATATTCCTAAAATTTGTATGGAACCAGAAAAGACCCCGAATAGCCAGAGGAATGTCGACAAGGAAAACCAAAGCTGGTGGCATCCAATTCCAAACTTCAAACTGTATTACAAAACTGTAATCATCAAGGCAGTATGGTACTAGCACAAAAACAGACACATATACCAATGGAATGGAATAGAGAACCCAGAAATGGACCCCAACTCTATGGTCCACTAATCTTCAACAAAGCTGGAAAGAATATCCAATGGAAAAAAGATAGTCTCTTCAACAAATGGTGTTCAGAAAATTGTACAGCCACACATAGAAGAATGAAACTGAACCATTTTCTTACACCATATATAAAAATAGACTCAAAATGGATGAAAGACCTAACTGTGGGACAGGAATCCATCAAAATTGTAGAGGAAACACAGGTAGCAACCTCTTCGTCCTCAGCCACAGCAACTTCTTGCTAGACATGTCTCCAAAGGTAGAAATGTACTATTGAGACTTCATCAAGATAAAAACTCTTGCACAGCAAAGGAGACAGTCAACAAAACCAAAAGACAACGGAACGAATGGTAGAAGATATTTACAAATGTATTATCAGATATAGTGCTAGTATCCACAAAAATAAAGAACTTACCAAACTCAACATCCAAAGAACAAATAATCCAATCAATAAATGGACAGAAGACACGAACAGATATTTCTCCAAAGAAGACATCCAAATGACCATCAGACACATGAAAAAATGCTCAACATCACTCAGCATCAGGGAAATACAAATCAAAACCACGATGAGACACCACCTCACACCTGTCAGAATGGCTAAAATTAACAAGTCAGGAAACAACAGTGTTGGCGAGGATGTGGAGAAAGGGGAACCTTCCTACACTGTTGGTGGGAATGCAAATTGGTTCAGCCACACTGGAAAAGAGTAGGAAGGTTCCTCAAAAAGTTGAAAATAGAGCTGCCCTATGTCCCAGCAATTGCACTACTAGGTTTTTACCCCCAAAATAAAAAGGTACTGATCTGAAGGTGCGTCTGCATCTGCACCCCATTGTTTCTGGCAGCAACGTCCACAATATCCAAGCTATAGAAAGAGCCCAGATGTCCGTGAAGAGATGAATGGATAAAGAACAGATGGTATTTTTATACACACACACACACACACTCTCTCTCTCTCTCTCTCTCTCACACACACACACACACACACACAATGGAATACAACTCAGCAATCAAAAAATGAAATCTTGCCATTTGCAATGACATGGATGGAATTAGAGGGTATTATACTAAGTGACATAAAACATCAGAGAAAGACAATTATCATATAATCTCACTGATATGTGGAATTTAAGAAACAAAACAGAGGAGTGTAGGGAAGGGAGGAAAAAATAAAACAAGACAAAACCAGAGAGGGAGACAAACCGTAAGAGACTCTTAATCATAGGAAGCAAACTGGGTTGATATAGGGGAAGGGGTGGTTGTGGATGGGGTAACTGGGTGATGGACATTAAGGAGGGCATGTGATTTAATGAGCACTGTGTATTATATAAGACTGATGAATCACTGAATTCTACCTCTGAAACGAATAATACATTGTATGTTAATTGAATTTAAATAAAAAAACTATAATGGAATATCACCTCACATTTGTCAGAATGTCTGAAATGGACAATATAAGATAAAACAGGTATTGGCGAGGTTGTGGAGAAAGGTGAACCCTTTTGCATTGTTGATGGGTAAGCAAACTGATGCAGCCACTGTGGAAAACAGTTTGAAGGTTCCTCAAAAAGTTAAAAATAGAATTACCCTAGGACCCAGCAATTGCACTACTTGGTATTTACCGAAAGAATATAAAAATACTAATTCAAAGGGATGCATGCATGCATCCATGATTTTAATAGCACATTAAATACTTTTATGCATTGTTTGTGTCTGGTGAACAGGTAAAGAACAAAAGCTCCTTCAGCAATTTTTGTAGTATCTTCTTAGTTTCCATACTTATACAAGTAGAATGATATCCTGTCAGTAAATGCCGGCTTCACTAACTGCTTAATCCATCTGTTTTCTAATTGTCTTTATTTAATGTTTCTTAATAACTCTTTAGTTGAGGCCACATTTCTGTTAAAGTAGCTGATTAAATTTCGTAAAAAATATGTGGCTTCTCCATTGGAACATAATGTCGAAAATACTGATCAGAAATCTTAACCCGTGAGTCTATTTTGTGAAATATTTTTCCTCATTCATAGTCAGAATGAGAAATAACTTAGTTGTAAATGTAGTAGAAAACATCTTGGGAATCTTGTAATTCTATAGATTTAATGAATTAACTGTTGCATTTTCCAAAGAGCTGGACCTTTTTTTCCTGTAAATTTGATATGATGCAGCAGAAACTTTTTCTTTTTCTTTTTTTTTTAATGATTTTTTATTATATTATGTTAGTCACCATACAGTACATTCCCGGTTTCCGATGTAAGGCTCGATGATTCATTAGTTGCGTATAACACCCAGTGCACCATGCAATATGTGCCCTCCTTACTACCCATCACCAGTCTATCCCATTCCCCCACCCTCCTCCCCTCTGAGGCCCTCAGTTTGTTTCTCATAGTCCATAGTCTCTCATGCTTCATTCCCCCTTCTGATTACCCCCCTTTTTTATCCCTTTCTTCCGCTACCCATCTTCCTAGTTCTTATGTTCCATAGATGAGAGAAATCATATGATAGTTGTCTTTCTCTGCTTGACTCATTTCACTTAGCATTATCTCCTCCAGTGCTGTCCATTTTGCAGCAAATGTTGAGAATTCATTCTTTCTGATAGCTGAGTAATATTCCATTGTATATATGGACCACAACTTCTTAATCCAGTCATCTGTTGCAGGGCATCTCGGCTCCTTCCACGATTTAGCTATTGTGGACATTGCTGCTATGAACATTGGGGTGCATATGGCCCTTCTCTTAACTACGTCTGTATCTTTGGGGTAAACACCCAGTAGTGCAATGGCTGGATCATAGGGTAGCTCAATTTTTAACTTTTTAAGGGACCTCCACACTGTTTTCCAGAGTGGCTGTACCAACTTGCATTCCCACCAACAATGTAGGAGGGATCCCCTTTCTCCACATCTTCTCCAACAATTGTTGTCTCTTGCCTTGTCTATTTTTGCCATTCTAACTGGCGTAAGGTGGTATCTCAAGTGTGGTTTTGATTTGAATTTCCCTGATGGCTAATGATTTTGAGCAGAAACTTTTTCTATTTATATTGAGTGGGTGGATGTTTATGTAGATGTGAAATGAAGATGGAAAGTTAAGTGTACTCGTGGATTACTAGTAACATAGTTTGTGTTAATGCTATCAAATTTTCCAGTAGGTTATTATTTACATGTGTAGAGAAATAAGAGTGTTTAGGGTTTGGTCATAACTAAGCTGAAAATGGATAAAATGCTCTAAGAATGGGAAGGAATGAAAGAGAAGCAACTCTGGTAGATTGTAGATCAGCTGATCGCAAACCACAGTTAAGAAGGGCTCATTACAGCCTGTCAATTTAATACCCACACTCTGTAGTTAAGATTTCTCTTGCTGCTCTACCCCTAGAATTGTCTAAACATTTTTTTCAATGAAGTAAGTATCAGAACTTACTGAGCACTAAATTATCTGTTACTATAAAAAGTAGTTTGATAATTTAGAATTAAATTACATTTCAGGTCTAGTTACTGACTTGGGTCTTAATTAGTTATCATCAGTTACATTTTTAGTTAAATAAGAGGTTGCTCTGCCTCATACTTAGTGATGTCTTTACTACTTAATGGATAATCTTATCTAATTATATTAATAACACATTCTTCTTAATTCTTACTGTCATAGCTAAAAAACGTGGGTTAGAAAACAATGAAATGGAAAATATCTCTCTTCCCTTTGTTTTTTATTTATGAAATACACTTTCAAAGGACAGCTTGTAAGGTACAAACTTTTGGGTTCTCAAAGCCAATGACAGTGATTCCATTGAACATCTGGCATTTTTACATTTTATGTACATTCCCATATTTTCATAGCTTATATATTTGGAGATGTAAGACATTGTTGCTATCTGTTGGATAGGAAATGGGGGTTACTAGATTTCTTATCTCATCTGGCAATTTGGTTGTGCCTTAGAAATAATTAACTGATAACTTTCAATAATAATAATTTTTTGGGAGAGCTAGATTTTACTGTAAATGTAGGATGTTAAAAACTACCTTTTCTAATTATTGATTTCAATTTCTGAAGGAAATAGGAATTAATATGTTTGCCTGTATTTTTTAAATGAGTCATTTTTTTGCCTTTTGATTTTTTATTACTCAAAAAGCTTCATTTTTTAATGCTTCATTTTTTTAAAAGCTTCATTTTTTTGCTTTCTGTCTCTCCTTGTGCCTTTAACACTTCATAATGATTTTCTACTCTTCAATAAGGAGAGTGCGCTTGATCCTGTCATAGACACATTTAGCACACATGGAACCCCCATAAGCCCTGCCGACATGTTTTTTTTTGTTGTTGTTGTTTTAGACAACTTCATAAAAACTTTAGATCTCTCAGCACTAACTCCTCAAAGTTGGTCTGGGCACACGCCACATGAGGATTTTGGTGCTTTCCAAACCTTCTTGGTATAAAGGTAAACAATTCTATTACCAGGGGTTTGGGACAGTCTAGTATTGTAGGACCGCCTACGACGGTATGTCAAATGCTGCAGCATTCTGAATGCCTATAGATGCCATCCCTGGAAAAGGAAAAAGGATATGGATACCAGTCCTTTTGGATTAAAGGCCAACCTTACTGCAGTTTGACCTTAAGTCATTACTTCTGCATTAACCCTGTTTCCATATAGGATCACATTCTGATATACTTGGGGTGAGCACATCACCATACCTTCTGAAGGGATCATAATTCAACGTGAACATGCTTATAATAACCATAACAGCCACATCAAGTTACTACCAGACTTGTCTTATTTTAAGGCATTCTTTTCTTAGTTCCTTCCTAATTATCATTTAATTGTTAATAAACAGAATGAAAAGCAGAATCATTTCACACATTTTTTCATACCTTCAAAAGCCTTCCATATCAGACATTTGCACATGAAAGTAGTTTTTCATAATTAATTAGCCATTCTGTGCATCACGAAGGAAATATGTTAAAAGTAATACCTCAGTTTGGGTGTTTCAAGTATTAACTTGTTATTTTATCAATCATTTATTATGGTTGTGTGAAAATTCCAATTCTACAATTGAGACAACTAATTTAGTATTTTCTGTCTTAGAAAATTGCTAATTTTAAGACATTCTCATCTTTAAATTAGATTGATGGTTTTCTGTGTCAATAATAACATGAATTTGACTTCCTGTGAGATAGGAACAAATAATCATGATTCTATATAATAAGTCTTAGGGTAGTGAAATATGGAAGTATTCAATGCATGCAGACTCCTGACAATTCTCTTTAAATTTGGACTTAGCATTTTTAACCAATATGTATATGTTCTTAAAAGGAGCAACAAGAATAGCCATTCTTATTAGTATTTTGACTTGATATCACAAATAGTTTGCTTGAAAAGTATTATCTATTACTGATTATTGCTCTTTGTATTAATATGTAGTCTGCAAGTTTCTTTATTTCTAAATGGGACTGTTAATGTCATTCTTTCCTACTAATAAAGTTATGTAGTGCATTCTCTTAAATGATCTTATGTAATTTCAGAGAGGTTTAGATGAGTGTTACTATTTGTCAGCACTAAAAAGAATAGATTTCTCTTTTAAAAAAATAGATTTCTCTGTGCTGCTGAATTTTACCATTTTTGACTCTGATGTTGTTCCTTGCATTATTTTGGGTATTTTTGACTCTTTATTTCTGAATATTTTAATTTGGAAATAGCAGTTAATCCTCTGTAGTGAGTCAAGCAGTCGACGGAGTGGTAGATCTTGCTGCATGTTCACAAAATCTAGGACTTCTGGGAGAAGGGAATGGGAAAGTAAGATAGGTAAGACAAAATTCTCCCTCGCCAAAGAAACAAATTGTGTTTATTTTGTTCACTCCCTTATTTTTCTTCCTGAAGCAAATATTAGTAACGAAATAGGAAAGTTTGTGCTGATGAATCTGAACTTCTGTTTCTTCCTTTGGGGGAAAGATTGCATCTTAAACCAAAATATCCTAAAATTTCTCACATTTCCATTTTCCATATTTATAAGCCAAGATAATTATAGCAAAATGTCATAGAACGCTATCTATACTTAACTAATAATAGAAAGCAGAGCGGTAGATAAATAGTATTGCATTCAGAGGAATAGTTGGTACAATTTACAGTGTTTAGGATGATTTTTTTTTTTTTTTGGTAAAAGCAGAACAGTGAGCAGAAAGGCATTGCGGTAGCAGCAGAAGTACTGAGTTAAGTAAGCGTCTGGTGCATTTGGGCTTTGGTGATTATGCTCCTTGGGTTGAAGAGGAGTATTCATGTTGACTTGTAATGGGAGAGAAACATGGAAATCTCACTGACAGAGTCAAATGTTGGATCCCTTAAATGTTGGACTCAGGAGTCTAGATTTTATTCTAAAAGCAGAGTAGCATAGATTACAGCTTATTGAACTCAGAAATGAAAGCTTATAAGGTATTTGAGGGGGATTAAAGTGACAGCTATAAAGACGAATTGGTGCTAGGAGTGACTGCAGGCAGAGAAATGAGTTTGCTTTGTTATGCTAGGTTTCAGTGTCTGAAAGTGAAGATGGAAGGATCCTGGTATAAGGACTTAATGCAGGAGACATTTTAAAGGAAGAACTAATTGTAGATGATGACAGGATTTTTTAGGAGTAGATGAGAAGGGAGGGTTTGGGAAATGCTGACTATGAATGTAGAAGAATGGAAGAATCATGGTATCATTGATAACAGAATGTTTGTTTGCAGTTGAAGGAGTTATTTTAGGCATGTTGAGTGTAAGGTGTTTTCTGAACTTTCAAAGCATTATACCTGTCAAGATTTGAGCTCTAGAGATAGATAGTACAGTTTGGAGATTATTAAGGCTTTGAAATTAATTTGGATGGAGATGATAATTTTATCACCAAAATATTGAGAGACTTACTGTTTCAAGGCTGTTGTTGAGTGAGCCAGTCTATCGTTAGGTGTGTTAGGGATTATTTTGAATGATATCTGCCCTGTTACATGGAATGTTGACCTAGACACAATTTAACCTTTGAACTCTTTATAGGAAACTTGTTTTATAAGATGGAACTGCTGACTATGTATTCATGATAATGAAAGTCCTAGTAGATCTAAAATAACCTTTCTTTGAACTTCTCCCCTTAATACTGTTCCTTCTTCTTAGTTATATATTTAAAGTGATGATGGTGGGTGTCTTATGGATAGGACATAGAAGTCAGTCATTTGCTCTAATTGTTGGTTATTTATGAGAGTGTATTTATAAATAAACATACATGTGATTAAAATACATCTTGAAGAAAATTTATCTCAATCTATTGGTTAATTTTTTCTAAACAAACATACATTGGCTATTTTTATTCATTGCAACCTAGGTTTTCAGTTTTATAGGCCTTCTAGCATTCAGCACATTGATACTTACCGATGATGAGAGGGTAATCCTTCTGTTGCAGGCATGCTTTCAAAAATGTGCTCTCCTCTTAGTTGTTTTTAATACAAGTTTTCAATGAACCATGCACTGGATTTTATCATTTGTAAATGTGAATGTATAGGCTATCACCTCTGTTCAGAAAAAATTGAATTTATCACTCACTGCATTTTTGAAAATGTAAAACATTATCCTCAAGTGTGTAGTGAGTATTCATGTATGGTACATTCAAAGTATGACTTAGTGTGACTTTATGTACCTAGTAAAAGTTTAAAGCATTCCAATCCTGTTGTGTTTCAGTGCACCTGCAGGAAAGACATGGTCAAAATCTCAATGGATATCTTTGTGAGGAAATTTCAGCCAGACAGATATCAGCTTTGGAAGCAAGGAAAAGATATATACACCATTGATCACACAAAGCCTACTCCAGAATCCACACCTGAAGTAAAAGCATGGCTGCAGAGGAGGAGGAAAGTAAGAAAAGCATCTAGGAGGTAATGATTTCTTCTCCCCGCCACCCACTTATTGTACCTCCTCAATAAAAATGGGTCATTGAACATGATGTTCTCAAAAACTGTTCATTTGCTTTCTCCTGTTTATTCATCATAAATTTACTTAATATGTTACTGAAAATTTGAGGCAAAGTTTTATAATTCTTAAGAAGTATAATAAATAAAATATAGGAAAGGGTGTATAATGTGCTTGAGAATATTCCTGACATGCTATAAAGTCCCGGAACCTCCCAGACCCCTTACTATGTACATTAAGGTTGTATTAGTGACCTCTATTCATCTCCATATTTTTATCAACTTCAATAACTTGATGTTGAACTTTTTCATTTTGCTACTGATTTTCTTTCTGACTTCAGTTGTTTTCTTCATTTCTTCATTCTTCATTTGAGATACTTTACTCATGGGGATACCTACATTTTGCTGCATTTTATACACTTGGTTTTATTCTCTTACAAGATGTAAAGCAGAGCATGTGGTATTTGTTTAACATGGTTGTCCATGTGCACTTATTCTATATTCCATTTTTATGGCCAGAGCCATTTCAAAAGTTTTTAGGTCATCTGTGGGCATCTTGCTATTTTAAAACCCATTGAATGGAGCATGTATTATGTTGCTCAGGTCCTTAGGCAAAGGTTTTAGGCTCTTATATTTTCTAGGTTTATATTACACTTTTATTCTCCAATATTACTCATTGTTTTCGTTTCAGATTGTAAAAGTAATATTTGGCATTGGAGAATATTTGTAAAATAAGGAAAAGAATAGTGAAGGAATCCCAAATCACTCATAACGTCACAATCCAGAGATACCAGTGTTAACATTTGGTAGATATCCTTTACGTGTGTGTTTATTATATTATATAATATACTTTTCCAAAATTGGGGCGATGCTCTGTTAACCCTTTGATGACCAGTTTTGTGAGTGTTTTTCATGTAATTAAGTGATTTGATAACAACATAATAACTGAATGCCTGCATGTATTTAATCCCCTGTGTTTGGATCAGTAGGTCATTTCTAGTTTTGGGGGGTTTTTTGGTTTTGTTTTTTGTGGGTTTTTTTGCCATTAACTAAATAACAGTGTAATTTTAAATCTTTGCCCACACTTCTGATGATTATTTTCTTACTCTGAAATTTATATTCTGCAATTTCAGAATGGTAGTGAGTGGAGGAAACTTAAGAACATGGAGTCAGACTTCTGCATTTTATAAGAGATATACCTGAGGCACGGGGTTAGTAACAATTAGAATTCAGGTGTTCTTACTTTACCCTATAGTGTACAGCAGTGATTTTCAAACTGTTAGTTTTCAAATCAATTCAGTAGGCTAGGAACAACATTTTATATGAGGAAGCAAAATAGAATAAAAAGTATTACAGTTCTTTTCTGTGGTAAGGGTAAGTATTAATTCCCAATGTGTGAACATGTATGTATGAGTGTGTTGTGTCGCTGTCTAAAATGTATAACTTATAATGGGTTGGTTGTATTAGAAAAAGCTTGGGAAATACTGATTTAGAGAGTCAGTGCCAAAAAGGCTACCTGTGGGAGGAGGCAGAAGTCAATCTGAATTCAGAAGAAATACCAATAGAACATCTTGACAATTGTTTTTGAATGGACGGAAAACAAAATACTTTAATTAGGTGCATGATCTGGTCTCCTAGTTACTAACTATAGTGGCCCTTTTGGGTTGACAGAGAACATAGATTTATGACATTGAACAGATTTGAAATGCCTTTTAGTAGGTTAAAATAATCAATGGACTTTGCTCACCCAGTTAGAAAGCCTCCTGTTAAGGGGCTTGTTGATTATGCTCAGCCTTGTGGCTTGAATGTGGCATTTCCTGCTCTCCCTTAAGTAATACCTATCCAGGAAATGTAATGAAGTGAGTGATTCATTGAAATCTCAAAGAGAAATCAGCTGTCTTATTTTACATGTGCTATGCTATTTATAATGTGAAGATTTCCCACCTGGCCAATGCATGGGTTTTCAGTAAAAGTGATAATGGTGACGATGATACCAGTACTGCCAGCAGCAGCCAAAGCTAATTTACATAGGTTATCCTTGGCTACCACCTTCATCTCAAAACCCTGCCCTCCCTTACTTCCTGTAACTCATAGTGGTGTGTGTGTGTGTGTGTGTGTGTGTGTGTTTGGACATGGAAATACATGTTGTTTGATTTGGGTTGTAATTCTTCTTAAATGGTAGTGTTGGAAATGTGTTTATACAAAAGGCATCTACAACAAAGCCATCAAGTGACTGTCTGGAAAATATTGAGAAAAAATAAAATGGTGTCCACTCTGAAAACAAGAAGTAGATATAAGATGTTAAATACATATAGTTAGCCTGTCTCCCCTGTTAATTCCTTTAGCTAATGATGATTTGGCATTTAATTTTAATGATTTACATGCATACTTCAGAATTAAATGAAACTCAGGGAAGTGTATGGCCACTAGTTCACCTTAGAATGTAAATAATGTACAGATTTTAACAACAGCTTATAGAGATCTTCTCTTTTCCTTTATTACCTAAAAAATATTTATGACTTTATTATCCTCTATGACATCATTTTTCACTTTATTTTTATTTTCAGACTTCTTTTAATATTATAAAATTTTAGCAATGACATTTTCCCCAATAATGTTTAATAATCAATTGTTTACAATTCTTTTAATTTTAATTTTTTGGTAAATTTTTATTAAAACTGCTAAGATTTCAATTTCAAATTTAATCTATTGTGAAGATTATTTTTGCATAATTAGAAAGCTATCAGTTTTTTCACTTCTTTCAGTAAGTAAAAATAACATTTGTATTGGTATGCGTTTCATCCTGTCCTTTGCAAACATTCTGCTCTGACCACAGCTTCTCTTGTTAATAGTTTCCAGTGCACTGGTTCTCACTCTAAGAGGCTTAAGAATGAGGGGGATGAAGACGTGTCACCTGTAGTTGATGGGGCAGAGGGCCTCACCCCTGACCCAGACGCAGAAGATCTCAAGGTCAATGAAAAACCAGAAAAAGCAGTGAAGATGGGGAACACAGAAGCACCTTCAGAAGAAGAGGCTTCTCCTAGCAGGAAGCAGCTGGATCAGAATTCATCAGATAATATCAAACTCCCAGGTGAGAAACTGATTATGTTTCACATGTAAGTATTGAGATGGTTGATGATCTCATGCCTTAAATCTGTGTTCTAGGACAGGTATCTTACCTTTCCGCATAGCTTAACTAGTAAGGCATCTAAAGCTGTGAAGTAACAGTGAGGAGGCCAAGTGAATGTTGTAAAAGTCAGGAGCATCACTGCTATGTGTGATGGAATTAGGAGATAGCCAGAAGTGCCTATTTGGTTTAATAAAAAAAAAAAAAGGTTCTAAAATGAAAAAAAATTTTTGCGGGGGTGCAACTCAATTTACAATATACAATACATTTTTGGAAAGCTTCTCTTAAATTCACATGGAATGGTAAAAACCAATTATAGATAATTCTTTGCAGATTCTTAGCTTCCAACTTAATTTTAAGAAGAAAATAAAGATTAAGGTTTAAAAAAAAATAAGAATCATTTAGTTTTGTGAAATGGTATGTATAGTCCCCTGGCTGTTTCTCTCTACTAAAGTCATCACCTGTAAGTTTCAACTAGTTTGCTTTCTTCCTTTTTATAATATATGTCTCTGAAACTGCTGTAATGTTTTACCGCTTTAATATTTGTTGGAGTTTTTGTCCTTTTACTAATTGAACTTATTGGTAATTTCTCATACTGCTCATCCAGTCTGTCTTTCAACTGTGGGACTCCCCCAAATCTGGCCACCTACCCCTGCTTCCTCCTTGTTCAAGGTACTGTTATCTCTTGACTGGGCTGTTGCAGAAATTGCTTCTTTTCTGCTTTTCCAGTGTCCTCCCTAGTCACCCATGCTAGTCGCTTCTCCATATGGCAGTCATAGTGATCCTTTTAAAAGATGTAGGTGAGGTCTTCTCCCTACCTTCTTCTTACTCTTATTTCACTTAGAGTAAAAGAAAAACTCCTTATCATAGTTGTAATTTGATTCTCTCCTGTGTCTCCATTTTCATTACTTTTTGATCTTGAAATATCTGTGTTTAAGTAGAGTTTAAACTTAATTGAGTTTAGAGGAATAGAGTTTCTTACTTTATTGGAGAGCCAGACAAACATATAATTACAGTCCAGTGTGGTAAGTACCACAATAGAGATGTCCCGGGGTATTGCTGATATACGAAGGCAAGACTCCAAACAGACCAGAAGCTGTCCTGGCAAGGTTTCCTGGACGAGGTGATATCTGAATTAATTTGTGATGAATGGATAGAAAATTGCAAGGTAGAGAAGGTAGAGAAAGGAATAGCAAGCAATGCAGAGAACACAGTTATGCCATACATATGGATTTTTTAAAAATATTTTATTTATTTGAGAGAAATATAGAGAGAGTGAGAGAGAGAGCATGAGCGCGGCTGGGGCCAGAAGGAGTGGGAGAAGCAGGCCCCCCGCTGTGGGGCTCTGTCCCAGGACCCCAGGATCACAACCTGAGCTGAAGGCAGATGCTTAACTGACTGAGCCACCCAGGCACCCCTGGATTTTTTTAAATAGTCCCTTACCATAGTCTTTAATCACACTGGATTTAATTTACTTGATGGATTACTAGGTGGTTTAGGCCAAGGGCACCCAGTTTTATTAGTTCTGTTGCTACATGGTTCCTTGTACTTTGACTTCCAGGGTTTGAGACCTGGCAGAACACTTAGGTACAAAACTTGGCTGGGTTCAAAGCTCTAGTATATGATAGGTGAAATGATGCCTGTGAATGTTTTAAGGGAGGGAGAAGGGTGAATAGAGATGGCAGTGGAAGAGACGTGCTCGTGATAACCTTTTCCTTTTATTTTCCATCGGTGTGTGATACAGGTTTAGGGTAGGACATATTTTTTATTTGGCTCTGCAGAGATTTACATGTGTTCTTTCCATACATTCTCTGAGCTGGAATGTTGCATTAGTAGCAGCTCTTAGCATCATGTATGGGAATATAATTCCCATTTTTAGAAAGATTTCAAATTGCTATTGCTTTGGATAATTATTATTGCATTGGCTTTTGACAGTGGTCAAAGTGTAACCTCTTCTTAATCTCTAATTTTGTCGGTAAGTATATTTTTTTGCCAAACTCCAGGATCTCACCTTGATAACTGTGAAGGCTCCATGATGCTGTGGTGACCTTTTCCACTCATGTCTGTGGGAGTTTAGAGGAAAAGTTGAAAGATAGAAATTTAGTTGAGAATTATTATTGAGTAATAATGCAATGTAAGATTTACTAACAGTCTTCTGTTTCACTCCTCAGGAAACAGTTGCTTAAGCACACCCATAACAGAGGAAATAAAAACTAACGATGAACAAGCCTATGGTGTAATTCTACCTTCGAATCCCAGTGAAGCTGATGATTCCGTATCTGGTGGCCATGTGACATCCAAGGAATCAGACCCACCCAAGCTCCCGTGGCCAAAGTCACCTGAGTCGTGTTCCTCGGTGGCAGAGAGTAATAGTGTGTTGACAGAGGGAGAAGAGAGTGATGTGGAGAGCCGCAGGAGTGGCTTCGAACCTGGGGAAGTCCCACCAGTCTCCAGTGGAGAGAGAAATGGCCTCGAAGTCCCTGGTGTATGTGGCAATGTCTGTTTTTACTGTATTTATTGCATGGTGAGAGTGCTTTCTGGAAACAATATGCTGTGCATCAAAATCTTGCTTTAGTGTAGAAATAACATTTCACATTAACAGGTCTTAATTATATTTCCTTCGATGACCGGGAGGTAAACTTTTGTGAACTCTGGTTCACATGGTGATAATTCAGGGAGCATGGAATTTTCGGCTACATGCTGTAGCTTAATTTTCTTTTTCTTTAACTTTTTCTAAAATTGAACTTTGAGGTAATTATAGATTCATATGCAGTTGTAAGAAATAATACAGAAAGATCTTGTGTCCCCATTTTCCCCCAGTAGTACCTTCTTGGAAAACTATTGTAGGATATCACATTGATATTGACATTGATTACAGAATGGTTCTATTACCTGTAGTATTAACCGTACTTGAAATGATTCACCTGCAGAGCTCTGACCTCCTCCTGCCATCAGTTAAACCTCTGGGTCCCAGGCATCCTACAACCTCTATTTTAACTCATCTGCCATGCTTTCCCTTGTCTCTTCTTGGGCTCTGATTCTAGGACCAGGTTGACCTTTCTGGCCCTACCCACTGCCAGAAACTGGCCTTTTGCCTCTCAGAAAACTCAAGACCTCTCTTGATTGCCAGCTACGCCATTCTAACTCTTTGCGTAGGGCCTCCCTGCTTCTCATATGTTCTTGTGCATTAATATTATATGCTTTCAGTATAAACTGTTGCTTTAATCCTAAGATTGTGAATGGACCAGACAAGCTCCGATGGTGTGTAGTGATTGTTGGAATTCATTACCCTGTGTTGACCTATACAACTTGGTGAGGGAACTCAAGGACACAAGTAAGGAGAGCATCAATTGTTGGAGCTGGTAAATTGAGCTGACCACTGAACATTCAGACCCACTTCTTGATTGTTCTTGCTCATTTCAACTCACCAGAGGCATTTTCACATCTTGGAGTAACAAGGGAGATTAGATAAGGAAATCAGCTTGGAATAGTCAGTTCATAGTAGTTTTAAAGTGCCAAATAAAATGTAGATAATTTGCTTATTTGACCCAATAACTTTTACCATTTTATGCATGATTTGTATATCCTACTGAACTATTAAATATTTATCAAAAACATGAGCGAAATAGAAAAATATGGCCTAATTTATTTGAAATGGTTGCTAAGGGAAATTTGAAAATAGCATTCACATAATAATAAGCAAAATTTACAACTTAATTTCACATGGGGATTAAGTGCACCTGAGCAGATGCTGTGATTCTTTGTGGATCGTGAGTGAGTCAGATGCCTGTTGAAATTACCTTTACTCATATTCTTTAGAGTGGAACTGAAAGTAACTTTTCCATTTCCTTGTTTTCAGTGAAGGTGATTCTACCCTGGGTGCCTTTAACCTTTATCCTTACCATTTTACTGAACAAAGACTGCCTGCATAGGAAAGCAAACACTGCTGTTGAGGCCTGAGTCACTTGGTTTGCCCCTTCTCAGAATCAGCTGTGTGATATTCTTTTCTCATACCATGGTGTCAGGCAGCCCTTCTAAGCAATGCAGACCCATTTTGTTCTTACATGATTTTGACCAGTGTTTCTTAGTATTAAGTGTAATGCTTTAATCAGTCTTCTCAAGAAATATAAGTTATTTTTTGAACGGTGTCTATCTGTCTGTCTCTCTGTCTATAACTGGGCTCCATGCTCTTCCTGGAATACACTGATTGTGTTCACACCTTACATGCTGTTCCTGTTGCCCTAAATACTCCTCTGAGCCCAGAGAGCTCCCCCAGTGCACTCAAGACTCCACTCAAATGTCTCCTTGCCAGAAAGGCTTTCTCTGATGACCCCATGCAAAATAGTTCCCTCCCATCTCTTTCCATTCCTTTGTTCTGCCCTTTTTTCTTTATTGCATATTTCTTTAAAAAAAAAAAAAACATCCGACTTATTTATTTATTTGAGAAAGAGAGAGAGAGAGTGCGTGCGTGAGTGGGAGGGGCAGAGGGAGAGGGAAAGAGAATTTCAAGCAGACTCCACACTGAGCACGGAGCCCGATGCATGGCTCCATCTCACGACCCTGAGATCACGACTTGAGCCGAAACCAAGAGTTGGAGGCTCAACCGACTGCACCACTCAGTGCCCCTATTGCATATTTCTTAATAGTACCTGGTCAACATATACTTTTTGCTTGTTTATTGTCTGTGCCTTCCTCCTCCATAATGCACATTCCTTGAAAACTGAGACCTGGTGTAGTTTTTCCTGCTATAGCGCAGTTCTTGCAACAACGTGGCACATAGTGAGGACTTGATAAATATTTCATATTAATTTTTAGCTAGTATAAACCACAGATATATCTCATCCTCTATTACTTTTTTTTTTGAGGGGGAGGGGTGGAGGGAGAGGGAAGAGAGAGAATCCTAAGCAGGCTCCATGCCTCCTATGGAGCCTGACACGGGCTCAATCTCACAACCCTGAGATCATGCCTGAGCTGAAATCAAGAGTCAGGCACTTATCTGACTGAGTCACCCAGGGTGCCCTCATTCTGTAATACTTTGACATCCTTTCCTTACTCCCGGCTTTGATTAGAATGTTGTCACGTATTTTCTCATAATCTTGTTTTGGTGTCAGAAGTCAGTGTAGTTTCTCTACTTCCAGCCACTGCTTCTTCAGTTTACAGGGACATTTCTGAGACTCCTTTCTTTCCTAGTCAGTTGTTGATGTAAACCCATTAGTTTCAAACTCTTTCTCTGAACATTTCCCCCTTCACATCCTGGTTTTTGTTTTTTGTTTGTTTGTGTGTTTGTTTTCTGAGTGCATGGGCAAGAAAGCTTGTATATAGATTCTATCAGAAGATGTCAGGGTGCATATGACCTTTTCATATACCTTTGGAAGGAAAATATAGTTTGGAGAGACCAGGACAAAAAATTTTATATAAAATTTAAGTGGTTTCTAGATGACAATAATGTACTATATTAAAAAAAATCTTTAAGTTTCTTATTTGATCCTCAGAGAAGTGGTGATTCATTTCTGAATGGAAGGAAGTATACAGGCTCACTTTGGCATTATTGCTTTCTGGATAAGGATAGAAAGCAAAATAACCTGCCAGATTTTCACATGTGGCAAGCATAGAGGTGACCAAGTGCCACAGTTCTATATCATTATGAACATATAATCCTAAATTTAGATTAGTTTGAAAGAACTTTTGAAAATTTGCTAACTGCTGAGTTAATTGTAAGTTTGATAAGCCTACCCTGCACACAGATAGTGTTTTAATAGGCAGTGGAAGGAGAGTTAATTGATCTCTTGGTAAAATAACTAATAGACTGGATTCCTATTTCTTTTGACTTACAGGTTTAATTTTTTTTTTTTAAGGACTAATTCCCCAGGAGGTATATAAGAATTCTTTATAACTAAATTGTCATAAATCATTCTGAACCATGGTTTTTCTTTAAAACAAGTCTTTAACTGTGAGTGTTTCTTCTCCATTTTTGTTCCGTGACCAGAGAATAGAGGGAGAAACCAAAACTGCTAAAAGTTGGCGCCACCCACTGAGTAAGCCTCCAGCAAGATCCCCACTGACTCTGGTGAAGCAGCAGGCAACAAGTGATGAGGGTGAGCTTGTGATGTCTTGCTGTGTTTATTCTGTGTATACTGTGTGCTAGTCAGCATTCATTCTGTCTGTTCGTTGTAACAAACTTGTCTCAAAATTGCTTGGTAGAGAGGAACTTTGACCAAGTTGCAAAGACATACATGCCATAAGGACATCGTAAGAAACAGTTTACAGGCAAAAGGAATTTGGATTTTAAGGGTAAATCCTTGTTTCATATAAGCTAGCTATGTACCTAATCAAAGTTTTCCCATTTTCTATGATGGGATAAAATTGGTCTTTTTTTTTTTTTCAAGATTTTATTTATTTATTTGACAGAGAGAGAGACAGGCAGCAAGAGAGGGAACCGAGCAGGGGGAGTGGGAAAGGAAGAAGCAGGCTCCCAGCAGAGGAGCCTGATGTGGGGCTTGATCCCGGAACGCCAGGATCACACCCTGAGCCAAAGGCAGACGCTTAACAACTGAGCCACCCAGGCGCCCCTAAAATTGGTCTTTTCTGACATTCACCTTAAGATACTCTAGAGGAAGTTGAGAAACACTTCTTTAAAGGTGTCAAATCATGGAGTTACCATGCTGTAGGTTTCTTTGCATTGTCTTTATTTTTAACTTGAATCCTTTAAAATTACCAACAGCATCTTGAGTAAGAAACTCTGTGCAGTACCTCCATACCCTGCTATGCCTGGAATGTGCTGAAACACCCTTTCTCCGTAACTAGATTTGACTGGTGTGGCTTGATGTGAAGTCGTTTCACTTACAACCAGTTACTTTCCTGGATGTAATAGCTATCTTTTGTTTTACCTGGCTACCCTTTTTACCTCTCTTTCTCTCTTTTTCCAAAAATGTCTTTTTGTTGCCTTCAATTAAAAATCAGACCACTGACTAGCTATTTCTTCCTTGCGAGTGTCTCATAGCATCACGGGGGCCTTATTTTTTCCATTTTTAAGAAGATCAATTTAAATAGGTTTTCTATAAAAAGCCCTTTTTCAAAGTATTGTCCTTTACTGGTGCAGATTGTTAGGGTCATGTGCCTGTGAAGATGCTGTCAGTGGAGTCATGTGAACTTTAGGTTCAGGCTTCTTCTTTGGTTTGAATACAGTCATCGGAGTTAGACATCTGTAGCAAATTTTTTTTTTTTTTCTCACTGTCTCCTTTATACCCCATGGTTAGTTAGGAAAAAAGATCATCAGTGTAGGGATCAGATAATGATTGTAGCAATTTCTAGAACACCAGCCAAAGGTGGAATTCTGTCTCTAGTAATACAAGTAGTGAAACATACTCATGTTTATTTCCATATATCATCATGTTCATTTCTTCTTTCCCCTACTTTATTGTACCCAGCACAAACCATTTTCCCCTTAGTGTCAAAATAAAGGACAATTCTGACTAACGTAATTACTTTTTACTGTCCATTACTTTTGAATTTTAATTATCCTTCTCCATCATCACCTGTGTTGAGTGTAGCTTTTTGGAAGGGAATGGATTATACTAACACATAAGGAAAACTACTTTCCCCTGTGTCCTTATTTTCCCAGGTAGTTTATTTCGATGTTGGCCATCATAAATTGGCCTAGAGTTTCTCCATGGAGAGCAGTTCTGATTTCAATCAGTATGGCTTACAAAAATTTTAAGGAATTGGTTTAACAAAGTCATCTCAAAGGTTTAAGGTTAAATATCTTGCTGAAATATTGGGGTGATTGTAGCTTTTGCAGTCCTATGCTCTGTATTTTAATATGTGAAGGGCATAGTAAAAGGGTCCTCTGAGGATTTTTGAGAATTGAAAATAAAAAAATTAGAGAATTTTAGTGATGACTAAATATTTTTACAAGTTTCCCTACTAACAGTGGGGAATATTCTGTGTCCTGGAGTAAATTATATTTGACCCTTGAACAATACAGGTTTGAATTGTGTGGGTCCACTTAGAAGTGAATTTTTTTCAATAAATACAGTACAGTACTGTAAATGTATTTTCTCTTCCCTATAATTTTCTTAATAAAATTTTCTTTTCAGAACATCTGGGTGGCTCAGTCAGTTAGGTGTCTGCCTTAGGCTGAGGTCATGATCCCGGGGTTCTGGGATTGAGTCCTGCATTGGGCTCCTTGCTCAGCAGGGAGCCTGCTTCTCCCTCTGCCTGCCGTTCCTCCTGCTTGTGTTCTCTCTCTGACAAATAAATAAATAAAGTCCTTAAAAAATATATTAAAAAAATAAAATTTTCTTTTCTCTAGCTTACTTTATAGTAAGAATACAGTATGTAATACATATGTTGATAGACTGTTTATGTTATTGGTAAGGCTTCTGGTCAATGGTAGGCTATTAGTAGTTAAGTTTTGGTGGAGTTCAAAGTTATATGTGGATTTTCAACTGCATGAGGGTTTGGCCACTATAACCCCCAAGCTGTTCAAGGGTCAACTGTATTTATATCATGGAGCTCTTGAATGTTACCTCTGCCTTTTGCCTCTGTGTCTGGTACAGCTGGAAGTGAATGAACATCATCATTATTAGAAAATGATGAACAGTGGGGTTAGTGCTCATTAGTGCTCAAGTCCAGCTTCTTTTGGGAATTTTTCTACCCTAACTACTGGGCTTCTTTTGCATTCCTCATATACAAGTAGGTATATGTCAGTCAGGAACATAACTAGATTAGAGCATCTGAGAAGCTGTGTCTCTAAACAGCAGTCAGTGTCTTCTGCTGGTAAATGAGCATTTCTCTATTGAAGCTGGAATTTGACTCCGTAACAGGAAAACAGCAAAGGGAAAAAATATTGATCCAGCACCTCTGGGAATTTATGTGCAGCTAGGAGAGAAGAGTCACCACTAAGTTGTTCTCAAAGGACTTTTGAGACTATAGAGATCGTTCTGGTTAGTGGCAGATCCAGTAATTCCAGAATCTGTAAGGATTTCCTGACTCCCAGCCTGTTCTTCCCTGGAAGATTTTCCATGCAAAACACTGGTTGTTGGTGGTAGAGCAGAGGGGGGATATGTGAGAAAAGAGTGATGTTAGAACATAGTGTCTTTACATAAGAACTAGTATCTAATTCTTCTTTGTTTTTGTTTTTAGTGAAAAAAAATCTGAAATGTATACTGAACATTTTATTATTATTTATAATTGAAAAGCAATCACTAACCTGCGTCTGATTTTCTTTTAATTGAAATGCTTTTCAGTTACATTTTTCCTTAAGTTAGGCAGCTGTGCAAGGTGATCCTGAAACATGGGTTAATATTCTATATTTTTTTCTGTTTATTAAGTAATTATACAAATGTTGAATTAAAACATAAACTTGAAAGAGAAGTTTGGGTGGGTCCTTTTATTTTTGAAGCATTCCTTATATGTACCTATCCTCTTCTTGTGATATGTCAGCATAATGGCATATTCCCGTTCTCCAATTTCAGCGCTTTGTGGTTGAGTACCTGTAGGGAAGGAAAGTGTGTGTGTAGCATGGGTGATCCAGGCAGGCTCCAAGAACAGCACTCTTGCCTCGCCTCAGAAGGTACTGGGAGTGAGGGGATGGACCCACTAGGCTTGGCAAGCTCAGAAATCTGCCACAGTATTTCTTTTTCCTTGGTTGGTGAAGTTGGGGGCCCGAAGGCTCTCACGCATTTCCCTTAATATTCCAGCACTGATACGGGATAAGGGACTTTAAGGCCATCATGATCCAGTACCAGCTTCGCTCTCCAGCTTCATTCCTCTCAACTACCTTCCGTGAATCCTCCTTTTCATCCATTCAAACAATTTTTTTTCCTTCTGAATGTAATCTGCTTTTTACTTCCATGCACTTCCCCCAATTATTGCTTTGCTTGTGCTACTCCTTTCTTTCTTGGATCATACTCAGCTCACCACTTACTCCTCCTTTCCTACCTCTGCTGCCCTGTTATATGCATACTTACTTAGTTTTAGAATGCCTCTTGTCACTTTATATTGTGCTTCATTATTTGTTTGTCTGTCTCCATACTCTCACTCCTTTCCTCTTGCCTTCCCTGCCTAATCCAAGGTTAACCCCTGTGGCTTAAATCACCTGTGGATCCAAAAGCAGGAAAGCCCTGGTGATCAGTATCTTTGAAATCATCCATTAGCCAAATACTTTCATATGATATATGCTTTCATGTTAAAGGAAAATATAAGTTCTTATCCAGGAAATATTCTCTGTATGTGTATATGTATAGGAAAACATCTAGTTTTCATTAGCTGGAGAAATATATATATCAGCTAACCCAGTTTAATATTCCGACACTAAAGAATCTTCTTTACCACTGTGCCAAATCCTAGGACATTCTGAAAGTTAAAATGGTGCTGCTACGTTGCAGACACGGCCAATGCCTTGGAGACCTGAGGGCCCCCAGAGTAACGATATTCCAGTGGGATGGTTGCTTGGCTAGCACCACAGTGTGTATTTGTATTTGTTGCCTTTCTTCCTAGTTTGAGGTTATGTTTAACTCCTCATGCTTTTGCTGACTCGGGTTTTCAGCAGCAGCACTTTAATCGTGCTGACACAGACTCCAGACCTCCTCCTATACTGATATCCTGAACATGAATTTTGTCAGACCCCCTGCCTGACCCCTCATGGTTCATTCTTTGTACTCTGAAGCCATCATCCTGCATATATGTATGCATTACTTTTAAATTTACATTTGTTTCCAATGTAAATATTCCAGCTTTTCCTACTATGGACTTTGAAGGTGTTTACTGCTTTTGTACTTACTGTGCACCTAACTCCCTTGGTGAATTGATAAGGTTAATGTTTCTCAAGCAAGTGTGCCCTAAGGACAGCCCCATAAACACACAGGAGGCATCATGAACATGGTAGTGGCTGGTGCAGTAATACTCTACACAGTGATCCCCACCGTTGTTGGAGGCAGTTGGATTTGACATACTAATGCTGTCAAGTGGGGTTTTGCTGGAGACTTTGAAAAGTAAGTTGAAAGTTTATAAGAAAATATTCAAGATTATTATCAGGTGATCTTAATTTTGTTTTGTGTATTGGTAATTTTTCATATTCAAACATTTAAAAAAATGAGCAAAAATGTATTTTAAAGAGACATGGAATGTCAATGTGTGATGGATTAGATTACCCAATAATCCTCCAATTACAAAAGAACTAGAAATCATTGATAAAATAGAGCAATCAACCTTTATACATGCATGGAGAGGCAAAACCACATGAAGTATTTCTGCCTGTCTACGGTCATGGTCACCTGGCTCCAGTTCTCTGTTAGCAGTGAGACCTTCCGTGCTTCGACAGCTGTGTTTGCAAAGTAGGGACGGGATAGCATCTGCCACATGGAGTTGTTTTGAGGGTTAAAAGACTCTGTGTAAAGCACTCAGAACACTCGTTGGCATGTAACGGATGTTTGTTGTTGTTGTGATATGATTATGAGCAGCAGGTGGAAGGTGACAGCTGAGCTCTCAAGAAATGAGGAAAATCCAGAGGGGATTCAGAGAGAAGTGACATCAGATTGGTAGGGGAGAGCTAATGCTGTGGCTAGGGTAAATATGCCGGGACTAGAGCGGAAGCTTGGAACTCAGAGTGAAGACCTCATACCCTCAGACACACAAAGCTGGACTCTTAGAAACCCTTAACAAAGGAAAAACAGCCAAAATGGACCATAGGCATAGGCAGAGGGACAAGAGGGCTTGCCACCTGGATCTGGGCTTGAATGGGAAAGGGGATATAGGTTAATAAGAGAAAGTTACCCTAACAATTCCTAACCATAGGACTGCCATCAAATAAATATATCTCAAGTCAGAAATTTAAAGTAAAAGTGGGTCCTGACTGTTAATGTTTCTAGGGCATCTAGCAGAAGCAATTAACAAAATCTTTTGAATCCACTCTGAAGTGGAATCTGGTTTATTACTGGAAAATAGACTCTGACTAAAATCCAGGCCTAGTTGTCCCTTATCAGGTGTTTTTGGTTTTTTTTTTTGTTTTGTTGTTGTTGTTTTAAAGATTTTACTTATTTGTTTGAGACACAGAGAGAGCATGGGCGGGGCGGAGAGGCAGAAGGAGAGGGAGAGGGACATGCAGACTCCCGCCGAGCAGGGAGCCCAACATGGGGCTTGATCCTAGGACCCTGAGATCGTGACCTGGAGCCGAAAGCAAGAGTCAGATGCTTAACCCACTGAGCCACCCAGGTCCCGCCCCCCTGCCCCCTTATCAGTTTTTTGACTGAGATTGGCCTCAGTTTCTTCTTGGGTGAAATATAGGAATTGACCAGAAATGATCGGGATTTCTAATTTACAGGCTCAGGAATGGATCTTTGGCATTTTAAATACCCTGAAATGACATGTGGTGATATGTTGAGCTCATATGATTTCTAGAGTAATTAAACAGAAAGATTGAAAGACACAGATACCCATCTGTACCATGTTTACCCAACTGCAAAGGTGACCCCACCTACAAATTTGAAAATTGACAAGATTCAGATTGAAGCTCTGATATGGCTCTAATTTTCTCTATTCTGAGCTGTCTGGATAACTCTTTATAAATCATCAGTTCAGGAAGTGCAGTATGGTAATGAGCTGCTAAGCATCTCTTTGAAATTAAAGACAGCTTAGACCCTGATCCCTATCTCTGTAATGTCTGCATGCCTTGAGGGTTAGATTAGGAGTGTGTTTCAGACAATGTTACAGCAATTTATTTTTTTAGACAGTCTGTCTCTATTAATATTATAATTCATTTAGTAATGGATTAAATATTTAAATGTAGACATGAAAGAGATGGAAATTGCTGTTTTAATTAGAGATTATTCTTGGTGTTTGACCATTATTTAACCCATTTAACCTAGGTTTTCAGTTATTTTAAAGAACAAAATGTATACATTTAAGTACAGTTAAGTAAGGAAAATCTCAGGAACACAAGTCTGACAAAATTTGATTACTTTCCCAAATGATTTTCTCTGTTTCACACTCCTTTTGTTAAAATGCTCATGTTTATAATGCAGTTGCGTGCTGAATTGGTCAGAAGCACATTTTCCCACGACTAGAACTACCCACTGATTTCACTTCATTGGAGATTTTTGTTTTCTTCTGGGATTGCCTGATATTTCCTGTGGTATTTTCTGAAATTTAGCCTGGGTCATTCAGTCATTGTAAGTACTACTAGTATACAAGCTAGTTCCTGGGCCCTTTGCAATTATCCCTCTAACAAAAGGACTTTATTTATTTATTTATTTATTTATTTATTTATATGTTCAGTTAGCCACTGTATAGTACACCATTAGTTTTTGATGTAGTGTTCAGTGGTTCCTTAGTTACGTATAACACCCTGTGCTCATCACAGCACGTGCCCTCCTTAATACCCATCACACTCTTACCCCCTCCCCCTACTTCCCCCTCCCAAACCCTCAGTTTGTTTCCCGGGTCCATGGTCTCTCATGGTTCATCTCCCTCTCTGATTTCTCCCCCTTCAGAATTCCCTCCCTTCCCTATGGTCCTCTGTTACACATATGAGTGAAATCATATAATTGTCTTTCTCTCCTAGACTTACTTCACTTAGCATAATCCCCTCCAGTTCTTTCCATGTCAATGCAAATGGTGGGTATTCATCTTTTCTGATGACTGGGTAATACTCCATTGTATATATGTACCACATCGTCTTTATGCATTCATCTGTTGAAGGGCATCTCGGCTCCTTCCACAGTTTGGCTATTGTGGACATTGCTGCTAGGAACATTGGGGTGCATGTGCCCCTTCTTTTCATTACATCTGTATCTTTGGGGTAAATACCTACTAGTGCAATTGCTAGGTCATAGGGTAGCTCTATTTTTAACATCTTGAGGAATCTCCATATGGTTTTCCAGAGTGGCTGTACCAGCTTGCATTCCCACCAACAGTATAAGAGGGTTCCCCTTTCTCCACATCCCTGCCAACATTTGTTGTCTTCTGTTTTGTTAATTTTTGCCATTCTGATTGGTGTAAGGTAGTATTTCATTGTGGTTTTGGTTTGTATTTACCTGTTGGCTAGTGATGTTGAGCATTTTTTCATGTGTCTGTTAGCCATTTGTATGTCTTCTTTGGAGAAGTGTCTGTTCATGTCTTCTGCCCATTTTTTGACTTGATTATTTGTTTTTTGGGTGTTGAGTTTGAGAAGTTCTTTATAGATCTTGGATACCAGCCCTTTATCTGTAGTGTCATTTGCAAATATCTTCTCCCATTCCATGGGTTGCCTCTTAGTTTTGTTGACTATTTACTTTGCTGTGCAGAAGGTTTTTATCTTGATGAAGTCCCACAAGTTCATTTTTGCTTTTGTTTCACTTGCCTTTGGAAATGTGTCTTGAAAGAAGTTACTAAGGTGATGTTGAAGAGGTTCTCCTCTAGGATTTTGATGGATTCTTATCTCACATTGAGGTCTTTCATCCATTTTGAGTTTATCTTTGTGTCTGGTGTAAGGGAATGGTCCAGTTTCATTCTTCTCTATGTAGCTGTCCAATTTTCCCAGCACCACTTATTAAGGAGACTGTCTTTTTTCCTTTGGATATTTTTTCATGATTTGTCAAATATTAGTTGACCATAGAGTTGAGGGTCCATTTCTAGAGTCTCTATTCTATTCCATTGGTCTATGTGTCTTTGTGACAATACTATGCTGTCTTGGTGATCACAGCTTTGTAATAGAGCTTGAAGTCAGGCAATGTGATGCCCCAGCTTTGTTTTTCTTTTTCATCATTCCCTTGGCGATTCAGGGTCTTTTCTTGTTCCATACAAATTTTAGGATTGTTTGTTCCAGCTCTCTAAAAAATGCCAGTGGTATTTTAATAGGGATGGCATTGACATTATTTAGAATTGGCTGTTTCACTTTACCTTTGGTAGATAGTTGTTTTAGGGGAGAATTGTGCCCTTCAGTCCCTGGCATGCTGTAACTCCCTCCTTTCTGACAGAATTGGTATAAATGTGGCAGTATTCATTTTATTTCTTTTATTTTAAGGATTAAGTGGATATGCTGACCAAATATAATAATGATGTCTTTTATTTATTCAAACTTTACAAATATTGTTTAAGTATTAAATTAGATAACAATTTTAAATATTGAAAGCACCCATTTGTTTGTTTTGCCAGATGGTAATGAGTACATGACTGTTTATGGTGGCAACCAGAAAACTTGTTCTAGTCTTTCCTTGGCTGTTAATGGCTATGTGGCCTTGGAGAACAAAGTCATGTAATCTCTCTAGAGCTCATCTTGTTTCCTCATCTCATTAATAGTTCTAAAGTTTCTTTCAGACCCTAAAGTTTCATTCAAACTTGAGTCCTGTGAAAATATAATAGGAGAAGATACTATGTAGTCCCTTGCCCCATGTTAGCCTTTCATTGAAAAGCAAAATAGTGAAGTATAGGAACATCCCTCATCAACAGTGTTTCCTCTCTGTAAAAAGTTCCCTGCAATTAAAAAAACAAAACAAAAAAACGAATGCTATTTTATAACAATTGTATGTCATGCTCCAGGCATTATTAATTTTTACATAATGATCTCTTTGTTCCATCAATTCTTATTAGCTTGAGGTAATATTACACTTTCATAATAAGCACAGTTGTATTTTTATCTGTTTAAGCAATAAAACAGCAACTTCAGCAGATTACTAAGTAGATTGGCTTGGAATGTTGGTTGATAGGTCACAGCCAATGTTTTCCTGCATTATGTGGACATAAAACATTAAATGTTGTTGGCACTCAGATTTAATGGATATTTTACCTAGCACTCAGCTGTGTAATAATTGTCAGGCATTCTCCGTTTAGCTTGATTTCTTTGTCAGTAAATTCCATCAGAAGCCCCAATGGCATCAACTTTTACTGCAATATGGGGAATAAAAATCAAAACACCTTGCTTTTGTTACGCTAGTGGCTTCATAGGGGTTAGAGGGAAAAATGCTAGCTTTTAACTTACATAGTTACTTTCTGTATTTTTTAGAATCAGTCTTGGAACTTTTTTTTTTTTTCAGAGCAAACTCTTAATAAAGCCTATATATATAATACATATGTATATGTACCAGAAACATTCTTTTTTTTTTTTTTCCTAAACAATGGTTGGCATGAAGTCTTATGATCAAGCATCTGAGTGTACTAAAATCATTGGGTTTATAAAATGATAGTCAAGACTTTGATTCTCTTGAATTCATGTGTTTATTGTTACTCTTAAAGTCTGGTAGAAACATCTGAGAGATAGCTTTTGATAGTACAATTATATGGTTCATTCCATACTTTAGAAAAATAAATTACTGTATTAGGTTGAAATGTATGAAATTTCTAATATTTGATTTTTTTTCTCTACAGAAACTGCAGTTTCATACAACTTAATGTATTACTCTACATTTCCTTACACTTATACACAACGCCTTTCCCTGGAGACAAAGATGTCTTAACCCAATAGGCCATTTAATTATCCCATATTTTGTACCATATTTTCTGCATTTTTATTTCCACCTTTTGTTTGGTTGTGGAACTATGAAGATCAAGTATAAGTGTGCAAAGTTTACATAGGTTTTAAAATTTAATTTTATGATTACTTGATGGCCTTCATTTTCTTTGTTTTGCTTCTGACTATTGGAAACTTAGTTCCGAGCTAGCAATGTTCTCTGCATGTTCATATTTGGGGACCATTGTCCTGGATCTTAGGAAGGGACTTTTCATTGCTGAGGTTTGGGAGTGGTTGCTTAAGTGACATGTGTAAGGCTCCCAGAGAGTGAGTGATTAGGAATCTGATATGATTAGGAATGATAATAGTGATTATCATCATTTCAGTTCTGTATAGTGTGGTTTTTTTTTTTTCTTTTCTCTTTTCTGCGTCTTAGTTTCCCAGTTTTAGGAAGATGATGAGGTGACTGCTTTTTTAATATGTATCAAACAGATCTCTAAATTCTATGCTGATATTCTGTTGTTTTATTGCTTATGTTTTGTTTTGGGGAAGCATTTTCAAGATTGAACCATGCAGCGATTTTTACAGTGCTAATAAAAAGGAATAGAAACTTAAGGAAAAAAGGTTTGCTATAATGTGTGAACATGTTTGAATATTACTCAAATATTTCCATAGTTGTTAATGTCTTTTCTTGAGGAAATATACTTTATAATACTTGTAAGTACGTTTGCCAAAGATCTGGGGTAACAATCTCTTTGGGAGAGAAGAGTGAGTACAAAGAACCCCAAGAGGGACTGAGTATGGCATGTTTGAAGAGCATCAAGTAGTATAGCTGACAGGACTACCTGATGGCTTTGGATGTGGAATGGCAGAATAAACATTTGCCGCCGTGTCCTCTTATTTCTGTGCCTTCTCTCAAGTAGTCAGTGCCCTTGTTTCCCTAGAAGTTGGCATCATGGGCGCGCCACATGAAATTCTTATCTGTCTCCTTTGCAGCTGTTTTGTTTAAAATGCCGAGCAATTCCCCTCTCAGTGCTTGGGTCAAAATGTCTCAGGATCCTGCTGTCCTTTACATAGATGACCATGGCTGACTTTTAGCTAAAGGGAGCTTTTTTTTGCATGTAAATTTTAACATGCCGGTGGTTCTTTGCTTAGAGATCTTGTTCAGTCAGTTTTTGACTTCGTATTATAAATGCTATAGATAATGAAATAGTTTAGGAAACTGAAGGTTTCTCCCATGGGAACTTTTGAACTCTTTGAAGGCAAAGGACTATTTATTTTTATTTCTAATTTTCAGCATTTGTCATATTGCCTAGCACACTGTGAGTTTCATACGCTCACTTTTTCACCTGTCTTTGATTTGATGCTCAGAATAAGCATCTTCTGCTACCATGCTGTCAGCTAGTTATCCAAAGATAGGCCAGCTTTCCTTTAGGAGTTTTCTTCTCCCCATCCCTACCACAATGTGAGAATTGACCATGCTGCTTTCTTCCTATTGTATACATCATTAGTAATTGTTATTTACTATTCTTGAAGGTATGTGGTATTATCATCATTATTCCTGTTGAGGAAACTGAGCTCAGAGACTTTATTTCACTTGTTCAGGGCCACAAGGCTGGTAGTTGGTAGATAACAGGCTTTAAATCTGGTCTAGTTTCCAAGTTTGTACTCTTTTTACTTTATCACATTAGGAACCCCTGATAACAGCCCCAGTACTGATAAAAAAAGGTGAAGTGAACATATATAAATGTCTAAGAACTGGCCATCTCTGTCGAGTAGTCCCTCTTTCTGTCCATGTGTATTGTAAGAATGTGTACATATGTGAAATATGAGCTAACATTCTTTAACGAATTTAAGTAACATTGGTAATGCTAAAGTTCTCCATGAAACCCATCTCTGCAGAGCTACTGTAAGTATCAGGACATTTTTGTGTAATAGGAATTTTGAAGGAATGTACTTTGGAATCAATCTTTCTTTTCTTTCTTTTTCTTTCTTTCTTTCTTTCTTTCTTTCTTTCTTTCTTTCTTTCTTTCTTTCTTTCTTTCTTTCTTTCTTCTTTCTGAGATTTATTTATTTGAAAGAATCGGTGGGGAGGGGCAGAGGGAGAGGCAGAGAGAGAATCTCAAGCAGACTCTGCACAGAGCACAGAGCCTGATACAGGGCATGATCCCACAACCCCAAGACCATGACCAGAGCTGAAACCAAGAGTCAGATGTTCAACTGACTGCTCCACCCAGATACCCCTATTTTTGTTATTTCAAACAGTATATTGAATGGGTTGTAATGCATCCTTTTGAAATGTTTTTGACATCTCTGTTATTGTAATGTTATGTATAAAGAATAAGACTATGTCTAACCATTTAGTTTAAGAAGTGCTTTAGAACTGGGGCGCCTGGGTGGCTCATTTAGTTAAGCATCTGACTCTTGGTTTCAGCTCAGGTCATGATCTCAGGGTCTTGGGATCCAGCCCTGTGCCAGGCTCTGTGCCCAGCGGGGAGTCTGCTTGAGTTTCTCTTCCTCTCCTCCTGCCCCTCCCCTGTTTTCTCTCTCGCTCTAAAATAAATAAATAAATCTTTAAGAAAAGAGAAGTGCTTTAGAACTAAAACAATTCTGTGTTATCCATTATTACAGTAGCATTTTAGGGGATTTCATTTTCCCTTAGTACATAATTTAATTTTTCCTCAATGTCAATACTTCCCAGTAAAACCATACCTTAAAGTCCTATAATTTTTTCTTTTTTGTACTTTTGAACACACCTTTACAAACTTTTAAAACTCAGCAATTCATAAAATCATTAAAATTCAGTTTTACACAGATTATTAAGTAGTCTGTATAGGAACAATAAAGTTCCCACGTTTGAATGTGTTTATTTGAGTAGTTCATTTATGCTCTTGTTCCTCTCTCCTCATGCTCCTCCCCCACAATTTCTTCCAGGACATTTGAAACCGTATATAATGCCTCCCAGGACTGAGATTTTGCTCAAGTACCTGAAAAATAACAGATGCTGCTGTGCTCTTCATAGCAGAGAATAATGCTTGACCAGCCAAAACACATCGCTAGAACATAGCCCCAGCAGCAAAATGCTTGTGGTGATTGGTAAAGGGAAAATCATACTGTAGTAGAGTAGATGGCTTTTCCCATCTGTTGGATTCCATCAGTTAAGTCCTGGCAACGGCCCTTCAACAATGGCCCAAATGTTTTTTGTTGAGAAATCTACTTTTACTTAGTAAGCAAAATTTGTTTGAAAAGACTGTACTGAGGAGTAAATAAATCTGACATATGTCTACTTTTAAACTGTTTTCCCAGTTCGTAGGAGCTACCTAATATTATTTTGACTGCAGGGTTTTTTTTTTTAACTTTAAAGATTGCATGTTTTTATAATTACAAAAACTTACAAATCCCCTTTCCTTTATTCCAGACTTTTAAATATATTTTATAGAATTGAAATCATATAGCTTTGTGTATTTTAAATTTATTAATGCAATATTCATATTCATTTAGTATTATGTTATATATGTATTTATATTTATGATATTTCAGTGATGTTCTTCATCCTTTCTAGGGGTACCTGGGTGACTCAGTTGGTTAAGAGTCTGACTCTTGATCTCAGCTCAGGTCTTGATCTCAGGGCTATGAGTTCAAGCCCTGCATTGGGCCCCACGCTAGGCATGGAGCCTACTTAAAAACAAAAAAACCCCACAGAACATCCTTTCTAATGATGGCATAATATGGCCATGCCACAATTTATTTATATATTTCTGAATGAGCACTTTTGGGGGGGGTACTTTTGTAAAGGACATTAATCTTTCTTTATCATAAATAGTATTTAGTGATGTTTTTGAATGAATGGGAGAATAAAGGTTTTTTTTTCCTCTGAAAATGTAGATCTTTTGATAGAAATGTTTATATAGTAAGAGGTAATTGGGTACCTGTGTAGATTAGTTCTACCTGTTCCAATTTGTCTTGCCATGTTAAAAGTTTAATATTTAAATAGGGCGTATATTTTAGGTAATTTTCTAGATGAAAATTTTCTGGATGATGTTTGCAAAGATTATGCTGCAGACCCCGCAGGTTAATGCTGGAGACCTAGAAGGGAAGGAACCATCATCTGTTGAAGCCCTAGCTCTTACATAGTAATGGGTGGCAGCATTGTAGCTGGTATCTCATATAACCTGTTGGAAAACCTTGTAATTGATGAAATCTTATGCTCATTTTGCAGGTGAACAAAGGTTTAGAATTACAACCAAACTTTAAGACCACACAGATTGCATGAATGAAACATTATTTTACGTTATTCTAATAGGTTGGATTGAAGCTCCATTCTTGTATCTATGTTTCCCTCAGAATAGTTGCAAAACCATTGGTCTAGACCACAAAGTCAGGAGTTTGTTACACTTCTTACCTAATTTATTATATTGTTTAGCTGTATGATATTTGCCATAGACTTAATCTTATGTTCACTTCAACTAATATTTTTAAATATTATATTTTTGTTTCATTCTTTACTTATATAAACCTGTTTTTTAGTTATGAAAAGCAATGTTTGTATGAAAAGCAATGTAAATAATTTTATACAGGAAGTAACCAAAAATAAATACTTAATCATTAAAATTAGAAGTGTGTATCTGTAATAATCCATAAGATCACTTGTCAGTGGCCCCTACTACACCTTGGGAAGTTTTATTAATTTGAAAGAAAAGTTGCTCTCTGAATAATGGAGCATACCCCAAATGAGTAGAAATGTTCAAGAGTCTGTGAATATCTTAAGATTCTCAAGTGAATTGCAGGAAGCCTGACTTGTTTTTTCAGAACCAGAAAGTATTTAGGATATCCTGAGCTCCCAACTTTGTAATACTCAGTAGGATTGAGTCTCTTCCATGCAATCCCTTTCTGACTGCTGTGGAGTCATTGGGTCAGCATCAGATGTGCTACTGGCCCTCAGACTTTATATTACTTACTGACAAGACACATTTCTAGTCATCCCTTTGTGACTGGAGTCAATCTTTGAAAAACAATATTGTTTACGGTCCTGAAGAGAGGACCAGTACTCCAAGTGCCAGTACTTCTGACAACAAATGTTTGGGTTATTTTTCCCAATGCAACCATTTCCTTAACTCCCCAGACACCAATTGGGTGTCCTACAATTTAGTTCATTTCTTACACTAACAACTCAGAGTTAGCACAGCCCCCACAAATTAAGGGCTCAGTGCCACAAGATGCCTCCACTTTAGACACCAATTGCAAGCCTTTACTCCTGATCAATGTGCTATAAAGTCTGGGGGTTCCTACAACTCCCTTCTCAGGTTTGATCATTTGCTGGAATGGCTCACAGAACTCAGGGAAACACTTTACATTTACTGGTTTACGACTCAGGAACAGCCAAAAAGAAGGACTGTACAGGGCAAGGTATGGGGTGGGGGAGTATGTGCAGAACATTCATGCCCTCTCCAGGTATGTTGCCCTCCCAACACCTTGATGTGTTCACCAATCCTGAAGATCTCTGAACCCTGTTGTTGTTGTTGTTGTTTAAATTCAAGTATAGCTAATGTACAGTGTTATATTAGTTTCAGTGTACAATATAGTGATTCAGTAATTCTGTACATTACTCAGTGCTCATCATAAGTGTACTCTTAATCCCCTTCACCTATTTCACCCATTCCCCCACCTTCCTCCCCTCTGATAACCATCAGTTTGTTCTCTATAGGTAAGAGTCTGTTTCTTGGTTTGTCTTTATTTCCCTTTTTCATTTGTTTTGTTTCTTAAACTTCACATATAAGTGAAATCATATGGTATTTGTCTTTTTCTGGCTGACTTATTTCACTTACCATTATATTCTCTAGATTAATCCATGTCATTGCAAGTGGCAAGATTTCATTCTTTTTTATGGCAGAGTAGTATTCCATTGTATATATCTATATACCACAACTTCTATATCCGTTCATCTATCCATGGACACTTGGCTTTCTTCCATAATTAGGCTATTGTAAATAATGCTGCAGTAAACATAGGGGTGCATATAGCTTTTCAAATTAGTGTTTTCATATCCTCTGGGTAAATACCCAGTAGTAGAAATACTGAATCATGTGGTAATTCTGTTTTTAATTTTTTGAGAAATCTCTATACTGTTTTCCTGGAGTGGCTGCCCCAGTTTGCATTCCCACCAACAGTGCATGAAGCTTCCTTTTTCCACATCCTCACCAACACTTGTTCCTTGTGTTTTTGATTTTAGCCATTCTGGCAGGTGTGAGGTGATAGCTTATTGTACTTTTTATTTGGATTTCTCTGGTGATGAGTGATGTTGAGAATCTTTTCATGCGTCTGTTGACCATCTGGATGGAGAAATGTCTGTTTATGTGTTCTGCCCATTTTTTAGTTGGAGTATTTGTGTTATGGGTGTTGAGTTTTATAAGTTCTTTGTATATTTTGGATACTCTTTATTGGATGTGTCATTTGCAAATATTTCTTTCATTCAGTAAGTTGTCTTTTAGTTTTGTTGATTGTTTCTTTTGCTGTGTAGAAGCTTTTTATTTTGATGTAGTTCCAATAATTTATTTTTGCTTTTGTTTCCCTTGCTTCAGGACACCTATCTAGAAAAATGTTGCTAGGGCTGATGTTAGAGAAATTACTGCCTGTGCTCTTTTCTAGGATTTTTATGATTTCAGTTCTCATATTTAGGAACTTAGCCCATTTTGCATGCATGGCTTTTATGGGGGCTCAATTTTCCACATGGCTGAATAAATCATCATCAATTGGCAATTTAACTCAATCTCCAGCCCCTCTCCCCTCCACTGAGGTCAGAGGTAGGGTTGAAGTGCCAACTATCTAATCATGCCTTGGGCTTTCAGGATTCATCCTGGACCTATCTAGGGGCCCCCAGCTACCAGCCAGTCATCTTATTAGCATGCAAAAGACGTTTTGTCAATTTTAAGATTCCAGGAGTCTTAGAAGCTCTTGTGTCAGGAACTAGGGACTGAGACCAAATATTTCATCCAATGGTGCTCTTCTCACCCATATCATTCAAGAAATTCCTAGGGTTTTAGACACTCTCTGCCAGGAACTGGATGAAAGACCAAATATGTTTCTTTTTATATCACAATATCACAGCAAGTATCATTTGAATAGCAAACGCAGAGGATTATTTTGGAGATGCACTTAAGATACATTGATGAAGGATGGGGTGAGTTGTAAGCAGGCTGCCTACGAGGGGCTGCTTATTGTGATTTTATCTAAGTGGCAGAAGTGTGGTTGCCTCTTAGTGCTGTCACATATGTAAACCAAATACTGTTGGTTTACCTCTTAATTCTTCTTGAGCCGCTTCTTGGGTTCTGTGTGCATATCTGTTTCTACCACCTTTCTCCAAGAGCTTTTATTTCTGCCAGAAATATTCAGAATTAGAGGCAAAGTTTGGTTTCTTAGGTTTAAGTCAGAAAAATTTTATTTTTACTTTTTTTTTTAATTTTTAAAAAATATTTTAAGTAATCCCTATACCCAACATGGGGCTCAAACTCATGACCCCAAGATCAAGACTTGCACACTCTACTGACTGAGCCAGCCAGGTGCCCCTAATTTTTAGTTTTGTAAGGTTTTATTTTAATTCCAGTTAGTTAACATACTGTTGTTATATTAGTTTCAGGTGTACATTATAGTGATCCCACAATTCCATACATCACTGGGTGCTCATCACAACAAGTGCACTCCTTAATTCCTATCACTCATTTCACCCATCCTCCCTGGGAACCATCATTTTCTTCTCCATAGTTAATCTGTTCCTTGGTTTGCCTCTTTCTCTTTCTTTTTCCTTTTGCTCCTTTGTTTCTTAAATTCCACATATGAGTGAAATCATATGGTATTTGTCTTTCCCTGACTTATTTTGCTTAGTGTAATTTGCTCTGGCTCCATCCACATTGTTGCAAATGGCAAGATTTCATTGTTTTTAATGGCTGAGTAATAGTCCATTGTGTGTATGTACCACACCTTCTTTATCGGTTCATCAGTTGATGGACATTTGGGCTCTTTCCATAATATGGCTATTGTTGATTATGCTGCTATAAACATCAGGACGCTTGTGTCCCTTCAAATCAGTATTTTTGTATCCTTTGGGTAAATACCTAGTAGTGTGATTGCTGGATCATAGGGTAGTTCTATTTTTAACTTTTTGAGGAACCCCCTTATTGTTTTCCAAAGTTGGACCAATTTGTATTCTCACCAAGAGTACATGAGGGTTCCCTTTTCTCCACATCCTCACTGTTTCTTGTGTTTTTGATTTTAGCCATTCTGACAAGTGTGAGATAACTCATTGTAGTTTTGACTGCATTTCCCTGATGATAAGTGATGATGAACATCCTTTCATGTGTCTGTCAGCCATCTGGATGTCTTCTTTAGAGAAATGTCTGTTCATACCTTCTGCCCCCTTTTTTATTTTAAGTTGGATTATTGGTGTTTTGGGTCTTGAGTTTTATATGTTCTTTATTTATTTTGGGTACTAATCCTTTATCAGATACATAATTTGCAGAAATCTTTTCCCATTATATAGGTTACCTTTTAGTTTTGTTGATTATTTCCTTTGCTGTGCAGAAGCTTTTTATTTTGATGTTGTACTAATTGTTAATTTTTGCTTTTGTTTCCCTTTCCTTAGGGGACCTATCTAGAAACAGGTTGCCATGGCTGATGTCAGAGATATTACTACCTGTGCTCTAGTCTATGATTTTTATGATTTCAGGTCTCACATTTAGGAATTTAATCCATTTTTTATTTATTTTCATGTATGATGTTAGAGAGTGGTCCAGTTTCATTTTTTTGCCTGTTGCTGTCCAGTTGCCTAGCACCATTTGTTGAAGAGACTGTCTTTTTCCCATTGGATATTCTTTCCTGCTTTGTCCAACATTAATGGACTATATAATTGTGGGTTTATTTCTGGGTTTTCTGTTCTGTTGATCTCTGTATCTATTTTTTTGTGCCAGTACCATACTGTTTTGATTACTACAACTTTGTAATATAACTTGAAGTCTAGAATTGTGATGTCTCCAGCTTTGCTTTTCTTTTTCTCTTTTTTTTTCTTTTCCTTTTCCCTTTCCTTTTTCTTTTCTCTTTTTCTTTCTTTCTTTTATTTTTTTTTTTTTCAAGATTGCTTTGGCTATTTGAAATCTTTTGTGGTTTCATACACTTTTTAGGATTGTTTGCTCTAGGTCTGTGAAAAATGCTGTTGGTATTTTGATAGGGATTGCATTAAGTGTGTAGATTGCTTTGGGTAGTATAGACAATTTAACAATATTTCTTCTTCCAATCCATAAGCATGAAATATCTTTCTATTTCTTTGTGTCATCTTCAGTTTCTTTCCTCAGTGTTTTATAGTTTTCAAAGTACAGGTGTTTCACCTCTTTGGTTAGGTTTATTCCTAGGTATCTAATTATTTTTGGTATAATTGTAAATGGCATTATTTTCTTAATTTTTCTTTCTGCTGCTTCATTATTGGTATGTAGAAATCAACAGATTTCTGTACATTGATTTTGTATCCTCTGACTCTACAGAATCTTTTTATCAGTTTTAAAAGTTTTTTGGTGAAGTCTTTGGGCTTTCTATATAGAGTACCATATCATCTGCCAGTAGTGAAAGTTTGACATCTTCCTTGCCAATTTGGATGCCTTTTATTTACTTATTTGTTGTTGTTGTTGTTGTTGTTGTCTGATTGCTGTGGCTAGGACTTCAAGTACTCTGTTGAATAAAAGTGGTGAGACTGGACATCCTTGTCTTGTTCCTGACTTTAGGGAAAAGGCTCTCCATTTTTCCCCATTGAGAATGATGTCAGTTGTGGGTTTTTTATAGATGGCCTTTATTACATTGAGGTATGTTCCCTCTAAACCTACTTCGTTGAGTATTTTTATCATGCATGGATGTTGTACTTTGTCAAATGCTTTTTCCATGTCTGTTGAAATGATCATATGTTTCTTATTCTTTCTCTTATTGATGTGATGTATCATTGGTTGATTCATGAATATTGAACCACCCTTGCAACTCAGGAATAAATTCCACTTGATTGTGGTGAATGGTTTTTTAAATGTATTGTTGGATCCTGTTTGCTAGTGTTTTGTTGGAGACTTTTGCATCCCTGTTCATCAGAGATATTGGCCTCTAGTTGTTGTTTTTTTTTCTGGTGTCTTTATTTGGTTTGGGTTATCAGGGTAATGCTGGCATCATAGAATGAATTTGGAAATTTTTCTTCCTCTTCTATTTTTGGAATGCTTTGATAAGAATAGATATTAACTGTTCTTTTTTTTTTTTTTATGTTCAGTTAGCCAATATATAGTACATCATTAGTTTTTGATGTAGTGTTCAGTGTTTCATTAATTGAGTATAACACCCAGTGCTCATCACAACATGTGCTCTCCTTACCTATCTTAACAGTCCTTTAAATGTTTGGTAGAATTTGGCTGTGAAGCCACTGGTCCTAGACTTTTGTTTTTGAGAGTTTTTTGACTACTGGTTCAATTTCTTTGCACTCAAAGTTCAGTCTGTTCAAGTTTTCTATTTCTTCCTGTTTCAGTGTTGGTAGTTTATATGGTGCTAGGAATTTATCCATTTCTTCTAGGTTGTCCAATTTGTTGGCATATAGTTTTTTATAATATTATCTTATAATTATTTGTATTTCTATGGTGTTGGTTGTTATTTTTCCTCTCTCATTTGTGATTTTCTTTATTTGGGTCCTCTCTCTTTTTTTCTTGATAAGTCTGGCTAGAGGTTTATCAATTTTATTGATTTTTTTTTTTTTTAATGAACCAGCTCCTGGTTTCACTGATCTGTTCTATTGTATTTTTAATTTCTATATCATTCATTTCCACTCTAATCTTTATTATTTCCTTTCTTCTACTGGTTTTAGCTTTTTTTTGTTATTCTTTTTCTAGGTCCGTTAGGAGTAAGGTTAGGTGGTTTATTTGAGATTTTTCTTGCTTTTTCAGGTAGGCCTGTATTGCTATAAACATCCCCCTTAGAACTGCTTTTGCCGCATCCCAAATGTTTTGGACTGTTACATTTTCATTGTAATTTGTTTCCATGTGCTGTTTCATTTTTCCTTTTATTACCTGTGTAACTTAACCTCTATGTATTTGTGGTCTTTCCAGACTTTTTATTGTGATTGATTTCTATTTTTATAGCATTGTGATCAGAAAAGATGTGTGGTATGACTTCAGTCTTTTTGAATTTTTGGGGGTTTGTTTTGTAGCCTAAAATGTGATCTATTCTGGAGAATGTTCCATGTGCACTTGAAAAGGATATGTATTCTGCTGTTTTAGGATGGAATGTTCTGAATATGTCTGTTAAATCCATCTGGTCCAGTGTGTCATCCAACGCTATTGTTCCTTGTTGATTTTCTGTTTAGAATGATCTGTCCATTGTTGTAAATGGGGTGTTAAGGTCCCCTACTATTGTATTATTATCAATTATTTCCTTTGTGTTTGTTATTAACTGTTTTATGTATTTGGGTGCTCCCATGTTGGGTGCATAAATTTTTACAATTGTTTTATCTTCTTGTTGGATTGTCCCCTTTATTATGTTATAATGTCCTTCTTTGTCCTTGTTACAGTCTTTATTTTAAAGTGTATTTTGTCCAGTCTAAGTTATTGCAATTCCTGCCAGAAAGAACTTTTTTTTTTTAAGATTTATTGATTTATTTGGCAGAGAGAGTGAGGGAGCATAAGCAGGGGGAACAGCAGAGGGAAAGGGAGAAGCAGGCTCCCCATGAGCAGGGAGCCCAATGTGGTACTCGATTCCAGGACCCTGGAATCATGACCTGAGCCGAAGGCAGACACTTAACCATCTGAGCCACCCGGGTGTCCCCAAAAGAATATTTTTAATACTATTAAAAATAACTGTTTTAGTGTATCGTGTGCATGATCTAGGAGCTTGGTATTTTGCCTATAGGCAAGTTCTTTTATAACGTAATACAGCTTATTGTTTTTTTTAGTGTTGTGGCAACTGAAAAATTTCAGAACAGCTGTTTAAGGTGCTGGTTATGGCAGTAACAATTTCAACAGGTTACCTCAGTATATTTATCCAAGGTAAAATGTATTTTCCTCATTCCCCCATCATAGTAGTGGTTGTTAGGGAGCTGGCCATCCTTCATAGGAGGCCACCTAAGCCATTGCTTACATTTCCTTACTCAGGACAAAGTTCCCGAAAACATGGTGTCTAGAGCTGTGTTATAACCTGCTTCTATGAATTCTGTATAACAGCTTATGTAAATTTAAGGGATTCCTGTGTGTTTGGGTTCATGCTTTTCTTAACTGTATTTTACTCACTACAGAGTAATGGGAATATTTTTGTGAGTTTAGATTGCCTTCATGAAGTAAGAGACTCACCTAGAAAAAAGAAAATGAAGTTCTATTGGCATACAATTTGTTTTCTAATATAGCTAACAAACCTTGCAGACCTTAATGAAGGAACTGAGAGGAAAGTATGCCTTCTTCCAGTATTGACTTGTTTTCTTTTCGTTTAAGGATCACAAGTTGATTAAGGAAAGCAATTTACAAAATTCGTGCCTGGCTGTGAGAACAGAGTCTGCACTAGTTTTATTAGGGCTGTATTTGTTCAACAGTAACTCTGTGATACTAACATTTTTGATGAATATTATATAGCTATGTTTATGTTAATGATTCTCAACCTTTTTGCTCTCAGGACCCCCATGCCCTTAAATATTTTGAGGACTCCAAAGAGGTTTCATTTAATCTTGTCATGTCCTTTCCATTCCTTTTCTTTTTCCCTTTCCTTCCCATGGGTTCACCTTATCAATACTTATTTGCTGGAAATTAAAACAGGAAAAATTTTAAGCATATTAATTCATTTAAAAGTAGCAATAATAAATTCATAAATAGTTACATTTGTTTTCATAAAAAATAGCAATATCCCCAAACCATAAAAAACAAAGGGAAGAATGGCAATTTTTTCACTTTTTTTTTTTGCAAAGGTGTTTAATATTAGATTTAATGAAAATAATTGGATTCTTACATCTGTTTCTGCATTCAATCTGCTGCATTATGTTCTGGTTGAAGTACGTGAAGAAGGTCCAGCTTCACATAGATATGTGCTTGAAAGGGGTATAATATTTTAATAGCCTTTTCAAATAATTATGGATGTTCTTCTTTGACACTACACCAAAAGTTGGCATCTGTTAGTTTTTTAAAGATTAGTTGCAATATGGAATCTGAAATCACATCAGTGAACTCTTCATACTCTATTAAGCTAAAGATTCACTGGTCCGTCTTGCACTGCAAGTGACTTTTACACATGCATGATTTTGGAACACCATGCATTGGTAAACATATCTGAGTTGTATAGATCTCTTTATATAATATTTAAAAATTATATTTGATATTATCGTCTCCAGTTCCAACAGAAACAACTTTAAGTATTGGGAAGCTGTCAAGATTACAATAGTGGATACAGGGGCACCTGGGTGGTGCAGTCGTTAAGCATCTGCCTTCGGCTCAGGGCGTGATCCCAGCATTCTGGGATCGAGCCCCACATCAGGCTCCTCCGCTGGGAGCCTGCTTCTTCCTCTCCCACTCCCCCTGCTTGTGTTCCCTCTCTCACTGGCTGTCTCTCTCTGTCAAATAAATAAATAAAATCTTAAAACAAACAAACAAACAAAAAACCAAAACAATAGTGGATACATAGTTCCCAGAATTCTAATTTTGACTGATAAGCTTGAATTTACCACTGTCAACAAATACTCCGAATAGTTTTTTTTTTTTAATTAAAATGACAGGTTTCCTCTGTTCACTTTCATGAAAATTCCTGCCAGACCCAAGTCTGACTTACTATATTTTTCTTTTAATCATTCTTTCAAGTAAAAATGGTGTTCCATGAAAGAGACAGCTTATTCAACTTGCAGTTCAACTAATTGCACGTGCACTTATCCCCAAGACAACTATCGAACTTTATTGTGCAGCAGAAGTACTTTATGCATATATCCCATGTTTATCACAAATTTAATAAAATTGTTGCCAGGGTTACATAGGCAAATAACGCCTTCATGTTATTATGAAAGTATTTTTGACTATACAGACTTTATGAAACTGTGCTGTAAGTCTCTGAAAGTCCACAGACCTTACTTTGAGATCTGTTGGTACACTATTAGCCCTTCTTTTGTTTTTGTTGGGAATACAATAACTGCTGGTAATGTTTTCACAGATTTCCCAAACTTTGGTGCACTTACACCAAGGGATTTTTCATTTGCCCCGCTGTGTCCTGAATCTGTAGCAACCTGGCATTCAGGATGAGACTCAGAGCTGTGCACAATCTTCTGATAACAATCAGATATGCTGGTATAAAAAAAGATATAATTTTAGTAATAAAAACATTGGTATTCATTAAATGCCTCCTGTGTTCATGTATTTTTATGTTTGATAATATCTGCCCTTGTCCTTTCCTTTTACGATTATATTGTGAGAACTAATTTGATATTTTATTCATTCATTCATTCATTCATTCATTTATTTAAAGTGGGGGAGAGAAGGTGTGAAGGGGAAGAGAGAATCTTAAGCTGACTCCATGTCTAGTGTGGAGCCTGATGCAGGGCTGGATCTCACAACCCTGAGATCATGACCTGAGCTGAAAGCGAGTTGGACGCTTAACTGACTGAGCCACTCAGGCACTCTGAACTAATTTGATGTTCAAAAATGTAAGAATCTATTTTTATTGCATGGCATATTTTAAAATGATCATGTTGTTTAAAATGATAATTATGTAATAATGAAAGTACAGTGATGCATTTAGAGGTTCATTAGTCAACTAGTTGAAGAAAGGGAGGAAGAGAGGAAATTCCTAGGCATAATGATGCCAAATGTCAAAACGTTTAAAAGCTACAATGGAAAAAACATTTTTCCTCTAATGTATATTGAAAGTGGAAGTATCTTTATTTTAAAGTAAGTAGATGAAGGTTTACTTAATGGAACTAGGAACAGGAATAGATGCTGAAAGGGAGAGTTTTCATTTGAAATAATGAGATGATGAAAGTTTTTAGATATTCCAGAGGGACTTCCCCCTGCCCCCAACATTCTTGGTTCCCTCCGGAATTGAGATTTATAGTTAAATGAATGTTATAAATCTAAGAAAAACAATAGCCAGATTAGTCTATCCTTGAACATGCCATGGGTCAATTTGGTAGGCAAGAGTTCTTGGAGATGGGGGCAATGAAGAAATTTCAGGAAGAAAGTATTTACTTTCAAGAATGTGCCAGTGTTTTTGATTTTTAAAGCTAAATTAAAATGTGAATAATCACCATATACTTGTAATTAAGTGCACTCTCTTCCTCCTCATGAAGTATTGCAACATTTAGTTGATAAACAGATCAAATGAAAATAAGATGATTGGATGGATTTTACACAATACTATATATAGTTATAGGTCACTTTGGACTTTACAAAGAACTCCAGCACTTTAGGTTTGAAAAAGAAGTTTTACATTTACTATTTCGTTTTTATATTAAAAAGAAAAAAAAAACAACCTCTAAAGTAGGTGAGAAAGGAATTCTTACTATGTGAGAATCAGTTTTACCCAAAGCCATAGACCTTGTGAATCAAAGGGTTTGACTTTAAAGCTAGGTCTCTGAACTAACAGTTCCCTGTACTTGGTGCTGCACAGTGTTGCTTCCATGCTACTTTAATTGATGGGATTACATAGTTACAGCATTCACTATGTATACTGGCCCAGAGATTATCGAAAGGAAATAATACTCATTAGGCAAGAGTACAACCTCATCTTTGGGGAAGGACAGCTGTAGAGCAGGATTCTCTCCCAGGTCTGTTGAGAAGGTTTGAGAAAAACTCAATTTGAATCAGGCTATCTTAGGTCAAGTCTTGCCATGGCATGCCCTCCCCCTCCTGCTCTCTGGCTCCCTTGTTAGGATTTGCCCTCCTTTATTTATTTTTTGTTGTTAGGCTTTTAGGAATTAAATAGTATTTCCTCTATCCCTAAATATATTTTGAGACCTCCTCACATTAACTTATGACCAACCAAAGAGATAGGAGCATCATCTATCTTGTGTGTTTCGACCGTTTATAATAAAGCAAGTGATACAGTAAATCTATTGTGTTAGCAAGAAGCAATAGCTATTCAAACCCAAAGGATTTATTTTTGTTTAGATTCCATTTTTAGTATGTATGTGGGAGGTATTAGCCTGTGAGTTAAGGACTTAATGGTATTTCAAATTCCTGGTCAACTTTTCTACTCCCATTTGTTAAATCTAAGTCTTCATATGAAGTCTTCTGTTCTGCATTGTAGGGAGACTGAGGTGGAAGCAGTGTATGTTTAGTGGCAGATTACTTCACTGCAGACATAGGTTAAGGTTCTTACCTTTTGGTTTCAAACACTGCCTGGCTAAGTACTAAGCATTTTCCATTGTTGATGATGATGATGATGATACCAACAACAACAACACAGAAGTAGGAACATTCCCTTTCATTTCAGTTGGCATTTGATGTCTTTTGAGTTCTTTTCAGCCTCATTTAGCTCTTCTTATTTTTCCATCTCAGCAAATCTATTTTGACTTCTTTTAAAACAGGTAAGTCAACAAGGCAAGGGCTGGCGCACACTGGTTCACGGAAGCACCTGTGCCTTGGGATTTGAGGACATTGCTTCACAGTATTTACTTGTTAAACTATGACAGCTAGTGGTGAGGAGTTTTAGAATGTGTCACAGCTGTTAAGTACTGGATGTAGCTGTGATTGCTGTCACCCGTTCTGAGATACTGTCCTCTACTATAGGCATTAGGAATTTTTTCTCTTACCCTGCATTTTTCTGGCCTTCTATAAAATTTTGTGAAATGGTGTTTTTGTGAAGTTTTGTGGAAATCTCTGCCTCTTTCATGTTAACAGATACACATGTTTAAGAGATTTGACGCTCTGGCGGTATTGTATTGAACAAATAAGATTTGAATAGGAATTGTTTTTCATATTTATGTAATGGCAGTGTATTGCTTGGCACGTGAGAGGTGCTCTGTAAATATTATTTGTCGTGAATTCTCGAACCCAAAAGTTAATTAAATGAAGTTCAATTAATGCATTTTTATGAAGCCATATACAATGCTAGGTGAGGAAACTAAAAATATTGGTAAGGCAGTGACTGGGCCAGTGAATCCCTCTGCTAGCCGGAAGGTAATTTCACAGATATAAGCTATTTTACTATGGCAGACATTAATGGTAGCAGTAGAAATACCAAAGTAGTGAAATTGAAGGAGGGAGCAGTTTAGTTATTCCTGGCAGGGATGGGGAGGGTATCAAAAGGAGGCTCGTTGTCCAGGCATCAGATCTGACCTAGCCCTTGAAGATGAAGAGGATGAAAAGGACATTTTTTTGTTTGTTTGTTCTGCTTCTCTCAGAATGTATTTGAAAGATAAAATAGGTTTCCTGTCTGACATTAATATCAATGATACTTTGGAATGTTTGCTTCTCTTATAACCAGGGTTGTTTTTCCCTGGGTCCCATGCTCACTGTGTTTTCATGCCTTGTTTTGCAAGAATTACCTGAGGTTCCATCGATTGAGGAGGAAGTGGAAGAAACAGAGTCTTGGGCGAAGCCTTTGGTCCACCTTTGGCAGACAAAGTCCCCAAACTTTGTGGCTGAACAGGAGTATAATGAAGCCATGGCCAGAATGGAGCCACACTGTGCCATCTGTGCTCTCCTCATGCCCTACTACAAGGTAATAAGGGTGGAGAGGTCACTGTCAAGGTTTCTTTTCACTGCTGCACTTTCTATATGACTGTAAAAACACAGGTGAATCACGGTAAGGTAAGTATGCACATGAAAAGGGAGACATCAACATGTAGCTACGTGGCTTTTATAGAATAGCAAACAGAATTTCTGACTGCTACTTGAAAGACATTTCTCTGGTAGCGCTTTATCATTTTAAAATAAATGATTGGTTTATTTGTCAGTCTTGGTTCATTTCAGTCAAGGGGCAGTTTCAACCTTTTTCATCAAGAAACACAGAACTTAAAGCTTAACAATAGTAGAACTTTTACAAAGAGAGAACTTAGACTTAGTCTCTGTTTTGTGTTTGAAAATATCACTCTCAGTAATATGTCAGCTCTGGGCCCACATTTAAAATGTCTCTCTTTATCTTCCCACGTGGAACATGCATAAGATACAGCAGGACTCAATGCAAACTGGATTGTTCAGTTCACTTTCGTCAGCTAGCTGTGCATAGTACTGTTTTCAATGTTATTCCATATGTCCTAATGATGACATTTTAGCTCACTGAGGGCCACATTCTCTAACACTAACCTACACAAAGTGATCTTTAGGAATCTGGTAAGGGTGGAACTTCGTGCCCTATTTTAAGATACAATATGTTGTGAAATGTATTGATGTGAGCATTGCGTTGTGAGTTATATTCTCAATAATGGATTCAGAAGTATTTTAAGATTGCTTCTCTTTTAGAGTTCATGTAAAGTAAATCCTTTTTTGTTCAGACATCTCACGGCATGAAATTGTGTGATTTGCCGTATTTTCAGATCTTTGAAAATAGAGGAAGTAAACAACTCACTGGTGTTTGATGTGGCCCTTGTGAGTGACAAACTATTTTCTGTTTCGTCATTGAATGTTTGTGTTTTCTTGGAAAAACTTAACTTTTTATTGACTCTTATTTCTGTATCATAATCTGCCTATGTATTTCCCCAATAATTAAAAAATCTCACTAAAATTACAAGATATAGGGAAACTTATTAATATAAGATCTCTGGAGATAAGATAGTTCATTAATTAGAGTTTCAATTAAGCACTTAAATGTTTTTCGTATATTTTGGTGAGAGATGACAATTTTGTTTTGCACATTATATTTTCTTATTTAGTGACATTTGCCAGATCTTTCTGTCTTAATGTTTTAAAACTTTGTGGTGAGGCAAAACCTTAAAAAATTCTCTAAAAACTTGTTGCACGGATTAAAAAACTGAGGTCCCCTTCAAGTGTGACCACGTAAAATTTTTCAGTAAATGAAACCAAGTCTGCTAACTTAGTGCAAATAAAGAAACAAAAATTCCTCAGAAAAATTGATGCTTTCCCTGAGCTACTTCTGTAAGAATATAGTTTTAGCAGGTTATCACCTTTTCATATAAGCAGATGTACAGAATGTCCTGCTGTTTCTACAGCTTAGCTTCTGGATCGGAGCCTGAAAAGGAACATTGATAAAAAACTACTAGTTCTCTCAAGGAGAACAACAGGAGGAACAGAAGCTGGAAGTTAGTGCATGGAGCAGCTGTTAGTGGATTTGAGTGACCAGAACAAAGGATGAACTTTTTGCATGTTTTTCACTCATATGGCAATATTATGTTTTTCAGCCAGATAGCAGCAATGAAGAAAACGATTCTAGATGGGAGACAAAGTTAGACGAAGTGGTTACTCCAGGAGGAAAGACTAAGCCCCTCATTCCAGAGATGTGTTTTATTTATAGTGAAGAAAATATAGAATATTCTCCACCTAACGCCTTTCTGGAAGAGGATGGAACAAGTCTTCTGATTTCCTGTGCAAAATGCCGTGTACGGGTTCATGCAAGTAAATGAATCTCTCATTCATCAGTCACTGGCTTTTCAGGGCTTCGCATAGTCTTTGTTTCTCACCCCTTTGTCCCCTGCCGAAGCTATTGCATTGAACTATTGGCATTCTTAATGGTTAGATCATTCTTTCTCACATTTCTTCTGATAAAAGTGTGAGTAAGTATAATAATCCCTTTTTCTACAGTTATGTGCAGTATCAGTGAGAGCAGCTTTGTTTCGTTTGTTTGTTTATTGTCCAGCTGTGGGGTCATTGTGGGGCTCCTTTTGCATACTTGAATTTTACTCATTAGTTTGTAAAAACTTAATTTTAACCTCTGATGTTGATTCATGATTATTTTTCTTTGTACTTTTTAAAGAGACATGAATATTTCTTTGGTGATTTGGGGAATTATTGTTAAATTTAATTATAGAGTTTAATTTTTATTTTTGGGGAGGGTAAGGAGATCTCTGTTGCCTTCCAGGGGAGAACAGTCATTACAGTTGTTTTCCCCCCAGGACTGAGATGGTTAGTCTCCATACCTGTCACAATTTGGTATTTTCACGTCATGGGATAAATGGCAAATACATTTTTTTTTATTTGCCTGCCATGTAAATCCTCTAAAATGTGAAAAGGGATCTATTTTTTACTGCAAGTCTGTTTTAAAGCATTTTAATATTCCAGATCTTACCAAATCATATGTCATGTTAACATACTTTATGTATGGTCTCTCTCAGTGTAGCATGAATGGTTATAATGTAGGCATTACCTTCTGTATTTACCCCAGAGAAACACCAGTCTTACATTAGGGTTGAAATAGCCTTGCTGTTCATCATTTATTGATTGATTAGATGCTGTCATCTTCCCCAAGAGATTTGAACATAATGTATTTGAAATATAGCAACCGTCTTGTACTCGTATCAATCTGTAACACACCCGCACGTATATATACACACTCACCCTACATTATTGTAAGTATATAACCTGCCAATGCATCATTTCACGAAAAGACTAGGATTTAATTTTGATTTCCGAATTTAGCCATAGTATTTCATAAACATGTGCTTGAACTGGACATTCTATAGTCTTGGCTAACTATGATAGGCTTTTACTTGGTAATTACATTTCTGTTATTTTTCTATTTCATTTAAATGTTATAGAAATTTGATATTAAAAATTACTTCTTTAAATCTTTCAAAGCCCTTTGAAAGGCAGTCAGAGTAACACATGTTGGTTGATACTGTATAATTGCTGCTTGTATTTGCATCATCAGCTATCTCCTTACACAGTTATTTTGAGTCAGGCATGTATTGAACAGACGGATAGACCTGAAGATACCCCTTCGTCACTAACCATGATTTGTGCATCCTCTGTCCCTATCACTGAAATTAAAGCTAATAAAACATAATTTTTGAAATGTCATTTTAAATTTTGTTAATTTGCAAAATATGTAAAAGTTTATTGTATTATTTTAAACTTCCCCAAATTCTCCTTCATGAATCGCAATTTATTTTGAAATATGTTTTGTATGAGTAAAGGACTAGATCCAACAAACTATAAATTTAATTATTGCCCATTCTAGAATTATCTGATAACTATTATTAGCATTAGTAATGATTAAGACCCATACTCTCATGTTTCCTGGGACTGATATCCTTTTATAAGGCATGAGAACCAAAAGTATCTTTGAGATAGCCTTGCTTATGTTTTGTTCTAAGCAGTGAGAATCAAAAATGGTATTATGGTGGGCAGTTGTTCTGATTTTATTTATTCAGTGCTAAGATGTATAATACTACCAAAATGCAAAAGACCTAATTCGTGGATCCATAATATTATTTTACAGGTTGCTATGGTATCCCTTCTCATGAGATCTGTGACGGATGGCTATGTGCCCGTTGCAAAAGAAATGCATGGACAGCAGTAAGTGGCCTATTTTACTATCCTTTAACCCCTCTTCCCACTCTCTCCACTGTGAACACATTTAAATCTAGCAGTAACGTTGTACACATGCTTTTGTGTGTACTTCTACACTTAACTATATTTCTAGTCTTCTCTTTTCAAACCATCCTATCTGGTGGCTCTATTCATCATAGAAATATTAGATAAATTTCAAGGTATCAGTCTACTCGGGTACCTACAGAGACTGCCAGTTTATCAGAGCAAGCCTAAAATATTCCTGTTTTCCTGCCCAGGTCTATTTTATAGTTCTTTTTTTTTTTTTTTTTTTAAGATTTATTTATTTATTTGACAGAGAGATTGGCAGCCAGAGAGAGAGAGAACACAAGCAGGGAGAGTAGGAGAGGAGGAAGCAGGCTACCAGCAGAGGTGCCTGATGCAGGGCTCGATCCCATAACGCCAGGATCACGCCCTGAGCCGAAGGCAGACGCTTAACGACTGAGCCACCCAGGCACCCCTATTTTATAGTTCTTGAAAATAAATACTGTAGGTAACACTCAAGGTGAGGACCCTCTCTGACCCCTGAGGAAACCATGCTCGTATATAACTTTTCCACTGGTATGAGGTCTTCCCCACTTAATTCATTCATACATTCATACTTCAACAAACTTTGGGGTCTGCTCTGCCAGGCATTACTGTGAACTTGAGACAGAATCTTTCAACAACAAATGATACCCCACTTAGGGTACACAGATTCATCCTCATCTAAATTGTTTTTCCTGATGAACCCTGTTGAAACTTTAGCTTACATCCGAGCATTAAGTTCTGTTCCACTAACCCACCATGTCACCTATTTTTCCGTTTAATTGTGTGCTACCTTGATATTTGTTAAAATTTTTCTTTCAAGAAGCATCAGAGCATTTTTGAAAGTTAGGACCTGTTAGATCCTAACATTGTATCCCTCACTCTTAATCTCAGAGCAGATGATTGCAATTGTAATAGTATCATTTCCTTTATTTCTCAATGATCTCTAATGACAATGAATTAAATTTCTTTGCAACCAGAGTTAAAATCCTGAAGAACAATATAAGGAAAATGCCTTGTATGATAAAAATTTATGTCATGATATGTATGTTTAGCTCTCAGTGTTGAAAGAAACATATGGTGACTATAAATTAAAGATGTCTGAGGATGTCTTTCTGAATGATTTTATTGCTGGCATTCACTTTAGGTAGTGAGGGAAAAATGAAGGAAAGTATGGACATTCTTTATAGCCCAAATAATCTAATCTGTTTGGTGTCATTAGTGGGCCCAGAAAACATTTTTGTATTTCCTTTGATGTGATCATTATATCAACAAAAATTATGTAAATACAGAGTATATGTAAATACAGAGTATCTTAAAATTACCCAGGAAGTCCTGCTGTAATAAGTATATTCAATTCTTGTTTACCATGCAGATCTTATATTGTATAAGCCATATTAAAGCTTTGTGGAATCAGTCTGGCCAGCGATGTCCTCTCATTCACCCTGAAGTGTAGGTTTAGAGATTAGAAATATTCTAATCCAGTTCACCAAGGCTTGAAGAATTCTTTGTTCCATCCACAGTTACTGCTTGACTCCTGTGCTCACACACTGAGCAGTCCTGTTACCCAAGGTACCATTGCCCTTTGCATGGCAAAGCCAGGGCCAGGCCGAGGCTACCCACCCTGATTCTAAGGCTGCTTGTGATAGTTTATGCTGTTTTCCCTTAGCGTGTCTTAAGAAGGAAATACTAGATTAGTAACTCTTTAGAACTGATTTAAAGCTCCTATTAATCTTAATCCCTCACACCCTCAGAAGATACAATATGTCTTTTGTATTTTATTATTGATACCATGTAAATTTCTCTCAATTTGCAATAGAAATGGAAACTCTTTTTTTTAATTTATTTTTTTTAATTTTTATTTTTTTTATTATGATGTTAGTGACCATACAGTACATCCTTAGTTTTTGATGTAGTGTTCCATGATTCCTTGTTTGCGTGTAACACCTAGTGCTCCATGCAATACGTGCCCTCCTTACTACCCATCACCAGGCTAGCCCATCCCCCCACCGCCCTTCCCTCTGAAACCCTCGGATTGTTTCCCAGAGTCCATAGTCTCTCATGGTTCAAGAAATGGAAACTCCTGAATACAATTTTACAATGATTTTTTTTTAGACCCACATAATATCTTGTTTCTAAGTGGAAATGATCCGAATTCATGGTGCACCAGTTGTTTTTTCAATTTATCCATTTGAGTGAACTTTGTCTATGAAGCTCGATTCCTATTTTTTTCTCCTGAGAAATCAGTGAATTGCAGTTTAAGCATTGCAGGGAAGTAAGTGATAATGTCAGTATTTTGGCTTTAATTCCCTTATTTAGCGTGGCTGTGAGTGTTACAATATTAATTTTTAGTAGACGAGTATGATTCTTTGGATTTTGTGACTGGAATGATTGCATTTTAAAAGTGTCCTTAGACTTGACTTCTTCAGGAATCAATCTCACATTGTCAGTTTTAGGTTCCAGAAAAGCCTTGGAACTCCTTTTAATGGAGGCTCCGAAGGAGCTAATGGAAATCTAACAGTGCAAGAGAGGTCAGATGACATTTGATTGCTGGTTTGTACGTCACTAACTCTAATTCTTAATTATTTCCTGGGATTTTCTTTTTAAACGTACTTTGTAAATATAAGAGTTATTATTCATCATGAATACAAAATATTCCAATAACATATTTTGCTTGGGATATATATTTATACACAGATGTTATTGTTCTAGCTAATTCTGTTTCCTTTTATGATGACTACTTTGTACACCTGGAGGGTAAGAAGAGGATAGCCTAAAATACCTTATGTTTATCTTTATAAGATACATGTGAGAATTGAGTGTGGTGGTTCTTTTTTTTTAAAGATTCATTTTAAAGAGTACCCATTGATGGATGAATGGGTAAAGAAAATGAGATGTATATATATATATATAGATACACATGGGAATTTCACATTCAGCTATAAAAAAGAAGGAAATCCTGCCATTTGCAGCAACATACACTAAGAACTATATCAAGTGAAATAAGTCAGACAGAAAAAGACAAATACTGTATACTCTTTTATATGTGGAATTCTGAAAGAACACACTGAACGCATAGGAACAGAAAGTTAATTGGTGATCGGGGTGGGCGTCATGGGGGAAGTAGGTAAAGGTGGTTAAAGGTACAGACTTCCATTTTTAAAATGAATACATTTTGGGAATCTAATATACAGCATAGTAACAACTATAGTTAGAAATACTCTATTGTATAGTACTGTACTTGAAAGTTGCTAAGATCTTTGAAGTTCTCGCCACAAAAAATAAATAAGTAAAAGAAACTATGTGAGGTGATGGATGCGTTACCTATTCTTCTTTTGGTAATCATTTCTCAATATATATATACATAAATCAAATCATCACGTTATACGCTTTATGTTATACATTTTAAACTTACCATGTGATATGACAATTATATTTCAGTAAGGCTAGGCAGGGAAAGGAGAGTATAATAATAACTGTATCATGGAGGTAAGCATCAATAATTTAAATTTTGGAAGCAAAGGCATGGTAGGGATTATTTCATCTAACGTTAGGAGGTAGTTGGTTTTGTCACTGTCAACTTGGGCAATGTAACTGAGGATGTATGCAAGGCTGGAATCAATGTTCACCGACCAGCTGTCTTTTTATTTACCGTTTCTAACAAGGGTCATCACTCTGGCCCCCGCTGTTGTGATAGTTTTTAAGTAACCAGAGGCCAGAACTTTGTCTCATTTACCTCTGTAGCGCCCCAAACACCTGGTGCAGTGTTGGATCATTTCTGATGGGGTGAAACATAAAGTAAGAAGGTTGTGATCTGAGAGATGTGGGCCAGACCTTTATTTGTGGCCTTTCGTGCTCTCACTGTTTCCAGATTCTTGCTGCAGTGCTCACTGTGTTTCATTTTGCTACTGTTTCTTTACTTTATCCATTTGTGTCAGTTAAAGCAAGAAAGAAGAAACCTTATTGCTGCTTCAACTGAATGTGCTGGGAAAGAGATTAGTTACAAATTTTGGATTGTACCCTAATTTAGATTCTAGGATCCTGGCTCTATAGCCAAATTCAAATGAAATGAAATAAAGAACCCCCCAAATACCTGTCTACCCTGAGATTCAGGTTGTACGTCCCATCGTTCCAACTAAATATGATTGCTTTGTGCCTATTTTCCCATTTCAGTACTGCTCAGGTAAATAGATATAACTAACTGAAAGCTATGTTGGAGTTTATGGCTTATAACCCAACTATATTGGATTATTTTATTTTCATTTGTTTGTTTTTGACCTTTTTGTGACTATTTATAAAATGGATTTTGGAGCAGTTTTTACTCTGTTACAGTATGACTTAAGAGCACATGCCAAACATTACCAAGTTCCATTTTAAGGTGTAGACTATCAATACTATGATTCTAGCGTGAGTTTCTTGTTATTTTGATTTTTAATGTGAGTGTAATCACTTTTTAATCTAAATTGCTGTAGTTTTCTCTAATCTACTTATTGATTTCTACTGTATAATGACTATAAGTTACTACTAATTAAAAATGCTTGTGTTCTCACTGTAAAAATACAGAATTTGTATTGCTTTCTTTAGGTTTTTTCCCACCATTTTCTTTTTTATCCCTACACTGGAAAATTTTTTTTCTCAGTCTGGGTATTTCTGTGAAATACCTGAATACTCCTTTAGGGATACACTTTTCTCTTAAAATTTAAGGATAATGTAGCTGTCTGGTGATTTTTTCTGTCTAGGTAATTTGGATATTTCTTCAGGGACCTTTCAGGGAATAGGGGCTGTGAAGTTTTGTTTTAGTGCCAAAAGTGGTGGTGAAAACTGCATGTAAGGATTGGTAACTTATGATGGAAAGTCACATCATACTCAGATTTATGACTTTGACAAATCATGAGTTGCCAGTCTTCTGTCCTTGGCAGCATTAAACCTGTGCTGTAGTTTTCAATTGTCAGTGTGAAAAATTTCAAATAAAGTGTGTATCATTTGTGCTATGTCTGATACTAGGGGGCTTTTTTATTACCTTAAATAATTCTTAGGCTGGTAGGGTAAACACAGTAGCTGACATACTTATTATAATCTAAACAAAATCTAAATTAAGGAAAGATTTAAAAGCAATGTAATGAGAGGGTTCTATTAGAGATTATATTTAAGGTCTCTTCTGATTCTAAAATCCCTTGATTCTGTGTTGCTTTGTATTTCCATTTTGCTTTAATTAGCTTTCCTTAAGAATTGGGGACCTTCGGGCATAATGAATTTATTATGTACTTCTTAACCTAGTCAGAGGTGTTGAGTAACAGAAAAGTATAGGAATGGAAGTGGCACTGGTAATCATTGGCCAGATCAGTGTAGTTTTTATGAGCTAAAGGAAATTTTTAACAAACAAGTGACTTCAAGGCCTTTACTATAACTTTATCTATTTGCTGTTTGGGAATGCATGAACAATATTCATTATCCTCTAAATTCTTTTTTATTTCAGTATATCCCATTACACTTAATTTAGGAGAATTTGTTTCAGTATTTTTATTTGAAAGTAATACAGTATTTAAAAAGCAGCTGTATAATATATTCTTGGGTGAATATTGCCATTGTATGAAAAAGCAGATTTTCTAATGAAAAATGGAAAAAACACTTTATAGGTTGGAATTTTCATTCTGTATAATGAAATGCACAAACTAGTTAATTTCACACATTTATTATCTATTGAATAGATTATATTGTGCTATGTAGAATAATGAAGTTGTATATGTGTAACATAACATATCTATAATACAACATTCCTCCCCCCCCCCAGAATGGCTTCAGGAAATCAAAACCTAAACATGAAATATGTTTTCACATTTATTCACTATTTATTTCACTTTTATTTTATTTATTTTATTTTTATTTTAATCACTTTATTTTTCTTATTTGTTTGTTTTTAAAAATAGGGTAAGACATAGATATGAGCAGTTATACCTTGGTGATTATTTGGAATTTGCATTTCCTTTCCTCTTATAAAGAATGGAATATGCAATTGCAATGATTAAAAATAAACATTTTGGTGTTTATTTTTTTACTGCTTGACTGTAAGTAAGTGATATCTATAGATTGGGTAGTGATTGCCATTCCTGCCCTCTGAGGCTGAGTATAGCTATTTTATTTGACTTCTGAAAGAAAGTCATAGTCTGCATAAGTCATAGTCACAAAGTTAAATTCTGGAAATTCATGAAGTGGTCTTTACAAAACTCACTCCCATGGTGTTGCTAAAGGTTATAGACTGAAGAAGCTAAGTCATTTGTTGGTATGCATTTATCTGAACTCCTGATCTTTGGGAGTGTTTCTTAGTCTGTCAGCTTTTAGGTCTCAGGTAAAAATGATTAACCTCTTGGAAGTAGTAGTTTGTTAGATCTTTGGGAACAATGAAGTGTCAACCTGTGTAACTTGCTGTTTACTCTGCCTGATGACTGGTGGGTGGGGGAAGGTGGTTTATTAGGTAGTCTTTGGTTCCCCACTTTGCGTTGAGACTGGGTCCTATAGATGGAGGTGCATCTGTTACGAAGCAACCATAACTAAGGTCTGTTGAATCTCAAGGTAGTGCTTTCCCTCTCTATATAATAGGAGTTCTCTTAGGCTGGAGATTATTAAAGAAAATTTGTATGTTTAAGGTGTATGTTCCCTTTACCACATAACACAACCCTTATTCCCCCTCCTTAATTCCCCAGATAAAAATAATGGTACTGATAATAGATATTAGAAATTGCCAATCATTATGCTCTTTGACGTCTTTTATTTTAGAAAAGTAGTTTTATTTTTCAACTTTTGACCTACAAATTCAGAATAACTGTTGATTTAAATATAAACTAATATATGCAGCATACAGCTTCCATAAAATGTAATACTGACAAGGACTAAAGAATTCTTCATCTCTGTCAGAAATCTCCTTTTATAGATAATGAACCAGGGTTTGAGAGAGTAAGTCTTTTACCGCCTGGATGGCCCCACAATATGGTAAGAGAGCCTGGATTCATGGCGGTACGCCGGCCTTCAGATTTCCAGGCCCAGACTCATTTATCTCAGTTTCTTGTTTTTAGAGTGGGGAGAAGGCTAAGCAACTGGCCAGTTTTTAAACAAGGTTTTTGAATGATTTTTGTTTGTTTCCTTTGAAGGTTAATCCAGCAGTAACTTCTAGAGTAATTGCACTAGAATTTGTTATCTACTTAATATAGGTTAATTAGCATTACTGGGTTGAGTAGAGCAGTTTCTTTACCCTTTCGTATTTACTCTAGTTTCTGCCCGGAGGACCTTCCAGAACTGGATAATCTCTTGAATCCAATTTCCCAACTGACAACAGCATTGACATTTTTCTTTTACGAAGAGCTCTAAAGTGGCTTTGTAGATCAGAGCCATTGATTTTTAGATCACATTGGCTTATGGCCTTGAGAGGTCATGGTGGCGCTGCTGCTCCCTGTGATGTGTTTTATGCTGTGTTTTTTTTTTTTTTTTTCCATGAGATACTATTAAGACCAGTCAGACCTGAAAGGCTGACTTTGATCCTCATATACAGTAAAACTAGTAGAAAAAGAAAGGCTCTATTCTTGTTAAAGGCAGGGCATTCACAAGTGGGTGGTGGCTGTTTGTAGTCAAGTGGTTGCTATGTAATTACGCCTCTCCATTGAGGTGTCCCTGTAACTACTAGCTAGGACCACACTCTCCCATTTGAGGGAATACATTTGGCTTCACAATTACCTCTTGCCTCCTGAAGAGGCAGATTATTCTAAACAGCTGCAGACTTAAACCTTGGCTCACAAAGGCCAGGGTGGTAGTAATGATTTTACTTTAACCAAACAGAACAGCACATTTGAGGATATCAGTTATCCTGACAACATAGCAATGATGTGGAGGCCTTCCTGTTAGGGAACTGCTTACAGGCTAAAAAGTCACAAATCATTTTTTCCTGTACTTTCTTCTTCCTTTCAATAAACCATTCTCCTCCCTCCCTCTACTTGGTAATGGAGAGAGAGAAAGAGAAGTCTACACAGCTTATTGTAAGTGGAACCATATTCATAAATAGCTTCTTGATTGAGAACAAATGCCTCATTAATCTTAAGTGCTTCAACCAGAGAGCACAAGTAAAGTCAGGAAGAATAATGACTGACATTATGGGGAGCATAACATACTGTACTACACACCAGGATGTGCATGCCTGGAGGTCACTGGGCTACGAGGCACATCTCCTTAGCAGTGAGGAAAGAGATCCCTAGGAAGAGTGGAGGGGGAAAAAAGTGCAGTGCAGGCATTTCTCATGAATAGCAAAAATTAGTCCAGTGGCAGGATGAAGAAGTCAAGTACTTTGCTATTTGTTACAGAAGGTCATGCTGGGAGGAAAGAATAAACCAGCTGGGTTTTTATTTGAAAGCCAAATGTTGTACAATTTTAACAAAGTAAGATATATGTTCAACTTGAAATACTTTGCTCAGGTTCCTGGAAATATGATGATGTAAATGCATTGAGTTTCATGTAAATGATCTCTGACCAGTCTTAAATTATAGAGATGCTTCTTACCACTGATCATGTGCTTGGCTTGCTATCAGATAGGTGCTCTGCAAACCTCAAATTAATTTTTATATTGGTGTAAGCAATTCTATTAGGAAGATAAATCCAGGGAAAAATTGAATTTGAAACAGAGTATGTATGACTTTATATTCTTATGTTATGTATGACTTTATATTCTTATGTTATATTCCATTTATACAAGTGGTTGTATGATGACATTTAAATAGTTACATTGTAGTAAGTGCACCCACCCCCCAAGATGTCCATGTTCTAATCCCTGGAACCTATGAGTGTGGAATTAAGGTCGCTAATCAGCTGACCTTATGATATCTGGGTTTACCCAATGCAGACACAGGGGTCCTTAACTGTGGAAAAGGGTAACAGAAGAGAAGGTCAGAATGAGGTGAAGTGAGAAGATCTTGCTGTTGCAGGCTTTGCAGTTGGAGGAGGGCCATGAGCCAGGGCATGCGGGCCACCACTTAAAGCTGGAGAGGGCAAAGAAATACTTCTACCCAAGAGCCTCCAGAAATGAATGACTCTGCTGACACCTTGATTTTAGCCCAGTGAGACCCATTTTTGGGCTTCTGACCTACTGAACTGTATAAATTTGTGTTATTCTAAGTGATTCAGTTTGAGGTTATTTGTTATTGCAATAATAAAGAATTAATACAGTATTCAGTAGAAAGCGTTTTGAAAGGGTCTTTCATGTGTTTTCACTCTTAACTGCCATTCCACTAGGTATGTTGCATTTCCTGTGTCCTCGCCCAGTCTGAGGCATGAAGCATCTTTCTCAGACTGCTTTCTTCTGTCTCACTAGCTCACACTCTCTAGTTCCTGGAATCCAGCAATCCTTTACCCCACTAGGACTCCCAGTAATGCTCCAGCTTTGTAGTGTCTCCCTCCCTCTTGCCCTTACTTCTGTTTTTAGCTGGTACGTTTCCTTTTCGGCTCTCCTTCCACTTGCTTACTTTATTATTCTCCCAAGGTACAACTCAACCCTGGTAAATGCTATTATCTATCTGCTCTGCACCTGCACCCCTGTAGCTTTATATGGCTGTGGAGAACCACCCACTATGCAGCTTGCTTTTGCTTTCAGCTTGTAACTGTTGATGTGTCCTCAGCAATGCCAGTAATTCGTGCTGCATTCCCATCATGCATTCCCTCTACACTGTCCAGGTTGACTGTTTCATACTTCTGTCACCTGAAGCTTCCCTTCTTCTCCCCCACCCTTACTCTCACTTTGTGAATTTACTTTATATCTCACCGAGGAACAGGAAGCCATCAGTGGAGATCTGCAAGTTTACACCTGCATCATATCCACAATATCCCTGCACCTACCTATGGCCACCCCCTCTCTTATTATACACAGGATCATAGTTCCAATAATTCATCCCTTTCTTTCCCATACCAGCAGGTTTGCCTCTCTAGGTGATTCTGATTATCATCCAAACAAGCTGCTATTTCTTGATCCTTCTTCCTCACCAGCTCCACCCTATTTCTCCATGACTCTATGTATAGTAACACTCCTTAAAAGACTTGTCTTTGTTCGTTCATGTATTTATTCTCTCCAGTTCTTCTCCCCCACTTCTCCCCCCCCCCCACTTCTCTCTTAAACTTACTCTAGTCATAGGCTTTGCCCATGTTTTTGTAGACATTTCTGTTCCTCTGTCAGTTGACCACTATCTCTTGTTTGAAGCATTGTTTTCTCTTGGCTCCCAGGACCCTACATACTCCTGCTTTTCCTCTTTCTTTACTAGCCACTTCTGTTCACTCCCCAGAACTTAAACCTGGGCCTGTTCTCTCCACTAGCCCATTTGGTAATCTCATCCATGTCAAAGCTTTGATGCTTTTAAACAGCAACTAGTCATTGATGGCCCGTATGTATCAGTGTCTAGCTCAGCTTGTCCCCTAGGGGGCGAAGCACTATGGCCAACTTCCTGAGCAGTGTCTCCTTTCACATGCCTGATAGATAGCTCAAGTTCACCCTGTCCCAGACTGAATTCCAGATCTTCTCCTACAGGTGTCCTATTTCTAGGCCCTCTAGCTGCTGAAGCCAAAAACCCTAGGGTTAGATTTGGTGCTTTTCTTCTTCTCATACCCACATTTAACAGTAAATTCTATCTTGGCTACTTTTTAAATGAATCTGGAATTCTGTCCACTTCGTAATTGCCTCTGCTCATATTACCCAGACTAATCTACTCATTACCTCTTTCCTGGATTCTGGCAATAACCTACTGTCTCTTTTTGTTTCTACCTTTTTTAAAAAGTTTTTTATTTCAATTCCAGTATAGTTAAGATATAGTTTTCTATTTGTTTCAGGTGTATGATATAGTGATTCAACAATTCTACACATTACTCAGTGCTCATAATGATAAGTGCACTCCTTAATCCCCATCACCTAGTCACCCACCCCCCATCCACCTCCCCTTTGGTAACCATCAAGTTGTTCTCTATAGTTAAGAGTCTGTTTTTTTGGCTTGTCTCTCTTATTTATTCCTTTGTTCATTTGTTTTGTTTCTTAAATTCTACATATGAGTGAAATCATATGGTATTTATCTTTCTCCAACTGACTTATTTCGCTTAGCATTTTTTACTTCTGCTCTTGAACCTTTATCATCTGTTGTCAACACAGCCATTGGAATCATCCAGTTAAAATGTAGGTCAGATTATGTTCTTGCTGTGTTCAAACCTTACAGTGCCTTGCTGTCTCAGTCAGAATAAAGTTGTTGCCCTTTTTCATGGCCTATGAAACCTTATCAGTTATTCCTCCTCTTAAATTTCTGATCACCTTTCCTATTAGAAAAGGCCAGAATCTGCTGGCATCACCTTCCCTAGATTATTCTATGGCCCACTCCCATAGCACTTGACTTCCTCTACCATCTAAATAATCTACAGGTTTAGTTTATCTGCTGTCCCAGCAGAAGGTAACTTCATTGAGGGCTGGCTCTTTGTCACTCACTGCAGTTGCCCAGTGCCTGGAACATGAGGATTAATGAATATTTGTTGAGTGAATGTGTGTTTTCACTTACATTACAAAATCGATGTGGGCATTTAAATTGGAGAATTCACTTACTAGTATGAAATTCACTGGAGCCTGTGGAATTTCCATTCAAAAGAAGACTGCAGGAAACCTGTCATTCAGTTTCCTAATCACTCAGAATTCGTGCCAGTCCTGTCCTTCTGTGAGATCCTGTTCTCTCCTCAGCCCTGATAAATGAGCCACATCTCCAGAAATGGTTCTTCCATGTTGTGTTGATCAGCACTTTGTAAGCTAGCTTTCTGTTAATGTGATTAATTACTCTTTGTTTTCCCAGCTCAGACAGCCCTATTTTATGGTTTTGCCTTTCTGTTATGAACATGTCAGATAAATAAGGGTGTGGGGAGGTACTTCAATTTCATAATTTTTCTATAGCACTGAAAATTGGCTTTAGTGGCACTTACGGATATGTCAGCTGAAATGAGAGCTTCTTATGAGGCAGCTTGAGAATGTTGGTATTGGCATTTCTTTAACTGATGTTTTATAGAAGAGCCATTGGAACATGATTTCCCTCCAGCACAAATAATGAACAACTGCAATAGCTGTATTATAACAATGTCCTTCTCACCGTTGTTGTTAATGTTGTGTCAGCACTTTGATTATAAACACTCTTTTTCATGGTTTAATAACTAAGCCATAAAGAAATCATTCCACGTTCTAAATTGGTATACTTGCTCTTCATTGCAGTGGTGATTTTTTATGAAACCAGAATTTAAAAATACTGGGTAATGCTAGAAGGGAAGTTTGTGAATGGTATTAGGTGAGGGAAAGGGACCTAAGCAGGAAAGTTACAATGTTCAATATATGATTTAATTTATACTTTTTTCATTCAGCTTTTAGCTGCCCTGGGAGGGTGGGTAAGTACAACAGAATGGCTCCTTTAATGCTGTACTTGGGAGGCAGGAATAAGAGCTGTCTAACAGAATCATCGTGTTGTGACAGGCATTTTTGTATTTGTTTGTTTGTTTTAGGAGACATTGGTTCACTAGCAACATATCTAAATCTTTGTAATAGTGAGTCATTTTATGCTGGGTGTTATTGTTCTTGGAAAAGCCATGCTCATTAAACATGAGATAAAACAAGGCTGGCAATGAGCCCTGACTGTTGAATTTTATTTATTTATTTTGTTCTCTTTGGGTGTCTCCAGAGGTTAGATTAGAAAGGGGTTTGATACACTGAGAGACTCTAGAAGAAATCATAGTGCTCATTTAAAATTTTCTTTAAGTAAAGAAAATAGGCTAAACCTCCACGGTTACATTCATTTTAAATTACACATATTTAATAGAAAAAGGTTCAATTTCCTTGTCTGTCTGTGGGTTTTCTTTTTTTAATATAAGAGTACTAAACATTGTAAAGACA